>NC_141697.1:880570881-881808381 GCF_964263255.1 Lissotriton vulgaris | reverse complement strand
GTGTCCATTTGCATATCTGCATGCCTGAAAATACTGTGATACCGTGTATGTCTGTGCGCAGATTGTCCTGGGATGTATGTACAGCCCTCAGTATATAGCAACAGCTGCCTCTGCAGACATGTACAGGTACTGTATCTGTAGGGCACACGCCATTATCTAGGTATGTAAGTGCAAAGATTATGGGGCAGTTTCTGTGGACGTTTCGGTACATATTTATGTCCTACAGGTGCAGACCGCTTAACCAGGCATAAGTACATTTCTCAACGAGTATCTATAGCAATACGTGTGCTTGTGCGCAGACACGTTCGCCGTGTGTCTCTGTATGCATTCCTACCACCACGCAGACACATACGTCATCTATAGAGGTGATTGCACAGATACATGGCGCAAGTACGATAATTTGTCAGACTTTTTCAGCACCAAGATATGCTCGCGGGTGATACTGCACTTTACAAACACACATAACATAATTTTGCAAATACACTCCCTGGTGTCTTGAGGTGAGAGCAAGTGTACACGCACGTGCGGATCTGTGTCATATGTGTGCTGCTCAATATTCAGTGACGGGTGTCACATGGTCGTGTGAATGTACGCCCTTTGGTATCAAGTGTTGGCCCTATGCACACATGTGGATGCTGTCACAAGATAGTGTGCATGCACACCAATCCCTATCTAGAGGTGAATGTGGGTGCACACGCACAGTCAGTTGCTGTCACATGGTGGTGTGTATGCTCGCCGATCGGTATCTAGAGGGGAGCGTGGGTGCACCCGCATAGTTGCTGTCACACGGTGCAGAGTGACTAGAGAGTGCAGAGTGACTAGAGAGTACAGAGTGACTAGAGAGTACAGAGTGACTAGAGAGTACAGAGTGACTAGAGAGTGCAGAGTGCTAGAGAGTTCAGAGTACTAGGGAGTGCAGAGTGCTAGGGAGTGACTAAGGAGTGCTAGGAAATGACTAGAGAGTGCTAGGGAGTGCACAATGCTAAGAGGTGCGGAGTGCTAGGGAGTGCACAGTGCTAGGGAGTGTAGAGTAACTAGGGAGTGCTACAGAGTTCTAGAGACTGCAAAGATTACGCTAATAACAATGTAAGTGACAATGCCATTTATTTATCTGTTTTCAAAACCAACACATAAATAAAAATTTGGTCATTAACAATGCCAATAGCTCAAACTTTTCCAAAGGCGAAACCATTGCATTAAAAATGCTGGTTTTACTATTTGGGGTACTTCACGCTTAGGCATCAATCACTTTCTTCCCACATAAGGTATCCATGCCAAATGTGTGCCCTTTTTTTACAAACATTCTTGGGATTCTAAAGCTAAGCATGGTTTGTGAATTCCTCAGGAGAGGACTGAGAAAACAAGAAATTGTAGCTACATTTTGTTTTAGGGGAATAATAGGAAAAAACGTCTTCTAAAAAAGTGTCTGTTTTTCCCCTAAAAATGGCATCAAAAAAAGTTTGCTGTTCTAAAATCACCATCTTCCCATCTTTCAGGAACATGCAGAGTTGACTTTAAAAAAAATAATGTATTCCACAGTTTTGGCATTTTTCAAATAGGCAGCCCAATTTTCACATTCCTTGTGCTATAAACCTACTTCCAGTTTGTGGTGAAAACTCATGTGAAATCCATGGATGATCGAGAAAAGCTATAAATTTCAGAAAAGCAGACAAAATTCTGAATTGAGAAAAGGGACATATGAGTAGGGTGCATCAAGGTTTTCGGAAAGAAACTAACTGTTGAAATAAATAAATATTGATAATAAGTAGGATTAACACCTTAACTGCGGCGCAATTCCCTCCCCAGTGCTGCGCTGTCCATTCGAACTAGTGCTGAATGAATGTTCAATGGACGTGCGCAGCACTGGGGAGGTAGTGCTGCCGTCGTCCAACGCCCCGACGCAGCACTTAAGGGGTTAAATGGCCATTTGTGGCAACCATTCATCTTTAATTATTTGTTATGATGGCCAATTTACAAAAGCTATACACCACTTTGTCCACTAGAATTTTCTGGTTGTAAGAATATACAGGGTTGAAGGGTTGTCTAAGAACCTGACATACCCAAAGCAAACAACTGAACTGCACCATACAATGGTTTTTCTTTGTGTACCAAGTGTAGAGTAACTCATATGGTGAAATATGGAGAATAGTATCAAGGGTATCAAGGAAACCCATGTTTTTTTCTGAAATGGGCACCACATATGGAGTTTAGAAGCAGTGGTTATTTCCACATCTCGGAATTTGTGTGTACCCGTGCGTGCGATTCAGCAGGCATTTTTCAAATGTCACCTTTTTTATGCACTGGCTTACATTTGGAAGGCACAAAGGCAGTGAAATTCAATAGTAATAACACCTGTTCTGCTATTCTATATTCCCACATGTCTACTGATAAAAATTGCATCACACTTGTTTGGGTAGACCTAGTGCATGCAACAAGAAAGGACCTCAAACCTAACACATGCACATCACAAAATTGTATTAAAAACGACCCCCTTTATTGCAATGTCGGTAGCTACAAAGTTTGGGCCCTAGCTCAGCCAGTAACTAAGGAAACCTAGCAAACCTGACAATTTTTGAAAATGAGACGAGGGGAATGCAGGGGTGCATGACTTTTGTGGCTCTTGCCAGTTTCTCTTACCCAGAAGCCCTTGCTAACCTCAAACTTTGACTAAAAAAACAAGTTTTCTCCAATATATATGAGGAAACTTAGATTCTATGAGGAGTCCCAAAAATTCTATCACCCAGCATTTCTCCATTTCTCCAGATAGAAGTGATACCTCACTTGTGTGGGTAGGCTTAGCACCCGCGACAGGAAAAGGGCTAAAGCACAATATGGACACATCACATTTTTGCACTGAAAACTGGACCTTTTTTAAATGTCAGTAGCTATCGATTTTGGGTCCTAGTGCAGCCAGCATCTAGAGAAACCTAGCAAAGCTGAACATTTTTTTAAACTAGATACCTAGCGCAATCCAAGGTGGGGTGGCTTGCATTGCTCTCACCAGCTTTTTTTACCCAGAATCCCTTGCCAACATCAAACTTTGGTCAAAAACACACATTTTCCTCATATTTCTGTGATGGGAAGTTCTGGAATCTGCGGGGATCCACAAACTAACCATGAGATAGCATTCCCCCAAGTCTCACAATAAAATGGTACTTCACTTGTGAGTGTAGGCCTAGTGCCAGCAAAAGGAAGCAGACCAGAAACTCAACATGGGCACATCACATTTTGCCACTAAAAACTGACCCTTTTTATGCAATGTGGGTAACAGTGGATTTTGAGCCATTGTTCAGCTGCCACCTGGTGAACTCTAGCAAACCTGCACATTTTTTAAACCAAGACACTGAGGGGAATCCAGGGTGGGGTGACTTGAGTGGCTCTCACAAGCTTTTCTTACGACTAAAAAAGCAAATTTTCTCACATTTCTGAAAGTTCTTGAATCTGTGGCGATCCACAAACTTCCTAGCACCTAGAATCCCCTCAAGTCTTTTTTTAAAAAAGGGTACCTCTTTTGTGTGGGTAGGCGTAGTGCCCATGACTGGATACATGTATGCATCACAGAGAGACTGTTGAGGCTTTAGGGGTGAAGGTGAGGCCTGATGTCAGTATGGGCCAGACCCACCTCATTATTTTATTTTAAAAATAAACAATCCTGTCATCCAGTGGGTTTTCTTCCCCTCCAGGTGCAAACCTCCTCTCTGCAATCTAGGGAGGCCAAATTACTGGTTTGTCCCTTTTGGGGTACCGCCGAATGCCAGAGTGCAATGCCTGTGCTCCTTTCTTTTGCCCTAAATTCAAAATGCCTGGTGTTTAGTGGGATTTCTACCCCTCTGGGAAACATATTTATGGCAACCTACCCAGTTGGGATACCCTTCCTATCTGCCCCTGGGGGCACACAAAGACGATTTAGTCCCTTTAGGGCTGGGGGTATGGCATGATGCCAGGATAGACCCCCCCCCCTCTTTTTTATTTGTTTTAGTGCCATTTTTAATTCTATGGCTTATAAACAGCTTTATGCCCCCATAGGGCCAAATTTAGGACAAACCCCTGTCTGCCTCTCAGGAAAAAAGACTGGTTGGGCACTTTGCGGGTGGGTTAGGATGTAGCCAATGTCAGAGTGCAACAAGGGTGCCCCTTTCTTTTGCCATAAATTCAAACTTAATGTTGTGTAGTGGTCTTTCTACCCCAAGGGCCATATTTGGGGTATCCTCCCCAATTGGAACAAACTTCCTATATGGCACCTGGGGGGGGGAAGAAAGACACTATTGCCCCTTCTGCACCGGGAGGTATGGCTCGATGCCAGGTTAGGCTACCCCACCTTATGTTTTTTTAGTGTCATGTTGAATTCCTTGATATATAGCAGGCTTTCTGTTTCCCCCCAGGGGGGGCAGATTGGAGGTCAATCTAACTAATTATCACCTGGGGGTGCAAAAATTCTACCAGGCCCCAGGATGGGGCGAGGAGCACGGGCCCATTCCCTGGGGGGTCTGCTACCCCATTAATATACTGCATAAATGCAGTCCCTGGGGTATTGGGCTTTTCTTACCCCTGAGGGGGGGGGGGCAGATTAGGGATACTGCCTCACCAATCCCCCCAAGTGTGAGGTAAAAAGGCTATTTACTTTTTTGGGGTCGGGCATGGCTCTGTCCATGGTGGTCAGCCCCAACCCCTAGTTTTTATTTACATTTTTCCTGGTGTGGAGTGGGCTTTCTTTCCACTTAAGGGCAGATTGGAGGTAATCATTGGCAGAAATACTGTCTGTGCCCTCCTGAGGTGGGGGCATGACTAAGCATGGGCGAATTTTGAGAATTCGCGATCCGCGAATTTGCAGATTTGCGAATTCGCGATCCGCAAAATTCGTGAATTTGTGCGAATTCGCGGATTTTTGCTTTTTTGCGTGTTCGCGGGTTTTTTTGCGTGTTCGCGGGGCTTTTTGCGTCTTCGCGAGCCGCTTGCATAGCGAAGTTACCCATGCAGTCGTTTATGGGAGAGATAGATAGATAGATAGATAGATAGATAGATAGATAGATAGATAGATAGATAGATAGATAGATAGATAGATAGATAGATAGATAGATAGATAGATAGATAGGGAAAGAGAGGGAGAGAGAGAACGAGAGAAAGAAAGAGAGGCCGGATCTCTGAAGGGCCAGATTCCTGAATTGCCCCTACAGAACATACAGCTTTTTATTTTTAGCAAAATGCATATGAAAATTGTGCTGTAAAGGTCTCTTTTAGTTTAACCCCTCCTGACAACTCAAAATGGGTGTATTTGCCATCCTCTCCCTTCTTCCTGTTTTTTATATCTGTAAGTGCTTCCTGATGAGGTTTAATTCCTTGGACAGGTGCCTCGTTGCCTACTTGTAACTATTCTCTGACCCTGCTTCAAGGGTCAGAGCAGGGTCAGAGAATGGTTGCAATTAGGCAACGAGGCGCCAGGAAGCAATTAGCAGCAGGTGTCCAAGTTGAAGATAATTTGTTTGTAACCCTTTTGTAAAAGGTTACAAAGAAATTAGGTTCAACTTTTGCACCTGCTGCTTGTAACCCTTGCTTGGCTGAAAATTCGTCCCCGCTGATTCGCGGATTTAACCGCGATTTCACGAGATTCGCGGATCGCGAAATCGCGGAAAATCCGCAAATTCGCCCGCGAAACGGATTTTACGCCCACCCTTAGGCATGACGGTGCCCATGCTGGGCAGCCCCCACTCTGTGTTTTTTCCCCTGGTGTCTACTAAACTTTCTGACTCCACAGATGTAGATTGGAGGTAATTGCCCCACGTGTCCCCCAAGGGGGCAAACAGACTGTTGACCTGTTTTTGAGGTTTGGAATGGCCATACCAGGCAACCACCACCCATATGTTATTTTTTAAAATATTTTTCCATGGTGTCTAGTGAGCTTTCTTGCCCCCTGGGGGACATATTGGGGGTAATCACCCCATCTGCCCCCTAGAGGGGGCAGAAAGATTGACTAACTTTTTGGAATTGGGGCATGGCCATGCCAATAGTGGGAAGCCCTCACCCCTATGTTTTTCCCCCTCTAATGTCTAATGGGACAGGCTGTGGATAATCACCCCCAAACTTCCCCCCCCCCCCCCCCAGAAGAGAGCAGAAAGACTGCCTGTGCTCTTTTGGGGTGTAGGCTAGGCCATGCCCAAGCTGGCCAGCACCCACCCTTGTTTGTTTTCCTTGATGTCTAATGGGCTTTGTGCCCCCGCAGGGAGCAGTTTGTGGGTAATCATCCCCATCTGTGCCCAGGGCTGCAGAAAGAGTGTGAGTACCCTTTTGGAGTGGGCAGTTCCCACCCCTATGTTTGAGTTATCCCCATTGTCCAGTGGGCTTGCTGCCCTTAGGGGGTAGATTGGGGGTTATAAAGACTTATATTTTTCATGGAGCTTGGGGAACACGAGCCTTGCCTAAGGGGCTGCTCCCCCAAATACCTGGTGTCTAGTGGGTGGCACCCTGCTTGGGAATTGCTCTCCTGTGGAGATCCCCAAGCAGGGATCATATAAGCAGAGATACTTTTCGAAAGATGCCTGTCACAAACAATCAGTGGTAGGGGCTGAGATATGCCCCTCCAAGCACAGATGCAGTGAATGTAAAATGAGCCCTTCATCTTGTTGTACTTTCACTTTTAGCAGGAATGACTTTAGCATGCCTTGCATGCTGATCATCATTACAGAAGAAAACGAATACTCAGGCTACTCCAGAAGCTCTTCCCAAGCAGCCCAGCTAAAAAATAAATAAAGGAATCCCTCTGGTGCAAAGGGCGGGTACACCCCTCCCCAGTGTCAGCCATTGACTGACAGATGCACAGGGGAGGAAGTACAGGTGTCGGGCTCTGGCTGAACCCGTACCTAAAGGGTTACATGTCAATGAATACCAAGGTGGAACTATCTTAAATCCACCACATGTTTCTTAAATCCACCATCAGGCACTCTATGTCCCTTGATCTCACTCCTTCAGGTTCCTGCCCTCTCCCTTTCTGATGGTTTTCCCGGACCTTTATTGCAGTTTTGTATAGCTCAAATTTGACCTGAAGGAATAGAGAGATTTACATGAGCACCATTTACATTACACAAGGACACATTCATATTTTTATTAGGCATGGGGAAATTAAGTAGCCGCAACAACAACTGCAAGCAAGCATCACCAGCCGACACCCACAGACCCCTCAGCTGTCACTGCTGCCGGCACACCTGCAGCACCGCCAAGACCACGGACCCAGCGCGACCCGTCCGCAAGAACACAACCGAACCGAAGGCCCTGCAATGCATCCTCCTCAACGGCCGATCCCTCCTCAAACACACCACCGAAATCTGGGACCTCCTCAACAGCACCACCCCGGACGTAGCATTCTTTACCGAAACCTGGACCAACACCACCTCGGGACCGGACATCGCCATCGCCATTCCCTGATGATACAAGATCTCCAGGAAGGATCGCCCCACCCGCCCGGGAGGAGAAATTGCCATCATCCACAAATCCACCCTCCACCTGAGCACACTCCCCAATGAAACCACATACCTGATGGAACACCTTCACTTCAAGATACTGGCCAGCCTCACCTCCACCCTCCAAGGAACCCTCATCTACCGACCCCCTGGACCCCGCTGACTTTTTGCCAACTCCATCATGAACATGATCTCCCTGAATGCCATTGTGTCCACCAACTACACTCTACTGGGAGAGCTCAACTTCCACCTCGCCCACCAACTGGACGCCAGCATCACATTCCTCCTGGACAACTTCCACACCAATGGACTCTGCCACTTTGTGACTGAACCCACGCACTCAGCAGAACACACCCTCAACCCCCTCTTCACAACAGAAAACTCCATCACCTTCAGCCACACCACCAAACTGCCATGGACTGACCATCGATGCATTCACTTCACCTTCGGAACACCCACCATCCACAGACACCAGCATCTGCTCCCACAAAGAAACTGGACCAGAATCACCGTCGACCAGCTAACCTCATCACTCGGCAACTCCACCCCAACCACTGTGGAAAACGACGACCCCAACACCACAGCCCAAACCCTGCACAGATGGATCTCCGACAGCGCCAACACTATAGCTCTCCTAAAGAAAGCAAACAACACCCACGCCAAGAAAGCTAGATGGTTCACCACCGAACTTTGAGAGTCCATACGCACTTGCTGCCACCTCGAAAAGGCCTGGAGGAATACCAAATCCACAAAAGCCCACAACAACTACAGAGCCGCTACCAACGCCCACCACAAACTCATCACAAAACGAGGAAAGAAGCGATTGAAGACAGAATCTCCACTCATGCACCCAACAGCAAAGAACTCTTCAACATCATCAAGGAGTTCGCCCTACCAACCAGTGAGTCCACTGACATCCCTCCCTCACAAGACCTCTGCGACAAACACAGCACCTTTTTCCACCACAAAATCAAGAGCATCTACGACAACTTTGACAAAGACAACCAACACACTGAACCCTCACCAAGCACCCCCAACACCCTGAAGCCAGCGATCGACAACTGGACAGCCCTCACCACCGAAGACACACTGAAGACGATGAAGTCAATCCACTCTGGGGCCCCCACTGACCCCTGCCCCACCACATTTTCAACAGAGCCGCCAACACCATTGCACCCATGCTCTGCCACACCATCAACTGCTCCCTGGCAACTGCCTGGTTCCCTGATGACTGTAAACACGCTGAGATCAACACCCTCCTGAAGAAACCCTCGGCGGACCCCATCAACCTCAAAAACTACAGACCCATCTCCCTGCTCCCGTTCTCAGCGAAAGTCATCGAGAAAGCTATCAACAGCCAACTTGCCACATTCATCAAAGAGCACAACAACCTCGACTCCTCCTAATCCGGCTTCAGAAAAAAACACAGTACAGAAACCGCCCTTCTCACCGCAACAGACAACATCCGTTCCTTACTGGACAAAGGAGAAACAGCAGCCTTCATCCTCCTTGACCTCTCACCGGCATCTGACACAGTCTCTCACTGCATCCTAGTACGTAGACTCCATGATTCAGGGATCCAAGACAAGGCCTTCAACAGAATCCGCTCCTTCCTCTCTGGCGGAACGCAGTGGGTCAGACCCCCCTTTCCTCTCGGACCCTACACCTACCACCTGCAGAGTCCCCCAGAAGTTCTCCCTCAGCCCTACGCTCTTCAACATCTACATGTCTCTGCTCGCCCCCATCGTCAGAACCTACGGACTCAACATTGTGTCATATGCAGACAATACCCAACTCATCCTCTCCCTATCCAACGAACCAAACACCACCAGACACAGCTTTTGAGGAAGCATGGAAGTCATCGCCAAATGGATAAAAAGCAGCAGCCTACAACTTAACACCAAAAAACAGAAGTAATCATCATGGACCCAAACCCCGATGCCTGGAATGACACCTGGTGGCCCCCCACCCTCAGAATCCCGCCCACCCCCAAGGACAACTCACTCAACCTGGGAATCATCCTGGACTCAGCGCTCAAAATGGACCACCAGATCAACTTAGTCTCATGCTCCTGCTTCCACACCATCCGCCTCCTACATAAGACCTTCAAATGGATCCCCCTCGAACACAGAAAGACCGTCACTCACGCCCTGGTCACCAGCAGGCTCGACTACGGCCGGCCATGCACTCTATGCCGGAATAAACAAAAACCTCACCCGCAAGCTACAGAACATCCAAAACACCACTGCAAGACTGATCTTCAACCTGCCAAGATACTGCCACATCTCCCAGCACCTACGCACACTCCACTGGCTCCCCATCGAAGATAAAGTCACCTTCAAGATGCTAACTCACGCTCACAAGGCCCTCCACGACATCGGACCAGCATACCTGAACAGCCGACTCAAATTCCACGCACCCCAAAGGACCCTACGATCAGCCCAGCTCTCCTACACCATGGTCCCCACACCAGGAAGACCATATCGGGAGGCCGCTCCTTCTCCTTCCGCGCGGCCAGAGCCTGGAACAACCTTACGCTCCACCTCAGACAGATAACATCGCTCTCCATCTTCGCAAGAAACCTCAAAACCTGGCTCTTTGACAGACCCCCTCCTTGATGGACTGGAACCTGCCAGCCACCCCCACCCCCAGCACCTTGAGACCCTTACGGGTGAGTAGTCGCGCTTAGCAAACACCTGATTGAGAATCACAGGATGTTGAACCAACACCGAGAATGGAAAATGTTTCCCAGTTCCAGAGTCAGCAGTTCTGACCCGTTCACATCCTCTCCATTCTCCTTTCTGCATTAATTGCTTTTACATCTCTTGCTCTTAGTAAACGTCTGATGCAGAAAAATAAGTGCCAGCCCCAAAATATGAGTACCAGAAGCCTGTACTGGCTCAAATTAAGCACTGATGCTGGACAGTTTGGGGCAGATTTACAAGCTCCCTGCACCACAAGTACGTCACTTTCTGAGACATACTAGTGGCGCATGTTATTGCTCCATATTTACAAGGACAGGAAAAGTCAGCCTGCGTGGCTTTTCCTGTTCTTGTAAATATGGCCCCTTTACACGCAGCACTTTACAAGCAGTTCCCACGCAACACCCACGGAACAAGACACATTTCCAGATTTACGAGGAATTGTAAATCTGGAAATGCATCTGAATGTTATGCCACCCTTGGGGTGGCGTAGCAAGGCGCAACGAGGAGAAAGGTTTTAATTTCTCCTTGTTCTTTCCTCTTTTAATGCGTGCTGCATTCTACAGCATCCATTGAAAGAGGACAATGCCTGTAGTGATTGTTTTTGTGCAAGAAGGCCCTTCCTGCACAAAAACAATCTCCCCATGACGCAGGCACCCTTCCACCATGGTGCAAGGGTGCCTGCGCCGGTGCATGGTAGCAGTTTGTGTGCCAGCGCAGGGGAAAACAGAGGAATGCAACATATTATTGTAAATACATTGCATTGCTGTGCTTTAGAAGGGCTGCAACGTGGCACAGCCGAAGGGCTTGCGTTGCCGCGCTGCGGCACTTTCTTGTAAATAAGTCCCTTAGTGTTCATCCAGTTGTGTATTGCAGATAGACTACATGTGAGGTCTGATAAAGGCAGGGGCATAACACACGCCCCTGCCGCCCCTGTAGTGCAGGGGAGCACCAAACTCTGGGGTGGGGGGGCAGACATTTAGGGAGCCCCCATTCAGCCCAAGACCAATCAATATTTGTAAGATACAAGACTTGGGCGCCCCTCGTCACATTTTGCAGGGGGGGGGCATCATTTGTGCGTTACACCACTAGTGAAACGGTTGGATCGATCATCAGTAACAGTGAAAATGTTTTCAGTATCTTCAATCTCTTGCGCCTACCCGCTGCTAATATTCTCTTTAGGACCAATATTATCAATGGAGTTACCCAGTAATATCCAGAACCTGGGTGCAATCACAGTAAACGAACAATGGTTCTGCTACATCTTAAAACGGTTAATTTCATATTTTAGTCCCCCCACCCAATGGAAATATTGTTCAATAAATGAAAGTGAAAAAACAAACTCAATACTCCCAATATTCTAAAGGTTAAGAAAGACACTAACAAAATAGTGAAATGTAAATAATTCATATATGTATAGATTCCTCTGCTCCCGGCCAATTACAGGCCGATTAGCCTTATAGATGTCCCCCAAAAGCTCTTTGTGCGCCTCATCCTGAATCACCTGTTAGACTGGGTGGAGGCCAATGATATCATGAGCCCCCTACAGGCTGGCTTCAGAAAAAACACGTCGACCATGGATCAGATTTTCCGCCTCGTCCTCCTTTACTGGAAGACGGTGAGGTTAGAGGGGGGAAGGCTGTACATGGTCTTCGTGGATCTGAGGTCAGCCTTCGACCTAGTCCCGCGCAAGAAACTCTGGGAGGTCCTGGAAAAGTTAGGAGTACCCGCCCAGTTACTCAATATCATAACCAGGCTGCATGAGAATAATTATGCGCAGGTTAGGTGTGGGAGGGATGGCAATCTCTCGTCCAGGTTCCCTGTCCGTAGAGGGGTGAGGTAGGGTTGTGTCTTGGCACCGACCCTGTTTTGTCTCTTTATCAACAACGTTATATCCCATCTAGAAAACGTTAAGGACAATGATGCCCCATATTTGGCAGGCAGGAGGGTTCCGGCAATCATGTTTGCCGATGACACCCTCCTGCTTTCCAAATCCCCAATGGGGATCCAGAGGATCCTGGATCGATTTGGTCTCTTCTGTAGACAACATGGTCTAGAGCTAAATACGGAAAAGACCAAATTCATGATATTCAACCCACCAAATAAAGCCAGGCCCAATCCCACCCTGGGTACTGCCAGCCTTGAGAGGGTTACTACCTTTACATATTTGGGGGTAACATTACAGGAAAATCTATCATGGGACCGACAGATAGCAAGATCAAGGGTTAAATTGTCCCAGTTGTCGGGCGCAATCTTGAAGGTGGCCAACACTTTCACCTTTAAGCCCATAAGCCCGGCTCTCGAAACCTATCGGACTCAAGCCAAGGCAGCGGCTATGTATGGGAGTGAGCTATGGGGGTACAAAGCAGGCCAAGATCTGGCGAGAGTGGAAAACAACTTTCTCAGATGCCTATTAGTTCTTCCACGAGGCACACCACTCCTGCCATTGAGATTAGACATGGGTCTCCCCCCTATTGCTGAGGAGCTTGTGTCAAAGCCAGTGAAGTTTTGGCACAGGCTTTGGTCCACTAACGAATTACATCATTATAGGCAGGACCTTATCCATGTCATGAGCCTGAATCGAAGTAGTAAAATCCCCTGGCTTGCCTTCGTAAAAAATGAACTGCTCACCATGAACCTATCTGAGCTTTGGGAGGATCCCGTGCAAGGCTGCCAAAGGACCTCACGCAAAGCCCTGACCCAAATTTACAAAGACAAGAGTCTCTCACTTCTGATGAATGCTCAAAATAGCGGCACCCTTACTGCGCGATTTCTGGAATCCAAAAATTCTTATGTATTTGAACCATTTATGGATTTTATTTTCCCTATCCTTGCGAGGAAATTGTTTGTACAATGGAGGTTAGGCACACTCCCCACCAAAAAATTTACCCACAAATGGACCAAGGGGGGTGATAAAATGTGTCCATGTTGTAACACCTACGAGGAAGACGACCACCACATTGTGTTTGTGTGCCCTGCCTATCACAGACCTAGGAAATACTGGATAGCGCCGCTCTGCAGAAACTTGGGGTTCAGAAACTACTCACAGGCATTTAGAGTAATGAAAACCAGCACTCTGGGCCACATTGTGTTTGCCATATCCAAATTTCTAATGGCAGTATGGCTAATCAGGAAGAAAAAAGCCCCTTAAACTATGGTCACTGTTATGAAACTCTTTTTATTTCCTCGCTGGACAAGAAGGGAACTTTTACTTTCTGTATTTTTAAAATGTATTTTAAAATGTATGTTATTGTGTGTTGTATTGTATCTTTTATGGTCTATATGGCCGAAATAAAGAATTTTTGGGATTGGATTGGTATAGATTTACAGAGGCATGACATATAGAAACACACAGTATTATTCCAAACACAATTACAGAACAAAATTCCAGTGAAATTGCAGTGCACAATACATACAGTTACATACACAGATCACAAAAACATTCAAATCAACAAAAGCTAGATAGTAACCCATTCTATTGTATCAACGTCAAAATGAAAAGAGACAATCCTATGCTAGACATATAGAATTAATTGAAAATGGACTACAACGTTTGATTTGAAATATTCTCTTTTGGGCAGACTATTCTCCCTCCTCTGTCACCACACCCCTTCCTGTATTCAGAATACCCTAGGAGTTACTGATGCGGTATTGTCTGTTTTCTCCGCCCCAGGGTATCAGACAGACAGCTGCAGAAGGTAGTGACACGGGTGTGTTCCCAGGAAGAAGTCGATGTAAAACACTTTCATGCACTAAAAGAACAGAACAAGGAGCATTAAAGCAGAAGACAATGACAGTTGTGTAAAAATGGAGGGGGGGAGGGGGGGGGGTGCACACAAGCCTTTCATATTCTCTGGCGACATGGCATGCGTACCGCTGTTCATGCAAATGCAATCTCCCATTCGGATTGCTGCCGCCTGCCTCTGCCAGCCTATTCCAGCGAGTACCGTATCGCTTTCTGTTTATAGTGCATCGCCTGCGTCAAATCCTTGTTCTATTTGTGTGTGAATCCCCCTGGTAGCGATTAGAATATCTCAGGTACTGCGGGATCTGACACCCGCGCGCCAGGATGACTGACAGCTAACGGGTGCAGCACGTGACGTGAGGCTCGCGAGCATCTGGCGCCACAGCGACGGTCCCATAGGCGAAGACCTCCATGTAACGCTCTACTGGGGTGCTAGTGGGAGATCGGGGGATGAAGTCATACTCAGAAGGCCTCAAATGCCGCACATGTCCCCTTCCATACTAAAATATGCGAAGCCAATTCAGATGTGACCTCCCACTATCAAACTGTGGCATTCTGTGAATTTCGTCGGACTACCGATTATTTAACAAAAGAAGCAGCTCTGGGTATCTCTTACTTCCCCCATCCATAACAACCAGTCCAGATGCACAAGGCTGGCTACCTACAATGTCCCTTTACTCCATCTGCTGTAATATTAGCATTTTTTTAGAACATCATTTAATTATCTTTCCTTCCATCTTTACGCCTCTTGCACCCTCTTGGTCTTTTTGTTTCACCTCTCCTATTCACCAGGCATAGCATTACATAAAGCATAACATCACATAACAAGAGACGGTTCTACGTTGTGTTCCCAGACCGGCCTGTATGAACCTGGTTCAGAATAATAGCCATTGAAATGTTAGTGAATATTGTTTCGAATTTGTTTTTTAAAATGTAAATGGTTTTATAGTAGTCAACCCGTGCACTTAGTTTCCTGTAAACTGTGCCCACACAACATAACGATGAGCCTAAACAGAGGAAAATATTAGCCATTATTTGTCATTTTTTAGAACGGTCAATTTTTGGAGAACCAGCAGGTTCTCTTTGCACTTGGATTTCAGAGTGGGCTCAAGCACACGACAAATGACAGCAGTTGTCACGGAAGGACTATTCTGACCTGCTTTCCTGCACGGGGATATGTTTTCTTCGTCTGTGGTTGCTTGCCATATGGTTTAAATGTTTTTTTTCTACAATATGTATGAGTCTCAGCCGAAAGAAGGCTTCTAATAAAAAACACCTTTAATTGGATTCAGTTCTTGGTAGACACATTCTGTCAAAATAGCCCACAAATGTTCAATGCAGAATAAACGCTTCATGCTGCTAGCAAGTGATTCTGTTATCACTTCTATATGAACTATTGAAAATCTATTGCCAATTGTATATGTGGTGCTCGTGTTTCCACAGCATCGGCCTATAAATTATTGAATTCCTTGTTTGTCACTCGTTATTTCTTGTATCTCTCATTATCGAAATTTGCATTTTTTAATACATCCTTGAAAAAAAGAGATGACAGACTGCATTCAAATCAGGGAAGACAATGCATTTGAGTCGCGCGCCCATGCACTAGAGCTGCTTCTGATGCTCTGAGGAGCTACTGTCGCGATTTCAAGCTTGCTGTTCATCCTGCAGCCCTTTCACTGTGGCTTGTGCAGACACGAATCAGGCAACAAGAAAAGCGAGCAGCCCCCGCCCCCCAGGGGAAGTTGTGCGGAAGAGCTGCCTGAGACAAGTGTATCCATCTCTCTCGCGTGCCGGGCTCTTATAGAGACAGATTGCGTCATTAGATGCGTTCCTGGGACGGCAGCAGGGTTCTTGATAAGGCACTCTGTCTGGGGAAATCGTCGATCCCATTTGATATTAAATCTGTCAGTCAGAAATCTGTGCCCCCCAGGAGGCAGATAGAGGGTGAATCGAACAGCCTACTCTGAAAATATGACAAACATTACCAATGCCAGTAGGTTTATCTTCCATGTGCTGCACTCTGCTTTCTCACAGGAACACCACTCACCCTGTATTTTTTTTACATTATATAGCGTGAACTTGGCCTAATGGCCTAGGTGTGTACCAAATTACATTACACAAGGTCAGATTTTAAGGCATAGGTCATGCGCCTGATTTAGATCTTTGCGGATCTGGTCCCACCACCACTTTTTTGACGGTTTCGCTGCTCACCTACTAGGCGGTCCGCCCATTCAATTAGGATGCTGCCGGGTTGATGGACACTAGTCTGTTCAAGTCCCGCCGTATCCGCCAGAATGTTCCACCTGCCTCAACATTGTCAATTGTGGGAGGGACTCCAGCCAATATTTCCGCCGGGCCCATTATGATGTGCCTTTCATTCGAGGAAACTGTGCCAGGCAAACCTCCAAACCCGAGTTGGCGGTATCAAAGGGATATGAGGTAGAAATGTACATTTTTTTCTATTTTCCAGTTCCACTTCTGTCATGAACCAGGTTGTCCATGTTACTCCTTTGCTGCTGCTACTTGACCATGAAGAAAATCAACGTAGTAGTCGCCGGAATTGAAGGTAAGTTTCTTTTTTAAATGTTTCCTCATGAATTGTCTGTTTACCTTTGCTGTGGACTTGTTCATTTTTAATTTGGTCTTCCATGCGCATTTTTTCTTATGTGTAATGCATATGTGTTTATTTTTTCACACATGAAGTTAAAATAAACACACCTGTACTAACACTTAAAAAAATCAGGTGTAAAATTAAAAATATGTAATGATAACTGAGATCATTCTCTCATGTTCTTTATTACAATTAACAAAAAAATCAGAAGAAAAGGAGGGGTAGGAGGACTGGTAGAGGAGTGGCTTTTGGAGGTAGAGGGAGCTGGAGTGGGTGATGTGCTTGAGTCTGTATGTTTGGCAGTTGCATGTGGGACTGGTGCTTATTGTGCAGGTTTGGATGTGTGTTTTTGGCTGGTGTTTGATTATCTGGTGAGTATGTATGTTTGCTTTTGGTTTTTGCTGTTTTGTGTGTAGGTGTGCTTATGTGTAAGTGTGTTGGTTTTGATGAGTGTGTTGTGGATGTTGTGCTTTTGGGATAGTTTTAATAGTGTGTATGTTGTTTGTGTGTTTTTGTTTATGTGTGAGGGTGATTGTTCTGCTAATGTCTGTTGGAGTTGGTGCCTGCAAAGAAGTGAGTGTGCTTGGGATTGGGGTGGAAGTTTGTAATTGGGTTGACGACGGGATCTGAGTTGGGACAGATAGTTGGGAGGCTGTGGTAAGTGAAGAGGCTGCTATGCTATAAGTTTAAAAAAATGCAAAACACTTTAGCAACAGCTAATTTAAAAACAAACACTGCATGTTATGTTTAGTGACACATACAAAAGTATTGCTAACCAGTCTCTACTCTACCAGGGATTCCTGTCAGGGTTTCACTATGTAGGATCTGCAAGACCGTCTCTATAGAGGTAAGGGGGGGGGGGTGGAAGAACCACCACCAGTTCTCTAAGACTCCAGGTGATGCTTGGATGTATGCAGGTGACAACAATTAGCAAGAACACATCAGGTGAATGATGCTAGCATCCATCCAAAAGCCACTGCAATAGTACAATGTGGAACGAGTCCCGCGACAGACTCACTCCGTCAGGTATCTGCCACCAGGACAACACCAGCACAACTGAGAAATCTAAATAGGCTTGGCGCAATCCTGCTACCCAGATGGTGATGGATTAATGTTAGCCAGCAGAGGAGTCCACCGCATGGAAGGAGGTGAGTTGCTTACATGACAGAAAACAGTCTGTTGACGAGGACGGCGCCTCAGCCAGCCCACATCTAAATACAGCATGTGGGAATGCATCAGCTCGATAGAGTACTTATAACTGATGCATGGATGGATGACAAGAGTCTTGTCAAGATCTAATTCAGGCCCTAATTGAGTTTCCCAGAATCACAGGATGCTAAGTGAACAGCAAGACTCAAACCATGTTCCTTAGTTCCAAAGTCGACAGCTGTTCTCTTTAGGCATATCTCTCCCTGTACTCACAAGGGCAAAGTGTTTCACCTCTGGTGTAATGGGAGTAGGAGTGAGAGCCAAGATAGAGCATCTTTCTCCTCTAGTTTGATGGAACATAGGCACAACCAAGAGTGCTTGAGAAGAGGAATGAAGCATGTGAGAGGTTAAATAAGACAGACTTTAAAAGCTGACCTACTGAGGAAAAGTTTCAGCAAGTGCAGCATACAAGTTTAAAAAGTTAAATTTATTCACTAATAACCTGTGGAGGACATTCAACCAGAATTTAACAGAAGTGTGTTGATGTATATTAATTAACTGATGTGGCAGCTGCATTTTGAACCATTTGAAAGTGGCAGATAAGATATTTAGGTGGCCCAAGCAAAACTACATTCCTATAACCAAACAGAATGAGACAGTTGCCTGGATCACTAGTGGTCAAAACCCCTTTCAGAAGAGATCAAAGGGCAACTGGGTGCAACCTTGAGATTTGTGGCCTTTTACTCCTGCTGGCCCGAGGTCTGACCTTTAATGGGTCCTGAATAATGGGCCAAGCACTATCTCTTTCATCACCTAACTCTTATTAATAGCAGGGGTTGAGCAATCCATTTCAAGATGGAGTTATGTGTGAAGTGTGCCCAGGCTGAAGACTCAAAGCACACAAAGTATTAGTAATACGATGATTGCCCAGTCAAAATCTTGTTTTAAATTTTTTTTTTTCAAAGGAGCATTTTAATGTGATTGGGCAAAGTGTAGAATCAACACACTTACTAATCCCTACAGCCTCTTAAGACTAGCATGTTAGTACCGTCCCTGTAGGAATCCCTCAGGCCCTCGGTCACATCCAATGTGGTTGGTTATTCCCTATATATATACTGGAGGTGGCTCCCAGATGCAGCCCACGCTAGTCCCCACGCAACAAAGTCTGTGTCTCGGCCTCAAGAGTTAATGCTAGCAGCATTTAGACGCTATGCTAGTGGAACTCACCAGCAGGCCGGATGGCCTGGAAAGCTCGTACTTGACTGATGGTAGCAGGAAATCCTGGAATGACCGGGGAGCTAATTCGTAAACTCTGCTCTCCTAACTCTGAGTGCCAGTGACCTCCTGTAGTCCTTCCCCAGAAACGCATTGGCCTTCTCAGACCGTGTGTCAATGTTACACGTTCTCGCCTGGCTCCTGTGACAATCAGTAAGTGTTTCTCCAGACTTCTTCGGCATGACAAATCAGCAAAATGGCCCTAGCTCATAGTGCCCCTTCCTGATTACACAGAGGGTCGCCAACCTCGGCACTCGAACGGGCGATAGCTTTATCTTCTCAGTGGCCCCCTTTTTGGTGACACAGGGTCACTCACTGACCTTGGTGCCAATATGGGCAATGGCCAAAACTTCACAGTGACTCGCTTCCTGGACACACAGGGGTTGCCAACATTGGCGCACACCCAGGCGATGGTGAGAACTTCACATGGCACCTACTGGCCATAAGGGGATCTCTGGATTTTTGTGTACACAAGGAAGATGACCAGCACTTCACAATGGCCCTCTTACTGATGACATGTGGGTCGCTGCCTTTGGCCAGATTGAGTGTGCTGCCCATACTCCTGCAGTGGTCAAACCAGACCGGGTGTCTCACACTTTGTTCATTCACCAGATTCCCCACTGGGCCTCGCTCCCTCAAGGCGACTGCCTCCTCCTTACAGGTTCCACTGGTCTTGGCAGGCAGACAGATGGTTGGTGCTCCAGGCCCAGGCAAAGTGGTCTTGACTTTTTGAGTCATGGACCCTCACATAACATACATATTAGAAGAACTTGGTCCCTGGTCCTGGCTCCAGAAGCTAGAAGTGTTGGGAAATATCATTCTCCTGATAAACAATTCTGTGGAACAACTTTTAGGTCCCATGCTCCAGCCTTAATAGTCTAACTCCAGACAGTAATGTGATTTAATATCTGATCCTTTATACATTTGGGTTTTGGGTGTCACCTTCTTTGAAGTATTCTCTACTCTGCAATTCCTTTTGTCAAAGGGATGGTCTGACACAGCAGGATTGGCTCCAATTTGGATTGATCCACACATAAGCCAGGGGAGTAAATGAGGATCACACCTGACTGTCAGCCTCCACTAAAATATGCCTTATAAAGGTTCAAAGCCCTGAGCCTTAATCTCCATCAAGATTCCCTGTTCCACAATGCTAGACTTATCAGTTCCACCATCTCCCTGACAATGAGCCCAGGCCTACTGACCAGTAACTCTCCCTGGAATCAATGATAGCTCTGATGTGCACAGAGGATGCTCTGCTCCCCTTCCTTCAGTTTGTGCTTCTATCCCATCTCTCAGAAATGTCAGCAATACACATCTCCTGTCTGGAGGTTGCAGTCCTCACCTTTCCTGGCCCTGTGTTTCCAAAATGGAACCCAGAGACTTCCATGTTATGTATCATACACAGGGATAACACATCCCATCACACACATACACAAGAGTAATGCTCTAGTCAATGCTACACACAATCCTTGCAAGCCAAGCATTAGCTAGGAATACAGTACAAAAATGGTCAAAGGACTGAAGGGTGGAGAGGATCTTCCACAGTATTGGAAGAGGGACACAACAGAGGAGATACGTCCTCCCAACTCAGTATCAACAATTCAAAAAAGTATCCCACCCAGTAGAGATATCGGATAGGCACAATCCTCAAGTCAGGAAGTCTCATCAGATGTTGCTAATATGAAAATGAGCAATTCCTTTTTGTATAGCACCCTCACACACTCTAGTAGTGTCATGCTTCATCATCAGGTTCACCCTGGGTCCTAAAGGTTAGGGTGAGCTCAACCGTATTCCAGGGAGCATTTTAGAGAAAAGGTCAAGGGAGTTAAGGATTAAAAATCCTCCCGGTACTCCAAGTATCCCTTTAATATGGAGTGACGGGGGATTTTAAAACAAAAATGGCAGCTCACTATCACACACCGGATGGGTGAGCGAGCACAGCGCGAGCCAGGCACTTAGGCTCTCCTTGAGTCACCACATATATTGTGTTCTCTTTCATTACAGGTTGGATGAATCAGGACTGAACGCCCACATTAAGGATAAGTATATCCAAGGGGCGAATGCGGTGGAACAGTCTTCTGCTCCACTACTTGCTTTTATTGCACCCAGGGAGGGAATTTTCTCTGTTGTTTGCCCTGATGAAAGCTGTGGATCCATAAGGGCCTTTCACTTGCTGAAAAATGTTGACAATGCCTTTAGGGTCATAGGACCATTATATCCTTGGGATACCCTGCCATTTTTGTTTTAATATCCCCCGTCACTCCATATTAAAGGGATATCTGGAGTACTGAGAGGATTTTTAATCTTTAGCCCCCTGGCCTTTCCTCTAAAGTGCTCCCTGGAATACGGTCAAGCCTACCCTGGCCTTTAGGAAACAGGGTGAACCCGATGATGAAGCATGTCACTACTAGAGTGTGTGAGGGTTACCATACAAAAAGGAATTGCTCCCATTCATATTAGCAACATCTGATGAGACTTCCGAACAAGAGGATTGTGCCTAGCTGTTATCTCCATTGGGTGAGATACGCTTTAGAATTGTTGAGCTAGGTATACAGACACAGAACTTTTAATGAGTGGGTCAGCAGGCACCATTTCCACGATACAGCTCAAAAGACCTGTTCGCACTATCGATCACTATTAAACCCAAAACGAGTATGCTGGTTCAACCATGCTCATATCACCTAACTCTTGGTAAGGGCAATAGCCTTCTACCATCTCAACGGTAGTCAATGGTGTACCCCTTGCAGCCCAACAAGATCGCATTACCCTGAGACAGGCCTAGCTCATACAACGCACGCATGATCAGCATCCACACATGACAATAAATTATAACTAGGAGTCCAGATATACATAAAGCCAGGGTACTCAGTTGAGGACTGCATGTCTGTAACCATATGTGGGACTTTTCTGTTCCAATATTTACCTTCTTCCTTCAACTGAGAGGAAGGAAGAAATGCCCTTAAGGTTTTCGAAAGGGAGTAACATGTACCAGCAATCTTGTTATAATGTGGTATGAAGGTAAGGTCAGCATTGAGAGCAGCTCCAATATTATTTGGTCATATCAGCAGCAGCTCGCAATGGTCTAAGCGTCAGTGACTATCAAATGGAGCTCCAGGTCTAAGGATAATTTCCTAGAACCACAACTTTCGTTTCGTCTACATTAAACTTCAAAATGTTGTTGGTCATCCATGTGTGACAGAAGCAATGCATTTTCAAAGTTTATGGGGTAATTAAAGTACTACCACTTTGCTGTATTAAGAATAGGCTATCAACAACATCATTAAAATAATGTAAAGCTAAAATAATGAATTAAAGCAATGAAAGTGGCTAAAAAATATTAAAGAACTGCACAAAGTGCTCAGTAACCAATGTCTAGTTTTTTCACTTTTAAAAAGAAAACGTTCTTCAATTTACAAACAGCTAAATAATAATATAAATTCACAAATGTTGACAATTCAAATGAAACCTCTGTAGTACCGCTTGAACTAAAGAAGTGTACCAGAAGGTTTCTTAGTGTTAGCCAATGCACAGTTCATCCCTATCGTGTTCATTAAGACTTCGTAACAAGAAAGTCTTCTGATTGTAATTGTCACTCACTTTTTAAAGTCAAATCCTCAAATCCTTTCCTCTTGCCAAAAGGTTCACAATATAATCCGAATTCCTGTTGCATTTGTCAAAGAGTTTGCAATGTCACACCTGACTCTCAGAGTACTGAGGCAGAGCAGTCCAGAGTAGTCGTCTGGAAAGACTACTTTGCTACAATTTAATCTGACCAGACCTAAAAAGGGATATTTGTACTAATCCCCTTCCTATTGCATTCGTCAAACAGTTGAAAAAGTAAAATCCATTCTCAAATGCTTCAAAATGTAAAGCCTCTTCCTGTGGAGTTTGTCAGGGAGTTTACAATGTATAACCTCTTCCTATTGTATCTGTCAGATAGTTCACAACATAAAACCACTACATCTGGTTTTAGTACACGTGAGACGCCGCCTCACAAATCATGTGCCTCAATATCTATGTGTCCTGAAATCATATGTGTCTGTGTCTTGTCCTTTCCTCCCTAACAGGTACAAACAGAAGAGGAACCACCTCTCACAATCATAGCACCTTAGTGTGTGCTACACATACAGGGCACTGACAACACAATAGACCCCTGTACAACCCTTGCAAATAAAACAGTCCTGAAGAAATTCAGTTTAGAAAAAAAGGCCTGGCTGAAACTAGTAGACCACACCGGACGTGGGAGACCATAAGTCTACGCCTATACGTCCAAAAGGCTTTGTTTTAACCCTGCCAAGGGCCAACCAATAAATTATATGTTTGGGACCCTTCGGACAGAATTTTAATACCTCACTCAATGCACCAACACCCACACTCACAAAAGAAAACCTGCTCCGCTGTAGTTAGGCGTCGCAGCACACCTGTACCTCGGGTGGGGCCCGATGATGAAGCATGCCACCAGCTAGGTTGGTGGGTGAGGGCCCTCATACAAAACCAAGTGGTTTTTCCTCTGCAGACACTACACGTACATTGTCATAGTAGCTAGTTTTTCCTGTTTATACAAATGACAGACTTTGCCAGAGGTAACCCAAATACTTACCTACAAGAGTAATCTTCAGGAGTCCATGTTAGATAATACTTATCTAGAGTCTTTAACACAGTGCGACAACTATCCGCTCATAATGGCCTATGGCCTTAACATGTAGTTTTCACAATAAATATTTCAGGATACTGCTTTTATCATATCGTTTCATAATACACTGATCAGCACCATACTATCTGACATAACTTTCCCAAAGAACCAATCAGGCCTACAGCCTCATTCAGCAGCTTGTTACCACAACCAACTCTAAAGTGTTGAGAATAATTTGTGCAAATATACACATTCTTTTTCCGTGGAAACCCACAACTTCTGCCCAATCAAGTCCAGTAGAGAGAAGATCAATACGTGGGTGGGGTTCAAGGCCCACCCTCAGTAATGTTTTTTAAATCGCTTTTTCTCTTGAATCACATTAGGTAAGTGACAGCTGCGCTGCCAAGCTAGACCTCAAAAAAGCCTTTTCAATGTACTACCAGAGAGCAGGTTTGTGGTCCAGTGTCCTAGGAAAGAGGTGAGAGTTAGTGAAGGCTCAGCTACGAATTAAGCAGCATTCTGTCCTAAATGACTCCAACTGACCTGGTCAGTACCATACTGGCAATTACCATTAACTCAATTTGGGCTGCTCTGTCGCTCGAAACTTCCTAGCCCCGCCCAGGACATTAATATTTCCAGATCAATGACCCAGCAAGGTCATGATAGAAAAAGGCAAATTACTCTTGCTCCACCCTATTGCAAAGAGGGACGTTAAGGTGACAGTATATCTTTTTAGTTTTGTGAAATACCAGCTCAAAAGAAAACAGGCATTACATTAAAAAATAGCAAGTTTATACATGTGTAGAAAAATTACCACTTCAATCTGCTCAAATGAGAATTACATTTAAACTCCCTAAGAAATCTTTTTATTCTCAAAATCCAAACGCCCAGAGTAACATTTTCCCACTTCAAGAGTATATGTGGAACCCTGGGTAGCAGGAGCAGCTCCTCCCTTAGAGCAGAGGAGTGTCACCCCAATACAAAAATGCTCCAGAAAAGCCCCAGACCTGAATAATAAAATAGTAATAAAGTTCATTTAGTACCATTTTATTTTTCAGCAACCCATCCTGAACCGACCGTCAGGATGGGGTGGGGGCCATTGCCGCTGAGTGGCAGTAGAGAGCTGATTACTTGTGTATGTCTCTTTGGCCAGCTGTCTTACGATGGCCAGCCAGACATACACATTTTAATTCTCTCTAACCCAGCTGTCTAAAACAGCTGGGTCAAAAAAAAAGCACAGCCTCCAGTGCTCTTCAGAGCACAGGGAGAAGCTGCTTACTCCAATCTTGACCCTTCTCATAGTGTTTAACAGCATGAGAGCAGCTCCAGGATTGGCTAGTGCGTTTCCTTGGTCCCGCGTTGGAGCCTTGAGGAGAGGCGACAACACCCTAGCGATGAGGACGACTTGCGGCAAGCCTGGAAGGTAAGTGTCATTTAAAAAAATGTGTTTTACTACCTCCTTTGTTCTGCCCGCTCCACCACTCTCCATACATGCCTGCAGCCACAGCTGGGTAGGGTATAGAAATCATCTGCATGTTTTGGAAACATTTCACCATGCGACAAACACTGACGCGCTCTTGACGCCTATGTTTTCCCTGCTGTGAATGCAATTTTTTTTCATTTTAAGGTGGGGGTGCCCTCCGTGGCCCCGCTGCCCTCCCACTGTGTCCACAAGCATTTTGACACCCACAACTGCAGTACTGTTGAGCGCTGCAGTGCATGCAGTGAAATGTCGGTCAGTCTAATAAACGCGGTCCAAAGTCAGCATACCCTGTTGTATAGATCTGTTTAATAGTATGTCACCTGTATTTTCATAGCACGTCAGCCAGTTTAATGACCTCATAGCATAGCAGGCGAACATCTGTATAGTATTCTGCTCACTTCCCAGGAAGATTAATCTAGTTAAAAGGCATAATCAACTGGACAAGAGTGAGGCAAGAAATAATGAGTATTATTAGGTGTCTGGTCATCAGATATTTCTATTTATAACAGAAATCCGGAACAGGAGTTACAGTAAGCATTATGTGGAACTTGTTCAGAACATGGATAAATTAGTGTCAGGCCTACGAAAATGACACCATGTTTTGTAGACATATTGTGGCCTGCACGGGCTACCATTGCAGCAAAACATTCTGAGAGGCCTAGTTGTGAGGGGTTCACTGAGCTCTATTTGCTTCAACTTCTGATCTTTAAAGTCCACATTTCTACTCGACCTCAGACTAAAATTGAGTGCACCCTTTAGCGTTTGGCCCCCAGGGTAGAGAGGCACATCAATCCAAGGCTTGCTCAGGGAAGTAATGTGGGCTAGAAACTCTGAACTCAGTAAAACAATTAGTGTTATTTAATAAATCAATGTCCTGCCAGTAATTCTACTCACCCAAAAAAGAATAATTTGACCTACATTGGACAAACCTTGAAAGCTGCACAAAACAGATTGAATGAAGGCAGAATATATGAGAATAGGCCATCAACGTC
This sequence comes from Lissotriton vulgaris, assembly GCF_964263255.1. Lineage (NCBI taxonomy): Eukaryota > Metazoa > Chordata > Amphibia > Caudata > Salamandridae > Lissotriton > Lissotriton vulgaris. Next base: position 881,782,340 of record NC_141697.1, on the reverse strand, counting down.
ACCATTGGCACTACACTTTTTTTTGAGAAAAAAAAATTCATTAACCAATTTAGGTTCCAGAATATAAATCAAGTCACAGTATTGCATAAACTGTGCAGCAACAAAAAATGACTGCAACAGAAGAAGGCATTGTGAATTGAAGAACTTTCGGCAGTTAACCTCAAAAGTGTAAATGAAAACATTAGCTACACAAGCTTTTGGAGTTAAAATTATTAATTATGCTTGGAATCTATGATATGTGTATGTATATATTAATCTAATATGGAAAATGTAGGAGTAACATAGACAAAGTACTCTATATATAAAAGTACAAGATGAAGTTCAAAAGCTATTTTACTTAAAAGTACATATAGCACAATAGCACCGCATCAAGAGGTACTGCTTGACTAACTGCTTTTACACATCATGCAAGCACTTATATACACCGGATGTTCATTGAAGAATAAGCACAACATAATGCTAGAGTGAAGCACAATGGCTGCCTCCAAAGGAAGGAAACTGTGGGGCTTATTATGATGCTGGTCTGACCAGCTTACACAGTCCTGTCGGAGGTGGTCAGACCGCTGTGGTCTCACCGGAAGCTGTTGGTCTGACCGCCAGATTTCGATGCATGCATCCTATACTCTGACCGACTGCTGAAAGAACGCCGACTCCGACAGCTGTTCTATGACCGCCAAGATGGCAATCAGAGAGAAACAGCAGCCGTAGGCCAGTACAGGGATCTCCGACTGCAGTCTGGATTACGATGTGGGTTTCTGATACCCAGACTGGGTCGGTCCGACCGTATGTCTTGAGTCGTCAGAAACAAAGGATTTGGGGTGCATACTCACCCAAATCTACTTCTCTCCAGCAGTCTCTGCCGTGGATCCTTTCCTCCAGTTCCCCCCTACACCTTGGCAAAGCACCCCGATGACTATGATCCTGTGGGTGCCAGAATCTAGGTAAGCCCATATGCTGTATGTATCCCCATTGACTGGACTGTGCACATTTCGCCATACTCCAGCATGAGGTATATGGTGCACAAGGCATATCCCTACATTTGTCATGCATGTGTGTACAATTGACATGTTTTCTGTGAGTTTTGTATGCATTTGCAATGACATATTCATGGATGTGTGCTCTGCCGTAGAAGCGACCATCCAAATGAATGTTTATTGATTCAAATTTCAATCCAAGGAAAACAGCAGCCAACACGTGTTTCGTCGTGCATAAATCTAGCACATTTGACTTCTTCAGGGCTGACATATATTTAGCTCCAACCATCAACTTAGCAATTGTCCACAAATATTCCTCAAGAGTCAATATTCACGTTTTGTGATGTCCATCACCGTATAATCTTAAGTCTCTATCCCAATCACTCTGTCCCTTAGTTGGAGTCAATATTTCCCATTGAATCGTATTCTGTACACGAAATGTTCGTCCTCCCTTCAATTTAAAGGTACACAATAAACCCTTTCACGAGTACGTGATCCCATATCCTGAAAACAGCGTCCTGTTCTGAACACAAAAACCAGCATCCTGAATAGGACGCTGTTTTCAGGATACGAGATCACGTACTCCTGACGGGGTTTTTGTGTACCTTTGAATTGAAGGGAGGACGAACATTTTGTGTAAATATATGTCAGCCCTGAAGAAGTCAAATGTGCTAGATTTATGCATGACGAAACACGTGTTGGCTGCTGTTTTCTTTGGATTAAAATTTGCATCAATAAACATTAATTCGGAAGACTATATGAGCTGGCTGATGTATGGGTACAAAATACAGAATTACGGATTGAACTGTGCCAATTGAGAAATATACTTTTGGAAAGAGACTTCTTATGGATATTAACTAATTATTATTTTTTTGAGTGCACGGGGAAGACCTTTTGTGTTATATTGTTATCTTCATCTGTGGATTGTGGTGGGGTTGTATGGTAACCAACCCCTCTTCCCTTTGGAGCACTACTGGAGACATAGCATATTGTACTTTCCCTGACCGAGTTGAGCGCCCTTTTATGTAACTGATTACGATTCAAAAAGGATTAACAAATGCAAGAACATGACACCCCGACCCGCTCATTACTGAACTCAGCTATACTATACATCAGGGGGCGAGTAAGGAATATTCCAGTGCATTCTTAGGCCAGGCAAAGGCACAGGTAAGCCTCATTTGGTATTGCAATTCACACAAAGGGAATCGAAGATGTCTTCCTTGCTGCATCCAGCCAAGCGCAAACAAGAAGTCCACAGATGGCACAAAGTGAACATTCCCCCTCTATAAATATCCCACACAGCTGGAACAAAAGACTCAGCTAAAGGAAATTGGCTGAAACATTTAAACAGGGAATTCCAGTAGGCCCACTGCCTTAAAGGAATTGGGCAAAAAGGCCTTTCCCCTTCAGTGTGAATCCCTGCTGACGCCTCCAGAAATCCCACAGATCCCTGTAAGAGGATTATAGATCACCTGGCAATCAAGAAAGTCATTAAAACTTTCTTTTTCTCAGGGAAAGGTGTATTATGCAGCAGTGAGGATGAAACATTCAGAGGTACATATACATTTTAAACCGGGATGTACAAAGATTTTTGCCATAAAAATTTGAGAAGCTCACAACTTTTAGCAAAGGTTGAGAAGTTTCAAAGTTTACCTGTGTCTGCGCCACTGTAAAAGTTTTATAAACATTAAAATACAATTTTCTCTGCATAATGAGGCAATTTTCAATCTAATGCAACCCAGCCAAGGCAAAAAGGCCTTTCCCCTTCAGTGTGAATCCCTGCTGACGCCTCTAGAAATCTCACAGATCCCTGTGAGAGGATTATAGATCACCTGGCAATCAAGAAAGTCATTAAAACTTGCCTTTTCTCAGGGAAAGGTGTATTATGCATCAGTGAGGATGAAACATTCAGAGGTACATATACATTTTAAACCGGGATGTACAAAGATTTTTGCCTTAAAAATTTGCGAAGCTCACAACTTTTAGCAGAGGTTGAGAAGTTTCAAAGTTTACCCGTGTCTGCGCAACTGTAAAAGTTTTATAAACATTAAAATACAATTTTCTCTGTATAATGAGGCAATTTTCAATCTAATGGAACCCAGCCAAGCTGAAAAATGCTTGAAACTATTTTCTGACAATTTACCTTTTACCGAGCTTTCCCTTCTACTCAAACGAAGATTTATGAATATTTAGAGGATTTTTTCTATGGGAGTTTTCCAATTGCAGGGTTTTTCTATGCACAGGGGAATAGCACTAACTGTTTTCTACTAAGTATATGTTAGATAGCAGACGTTGCTCTATATAAGAATAATTACAACACATTGTCACAAATGTCACAATATTCATGTGAACGTAGCAAAGCAAAACATTTTGGAACAGTTTTCCATAAAACATTTTTACAACTTTTCAGACCGCTATTTATACGTACACAAAACATGCAAATATCAAAGTTGTAAGAAGAACTTGGTGTTCAGTAGTGAGAGGGAGAGAATGTAGTCTAAGGGCTAGGGTTGTTGACCTCAAATCTGGGGAACCGGGTTCGAGTCTGCGCAACCACACTCAACATCCTGTGATTCTGGGCAAATCTCTAAATCTCTCAGGGGCATATTACCAAGGCGGGCGATATGTGATTATAATTCTATCGCCATATTACCAAGCTGTCGCTAACAGCAGTTAGCGACAGCTTTTAGGCGATAGCGAGCGGTTTGGGGCCTGTTTTGCATGTCAGTGATAATTATCGCTAATGACATGCAAAGTGGGCGTACCCAACCTGTTAGTGACTGAAAGCAGTCGCTAACGTCGCTATCGCCTATTAGCAAGGCAGGAGTAGCGATGGAAATATTTGTGCTAAGCGCGAATATCTCTAAAAACTAAAACCTGCTCAGACCAGTTCTTAGCCATTATATCCAATGGGAGTTGGATATTATGGTATTATGGCTAAGTCCTCAAAAGCGATAATGCATGAATATCGCTGGATTACCAGCGATATATTCACGCATTTTGCCGCTAACGCCAAATATTTTATCGCTTTAGAGATAAACGTTGCTAATAGCACGTTATCTCTGTGATAATATTCAGTGATGCTTGGCGTTAAAAAAATACTCGCTAAGTCCATTTTTAGATAAATATCGCTAGTTGTTGGTAATATGCCCCTTAGTGCCTAAAAAAATGAATGTGCCCTTACGTAACGCAACTGGTGCTCATGTAAAGCCCCCTAATACCTTGGGTCAAGTTCGCGCTATATAAAACTCGGGAAGAAAAGGAAGTCAATGTTACATTAAAAGATGCTGTCAACAGCAACCTATAATTGAAATACATTATAGCTTCTAATCGTTTCGTGCTACGTTTGTTGTCTTCGGGTATTTGACAGGCTGGGGTCTTTTAAGGGTTATGTTAATGGAGGGCTCTCATCATGGTGGGGGTCGATTCTAGTCTTTCAGTCCCAGACTCAACATTTTCCTGCACATCCTAAATTAGAAGGTATGGGAAAAGGACGATGTGAAACTTCTGAAAAGTGATAATACACTATTAGTAGCAAAGAAATCCATCTGTTACTTTACATTTCATCAGAGTCATTATGCTGAGCTAAAGCATTAAGATTTGGGTAGTCAGCAAACTAAAAAAGAGATCTGGTAGGAAAGAGATGGGGAATTTAATTTCTGAGGTGCAGAGAACGAGGATGATTAGAAAGTGTCAGTCTGGATAGAGTTGAACATTTAGCTCTGTGCAACCATTTAGAATCTGATGTCCAAAAGTCCCTCGTTATAGGTTAGAGCAGAGGTCTTCAATCTGTCTGGCCAGGGGGGTCGTGGAGTCCTGAGAAGGGGGTCGCAGATTCTTTCAGTGCAGTTCCTTGGTTTGCCTTAGTGGCGTCGGCCTGATTGAGGGTGCTCACAGAGGAGGGCTAATTCACACCGAGGGGTGAAAAACATCAAAGCCTCATTAACAAGTAAACAGTCTTTTAAAGACCTGTGAAGTACTCGGGTGTGGCTTTGTGTGTGTCCAAGCTGTTTCAGCCGAGCTCAGATACACAAGGGGGGAGCGGGGTGGGGAGGCTGGGGGAGGAGGCTACAGCCCTTTGAGTTCAATGGACGTTGTGCGCCTGGAGCTGTGGGTCCCGCCAGTAATTGCACGTGAAAGTGCCTGAGTGTGATAAGTGATGACAAGAGCATACTATCCCTCCTTGACTAACTAGTGAGAGCCCTGGACATGCAGTGTCTGACCACCTGACAGAGACCCATGATAGCTGATACTCTCACTGAAACCAGTGATAGACAGAGCATGCAACCTCTGACCCCCCGAATGTGACCAATGATATGTGGGGCATGGAGCATCTGACCACCTCATAGCTGCAGCATGCTACCTCTGACCCCTTGGCAGTGACCAGGGATGCGTGTGGCAATAGCCGCAGCACTTTGCCTCCGACCAGCTATAGTGACCAGTGACCTCGGTAGCATGCTGATTCTAGCAAAGAAAGCTAGAGGGTACTGCCTCTTACTGCCTGACACTGACCAGCGGTAGCTGAAGCACTCTGCTTCTGACCACCGGACCGTCACCAGTGATATCCACAACATGCTGCCTGTGACAGCGACCAGTGATAGCTGGAGCACGCTGCCTTTGAGAGCAGCAGGACTCTCCCTCTGACCACTGAATGGTGATCAGTGACTGATGGAGCCTCCTGTCCCTGCCAATGAGCAGTGACAGTTGGAGTATGCCGCGCTTCACCAATGGACAGTGACAGCTGAAAACTACCAATGGCAGCCATGCATGCTGACTGTGACGTCTGGCAATGACACGCGGGAGACATTTCATGATGCCTCTGACCACTCAGAAGTGACCAGTGACAGCTGGAGTATGCTTCTTATGATCACTCAACAATGCTCGATGTGCTGCACCTGATCACCTGACAGGCGACAATGACCAATGATAGCCAGAGCATGCAACTATTGATCACCGGACAGACCAGTACTAGTCACAGCACACTACCGCTGATCACCCGACAGACCAGTGCTAGTTACAACATGCTTCCACTGACCACCTGACAGAGAACAGTGCTAGTCACAATATGCTGCTGCTGACCACCTGACAGAGATTAGTACTTTTGAGTTTGAGTTCAATGGACGTAGTGCGCCTCGAGCTGTGGGTCCCGCATGTAATTGCACGTGAAAGGTCCTGCGCCCCCCACGTCTCATAAATCATTGAATCATTGGTTCAAGTCCCATGAGCCCTCATACCTGGCGCTGTTCTTCACGGTGAGATGCTGTTACAACCTGTCTGCCCTCCCCCTCGCCCCCAGCAGGGAGGCACAGAGATGCCCTCCCATGAGAGAGGATGAAGAAGGAAGAAGTCGTAGAGAGATACTGACCAGCCCCCTCCCCCCCCCCGCCGCCCCATGAGAGAGGCACATAAAAGGTGGGTGGAAGAATGATGGGTGGATGGATGGATGAAAGGGTGGACAGATGTATGGATGGATGGATGGATGGAAGGATGAAAGGGTGGATGGATGATGGATGGATGTAAGAATAGGTGGGTGGATGAATGATAAGTGGATGACTGGATGAAAGGGTGGATGGATGAAGAATGGATGAAAGGGTGGATGGATGAAGGATGTATGGATGAAGGATGTATGTATGGATGGATAAAAGGTTGCATGGATGAATGATGCATGGATGGATGTGTGAAAAGGTGGTGGATGAATGATGGATGGATGAAAGGGTAGGTGGATGAAGGATGAATGTATGGATGAAAGGGTGGATGGATGTATGGATGAAAAAATGAAAGGGTGGATGGATGAAGGATGGATGTATGATGGATAAAAGGTTGCATGGATGAATGATGGATGGATGTGTGAACAGGTGGGTGGATGGATGGATGGAACAGTGAATGGGTAAAGGATGTCTGTATGGATGGAAGGATGAAAGGGTGGGTGGATGAAGGATGGATGTATGGATGGATAAAAGGTTACATGGATGAATGATGCATGGATGGATGGATATGTGAAAAGGTGGGGGAATGAATGATGGGTGGATGGGTGGATGGATGGATGAAAGGGTAGGTGGATGAAGGATGGATGTATGGATGAAAGGGTGGATGGATGAAGGATTGATATATGGATGGAAGGATGAAAGGGTGGATGGATGAAGGATGGATGTATGGATGGATAAAAGGTTGCATGGATGATTGATGGATGGATGTGTGAAAAGGTGGGTGGATAAATGATGGGTGGATGGATGGAAGGGTGGTTGGGTAAAGGATGGATGTATGGATGGAAGGATGAAAGGGTGGATGGATAAAGGATGGCTGTATGGATGGAAGGATGAAAGGGTGGATGGATATAGGATGGATGGATGTGTGAAAGTGCGGGTGGATGAATAATGGATGGATGGATGTGATGAGGTCGGATGTACCATGTTACAACGCATACCGTTACAACTACCTACTATTACAACGCGACCATTACAACGCATACCATTACAACGCATAGCGCTTTGAGGTGCTGGATAGTGGTAAGTATAATTTACTATTCTAACTCCAGTCCCCGTGGACCCTAGGGAAGGTGTTGGATAGTAAATTATACTTATTCCCTATCCTAGAGCGCCCCCCAGCGCAATGCGTTGTAATGGTATGCGTTGTAAAAGTCGCGTTGTAATGGTAGTGCAGAGTAACAGATGCGTTGTAACGGGTGTATACCGATGAGGTCTAACATGCACATTTATGGTTGTCGATAGTTGTTGATGATGAGGAGTACTGGTTTCTAGAAACCTTTGTCGGAAGGGAGTCCTTACGCCTAAAAAGGTTTTACAAGGGGTCTGGCATCAAAATGTTTGAAGACCTCTGGGTTAGAGTGAGATGATGATGAGAAAGACTATAAATGATAGAAGACGGGGAGCATGAAGGTCATGTCTCCCAGGTGCGGCCAGTGCAGGTAAGAGCAGTGGGTTGGGGGGATTCGACATACAATGCTGAAGCAAACAAATTTAAAAAACGAAAAAGTTTTTTTTTTAATTTGTTTTCCTCATTGTCATATGTCGAAGCCCCCCCCCCCTCTTACCTGAATGGGCCACGCCTGATGTTTCCTATGTAGGAAGTATACATGGAGTGGGGAAGTGGGTCAAAGGTGGAGTTGTGGAGTAATACTCTCTTATATTGAGGTGGGTTGGAATTGGACTTACGGTATGTTGCATTTATTTGTTTAGAGCACTAATCACCTGTGAGGGTATCCAGGTGCTTGGGCAGATAGGTAGGCCGTGTACTCCCGGGGGGAAAATTACTCAAAGAGCCAGGTCTTCAGCATCTTGCAGAACTCAAGAAGTGAATATCAGACTCTGATGTGCTGTGGCTTGTAGTTCCAGGCTTGGGGGGAGATTTGAGAGGTAGCATGACCTCTAGATCTATTTTTGTGTTTGTGGGGTGCATGTGCCAGTGAGAGTCCGTCTGATCTGAGGTGTCTGGAGGAGTGGTGGATGTGTATACCTCTAACGAGGTTGGCTGGGCCTGTGCTGTGTAGTGCTTTGCATGTGTGTGTGTAAGTAGTTTGAATTGAGTGTGCTTGTGAATGGCGAGCCAATAAAGTTACTTGATGTGTGGAGAGATTCAGGTGTGGGGGGATAGGTTGAGCACGAGTCTTGCTGTGTTCTTTTGGATGTTTATAACCTGTTCAGGAGCTGTTTGCAGCTTCCCATATATAGTGTGTTGCCGTAGTCGGGTGTGCTTGTTATCAGGGCCTGTATAACTGTTTTTTCTGGTGTTCTCTGGAAGCCATTTGAAGACTTTTCGGAGCATCCCCAGTATGTGGAAGCAGGTTGAGGCCACCGTGTTTACCTGACATGTTGCACCGGGACATGCGTTTGGATCATCAGACAATATAGTGTGTGAGCCAACAGAGGGGTGGACCATTGATACATAAGCTTGAAATTGTGGTCATGAGGATGCTGTGGTCGACAGTACAAAATGCAGCAGGGAGCGGTGTAAAGGTGCATGGTGGGCAGGCATGTAGGTAGTGTCAATAGAGGAATTTAATATGCTAACTAATGTGGCAGGGATTGGTGACTCCCTGAAAATGTAGAAGGACTTCCAGGTAATGGGGTGACATAGATAAAATGACGAACCATTGAGAATGTTTGGATGGGGAGGTAGGCACATAATGGAGGCAACAGTAGCTCGATAAGATGAGGCCAATGAGTGATGCTGGTGTGCAAATGCAGTCAGTGGCTTCTCCGCATGTAAAGTCTTTCCTTCCAGGCATGTGCCTTTGAATAATCGGGAGGTCTGACAAGACAAATGGCTGCCTCCTTTTGGCCTTTCAGAGGCTTGTCTTGCCGGACGATTTCCCATTATCCTGATAGGTCAGTCTGCCTTTGATAGCCATCAAACACTTAATGACTGCAGAGGTTAAATGGTGCCATCTCACCTTAAGTCACAAGGGTGTCGTTTTGAAGGATTTCAATGCAGACTTCAAGCAGTCCCTCACTACAAGGTGCAAGGAAGTTTAAACAAAGGCAGTGCAAATGGTTCTTTCTCAGATAATTGAGCATAAAAATATTGTCCACCAAAATACTATGAGGTAAATATATATTGCATATATTAATATATATATATATATATATATATATATATATATATATATATATACTACATATATGTGGAATTAAGAATCGTAGATTTATACTTAACTACATTTATATACTATCATAATATTTTTGCGGTTGATATTTTGTCTACAGTGTCTTGTACCACAATATTTAGGACTCTGCATTCTGCTAATATAGCAAGCGAAGTTGAGAAGTTTAATAATTCAGAAACTCACGCATTTATTTTTAAATTAAGCCAGCTTTGCAAAGTGGGAAACTGGGAATGTATTCAGTAGCGGCTGCCACCAATCTAAAGTGGTGAGAGACGCGGCTCCGAAAGGGGGGGGGGGGGATTCGGAGAATGAAAATAAATAAAAAGATTACCTGCTGCTGACACAGCCGGACACCTCACTGCTCCTCTCTTCCCAGCAGTCCATGGGCCACAAAGAGCAGGCTCCACACCCATTCAAGACGCTCCTCTATACCTTCCATGAAAGAAGAGCTGGAATTGGTCTGAGCGGGCCAGTCTGATGCTCTCTCAGGCAAAGGCCTGTGCCTCTTCTCCATCCGGCTGTGCAACACAGCTGGGTTGGAGAAATATAAGCGTGCATGTCTCTTTGGTCATTCTAAGACGGCCGGCCAAACCGACATGCGCACTTACAGTGCCCACCACTCCTCCTCCATGACCATGGTCCGGCCCCACCACGCCTAGTCTTCATTGGCTTCAGATCAGTCAGACATTGATTAATAATATGATAATAACATTTTTTTATTATCATTTTATTTATCCTCTGCTTGCTCTGAGAAGTGGAACAATGTGCCTCCGCCATTACGGTGGAGCTGCACCTGAACATATCCTGTTTAAAAAATTGTGAATAAAACAGATGTAATACTAAAAAATTGTGGGCAGAAAAGGGGCGCTACCAGCAGTTGGAATGTACCTGCTACCATACAAGGCTGGGAGCACACAGCTGAGCAGCTGCTTACAGTCTGCCAGATCTGCCCTCTTTCTTGTTGTAGGAAGTTTGAGGGCGGTACTTCCTGTAGTTGGGAAAAGTAAGATGCATGTGTTGAGTGGCTGCTATTGCGTTACCCTGGTGCCACTCTGGGCTAATACCCTTGAGTGGCTGATGGCACAGACAGTTTCCTGGCAGCCTGAAGTCTTTTTTGTGTTGGGCATGCCATCATCTGCCTAAAAAGGGCCAGGTGACGCGAGGCTTAGAAACTTTGTCTATCATTGAAACATGTGAAGTTTTCCTAACTTCAAGTGATTACTCCAGTGAAGCATTTCACTTGACCACCCTAAGCAGAAAGATTCCTGTTTTTGATTGAGAGGCTTAACTTGGCATTTCTGGTCCACCAAAGAGAGAGGACAAGGCTGAGTTGCCTATGGTTAGGTTCTATCTATCTATAACAACCTTAAAAGTAATGCAAAGGAATAAAGGCTGCGAGCGGACTCAGTGCCTTCCATACACCCTTTGTTTTGCTGCCAAGCAGAGCCTCCAGAGTGGAATCAGTAAGTCCAGGCATATCTCGTTGGTCATATTCCATCGCTCACTATGACAGAGTTCTGAACCTGCACCTCTGTCAGGAGGCAGAAACCGGTCTGAGATTCCTTGTGTCATCCAGAGGTGGCTCCTCCACAATGGCAGATTAGCATTACCTCACTGAGAATGAAAAATAAAACGACAATAAATCAATTTTATTGTCATTTTATTTTTCCTGGCAGCCAAAGGTGCCAGGTGTAGAGTGGGGCCAGGCAATCCTCTCGACACTAGCGAGGGACTGGGAGGAGGAGTGCGCATGTCTGTTTGGCCGGCCATCTTAGGCCAGCCAAAGAGACATGCACACTTAAAATTTCTGGAGAAATGGCACAGGCCCCCAGTCCGTTTGTGAGCGCCTCACCAGGCTGCCCAGACCAATCCAGGTGCTGCTCTCATCAGGGCCGGCTCTAGGCTCATGGTGGCCCTGTGCAGGGAGCGTAGGTGGGGGCCCCGGAAGAGGGGGTCCGGACGAGGCGGAGCTTTGATGTCAATATACTCATTGTGGTCACTTGTTTTATTTGTTTTGTTTTCCACTGTTGAACGTGTTGACCCTTCTTTGTTTTTTGGGAGGAATGTAGTGTCCAGGGGTACACCTTCATGTGCAGGCCCTCTCTCCTAATAAGAATGTCCTACACTTTCTTACACCAAACCCCAGCAGGTGTCACCAGTAAAGTGACACTGGCAATAAAGAAAGAGTTGCTCTGTGAGTGCCCTGACTCCAGTAGCTTAACAGCACTCTGCCTCTTTCTCATTTGTTATCCCTAATGAAGGGCTAGTGCCCATAATACTTCACCCAACAGTACCTCAGCTGGAGCAGAAAATGCTACCCCAGCCTACCACGGCCTGGAACACCTTCCTTGCCGCAGCCCCCACAACGGATATGCCCGGTCCCTTGTAAATATTTTCCACCTGCAAACAGCATTAGGTAAATGTCAGTGGAGTATTCTTCAGAACAAGGCAAACTATTGAGATTTCCACTTGTTATTTACCATTTGCATAGTTATTCGCCCATTCCGTAGATTAGAAGCTTGGAATTGCCCAATTTAGGTGCAGAGGTTCAGTAGGAATCTTCAGTCCACCCAGCCCCAAGTATTCAAGCACCTATATATTGCCCAAATGAGGACCATAAGAAGGCCCCTAATAAGTAAAAGTAGAGATACAGAGAGACGGAGACTGCGGGTAACTATACGCCATCTAATATTTGTATCTATGCATCAACACAGAAGACGGGCTAATAATAAAAGCAAACACTGTGAAGACTTGAAGCTATTTTTGTACGATCAATAGAGAACGTACGAGTAAGAGAAAGGTTATTAAGACGGGGTAGGTAGGCGCAGGCACCCAGAGGCGTAGCTAGAGCTTGTGGCGCCCGGGGCTATACCTCAGATTGCCGCCCCTGGAGGGGTGAGAGGGGGGGTGCTGGAGAAAAAAGACGGCGAGCACTTGAAAGATGTCCGAGAGACACATAGTATTGCCGCTAATAGTTACCTCGATCATGCAAGTTACATGCACGTACATGACACAGTCAAAGGCTACACAGTTGAATACACCGGTATCTGAGACTGAGTCAGTGAGTGTGAGGTTATCTGCTAGATTATATAATCTGCATTTATAGATCAGTTTAATTATATGTAGGCCGAGCGGCGGGGCTGCTGTGTGAGTCAATCCTTCAGAGGTCATTGGGCACCGACCAATGTGTACAAACTAAACTGAGAGTTTGTCTTCAGACAAACAATTACCGCCCGCCCCTAATCGATGCCCGCAGCTGTCATTATGCGTTAGTGAATTAACTTATTACTTAGGCAGCACATCTGGGACCCTAGCTGAATAACTGGACTGTAGGTTACAGCGCACCGACCCGGGCAAACTGCTTAGAGCTATTTTTTAAATTCAGGTTGACTCTTTTTTTGCTAAACACCTAGCGCCCTTGATGCCGGCTGTGGGTGGCAGTTATGAGTTGTCTCTATCCATATAGTAGTGCAGACACAAAAGAACGTGTACCCTAACATTACAACATGGCGAACTGTATTTTATGTAGACAGCTCAGAGGGTTTTTGCTTGAGCCACAGCAATTATTTTTTTACTTTTGTTCCACCTGCACCTCCGGCTGAGCTGAGAGACGGGGTGGTGTGCTTGGGTATAAAAGTTCCTGCACAAGACTCGTGAACCTTGACATCAGGAATTGTATTTTATGTAGACCGCTCAGTGGGCGCAACGGGCCACCAGTGCCCATAGCTGCCAAGGTTTTAGAATGCTATGTGTGACGTTTTCCTCATTTCAGTGTAAATATGAGTGAAATTTCAAAGACTATGAGTGACACTTTCTCGCAAGCAAAATCAAGCAATGAAGACGAGGGAAACACATAAATATCAAAAAGTACACCAATTTGAGCAAGGAGAAACTCTAAGTTAACTGCTGCAAAGCATAGGAAATAATTGATTAACGGCATTCATGTATCGGACTCTAACCAAAATTGCAGAAAATAGTTAAAGCGATCCTCATAATTTATTAATAATCAGCTGAGTGACTTTCAGACTCCCTCGACTACTGCTGACGATATGAGCACTAAGCCCCGCAGCATTGGAAAACTAAGAGTGAGAGGGACTCATTTAGGTCAAAAGTAGGCAGGCTTAAAGCACATTGTATTTGTGACTTAGAGTAACAGTCTCCAGATACACATTGTCTGACACTGAACAGTGATGGCGTGTGAATGTGTGCACCGCAAAACAACTAGCTAGCCCCATTGCCAGGTCCAAGCAAAGTGCAATCCCTACTCCTAGCTGGGGCTGGTGGCTCTGTGCACAAATGCATCCACTATTCTGTGATCCATCTCATGGTCACAGGTTTAAATATTGGCAAGTTAGCTCTGCATTGGGTGGCATACGTACCATTGAGATGAGTATGAATAAACATCTATCAATAAAGGCAATGGGGTGAACATTTGCATTACAAATATACCCGTTATATGGTGTGTTATAGTGAATCACATATGCTTGGCAAGACACTGCTATTAATTTAACGGAATGGGCTGCTACTTTGAACAATATTTTTTTTTTACTTGCTTATTCGGAAAGCACATGCTTAATAAAAGATTTGCAAATAGGGTCCTCATGCTCCTGTTCCCAGTAAGGCATGTTCAGCCTCATTGCTCCCATGTGAAACTGTCACCGTGATTTAAATTACATGTGGCAAGGATCAGAAAGTTATATACCTGATGGTTCTGCTTTGCGCAACACCATTAGCTAAATAAACTGGTACCTCCCTTGTAAACACATATGGAGTCAAACAAGAACCCCCACAGTGAAAGCACCACAGAGGGGGAGGCCTATCCACAAAGATCAGCTGACTTGGACCTATGATGGAACCAGCCTGGCCTGGAGGGCACAGCTGTGTGCGGCGTGCAGAGAGGCTGATGCCCCCGCCACAATTGTGGAGAGTGGCAAGGGTATCGTAAAAAGTGTATCAAGATCCCACCCCCATTTGTATCATCTAAATTACTGCCTGGACGGCTTACAAAGCAAACACCTCCCCCTCCTCCCTCCCCCCGCCCGTGAGGATGGTTGGGCCTTCATGCAGTGCAGCAGGGGAAAGTCTAGAGCCTGGCACAGGCCCGGCCCAGGTATAATGTTGTGGATATCATCAGGGCACAAGTTCTAAATAAAAAAAAGACGTGGGGGACGCTGATGTCCCGGGATTTAGAGTAGCATTTTTAAGATTACACCGGGAATCCTAAGTGAAGCACAAGGCGGAAATGCCTGTTGCTCGAATCTCATACTTCGTGGAGGAGAGTGCGAGGAACAACTGAACTTTTAAAATATGAAATCTTACTCCAGTGCATGCTGCACTGGAATTAAGTTACGTACATCCTCTACAGAATCGTAAGAACACAGAAGTCAAGTCAAGACATACCACAACATATAAACATAAGGAGAACAATTCCACCCGGCCTCGTAAATGTTGTGATTACTTACTTGACTCAGGGTGCGCCCTCTGTTAGCCTGTCTAAGCTTCACTGGGGGTCGCGATTGTCCGACCAGGAGGGTGATTCCACTGCTCCTAGCTGCACCTCCGCTCTGCCAGCCGCAGCAACTGCGTGGGCCAACTCCGCTACTTGATGCGCTCCGGCGGGGGTGGGCCCCGTGCTGAGAGCTCAGCTGAGTTCTTCCGCTTGTGCTCCTAGCTGCAAACAGGGCCCCGCCCAGGCCCTAATGAGGATTGGTCAAATTAAACCTCAGTCCTGACGTGACCGTGCGTGAGGTACCAAGCAGAGCTGTTTCACCCCGGACCACCAGGTCAGCAGTCAGGCGCGTGAGAGGCGAGGGAAGCGGCTTCTGTGTGCACATGGCCGCCAAATCCTGCCAGGGGGCCGCCACTCCAGTGATACTTCTGATCTGATCCGATCCTCGTTGTGGCGGCCCCTGGGGTTTGGCGGCCCTGTGCAGGTGCACAGTTTGCACATGCCTTGGGCCGGCCCTGCTCTCATAGCATGAGATCAGCGTCTGGATTGGGTGGGGAGCCTGTGCTGGCCTAGGACATCCATAAAAGGGGTACCATGGCATCTGGCTGATGGAGCGGCAGCAGAAGAAGCAGGTAAGTGCGTTTCTTTTCATATTTGCCCCTGCGCTGCCCACTATTTCATTTTGGCAGGAGCCGCTGTTGGTTTTACCCAATTTTGCCTGCCTGCTTGGCAGGGCCAGGAACGATTAGCATATGGTTGATCCCTCTGTGTTATGGCACATTTAACCTAACAAATAATAGCATAAAATGGTACAGGAGTATTTAACAGTGGTTCGGTTTGATTCAAACATTTCCATACATCACTTTTCTGCTGTTAACACACCCCTGCTTGGGCCCGGTGCTGTGCTCCTTAGCCACGGTATCTTAAGTTCGAACAGTGCCACATGCAACAGCCGACACAGAGCCCAGGAAGGGAGCAAAAGCAGTCCTATCCCAAACTCACTTGGAAGACTTTGGCAGACACTCAAAATGCTAGAATATTGTGCCTTTATGAAGTCAAATTTCAAACTAAAATGCCTCTTGGCCTTCATGAAAGTAGCTCGAATATGGCAGTTGAAATACACTCATTTACTCACCTCGAAAAGATGAAAAGTGAAGCCTGCACCATTGTGATAAAAAGCTGAGTCGACGCCGTCAGGTTTCGGCGTGTCACCTGCAGGCAGTGATTAACTTGTAAAAGAATGAGTGCTGGTGCCCAGAGCTCTGCCCAAAAGCATGCGGCCGGTGCAATTAAATGTTGGTGCGCCGAATACCAAGGTTGCATAGTGCTAAAGCAACCTGAAGCCTCTTTCATCCCCTACCAGACACTCCCTGCCCCTTTATCTCACTCTTGCAGGTTCCTGCTTATTCCCTTCATGAGGGTTTTTCCATCTTTCTCTTCCTCCATCTGTCTGCTTTGTTTGTTTACCCCTCTCTTGCTCTTCTAAATGTCTGATAGGGAAAAATAAGCACTTGTCCCCAAAAACGAGTGCCGGCAACCACCTGCTCAAATTAAGCACTGCCTGCACGTCGCCCGCGGACATCTGCAACACTCATTCGCTTCTAAATTAAAAGCAATGTCTGCAGCATCTCTGTTCCCGGCCGGGCTACTTATTCATTTATCAAGGAGTAACTAATTCATGAATTCAAGAATTCATTTCACTTTTAAGCAGAGAAGGCAGTTCAGAATCAAAGGACTCGTTGCCGTGCCCGTGTACATGTCGCATGTTGAATTGCGCGCCGTGATGGATAAATCATGTCCTGTCGGGTTAAATAAGTCCTGAGACTGCAAGCAGCAGAACCAGAGCTGAGAACAGTAGTACTGCTCATGAAATTGCCAATTTTCATTGCTCCGACTGCCAGGGCACAGAGAGTGGTGATGTGGCATGCAAGACACCGGCAGGCTTGGAGTTACACGGCCTTCTCTCAGTGCTGAAAGCATAATAACAATTGGGCGTTCCAAGGGTGTGCGAAATTCCATTCTTTTTTCGCGAATTTTTCGAGATTCCATAACAATTTTGCGAAATGATGCCTAGAGAGCTGCATAAGATTTGTGGTTATCTCGCATGACTTTTCAAACAAGCTCACGCTTTGCATAAAAAAAGTCTTATGAAATACCAGAAGGAGACTCGTTTGAGTGGAAAACGTCTGTGCGAGCGAATCTCCCACTGCAGTAAATTATGCACAACATCCCAGAATGCGAAATTTCCTAAATTTCACTTTTAAGTGAAATACATTTCGAATTTCACCCAGGCCTATCTTTCACATAGTATTTGCTGTCGCTTCACAGACCTTTAAATGTTAGCTGTTATGTTACCCAAATCAAATGTCAATATGCATTTTTAGCATATAGCATTTGATATCAAATTGTGTCGTATTTCTAAGGTCTGCCAAGTTATACCAAGGAGGCAGTAGAAGCCCAAGGAGACACAGATTATTTGCCCAAGGTCACACACTTTATTCAAGTGGGAAAGTCATGTTCGAACTCTGGTGTCCTGGTTAGAGGGTGGGTGCGTTTTCACTAAGTAAAGTCTCCCCATTAGAATTGTATTGTCCATGGTGGCTCTAACAAGGTTACAGTTCATGACCTGATGGTTGCTAATAGACCTCAGTACCATATGCATTGGCCTGATGAGCTTTCTAACTAAAACAAGCATTGACAAAGCAAATAGGACTAACTTTTCTGCAAAGAAAATATTGCGAAATAAGGTTTTTTGTAAATGACCTGTCAAACTTGCATTTTCAGATATGTCAACCCCACTTTCTTTGTGAAAGCTGCAAGGTCGGCTGCATTTACATTTGAGCAGCGCCCCAGTGGCAGGAGAAGTGGTGGTGGTGGTGGGGGGGGGGGTGGGGGGGGTAGGGCATGGTGATTACTATTAGTGGCCTCGTGGCTCGGTGGGGTTAGTAGGGATGCCTAAAAAGGCCCAAAGGGAATCATCAGATTGTTATTCGTATCAATTTGTTTGTTTTGCCGTGAAAGGAAATAATGTGTCTTGCAGTGAAAAAAAGAACAAAAGAAGATTGCTTATTCCATACAATGAAGGCATGAGTTAAAGAAATGAATGTGACAAAAAAATGTACTTTTCAGATGCGTTCCAATGGAAGAAATTTCTAGGAGGTAGAAGGATAACCCCTAAAAAGTCAATAGTCTGACGTGGAGACTAAAGTACTTCTCTTGGCTGAGCCAAGATGTGACTCATAATTTTGCAACCC
Source organism: Lissotriton vulgaris (assembly GCF_964263255.1). Taxonomy (NCBI): domain Eukaryota; kingdom Metazoa; phylum Chordata; class Amphibia; order Caudata; family Salamandridae; genus Lissotriton; species Lissotriton vulgaris. The sequence goes on along the minus strand of NC_141697.1, from coordinate 881,764,040 downwards.
AGTGGCCGAGGGAGGCTCGCCCACACAAGCCACTAGTTTGAAGGGGGAGGAACCAAAGTTCACTCGTCATGTACTGAACGTAGGAGGTTGGCTTTGCCAGACATGGAAACAGCCATAGCTGAGCAGGCAATGAGGTTCTTGCCAGCACCAGGCTCACATGAGTGGTGGCCTTTGTGGAAAATGCTCTCCTTCTGGCTTCAGGCAGAGTGCCTGGGGTCTGTAGAAATAAACAAACATCCTGCAAGCTCTACACTGGCAGAGAGAAGCTGTAAGTAGCCACGTATTGCCCGATGTGGTCACTACGGCTTGCTGTGCCATCAGACCCAGGCTGGGTCACTGCTGAGGACCAGTTGAACTGAAGCATGTCTGGCATTGCCCGTGTGCTTGTATAAAGTGAACATGGCCTAGTGCACAACCCATTTTGAATCAGGCCAAGACTGATTTGCATATGGTAGGCCAAGACTGTTTTCCACATGGTAGGCCAACGTTGATTTGCACATGGTACGCCAAGACTGATTTACATATGGTTGATGCCCATCTGTAGTGACAGAGTGGACAAGGAACCTGGCTTGCAGTAGAGACAGAGAAAACCTGCTAATGGCTGACATTTACTCAAGCATTTTATATTACTTCTTCTTTTCATCGAGATAGAAGACCATGTGCATTGGATCCATCGGACTTCTGCCCGGATCCTGGATTTTTTCCATTAAATTTTACTTAACATAAGACAATTGTGTTATCCCCTCGGCAGTTATTTGTTCTAAAAACAAATGTTTGAATCCTTCCAACTACAGTGACTAAAGGACATGTGTGAGATGGGGACTTACTTCAGCTGAAGGTGAAGACAGACTGTGAGTGCATTTCTAGAAAGCATGCTACTTGACCCCACTGGGCTGTGAGCAAGGAATAAGTCCTAATTTCTATAAATTGCTAAATCTTGGTGTGTTTTGTGTGCATGGACAGGAGTTATGACATTAAAGGAAGCCATTTGATGTACAGGCACTGGACTTGCCTTTTCAGCTTCTCCTGGCTTCACTTCTTCACACTTGTCATGCTGGGATGCATCTTTGTTATCATCATGTTATATTTTTCTAGCAGGCCACAAAATGTAAATGCCTGTAAATTAACTGTTCTGTATATCAGAAATAGGAAAGCACAAATGAAGTACGTGTTTGTAATTCTGAAGTGCAGTGGAAACAAATATTTTAATACAATCAAAACAAATAAATACACTAGGTGATGCCAATTTTCACACATTATCATTCATGCATTGTATAGTTTTAGCATATGTAATGGTAATTTCAACTGAAAATGTGTTGTTTGTAATGGCACTGCGCTGCCACACCATGCATACTATACTATACCCCACTCCAGTCTACTGCACTCTATTCCACTTTATGCTACTTTACACTTTATGAAACTCTGCACTACTCCACTCTATAATAATAATAATCCACATTTGTAAAGCGCGAACAATCACCCGTAAGGGTCTCTAGGCGCTGGGGGCCGTCAGGAAGATTAAGCAAGCTATTGCCCAGAGTCACATGGTGCTGGGCTAACCTGCCGCTGGAGCCGAGGATCGAACCGTGATCCCCAGATTCCAGCGTCAATCGCCCTGGCCGTGGCGCCACACCTCTCCCTATGCCACTGCACTCTACATCACTTCACTCTACAGCACTCCACCCTATGCGACTCCACTCTGAAAAACTCAACTTTGAGCCATGCCACTCTATGTCACACCCTTCCTCTCTAATCCACTTCATGCCAGTCCACTCCAAAATACTTTACTCCACTCTACATAACCCCACTCTATAAATCAATCAATCAATCAGGTGTTTGTATAGTACAGCTACTCACCTGTGAGGGTCTATGACACTCTAACTACTACCCTATATCCCACTCCACTCTATGACTCTATACTCAGTCTGGTACATTCCACTATAATTCACTCTGCTCCACTCCACTCTATCAATCTCCACCCAATGACAGTCTACGCTATTCCACTCTACAACACACTAATCCACTCTTCAATAGTCTGCTCCTCTGTGCGCCACTCCACTGTATGCTTGCTAATCTATGCTATTCAACTCTTTGTCTCTATATTCTTTGCCACTCTGCTCTACAACACTCTACTCCATACTACATCACTTTATGACACTCTATGCCACTCCACTCAACAAAACCCTACTCCACTCTATGCTACTGCACCCCACATGACTGCACTCTACCTCACTCAATGCCACTTCACTCTGAACTTGTGACTTTGTTCCAGTCCAGAGCAACCAGATATCCACAGTTGGTGCTTTGTGCTTCTTGGTATTGTTTTCACCAAAATCTTTAAAATTGCACCTCTCTCTGATTTTTGTTGTTTTGGTCTTGTTTTATTTATTGAAAATAGCTCTATTTTTTAACTTTTTGTGTGTGGTGTTTTTCACTATATTACTGTTTGAAGTGCTGCATAAATACTTTATACATTGGCTGTAAATTAAGTCTAACGTCTTCTGTGCCAACGTACCAGAGGGTTCAGCACAGATTCATTTCGGGTTGCTTGTGTTTCACCCTTATAGGTTGCTGCTTGAGTAGGGTTTCACCCACCTCAACCAGTAACTCAGTTTTCTACAACACCCATAAAAAATTAGTGACTGCCCAAAAAGCAAATAATTTATATGTTTACAAATTACACAGAAAGCCGAGAAAGGTACAACACTCCTTTAAAAAGCATAATCCCATCATAACAAAATCTCTAAAATAAGCCCTTTTAAGTACCACTACTTTATACTACTCTGTATTGATTTCTATCTCAGCTTAAAAAAATTTTGTTTTTGCTTCCTTTACATTACTCGTTCTGTTTCAAATGTGACCTTCCACTGTCTTTACTCCATTCTTAGAAAATTCAACTAGCATCTTGGGCATAGTGAACCTGTTCCTTCCTATCTGAACTTTGACCACAGATCAATTACCCACATTCACCTCCTTAGTATCCCCAGCTTTCCTCTCATCAAATTTACTCAACACCTTATGTTTCTCAGTTTTATTTTTTTCTATGCATCTTCACTATTAAGACTATCCCTTTTTACTACCTCATCCATCTTGGACACATACATGTGGTAGGTTTTCTCCTTCTGATCCAGTTCAAACTGAGATTTCCCTGTGGTCATATGTGTGGTTAGTCAGTATGCAAACTTCTTATTTCTTTAAAAATCATCTTTCTGCTCTATGCCAATTGGATTGTTTCCCTAAAAAAAATGGTTGAATCTTTCTACACTCCCACCGAACTCTGGATGATACAATGCACATTTCTTATATTGTATCCCTCCTATTTAAAAACGTTTCCATCTCACAAGTTGTCCATTGCACCCATTATCTGACGAGAAATGGAGTGGGTTGTCCATCTCTCTGAATTAACCAATCTTACCACCGCACTCCATTCCCAGCCATCTTGAAAATAAAGTACATTTGGCAATGTATTCTCAATCGATATGACTATTTCAATGGCTTGCCCACACACAGCAATGAGCACCTACTCTGACAGCAACTTATGCCAAGCATTTTCAGTTTCACTTTCACGGTTGTAGCCATTTTTCCCCAATGCTTATTATACTCTGTAACGAGACATTGCTTTTCTTACTTTCCATTGCTGACACCCACTCTCTAGCCACACCAGATGGCATCTAAAACATATTCTCCAGAGACAATATCTCACCCCTCTCAGTGACTATGTGAGCTCTCAAATGCCACTACCAACAATTTATCTCTCCCCCCGATTCCAAGATTACCGGCCTATGCATATTCCACGGTGTAATTCAACATACAATATTGTAATTGCCAACAACTAATTCTAAGTTGTATTTATTTCAGAATTGCCATTTTCCACTTGTAATTATTTAAGAAAAAAACATATGTTGAAACATTTTTCTCCAGTATCCGTTTCATCCAAACGAAACCCCATCTAGTTATAAAAGAGATGCCTTACAAACATCTCCGAGACATACACCATGATCATCTTGAGGTTCATTCAAAAAGTTGTTCCTGACATAATTTGATTTTTGCGAGAGAAAAATGTAACGCCTGTGCCTGAAGGAACCGGGGAACTAATTTAAAATATGGGATGCAGAATTTTCACTATGGCGGCAGTTAACCTCGGATGCCAAGGTGGGAGAATAAATTCTTATGATACTTTACAGAAGGGGTTGATAGCGGTTTCTCACACACACACTGATGCATCCTTCATAATAGGAGACAACTCAAGAGAAACTCTCTAATCGAAAATCGACCAATTTATAACACTGTTGGCTGAATGTCTGCCACCAAATTGAGGTATATTTCCATTGAAAACGTATGTGGTCTCCCTAAAATGGTGGGGTGGAGTTTGTCCTATCAGCTTTCCATGAAAGTTGTCACCATTTCCGTGGTGGTCTTGCAAAAAGTTTACTCAGCCAGACATGACTGTGGACCTAGATTAGGGAGCTCTCGGACTATTTATTGAAGAGTTTACCAAATGCCTTGTGTAACCGGAGTATTCGCTATTGGTGTCAAGACCATCACCTGTTTTATCGATTAAATAGGGCAGTTATATTGTCGGCAGTGAACTGAGGAAACTGCCATTTCCTCTAAATTCAGCCAAAAGACATCGCTCAGAAACTGGACAGCTGCTGGCAGCAATTAAAGCTTTAGTGCTGACCAACAGCAACCCACTGAGATGGCACTTCGACTATCGATCAGCTGCCTCTGGCCAGCTCCCTGGAGGGAAAGAGAGTTCCCATATCGAGCTGCACCTGGAAAACTTGCATCTGTATTTGAGTCGTAAATATCGATCAGCATCAGGACAGTTCCCTGCACTAACTGGCTTTTATTATCGACAAGATTTTCAATAGCGATCTCAACCTGTACAGCTGTCATCAGAGACTGGGGCTGTCAATAACGCTCTGCACATGGTTAGCTCCACTCAGTGAATGAGGAATTGAGCTTCATGGTTAATCAGCACCTGGACAGTTCCGTATACTGACTGAAGCTTGTAATATGAAGCTTCACCAGGACATCGCTCTATTAAATCCGAAGCTTCCAACATGGCGCAGTGCCTGGGCAGTTCCCTATAAAAACCGAGGCTTCCAAAATGAATCTGCTCCGGGATAGCTCCCGATAAAAACCGAAGCTTTCAATATTAAATCAGCTACCGGACATCTCCGTAGGCTGACTGAAGCTTCAATATGAATCAGTTTTTTTTTAAAAAAAATGTTTTTGTATTTTATTGGCCTTTTAGCTTTCTAATCTGCTAAATGTTTTAAATATGTTATAATGGCGCTTAATGCATTCCCTTCTTTGCTTTAATACGTCTGAGGATCTGCTCTTTGGATACCAGTATTTTTTAACTCAATTTTTATGTAAGAATGATGTTCCAACAACCGTATATTTTATGAAAAGTAATTGCACTATTTTGAATTTTGATATTTATGGCGTTTTGCTGAATATAGTTTGATTTGATTTGAATAAGGTCCTGGATTGCTCCCTATAAAAACCGAAGCTTTCAATATGAATCAGCATCTGGACAGCTCCCTAGACGGACTGAAGCTTGATTATGAATCAGCTCCTGGACAGCGCCGTGTGCCGAGCGCAGCCACCGATACAAATCAGCACCTGGGCAGCTCTCTATGGTGGCCGGAGCTTTCAATGTGGATCAGCACCTGCACAGGAATCTGCAGAAACGGAAGCTTCCAATATGAATCAGGACCTGGACATCTTGACGGAAGTTTCTCATAAACGAATCAGCGGCTGGACAGCTCCTTATACTGATGGAAACAGCTAATATGAAGCAGCACCAGGGCAACTTGCTGCAAAAGCTGAAGCTTCAAATGTGAATCAGGTCCTGGACAGCTCCCTGTGGAGATGGAAGCTTCCAATATGAATCAGGTCCTGGACAGCTCCCCGTGGAGATGGGAGCTTCCAATATGAATCAGCTCCTGGACAGCTCCCTGTGGAGATGGAAGCTTCCAATATGAATCAGGTCCTGGACAGCTCCCCGTGGAGATGGGAGCTTCCAATATGAATCAGCTCCTGGACAGCTCCCTGTGGAGATGGAAGCTTCCAATATGAATCAGCTCCTGGACAGCTCCCTGTGGAGATGGAAGCTTCCAATATGAATCAGCTCCTGGACAGCTCCCTGTGGAGATGGAAGCTTCCAATATGAATCAGCTCCTGGACTGCTCCCTGTGGAGATGGAAGCTTCCAATATGAATCAGCTCCTGGACAGCTCCATGTGGAGATGGAAGCTTCCAATATGAATCAGCTCCTGGACTGCTCCCTGTGGAGATGGAAACTTCCAATATGAATCCGCTCCTGGAGAGCTCCATGTGGAGATGGAAGCTTCCAATATGAATCTACCTGAGCAGCTCCCTGTGGAGATGGAAGCTTCCAATATGAATCTACCTGAGCAGCTCCCTGTGGAGATGGAAGCTTCAAATATGAATCTACATGAGCAGCTCCCTGTGCTGCGTTGACTGAAGCATCCAATATGCACTAGCACCTGGACAGCTCCCTGTGGAGATGGAAGCATCCAATATGAATCAGCTCCTGGACTGCTCCCTGTGGAGATGGAAGCTTCCAAAATAAATCCGCTCCTGGAGAGCTCCCTGTGGAGATGGAAGCTTCCAATATGAATCTACCTGAGCAGCTCCCTGTGGAGATGTAAGCTTCAAATATGAATCTACCTGAGCAGCTCCCTGTGGAGATGGAAGCTTCCAATATGAATCTACCTGAGCAGGTCCCTGTGGAGATGGAAGCTTCCAATATGAATCTACCCGAGCAGCTCCCTGTGGAGATGGAGCTTCCAATATGAATCTACCTGAGCAGCTCCCTGTGGAGATGGAAGCTTCCAATATGAATCTACCTGAGCAGCTCCCTGTGCTGCGTTGACTGAAGCGTCCAATATGCACCAGCACCTGGACAGCACCCTGTGGAGATGGAAGCTTCCAATATGAATCCGCTCCTGGAGAGCTCCCTGTGGAGATGGAAGCATCCAATATGAAACAGCTCCTGGACTGCTCCCTGTGGAGATGGAAGCTTCCAATATGAATCCGCTCCTGGACTGCTCCCTGTGGAGATGGAAGCTTCAAATATGAATCTATCTGAGCAGCTCCCTGTGCTGCGGTGACTGAAGCGTCCAATATGCACCAGCACCTGGACAGCTCCCTGTGGAGATGGAAGCATCCAATATGAATCAGCTCCTGGGCTGCTCCCTGTGGAGATGGAAGCTTCCAAATGAATCCGCTCCTGGACAGCTCCCTGTGGAGATGGAAGCATCCAATATGAATCAGCTCCTGGACTGCTCTCTGTGGAGATGGAAGCATCCAATATGAATCAGCTCCTGGACTGCTCCCTGTGGAGATGGAAGCTTCCAATATGAATCCGCTCCTGGACTGCTCCCTGTGGAGATGGAAGCTTCCAACACGAATCTATCTGAGCAGCTCCCTGTGCTGCGTTGACTGAAGCGTCGAATATGCACCAGCACCTGGACAGCTCCCTGTGGAGATGGAAGCATCCAATATGAATCAGCTCCTGGACTGCTCCCTGTGGAGATGGAAGCATCCAATATGAATCAGCTCCTGGACTGCTCCCTGTGGAGATGGAAGCTTCCAAATGAATCCGCTCCTGGAGAGCTCCCTGTGTAGATGGAAGCTTCCAATATGAATCTACCTGAGCAGCTCCCTGTGGAGATGGAAGCTTCCAATATGAATCTACCTGAGCAGCTCCCTGTGGAGATGGAAGCTTCCAATATGAATCGACCTGAGCAGCTCCCTGTGGAGATGGAAGCTTCCAATATGAATCGACCTGAGCAGCTCCCTGTGCTGCGTTGACTGAAGCGTCCAATATGCACCAGCACCTGGACAGCTCCCTGTGGAGATGGAAGCATCCAATATGAATCAGCTCCTGGACTGCTCCCTGTGGAGATGGAAGCTTCCAAATGAATCCGCTCCTGGAGAGCTCCCTGTGTAGATGGAAGCTTCCAATATGAATCTACCTGAGCAGCTCCCTGTGGAGATGGAAGCTTCCAATATGAATCTACCTGAGCAGCTCCCTGTGGAGATGGAAGCTTCCAATATGAATCTACCTGAGCAGCTCCCTGTGGAGATGGAAGCTTCCAATATGAATCTACCTGAGCAGCTCCCTGTGGAGATGGAAGCTTCCAATATGAATCTACCTGAGCAGCTCCCTGTGGAGAGGGAAGCTTCAAATATGAATCTACCTAAGCAGCTCCCTGTGCTGCGTTGACTGAAGCGTCCAATATGCACCCGCGCCTGGACAGCTCCTTGTGGAGGCTGCGGACACTTCCAATATGAATTTCCCTGTGCTGCGTTTACTGAGGCGTCCAATATGCACCGGCACCTGGACAGCTCAATTCAGAGATGAAAACTTTCAATTTAGATCAGCACCTAGAGAGCTTCCTGCAGACAATCCAGCTTTAATATCGATCAGCAGCTCCAGGAATAGCAACGGACAGTTGCCTGCAGAAACATAGGTTTCTACTATCGACCGGCACCTGAAATGCACACTGCGCTCAGGTTTTTAATACTGATACGCACTGGGATAGTTCCACGAAGAGACCTTGGAGCAGATTACAAGGTGGGGAGTTTTCTGCCCGTCCGTTCCCTATTTGGAATTACCAATATTAGGGGGCAATGATTTTGTCCGATGTTTAAGGCAGAAAATGCTATTCCAGGAGAAGTACTCAAAATCCATTTAGCCTAAATTCATGGATTTACAGCAGACCTTGCAATCTGTATTTTGCTGATAGCTCCAATTACCTGCCAAATCAGGATCACCGATGCACTCCTAATGAAGCTTTAAGTACCACTTTGCAGGTGTCTCTTTCCCCCCAAAATTACTGAGGTCACAAATGGTAGATCTACCTGGCTACAAAATGGAATGTACCACATTTCGAAGGGAAAAAGAGAACTGACGTATTTCCTACTCTCCTTCTAATTAGTTGTCATCTATTAGACAGGCACTGTTAGGAGTCAGTGTGTCTTACATGCAGGCGATGATAAAACGGGGCCACGCTCTTGTACCCTCACATCAGTGCGCACATCGAATGAATGTTATTGTACAGTTATAGGATTATTTGTTATTTTTTTAGAGTTAGTGGGGGCGCACAATCACAAAGTCCAAACGAGCCGAGCTCGTATGAAAAGTATTCCTTCTTTATTGGTTAAAAAATGTAGAAAAGTTCATCATTTCAATCACAAAAGGATCAGCCAACGCGTTTCTCTCCCTCACAGGGAGCTTCCTCAGGGCAGTGTAACGGTTGATGGGACTAAGGTGCAGCAACTCTAAGGCCCGCTGTTGCTTTCTTTTTCAAAAAGAATTATTTGTTATGCAGTATTTGTCTGCAAATCATGTGCATCATAATGCTCATGATTATTATAAACAACACAGACTGAGCTTCGTTTGTAAATTAATAAGAGCTGGTGCCAAAAGTTTTAATCGGAAGCCTGCAGCGAATATCAGGATTGCCGAATTCTGAAGCTGCAATCTTCATTCCACCTCTTGACTCTTTTCTTCCATTATCATACACCTGTATCTTTCGTTCTCTCCTGCAGGATCTTTTGCGTATCTCTGTTCTACCTGTCACAGTTTTTTGTCTTTTACTTCCTCCTCATTGCCTTCTTTTATGTTCTTCTGTCCCTTGTTCTGTGCCGTACTCTGATGAGGAAAAGTGCTGGTTCCTATAATTGAGTGACAGAGCGCCCCACCTGCCACCACCAGCTCGAATTAAGCACTGAGCCCAGTCAATAATTGGCATATTAGGGCAATTGTCATGAAATGGATGTGTGGTGAAATCGTATTGTTGTCAACCATCTAACTTATATGGATGTATTAGTTCACTAAACCTTGATTATGGCTAGCCATGTGCAGTCTCCCTGCATATCTAATGCCGTCATCGGTCCAGCAGTCAAAATGTAGGCCTTTAGCATTTCCCCCTCAGTAACCAGTTAATGTGTCTAACCCTGCCACACACCGATACCTTATACTCCTTTATCATTCATGATGTCTTATGAGCGAGGAGGGGTGATCATACTTGGCTCCTCCTTTGCTACAATATTGTGCAAACAATGCCCCTTTGCTGAAGCTCACAGAAGCTACCGAAGTTAATGCTACTTTTCATGTTTCTTTCTAAGATGGATGTCTACAAGATCAACTTCCCATTCAGCCACAGTTGCGACATGTCTACCAGACATATGGATATTTTTTCAGTGGGTGGGAGGCGGTGTAAAAAAAAAAAGCTGAACGTACCTTATCGCCTCATCTCTCCTCTGTCGTCTCTTGCGTCGGGCTGGAAACAGGAAGCACCCAGGCTCTCCTAAGCCAAACTGTGATTGGTCTGAGCGTCATGGTTAGGCACTCAACCAGGAAATGGGAGCCTGGGCATGTTCTCCACCTAGGCTGTAACGCAGCCTGGATGGAGAACACAAAAAGTGCGCATTACTGTTTGGCAGACCCAAAAGGGCCAGCCAAACATTTATGCACACTTACAGAGTCTGCCCACCACTCCTCCCTCTGCTCTGAGAGCAGAGCAGCCCTGTCCCACCCTGCAAAGCTGCTACAGCAGGAAAAATAAAATTCTAATAATGTCGAGTTATTAACATTATATATTTTTTTTGGGGGGTGGATTGGGGTAGATTAAAGTGGGGTAGATTGAGGTAGGGGAGTAGGGTTGATTGGCATGGTAGATTGGAGTGGGGTATTTAATTGGGGGAGAATGGAGTGGAATGGGGTAGATTAGAATGGGACGGGTTAGAATGTAGTGGAGTGGGGTATATTGGGCCAGACTGTAGTGGGGAAACTGAGGTAGATTGGAGTGCAGTGGGATAGATTGGAATGGGGTAGTGTAGATTGGGGTTGTGTGGCATTGATAGAGAAGAGATAGATTAGGAAAACATGGAGTGGTGGTATATGGGGGAGAATGGAGTAAAGTTGGGGTGATTGGTGTAGAGTGGGGTAGATTGGAGTGGGGTAGATTAGGGTGGAGTGGAATGGGGTAGACTGAATAGAATAGGGTAGATTGGAGTGGGCAGATTAGGTGGATTAGAGTAGGGTAGACATGAATAGAGCGGGATAGAGTGGAGTTATTGGAGAGGGATAGATTGTGGTAGATTGGAGTGGGGTAATTTGGAGTGAGGTAGATTGGAATAGATTTTAGTAGAGTAGGTAGATTGGAGTGGGATACAGTGGAGTGGGGTACAGTGGTGTGAAGTAGACTGGGATGAGGTGTGATAGGGTGGAATGGGGTGGAGTGGGGTAGATTTGAGTGGAGTGTGGTATACTGGAGTGAGGTGGAGTGAAGTAGATTGTGGTATAGTGGAAGGTGGTCGATTGGGGTAGAGTGGGGTAGGTTGGAGTGCAGTGCGATGGATTGGAATGGAGTGGGGTAGGTTATGTGGATTGGAGTAGGGTGGATTGTAGTGGAGTGGGGTAGGTAGGGGTGGGCTGAAGTAAATTGTTGTAGATTGGAGTGGGGTAGATTGTGGTAGATTGTAGTAAGGTAGTTTGGGGTAGAGTGCAGTGGGGTAGGTTAAAGTGGAGTAAGTAGATTGGACTGGAGGGGGGCAGATTAGAGTGGAGTGGTGTAGATTGGAGTGAGTTAGATTAGGTGGATTAGGGTAGGGTAGATTGAGAGGAGTCGGGGAGATTGGAGTGGGGAAGAGTGGGATGGGGTAGACTGGGGTGGGGTAGACTGGGGTGGATTGGGGTACATTTGCATGGAGTGTGGGTTGATTGGAGTTAAGTGTAGTGGGGTAGATTGTGGTGGACTAGAGTGTGGTCGAGTGGAGTGGGGTAGATTGGAGCGTGGTACATTGGAGTGGGGTAGATTGTGGTAAATTGGAGTGAGTTAGACTGAGATAGATTGTAGTGGGCTAGAGTAGAGTAGATGGGAGAGGAGTGGGCAGATTGTAGTGGAGTGGAGATTGGAGTGGAGTTGGGTAAATTGGAGTGTGGTAAATTGAAATGGGGTGGGGTTTATTGAACTGGGGTAGATTGGAGTGGAATGGTGTGAATTAGGGGTGGAGTGGGGTGGATTGGAGTGGGGTGGAGTCAGGTAAATTGGGGTGGAGTCAGGTAGAATGGAGTGGATTAGGGTGGAGTAGAGTGTAGTAGAATGAAGTAGAATGGGATAGATTGGGATGGAGTGGGTTGGACTGGAGTAGAATGGAGTGGGCTAGACTCGAGTGGAGTGGGGTAGAATGGAGTGGAGTAGACTTGAGTGGGGTAGATTGGGGTAGGTTTGAGTGGAGTAGGTAGATTTGAGTGGGGTATGGTAGATTGGGGTCAAGTGGAGAGGGGTAGATTGGGTTAAATTGAGTTTAGTGGTTAGACTTGAGAGGAGTGGAGCAAGGTAAATTGGGGTAGATTGGAGTGTAGTGGGGAAGATTGGGGTGGAGTGGAGTGGTGTAGATTGTAGTGAAGGTGATAGATTGGAGTTTTGTAGATTGGGGTAAAATGTAGTGGGGTAAATTGGATCATAGTTAAGTGGATTGGGGTAGATTGTAGTGGAGTGGGCAGATTGTAGTGGAGTGGAGATTGGAGTGGAGTGGGGCAAATTAGAATGGGGTGATGTATATTGGTCTGGGGTAGAGTGGAGTGGGGTAATTGGGGTGGAGTGGGGTAGATTGTGGTGGAGTCAGGTTGATTGGAGTGGATTAGGGTGGAGTGGGATGGAGTGGGATGGAGTGGAGTCAAGTGGGTTGGATTGGAGTAGGTAACTGTGGAGTGGATTGGGGTAGATTGAAGTGAAGTAGGATAGACTGGAGTGGGGTAAGTTAGGATATATTGGAGTGGAGTGGGGTTAGAATGAAGTGGGTCAGACTGTAGTATGGTAGATTGGAGCAGGGTGGGGTAAACTTGAGTGGAGTGTGGTAGTTTGGTGAAAAGTGGAATGGGGTAAATTGTGTTAGATTGAGTGGAGTGAGGTATACTGGAACGGAGTGGAGCAAGGTAGATTAGAATAGATTGGAGTGGAGTAGATTGAGGTGGAGTGGGGTAGATTGTAGTGAAGTGGATAGACTGGAGTGGTGTAGATTGGGGTACAATGCAGTTGAGTGGATTGAGGTAGATTGAAGTGGAGTTGGATAGATTGAGGTAGAATGGAGTGGGATAGATTGAGGCTATAGTGGAGTGTGGTATATTGGGATAGATTGGAGTGGAGTGGGATAGATAGGAGTAGGGTGAGGTAGATTGGGGTGGGATAGGTTGAGGTGGGGTGGAGTGAGATGTTGCAGAATAGATTGGTGTGGATTAGGGTAGATTGGGGCAGAGTGGAGTGGTGTTGATTGGAGTGGAGTGGGGTAGACTGGAGAAGAGTAGATTGGTGCAGATTGTACTGAAGTGCACTGGGGTAGACTCGGGTAGATAGGAGTGGAGTGGATTGGGGTAGACTAGAGTGGAGTGGGATAGACTGGGGCAGATTGGAGTGGAGTGAGATAGAATGGTGTGGAGTGGAGGGCGTAGAGTGGAGGGGCGTTGAGTAGAGTGGCATGTTGCACAGTGAGTGGTGTTGAGTGGAGGGGCATGTTATAGAGTGGAGTGGCATAGAATGGGGTGGTGTGGTACAGTGTGGAGGGGCATAGAGTGGAGTGATATAAAGTGGAGTGGCGTAGTGGGGAACATGCATGGTGTGGTAGGGCACTGCCATTAAAGTTAACACATTTTCAATTGAAATGACCATTACATTTGCACCTACAGACAGTTTTACTGTGAAAACATGATAATGTGTGAAAAAGTCATTGCAAAGAGTATGGAAGTTTTTTTATTGTATTCAAATATTTTTTCCCACCACACTTCAAAATTTCAAAAAAAGTGCTTGATTTTTACTTTCGTCATTTTGATACATTCTGAAACATCAGCATAGCTCATGTGCTAGAAAAAAAATCCTGCACCCTCTCCTCTCAAATGGATACTCAGCAGGATTGTCACATAAATTCTCTCACATTTTGAAGTCAGAGAAGGAAAAGTAAACTCCAAGCTCCCTCTGAAGACAGAGTATGACATTTGACCTTCGTCTTTTAACACACAGCAAACAAGATAAGACAAGATTTAAAGGCCTGTTTACAGAAACGGAGAACTCAGAAGAATACAGTAAACAAGAATTGCTCTCCAGACGGAGGAACTCCAGCTCAAAAGCCCAAAACAAATAAAGCCAGCAAGTAGAAAGCAAGCAATTGTGAGTTGCAAACCACAACGCCAATAGCAATTAAGGGGCTAAACAAATTTCTAGGGAAGCTTTTTAATGCCTACAAGAAGTCTTGCACACAAGAAGCAGTAAGCAAACAGCTGTGATTCAACTTTAAAAAGTGTGTTTCCAAATTTGGGAATTTTCATTGTCAGGGTGTTTGTGAATGCTAAGAATAAGGAACAAGGCACTCATTCCATAAGAACCTGTGTACGCTATGCTAAGTGATTGGAAGCCTGTCAATGTACTTAACCAATTCCAATCTACCCCACTCCACTCCACTCTAATCTACTCCACTCTACTCCAATCTACCCCACTCCATTCTAACACAATCTATCCCACTTCAATCCCCCACAAACTATCGCACTCCACTCGAATCTACCCAAACTACAACACTCCAAGCTATCCCGCTGCAATCTACCCCAATCCACCCCACTCCACTCCAATCTACTCCACTCTTCTCCAGTATACCCTAATCTACCCAACTCTACTCTACCCAGCTCTAATCCACCCAATCAACCCCATTCCATTCCAATCTATTCCCCTCCCTTCCAATCCACCCCACTCCACTTGAATGTACCACACTTTACTCAAATATACCCAATGTATGCCACTCCACTCCAAACTACAAAACTCTAATCAACCCAATCTACTCCACTTAAATCTACCCCACTTCATTCCAATCTACCCCATTCCACTCTTTCCCAATCTACAACACTCCACTCCAATCTATCCAATTCCCCTCAAATCTACCCCACTCCACTCTACCCAAATCTACCCTACTCCAAACTACCACAATCTACCCACTCCACTTCTATCTACTGCTCTCTAATCCACCCAATCTAACCCACTCTACTTCAATCTACCCCACTCCAATCTATCACACTCAACTCAAATCTACCCTTCTCCAATCCAAGCTAACCCACTTAAAAACAATCCACCCAACTCCAATCTACCTCATCCCACCACAATCTACCCTACCCCTATCTACTCCACTCCAATCTACCCCATTTTAGTCTACACCAATCTATCCCAATCTGCTCCACTCCAATCTACTCCACTCCACTCTACCCCGTCCCAATCTATCCAACACCACCCCAATCCAATCTACCCCGTCCCAACCTACCACATGGCACTCTACCTCACTCCACTCTACCCAACTCAGTTTTATTCTACTCCACTCCACTCTACCCCAATCTACCCCACTCCAATACCCCACAATCTACCCCACTCCACTGTACTCAAATCTACTCCACTCCACTTCACTCCATTTCACTCCTCTCTAACCTACTCCAATCTACCACACTCTACACAAATCTACCTCACTTCACTTCAATCTAATCCAACCGACCCCACTACAATCCACCCAACTAACCCCAATCTACCCTACAATTCCTACCCTACCCCTATCTCCCCCACTTCAATCTACTTCACTCTACCCCACCACACCCCAATCCGCCCCATCCCAATCTACCCCATACCACTCTACCCCATACCACTATAACCTACTCCCATCTATCCCACTCCAATCTACCCCACTCCTTTCCAATCTCCCTACTCTAATCAACCCAATCAAACCCAGTCCATTCTATTTCATTCCACCCCAATCTACCCAACTCCATTGCAACTCATCAACCTCTACTCAAATCTCCCCATTCCAATCTGCCCCACTCCAATTCAATCTGTCCCAATCCAATACAATCTACCCCAATCCCCTCCACTCTAACATGCCTCAATCTAGACAACTCCAATCCACCCTACTCCACTCTTCCCTAATCTACCCCATGTCACTCTACCCCAATCAATCTCACTCCAGTCTACCCCACTTCACCCCATTCTACACCACTTCACCCCATCCTACCCCACTCCACACCATTCTACCTTAAGTCAATCTACCCCACTCAACTCTACCATGCCAATCTACCCACTCCACTCAAATCTGCCCACTCCATGACAATCTATCCCCACTCTACTCTTTCCCAATATACCCCACTCCACTTAATTCTCCACTCTTATCTGTCCAACTCCACTCAAATCTACCCCACTCCAATATACCCCTATCTACCCCACCTCACTCTACCACAATCTACCCCATTCCAATCCATCACAATCTAGCCCACCCCACTCTACACTAATCTACCCCACTACACTTCACTCCAACCTACCACACTCCACTCAAATCTACCTCACTCTACTCCAAACTAACACACTCCAAACCAATCCACTGCACTACAATCTACTCCATCCCACCCCAATCCACCCTACCTCAATCTACCCCACCGCTATCTACCCCACCACTATCTACCCCATCTCTATCTACCCAAACCCTATCTACTGCACCCCTATCTACTGCACCTCAGTCTACTGCACCTCAATCTACTGCACCACAATCTACTGCACCTCGTATGTGATAAAATTGCAGTGAATCCCATGTTATGCTGGATGAATTGTTGGCTAAATGACAATATCCCACTGACCAAGCTTATTCTACGAGAAGCACTCACATGGGACAACAGGATGGAGGTTCCTTGGCTTAAATACTTATCTAAGTGTTTTACTGATTTAGGCCGTTCTGAACTCTTTCTATTTCCGGAATCCATCACTAAAACGGATCTTATTACGGTCAAAAATGCTTTTATTGACTTTAGACAACAGGAAAGGGAATCATGTGAACTAAAAAAAGAAAGTGTACGTAACCATATATTAATTAAAAGCACTTTGTACACGGAACCCTACCTGACATGGCAAATGCCGAGCTACGACCGTTTCCTGCTGACAAGGTTCAGGTTCAACCTGTTTCATTTTTTGTTGGCGGTACCTAGGGGTTCTCATCGAGGTCAAGTGTTGCCGGCTTGCGGCTGCGACGATAAGTCTCCGCAAGACCTGGCACACTTCTTGTTTTTTTGCTCTTTTTACGCTATACCAAGGAAGCTATACTTGAAACCCTGTTTGAAAAAAATTGAACTTCCTACAATTTCGCCCTGCACAACATTTTCTACAGCTGCTAAATTGTGAATACACTTTGTTCATATGTAGTTTTTTAAAACTGGCAATTAAATTTAGAAACAGTATGGAAGGATAGTAATACTGATACATGAACTGTTATTTATATTTGCTGTTAAAGGAATACTACCATTTTTTAAACGGTCTTCAATGTTTTGATATAGTGCAGTTCTCTTAACTCTGTGATTTTTAATTGTAATTGAATACTCTTTTTTAGATCATGTGTTTTTCGTGTTATTAACTGTAATGTAAATACTTTTATGGTTGTCAAATCGAACAACCGAATAAAGTTTATTTGATTTGATTTGATTTACTGCACCTCAATCTACTGCACCTCAATCTACTGCACCCCAATCTAATAGGACCTTCAGAGCATCTCTTTAGAACACCCCTGGACCTGTGAATGATTCAGAAGAAAGACTGCCTTGCTGTCTGGGGAAGAGGGACTGCCCCCCCCCCCTAACTGAAGAAGAATTGACCCTGCTTGCCTTAAACACAGGCTACCCTGAGTGGCTCCATGAGTCAGTTGGTTGACATCCTGTGCGAGCTTCAGGGACCCAGCAAGCTTCCAGGGGCCTCGTTGTAATTGCCCTGCTGACGGGCACCAGCTGGTCATGATTGAGCCCTGCTGCTGGCCTCTGGTCGAGTGAGTCCGGCTCCCCAGGAGGTGCTACCCAGGCCTGGGACCTTGTATAAAGAAAAGGTGAAACTGTAGATGTTTTGGCTACTAACTATTGCGAAGTGATCTATTCGCAACAATAACTGACCACACGCGAGGATCGCCAAGACATAGCTCCAGCAAGGCTGGCTCTTCACGCTGACAGCAACCGTCCACGATGACCAGCAATGCAAAACCTGTAAATCGCGCCTCTAGCAACTGTCTGCAATGATAAACCAAAGCAAAGCTCCCAAGATGACTGGCTCTTCGTGATACAGAGACAACTGTCCATGAGGCTTGCCCCACTACTTGTGCAGACAGCCTCTTCCACCCAGCTCCCGCAAATGAGAACTGCACCCTTCACACAAGATTGAGACGGTACCTCTTCAGTGGGACAAACCTGATCTCTGTATGTGACACGCACACCATTGCGGTTGGCCTGAACTTGTGACTTTCCCCATGTTTAATGCAACCAGATATCCGCAAGTGGCGCTTTGTGCTTTTTGGTGCTATTTTTACCTAAAACTTTAAAACTCTTATCTACGGTTGGATATTAATAGCTTGGAGCCATTTGTGAATTAAAAATGAATAAATTTTTATAAATTGGTTTGAGATTTTTTTTTGTGCTTTAACTTTATAACTGTTTGTGTGCTGCACAGAAATTTTACAGATTGCCTTTAAGTTAAACATGACCACTATCTGCCAATCTACCAGAAGGAAAAGTACAGGTTAATATTGTTACTTTTAAGATTCACCCTGACAAGGATTGTGATTATTATTTAAGTGAAGCTTCCATCCCTCTAAACTAATAACCCAATTTCCTTCAATGGCTTATCATGAAATGACCAACATTATGACATGTGACTGAGTGTCCAACACGAACTGGACTTTTAAACATGCAGACTGGTCAGAAATCTCCTGGTAACTGACATGTGGCTGAATCTGCCAAGCCCTGCCAGATTTTGTACCGATTTTCACTGGCTAGGCATGCCTTGAACAGGAATCGTGATGCCTGAGATATTACTGACACTTGCCCGGCTGTACTGTTTGTTCAAGGACTCTAATTCTATATGAAATCTTCTGATTTCAGACTATCTTTATTACAGGCCTCCTGGCCTATCAGAAGCAATGGCCTGTCATGAAAAGACCTGCTATCTTACCTGTGACTTTGACTGACTCTGTCGCAGCCCTACTAACCCTTGAGACATAGGCACTGGAATTTGGGTTGTGTGGTGTGCCGCAGCACCCCCAAAATAATCGTGCAGGAGTTCAGAAGGTGAATGAGCAAAAAAGATACACTTAAATCTTGTTTTTACCTTGCCACATTTCAAACGTAAGGCTACCTCTTCAGGCAAATTACTGTTTACTCTGTTAACATGAAGATTGGGGGTCACTTTTCTTTCTTTAGCTGCAAAGTTAGAGAATTTTTTTAAGTGAACTATCCGACCATTTTCTGGGGTATTGGAGTTTAAAAAGGAAGGCTGCAGAATATAATTTTTTTTCTAACACACAACATTGAAAGACAAGTAAATGAAATGAACCGTGCAAGTATTTTAAAATATATCTGCAGTAAGAAAAGAACAAAAGAAGCACATTTTATGCAATTCTGAAGTGTGATAGAAACACAAAATGTAATAGAATCAAAACAAGGCAAGACACTTGGAGATGTGCAACTAATACATATTTGTTGAAATCCGAGTTCTACGCATTATTTGTGTACTCTTATAGTTTTATCATTAAAACTGCACGTCAGAACAGATTTGGTGGCCATTTCAATGGAAATGTGCTGTAAATGACAGTGTGTTACCACACCATGCTTTAAAAATATACTTGTGACAAGGTGCTCCAAAATTCACCCTTACCACTCCTGCTGAAAAGGAGTGGCTGGTTTGCTATACTTGTTCTTTGTGTAACGCTTGGATTTTTCAGTCTCTCGGATTTCAGTGATGTTACATTGATGGCAGACCCCCCACTCCGAAAATTGTTCCAGCACCACTGCCTTGTGTAGCGCCTGGATACCCTATTAAGTGATTAGCCGTGCTTTATAAATCCCGAGTGATTGCTTGATTGGTTGAAAGACTGTATGTGGTCATGAATTCTTCTAATATCTGACTATCTCTATTCCAGGCCTTCTGGACTTTAAGAAGCCATGGCCTCTGATAATTGTTGTCGCTGTCTGACATTCGACTGACTTGGTCCCAGCACAACCTGCCCTTCACCCACTGCAGGCTGTTCATGAATGCTTCCAATAGGTACCTAACTGACTGCCCGAGCTTTAAAGGCGCTTAGCGGGCACAGCGCTGTGGAAAAATCACCTGGTAATTCGCTGGGCTCAGCAGGCCTCCTCCAAGAGAAACATCTTCCGGAAAGGAAGCTCAGATAATGGGCCCAGATGCCTTCCCTTGCACTGCGAGCCACAGGTCTGCATCAGCACAGGCTGCCCTCACTGTAAGCCGCTGGGGTGGGAGGAAGAGAGGGGGAAGTCGGGTGTAGAAACGGCGGAGAGGTTAGTGGATTTTTTAACCTGACGTTTTAAATCCTAGATCAATAAAAATACAATTTCCAGGACAAAAGGCAACAAAAGCCTTTTAAATACCCCAGCGCTTCGGCGACTGATCTCATCAAGGTGCCTGGCAGCGAGGGAATTCCATCAGGCTGCTGCGGCACATGTCTCCCTGCCAGGGAAGGAACGAGGGAAGAGGGCTGGGGATGGCGGGAGGAGGGGGGGGGGGGGACGGGGGGTAGCGGGGGATAGCGGGTGTGTGAGAGACCAGGGAAAGCCATGCACACGGTAGCACAGGGAGTTGTCATAGGCTGCGCCAATTTAGTCTCACTCAGTCTCACCGGTTAGACCAACTCATAATTTCATCCTTCAGAGGCCGATAAACTGCGCGATTCTGATTAGGTTAATAGTAACTAACACTTTATAGTGCCGTGAAGCTGCAGGAAGTGCTAAATGAAAGCAAAATATTACTACAGCTCTACAGCGCATGGTGGTCATTTCTAGTTATCCATGCCCTGCTCAATTTCTTTCAGTATTGATGGTCAAGCTCCGGTCTGCGCTCCCCCTCACCCACCACCCCGAGAGGGGCTGTCCTAACGTTCTCTTCTTTTATACAAATTCTCCTTCTAATATGCCTTTTTCGAGACTCCGGGTTACACATATTGCCCTGATGCTGGGCAGTCTAAATGTTGTTGCAACCAGAGGCGAAGCACATGTTTGCAAAACTGTACCGGTGACTGCCCACTATGAGGATTGCATTGGTATCGTTTTGAACAATGCGATTTCCGTATCACTGCACGCTCTACTGAATGTCCCATGTCTGATTGCCGCACCCGCTGTCCTAGTAAGGGAGGGGGATGGGGCTGAAATCTAACAATTTCATCAGTTTACAATTGTAACGATGGATGGGACTGTTGGCTTTCACAGCTTTCTATCTGGCATTCTCACCCCATTCAGTAGGATGTGTAAACATATTCTTGCAACAGTGGTACCAAAAGTATATTTTGCCTGCGATGGTCTCTTTGCAAAATAAGCTAGAGTCGCAAAACTGTCACTGTGATGGAACAGTGCCTCGGAGCTTGCACATCAGGCCTCGATTGCGGAAAGTGAGTTTGGGGAACAGGGCATAGTAGGTGATGGCCTTTTGTGTTTCCTCCCCAGGGGCTTGGGTTCAAGAGGGTATTTGGGGTGTTACACCCCCCCCCCCCCAATAAATGTATTTCGTGATAAATAGTTGGGTGCAGGTGCTTTCACTCGGGCATGGTGAGGTGTCTGTCAGATTTCACCAGGTCCTTTTACAGACACACAGACAAAACAAAAGCGCCCCAGCGTGCTGTTGGTATAGCACAGGTCCCTTAAAGACTCATCAATCTGGGTTCAGGCCAAACCACAGCACCGAATCAGCCCTCCTAGCAATGACCAATAACATCAGGATGACACTGGATGGTGGGGGGTCTATGATTCTGGTGCTGTTAGATCTATCCGCTGCCTTTGATACGGTGTCTCACGAAGTGCTTCTAGGTTGTCTGAGGGATGTGGGATTGGGGGGTGTAGCTCTGTCCTGGATGGAGAGCTTCCTCTCTGGCCGCTCTCAGGAAGTCAGGTTGGGCTCCCATAAATCCATCTCTAGAGAGCTCACCAGGGGAGTACCACAGGGCTCATGCCTAAGCCCCACATTATTTAATGTGTATGTGGCCCCCCTGGCCGACTTAGTGAGGTCCTTTGGGTTCACCCCGGTGTCATACGCCGACGACACCCAACTTCTGTTCCCTTTCAAAACCTTCACACATGCCCTAAAAAAATCTTTTGCAGATGGAATGAGGGCAGTATCACAGTGGATGGCCAAGAACTGCCTTCAATGTAATGTTGGCAAAACAGAAGTACTACTGTTCGGGGATGCGGTGAAACTGTGGTCTGATGAGTGGTGGCCTCTAGAACTAGGACCTGTTCCCATCCCGAAGCACCCCGTGAAAAACTTGGCAGTGCTATTCAACCAAACCCTCACATTTAAAGACCATGTCAACCAAGTTGCCGGTACATGTTTCAGGGCCATTGGACTTTTGAGAAGGGTGTTTCCATACCTACCAGACACACACAGAAAGACCTTAGTCCAGGCATTAGTTATCAGAAGACTGGACTACTGCAATGGCCTTCTTTTATCAACTAATGAAGGCCAATTTAACAAACTGCAAGTAGTCCAAAACACGGCGGCAAGGTTAGTTCTCAATGCTCCACCTAGAACTCCCTCCCGCCCTCTACTTGCGGAACTACATTGGCTCCCAGTGCGCCAACGCACTAAATTTAAAATCCTGTGCTCCATCCATAAATGTCTGATAGGCACGGGGCCTAAATACCTAACAAAAGCCTTCCAACCCTATGTCCCTGGGCGCTCACTACGCTCTAGCAACTCACAGCTATTACAGGTACCCAGAGTAAAAAAATCTAGACAGGGAGGCTGTGCCTTGGCACACACTGGTCCAGTTCTCTGGAACTCTCTCCCCCAGGCACTAAAACAAAATCACCAACCACCTGTCTTTCCGAAAAACTCTTAAAACCCATCTTTTTACTAATAGTTAAAACACACACCCTCCACTCAGTCACTTCCGAGCACGAACCCGCACAATTTATGTTCCTTCAACAGGCAAAAGTGCGGAGATACCCCTTCGGGGGTCTATTCAGGCGCTATACAAGAACATAAATAAATAAATAAGCAAGCTAAACGTGTTATGTGGAGTTGCCCATGAGTGCAAAATAGATTTGTGGACTTTCCTTTGCCTCAGATTGCCTGGTAAGGCTGAAGAAGAGTCAGACGCATGCCAGGCTCTGCCTACCATCTAACTACCTCTTCCCCAGCTCTGCTGTTCTTTGAGAAGGTCAGGCTGTCCCCATTCCTCCCATTTACCCACAGGACAGTCTCTCTGCTCACTCAGCAGTCCTAGATCCTTCATGTACAGCACAGTCTCCTATAAAGAAGAGGCGTCTCAGCTATCTGCCTCCACGTCCTTTGGCTCACGCTGCTGCCCTCTTCTGGCTGAAAAAGACAACTGCAGCATACTTAAGATATGGACAGAGCAGCCTTATGCAACTCATTTATATAGGACCTTGTGATTTGTCCCAGGGGGTACTTGGCACTTGCATAGGCCAGGGTGATATTTCCATTACACTGGTGTATTCACGTGTAATTTTGCAAATTTTGTGTTATGTAAATGTCCCAAAATTACACCATTACTCCTTTAAATGTTTAGCAGGAGCACAAGAACAAGGTGGATTACCAGGACGAAAGCGTTTGTTGTTCACAGCACTTGTGTTTTTTGTGCTTTTTTCAACACCTAAATGGACGCAAAGAAAATGTTTGCACTAGAATAAAGCACTTAACATCAGTATTGCATTTTGTGTAATTTGGCATAATGTTTTTGGGATGCCACGTAATTTTTGGAGAATTTCACATACGCATGCAAAAGCAAATTATGCAAATTTTCCACACCCCTATGCTTGCAGAACTTCAGACACCCTAATAAGCAAAAGGTGCCAAATTTAACTCTACAGGCAGGTTTTCAGGATAACTTCCAGCTAAGCACATTAGTTCATTTAGATTCACTGCATATAATATTTTCTATTTATGGACTTCCCTGACATCTGCATGAATCCTCTGCAAGACCTTTAAGCAGGCATGCGATTCAAAGCACACGGTTTGCTATTTAGAGATCTTTCTGTTTACTAGGGCATTTGTAGAACACAGATGTGCACCCTAAAAAGGTCTCTTAGTACGAAGGAAACAGACACTCCCATGCTAATGACCAGGCTTGCATTTATAACTTACAGGACGTTTGACAAAGAACATTATAGGCTACAGAGATAAAGGAGAGTTGCCTATTGAACAGAGAGCTGTGAAATTACCCTATAAAATATATACTACATAAGGTCAATGTAGATTTTACTGTTCCATAATGCAGTAGTAGATGGGGAAGATGTATGTGTCTCTTCAAACATACTCCCGTTATTATGGAATAGTGAGGTCTTCATTGGACTTCTTGTGGCAAACCCCACTGGGTGCAGAGGACACAGTTTCAGGTGCCTGCTGCTGAACGGTGCCTGTCCTGCCTGCTTCTACAATAGTGAGTCTTATATTAGGACCGAGGGCACAATGTAAAAGTGCTTTCCAGGAGCTGGAGTATGTAGGGCCAGTGAGTATGGCTGCTGCTGTACTCATTGTTGCACAGCAACCAGTCCCCGATTAGATTCCTCACTCGTGGAGAAGGTCATTGGCCAAACCAAGGTGGTGGAGGTTCGGCATCTCAACTGTGCATGCCGAATGTGATGCAATTATTTTCACTTTGGGTGTTATAAACATGCACAAAGTATACACCCATGCACCATAGTTGTGACCGCTGAGCCTTGCACAGGCCTGGTCGCCCCCACGCTTCTCCTGCTGCCTGCCTGATTCTTGCCTGATTGTTGCCTAGGGTGAGCCGCCCGCACCAGACTTTCCCGCCGCTGCCTCCCTGCGGCCCCGCCCCCCCACCAGCCTATTGGCCGCCCCGCTCCCGCCACCCAGCTGACCCTCCCTCCCGGCTACCTTTTTAAGGAGACCTCTCCTTCTCCTAGGCAGCGACCGCTGAGCCTTGCACAGGCCTGGTCGCCCCCACGCTCCTCCTGCTGCCTGCCTGATTCTTGCCTAGGGCGACCCAGCCGCCGCTGAGCCGCCCGCACCAGACTTTCCCGCCGCTGCCTCCCGGCGGCCCCGCCCCCCGCCAGCCCATTGGCGGCCCTGCTCCTGCCACCCAGCTGACCCTCCCTCCCGGCTACCTTTTTAAGGAGACCTCTCCTTCTCCTAGGGAGCGACCGCTGAACCTTGCACAGGCCGGGTCGCCCCCACGCTCCTCCTGCTGTCTGCCTGATTCTTGCCTGATTGTTGCCTAGGGCGACCCAGCCGCCGCTGAGCCGTCCACACCAGACTTTCCCGCTGCTGCCTCCCGGCGGCCCCGCCCCCCGCCAACCCATTGGCGGCCCTGCTCCCGCCACCCAGCTGACCCTCCCTCCCGGCTACCTTTTTAAGGAGATCTCTCCTTCTCCTAGGGAGCGACCGCTGAGCTTTGCACAGGCCTGGTCGCCCCCACGCTCCTCCTGCTGCCTGCCTGATTGTTGCCTAGGGCGACCCAGCTACCGCTGAGCCGCCCGCACCAGACTTTCCCGCCGCTGCCTCCCTGCGGCCCGCCCCCCCACCAGACCATTGGCTGCCCCGCTCCCGCCACCCAGCTGACCCTCCCTCCCGGCTACCTTTTTAAGGAGACCTCTCCTTCTCCTAGGGAGCGACCGCTAAGCCTTGCACTGGCCTGGTCGCCCCCACGCTCCTCCTGCTGCCTGCCTGATTCTTGCCTGATTGTTGCCCAGGGCGACCCAGCCGCCGCTGAGCCGCCCGCACCAGACTTTCCCGCCGCTGCCTCCCTGTGGCCCCGCCCCCCCGCGGAGCCCATTGGCTGACCCGCTCCTGCCACCCAGCTGACTCTCCCTCCCGGCTACCTTTTTAAAGAGACCTCTCCTTCTCCTAGGGAGCGACCGCTGAGCCTTGCACAGGCCTGGTCGCCCCCACGCT
This sequence comes from Lissotriton vulgaris, assembly GCF_964263255.1. NCBI lineage: Eukaryota > Metazoa > Chordata > Amphibia > Caudata > Salamandridae > Lissotriton > Lissotriton vulgaris. The sequence goes on along the minus strand of NC_141697.1, from coordinate 881,738,062 downwards.
CCTCCTGCTGCCTGCCTGATTCTTGCCTGATTGTTGCCTAGGGCGACCCAGCCGCCGCTGAGCCGCCCGCACCAGACTTTCCCCCACTGCCTCCCTGTGACCCCGCCCCCCCGCCAGCCCATTGGCCACCCTGCTCCCGCCACCCAGCTGACCCTCCCTCCCGGCTACCTTCTTATGTCGCCCCCATGCACGCGCAGCATTCACGTGCAGCGGGCGCGCCGATTGTTCGCCGAAGGCAAGCCCGTCTGCGCCCGCCCGCGCCTGGACCGCGCCCAGCGCCAGAACCCCTGGTTCCCGCAGATGCCAGCCCACCTGCCAGACGTACGACGCTGCCACACTCAACGCACTCAACACCGGCAGGATGCCCGGATGCTACCGAGACACCCCGCGACGCACCCACCGAACCTTCCGCTGCCGATCCTGCAACTTTTCCTGCATCCGGACCTGCACCGCACCCGCCAAGCCGAGCACCAGCAGCAACTACCTGACGTGCATCCTGCTCAACACCTGCTCCGTCCACAGACACGCCGTGGAACTCTGGAACCTGCTCGACACCACATCTCCAGACGTCGCCTTCCTCACGGAAGCATGGATGAACGCCTCCTCAGCGCCCGACATCGCCATCGCCATCCCGGATGGGTACAAGATCACCCAGAGGGACCGCGTCAACCAGACAGGAGGAGGCATCGCCATCGTCCACAAGAACACCATCTGCATCACGACCAACTCCGACGACACCCTCACAGCCGCCGAACATCTCCACTTCCAGATACACACCGACCCCAAGACCACACTCAGAGGCACCCTCATCTACAGACCCCCAGGACCTCGCACACAATTCAGCGAAGACATTGCAGACTTCATCAGCCTGCACGCCCTCTCCTCCGCTGACTACATCCTCCTAGGGGACCTCAACTTCCACCTAGAGAACAACAAGGACAGCAACACCACCACTCTGCTGGACAACCTCGCCAACCTCGTACTCCAGCAACTGGTGAACACTCCCACCCACTACGCCGGACACACGCTTGACCCCGTCTTCTCCTCCAGCAAGGACGTCTCCTTCAGCCACTCCACCGGACTCCACTGGACAGACCACAGCTGCGTCCACTTCAGCTTCAGAAGGACCACGACCCACCACCACCCGCAACAGGTTCCCCGCAGGAGCTGGAACAAGATCACCTCCGACCAGCTCTCCACATCCCTGAACCTGAATCCTCCCGCCAGCTCAACGGACCCCAACCAGGCAGCCAACAACCTCACACAGTGGATCACCAACTGCGCTAACGACCTCACACCCCTGAAAAACCATCCCAGCAGACCCGGCAGCAAGAAGGCTTCCTGGTTCAACGACGATCTCATGAACTCCAAGAAGAACTGCCGCACCCTCGAGAAAGCCTGGTGCAAAGACCCGACTACAGACAACATGACTGCCCTCAAGCACGCCACCCGCAAACACCACCAGCTGATCCACGCCACCAAGAAGACAGCATTCAAGGAACGACTAGACTACAACGCACACAACAGCAAAGAACTCTTCAGCATCGTCAAAGAGCTCTCGAACCCCAGCGCCGGAACCAACAACATCACCCCCTCGCAAGAACTCTGCGACTCACTCGCCTCGTTCTTCCACAGTAAGATCGCCGACATACACAACAGCTTCGGCACACAGCCCACGCACCCAACCTCCGAACCGACGCCCCCCACCACCTCCCTCCGCGCCTGGACTACGGTCAGCACCGATGACACCATCCACACACTGAGCACCATCCACGCCGGATCACCAACAGACCCATGCCCCCACCACGTCTTCAACAAGGCCGCCCCCGTCATCGCACCCCAACTCTGAGACGTCATCAACTGCTCCTTCAACACCGCCACCTTCCGGGAGAGCTGGAATCATGCCGAACTCAGCGCCCTCCTGAAGAAACCATCAGCAGACTCCACCGACCTCAAGAACTACAGCTCCATCTCGCTCCTCCCGTTTCCTGCTAAAGTCATCGAGAAGACCGTCAACTGACAGCTTGCCGCCTTCCTCGAGACGAACGGATCCCTCGACCCCTCGCAGTCCGTCTTCCGAGCCAACCACAGCACCGAGACCGCCCTCATCACAGCCACTGACGACATCCGAGCCCTGCTCGACAACGGAGAATCAGCGGCCCTCATCCTCCTGGACCTCTCCGCAGCGTTCGACACTATCTGCCACCGCACCGTAGTACAACGCCTCAGCAACATCGGAATCCAAGAGAAGGCACTGGAGTGGATCATCTCGTTCCTCGCCGGAAGAACCCAGAGAGTCCGCCTGCCCCCGTTCAGATCCGAGGCCACTGAAGTCATCTGCGGCGTACCACAAGGATCATCACTCAGCCCCACCCTCTTCAACATCTACATGAGCCCCCTCGCGGCCATCGCACGCCAACACAACCTCAACATCATCTCCTAAGCCAATGACACCCGGTTGATCCTCTCCCTCACCAACGACCCAGCCACCGCCAGAACCAACCTTCACGAAGGGATGAAAGAAGGAGCCGAGTGGATGAAGAACAGCCGTTTGAAACTCAACTCAGACAAGACGGAAGTCCTCATACTGGGACCATCTTCCTCCGCCTGGGACGACTCCTGGTGGCCCCCTGCCCTGGGCAGCGCACCCACACCAACGGACCACGCACGCAACCTGGGCTTCATCCGGGACTCCTCCCGCTCGATGACCAGACAAGTCAATGCCATCTCGTCCTCATGCTTCAACATCCTACGCATGCTCCGGAAGTTCTTCCGATGGATCCCCACTGAAACCAGGAAGACGGTCACACAGGCACTCGTCACCAGCCGACTGGACTACGGAAACACCCTCTACACCGGAACCACAGCCAAACTACAGAAGAGACTCCAACGCATCCAGAACGCCTCCGCACGACTCATACTGGACATCCCCCGTCACAGCCACAACTCCGGACACCTGAGAGACCTGCACTGGCTCCCCGTCAAACAAGAGAATCACGTTCCGACTCCTCACCCACGCACACAAGGCCCTCCACGACCTGGGCCCCAGGTACCTCAACAACCGCCTGACCTACTACACCCCCACCCGCCAGCTCCGTTCGACCAGCCACGCCCTCGCCGCCGTTCCACGCATCCGAATAGCCACCATGGGAGGAAGATCCTTCTCCTACCTGGCAGCCAAGACATGGAACTCCCTCCCCATCCACCTCCGTCAGACCCAAGACCACCTCTCCTTCAGGAAGAAACTCAATACCTGGCTGTTCGAGCAGTAGCAGACGCCCCCTACCTCAAGCGCCTTGAGACCCTCCGGGTGAGTAGCGCGCTATATAAATTTCTTGATTGATTGATTGATTGAGTTACAGCTCGAAATGGTTGCTTCTGGCTGCTTATACAGCCCGTCACTAAGACTCAGGCCATCTCGGGCATTCATCAGAGAACCTCATATATAAAAGACTAAAGCTGAATTGCAGTCCAGCCTCGACCATCCCATGTCCTCCAAAAACTGTATTAGTTATTAAGGGTGTGCGGTAAACTCCACTCCGCTGGCGGAGTTTTGGAACTCCGCGCTCCGCTTGGAGCGCAAAGTTCGGCAAAGAAGAACTCCGTCAGCCGCCAGCGGAGCGGAGCAGTAATGATAATAAATCATCGATCTCCCTCTTTGCCCTGCAGATGCGTTGATACATTTTTACTGTCACCGCATGTACGCCAAAGTGACCATGAAAGGCAATCGCCAGGCAGCATTTAAAGATGGCCGCAATCTCATGTTTTTCCTTGCTTCTGTTCTGTGAGGGATACAATTCCGGTAGTGGAAGGGTTGTATGACGCACATACATGATACCAGTTTCTTACTGGATGCTTACTAGTCCTCCTGTCCAGCAAGCTTAACCGAAACCCTGGCCAGAAGAAACAGGACGAGAAGACTTCAGTGATCCATGTGCAAAGCCACGGATCCGGAGAGCGTGGCAGCTCTCCTGTGACCGTTTCCATCTTGGATGCTTCAAAGTCTCTGCTCATGGTGAGTGGTTGCATAAGAACAGTTTAGCATGGCTGGTTTAAATTGAAAGCAGCTCATTTGGCAGCATCTGCAGCATATAAGGAAGATGTGCTTTTGGGTAATAAATCTATTCGTTTGGTATCTACAATAATGGGAGCATGTAAACTGTACCTTTGTAAACTGAAACAGTGAGCGGAGCGGAATTCCACAGTTTTTTTTCTCTCTAGCTCACGGAATTCCGCAGATCACAACTCCATGAACTCTGCCCACCACTATAATAGTTATCTCCTTTCATAGTCTAGTTCGAACTAGAGGCAAGAGTTGAGGTGCCTCTCTCTTCCATGTGATGCACCACTCTCAAGGAAATTCCACGAAGTTACAAAAAACTCTGCGAAGTTTCATGAGTAGCGTCGTGCAGTGCGAACTGCAGTTTGTGCTGGTATTCCTGCCACTCAAATAGAAATTTTACCCGATCGACAGCTCACACTCACAAACTAACCATTCACACTCGCAAACGTACTGTTCGCGATTGCGAGTGGGGAAATAACTCCGCCGCACATTGCGAAGCAGAGTTTTCTGCACTCAACGCGGAGTGCAGAAAACTATGCAAACTCTGCAAATGGAGAGAAATTCACCACCCAGGCCTAGTGATAACTGAAGTGCATATCTCCTTAAAGATATGGTATTTGACAGCATGTGAGGATGCCAATATTCTCTTTGTTACTTTGTGAGTACAGGAATCTTGTGTAAATCCATTGGCTCCAGTGGCTGTGCACCCTGAATATCGACCCAAAAATATCCATGGGACACAATATTGACTACAAAATATTGAACAAAATATCGCCAGGTAAGTCTAGACTTACTATACCTAAGTCTGCACGTACTTACCTATGCAGTACATATCTTCAAGCTAGGAAGAGGTGGAGTTAGGAATAGTAAATCCATACTTCCCAATATGCATTTACCTTTCCATATTTTGTCCCTCAATATTCTTGGACCACGATATTACGGGGATCAATATTCAGCTGTACAATCATTCTTCTGTTCTAACATAATAACTGTTGGCATTGTGGGGCATATTACCAAGCAATAGCGATAATTATCGCTATTGCTTGGTTAGAGACAACATTTTCCCGCTGAGCTGCGGCGATTTTTACCGCAAATAAACCTTGGTATTACCAAGGTTTATCGCAAATGCGATAAAAATCGCCGCAATGCATGAATATCGCTGAAAAGTCCGCGATATTCATGCATTACCGAGCTAATGCGCTTAGCCATGTTATCCACCTCCCATTGGATAACATGGCTAAGAACTGCTCAGGGCAGGTGTTAGCTTTTGGAGATATTCCCGCTTAGCGCGAATATCTTCAAAAGTTGGTAATAGGAGATAGCGATGTTAGCGACTGTTTTTAGTCGCTAACTTCTTGGCACGCCCACTTTGCATGTCATTAGTGATAAATATCACTGACATGCACAGTGGGGCCCAAGATGGTCGCTATCTCCTACTAGCTGTCGCTAACTGGTGTTAGCGACAGCTAGGTAATAGGGAGATAATTTTATCTCCGCTTTCTTGGCTTTTAAAGCCAAAAAAGCGGAGATAAACCCCCTTGATAATATGCCCCTCTATTTGTTAAGCGCATCACTCATCCCTGGGGATATCACAGCGCTGGAAAGCGCTTTCCTGGTAGATAGTGCTCGATGACCCAGCAAACTGGGAGTAGAGAACCAAGGTGCATTGTAGTTAGCGAAAAACCCACTTGAACAGGGTGAAGCTGACATGCAGTGGACAGACGCCCTGTGAGTTTGTTATAGCACAGAAGAGTGGTGGCTGACAGCCTCAGGGCAGCTTGACAACACGCTCTCTGTAAATAGCCAGCAGTGAAGATAACATAAGGAATGTGTGAGGGTGGCTGTGTGATTGACAGCCCAGTGATGTGACTAAGGGGCCCAGTCACACTGGGATGGTTTAGCCTGTTCTCAGCAGTGCCTCCAATCACGGGGTGACTAACAGCTCCCCACTGTTTGTTCTGTGCCATGTCAAAAAGCATTGAATAAAACACGGGTATGGGGCCAACCTCCAACCCGCGCCGGCATGTGAAGAAGGAAGCAGGCACAGCTACATTTAAATACGATAATTATTTAAAGGGTTCACTTCCTGAGAAAATGTAGCAGTATGAATAATCACAACATATTTAATTCGGATTATGGTTGGTTTATCTCTGTCCTCTTCGACAATGTTATCACGCAGTGTACAGTGCTTTGCGCTTTTATAGATTTCAGTAATCCGCCCAAACTAATACAAAATAAAAGTGCTTAGGGTCAATAATTAATATATGCATTTAAAAATGCACAATGGGGGAGTGTTTTCTGTCGTACAATAATACAGTAAAATACTGAGTTTTGTGGGGCGCTGGCAAGGACGCTTACTAAGTTAAACGCTTGAGCTGATGTCTGCTGTGACCTACAGATCACTCGTTGGAATCACGATTTATCCAACTGTTCTTCTTTCTGGGGTCAGTTAATTAGGTTTGTACCATTACATGGAGGTATTATAATGGTTGTTTGCTATAGGGATTGGAGACGACAATACAGTTATATCCAGAGGTCGGCACAGTGTGCGAAAATGTCCCGGTTGCCACAGGGGCGGCTCAAAAATGCCTCCAGGGATCGAAAAATAAAATAGTAATAAATTACCATTTTATTTTTCGAAACCCCGTCCTGAGCTGAGTGTCAGGACACGCAGTGGGGCTTTCTGCTGCTGCCGGTCAGGCAGCAACAGAAACCAGTGATGGTCAGGCAGGGCACTTAGGTTTAAGGTGTGCATGTGTGTTTGACCAGCCATCTTGGGCTGGCCAGCCAGACAGAGCCAGTCAGATTTTCTAACTCAGCTGTGTAGACAGCTGGGTTAGAGACAGAGTAGGGGTCCAGTGCCCTCGAGAGCAGTGAGAGAGGCCGCTCCCTCCAATCCTGGCACTGATTTTTAGGCTGCATGAAAGCAGCGCCAGGATTGGTTACTGCAGCTTCCTGGTCCCTAGTTGGAGCCTGGAGAACAGTAGACCCGAGCGAGGATGACTAGGATTAAAGGTAGTTTATTTTTTTTATTTTATTTATTTATAACTTTTGTTTTTCCCTCCTGCCTCACCACCTTCCTTACATGTCAGCCGCCACTGTAAGTATATCCTATTTCCTCAAAGAGTGGTTTCTCTCACTCGTCCCTTACACGGCCCTCTCCTCCCAGTCTTTTGCTCCCTCTCCGTCAGAGGTCCTTCCCTCTTTCGCTCTTAATTGCAGCGTGCTCAGGCACACCTACCTCACAGCGTCTACCTCTTAAGTCGAATCTCGCAAGCTCTTCAAGGGTATTAGATAAAAGTAAATTGAAACTGGAAGATAAAATCAATTGAGCCGCAGACGTTCCATCCGAGATCGACTGATAATCATCATTACTGCCTCACTCAGGCTCAGTTCTTCAATTCTGCAGCCGCAGGAGAAGGCATTCAGCCCACCCTGCTCGCTTCTCTGTATCCCCCCCCCCCCCCCCCCCCCCCATCGGCAGACAGGCGAGGAACGCCCTCACCCCCTCTTCTCTTGGACAATCACGCTGGCGCCTAGGAATCTCGAGCATAACCGTCAGGTTGACATGTCTAACTTATGGGCATCAGCAGCTAGACTCACCACATTCACAGGGCCTGCCTCCCATCTGGCATTGATAGACACTTGTGCTGCTTCAGTTGTGGGCACCGTCTCTGTCATTCGCCTGGCAGTGTTACTGCGTGGCTTACAGACGCCAGAGGTGGGTGGGAGCGCCGGAGATAGTAAAGGGGGAGACAGTGATGTTTTATGCTGATGAGAAGTCGGGGCTTTAAGTGGGCCGGGTTCTGCCAATGCTCAGCACTGGCGGTTCTTGAAAGCAGGTGCAGAGACGGGTCCCTATCAGGCTCTCCATTTTTACCTTCAGGGTTGAGGGAAAAAAAGCTTAACTCTGCAATAGTACCGTCGGTCACTGCTTTTGATGTAACTTCAAAGAGACTCATTTTTCGGTTTTATATATTACGCAAACTTGGAGCAAACATGAGCACCAGGTACATTACACAAGGACATATTCATGTTTTGAATCACAGGATGTTGTTGAGCCAAGGTGAGGATCGACCCTGCTTTCTGAGCTCGAAAGTCGGCAGCTCTAGCCTTATGCCACAACTTCGCCCACAAAAACAGAAGCCTTTTCAATATGATATACAACGAAGTCATAGTTGTTGCTTATTTATCTTATGCAGTTTACAACCATTGACAAATCCAGTAGCCTTGGCTTGTTGCAGGTTTAATGTTGCTTGGAAAAAGCACAGCTCCTGCTTTTCTTATAGGGGGCCGATATTGCAGCACTGATGCAAAACCGATCCAGAGTAAGAAAAGGGCCCCTTGTGTGCACAAAACTGACCCCCACCCCTCCAACCCACCAGAAAAATGCCTGGGCCCGCTATGGGCGGTCCGGCCCTGATGTTACTTGTGTTAAATGGATGAATGGACAGACGGAGTAAAATACCATTGCATCAGCACACTATGCTAAGTACAGATTTGTAGCGTAAGTGTTTTAAGTCACGCACCTCATTACATCGGCCACGGCCCTATGAGAACCCCTCCAGTTTTTTCATCCCACTTAAAGCCCTGTGTGAAGTACACCTCTAATTCCAGACTTAAAATGGGAATATTTGTCAATTGTCCAATTGCGCCAAACAGTGCCTGAAATGCACAGCAGGTTCTACACCCTTATGTTCAGGTCATGCGGACATGGTGGGGGTCTAGCGGGGGATACAGGGCCATAGATGTTGGGTCTGGCTTCGTTTGCCTCTAAAGTCTGAGTCCACCCAATGCTTAATTGGATCCTGTGGTTGCTGGAGGGGCTTTCCAGCACTCATTTTTTAGGGTCAGTACTTTTTTCTCCTCACCAGTCATTTACGGAGTGCAAGAGAGAGAGAGAGAAAGGCACAAAGGGGAAAGAAAGAGGAAGGGAAACATGGAAAACAAGTCACAAAGGGAGAAAGAGGAAACTGGAAGGATGAGCTAAATGGCAGGGAGTGTGTGGTAGGGAACTCAAGAGGCATGTGGTCAATACAGGACTAGGCAATCTTGGGATTTGGCGTGCTGACATTTAAAAGCACAGGCCGCTGGCTTTTGGCAGAGCTTTCGGCACCGGCACTCTGTCTTTTATAAATTAAGCCTTACTATGGCTCTGTAAACTGGCCCAAGTACAGCACATTCAGCACTCGAGTCTCAGTGGCAGTGATGGTGAGTAGTCAGTTTTCTCTGGGAGGTAGTGTGCTGCTGGGTGACTGCTTCTCAGGGACACTGAACAATCACCCAGCAGGGCAAGGGCTGTCCAACCCAGTGTCACACTTTAGAAACAGCATAAACAGAGCTCTGTTCTGTATAGTCCCCTTTGCAGTGCCACCAATTCCATGTATCCATGTTCAAATCATGGTCTGTGGGGAACCGGGAACACCAGTCCTCACTATCTCCAGCTCCTGGGAGGGCGCTTTTACCAGGAGGGCCTTTATCAGTGCAGGCAGGCCACAACAAGAGACATTGTGGGGAAGCCATTTGAGGTTCTCTGGCACAAACACAGGTATTTCAAGGCACTGGGGCACACAGGACAGGGTTCTTCTCAGCTTTTGACCCGCTTCTGAGTTACGTGGTCATACATTGCATGTGGGCAACACCACCTGCAAGACAGGGTAACAGTGGCACAAATGGTCAGCTGTAGGGTACACTTCTTAATCACGTAGGTGAGGTCTGCCATGAGTGCACTACTCGTTCATGGCAACCAGGACTACTGCACACACACTTTTTAGTCACAGCAGAATGGTCGGCTACACTGTACTTTTTGGCCCAGCAGCAAGGCCCCGAACAGCCACACTTCTTGGCACAGTGGTGAGGTCCAAAGCTTTTGCACTCCTTAACCCATTCGATGCTCATGATGGAACCGTTCCGTCATGACCACGCCCGTTTTCATTAGGGCCCAGCACCGGCGGTAAATCTGCACCGCACGGATGTGGTTAAAACAGTGCTGAGGTCAGCTAAAGAAGTGTGATTCTGGAATACAACTGCAAATACCGAGAGACTGCTGCCCATCACCTATGGGCTTTGCAGATTGCTCTCCTGCATTTTCCTTCTCCTGGTGGACCTCAACAGCACCCGAGTCTCACTGCTTCTGGCTCTCCCCGGACAGGCACATCCCCTGCAGAGTAGGAAGGCTCCTTTCGTTTCTCAGAAGGCAGGTTGGCTCATAGGTGCCCTGGGGTCAGATGAACAGCTTCTTCTATCAAGGCAAGACTTCAAATGAAGTTCCCTCATTTTTATGAAGTTGAATGTCAGGCAGACACCTGCTCTTGCCGCCTAGCAGTCCTTTGAGTACTCTGTGCAGGACTCCCTTTGTTGGTAAAATAGACATTGGAATCACATGGGTACCAATGGCTCCCACTTTCATACAGTCAAAGCAGACAGGGGTGTGGATTCTCTGCACATTCAGAACCAATTCGTGGTGGTTCTTCTTTCCTGGCTGCTATCCTGACACATCCATTTTGTAGAGGGATGCTATGCACAGGGAAATATCCCTTCTCTAGTACGCTCAACAGAGGCAAAAAAGAGGTGTGGCCCTTTCACTACCATCAGTCACACAGAACAGTGAGTGGGGAAATATAAAAGATTGGCCTTACCTAAGGGGTCCTTTTCAAATTGAACAATAGAGACTGTAGTCCCACCCTTCATCCCCACCATCGACTAAATAACAGTGCTACAGTAGCTCTTCTGTGCAAAAGACATAATTGATTTCTAATGTAGCTGTGTCTCCTTTCTCACCACTTCAGTGTCTAAGTCTCCTCCTTCCAGCTTCAGGAATGTCAGTAATACACGTTGACTCTCTGGGAAAACAACCTCACTCCATGTGCCCTGGAACAGGCCATGGGTATCAAAATGGCTCCCAAAGGCCTCGATCATTTTGTATCACTCATATACACAATCCATGTATAATATAGGCACACACGTGCATAACATACACTTGTGATGTTGGCACTAGAATCTTGGTTAGCACATAGAAGTGTAACTGAACATGAGTGAGCCAGTAGGCTCTACTCAGTGACACAGATTAAAAGGTCTAGGCATAAGTATTGATTCATCAAATGTGGTATGATGCCACCTCTGCTGCTCATGCTAAACTCTTGATAGGGACAGTAGCCCATTGTCAGCAAAAGGAGGCCTCGCTTGGTGGTCATGGGGGATCTTGACTGGGATCACAGGACAGTTACAGGACCCCCCTCATGTCTAAAGACAGGCTTTCGCCCCTGCACACACAATAGATTAGATCAAGACTAGTGACAAAATAAAATAATGGTATACTAGAGACTTGCTGTTGCGCAGTCAGGGCAGAGGAGCACAACTAATCACCATGCAGGGAACATACATGTCCCAACACATCAGTTTCAGCGACACAAGGACATCTCGATTTCTAGTGTATGCCTACAAGCTGACAAAATAGAGTTAAAAGTAGAAGGCAGAGAATTCTAGGTGATCTGAGCTGGCAGTTTATAGGGTTTTCCAGGTGAGAAGTTCAACCCATTTTGGTATGGTCTTAGTGACACTTTGAGCAGTATTTGTGTGAACTAGGATGGAACCAGTCTTTATTGTGGGGATATCTGACAGAACAACAAATGCAGGCCCACTATAGAGTTCTTGCTGACTTCGGCGAACAACCCCAAAGATGCCATGTCACACCTTCCTCTTCCTCTTCCTATCAAGTGTACATACACTCACACACAACACATATTCAATGCCATTCTCACCTAATTAAATCACATATCTCTCTTCACACACTTAAATAATTAACTATGCTTAGAACTCAAGCAAAGGACGCAACATTTTAAAACAAATGGTGAGTTTCCTTGGCTAGCACATTTAACACATGCACTTTTTACCGTCACTGAGCAATTAAAAAAGTGCTTTCACTTTACCTCTGTGCGTTTGTCTACAGCTAAGTGTGCCTCCTTGCTTTTGTGTGAGTGAACAAACGTGCAAGGCCTTTTTATGTTTACTGTGTGCGATTATGTTTACTTGTATGTATGTATGTATCGCATACTTATATATCGAAGCTGTCACCCAGAGGGTATCCTGGCGCTTTGACTCTACCTAGCCGATACACAACACCAAGTTACACTACCCTGGGGAAGAGATAAGTCTTCAATCCTTTTTTAAAAGGTGAGAGAGCCCCCAGACTCCTCAGAGACAGAGGGAGAGAATTCCAAAGTTTGGGGGCCGTATAACCAAAGGAACGGCCACCCATCCGAAGCCTCTGAATTCTGGGGACTACCACCAGACGGGCCGAAGATGAACGTAGCGGTCTAACTGTGGAGTACCAGGAGAAGAGCCTTCGCAACGGGACCGGCCCCTGATCATGAAGGGCCCTAAAGACCAAACAGGATGCTTTAAAGCAGATGCGCTGCTGGACAGGCAGCCAATGAAGATCTTTTAGCGCCAAGGAGGAGGAGGCTGAACGCAGCCAAGAAAGGGCAAGCTTGGCTGCCATATTTTGTATACGCTGCAATTTACTAATCGGAGTGCTAGGTGCGCCCAGAAGCAATGCGTTGCAGTAATCAAGCCTGCTAAGAATAATACCACGCACTACCTCTGGTCTGGCCTGTGCCGGGAGCATAGGAAGAATCTTGCGTAGATTCATCATTCATCAGTGCAGGATATACCCCACCCTGTCTGAATAAGATAGAGTTCAGTCACCTATGTTGTTTGTGGGTGATAGTATTCACCTTGCTTTAATGTGAGCTATTTTTCACCTTACATGTTTGATTATAATGTTCAGTGTTCATGTTGGTGCTGGGAATTGGGTGACGCCAATTGACTAAAAAAACACACTTAATCTAACAAAATGAAAACTGTAAATAGCAATGCAGAAGGCCTGCCCACACACAGCGATACAAAGACAGCAGCAAAGTACTACAAACAAAGTGCTAAAATGCAAAATGTTTTTAATGGTTCATATTTTTTGACGTGGTGTTGTTCACATATAACAGTATGCAAGCCTTTAGGCTGGTATATTATTCCAAGTCACTTACAAGCCATGGAAATCTGAAGGTTATTCCAATTTAACCCTTTGATATAAAAACATTAAAAAAACACCACAACTCCCTGCTTCACAAATTACAGAAGTGCCCTGATGGAAAAATGTGCTTTTACACCCACTTTTTATGCTATGGGGCACATCTTAACAATAGAAGGGGGCACTGATATCTGATGGGCCCTTCTGTAATACACAGTGCATAAGTACACATTTGAGGCCTTCATAATGTCAAATGCAAAAACAACAAAGTGATGGATGGAATTCTTGAATTATTCTCAGCCACTGGCAATCGCCCTGCATCCCAATCCATCGGTTTTTGCCAGCCATGCCACCTCAATTTGGACCCAGCCATATCTAAATCAGTCTTGACCCAGCTCCTCATGGGAGCAGTCCATCCTGAACTGCCAGGCCAGGTCCTCCCTGAACCAGACCACATGAAACCAAGGACTGGTTTCGCCCTAGTTAGAGCTCTTCCGTTAGGTATAGCTTGGCTCCAGTGGCACAGTGAGCCTGGGGCCCACATCTGTGTATACACCGTGCACCTAGGGCATCGAATGCAAAAACAGCAAGGTGATGGATGGAATGCTTGAACTAATCTCAGCCAATGGCAATCACTCTGGCAGCATCCCAATCCACATTTTTCGCCCACCATGGCACCTCAGTTTGGACTCGGCCCTATGCAAATCAGTCTTGACCCTGCTCCTCATGAGAGCAGGCCAGCCAAACTGCCTGAACTTTCTGATCCCAGGATTATCTGGCCTGGCAGTTCGGGCTGGATGGTTACGATTGGAGCAGGGTGAAGTCTGATTTGCATATGGCTGGGTTCAAACCGAGGCGGCTTGGTGGGTGAAACACGATGGATTGGGATGTGGCCAGAGCGATTGTCAGTGCCTGAGATTAATTCAAGCATTCCATCCATCACCTTGTTGGTTTTGTATCTGATGCATAACATCACAAGCTGCTCCCTCTTTTCTATGGGGACGCCTTCCCAAGCAAATGAGGGAAAGTCTTTGCTCCAGTGTCAGTGCCATATCACAAACGAGAGTGCAGATGCAAAAAAGGCAGGCAGGTGCACCAGCTGTACACCAAGTAGGATGTGGCACACAGCTTATCATCTACCCAACGTAACCTTTTAGGGTGCCACAGAGTGTTTCAGGAAAACCCAAGCCTCTCTACTAGAAGGATGCAATCAGCAAGTGCACAACTCTTCTGTGGCCCTTACCCACTCTCCAAAATTGAAAGACAGAGCAGCACCTTGAACTCACCACGCTATTCTTCACTGCTGTACTCTCCACAGAGCAGGTGCAAACTTTAACAATGAGGATGCTGTATGGCGCAGACCTGAACTAAGCTCCCATTCGTAATGGGACATCCTGATGTTAAAGGGACCATCCAGCTCAGAGAAAAAATAAGTCATGCATCAAAGAACACATTTCATTGGCCTGTTGGACCACTGTGGGCCAATGGCAGAGAGAGCAAGCAATGAGGATGGCTGTCTTTTCAACACTTACATTACTCCACAAGCAGTTGTGAACTGGCCTTCTCCTGAATAGCCAGAGGGGCTGGGAAGGAGCCAGTTACATATCAGACCAATGCCTTAGAAAGCATGCCATGGCTTGGGCCTTTTAAAACACATGCACTACTGAAAGGTTGTTGGGGTGAGCTAGGAGGTTGGCACATGTGTGTGATGTTTAGAACGCCAGGAGTATATGGCCATAGTTATATGTTGGACTTGAATGTAAGGCTCTTTAACTCTGTGACAATCTGTGACAGCTGACACTCAGGGCCTGCCAGATCTTCTCTGTATGTGTGTGGCTCAACGTATGTAGCTTTCTGTCTGCTTGAGACTCATTGTCTGTGCAGGTGACCTGAACTCAGTAATACTCAAAGTAAGGCTCTTCGGTGGTATACAGCCCTTCTGACCTTTACATTCTGTCCTCTGGTCAACAGCAGCTCTGGTTTGCTGTTTCCTTGACTCAGGACTAACAGTAAAAAGATATTTAAAAAAAAACAGGCAAAACGCTATTTACGGGTAATTTAAAGCTGAAGAATGTGACTGGTGTGTCCTTCACTTCTTAAATATAGGAACGCCTTCGTTTTTAAAGACATCTTTCAGCAAATGTGCAAAAAATATGATAAGGTTCAAAAAGTGTATTTTATTAACATGCAGAACAGCTTCATTTTACATCAGATTATATCAGTGCATTTAGAGGTATTTTTTTTAAAGTGATAGTTCTCAAACATGTATTTAGAAACATTCACCTTTGGCCTGGGTTGCTTTTATCCATGAACAACATTATTTTTAGTCAATCATAAGAGAAGGTTTTGTACAGTACAATGCCTGAAGTGATGTATTTTGAGGTCCTCTTATATATGACAAAGAGGGAAACTGACATAAAACAATTGCTTTGGGATCACACAATTTGGTCAAGCGGAAAGCCAAGATTAATCCCAGGTTTTCTGGTTTCACATTGTGCAATTCAGCTGCAAGATGTACATGCTTAGCTTCCCCTACACCCAGTTTAACCACACCCACCGCCCTTAATGGACCCTCCACCCTTCCACGCCCGACCGCCTGCCACCCTTTTGGAATCAATGTGGCCCTCAATAACACCACAGACTAGACATGTTGTCCCCTGGGAAAGTATTTACTTATGCTTCAGAATCTCTGTCTGAAGAGGCGCATTGCCCATGGGAGAATCTTATCTCTTTGAAAGACTTCGAGCCTGTCAGAGACTGTCTGTGTGAAAAAACACTGGCAGCAAAACTCTTTGCTGTTTGACAGTCTCTCCCTTAGTCGAATCTTGTGTGTACTTATGATACTGCAAGTGTTGCGTTACATGTGCCAGACTACCTAATTTGGACTCTCTGATGGTGGGATCAGTCAATGCTCGAACATGTCTTCCTGTTTAAAGTTCTCACTATTTGTCAATCAGTGTCTTTGCGACTTTGCGTGTATAAAAATCTCTTCTTGTGTCAAATTCTGCATGTGTGACAACCAGGTGTTTTTTAGACTTTTTTATGTGACGCTCCATGTGTCATATTCTCTTCTGATCTGAGACTCAATGGCTGCAAAGACTCACTGAATTCGAGAGACGCTTTTCGCATGTGAGACTATATTTGAGTTAGAGTCTGGATACAATGGGCTGGGTGAGTGAGACTTCAGATAAAATGTGGTCTGGTTTAGGCTCTCTGACTGTGAGACATCCTTCCTGCATTTAAAGCTAGGTCAGGGTTCTCCTACATCAGTCCTGGAGGTCTGGATCCATAACAGATTCAGCATATCCTCATTTAGATAAATGTAGTTACCTTAAGAATCTGGCATGGATCCGGGGCTCCAGGACCAACATTGGAGAACCCTGAGCTAGGTGATACTCCTCTGCATGAATGAGGCTGTCTTTACAGGAAGAAGACTATTTCTTTGAAAATTGTTGTTATTTTGAAACTGTTTGCATCTGTGGATGTGCTTGATGTTTGCATGTATGAGACTCATTGTGTGCAAACCTTTACCTGTGTGAGGCTCTAGATAGTCGAGATGCTGTTCCTGTGGGTGGCTCAGTGCATGTGCTAAATAGATCTTCTGGGAGACTAACTACTTTTGCATGTGAGATTCAGCATATGTACCTTTGTTTGTGTGGTCATGCAAGTGTTTGATTTGCTACTAGTGTGAGAGTTTCTTCTTGTGTGAGACATTGACTGGGTTCTACTTCCTCGCCATTTGAGACTCAGTTTGTGTGCGTTAGACTAATTCCATGAGACTCTCTCTGTAACCAACTGAATAAAGAGACATGAGTTTGCACAGTTTTGGGAATTACGAGTTGTATGATAATTGTCACACCCTTGTGGTTTTCACCTGATAGGTTCTGGCAGATCAAACTTGCCAAAATATTTCTGAGTTGAAAGCTCGGTAAAAACGCAAACAATTTCAAGTTTGGTGAATTAGAAAATAAGTGTGCATGTTATGCCTCATTTCAAGATGAAAACTAGGATTAGGAGATATTGACCACACATGGTAAACACCCCACCTTGAGGCAGTGGTACTTACCACATCTGGTGAATTCTCCACTCTATACTATCATACTTGTAGTGAGGGTCCTGGTATTCGTATGGTGCAATAGCTAATCTTCCTGTTTCAGGTGCATCCTTTCCTTACACATCAAGCACATTTACAGAGTCAGAGCATTTCACACAGAAAGATATGGCACAAGGCCCAGATCAGATTGATGTACTTCAAGCTATAAGATTGATTACAGTGCTAAAGAAATACTGTGACTAAGAGCAAGGGAAAATAACAGAAAATTATATAGCTCAGAATATGTGGGACTCTTAAGTAACACCTGGTAAACATTAGATGTTACAAACCAGATGCAGCAGTAAAAGAAAACATCCTAAGCAAGGCTAGAATAAAAAAAGAAAACACTGGTTCCCATTAATTATGCTGTCATTTCCATGGAGAGGCAGACGTTTATCGAATATCTGGTAATCTAAACAGAGATTTGCACAGCAGGAAATTCACCTGGCAGATTGGGTGTGGTGGAGGGGTGAACAAATATGTTTTATGTGCTATGGCTAATTTATAAAAAAGCAAAAACTGATGAAGGGGACACTACAGAGACAAGCCACTTGGTTGCCCTCTCCTTTAAAAAAAACAGGGTCCTGGGGACAGGTTCCCCAGGGCATAAGGAGGCTCGGGGAAGCAGCCATGTGGTCCCCACCTCTTTAAAAAATGGCCAGGTGGATGGGGTTCTCAGGGCCTAATAAGGCTTGAGGAGATGGGCCACTTGGCCTCCCTCCCTTTTAAAATACATAAGGCCCTGTGGCCAACCCCGACCGCGCACAGTTACCTTTACGTATAGTAATAAAAAATTACTTTACGTATAAAAAAATCCTAGAATTTCACTGAAAAAGCACAACGTTTAAAGTAATGTTATAGCTCAGTTAATACGCCTGTGACAACATTAACATTTTGAACTAAATAAAAACACATAAATTCACCAGTTACAGTTAGTAAAGCTAACTAAAACCTGCACCCCACCATGCTCTGCTTATGACCTCACATATTACACTACTCATGGCATGTTCTATGACATAACTTATGACATCATTGACAACATCTCAAAGACATTATTAAATACATCACTGATTACATCACATGACATCATCCAATCAGTGTGTTACTTTGTTTTATAGTTCATATAGTGGCCGGTGACTACCATAATACTTTTCTACCTAATTTTCTATAGCCTGTGTCCAGCTAATTGGCGGAAGTGTTTACAAAACCCATGTGCTCCTAATGAACCATAGATGAGTAGAGGTATTGAACACATTATAAAACTTTGTGTTGAAGAGTAACTGTGTGTGTAGGTGACAGTTGACAACTTGTGTTCATTATGTTCTATACAAGTTCTTTGGTACTAAGATTGTGTGCACCAGGCACCAGCATATGTACATGTTTTTTTTTGCTTCAGAAGAAAGGCTATCTGTAAAGTTTTCAACATAGTATAAAGTCGTCAGGCAGTTAGATCTTAAGACCTTGGTTACTTTAAGTGAACAGTAATACTCTGTATTTCTCATGAGAATTTCATTGATGGCAAATAGTGTGGCGTAGAGTAAACTCTCTCCATAGAGTACAAAGTGTTAACAGTACCCACATTTCTACTTATCACCACTTCATTTTTTTAATGTAGGTGCAGTGACTATCAAGGGGTTGGTACAGGTAAAGACTGTCTGTAGTAGGGCTTTAGTTATGTAAAAGGGCTTCAGTGTCTAGAGGAACTTGGTTTCCCTGAACAGTTGTATACTTATTGAACAGCATGCGCAGGATAGGTTACACTTTCATCTGTGGTTCATAGTCAACATGAACCCAGCTACCCATGAAGTTTATATAGGGTTAATGCTGCACATAACACAAGCCTGCTTCACCTGTGGCAGTTTTATGTGTTATAGCAGTAAGCATGCTTCACATTATTCTGAGCTATTTTTACAATTGTATTCATAGCTATAATGCCCCACATGACATCATCAAGGACAACACCGATGACATCATCAAATGAGTAACAGTTTGCTACATGCTTTTGACACCGAAAAATTTTAGTGAGCTACCTCAACAGCAAATTTTCAGTAGATTTTGTACTGGTAATACTAGTAACCATTTGCATAATGCTTGGCCTTTTAAGGATGCTTGTGTGAGTGGAGAGTGTGGGTACTTTGTGGACAAAGGCTGTGTTACTAGAGCCTTTACCACCTAAGTTAATTGAGAGTCTGTAGGCACTAGGTCAGTGGTCTTCAATCTATGGGGCATGACCCACAGGGGGCCCGTGGAGTTACAGGAAGGGGCCGCTCATTCCCCAGTCTTATTGTCAGCACACAGAGACATCCTGGGGCATGTGTCCTCTGTGACCTTGAGCAGTGTCTTTGAATCTTGGCATGTCTGCAAGCATATGGGACAGGGAATCAGTTCAAAAATTATTTTCACTAACCTTTTTATCTCTTCATACAAAAGGCTTTTCCTTCAGATGTCATTTCTTCCTACAGCTGCCTGTCACTGTATGAAATATGTGTACACCACCCATGCCTTGAGCACCAGGTTCACCAGCCCTTGAGGCAGAGGTGTAGATGTCCAAACAAGCGAGTGGTTGCATTCCACGGTGTAGTGCCTGCAAGCTTGTTTGTGTGTGTGGGCATTTACCCTTCAGATGTCTTTTCTTCCTAAAGCCACCTGTGACAGTGTGAAATATTTGTACACCACCCATGCCTTGAGTACCAGGTTCACCGGCCCATGAGGCAGAAATGTAAATGTCCAAACAAGTGAGGGAGTGTATTCATGGTGTAGTGCCTGCAAGCTTGTTTATGAATGTGGGCTTTTACCCCTCTCCCTCACGTGCACATGCATAAATTACTCACAGGTGACACCTCCACATCTGTAACTTACATTGCCGCTTGTGACCTGAGGCTTTTTTTCACACTTAAGGTACCTTGTGAGTCGAAACAATGAGGTGGTGATGTCAGACTCTAGTATCCTCTAGGCCTGCAAATGTCAAGTGTGGAACCCTTTTGTAAGCGGTGTGGTTTGGGCAAGCTTGATGTCATGTTTATTTTTAGTTTTTTAACATTGAGGACTCAACCGCACTGCAAATTGGTGCAGGAATACCAGAGTTTTGAGACCGGGCAACCCCAGTCAGGTTACACTATCAGCTGGGGTTTCACCCAGAGGTCGAAGTGGTCAGGATCGGAAGGGCATGGTGTTCCATACTCTTTTTGATTTATGAAAAACAGTTCCCCTACATTTTGTAAAGAAAAAACCATCCCAGGATGGTTAATTCCAATCATTTATATGTTTCATCTGGAGTGTCATTCAGGGAGTGTCCTGTGCTGTGAAACCCGGGCAGACAGCTAAACAAGCCTTCCTGCCAGTGTGCCTGCCTGCCTGAAAGAAATGCAAATACGCGCCACGAGTTAATCTGCAAATGTAAAGGATGCTTGGGAGCTGGTACTTGCTTTAATTGATCGAATCACTCAAAGCTTTATGATGACAAAGATTTGTTCTTTTTGAGTGGTAGTGCAACGAGTGAACAACTGCGCTGTGAAGTGCAGGGTTTTAATTGTATTTACATAGAGCTTACTACCCCCGAGGACGTGTTGAAGGTTCAGTTATGTAAAACAAAATTGGATTACGTACAGTCTGGGTATTACTAAAATCAATTTTTGGAAGCATCATTTTATTGAAGAAAAAATGTTGTCCATATTTTGTAGCAGTGTATCCTATGCTGTATGTAATGCAAGTATTAGATAATGACTTACATATTCACGGTGCTTTATGTCATAGGCTGTGACATTGTAGCAATAAAAATACATAAGTCACTATTTTCCACTGCAACAACCACAATTAAATTCTGTTGCTCTCTGGCTGCACAAAAAACTCTGCAGAGTATTAACTAAAAGAGGTTTCATAATGATGTATCGTAGATTTCCCACTGATTAACAACTTTGTACATTTATTTTTCATGTAAGCTTCCCGGTATTTTATATGTAGCTACCTGGTGGTGAAAGACATAAATACAATGTACAGAATACACTGTTTAATATCATTTCTCCACTGTAAAAATGGTTTGCCATTATAATTGCAGCGTTTATTGTTGTCGATGATGAGGAGTATCAGTTTCTAGAAATTTTTGTCAGGAAGGGGTCCTTATGCCAAAAGATTTTAGACCGGGGGGTCTCGGCATCAAGAAGTTTGAAGATCTCTGCAGTAGGCTCTCAGTGAAAAGTTGTGCAGAGACTGACAACTGTGCACAGATCAGGCTAGGTAACCTCATCGAGCTTGGTTGTCTAGACAGAGTGAGCTCTGTGAGAGGAAATATGCATAAGGCAAAAGCTATGTGTTGTAGGAGCTTTGCCCATCATGGGGCTTGGGTGTATGGAGGGAGTTGGCTCTTCGTAAAGAGTTTGTGCACAGGGGGAAGGTAGTGTGTAGTAGGAGCTTGGGCACCCAATGTGTCTTCTGTGTCTGGCGGTAACGGACTCTTTGTGAACATTTGTGCATATTGTGAAGTATATGCATAGTAGGTGCTTGGCCACCTAATGGAGTTTATGTGTCTGGAGGCAGTGCACTATAGCCTGTTTACTTTATATAAACACATCTGTTTATGTCATTTATGCTTTACACAATTCTATGCCATAAGCACACATTTACATATTTCAAAGGCTGTACTTGTTTGTAGAGAGTAAATTCAACAGCAATACGGTGCATGATGTCATCTGTGATGTCATCAATTATGTAATTTGATGTGTTTTGTCTTTTTTTTCCCCCCACGGGAGGCCTGCGACATGAGATCTATACATTTTGAACCTTGATTTCTCTTAAATAGCTGAACAGATTTATAACAAATTACAAAAAAACACACTTTCTGGGTTAAGATCTAGCTTTCCACCAAATTTGGTGTCATTCTGTTCAGCAGTTCTTTCTGTATCATTGTCTAAATTTCCCTATGGAATTTCGATGGGGATAAATTGTTTTTGAACACCCTTTTTCCCAACCCCTGCATGACAGATCACCCCAAAACTTTCCAAAAAGCAGCCAAATCGGGAAGTTTTTTTAACAATTCGTGAAACGGTGGCAAAGTTATTTGCGAAAAAAAACCTCTTCTAATGGAAAGTCTGACCTAACTATAAATACACTGTGGCAACTGCTTATACATACACACACACTGATAGTTAAGACTGAGTTTCCACACAAAATTGTTTTTTTTTTGTTTCTAATAACTTTGGTGGCGTTTGACAAATCTTTTTAAACTTTCCCCCAAAAAAGATTTAGCCAACTCAAGTCGTTCCTGGAAAGTTTTGGGATGTTTTGAAAACACATTTTCCTAATTCCATAGGAAAATTGAACAGCGATAGAGCAAAAACTGCTGGGAAATAGCTAAAATGTATTACAACAAATTTGGCAGTAGGCTAGATCTTGATCTAGAAAGCGTGCCTTTGTGCTTTGCTGTAAATATTTTCAGTAGTTTGAATGAACACATTTGTATCTTTTGCACATTACAGTGTCATTGGAATGAAATTAGGAACAAAACAGAAGTTGAGCATTATTTAGCTGACATGCCTTTCTAATTTAGAGGCACGTGTCTGGCCTTTAGCTCCCAAAGAGCGAATCTTTATCCCTTCCACAGCTTCTTCCACTACCACTAAAATGTAACATATCAAATAGCCGTAAAGAGACTGCCATTTAAAAATATATATATATCAATAAGTAGATAACTCCCATGGTATCAGACCACAGAATGATCTGTTCTTGCTCCTCAAAGTGGAACCACAGTCCCAGGAGATTACGCATTTCTCAATGTAATATCCTGAGAGAGAAGGCTCTGAGGTAAAATGGCGAGATGGGATCCACACAGGGTTTAGATTTCCCTCAAAGGGAGAAGGAGAGAAAACCGCAGGTCGAAAAATCAATAGGCCGGGAAAGCTTCTCCCAGCAGATGATGTCTGAACAGAGCTGTTATCTCCAAGTAAAAAAGAGATGAAATGCCTGGAAACAGCACTGCTTGTCTGAATGGCAGGTGACAGGGGACACGTTCGACAGCTTTGCCACACAGAATGGGGCATGGAAACCTCCATAGTAATGAACTAGATGGGTTTCTGGTCATCAATATGACCTCACTAAAGGCCTGAGGGTTGTCATATGATTTTACAATTTATAGAAAAGTACACTCCTTCCAAGTGTCTCTTTTCTTCAACATTATCACTAAAAGCAAACAGTACACTGCAAATTCAAGCTTTTTATCTGAAGAAGAGTAAGGACTTAATGTAGTTAATTAGCTTACATTGATGGTTTGTTTTAGAACCTTCCACTGCCAGTGAACAGGTTCCTACCCAACCTCCGGAAATGACTGGTCCATGAAAATTTGAGAAATGAGCTAGATGTGTTCCTGATTTGAATTCTTTGCCTGTTTGGGTATTTGTGAAGCCCATCATAAAAACATCCTAAGCAGTTTGGCACATTCTAGAAATGTACCTGATTGTGTCCCAGAGCTGAGACTAGGGAACACTGGCCCTGGCAAACGAGTTTCATCTATCTGTCTGGAGTAAATGTATACTTGTATTTTGTGACTACCCAAAACGTTGAAGATTTATTCAAAAGCATAAATTACTCAAAAGTGTAAGTTACCTTTGTGAATCAGGCCCATACATCTTTTGTCAATTAGTTCATTGCACTCAGTGCAATGGGGTTGTCTTAGTGAGTCTGCTACATATTTATCTCTGGAGTATAACAGAGTTTGCTCTCTTGTCAGAACGGTTTATTTTGATGCTTGAGTCCCTTGTTTTTTGTTCGGTCTACTGTGACTGGGTCAGGCTATACTGATATTGTGCCTTGTGTTTGTTTCTTACACTCTTGTGTTCTTTAGTGGTCACGTCATGGAAGTTGTCAAGAGTTTCATGCATGTTAGGGTGACATATTTAGACCTGTATTGAAGACCACTAGGCCCACTTAATTGTTGAATTCATAAGTTTTCCAAGAAGGTTCCAGTGATGCTTGGTTCTTCTTGGTTGTTAATCTCACTGGACGTTTCTCCATTTAATATGTTCAAAGTATCCAGATTCTCTTTCATCGAAGGTTAGGTTATCCTCAGGGATATTGTCATATGGAATTTCATTTATACCTTTTTTTCATGGATAACACATGTATTTTCATTATTTTCAACTGTTGTTTGTTCATAGTCCATACATGGTGGGAGGCAAAAGGTGAGTCCTAGATTCAATACTTCATGTTCAGATATCATCATGTTATCATTTTACATTGTGTGAAATTAATCACAGTATAAGACTGTACTCTTTTAATTCCTTGCTCCCCTCTTGCTGAGGGTCTTCCTCATTGTCATTCTTCCTTTTCAGGATTTTTTGTCTTCTTCTGCTCCTCCGGATCTTTTTTCCTACCTCTGTCTTCTGTGATTTTTTTGTCTTGTGCAGCCCCTTCTGGGGTTTTCTTTGGGTTAAACTCATGGGTCTGAGTTTGTCTAAAAAGGACTATGCATAGTGGATGTTGAGTATTCACAGCCAACCCCTACTAAAGGTCGGATGCAGGAGGGTTTGCCCACTCATTGCGGGTTGGGTGTTAACTTTTGGTGCTGTGCTTGGCCAATGTGTGCACAAGTGAAGACCATGAGCAGAAGATATTGATGGCCTAAGTAGGCTGGTAACTATTCGCCAGGCCTGACAGCCACCCCCTGCAGCATAAGGGGCAAAGGCTATGTGCAGTGGAGGTTAACAATATAGTGATTTATACAATGATCCTTGACATTCACTGAAACAACAGTTAAAAACTGAATTGATGTCCCGACTCTAACAAGCAATACCACTCAAATCACCATGTATAGTGAACAACACACACAACACATGCCAAACCTCAAGCCACTATTCATGCCAAATACACCACGTTGCCAAAGAAACAGGAACAAAAGACAGTCCATCTAGACAAAAAAAAACTGATTAGCGCCTTGCATTATGATGTGCTTTGTATGCACCGGTAAATAGAAATGCCAAATTTCAGAGGTTTTGCATGTTTGAGCCAAAACTATACCTCAGTTGTTAATTGTGGTTTTTTTTGGTATATATTTAGATCTATAAATTCACTGAAAAAAACAAACGTTTAAATAATGTTATAGTTAGGTACATATTTCAGTTAAAACATAATATTTTAAACTAAAAAGACACTGATATTCACCAGTTATACCTAAATGAAGTAACTATAACTCACTACCCTGCCATGCTAGTGTTGTTATTAATGATGTCATTTCAGATGTCATCAGTGACATTATTAACGATGTCATAGGACATGCCACGAGGGATTTAATATGTGAGGTCATAAGCCATGCATGGCAAGGGTGCTAGTTATAGTTACTTTAGTTAACTACAAGTGGTGAATTTCAATGTTGTTTTTCAATTTATGTTACATATTAACTGATTTTTTTAACTAACTATAACACCTCTTCAACCTTTGTCTTTTATGTGAATTTATGAAGTTTGTTTTTAACTATAAATTGATAATATAAAGTGATGCCATTTTATGTAAGGCAGACCTACTGGCTTCCTCAAAGGGTGACAACAACAAAATACAAAAGGCAGGTCTATCAGATTTTCCAGAAGATCAGTCAACACATCAACAGATATAAAGCAGATCTATTGGCTTTGTCAAAAAGACTTTAATAAGTTATCATTAATTGCAGTCCAGTGCTCTATGTATTAAAACACAGATGAAAAACCTAAAAACGAATGTTCACTATAATATGTAAAAGAAATAATTTCTATTCCCAACATATGTACGAGCCTTTTTTAAACATCCTACAGGCTCCAAAACGCAACCATATAACCAGCCACAAGGACCCCTCCCCCATACTCCAGCTGAATTGTATACAGCTTCACCCTGGACTATTTTAAAAATGATAGTAAATTCCCCTGGGGTCATGCATTCAATTACCTAGGAAACTTACAGTGCTTTTATACATTTCTGGGGGGCTGCTGTGCTCCCTTCTTATGGCACCACACAAGTACAATTAAATAAACAAAGCCCACATTCGGCACTATGGCACTATGGGGCACTCCCAGGAGGAAGCAAGTCATACTTTATGAGTGGCTTCGCTACTTCAATACTGAAGTGGCGAGGCTGCAACTCATTTTCTTTTCTTTTTTTATAATGAGTGCCTAGGTCCCACTCAAAAAACCCATCCCCATGGATTATTTGGCAGCATGGGGAGCCCACTCCCAAGCTACAGTATTTTTTGATTTTTTTTACTGACTTTGATGCCCTGGTCCAGCCCGGGGTGCCCAGAACCCTGCTTTAAAAAAAAAATAGAGTCACTAGCAGTGAGGGAAGCCGACTCCTGCGCTGCCAAACCGGCTCGCCTCTCTGCCAGCACACTCAGCTTTGGCACGGCAGCCGGCAGAATATTTTCCCTGCTGCTCCAAGTTGTTGCGTTGTCACACTCTCACTCACCTGGTGATGGGGAGTGGGAGCTGAATACCACAATGCTGGGAGGAGCATAATGCGCACCCCCCCCCGTCCCCCCCCCCCCCCCCCCCCCCACAGTCTCTTCACTTTGGAGTCCCTCCAGGGCATGAGGACCGTGGACCCCATGAAAAAAATGCCAATCCCCAAGGAAAAGGGACTATAGAGGGCTTCTTTACAATGTAGGGAGGTGCTCAGCAGCGTGCCCTCCTCTTCAATACTTGGGGTTCTGGGGATGGGATCCCAGGACCCCACTAAACATACCTTTGCACTCGATGGGTTTTTGTAAATCAGGGAAGGGGCCCTACCATGACTCTGTCTAAATATTAAAATTAAAATAACTGCATCAACCCACACCCCCCTCTCCCTCCCCAGTACTTGGCCCACCCCATGGGGATGATCAAAGAAAAGAAAGGTCTGCCCTTTACTGTTTTTTTTGTTTAATTTTTATTGTAGTACCGCCACTTACTCCTTATGACCTCAGATTTTACATCATCCAAGACATGTCCCATGACATCATTGATACCATAACTAATGGCATCTGAAATTACATTTATGGCACCAGTGTGCACAGCGGGGGTCTGAGTTATAGTTCCTACATTGAGCAATATCTGGTGAATGTCAGTGGTTTTTAGAGTTTGCAACGTTAGGTTTCACCTAACTATAACATCACTTTAACCTTTGGTTTTTGTCAGTGATATATATGTATCTCAACTCGTAAATAGCTAAATAGAGTGGAAAATAAAACATAGCCCTTTTAACATTTCCTGTTGCTGAATCTTTCTGTAATGTCACAGAGACAGAACTGCGTGAGAAATGGCACCATTTTTTATCAAGTCTACTCAGCAGTTATTATAACTGATCGGGATTTCAGAATGAATAATGTACATGTTAGCCTATGTTATTGGAATATTGTACGTCATAAAGGAGTTTTGTGCTATATATACTAGCATGACGGTTCAGTGAACTTACCTCGCTGCTAGTATTTGCAATGATATGAATGTCACGAATACCAATTCCAAAATGGCAGACTCAACCTATCAAAGGTGATAAATGAAACCCCACTAAAGGGTATAATTTGACATCTGTTATGAACAGACTTAAAAACTGCAAAACAGCTTTACAAAACACTTTAATAGTATATAAAGGTGGGTGCTGTAGGTGGACTGATTTTCATAGCACTTGGACATGTTTTGCTAAATAATTATCATGCATTTAATTTTGTTACATTATCCCATTTAACCTCAAAATAACAATGGGAATTTTCATGTGATTTAGGCTTTGGTGCTTGGCGTTAGAAAGGTGTTTTCCATAATACTAGGAAGCCCCACTTCTTTATTTCCAAAATTATGTCACACACGGCAAAGAACTTCATCTTCCTGTTCTTCAGTACCACCAAGAAATTGTGACTGCTTAAAAACTACACCGACTTGGGAATTAAGCAAAATGGAAAACAATAATAGGTAGAGACATCCTATGACTGTGTGTGCCTGCACTGTAATTAACCTTTTTTTGTTAGAGGCACACTGGATGGTGATATTATGCATAGCTGTTCACGTCATTAAAAATGACATCATCAATGACATTTCCATATGATAACATTTGCGAAATAATCATTTAAAGTCCGGTCAAGTGGGCCTAGCGGACTCTGCCCTGTGCATCCAAGTAAGTAAAGTCAGGAGTACTGACTTCAGGTGCCCTTGTAAAACTGCTTCGTGATCTCACCCGTGGACTTCTCTTCGTGAATTAGTAGGAAAAATTAGGAATTCAAGATGTTAAATTTAGGGTAACAATAAAATATTTCATAATCTCCCACTTGCAGCCTACCAAGAGGGTCAGCCAAAGAAAGAGGTCTCCAAAACCATACCAACTATTCATGATCACTCCCTTTCACTTCACTAAGCTAATCAGCAGAAAGAGGTGGCCTCGAAGATTGAGAATTTATACCACCCTATCTAGTATTTCATGATCTCTTCCTTGCCCTTTAATTAGTGAATCAGCAAAAGAAAAAGGCCTCTAAGGTTGTCAACTTATACAAAATATAAAGTATTTCATGATATCCCCCTTGCACTTCAGTAAAGGAATCAACAGAACAGCAAGGCCAAAAAGACCCTAAATTAAGAAGAACATATGCAATGTCTCAAATGCTGCAATTGATAAATCTTTGCTCTCGAAATAAACTTTGCTCGGTGTTGGGTTTTGATCCACAATGCTTTTGGCTTTCTTTCATGTGCACAATTCATTTCTGCCAAAGCAGTTACTGCAACACTTTTCATTGTGTCTCCTTAGGCAAATTCTCTTAGTAACATAAACAGCTGAAATAACAGACAGGGTTTGTCTGAAAATACAGAGAAGACATTTTCTGTGTTTTTTTTCACCATGCAATTTGTAGTTGTGTCATTTGGGAAGAGCTTCAAATTCTCAGTATTGTGCACAGGGTTATGGCCACCCAGTCTTATGCCTAACAATGTTGCATAGTAGGCAAAGGAGTAATATGTGTTGTTAATCAATGATGACATCGTGTATGGTGTCATCAATGATGTCATTGATTTAGATTTTCATGTTTGATTCCATTTTGAATTCATAGTGAGCATTAAATCAAATGGTCTTACTCACTTAAGTGCTGCAGTTTCACGCTTGTGTGCATTCAGAGTGACATTGCCACATCACTTCAGATGAAGTTTTCAATACATTTCATAAGTTAGTTATTAGGGCAAATGGAATTTTGACTTTGTTTTTATTATTTTGGTCCTAGGCACTATAATAAATAAATTAGTGGGAGGAGTGGAGTGTCCATATGACAAGAAAACAATTAAATGGTTTTATAGAGGAGACTGGTGGATACTTACCTAATTCTCTGTTAGAATTTATCCCCGTGGCTTTCATATGTAATAGGTTGTACCATTTGTTAGAATAGTTTGGATAAAATTAAACAAACGCCAAAGGTAACAGACCCACATAAATAAATTGGAAAGATCACTCCAAAGCCTGTCCTCTACGCCACCTAGCAAATGCTCCCAAGCAAATTTAAATTGGTGACCAAAGTTAATACATTCTTGGGTTCCTCGTAGACTTTATGTTTTGCAAGTTTCAGATTATTCCTGTTACCAGGAAAATCTTCAAACTCAGTACTTTTTTCATATGATACCATGCCGTGAGCCATTGGTAGTCAGAGAAACTAATAACTCACAACAAGATTGGGCAGATATGCTGAATCTGAGTCTTCTTAAGAATGAAGTTCTGTCATTCATGTAAAGTTAATTTGAAACAAAATAAAATAAAAGCTAAATTACTTCTTGGGGCATTTTTGTCTAGTTGTTGGCTCACAGTGGAACCCAGAATTATTCTCTACAAATGTGTTCTATCTATAAAGGGTAGCAGAAATGAACTATTTTACTTATCACAATGTAAGTTCCTGGTCAGTACTCGAGATCCCCAATCGTGTGGTTTCTTGGTCATAACTTTATTTCACGTTACAGTGGACCGGAAATTTTCCACATTGTTTCAGATACTCTGGAGTATGCATGCTGCCAGGATCCACATCTATTGTAGATGGAGAAAGCACAGGCAACAAATAAAAATGATTGTAAATAAATATGACTTGTAGCCTCGTATTTTTTAGAGCGGACAATGAAATCAAATGTCCATGGATCAATAAATCTTTAAGGAATGCTCAATCAACACTCACACCAAACTTCTTGCCTTTTCTTGGTCATACACGAATGGTTAGTGGCAGTAGCAACATCTCCTTTATATATCTGATTAGGCAAAATAGCTAATATGACCTGTGTTTTAGTGGAAACATAGCAAGTCCAATAACTTACCATTCCATAGACAATATGTGGATTTAAATTTGAGCTCCTTTTGGTTGATATGGACCTGTATTCTAACATCGAAAGGAATCAAGAGTGAGATACATTTGGAAGGTATTATTACATCAGATCCATTGCAATTTCTGTGGATAACTTCTCACGAACAATATGAGTCCCCAACCCCATATTTAAGAACAACCAGATCTACTTTGCTAATGACTTGTTCCTCAAAAGACAGATCAAACAGGTGGTCAAGACTAGCAGGAACTATCTGTGACCCACATTACATATGAAGCTCTTTCTGAACTATCATTCTTAGGAATTCCTAAATTAGAGCTACAGTACTCACTCATATGGACTATTTGCAGTTCTCTTCTTGCATGGTACCCCAGCAAGGCAACCGCTCTGCTTCAGAAAATGTAAAATCTTGCAGTCCATGACATCTGCTGCTTAAATCTGTGGGCATCACGTCTGCCCTGAAAGGAACTAGATTTCATTGGCTACCAATCAGTGCGGAAATCAAATACAAGGCGCTTCATTTAACCCATAAAAGTACATGTGTAAGGGCCAATAGTACTTTAGGTTTAGACTGCAACTCTGTCATCCAATACACTATCTGAGGGCATCTGTATCCCCCAAATGTCTGCCAAGACACAACAAAGCCAGGGTGGGGAGCTTTGCCGCGCTGCTTCTAGAGTACACTCTTTTAGTCAGGGAAGATGGATGACCCACTGATTTCGTATTGGTATCAGGAAACATCTCTATTGTCAGGAGCGTAGCTTCAGGGTGGGGATGTTTTGGATGTTACACCCCCCCCCCCCCCCTCCCCCCCCCCCTCATAAGTGTATTTTCAGATAACTCGTTGGATACAGGTACTTTAAATCGGGTATGGTGAGGTGTCTGTCGGATTTCACCTGTGATTTTTGCATACACTCACTGATAAAAACACACACACACTCTCTCATCCCTGTTTTGAACTCCCAAAAATTTTTACAACATATTTTTTTCTCTCATTTAGTACTGCTATTAATCTGCATTCCTCTCCCTTTCCACGGCCCTTAAGCCCCTCTCCTGTGCCCTCCTTGTCATATTATATATTTCAACATTATGTGCCAGCGTGATGATGATCATACACCGCAATCTTACTGACCTAGCTACTTCTCTGTCTAATATGAGTGTTATTCCTAGTGGTGACTGGTGTGAACCACATGTCCATCCTTGAAAGTGTTAACGGCTCATCATGATAGTCGGTTGGGTACAACTCAGCATGGCCACGAGCCAGCCAGCACAATTTTCCTCACCATTGCAAGACAATATGTTCATTAAAAAATTTGTCTCTTTGAATGCCATTTTAAACTGGAAGCCGCTCCAACTGATTAGCTCAGAATCATGTTCTTCCGAAGTGAAATAAAGTGCTGCCATTAAACTTTTAACATTAACGAGATCGTTCTAAATTGCATCACATAGCAATTTGGGATTTTTCTAGGACTTTACAGAGCATGCCCACGTTACTGCAGTTGGGTCCAGTGTAGCATACAGTTTTGACACATCATGTGTCACACTTTTCTCATCACTAATGTTCCCCATTTATGAAAAATGTCTTCTACTTGCGGTTTCTCAAAAATACTGAAATAAGTGTGCTACGGTTGGAGATGTATGTGATGCTAGCACGGATGAACAATTAAAGCACTCATTTTTATACACCCCCTCTGAATATTCAAATTTGTCAAGCACCACTCAAGCTGTTTGAATCATTTTTGCTAAAATTGGTCATGTAAATGTAAATGTAGGTATACTTATATAGCGCAACCTGTCACCACAAAGGGCATCCTGGCGCTTGCCTAGGGAACCCGTCCTGGTATTCCCCTGTGAGAAGCCCTGACAGGGTGTCCACAGGGTGAAAGTCAGGCATCCCGCCGCGAGGGGCCGTTGTGGAGATTAAGCAAGCTATTGCCCAGAGTCGCAGAGTGTGAACCCATGAGTCGAGGAGGCACCGGGACGAGAATTATCGAGTCCGTGGAATTTTTAGCCCAAGACCCGCCGGGGCGGGGAATTGAACCCTGGTCCAGGACCGATCTCAGATTCCGGGTCTGCCGCCTCTAACCCCTGAGCCACACTTCTCCACACTCCTCCATGTTTAGTTCAGGGTGTTCAAAGATACCAAAAGGTTAGCAAATTAGAAAATCTGGTTCGAGTGAGTGTTCACTAAAATCTTTTGTTTTCTCACGTGACAATCATGAAGGACTATGAAGGACAATGACTCATTTTTGATCAAACTGTCCTGCAGCTGGGATTTTGTTTTGTATTTCTGCACTATGTGACAGTGTAGACCATCAACTGTTATGCACTGAAAGTACTCGTAGGATACTACTCGGTCACCTATTGTGAGTAGATAATTAATTCAGATGGGTCGTTTAATGGGACCTATTGGGTCCATCGAAATTGCAACTTTTTGCAATTCACACAGCAGCCAAAATCTAATTACCAGGGACAACATGAGGGAATCTGTATGAAAACACTGTTTCTCCCATGTTATTGCTTAAAAACGTGTAAACCGTACTATTTCCCTGCATCTGGGAATGCTAAACCTGTAGAAGGGAAATTACAGCCATTAATCCAGGGAACTTGTAGTTACTCGCGGCATATGGTGACTCATAAGGTTTACATTTAATCTGAAATAACAACTCCCCAGTTTATCAGGGAGTTTGTAACAATATCTAGAGATTATTATTGCTATTTTCTTTCATGCAGTATTTATATAATTTAATTTTATGTGATGTTGTGTCATGTCTTAAACATTTCGTCATATTGTTTGTGTTGTTGGTTATAACCTGGTGCCAGGAAGCTCATGATCTTTGACATTTTTTGTGCAGTAAAAAATAAATAAATACAAATACTCTCGGTCTGTCTGTCTGTCTGTCTGTCTGTCTCACTCTCTCTCTTTTCTCTTGGTATCGTACTCTCTAAAACCTTCTTTCTCACAGTCTGTATCTCACTGCCTCTGAAAACACGCAAACATACACATACACATGGAAACAAATACATACATGATCAACAACTTCAAAAGGATATTCTCAGAATTATTAAAATGCACCAGTAATGTATTTTTACACAACATTACTCAATTGTTCTCTACAAAAACCTAAAACCACTCTAAAAATATCCAGTGCCAGATTGTGTGATATGTTTTGGTGTGTTGGAGATTATTCATCGTAAATTAAGGCTTTGTATAAGAGAATGTTACAACTTTTAAAATTAAACTAAAAACCTTGATGTAAACAAGAAACAGACAAAATATTTGCAAAATAATATCTCTCTATTTTTCTGCATGTCAAACAATTTGGTGCACTCAACAATCTGTCCGCAAATAGCTCATATCACATAGTTTCACGCATGGCAGAAAGGAAGGCGTCTGTCACTTGGCGGTGAGAAAATTGTATTACAATATCTGCTGGTGCATTAATCATCTGTCCTGCAATGTGAAGCAACAGATATTGCACATAAACAGACACTACCCACCATTAAAATAGTCTGCAATTGTAGCCCCAAAGTGGTCTCTACTCGAGTTTAATTGTTTGGTTATACTTGTTTTCCGTTTTGAATCCTTCAAAAAGCACCAGTAATACAATAAAGGTTATGTTATTACTGTAAATAATACAAGTAGGTGGATATGTTATTATAATAAAATAATATTAATTTACTAAGATTTTAACGGTAAGGTAAATGTTATTAAGGTATGGTAAACATACATTTATATCATTTTTCAAGAAAAGTTTACAGTATTAATATGAAATAATTCAGAATTAATGAAAAGGTTGGATATGGAATTGTAATTAAATATAATTGGAACTTTTTAAGATGTACACACAAGATTACATTTGGTTATTAAATAAACTCAACATTTATTCCATATAGTTAAATATTTTGGGTAAATAAAGTAAAAATAAAAGAAATACATTTAGCGGTTAGGGTTGGGCTATATCTAACTATTTTAAAAAGCCTTTAAGTGGCTCAAAAGAGAAAATAGTTATGATGACAATTAGGAAAAACTAATTAAGAAAGAAATAAATGTCCATAATAAAACGTATATTAGGCGGTGGGTCAACGTAATGGGGATCCATGTACAGGTAAGATACAAATAAAACGTGCTTGGATTATATGTTTATAGGGGTTATGGTGCTACTAATACAGATATCTTTTTCAGATGTATTTATCAAATATTTATTCTATGACAGTGACTGCTGGGTCTAGATCACAGATATGGTAATTTACACTTTTGGAATTACAAAGGAATGCTGATCACATATGACAATTTTTTCATCTATAGTACAACAATACCATAAATCTGTGTCAGTCAGCTAAAGTTACTGCTAAATGTTTTCATCTCCATATTCGATGTAACAAAGAACAACTGTCACCTGTACATTGCTGGGACTGGGAATCTAACTACAACCCAACAAACCCTGAAGCCAAGGACAGAGATTGCCAAGCATCTATTTCAGGGCCTGTGACATGCCTAGTACAGGGATAGAGGTGTCTGCTTATAGGCGAACATTTCCCCTAACCCAAATTGTCAACACATGGTGTTTATTACAAAATTGCACTGGACCAAGAAAATTGATGGTCATCTGTGTAATACTGGTACAGAAGTTTCAATATGTATGTATGTATGTGTATATATTACCCTGACACCCCCCTAGGCCAAACTTTTTACATTTTGCTGCAAATTTGTGGAGGGTCCGCATATCTGCCATACAATTTAGTAGAAAAAAAGCTGGCTACAACACAATAAAAATAAATCTTCCCCTGGAGTGGATCAGGGCCCAGTGGCGGCACATATGTAAATTAGGGGGAGGGGATACATGGCCACCCTCCCCAAGCCTCTAAGAGGCACTGGGGACCCCATCGCCTGGGACAGATTCACAGATTGCGTCCCAGGGAGCCAAAACCTGGTACACAGTAGTTTCCATGCCCACATCAGCATGGGCCACACACAGAAAACACATGTTTTCTCCCAGCCGGTGGGAGCAAACATGCCTTCCCTACCACAACCAGCACTAGCAGGTGAGGCATGTCTGCTTCCAACCTGTAGGAGATTTAAAAATGCTCCTGCCGGGTGGAAGCAGACATCTGTTTTCCTGTCCCCACTCCTGCAGGCAGGGTAAAATATATTGCTCCCGACCGGAGGGTGCAAGCATAAGCAACTGCTCTCTTTGGATGGGAGCAATGAAGACACCCTCAGTAAGTGGAAAAGCTGCTGGGGCTGCGGGGGAACTGGGGCTCCAACCCCGACCCCCAACAAATGGTTTGTGGGTGCCCTGGGTGGGAATTAGTGCACCCACACTGGGCCCGGAGGAATGGGGTCCCTGGGGACTAAGGAGACTTGGAGAGGGGGCCACATACCCCCTCCCCTTTACAATAGATTTCAGCCATTTGGCCTTTAGGATGGGGACCCTAGGGGCCTAATTAGGCTCGGGAGGGGGGCGCATACAGGAGCTGTTCTCAGTCTAATCTTGGACCTACTCAGAGATTCCTGCTCCCTTTTTTGCATAATCTATGGACCACCATAAGCCTGAAAGGGTATTGTCTGGAAATATATATATATATATATATATATTATATATATATATATATATATATATATATATATATATATATATATATATATATATATATATATATATATATATATATATATATATATATATCTATATCGATATTAAAAAAGAATCCCATTGGTGGTTGCCATTGGGTAGTTCTAGTTAGGAGTGCAGTTTCATAGGAAAAGCATTTTTTCATTTGCTAACATTGGATGAATCTTAAAAAACAATCTTCTTTGACCTCAGCTCCTCCCTGGAAACTTTCAGGGTGATCTGTCAAGTGGGGGTCAAGAAAAAGTGGCGGTCTCAAAACGCAATATCCCAAATAATTTTTCCTTAGGAACTTTAGACACAGCCCAAACGGCTGAACTGATTTACAAACATTTGGCAGAAAGATTATCTTGGTCCAGAAAGAGTGCTTTTTGTGATTTGGTGTAAATCTGTTAAGCAGTTTTTAATGAATTAATACTCAAAAACTTTGTATATTTCATGCCCCAGAGGAGATGTGGGCTGACAGAGCTTATGCTGAGATCTGATTGGCTGTCGCCACATCAACAAGAATGTGGCGGCAGACATATTAGCACTGGGGGTTCAGCCCTGAGTCCTTAAATAAGGTTGAAAAAAGACATAAGGTGTCAGGGTAGGGATACCCTGACCCCCTAGGCATGGTAGTGGGGCCCCAGATGGACCCCACCTGGGGGCCGAAAAAAAGCTTTTTTTAGTCTCAAATTCATGGAGGATCCGTGAATCTGCAGCAATGTAAAAAAAAAAACGGGCTCCCCTGCTACTATTAAAAAAAAACTTCAGGTGGGCCAGGACCCAAAGGGCAGTGCAAAACAGTGCATTTGGGGAGGACAGCATGTTGCCACGCTCCCAGAGCCTCTAGGAGGCCTCGGTGTTTCCATCCCCTAAGGTCATTATATAAAATAAGATAAGGGGCAGAGGCACGTGGCTCCCCTCGATGAGCTTTAATAGGCTCCAGAGACCCCATCCCTTAGTGTAGAATTCCATTATAAAGAACAGGGAGGTGCAATGCTTCCCTCCCTGATCCTTAATAGGGCATGGGGACCCATCCCCCAGGACTGAATTCCTTAGAAAAGGGAAGGGGGCAATCAACCTTCCTCCAAGAGCCTTAATTTGCCATGGGTCCCAATCCCCAGGGCCATACCTCATTTCAGAAAGAGGCGACCAAACAGCCTTCTTCCCTAAGCCTGTAACGGTCCCAATGATGGGATCCCCGGGGCTGACACAATTAATGTGTCCCAGGGAGTCCACCCCCAGAACACAGTAGTTTCCCTATCGCAATAGCACAGGTAGAGAAACATACTTCTGCTCCCACCTGGGGGGAGCTATATAAAGTTCCCACTGAGTGGGGGCAGACATGGCTTCCCTGCTGGCAAGAATGAGGGCAGCGAAAGGCATGTCTGCTCTGACTCAGTGGTTCCTTTAAAAATACTCCCACTGGGTGGAAAACACCCATTGCTCCCTCCTGACCGGAGCAATAAAAAACAGCTGCTCCTGCCAGGCGGGAGCAATGTTGGCATCCACACTACCCAGGATGGGTGAACATGGGGAGACATCTGGGGCCACGGGGCCTTGGGCTACCCCTGAAACACCCAAATGGTGGTTTGGTGGGTGCCCTGGGTGGGCACCCGGGCGCCCACCCAGAAAGAACACAGATCCTGGGGTTTGGGGTCCCTGGGGCGCTAAAGGCTTGGGGAGGAGGACAGGGTGCCAGCCTAATCGTTCACATATATGTTTTGACCCCAGGGGATGGGGTCTCCACGGTCACTACTGCTTGGAGAGGGGTCTGTGGTGCCCCCTCCCTTTAAAGGTCCCGAGAATGGGTTACCTGGGGTCACTTATGGTTCAGGGATGCCTACTTCCCTTTACAAACATGTTTTGGTGTTGGGGATTGTGGATCCCGGGGCCACTACTGGCTCGAGGAGGGGGCAGTGTGCCCTCCTCTTCTTAATGAAAAAAGGCCCTGGGTAATGGAGTCCCTAGAGCCTGAAGTGGTTTATGGATGGGGGCCATGTGCCAGCCTCCTCTGCACAATTATCATTTGGCCCTATGGGTTGGGATGGCCCTATGGGTTGGCTCTAGTTGGGGGCCACACAACACTTCAGGCTGGACTGTTCCCATGAGGCACATGGTCAGACTGATTTGCATATAGCCATGTCTGAACTGGGGTGGCAGAGTGGGCTAAAGAATGGTGATGGATTAAACCCAGATCTTTTGACTGGGTGTGAGTGTTTGATTGATTCAGATGCTCCGTCCATCACCACCCCCTTTTGTACCGGCCACACAACACTCCCCTTTACAAATATCTTTTGGTTCTGTGGATGGCATCTCCAGGGCCAATATTGGCTTGAGTAGGGGGGCAGTGTGCCCTTCTCATTCTAATTAATAAAAGGCCCCAGAGAATGGGGTCCTCGAGTCCTAAAGTGGTTAGGGGGGTTTTGGCCACATGCCCCCTCCCAATTAAAAATAAAAGACCCCAACCATACACGGCGTGGGTTTGACTGCCTGCCGAGGGTCAGCTTTATGTATGGTAATAAAATGTCACTTCATGTTAAAAAAAAAATCCCTGAAAAAACAAAGGTTAATGTAATGTTATAGTTAGTTGAACTTTTTAGTGACATCGTAACATTTTAAATGTAGAAAACCACTGAAATTCACCAGTTATAGTTATCTCAAATAACTATAATTTGTGCCCTAAGGGAATGTTCTCCTTTTTCATATTCAGACTCTGAAATAACTTTAATTTGTGCCCTCACCATGCACTGCTAATTATCCTACATATTATATCACTCAAGACATCTTCTGTGACATCATTGATAATATCAGTGCAACATTTGCAATTAAAGTATTGATGAGAAAACTGTGCATGGTAGGGGAATGAGTTATAGTTACTTTACGGTGGTCATTAAGACAATCTGGCCCATAAAAGATACCCATGTGGGGGATGTAGAAGGAGCCCCCCTTCAGGGCAGGAAACGAAATTCTCTCATGGTATTATCTGTCAAATAGGCACACAAAGTACTGCAATTTACATGGCACATCCAAACACAGTTATGGTCCGCAAATAATTAGGTGATGGAATAGAGGGCTCACAAATCGGTTTGTTATCATTTACATATAGAGTGAACAGAATTCACGGATCAGGGCCGTGCTTAACCCAAATTGAGAATCTGTTCCGGCAACCTGTAGCAAAGGGGGATATGCAGGGGGACCACGTGGGGAACAATGTTGGTAGACCTTTTGGTCACATTTTCTCACCAGACGCCTAGTTCTCTGTGGGGAGGCACTAGAGTTGGCAGATGTTTCCTTAGATAGGGGAACAATGAGACACACCATAAGCACACATATATGGAACTGTCAGACAAAATCACAAAACACCAGGACAGAATTTCTGGTACAATCAAATGTGACCTTTTTTTCCTACAGCACAGCTATTGGGCATCTATTGAACGGTGTACATGGTGTCAACCTCTTTTCCAGAAATGTCTCCTTACTATCAATGTTTCCCCATCCTCGTTATACTGACACCCTTCTTCTCCTGTATGCTGTTTCTCCTTCCTCCTTCCATCTCCTCCTTCTCTGCAAACCTGCCAATCAGACTCCTAAGGCTGGAGGCTCATAACATATTACCATGCCATCTGGTAAGATACTAGCGTTTTGAGACCGATCTGTTTAACCACAAAGCTCTTTTGTTTCTCCTGGTACTCTGCCACCTCCTTTGCTTTATTATGGTTCCTCTCTCCACCTCACACATCCCCCTTACTGCTGTAGGGATGTATAAAGTGACATAAAAAATGATGAAAGACCATAACCCATAGTAGTGGACTGCCAGATATATATCAATCAATCAGGATTTGTAGAGCGCGGCTGCTTCGCCCATGAGGGTCTCGAGGAGCTGTCTATCACAGAGACAGACTTCATATATCCGCAAATATTACCATGAGCCAGAAAGTGCAGATAGGTTAGCACTTAGGCAGCCTCTTAATGGCATAAAAGAAAGCACTGTTGTTCCCACTTCACAGTGACAGGCGGGTTTGTCTGGGGGGCATTATTTTTAATTAAGTAATTGAAACTGCTGATCATATATTGCAGGCTAGAGGATCTTCCATCTCTATCACCACGTTGCCATGGGACAGAAACAGAGGCTGTTGGACACACAATACAGTAGTGGTTGCTTCCAATATCACCTTAAAAGCAGGGAAAGTTGTTTATGCTTAGCTGCAAAACAGGTCTTTAACAATGGGATATGATCCTGAAATGAAAAACTACTGTTTTATATATCACCAGAAAAATATGGCCACTGGAAGATGTATCTTGGGACCTTAGATCGTGGTTTTGAACAGGATACCACAGCGTCAATTTATTCAATCCACCAACCGTTTGCAAGAACTAACATAGTCCCGTCTAATGATCACACCCGGCTTTTATTAACCTAATCTACCACAAAGAATCTAGAGTAAATGCCTGAAACTGTATACTTGCAAGCGTACGACTGATCCCAAAAAACAATAACCACTGGATTAACCACTAACCTTGGGTTCTGGAGTAGCGCGCTACTCACAGTAAAGTGCTTCAATGTCTCGTCAGAGATAGTAAATTATATAAATGCAAATACAATGCATTATAATGATGTACAGTTATGATACAACCTTCTGCTACACATGGGGCTGCCACCATGTTTTCATGCTCATGAATGGTCCTTAAAACCCATTGTTCCTTCGAGGAACCATGATGGATGGCGGCATATCACAGGGACAGATTTGGACATGCAGACAGCTTCAATGCATCATCAATGGTAGTAAGCGCTATATAAATGGAATTACAATGCATTACAATGATGTACAGTAAAGATACAACCTTATGCTACATATGGAGTTGCCACCATGTATTCATGCTCATGAACGGTCCTTAAAACCCATTAGGGCATATTATCAAGACATGAGATAAAATTATTGCCGCTTTATCGGCAGAAAACTGCCGATAAAGCGGCGATAATGGGCTTGATAATATGCTCTGTGGAATTCCAATCGAAGCCCATGTTAGATGTGAAGACATCTAACATGGGCTTCGATTGGAATTCCAGAGAGCATATTATCAAGCCCATTATCGCCGCTTTATCGGCAGTTTTCTGCCGATAAAGCGGCGATAATTTTATCTCCTGTCTTGATAATATGCTCCATTGATCCTTCGAGGAACCATGATGAATCACTGCATATCACAGGGACAGATTTGGACATGCGGACAGTTTCAAAGCATCATCAAGGGTAGTAAGCGCCAGATAAATGCAATTACAAAACAATACAACATGGTCTTTACAATAAAATTAGAGAGTATTAGCTATATCTCACAGGTACAGTGTTTCTGTACACAGGCAAACATTCCTCGAATGCCAAAGTCTACCAGGAGTATACCGCCGATACACGAGCATTCATTCCCCGCCTGAAATCCAGTTCCTTGGCTGTGCAAAGCTGCCCAACATGAATGGACCTGCAAGGTGAATCCTAAATATGAAGAGCTGCTCTGAGAGACAGTCAATCCTCTCCCTGTATTATTGGGTCAGGTTTGTGTGCCTTTTTATCTTTACCAGAAAAATAGAGACAAGTTGTGTGTCACAGGGACAGGTGTGTCTGTATATAGACCAACATTCCCCAAGTGCCAAGGACTTCTGACCAACATATGACCGTTAGACTCCCTTAAATTGCAAAGACTGCTAACAATATAGCACGGTTAAACTCCGCTAATGCCATTTACTTGAAACAATATATCAAGTTTAAATGTATCTACATCCCCTGTTACCCTGATAAGATGGACAGGAGTCATGAATTGTATATGAAAGTCTTTTGCTCCATGTATCACAGCGAAACATGTGTCCATTTCTGCCTAGCCCCAGAGCAATGGACGGCAAACACAGACTGCATATCAAAGAAACATATGTCTAGGTAGACATCCACATTAACTTATACAAGAGGGCTGCTAGATGTAAAGCGCAGGGATAATTCTATGACCCAACATTACCATCAACAAGTGGTCATTGACTATATACCAAAAGATGAGCTACGACCGTCTATAGATTAACATTCCCACAAAAGTCCTTTACGTCCTGTATCACAAGGACAGATGGTTATGAATTTTCAAATAAACAAAGACACTATATGATGTGAAATTAAAAGATAAAAACGTAAAACATGTTCACATTAACCTTACTATAAATAAAATAGTGGGAATTGTATTCCATATAATAACGAGTATCACACAGCCTTGAATTAGCATCACTTCTGCACTTCACATGTAAAAACGAGGAAGAACACCCCAACACTAGGAATATCAGTAGCAAATCGCAGTGAGGTAGGGGGTGGCAGGACGTCACGCAAAAACACAGATTATAGCCATTTGCGTGGGAGTAAAGTGATATCAGCTGCAAACCACCAAAGCAGCATCATCAGACAATAACGCTGAGTGCAGCATTGTCAGTAACGCTGAGGGCGCGAGGGAAGAGACCCACATGCAGGTAGCAGCTGGTCCGACAAACACACCTGCAGAAGCATTGATTTAAAAGCCCTAGTAATCAGTTGGGGGAAGGGGTTAGCCCTAAATATGCTGGTTCAGATGCAGTTTAAAAAAAAAACACTTTCCAGTTATGACCAAGTTACAGATGCACAACACCTGCAAGCCGCAAAAGCACAGAAGGAAAACCTGCCGAAACCTAAGAGTTCAGAATTTTCAAAGTTTTAAAGGTTGTAACTTCCACAATGACTGCTAATGCTTCAGTGGTTTGACTGCTATGTTCTCGCGCCGACGCTGCACCCACCTGTCTTCATGGACAAGGCAGCGCTTTGTCCTCTGCGCACCCACCAGCTGTCGTCTCCACCTTGACAACTTGAAATACACTCTCGGCGCTCGACAGGGCTGTCCTTTCACCGCACGCTGATCCGAGCTGCCGGATAAGGGTCCGTCCCTCGGTCGGGGTGGAAGGGTGCACGCCCCGCTCCCATCGGAAGGGAGATCCGCAGCCCGTCGCCGGACTCCCGGGCTGATGACCGGCAGCTCCGCTTCTCCAGCAGCAGCGGCGGCAGCGCCGGGTTTTGCTGCTGGAAGTCCCGCTGGTCCTAACGACTGGTTTTACTCCCGCCCACCTCCTCCTCTCTCATCCCGAGCCCCAGCGATGAAGCGACAGCGGCAGCCCCCACCCGGTCCGAAGTCAGCGCTGCCTGCGCTGTATCTACCGTGGGGTCGGCGCTGCTTCAAGTGTGCGTGTGTGTTGGTGGGGGAGGGGGGGAGGGGGGGGGGGGGGTGTTGAGTGGCTATCTGCCAGGTGCCAGTGGCAATACCAGGCGCTCCGAGACCAGTGTGCGAAGCGTCAGGAATACTTGTGAACACGTACCTCTTGTCAATAGCGCCTTGAAGCAGCCAGGTTGCCGTGGGCTCTATCTAGTGCAAGCCACAAAATGGGTCTTGACATGCCACTGCTGACTAGTAGGAGTTAATCAGATTGGGGGTGCAATAGGCACTCAAAGCCCTGGTGCCACTGCTCCCACCCTCGGATGAACTCTCACATTAACTCCCCATTCAGATTGCGAAGTGCAGTGACGCAATGCACTCACACCATCACCAAAACACTTCCCACATAAGCGCTCCAAATAATCAGGGGGCTAATTCACAAGCCTCTTGCGCCACTTTTGCGTCATTTTTAACGTGGGAAAAGTGATGTACAGGTGGCGCAAGGGGCTTGTAAATAAGCCCCCAAGTATTTTCTAAGAACGCTGTATAGTGCTATCTAGCCAATAATGTGCTTCGGCGCCCCATAACGTGCCAAGGAGCGCCATATAAATGCTGCAATGAGATGGTATTTTTGTGGGGAATATTAGACCAGAAAATAACACACTAGGGTTGAGTTTCTAGGTGTGAAGATTACGACTATAACTGCAAAATAGGGGGATGGGATTGAACCGGTTCACTCCCACACAGACAGTGTGCTTAGCGACAGCCCAAGCTACTGGAAGCAAGTCTGGGCTTCCAACACACCAGAACACGTACGGTAGAGACAGCTTTGGTGCAAGCTTAACGTAAACAACACACAGAGCGACAGTACATGCTTTACTCACAATCCGGGGCAGGAAGATAGGCCTCAGCGCTCTGAGCTTCCTAACACATGCACGCAACACAAACGTGCAGCACTGAGAGCAGCCAGTCACGTGACACTCAAGCAAACCTACACGGATGTAGCAAAGACAGGAATATAGTACAAACTTCACTCACAAATCAAGTAAAACACAAACATCAACAGGGTGAGTTCACACACTCTCACCCTCATGCACTCTCCTCCCGTGACCCCTCCTCAATGAGGTGTACTGGTCTGTCCAATTGTAACAGCCCTCTGTTCCAGTACCCGGATTTCCCAGGTGCGGGAATCT
Source organism: Lissotriton vulgaris (assembly GCF_964263255.1). Lineage (NCBI taxonomy): Eukaryota > Metazoa > Chordata > Amphibia > Caudata > Salamandridae > Lissotriton > Lissotriton vulgaris. The sequence goes on along the minus strand of NC_141697.1, from coordinate 881,693,605 downwards.
AGACCCGATTCTACTGGCTGGTAAAATTGCACAGCTGGGGCAGCAATCACAGTTCTGCCTCTCAGCTGCCAGTGCTTTAAATGGGCCGCTACTGTCCAGTACGGAGTACCGGCATTTTTTCATTTCGAGAGGGTCAGTATCGGCACTTATCAAGAGTGACGTAATACTTTTAATTGGAGAGTACCGGCACGTCTCAAAAAAATTCCACCCCATGCCAGCGCTCTGTTTCTGCTGTGCTCAGACGCTCTCCTCACCCTGCACCACTTGCCCCGAACGCAGACGCGCAATGCCTATAGGGCTCAAAGGGTTTCAGCCTCCCCCAGTCTTGTGTGTCAGCCCAGGCTCAGACAGCTTCCCGAGGACACACACAACCAGACAGGTCTTGAGCTACTGTGGGCTGGCTTGTCTGGCATGGGTCTTATTGCAGCCGCATTCCACAGGTCTTGAAAAGACCATTTACTTCTTAATGAGGGTTTGTTGTTTTTTAATCCTTCCGAGAGCCCCTGCATCTCCACTATTGCTGGAACCGAGAATGTTTTTAGGCCCCCCAAAATTTGGCTTTAGTTGTACCTCTTCCTGCACCAGCAACCCCCACCCTTCACTTCCATTAACCATCCGCGCAGAACAGGCCGCAAATGAAACCCTATTGTTCTCAGAAGAATGGGAACACCGCATGCAGATATGGACTCGCTAATTGCGGGGCGCATGTTATTCCCCATTCTAGAGGCGTACGCCGGCTGACAATAATATTTCTGGCAACAAGGTATCCCCTCCTCCCCCCTTGCCACCTTGTAATTGGGGCCTTAGCAGAAAGGAAAGCCAGCAGCAGCGCAACCTTCACATCTTTAGAGACTCCTGTCATGCCCTGTCACTCCCATTTATTTGTTTGTGGTTTTATACATATTTCCTTATGATTCTGGCTGCCATTCATTGTCTTGCCACTAACCAAGATTTTTATCACTGCAGGTGAGGTGGCATTGTCTCAACCCTGCTGCTGGCATGATTTTTTGTTTGTAGGGGCAATCTATACCCATCTTGTTGGCTACGACTTTGACAATCTCCTAGTTCTTACTTGTCCTTGTCCATAGAACTGTCTCTCAATAGGGTGACTCCCTATCCTCTAAGTGCAGAGCGTACAACATGGTGATTGTGGCAGAAGACTGGTAACAGAAATATCATTGGTCGCCAGGGTGAAAGCTGACATTCAAGCCGCCTCTTTTCTGGGAAGTGGATTGCTCCTATGTGGGCATTAAATGCAAAACGAACAACTGATGGATGAAATGCTGAAACAATGTCAAACATTCACCCCCAGTACAGAGATCTGGGCCTAAATTCATTGTTTTTTTTGCACACCATGCAATTCCAGTTGAGACTCAGCCACATCCAAATCATTCTTGACCCTGCTCCCCATGGGAACAGTGCAGCCCGAACTGCCAGGTCGGGTCCTCCCTGGACCAAAATAAGCATCTTGGGACCGGCTTTAGGCTATCACCCCTCATCAGCCAGGCTAGTTTGACTCCAGTGGCATGAAGAGCAAGGGACCCACGTCTGGGCATACCCTTCCCACTTAGGGCGACAAATGCAAAAAGAACAAATGATGGATGGAATGCTGAAACAATGTCAAACATTCATCCCAATACAGAGATCTGTGCCTAAATCTATCGTTTTTTTGCCTACAATGCCATTTCAGTTTAGACCCAACCATTTGTGGGTGCGAGCCGGGAAGTTACTACAGAGGTCTTCATTGGCTCCGCCAGCAACATCTTCAGCAAAACATGTGCATGGAAGGGAAGCTTTGTGTAGTAACCTGGTTCCAAAAGTGCCAAATTGTCGGTTCACCCCCTCCATGCCCCTCGTAAGCATATCCCTCCTTGATCCTTTGTAGGTCACATGGTCTGTTTCCCTTCAGATTCACCCTGTAACTCTATTCCCCGAGGCAGAAGGGCTCTGGCCAAACAAAGACATCCCTTTCTGTATCATAACTCAAACTCGGGCCTCTCTCTCAGGGATCACCTCTCTGACAGTTTAACCCATCATCTCCCACTGAGTCTGAATTTTTCTATGGCTGTTCAATCATAGACTTTTAGCTGATTTAGCATTTCTATTTTTGTGGAATGGCAGGCGTCTTGCAAAGGGAGCATCTGAATGATGGTTCCATAGTAGGTCTCCTTTGAGAGAATTTGAAGGGCAATTCCGTCACAAGCCTATGTCTGAGTAAGCACGTTCACCACAATCAATCATAAGCCTCTTGCTAAGTGCAACTGTTTTATCAATCAATCACAGAAATCTCCTTGAGCAAAATGTATAAGCCGTTTTAATTACAGCTCTCTCTCTCCCACTCAGTGATAGCTGAACGATAACTTCCTAGTCCCTTCAATCACTGCCCTCTGTCCGAGTGAGGGTATCTGAGAGACATTTAAATGCACGGACAAAGTGAACAATTGCCCAGGGCCCCACCTTCCAAGGGGAACCCTGGGGAAGAAAATTTGAGGCAGATTTACAACAAAGTAACGCAGCTCGGTGTAGCAAGTCATTTTGCTACGCCGTGCTGCGTTAGTCTGGAAAGAACACCGATGCGAAATATTTACAAGAATGCGTCACATCTCTGTGCTTCCCCTGCGCTGGCGCACAAACTGCAGCCATGTGCCGGCACAGGCACTCTTGCAGCATGGTGCAAGGATGCCTGCGTCGTGGGGAGATTGTTTTTGTGCAGGAAGGGACACCTTCCTGCACAAAAACAATCACAAGAGGCTTTTTCCTCTTTCAATGTGTGCTGTAGAATGCAGCACGCATGGAAAGAGGAAAAAACAAGGAGAAATGAAAACATTTCTCCTCGTTACGAGCATTCACATGCATCTCCAGTAAATTTGGAGATGTGCTTGTTCCATGGGTGTTGCGTGGGGACACCCACAGCAACACCCATGGAACGCCCCTTCCACGCACATGCTGCGTGTGAAGGGGCCATATCTACGAGGAGAGGAAAAGTCATGCAGGGTTGCTTTTCCTCTCCTTGTAAATAAGGAGGAGCTCCCTGTGCCACCAGTACGTCACAAAAAGTGACATAGTGGGGGCGCAGGGGGCTTGTACATCTGCCCCCCTCTGTTTATCTAGCTCATCTTTGTCTATTTCTATATCTCAGCCTCTCTCCTCTCTGACTGCCTCTACCTCTGAGCCTGTCTCACTTTTCCAAGGGGCATCCAGGGGTCAGTAAGATCGGAGGGAGGGGGGGGAGTTTCAGATTTTCCAACAATCACACTGGCATATAATGTCAAAAAACATTATATGACAAGAATGGCACATGAGAGGGGATAAAAGGCCAGTAGAAAGGGAGGCAAATTCAAATTGACTGGGGCACTAAGTGAGGGAAAAAAGTAATAGTTTGTAAAATAACTAATATTTTTGAAGCCTTTCAAAGCAGAGAGGGAGAGAGTGTGTTTGCGTTTTTGTCTGTGTTTATGTAAAAATCCCATGTGAATTCCGACAAACACCTTACCATATCCGAATGAAAGCACCTGTACCCAACCATTTTCCAGAATATACATTTATTAGGGCAGCGTAACACCCCAAACACCCCTCCTGAAGCTACGCGCCTGGGGGCATCATAAGGATTTCGGGGGGCCCTGGAAAGACATATTTCAACTGTTTATGTGTGAACCACGTTTCTGAAAGTTTGGTATAATGGTTGCTTCAATTCACACAAAAAATGGACAGTCAAATTATTAACAGGGGTCCCAAAATTGTGGCTTACCTGGAGCCCCAACAATCCTTAAGACAACACTAGGATATCTATGCCCAATCAATCATAGGCCTCTCTCTGCGCAATCACAGAACTCTCTCTGTATAAGCATACCTGCGACTCTTTAATCATACACCTCTCTCCCACTTCACAACGTCCATTCAATCATAGTCTTCTCTCTCTCTCTACAGAAGCACATCTATGCACATACAGTCACAGACCTGCCTCCCAATTACCCTGAGAGAAACTATTGATCATTCATTGAAGTGTATGAGGACAAAAGTTTAAGAAATTAGTATCTGCTCTAGTATATGAGGACAGTTTTCAGGAAATATGTGAGAATGCACATAAAGATTGAGGGAGCAGCACTGGGGATCCATCGAAAATCCATTTGTTTACTTGACACCAGTGATTGAAAGAATAAATAAGGACCAATTCAAGTATAAATGGGTACACGACAGGGTATAGGTAGATATCCACTCAGGTACGCTAGGCAGCAATGTGTGGTAGTCATATAAGAAATGAATAGGATAACTTGACACGTGTGATGGTAGAAATGTGAGGAATGAGTGAGTCCATTGAAATGTAGGGGGACAGTAGTGTGAGCAGTAAGTGAAGCTCCATTCAAGTGTATTGAACCTGTATTTAAGTACTATGCAAGAAACGTTTCACATAGGATGCTTATGGAGGCTTACTTACACATGTCTTGAAAATCACCACAAAATGAATGATTTGATTGTGAACAGACCCACCAGATAAAAGAATACTTAATTTTTTAAGAGGTGCAGAGATACATTGAATCATTTCCATTTCGCATATGTGTGAAATCGACTTAGACTGGCACCGCCTGGTGAGCACAAATCAATAACAGAGGCCTAGATGTACTATTACTTGCTTGCAAAACTTGAATTATGTGGAGATATTTCCAAGGACATCTTTCACCGATCTTCGAAACCAATCAAACATTCCTTTAAAGGCAGTGTTAAATCCATAGGATTCAAAGCACAATTACATGTTTAGCACCATTTAGTCACATATTAAAGCTATTCTTAGGGGAATTGGCCTGTCCAGGGAAGTGTAACGGAGCAAGAAGTGTGCAGAAATAAAGATGGATTTCCAGCAAACACAATTAGTTTATTTTATTTGGAGAGTGCACGTGTACTGAAAAACAAGCATCAAAGTGCGAAGCAATAATATACAAAAACACAAGATAATGCAAAATACAGAGTCGCATGAAAATAAAAGCAACAATAATATTAAAGTTAGCTATGTACGATAAAAAAAAGTCAGCTAATGTTTCTCAGAAGCTTTCTTTTAGCTTTTGGTTAAAATGGGAACGCCTGGTGGTATGGTGAAATCCAGAGACCAAGCACTCCAAAGTGCATTACCAGTTACACTCAACATCTTGCAACATTTTTTGCACCTCATTTACTTTGTGCCAGTTCAGGGTCAGATGATGAAGGAAGTTCTTCACAATATTTTGTGTGCTGAAAACAGTCCCTCAATATTCAGGGGAAGCCCTTACACAGATTGCCAAATAAAGTGGGCGGCTCGAGGGTGGATCGTCTCTTGGATTGGCAGACAATCGAGATCCTTACGGTGTTCAAGTTGATGGCCAGATTTTCTAAGTGAGCATAGTACCCTAATAATACGATTTTGAGCAGCTTGGATTTTGTTTAAGTTGTTGTTGGTGGTATTTAAATGGGTAACTGATAGCTATCAATAGCTGAATGATACAATAATCTAGAAAATACTCCTCCGTGAATTAACAAGACTAAGGGCCTGATTTATATATTGGTGGGTGGGTTACTCCATCACAAAGGGGACGGACATCCTGTCCGCCAAAATGTAAATCCCATAGGATAATATGGATTTAGATTTTGGCAGAAGGGATACCCGCCCCCTTGTTGACGGAGTAACCTGTCCGCCGATATCTAAATCAGGCCCTAAATTATCGGTCTGTGACAAAGGGCCCACTTTCAACATAATATTTACACAGTGGTGAGTGGCATTAGTCACATCACACATTTGGTTGCCAAAGGGCACAGTTGAATCAGAAAACACTCCTAAGGACTCAATTGATTGTGATGGGAGGGAAGGATCTCCTGACTCAGTGGATCAAAATTGGTTTCTTCAGATCTAACCAATAGCATTTCTATCTTACTGGAATTTTAGCATATATGATTTATAGTCACCCAGTGCCTAGTGTCTGCCAGACAAGACATTGATGTTGAGATGCAGAGAGACTCAGTGTGGAGATCTCTCAGATCTGTGTATCAGCAGGTAGATCTAAATGACCTCATCCAAACACACTGAACACTATTTGATGAAAACAAGGGCAGCATTTCCAGTGCTCTGCCCATCACCTCCATCACCTACTCCAAACCCTCGCAGAGCAGCCCATGGTCAATGGATTAAAAGATGTAGACAGGCCGAAAAGAGTTAAGGCAGCAAAATGGCCCTCACCATGGAGTAGGTGTGTTGTCTATTATATAGCACTGCTATTTCATTTTCCCTTCACAACCTTAATGTCTTTACTGCCCTAATGATATTATATGCATACTTGTGAACAAGGAGCGGATGCTCCGAAATGCGTAGAGTTGCATTGCATTGCTAAAATAAATATTCTCGCTAGAAGAAGTTGGTCCATGGTGTGTTGTTCATTGAAATTTGGGACGGCGCGTTTGTGGAATTATAGGTGTTCGCCACCCCGCCCTGGCCAACCATTGTTAAGTGGCTCGGGTCTTGTGCGAAAAAAACGACTGTTGGAATATAAATCTATATATATATATATTCACTGAAAAAACCATAGGTTATAGACCATATATAGTTAGGAATTAGAATTTACAAAACCTTGAAAATTCACTGAAAAAACCATAGGTTATAGACCATATATAGTTAGGAATTCGCATTTACAAAACCTTATTTTACTCACACAAAACCATTGAAATTCCATATATAGTTAGTTGCACTAACTATATATCGCGCACCCGCAATCCACTGCTGATGATGTCACATATTACATCATTCATGACATGGTCAGTGACATCACTGATGACATCACTGATGACATCTCAAATGACATCACTGATGACATCACTGATGACATCTCATTTGACATTACTGATCACATCACTGATGATATCATTCATGTGATAATACGATGAACCTCTTCAGACTCTAATATAACCTTAGATACAATCAGTGTAAACAGACACTCACAGACTGTCACTCATCCATGGAGTTACTCACACACCTAGTCAGTCATGCAAAGAATCAATCACACCTCCATTTCCTCAACTATACAGTTATACAAACTTTACTTATTCAAACATATACTAACACATATTTACTCTCTTATACAATCCCTGATACAAGTTCACAATGATCCATACAGCCACTCACACATTCACTGGCTCTTATGCACAGTTATTTATATATGTCAACTCTCACATGTACTGTGTTTTACATATGTACTTACTTTGACATGTAGCACTGAGATATCCATTCACTCACCAATACACTCATGCACACAGTCAACCGCCCATACAGCTGTTTCCACATGCACTTTTGAAACCATACATCTAGTGAATCAACTGCTCACACATCTATGCACAGAGTCATACACCTCCCAGCCACCCACACACACACTCAGTCTCCCATACAAATACTTGGGCAACCAATCAATAACCCATATAGTTACTCATATAGCTACTTATCAACACATGCAACAGTTTACAGAACAACAGACATAATGATGCACAAATTAAGACAGTTTAGTTACTAACCCATGCACTCAGTGAGACACATTTAATCACTCACTCATACAGTCAGTCATGCACCTACTAAATCCTTCATCCAGACACTTATACATCCACTCATTCTTCAATATGTAAGACATATTTTAACTTTACAGAAACATACAGTCACTGGATGTTGTCATCAGTGATGTCATCAGTGATGTCATTTGAGATGTCATCAGTGATGTCATCAGTGATGTCACTGACCATGTCATGAATGATGTAATATGTGACATCATCAGCAGTGGATTGCGGGTGCGCGATATATAGTTAGTGCAACTAACTATATATGGAATTTCAATGGTTTTGTGTGAGTAAAATAAGGTTTTGTAAATGCGAATTCCTAACTATATATGGTCTATAACCTATGGTTTTTTCAGTGAATTTTCAAGGTTTTGTAAATGCTAATTCCTAACTATATATGGTCTATAACCTATGGTTTTTTCAGTGAATTTTCAAGGTTTTGTAAATGCTAATTCCTAACTATATATGGTCTATAGCCTATGGTTTTTTCAGTGAATATATATATATACATACATATATAAACATATATCATCTGTATATCTATATAAATACAAACATAAATGCATGCATACATATACTTATATGCATACAGATGCATGTTATTTACATGAAAGTTGAAAAAACACTAATAAAAGCAAAGCTAAAAAGCCACCTCATTACAAACAGAATGGCTTTAACTTAAACGAGGGCGAGATCTACTGCATTTTCAATGCTTGTTTACTTTGGTTCCATCAAGAAGGCATTCAGATGTGTCACACATTTGCCATAAATTCTGAATGTTAGCACTCTAGTTGCACATTAGATCACTGTAGTAAAGCTACTGCTCACCAGGGACGTCTGCTGCTGGTATTCAAAGTGCATGTTTCAGTCTGCATGTCAGATTTTTTTTAATGAAATAGAAGAGGATTTGAGAAGTCACTCAAAATGATCCCTAATTTTTCTTTCTGACGCACTAATCATACTTTCTATGGCAAAATTAACCCCCTCATGTTGTTCCTTTTTAAATTGAGTGTTTTCAGACTTACCACTTCATTCCAATCAAGATGGCTTCTGGTGTGCCATACTTTTGTCATAAGTAAGACTGTTAGCGCTCTAGTTGTTCTTTAGAACACTCTGGGACATTCTGTCATTGGGCTATACTTGGGGTACATCTGGGTGATATTTGGGCTACATTTAGGCTCTTTTGTCTCTGGTGGCCATCTTGGGAGACTGTATGTCAGAATTTTTTAATGAAATCGAAGAGGGTTTGAGAAGTCACTCAAAATGTGCCCTAATTTTTCTTTCTGCAGCACTAATCATAATTCATATGGCAAAATATACCCCCTCATTTTGTTCCTTTTTAAATTAAATGTTTTAAGAGTTACCACTTTATTCCAATCAAGATGGCTTCAGGTGTGCAATACCTTTGTAATAAGTAGGACTGTTAGCGCTCTAGTTGTTCTTTAGAACACTCTGGGACATTCTGTCATTGGGCTATACTTGGGCTACATCTGGGTGATATTTGGGCTACATTTGGGCTCTTTTGTCTCTGGTGGCCATTTTGGGAGACTGCATGTCAGAATTTTTTATTGAAATAGAAGAGGATTTGAAAAGTCACTCAAAATGTGCCCTAATTTTTCTTTCTGCAGCACTAATAATACCTTCTATTGCATAATATACCCCCTCATTTTGTTCCTTTTTAAATTAAATGTTTTAAGAGTTAAAACTTTATTCCAATCAAGATGGCTTCAGGTGTGCAATACCTTTGTAATAAGTAGGACTGTTAGCGCTCTAGTTGTTCTTTAGAACACTCTGGGACATTCTGTCATTGGGCTATACTTGGGCTACATCTGGGTGATATTTGGGCTACATTTGGGCTCTTTTGTCTCTGGTGGCCATTTTGGGAGACTGCATGTCAGAATGTTTTAATGAAATAGAAAAGGATTTGAGAGGTCACTCAAAATGTGCCCTAATTTTTCATTCTGCAGCACTAATCATACTTTCTATGGCAAAATATACCCCCTCATGTTGTTTCTTTTTAAATTAAATGTTTTAAGAGTTACCACTTTATTCCAATCAAGATGGCTTCAGGTGTGCCATACCTTTGTAATAAGTAGGACTGTTAGCACTCTAGTTGTTCTTTAGAACACTCTGGGACATTCTGTCATTGGGCTATACTTGGGCTACATCTGGGTGATATTTGGGCTACATTTGGGCTCTTTTGTCTCTGGTGGCCATTTTGGGAGACTGCATGTCAGAATGTTTTAATGAAATAGAAAAGGATTTGAGAAGTCACTCAAAATGTGCCCTAATTTTTCATTCTGCAGCACTAATCATACTTTCTATGGCAAAATATACCCCCTCATGTTGTTTCTCTTTAAATTAAATGTTTTAAGAGTTACCACTTTATTCCAATCAAGATGGCTTCAGGTGTGCCATACCTTTGTAATAAGTAGGACTGTTAGCGCTCTAGTTGTTCTTTAGAACACTCTAGGAGGCTGCAGTAGAACACAAAGGAATCAACTGACAGTCTCTGTCCTTGTTGGATGTACATGTTTTACTGAGAATGTCAGACTTCATTTTCACATGACTGAGAAAGATAATGTGAATTTACAGAAAATATGCTTTCAGTTTAGCTTATAGATCCCCTTCCAAACCACTGTGGGAAAATCATGAGATATTAGTTTTCTTTCAAACAATATTCATGATATCACAGCAGAAGGTTTTTTCACATGGTAAAATCACCTTAGAACCCACCACAATTCCTAAAACGAGTATGGTACCATCAACAAATGATTTATAATGTAACTAAAGTCCTAAAACCCTCTATTAACTACAATGCTTTTTAATGAGGTGCTATCATGTATATTGGTCCCAAGATGGCTGCCAACACTTCTTGGATGAAGTGCTGACAGCCAATCAGATCAGATGTGTGGTTAGGCTCCGCCCAGATATATATCTTTTTTTGAACCTAAATTACTCAAAATCCACTGGAGCACATATATTGAGATCTAGCAAAGGCACATCGGGCTAACAGTCCCTACAATTTTGCCAAGTTTCGTGCAAATCCATTCAGCCGTTCGAGCTAAAAGTGAGGCCAACCGCCCTATGGAAATTAACATGGGAAAAACGCGTTTTGGGACCCCCCTTTTTTCTCGGCCCCCCCTTCATGAAACCCCCCCAAATTGTCAGGGGCTGCTCAGAAACAAAATGTTCCATTTTCCTGAAAATTTCAGCCAATTCCGTCCACAAACGCCAAAGTTATTAGACATAGAATTTTCAAAAATCCCATAGAGAAAAAATCCTAACTATATATACCTACTGGCGACCGCCAGTAGGTAATATGTGTGTGTGTGTGTGATTCATATGTACCATTAGGACGCCCCTATGATGTTTTTATATACAGCATTGTTCAAAGTACTGTTCTTGGGCCAAATCATCACTAATGGCATCACACACGCAAGATGACTCTAGGAGGATTCCCAAGCCACTCCCAAATCAATTCAAAGGATGGATCTGGTGGTCGGGGCTATAGGAGGGGTTAATAGCAGTTCTTCCTGCTCTCAGCTCCTACTAAGCCATGTTCACCAGCTTGAGACACTTTTTTCTGTTGCTGTGAGGGAAGGAGGTGGGAGAGAGAGCAGGAGTAACAGCCCAGCCCTTTCCTCCTGCCACACTTAATACCTGACCACAGAAGAAACAAATCAGGAGATGGAGATTAGAGTGGGAGCGACTAGGTTTGTACATAGTCCATCCCATTCAAGTCCTATTTTGTGGTTCAGTTTCAGACAGCTACAACATTCTGCAGTGCTTCTCTGTCCAAGATAAACACTGGGAGGGGAAGGAGCTGTATGTCTGTACCCAGCAAGTAGCCAGACACTATTCAGAATTTCTTTAGCCTAAGACAAAATCCCAAGTGTCTGACTTTTATTCTGGGTCACAGATTTAAACAAAGCACGCTAGCAAGGAGCCAGGTGCTAACTGGATTGCTTTCTAACCTCTGAAAAAATCCAAACCAAGCCTGGCATCATGCTGGAGTGCATACACTTACCTACTCATCTGTCCCCCAGCCAGGAGCCCTAAAGCTATGTGGATTTCTGCTTCACCTTGGCATACACCAGACCAGCCCATGTCCCTTTTCTGGAGAACAGACACACAGACACGGACACAGACACACAGACACACTCACACCAACACAGAAACACACAAAGAGACACAGCCAGTCTCTCTCTCTCTCTCTCTCTCTCTTTGGATTTTTTTCTTAGCATCTCAATAAACTCAAGCAGCACCTGGCTGCTCGCAGAAGAGCTGACACACTCATGTCTGCACCACAAGAAGCCTGGCTATTGCTTTGGATTCTTCTATCTTCAGAACAAATGCAAAAGACAGAAACACACAAAGTGAGGCGCCAAGAAGCCTTTTTGATTTTTTTCTCAGCTTCAGGAAAATTCAAAACAGTGTCTGGCTCCCCTTTGGTGTGCAGACACACATGCCTGTGTCCCAGTGAGAAGCTTGGATTTTTTTTCTTGGCTTCAGAAATATCCAAATTGTCCCTGACACCTTGCTGGGGAGCAGACACACTCGTCCGTGTTCCAAAAAGAAGCTGAATGTTGTTTCAATTTCTTCTTCATCTCAGGATAAATTTAGTCTGTACCTGGCTTGCCAAGGTGGTGCAGACCTACACACTACTGTGCCCAGACAAGGAGCCCAGATACTGTTTGCATTTTCCCCTAACATTAGCAATCCAAATATCTCCTGGCTTCTCGCTGGGGCACAGACAGGCACACAGGTCTGCTCCCCAGTCTAGTTCCTAGAGAAGAGCCTGGCCCCTGTTTCAATTTTTTATGAAGCTAAGAAAAAGTCCAAAGAGCACCTAGTTTGGAAAAATCCAGTCTGGGCGTGTCTTTAGGGGTACTGGAAATGTACTTTATGTTTCACCATGTTGTCTGGGGCCAGTCCCCTCTGCAACAATCCGAGGAGACTGGTCAGACTGGCCTCCGCTTGAGTGTATGACTAATAAATCATTTTGGTTTGTATTGTCTACTGTCTGTCCGACTCTTCATTTGTATGGAATGCTAAGAGATGGTCGCGAGTGACCCAGGTGGCCCTAATCGGGTAACTTCCTTCAATGGTTTTAGCTTACCCATAAATTGTGTGCTATCTCATGGAAAGGCAAAAAATTGCCCAAACTTTACTTTTGACAGGGCTAACACAATCTAATTTCTTTAGGTCTAATTTTGTAGGCACGCTTTTAAAGAAATTTTAATGCTCAATTGACCATTTTTTCCTGGAAATATAAGCTTTGCTCATCACAAAAACTCTGGGAGGAGTACAAAAGAGGAGAGGTATTGGTCAACAAAATGCTTGTCAGTTCTTTATAGAACGTAAAGAGTTCCTGTGTGGACTCCCTGTCTAATATATTTTCTTAGCAGCCACTGTTATCTTTTTATACCAATAACAAAGTCAACTTATTTTGCACTTTAAGTGAAGTAAGTGCATCTAACATTAATGGTATTTGATGCCAAACTCTTCTAAGGGTGTTGCTGGACACGCTCTAAAATCAGGAGAACTATAAATAGAGGAATAAAGGATTCCCAACTCATCTTTGGAGATTGCTTTCATGTTCATAGTTTGTATTTTTCAATGCCTGTTGGTTGCACATGAATCTAAAGAGGGAGCACTAAACTCTCTGACTAACTTATCTTCAAGATCATGATGAAGGAACTATACATTCAATAACATAACAGAGCATACAACACAAGTTAACAAATCGCACAGGGTAGCCTAACACGCCAAGCAAATCACATACTTTAAGATAAAAGCATTAGCAATGCAGTTTTAGGTCACAGCTTAACAAATTTAGAAATAACGTACTCAGCAAAAAGTGGACTGAACTTAGAAATAGAGGGAACCCTAACAAGCAGTTATCAAGCAGACACAGATGTTGATGAAAAAAATCAAGTTGATTTCCTGTTATGCTTTAATTAAAATGCACAAAAGTTCGGAAAGGAGGTGTGAGGGTCACCAACTAAGCCTAACTTCCACCTCAATGCATTTTCTAAGGATGTCCTGTTTGACGATATATATGGTGTAATTAATGACTTTGCCAGAGAATATCAACATCTCGACCTGGTTCCTTAAATAAGCACACTGTATCTGCCACCAGCTATAGGCCAGCTATTTAGAATTCCTTGCAAACATGATCACTATTAACAGCTCTGGTCATCTCCTGGACTCACCTCAGTACCATCCAAAAAGACAAAGACATACAGGATCAGAATTTCAAGGACAGGCACCAATGTCTTTGCCAAAAGGAACCTGGGTGCTTTTTCTTTTTTTAAAGTTTTCAGTTTTGAAAAGGTTCAGGGAGAGTTGGCAGTGGTAACTTGGACCACTGACTACACTGCCCAAAGTTGCTACTCTGACTACCAAAGGGGAAGGTGCTCAAAGGTGACTGCTTCAGGTTTGTGAATCAGTTACCACCCCATGTTTGGAGTCAGTAGCCATTCAATAGTTTGCAACCAGAACTACTGTTGCAAAGCATTGATGCGTATGGTACCAATTCGCCATTTTAATGAACGCCAAAAACAGGCACCCTCCAAATTGTGAATTGGTGTCTATTTCTAAATCCATTTTAGGTATCTTTAGAACTTTACCAACTTATAAAATTGATTTAACAAATGAGAAAAGGGGATTTTGCTGATTGAGATGTTGGAAATCACAGAGTTTTTCAACTGCAAAATCCTCTAGTTCATCTGGCAAACTGTTCCGAATACATAAATTGCAAATGACATCAGCAACAACTTGGTTACTAACAAATATAGTCTCAGCTCGCCATTTACATTCAATAACCCAGCACAGTACAAGGCATGGTATGGCATACTATTGATCGTGATTTAAAGCTGTATTTCTGCATTTATCCCATTTGTATGTATGATTTTACCTTTTGGCCACTTTAGCACCTTTACTTTGGCCTTCTAAGACAGTTGAAACTTTATGTGATTTTTTTTAAAGTACCGTACCATGCACATTACCTACTTTATGGACTTAATGTTTATAGTTTTTAATTACTTTGCCAACTCCCATTGTAATCTAGCTACCAAAAACTTATTTTGTGCTATTTTTTTTATTTTTATTAATTGCATTCTTTTCATAGGTTACTTTGAACAACCCCTCATGAGCGAGGAATCCTCATAAGTTGCACAATGAAAAATTGTAATTTTACTAGATCGAGTGTTAAATTAAATGAATAAATGTCATATCTATATAGTAAGTAAGCAAGTAAGTGGTTTATAAAGCGCTCAATTGCCGAGGCGTCTTGGAGCTGGATAGCAGAGATATGAGAAGAACCCAAGTAAGGGCAGGTTGTTACTGAGTCGGAAAGAGACAGGTTTTCAATAAGGCCTGCAATTGTGTATGGACAGGTTGGGATCTAATGTTCAGAGGCAAATTGTTCCACAGCTTGGGAGCTAGATGGGAGAGGCATCTGCCTCCCCATTTTGCCTTCTTGATTTTCGGGACGTTAACCAGTGCTTGATTTACTGATCTCAGAGAGCGTCCGGGGGTGTACCATTGGAATAGTTTAAGATATTCTGTTGGTCCACCTCCCTACAGGGTTTTATGAACTAGATTAGTGCCTTGAATTCAATCTGCTCCTTGACTGGAAGCCAGTGAAGTTTCCTAATAGTCCCAGGTATATGATTATATTTAGGGATGTTCAGTAGGGTTCGAGCAGCGGCGTTCTGCAAGGATTGCAATTTGATTAATTGCTGTTTATCCATACCTAGGTAGAGGGAGTTGCAGTAGTCAATCTGAGATAGCACGAGTGCTACCACAACCATTTTCCTTAACTCCATCGGGAGAAACAGGAAGATATTCCACAGTATCTTTAGAGTGAAGTAGTAGGTTGAGGTTACCTGGTTTATCTGTTCCACAAAACGGAGCTGATTGTCACACACAACGCCCAGCTTTCTCATTTTGGTCACTGGCAACAACAGACAGACTCCTGCCACTGTCGTCCACCAGGCAGAATTCCAAATGGGAGTACCAGTGCCAAACTCCATAACCTCCGTCTTCTGGGTGTTTAGTTTCAGATAGTTTAGGTGCATCCATTGTATGATGTGATCAAGACAGCTATGGAACCTAGCCAACGGCACGTCTTCCCTGGAGGATATGGAAATTATGATTTGTGTATCGTCGGCGTACCATACAAGTGAGAAACTGTGGTCTTTGACTAGTTTGGCCAGCAGAGTCACATATATGTTGAATAATGTGGGTGAGAGCGCCGCCCCTTTGGAACTCCACAGGGGAGGTAAAATGTGTCCAACTTAAGGTTACCCCAGCAGACCTTGTGCTCTCTCCCTGTCAGGAAGGAAGTGAGGAGGGCAAGAGTGGTGTCCCGAATCCCAATTGCCTTCAGCCGTTGCGTGAGAACTGAGTGATTCACCATGTTGAACGTGGCAGATAGGTTAAGTAGGATCAGGACAGCCCTGCCACCTCTGACAATTTGCCATCGGACTTCCTCCATCGCCATGACTAATGCAGACTCAGTAAAATGGCGGGAACGGAAGCCATGTTGAATACTGTCAAGTAGATTATTGGAGTCCAGGTAATCGTTTAGATCTGTGTTTATGGCTTTCTCCAGAACCTTGGCTGCCAAAGGAAGGCAGGAGATAGGTCGGTAGCTAGTAACGTCACATGGGTCCAGGGAGGAATAGGACAAATTACAACGCATACCTTTACAACACAGGTTTTTACATCGCAACATACATTACAAAGCATGATTTTCAAACGTATGGCATCACAATGCATTTTTAAAAACTACATTTACAATGCATTCCAACACAAAGCATACCATTACAAGGCATACCATTACAAAGCATAATACTTTAAGGGCAACAGTAGGGTAAGTATTGGATAGTCTAGAGGTAAAAATTAATATTCCCACTCCAGTGAGTGCAACAGCAGGGTAAGTGTTGGATAGTGTAGGGGTAAAAAATACTATTTCCACTCCAGTGAGTGCAACAATAGGGTAAGTGTTGGATAGCGTAGGGATAAAAATTACTATTCCCCATTACTTACCTTATAATGTGTTGTAATGGCATGCGTTGTAGTGACATGCATTGTAATGGCATGTGTTGTAGTGGCATCTGTTGTAATGGCTATGCTGTAATGGCATGCGATGTAAAGGCAATTGTGTTGTAATGACTGCATTGTAAATGTAGTGTGTTGTAATGACTGCGTTGGAATGGTTGTTTCCCTCCAGGGAGGGTTTCTTTAGAATAGGTGTGATGCAGGCCTCCTTCCATGCTAATGGGACAACCCCTGACCTCATGATAATGTTTAAGAAGGGTGCGAGTAGTGAGCTGCTTTGTTTCAAGACACCATGGATGATGGCTGGTGGGCACGGATCACCCAGAGAGCCTGACTTGATGGCCAATAGTATGTCAGGCATTTCATACAGCACAAAAGTTACACGGCACATTAAATAAGGACAACTCACCACATTAGGGTTCATCGACACGCCTTGTAGTTAACACCCACTTCTAATTAATTCCATTTACAGTCAAGGAGATTACTGCCCAACCTTTAGCAATTGACTTCGCTTAGTATGTAAACATCCTCAATCTGATATTTGTGCATTAGGTGACATTCACCTTACATGTCACAAACATACCTGGAGAGACTGACGTCAGACCCCAGGTTAACACTGAGGTGATGTGAAAGCAGAGGAAAGTCAGATCTATCGGAGAGTCACAGGCAGTAATCAACCACATTTGTGTGTGCTGTAGACTGCTACAGTGAGGCAGCTATATCTGTCTACAACATGGGTACTCACAAACATGTTCCCAAGGGCCACAAACGTTGGCCTATTATCTGACCAAGGGCTGCATTGATGCCAGCATGGCGGGGGGATGCAGTTTTGAGGCAACATGGCTCTGAAAGTAAAGGTATACCTAGAGTTAAGTGGTGCAAGACAACCTTGTCATTTCCTTTCTTTAACTTCAATTAACCTTTCAACAAAAGCTTGCCTGTATATTTAACATTTTTTAATGTTAGTTCCGAATAAAGTGAACAGCAGCCCAGTGCTACTGTTGTACAGGGACTGCATGTAAAGGTCAGGAGGGCTGCATACCCCTCCCTTCCCCAGGCTATACTTAGAGTATCACTGGTCTAAAACCTTTTAGGTCACATCAAAGACAGGCATGCACTCTGTGTTTCGCATCACAGGGACAGAAGAGGCAGACTACAGCCTGCCATGTCTAAGAATCTTGATACCCGTTTATTAGAAGGACAGCAGACCATATACCAGAAGACTCTGAAAAGGGCAGTGTATTGCATGGACAGAGGCATATGCTTACAGAAAGCCATGTCCAATGCTTACTTTTTATAAGAAAGTGCTGGCGGGGAACATCCTTTTCAACGCGGATTTTACTCCTTAGTACTTTTAGAACGCGTCCGTTCCAACGCAAGTCGTAACCACGACTTGCGCTGGAGGGCGCTAGAGGATAAAGAATAGTATATTTACTATTCCAACACCTTCCCTAGTATCCACGGGGACTGGTGTTAGAATAGTAAACTATACTATTCACTATCAGCGCCCCCCAACGCAAGTCGTTGTAACGACTTGCGTTGTTAAAGACGCGTTGTAAAAGCACGCGTTGTGACGGTACGCGTCGTACCGTCATACATCCGTGCTGGTGCCTGAAGCTCTGGCGAGAAGTCTGTGGCCATTGCAATTAAATGTCTACACGCAGCATACCAAGACTGGAAGTCTTAAATCCACCTAATATGTCTATTATCCACCACCAGATACTTTTTGCTGCATGTATCTCTCACTTGCAGTTGCCCATTTTCTCCCTTTGTGACATTTTTTCTGTCTTTCTCTTCCTTTGTCTATGCGATTTGTGTATTTTTACCTCACTTGCTTTCTGGAAATATCTGATGCAGGAAAATAATTTCCAGTCCCCCAAAAATAGTGCTGGTGGGCTCCGGCACAAATTCAGCACTGGTCATGTCTCTAGGGTGCCAACAGGAAATGTAGTGTATATCAAGTGATACAGGTCTCTGCAGGTGGTCATGTCCCTAGGACATAGGGATTGTGTGCGTCTATCACAAGAACAGGAGTGTCTGCAGCCTGCCAACTGCCAGTGGGAATTGGCAGGGATAGTGCCTTGTAGATAATAGGCAGCGGCAGCACTCAACATTTTGAACAGGTGGAGTGCTTCCGCTGGAATTGTGCAGCGTCTAGCATGGGCATTCAAAACGTTTTCAAACACGTTGGTGTATGTGTGCCTGCCTAGAGAATAGTTACTAAGGCTGTAGCTGGGCTGCTCCAAATAACAACAATGGCCTACTAGGCTGTACTGCCTGTCAAAACATGGGAAACTAAAGAATCAATGTAAACAGTAGGCAGGACATTCGGGATGGTGATGTGTATAATGGCTTAGGTGAGAAAGGTGTCACAACTCTCACATTCACATTCACATTTATCCACCTATGCATTCCTCTCAGTGACTGAAAAAAACAGCTCCAGAGATCATTCTTTAATGCACATGTCAATTATGCCCTAGCTGTATATATTCTGAACTTGCTGCCTCCCATGAGAGAGGAAAGTTTGCTTTACTACTACCATACTGTGGTAAGCACAGCTTGCACTGCGGCTGCCTGATTTGTGCATGTTCTGTGATGGCAAAAGCGTGCACTGCTGCTGTTCTAGTTGTGCCTGTCCTCTGTAGATGAGAAGCTTGCACTGTTTCTGTACACAGTGTGCCAGTTCTGTAAAGAGGGGTCTATCCACTACTGTTGCCCCATCTAATATGCAAAGCAAACATTGAATGCACTTGTATAACATACCTTCTGAACTTAGTACTGTTTCACAATACCTGATGGGAGATTCCCAGACCTACAGTAATGTGGAAGGTGACTAATCCCACAGGTTCAATAAGCAGGGTCCAATACTTGACTCTCCTTTTTTTATGAAAGTATGATAATTCCATAAGGGTTTTGCTGTTTCTCTATGTTTATGCATACAGAGAACATACACTATTCCTTTAAGTCCTCTCTCTTTAGTGTTTTAGCTACCGGTGTTGTACTTATCCTGTATTTGTGCGAGAATCAAGTGACATTACGCCGGCTACTGCCACTTGTCCTTTACTTGCTGTTTGTGTCAGGGCCGGTCCTAGGCATGGGCGGTATGGGCAGCTGCCCAGGGCCTCGCGCTCAGGGGGGCCCCTGCCGGCCCAGCTGCCCAGGGCCTCGCGCTCAGGGGGGCCCCTGCCGGCCCCGCAGAGTAGGGAAAAGCGCACTCGCGCAGGCAGTAAGGCACTTAGAGGGGCCTCACATCTTCCCTTTCGCCCGGGGCCTCAGAAGGCCTCAGAAGGCCTAGGACCGGCTCTGGTTTGTGTTAGGGAACATTGTGCTGCTGATGTCCACATTGTAACTTTGTTGTGTTGTTAAGCTTAATATAAAACTTTCCACTAGACAAAATACAAAACAATGTGTGTTGCCACTGCTTGCTTTAATGTGTGATGTGAATGAAAGAGGTAACCCTCACAAAATATGTGAATAAAGTAACATTTCAGATTTAAATGTGAAACAAGTAGTTTTTCAAATGGCCTATGTCACTTTGTAACACTTTAAAACACAGCTGACAAAAGGCTCCATCTCATGTTTAAGAAATGTGACCGGTTCTGGCATTTCAGCCAATAGCACTTTGTTTGTTGGGGTTTTCAGTAAGCGATGACACTGTTAAAAGCAGAACTATTTGCTTCACAATGCAACATGATGTTGGCTGAAAATCCAGGAACAGATGATGTTAATATGTCATAGTGCCACTTGGCAGAACTATGAGATGCAAAATAAAATTACGTTTCTGACCTTCTGCCAGTTTCTTGTTAGCAATAATGGGTTAAGGAGCCAAGTGGCTGATAGGGCAGAAATAGTCTTTCAAACAGATGCCAGCATTTCACTTCTGATTGACGAACATTCACGCTCCTTGGAAAAACAAACAGCATACTAAAAGCTTGCTACCACGGTGCAAGCAGCAGCTGAATGTGTGGGAAGAGGCACTGGGAAAGGAAAAACAACTTGCTGATGTCCTCGTCCCTCTTCGTGTGTCTGTTCTCCATCAAGAGGCTGGTGGGATTCAGGTGGAGCCCCTGAAACATCACTGTGATGCACCAAACCTTGAACAGATGCAGAACACACTGCAGACTCTGCCCTGCGAGGACCTCCAGCGAAATTAGGGACAGCAGTGAGTCTGCAGCCTGTCTTCTTCCAGAAGACAGTGATATCTGTTTATTGCAGATACACACTGCCACATATGGGAAAACCGAAAGGCCCTAAAAGGTACAATGTGTTGTGCAGCACAGGGACAGGGTTGCCAGTATCAAGTAAGTTGTGTTCCAGAGGACACCTAGAAGGACTTTATGGTGTATATCGAAGAGATTGGAGAGTCAATTTACAATCTGCCATTTTATGTGTGTTCGAAGAGATCGAAAGGGGCAGTGGGTTGTACATTATGCTGGCGGATGAGGATGTCTACACCTTGCCATGACACAGAGGACACAGAGAGGCTGTTGTCTATCAGGCTAAAATTGGGACGTGGGTGTCTATCTACAGCCTACTATGTACCAGGCGGCTTCAAAGAGGACTGAGTGTTGTGTATCAGAAGGACAGTCGCCTATTTATCGAGACTGCCTTACACATGAGGACACTGAGGGGGACGGTTGTCTATCAGGTTAAAATAGGGACAGGGTTGTCCAGCTACAGCCTACTATGTACCAGGCAGCTCCAAAGGGGAGTGTTTGTTGTGTATCAGAAGGGATGTCGCCTATTTATCTAGACTGCCTTACACAAGAGGACACAGAATGGGCCCAGGTGTCGCCTGCGGGGCTGATATCTGCACGTCGGATGGACATGAGCGTCAGTCTACAGCCTTCTATGTACGAGAGGAGGAGTAAAGGGGGTCTGTGTTGTTTAACAGAGGTCAGTAGCCTATCCTACAACTGCTTTGCTCAGGGGGCACAGAGGGGGTCCTGGTGTTCCCTATTGGAGTGATATCTTTATATTAGGGGATCAGGAGTGTGAGCTGTATATCATAGGGACAAAGGAGTGCTTGCAGCCTTGAGTGTCCAATAGGACAACAATATTTCTATATGGCAGAGACAGGGCAGTTTTCTTACCCCATCAATGACATGTAAACAAGGTCAGAGGCTAACAAACATTCCACAGGCACTTGTCAGATTACCAAAACTCATGAGGCATTAACAGGCGCCATGGATGGAACATCAAAGGGTCAGGTAAAAAAGTGTCAGTGATCTATGGTTGCCAAGCATGGGCACCAGTGGTTCAATGAGTACCCAAAAGATCAGCAGTGCAGGGACAGTTGCCCATCGACCACTGGGGAGAGGAGTGTCATAAACAACAGAATATTCTAAATCAGAAAAGGTGACATCAGACTCAGAGATTTCTATCTGTAACCCATCAGTTTTATGACCCAGTAACTGTTGTATGTTTTGTCGTAGACAGAGGGGATCAAACCTATAGCCTAATTTAACCATAAACACGGGGTTGCGAGCCATAAATATCTGTGAGTGGTGTACCTGCCTACAGCACGTTACCCTAAACCAGATAATGAAGGACATATATCACAAAGATTTCTCTCCATAAACTCACCGTAGAATAGTCCAGAAACTGTGGCATGTGTATGAGAGGAACATGTGCTTACATAACTTAATCCGGGGTCCCCTAGCCATATATTCCAGTGAGAGGTGTGTCTGTCTATAGGGAATTACAATAAAGCAGGGGTTATGGGACATATATCACAGGGAAAGGGTGCTCTATCTGTAAACTAACTTCACGATAAAGTACCTTGCATCATAAGGTCAGTGATTACACTTATATCCCAACATTTTCATAAACCAAGAACTATCAATAATTTGTCTCTGCAAGATGTATGTCTGTCTGCACACATTACCATAAATCAGTGACTGTAGGGTGAACATCAGAGAGGCTTCTGTTTATATTAAAACATTAACAGTGACTGTTGATTGTGCATTACAAAGAGAGGGGTTTTCCCTTAGCCCAGCATTACAGTGAACAAGGGACTGTCAAATATTTATCACTGTTACTGCTGTTCGACTGTTCAATGCATCAAGGTGTGCAGGACATACATCAAATGGAATATCTTTCTATTAATACCTCAATAACAGCTATGTGTGCATTCTACAGAAAGGCATCTACATCCATAGCCCCAGGGCTTTAAGTGGGATCAAAAGAGTGTGGGGACTCTAAAAGGGGCGTGGCCAATTTAATTAAGGGAGTGGCTTAAAATATGTAATCTAAAAATCTGAGTTTAGCATAGTGTACCGCCCGATTTGTATTTTGCTGTTTCTGTCATTGCACCCAGATATATGATACAAGTACCATCATACCTACAGCAAGTCAAGACTATTGGCTTTGTCAATAGTTGTTAGTTGCATAAGATAAATTAGCAGCAACTATGGCTCATTAATTATATTGAAAAAGCTTCCATTTAAAGCCCTGGTGACACCACGACAATGTTGCTGCTCTTGAGTTTCAAAAAGGAAATCCAGAGAGAAAATGACTCCCTTTAAAGGATTTCCCTTCCACTACAACACTCACCTGGCATGACGTCATGCCGTCACTTCTCCACAAGTGAGAAGTGAGCAGTGTGAGCAGCGCACATCGATGTGCTTGCTGTCATTGCAGTCCGCCTGTGTTATTGCACAAAACAGAGCCCGATAAAAACCCGTTTCGAGGACCCCTTAAAAAAAACTGCCGATGCTCAGCACCGGTGAAACCCGGCCGACTTAAAGCCCTGCATAGCCCCATTATTAACATAAATCGGGGGCAGTGAGGCGTATATCAAGAGGACATGAGAGTCGAGATGCCCAATACTTCAATAAACCGGTCACACCATCCATTGTCCAACATTACCATAAACCAGGGACCATGGACCCGTTTCACAGAGACCAGCGTGATCTAATAAACAAGCACATGACTGCACATCTCAGCTGCAAGTGCCTCCTTCTGCTGCCAAACACCGCCACAAAGTGGAGACCGATGAACGAATATCACGAATATCACAGGGAGAGATGTGTCAGGTACAGGAAGCCGTAAGAACACAGCCGCAGCTACCCACTACATGCTGTGTGTCAGAGTACGGAATACTGCCTTAAAAGCGAGTACATCAGACACAGGCTGAGGAGGGCAGTGCAGGCAGCATTTCAGCTGTTAACCTGAAGAACGTCACCAGCAACGTGGAGTGAAGGAGGCAAGAGCTAGCAAGGGGAATACACTACAAAACAACGTGTTCAAATTACTTCAGTGCAAGCGTGATATAAAGGGTGGGGATGCTGTCCAAGGTACTTGCAGAGTGCAAACAGGGCACCTTAGCTGCCAATTATAGGCACAATTCATTTCCTAACAACTAACAACACACTCAAAACAATCTCAAATCAGCAACCTCGAGGAACCCGACCTCACATGAAAAGGGCAAAACTTTCCCTTGCGTGGCCACACAATAGGGAAGGGGTACCCTGTTTAGCTTTCTGGATACATTGTCCCCGCTCACACTCACCTGTCCTCACGCACAAACGACCCTGAATACCCGCTGTCTATCTTCTCGGCGCCTCCCACTCAACTTCCAGCGCTCACTTTCCCCTCGACAGAGCTGCTCCTCCGCCTGCACCGTTCCGTTCCACCAGAGTGGGGGGGGGGGGGGGGGGGGGGGGGGGGGGGGGGGGGCTTGCTTCTTCCCTCGCCTGGGGCACAGCCGCCCGTCATCTAATTCCAAGTGACTGGCGGGGGTCTCCTCTGTGGCCAGCTGAGTTTACGTGTCTGTCTGGCAGCGCTAGGTTTTGCTGCTGGAAGTCCCGCTGGTCCTAAACGACTGGTTTTACTCCCTCCCACCTCCTCCTCTCTCATCCCGAGCCCCAGCGAGGAAGCGACAGCGCGAGGGCGGCAGCCCCCACCCGGGGACAGTCTGCGCTGTCTCTGCCGTGGAATATCCGTCTGCTGCCAGCAACAATAGCAAGAGCTCAGAGACCAGTGTGGAAAGACCCAATATGACGACCATGGCCGTGACTTATTGTCTCTATCAAGAAACATAAGCACTGTACAAAAAGCACGGCACAGCGACTGTGCAATAGCTCAAAGCATACCATAAGAATGGGTATATTCATGTAAACAAAGTTGCCCAACAGCCGGTGTCCGTATGTCGCGTGCTACACTATCAGCCAGTTCTGGCCTTTTTAGCTGAAGGTGCCACACGTCACACGAGGTATTTTGGCAGCTATATATTGCGGCCGTTCTTTGGAAATAATGAAACACTGCATTTTTTTGAGTGCACAATGCAAAACCTTTAACATTTTAGGGACTTTATGTCAAGGATTGTACGTTTGCCAGAACTGGTCTTTTAAGACACTGAGTGTTGGGATTTTAAAGGTCGCCCTTACAATGGGAAAACGTGAAACCACAAGTACCAGAATGCAACCTGCTGCTGCAGTTGCCTAACTAGCCTTGTAAGGCTGGAGGTGTCACGCGTTACGTGCCCATTTTGACAGTTATATAATTAACTGGGAATAGGCTTAAGAACACCACTGGTGCCCAACAGGTGCGCTACCCACGCGGCAGCAATTGTGAGCAATTTGTGTCAGGGCGGTTTAGCCTGTTCCCTCCGTCAGTCGCTCAGATGCCCGCGTGACTGGATCGCTCGTTTGGGCTGCAGGCTCGCGCTGGCCCTGAGCGTAAGGGGCGGAGGAGTCCTGACGGCTCGCTCTCAGCCGGTGCCCGGGCCCCCGGGGGCGCCGTTGATGCATTGCCTGCCTCGTAACTGCAGTCAGGATGTAGGGGGCGAGTTTTCGCGGAGCGGGAAGCACGCTGTACCCGGGAAAAGGACCAAGAAGGAGGATTCCCGCTAGGCCAATTACCAGCCCCATAAAACAAACATTGACGAGAATAATAATACCGGCTCTCCCGCCTAGGCTGTGAAGATTATGAATACTGACTAGTGGTCTCGAGAGGTGGTAATCACAGTCCTTTCCTCACAGCCGACGGAGTAGAGTTCATGATGGCAGCAATATATGTTTTCCTTACAACCATGACAGGTGTTGGAAGGGCAGAAGAAGGGCTGTGTAAGGTGCGTCCCACACAGCCAGTGACGTACCACGTATGGCATGGACCCGAATGCAAGCAGTTAAAATGGACCTCCCCTCCCCGTGCCAGGTCTCGACGCCTTTACACCTGCGTCATTATTACTAGCTAAGCTAGGGCACACAGAACAACTGACCACAGACAGCAGCTGTGCAAAACAAAGCTAAAACAGGCGTACCAGAGGCACCACCTGGATAGCGAAAGCACAGGAAACACTCATACAAGTGCTGAAAGTCCGCCCTCTTTATTTCTCGTTACCAACTACCCATTGTAGTTTTGTGTGAGTTACCAATGACGGAACCCTTTGACTCCTGATGGACTCAGTAGAACTGTGAAGAATGTGTTAGAACGTAATGAAGTGAAAGCAGGTTTAGAATTTATCAGATACACACCAATTAATAAAGATGTGTCGAGCCAAGCTCCGTGTGTGGTGCAGTTATTAGCGAGTTCTCGGGCTGGGGAGGATGCTACAATTGGTGACGAAATAGGGGCTAAAGAACCCGAAGATTGACAATACTCTCCCAGAGAGTTTGCAGTGGTTCAGTGAACTGCCTGTGAATGCCGCTCATGCCTCTTTCGAAGTGCAGAATCAACGCTTGGCAAATGTGAAGTGAAAGTGCCATTCCAGCCAATGTGAAGCTTTTGACGATAATGAAAGCTTCACGGGCATGGCTTGGAAGCTGATGGAGCAGGCTGCGTGAGCGCCGAGCTCCGCACAGATCCCCGCAGCAATCCTGAAATATTGAAGCTTTCTGGCCTGCCCGCCGGCACAGAGCACGGCCGAAGGGGTGCTGACCTGCCCTGGGGACATCGGACACAGAGCAGGAGTTTGAGTGGATTTCCTGCCCGAGGTTGCTGGCAGTGGCGCGTCCCAAAATGGCGGCAGTCCCGATGGCGAACGCTCAGGCCTAGACCAGAGGTCATGCAGAGCCGCCCGCTGGGGGAACAATTTATCTAAAAGAGGGGTTGTACCCAATGAAATCCACATGGGACATGGGTGCTATATGGTGTATGAAAAGAGGGGTCCCTGTGGAATTTTATTATAGAAAGAACAAATTAGTATATACATAAACACTGTCAATTAATCACAATGAATGAACCATAGGATTCGGTAAATCAAAGTGCCCCAAGAAAGGAAATGGGAGTGGGATAGCGTGATGCTGTGAAGGAAAAGGACAGTGAGGGAATAAAGTTGGTGACAACTTATATATTTCGAAATCAATTCCAAATAACGTACAGTTTCAAGGCTTCAGGTCCCTGAGCCGAAACAAAGGATCATAACATATCCCAAATATTTTAAACAATTTCTGCTGACACAGAAGTATTCAACTTAATGGGGGCGTGTCAACTGAACAAGAAATGAAGTAGCGCTGGGGGAACAAGGCACTGCTGGAGCGGGAGTGGAAGCTCATCGGAGGATCTGCTGCGGACTGGATTGCCGACGAGCACGGGACGGCTGCGGGCTGTAGCGTCCCGCATCACGGACGCCTCGGGCAAGAGCGGCCTGCTGAACGGTGGGAGCTGTGGCTGGATGCGGGGACCCTGAGGCTCCGTCCCCTGGAGCTGCGTCTTTTGAGCGGAGAGGGTGCGGCGGAACGAGGACACCTAGCTGTGCATGGAGGAGCTGCGGCACCGTCGATCCTGCCTCGGTAAGTGTGGTGCGGCCTAGCCCGGGGCTCCTGGCTGTGGAGGCGGACGTGGGCCCACAGAGAAGGGACTTCTGCATGCCCGATCTACCGGCTGGAAGCAGGAGAGGTGGAGGGCAAGTAGCGGAGCCTCGAGCCTCGGGGGTGCGGCACTTGACCCTGGAAGGTTGCCTGTTGGGGTGCAGCACGAGGGCAACGGAAAACCCTCAGTGCGTGTTTTGGCCTCCAGGACAGAGGCAACAGGTGTGGGCCTAAGGGAGAGTGTCTCCGAAACAGCCCCGGGCGAGGGGTATACACACGACACGACACGACTGGGGCCTGAGGAGGTGGAGGTGCTGCAGACGAATCCCCTGTAAGGGTGCGGGTTGTTGTTCCTCATCCGCCACTACTGGACTGGACTGCGCAAGGAGCAGAACGTTGTTTAGCGGGGATTGGCAGCAGCGGGACCGGATCTAGCGCTCGTGGGTCCGCGCTGCTGAGGGAGTGTGGAGATCCATTTTCTGGGACACCTGGGCCACGGAGCGAGGAGCCTCTGGCGGGCTGGACTCCTGGGATCATTTGAGGCGGGCTCGGTTGCTGGTTGCCCTTCTGGAGTCTGGGCACCGTGGCAAGTCCATATATACCTGCACACGCTCCGGAGAGCCAGAGCATGGGGAAAACGAAAGGGAAGCAAGGTGGGGTACAGCAGCCACCAGAAAGCGACTCGTCGGCGCAGGCCGAGTTAGATCAGTTTGAGGTACCCCAAGAACCCAAGATGCAGCAGCAGTTCGATAGGATACTGGTGGTGATTGCTGACTCACGCACGGCCCTGCAACAAGACATTGCACAGGTGGGAACGGGGCTAGGCCTGCTGCGAGCGGACAGGGCCGGACTGGGAACCAGAACCGGCCCTGGCAAAGTGCTCGGCCGGCCCCCCTCCCCCCCTCCCGAGAGGGGGGGGAGGGGGGGGCACGACCGCGCTCTGTGTCAGGGCCGGTTTTCAGCCGTTTTTGTTACGGGCCGTTTTTGCAGCATAAGTTCCCTGTAACAAAAACGGCCCCCAGGGGCCCAAAACCAGCCCCCAACCATGCGGCCCACCCGGGGATTGCCCGGTGCCCGCAACGGCCAGTCCGGGCCTGCGTGCGGACCACTCTAAGCTTGCGGATAGGGTAAAGCAGGTGGAGGTAATGCTGCAGGAGGTGGCGCCAGCCCAAACTGTACTGGGGAACAAAATGACAGACACTTTGGAACAGATACAGGCATTGGGGGAACGGGCGGAGGACGCGGAAAGTCGAAATCGGAGGAATAACATTCACGTGGTGGGCCTGCCTGAGAAAGTGGAGGGGACAGACATGGTGCAATATCTGGAGAACTGGCTGAGGACTGCGGTGGCTGCTGAGGGGCTGTCGCCCTTCTACACCTTAGAACGGGCGCGCAGAGTACCTGCGAAACCACCGCAACCGGGGCGTCCTCCCCGCCCAGTGGTAGCAAGACTTCTGCATTATAAGGATAGAGACTTATTACTCCAAAAAGCGCGAAAAGATGACCCGTATCAGGTTGAAAATGGCGAAGTCTCTATTTTTCTGGATTATACTCTGGAGATCCAGCGTCGCCGCGCATCTTTCCTGGCAGTTAAGAGAGAGCTGAGATCGGAAGGCCTCCAATATTCCTTGTTATTCCCAGCCAGACTGAAAATAATGTTAGATGGTGGCACTCATTTCCATGATACCCCAGAGGACGCATGGTCCTGGTTGGAAACCTATAGGGCTGGGACAGACCACATGAAGTGGCACCACCAGGAGTCCTCAAGGGAACTTCACTGGTGCAAATCACAGCAGATTAGGCGGCGAAGGCTGGGTACGCAGAAACCATCTCAGTCACAGACGGAGATAGAAAGGCAGGGGGCGCTGGAAGCGGTGACGGCGCTGTCCAGAGAGCGGGTGTTGCAGTCACCGGGGCACGGACTCGGAGAGAGACAAAGCTCAATCAGACACTGAGGCCTCGGAAGCGGGAAGTCTGAAGATGCAGCAGGTCACCCCGGCCACAGCAGACGGACTATTGGATGAGTGAAGTTTTGCAGTTTAGAGGGCTATCACAGGAACTGTTATGTGTGAAGGGAAGGCTGGTCCACAGGCAATATTTAAGATGGGGGTTTGCTAGCACTTTGCAGTTCACGAGGTCCTTTGGGAGGCCGCTCCGAAGTGGGGATTTGAACAGTGTGCAGTAGATCGCTTGTCTAAGTGAAGGTGTATGGGTGGGCTAATGGAACTGTGTCTAATTGGGGGATTGAAGCAGAGTTATTCACTGTACATAAACGGTCGCCCGTTGCCACTGAGGCCCCCCCATTGTCCACAAGACACGCCCGCAGTGACTACTGGTGGGCCTAGGAGTGTGTCACCTGTTAGACTAGTTTGGATTAGTTTTGTTCTAGGACCTGTTCTTGGGGGGGTGGTGGGGGAGGGGTGTGGGGGATTGGTTGGGGCATGGGAATCACCGGTGTGTTCATATTTGTGCAGGGAGGGGCGAAACGGTTACTTTACTACGATGGGGACAATACCTGATTTGCATTGCTTCACTTGAAATGTAATGGGCTGCAAACAATGACAAGACGTCAAAAGGTTCATGCGTATTTGGTCAGGAGGGGGGTTCACGTAACATTG
Source organism: Lissotriton vulgaris (assembly GCF_964263255.1). Classification (NCBI taxonomy): domain Eukaryota; kingdom Metazoa; phylum Chordata; class Amphibia; order Caudata; family Salamandridae; genus Lissotriton; species Lissotriton vulgaris. Next base: position 881,663,601 of record NC_141697.1, on the reverse strand, counting down.
CTACAAGAAACGCACCTCACCAGATCAGAGGGTCCTTCTTTGAGAGTGTGCCCCTCCCACAGCTAGAGGAGGAGCAAGCAATTGGGTCGAGACATAACAATTGAAGAAATTAGGAGCGCAATCAAACACATGGCTCGCAATAAGACTCCGGGGTTGACGGATTGCCGATAGAGTTTTACTGCAGTATGTTGATTTGTTGACCCCGAGCCTGCTAGAGGTCTACAGGGAAGCGCCAAAACTTGGCAATCTCCTTATGACTATGTGAGAGGCACTCGTTATCCCATTGCTAAAGCCAAGGAGGGAAAGTACAGACACAGCAGAATATCACCCATTGTCAATGATGTCGACGGATAACAAGATCTTGAGCCAGATCTTGGGGTCTCGCCTGCCTTTCGTCAAAAAAGATTCCCTTTGGACACCTTGTACTTGAAATGACAATTCTCTCACTCACATTAGACAAATGTTAAAAAAAAACATATACTGAGCTGTAGAAGCAATGCAACAAATATAACAATAAAAAACACTATTATAAAATAATCCTGCACAGTTTATTCATACACAATTAAAATTCAATTAAAATTGGGAAACAGACATTAATTGAAGAAGGAAAATTACATACAAAAAATCACACATTTCCTATCAATAAAAAGGAGATACAAAACAGAAAATTAATTCAGCCAAAAGGTCAGAATTATCCTCAGTTCGGATGCTGACGGCGCATTGGAAGGGGCGGCAGGATTGCTCTCGGAATTTGGCGACATCTCAGGTTTAAGGGTCAATTGGGCTAAAACATGCTTGTTTCAAGTAAAACCCAGGAAAGCGGCACTTAAGATACCAAGGAATATACGCTGGGAGCCTGCTTGTCTAGCATACCTTGGTGTGCATATCTACCACGGGGCCAGTGCTATTCCGTAGGGGAATATTGGGAGATATGTACCAGCACTAAAGGGTAGCATGGCATTCTGGAGTACACTCCCTTTGTCAGTGACGGGACAGGTTGCTTTATTAAAGATGGTGGCACTACCTCGGCTGTTGTATTTTTTTAGAACATTACCCATATGGATACCGAGTTCCATGTTTAAGTTGTTGAATTCCATCATAGTGGGATTCCTCTGGGGGTCTGGGAGACGAAGAGTGGCCCTGAAAATGTTGTTCAGACCGAAAGCAGATGGTGGGCTAGCGGTTCCTGACTTGGAGCTTTATTATATAGCAGCCCAACTTCAGGTCCTTACGCAGGCAGTCGCAATAGAATTTAGGGGCCCTGAGTGCCTGAGAGGCAGAGGAATACCGAGACACATCCTATTCTTTATAATTTTACAACAAAGGCTTGACCATAGAGACCTATCTCTGGAAGAGAAAACATTAAGATTATGCTGGAATCGGAGCCAGCGTAGAGCGGGAGTGCCGCACTTGTATGCTCCTGAAATACCGCTGGGGATGGTAACAGCATTGCCCCATGGGGGAGACTGGTCGTCCTTGATGAAGTGGGAACGGGCATGGGTGTAGGTACTCGGGGACTTATACGAGAATGGTGAATTATTGACTCACCAGGCATTGCAGGAATGATACGACCTCCCCACAGGGGGATTCCTTGTGCATGCCGCTCTGGTGCATGCACTTCAGAAACATTGGAAGGATGGATTAGTAGAGCCCAAAACAACGATGGCGTGTCAGTATGTTGTGCTGGCAGCAGGAAGGTTAAAAGCAGTTACATGCCTCTATTCGCGAATGTTGACTGAGGGGTCAGCTACACTAGATACATTACGACGGAAATGGGAGACACGCATCGGGAAACCCGTTCCGGAGACTTCATGGGGACATATTCTCCGCAGGGCTTGGAAAAGCACAAGGAATGCACGTTTCCAGCTGGTGCATTTTTTTGTACTACACAGAGCATATCTGACGCCTGGTAAAATTAAGAAGTATCTTAAAGTTGACAATGCTGCATGCCCCAGGTGCACAATAGAGGGGGTGGAACTGGAGCATATGCTGTGGGAATGCCCAAACCTGGGGAGTTATTGGGTTGAAGTGGGAGATTTATTGAATTTAGTTACAGAGCACCAAATAGTTTTTGACATAGCCACCTGCATATTGCATTGGTTCCCTCATACCTGCAAGACAAAGGTGACAAGTAAATTCGTAGATATGGGGTTAGTGCTGGCGAAAAGAGAAAAAACGATGCATTGGAAGTCAAAGGAGGGCCCTAGCAGCAATAGGTGATGGGCCGAGCTGATTAAATGGGCTAGTAGTGAAAGTGTTCTTCGGTTTCAACAAGCGAGACGCTTAAATAATGAGAAAGCGCTGGATTCGGCGAAAGCATGGGAAGGGCTGGTACAAGTAGTATCTTCACTTAGAAGACTACACACAGTTGGTCAAGAAGAGCTAGTAAGGCCGTAAAGAGAGATACAGTGGTACTAGGCAACCTAAAGCTATACATCATACATAGTGATAATGTTAAAGGCAGATACAAATAGTGACAGCAAATTGCAAGATAATGCTGAGATCAGAAGTGCTGCGAGACAGAGTTCAACCGAGTATCAGTACAAAGAGATACCAAAAAGCATAGTGAATCAGATATTTGAAATGGTCATTTTCTCACCAGAACTAAGTAAAGAGAGTCATCATACCACAGCATTGGGGAAGTTAGCGGTAGAAGTGCCCAAGGTTGTCCTTACGGAGCCATTCATACACAAATCGGCACAGCACCAAAGCTGTTGGGTGACTGCTCAAAATAACTCCAAAGGTCTCCAAAAGTTAAAGGCTCCAATGGAGACCAAGAGGAAGGTCCACAGATTGTCCAAGATCATCACCCAGAGACCAGCGCAATACAGGGCCTTAAAGATAGTATGGATGAACAGGGCCCTAGCAGACAGGAGACAGTGTTGGAGAGAGCTCCAGTCTCAGTGTCAGCCAATCTCATAAATGGTTACAATCCTGCCACTTTTCTGAAACCACCAACACCATCCACCATCATTGATGAACTAGTAGAAACAGATAACAAGAAGATTTTAAAATACCTTTAGAATCTTGCTGGTAAAGGTGAAACGAGAAGCCATAAAGAAAATGCAGTGAGTTGACGAAATGACATACCGTCAAATCAAAGAAGCCTTTAATCTCAAATTCAATCAAATGGCAAATATGGATTATGAAATGTACATTTTCAGTAAAGAATGACAAAATTGTTTGTCAAATCATCGAAAAATTTGTTGAGAGACCGTATACACTCAGATACTGTAAGTTCAATATATTTAATGATGAGGACGCTATACATCTCAGAGTTATTGGCAGATGCCAGTCAGATTCAGTCAGACGATGAATGCCGAGAGAAACTCTTAGACTGTAGCAAGTTCTCATGGCTGTCAGAGCTGAAGAGCATTCCAATCAGCAAGCTGTTGACATGGAGGCCAGATGTGCCCAGAGTGAGTCAGTCATGAACATGAAAAGTAAGCCAAAGCACAAGGCGGAAGCACACAGAGTGATGTCTCCATGGAAAAAGAATTTGATTTGATTTGATTTATCTATTTGTAGAGCGCGCGAATGTCCAAGGGCGTCTTGGCGCTGTGAGATACCGCTGGCTCTTGAAGATGTTGATTAGGGCTATGCGGAGAAAAGCCACGTTTTAACTTCCTTTCTGAAGGATTTCAAAGATGGGCTGTTTTTTATGTCTAGCGGTAGTTGGTTCCAGATTCTTGCCGTGTGCACCAGGAAACTTCTTCCGCCCCAGTTAGCTCTCTTAAATCTTGGGACCTTGATTATTTTCATTTGGCTGGATCTGAGAAGTCTATTTGGCTCATATAGTTTTAAATGGGTTTTTAGAAATTGTGATCCAGTTTCATTAATTGTTTTATATGCTAGGCATAGTGATTTGAATTGTATCCTTTTTACAATTGGCAGCCAGTGCAGATTTTTTAGTTTGTGGCTGATTGTTTAAAATGTTGGTATCCCTAGTATCAGCCTGGCTGCTGCATTCTGCAGGCGTTGGAGTTTGAGTAGGATTTTCTTCCTGGCTCCGGCGTATAGGCCCTTCCCGTAGTCCAGTCTGGACAAGGCTAATGCTGTCACCACTGTCTTGCGTGAGTCATGTGGTAGGTAAGGTAGGATTTTCTTGATCATTTTTAGGATGTACCAAAGTGATGATGCCAGCTTACTGGCTTGAGCATCAGATGAAAGATTGGTATCTAGAGTGATTCCCAGGTTTTTCACCTTTTCTGATGGTTCGGGACATCCTCCTAGTTCTTTTGGCCACCATGAATGGGACCATATTTTTGTGTCCCCTCCTAGTAACATGACCTCACTTTTATCCCCGTTTAGTTTTAGGCAATTTGTTCTCATCCATTGGCTGATTTGTACCATGCAGATTTGAAATTTTTCTGCTGTGTTCCCTACGTCTTTATTTATTGATACCACGATTTGGGTATCGTCGGCGTAGGATATTGGGGTGAAGCCACAGTTCCTTATTATTTGTGCAAGGGGAGTTACGTACAGATTAAAAAGAGTGGGGCTCATCGAGGAGCCCTGCGGGACTCCACATGGTAGGTTGAATTGGTTGGATTTTGCCTCTCCCGATTCTACTGAGAAGGTTCTGTTCTCTAAATAGGAAGCAATGAGGGCACAAGCTAAGTCATGTAATTGTGCTGTTTTCAGGCGTGTTATGAGGATCTCATGGCTGACTGTATCGAAGGCCGCCGATAGGTCAAGTAGTATCAAGGCGGCCTTCGATCCGTTGTCCAGTACTTGCCTGAGTTCCTCCACTGCTGTGATGAGAGCAGTCTCTGTTCCATGTCCTTCACGGAAACCAAATTGTGAATGATCCAACCAATTGCCGTCCAACAAGTATTGGGATAGCTGTTTATTTAATAGTTTTTCTAAAACTTTAGCGGCAAAAGGGATCCTGGCTATTGGTCTATAGTTGTTCGGGCTTTCGCAGTCTAAGTTAGGTTTTTTTAGAAGCGGCCTGATTGATATCATTTTCCAATCATCGGGGAAGATGTTGGTATTGATAATTTGGGAAAATAGTTTTTCTAGTATTATGCTCAGCTGTTTGGAGCAGATGTGCATTATTTTGGATGGACAGGGGTCCATTGGGCTACCTGAGTTAATGGTGTGGATCTCTTTTTGGATCTGTTCTGCTGTCGGGGGAGTGAAGAGGAACAATGTGGTTTGATCTGGGTGTTTACTCACTGGGGCTGTTGTCTGTAAATTATCCTTTTTACCTGTTTGTGTGCTATGGTTTTTAAAGGAGTCATAAACTGATGTAACTTTGCTAACAAAAAATTCACCTAGCATGTTACAGAAGTCTGATGATAGTGCTTCTGGGTTGTTGTTCTCAATGTTTGATAATTTTTTAACAGTGTCAAAAAGGGTTTTGCTGGAATTTTTAGATTCGTTGATTTTATGGATAAAGTATTTACTTTTTTTCTGTTATTATTAGTTTTTTATAGCATGCTAAGGTAGCTTTGTATTCTGGTTTGAGGTGAGTATCATAATTAGTTCTCCACTTTTTTTCCGCTCTTCTACACGTCTGTTTCTGCGTTTTTAGTGCTTCCGAGAACCATGGTTGTGAGGGGGTTTTTCTTTTCAGGGTGGCTTTCTTTCGTGGGACTGTTAGCTTAACTGCATTCTCCAACCACTCGTTAAATTGTTTGCAGGCTGTATTACAATTTTCGTGAAGTACAGGGTATGATGATTGTGCTTCTCATTTTCATTTCCATACAAAGTTAAATGTCAGGACATTTGTCATGGACAGGTTTGCAAAGGCTGTGGGAAGGAGAACCATTTTGTAACGGTTTGCAAGGTGAAGGAAAAAGCAAGTGCGTCACAGTGTGAAGAAAAAATGGTCTTTGAACATTCCAGAAGGTTCATTCATCGCACGTCCACAGGGCAAAGCAATAACATCAGTTGAGACAAATCGACACCAAATGAAGTCGATCATCATCTAAATCATCGTCAAAAAGTTCTTCAGTATCAATGAATGCTTTCAATTATAGTGATGACATATTGGTTTTAGGAGCTCCTTCACAAGTGTGTAGTTTACTTGTTGATGCAGGCTTTAATTTGAAGTCCAAGAAATGTGAATTCCATATATAAAGCTGAAATTCTTTTGCCATATCTTTTCAGATAGGTTTATGACACTTGATCCAGCTAAAGTGTAAGCGTTGTCAACTGCCTGTCCCTCACAAGATGTTTCCATGTTACGTTAGTTCTCTGGCTTGACCAGCAACTGCTCTAGACACATATAAGAATTATCCACTGTAAGTGCTCTGTTAAGAGACTTGACCAAAAAGAATGTTTCATTATATTGGTCACATGAATGCGAGCAAAGTTTCAGGAGAATCAAACAAGCACTTGAGAATGCTACGGAACTGGCATGCTTTGGTTCCAAAGGTTCATACAGAGGTTGTCGTTGACGCTGGCCCAGTTGGGTTAGGTGCAATCCTTGCACAGCACAACAGACACCCAAATGCCCTAAGACATATTGTGGCATATGAAAGCAGATGTTAGTCCCAAACTGAATGTGTTTATTCACAACCTGAGAAAGAAAGTTTAACAGTGGTGTGGTCTTGTGAACATTTCCACGTATTCTTATATGGAAAGTCTTTCATGCTCTGACAGATTATTGTCACCCTAAGTGGGAAGGGTATGCCCAGACATGGGTCCTGTGCTTACTGCAGCACTGGAGTCAAACTAGCCTGGCTGATGAGGGGTGATACCTTGAAACTGGTCCCAGGATGCTTGTTTCCGGTCCAGGGAGGACCTGGTTTGACAGTTCGGGCTGGACTGTTCCCAAAAGGAGCAGGGTCAAGACTGATTTGCATATAGCTGGGTCCAAACTGGGGGGGCTTGGTGAGCAAAAGAACAATGGATTAAACCCATATCTTTGTGACTGGGGGTGAATGTTTGTATTGTTCAGCATTCCGTCCTCCATTTGTTCCTTTTGCATTTGTCGCCCTAAGTGGGAAGGGTATGCCCAGACGTGGGTCCTGTGCTCACTCCACCACTGGATTCAAGCTTGCCTGGATGATGAGGGGCGATGCCTCAAAACTGTCCCAGAATGCGTGTTACTGGTCCAAGGAGGACCTGGCTTGAAAGTTTGGGCGGGACTGTTCCCATAAGGAACAGGGTCAAGGCTGATTTGCATATGGCTGGGTCCAAACTGGGGGGCATGGTGAGCAAAACAACGATGCATTAAACCCAAAACTTTGTGACTAGGGTGAATGTTTGCATTGTTCAGCATTCCATCCACCATTTTCTCCTTTTGCATTTGGCGCCCTAAGTGGGAAGAGTATGCCCATACGTGGGTCCCGTGCTCACTGCAACATTGGATTCAAGCTAGCCTGGCTGATCAGGGGTGATGCCCCGAAAATGGAACAGGATGCTTGTTTCCGGTCCAGGAAGGACCTAGCTTGGGCTGGACTGTTCCCATACAGAACAGGGTCAAGACTTGTCAGGATCCGAGGGGCTTCCTTGGAGGTTGTTGCCCCTTTGGTGAGTCGGCTTCTTTGGAGCTTCTGGCTTCGTCTTCTGGTCACTCCTGTGCTTGTACCTCCTTAGTATTTGCCTACTGTTCTGCGGGGTCTGCAGTTGCCCCTTTTTGAGCCCTTGTTGGAGGCTGACTTGTTGTGGTTATCAGCTAAGGTGGCTTTTTTGTTGGCCATCACCTCCGTTTGGCGGTTGGATGATTGGGTGCTGTGCTAATTTCCTTCCCTTATTTACAGTTCCTGCATGATAGAGTTGTTTTGCGGCTTGTCCCGGCTTTTCTGCCTAAGGTTTCCTCCAAGTTTCATTTGCAGCTGGAGGTGATTCTTCCTGATTTGCCTACGGAGGGGGATTCCATTGTTCCTTCCTCATTGGATGTTCAAAGGGATCTTCAGATTTACCTCCAGAGGTCGCATGGGTTTCAGCTTTCTTCTGCCATGTTTGCCTCCTGTGGGGGTGTGGCTAAAGGGAAGGAGGTTTCTACTGCTACGATCAGTCAATGGGTGCGTTTGGCGGTCTACCAGTCCTATAAATCTGTGGGTCTGTCTCCTCTGTCTCAGGTGCAGGGTTGTAGGACACATTCTGTGTCCGCTTCCTGGGCTGAGGCTGGGGTCTCTATTCAAGAGATCTGTAGTGGCCACCTGGCAGTCCCATCACACGTTTGTTCAGCATTATTGTCCTTGATGATTTATATGCATTCGTTGACAGTTTTACTGTTGACATTCTGAACGCTGCTGTGCATCAATCATTGTATTTGAATACATTTTGTATGTTTTGCATGGATTCCTGGTGTCCTGCATTTGTTTTCCTGGTTCTCTGTTTGTGAGTTGCTCACTGTATTAGGACTGGGACGAGGAGGACCCATGAGGGGGTAATGTCTTGTTACTTACTGGTAATCTTCATTACCCCAATTAGGGTCCTCTTTGTCCCAGTCCCCTTCCCTCCCTCCCTCCCTCCCTCCCGCTGTGTTTGTGTCTGGGTCTTGTTGATAACAGGCATGGTGGTGGGTGGGAGGGGTTTATGTGTAGGGGTGGGCGGAATTTGCAAAATCCCCTTTGCAAACTATCGCGAAAATGGCAAAAATCTCCGCAAACACGCGGAAATATCGCGAAGACGCAGAAGGTCTTTTTTCCCACCTGTTCGGGATATTTTCTGCGTGATCGCATTCAAAAATGTCTTGCCAACTTGCCCACGAGGTCACCATCTTGTTTTCACTTGTCCCGCCCGCCCGCTCGCGATGCTTATTTCCTGTTAGGGGTCGAATCTGATGTGTGTGCTATCGCAAACTCACGCGGGATAGAGCGACCGGCTACTAACAATCCAACATCTCATGGCGCACACAAACCGATAGGAAAACTCGTCGGCGAACGCAGGGACCCGGTAAGTCGCTACAGCGCGTGCGAGAACGCATTTTAAAGCGCGAGCAAGAAAAAACTTCAGTTTCGTGGCAGATTGCGAAAGTTTTGACATTTTCGCGCTCTCCGTGGACCGCGAAAATGTCAAATTATCGCAAGTTCCGCGAACGGAGCGAAATTTACTGCCCAGGCCTATTTATGTGAACTATAGTATTGTTCGATTGAAGCGTTTTGAATGGCTGTTTGGAAGCAGGACTGCCTCAATGTATTAGGACTGGGACGAGGAGGACCCTAATCGGGGTAATGAAGATTACTGGTAAGTAACAAGACAATAAACCATATACAACAAATCTGACCATTGTGAAAGGGAACAGCAATACTTCAAAAGGCCGATTTAATCTTCTTCCAAAAGTCTGTCAGGTGTAGTTATGTTTTGCACTGATTGTTGTAATTTTCATTTTAATTCTAACACAGCTAACTCAATTTTCCCATTCTCCAGTGACAGTGTCTTCTTTCAATGTTAAAACAATTAGCACATTAGTCCTTTAATCCCAGGCCTCCACCTATTGACCTCAACCAGCATTGTTTCATTTAGGGAAATTTAGAATGGGCACCATTTTAGTACATATGCTACACTTCTGTGTGTATGTTGTCTTCTCTGTACCTTTAAACTAAGTAAGCAGAGTCATAGGCAAACGTCATCCTAGATTAACCATTTCCTGACTGGGACACATCATAGCTGGAAGGTTTGGTCAACAGCAGTAAGCTATAACCATCATGGGGTTTAGACCAGCCTTTTGTGCAAGGCAAGGCAGTGAAACCACCAAACCACCCTATTAACCGACATTTTGGCGCATGGGCTGCAGATACAATACACATCTTTTATGCTAGCCCCAGGAGGAACAACTGGTGGAGTCAGGACTGGCGGATCGGATAAAGAACTGGGGGGGTCGGACACCTGAATTAAGCCCAAATGCAATCAAAGTTCCAAGTGGATCAAGTGACCAAATTGTTGAGAGTGGCGGGCTAAACAAAATAGAGTTTAGAGATATACCTGATATGTCTCCACCTATGTCACAATTAATGGGTGACTACCAGAGGGAGGAGACCCCGAATATGGAAACTGCACTATTATCATTGATTTTACAAGCTCTGAAAGATCAGAGGGAAGAAACAAGAGAACTCTTCACCCAGGTCAGAGCAGATAATCATAACATACAACAGGCCATAAAGGAAGTTACAGAAAAAGTGGGGGCTGTATCGGAGGAAGTATCTGAATTACAACAAAGGGTTTCCTCAACAGAGGAACTAACATCTAAAACTGCTAAAACTGTGTCACAACATGAGGATATACTTAGGAATATGCAATTTAAACTGGAGGACATGGAAAATAGACAAAGAAGACAGAATTTGAAATTATTTGGCATACCAGAAGGTCAAGAAGGGGCTGACCCTAGAGCTTATATAGTTCAGATCCTCCAGAAAGCATTTCCGGATCTAGGAGATTGGGACTGGGACTGTCAAATCCAGAGAGCTCACAGACTCCCACTAATTCAACTTCACCAAGACTCTCAATATCCTAGACATTTTCTGCTCTACTTTGGGAACTTCTTACTTCGACAAGCAGTCTCTCTAAAAGCTGGCCCTAAATCACCGATTGTTGTAGATTCCTTTTCTATATTTTTCAGTTCGGATTTTTGAAAGGCCACTATGGACAGAAGATGGCAACTATGACAATCAATTGACACTTTAAAAGATATGGGCGCTCAGGTTTATATACAGGAGCCTGCTCGCTTGAAGATTCTAAGAGGAGGCCATACATATTTTCTGTTCTCTAAAGCAGATGTTAATGAAATGCTTCAAAAATGGCAAAAAGATATTCCTCAGAGATAGATTGGTCTACTCTGTTTTGTCATATAACTTCTTCACATTCCCTCTCTGTTGCTGTTACTTACAATTCTTTAACGATGGAAAAATAGGTAGCTTATTCTTTTCTTTTCTCTCTCTTTTCTCTTCAAGGAGCCAAAAGCGGGATGGGGTCCTAGATGGTTGCCATATAATCGGCAGCTAAAAAAGAGGAGGATTTCTCCTTCCAGAAACTGAGAGGTGGTTGGGAGGGTCCGAGATGCTACCTCGGAAGGGAGGGAGCTTTTGGGTGAGGGCAAAAAAAACCCCAAAAAATACATGAAGCTATTTGAAATTCAAGAAATGAATGTTATGAATGTTATGGATATTCCAGGACTTGTTAGCACGAAAGGGAAGTCTAAGATAATAACGGTAAAATGGAATCAATAAAATGTTTAGTGTGGAATGTGGCTGGGCTGAATAATAAGAACAAAAGACGGCTTGTGTCAGAGGAATTTAGGATGTATAATCCACAGATAGTTCTACTCACAGATACTCATATCTCATATAATGATAGAGGGCTGTTGAAACAATTAGGGTACGATATCATTACTAACTCAGAACAAAATGTATCACTTAGAGGGGCTGTTATCTTAAAACATAAACAATTTAGGGGAGAAATAATTAAAGTTCAGGCAGATAAAGGAGGAAGATGGGCCATAGCTCAGTTAATGATAGGGGATTCTAAATATGTTTTCTGTGTTGTATATGGCTCGAATACTGATGATCCATTTGCTATAGACCGAGCAAATATAGAATTGCTAAATTGGGAAGGGGAACGGGTGGTAATGGGTGATTTTAATTGTTTCATGAATTATGACATTGATACCACTAGGCGATGTGCCACTCCAAGAATGCATAAGACTAGATCAGGTATTATTGAATTAGGACGATTACGTGATCTAAAAGATATGTGGCGAGTATTGCATCCAAAAATACCAGGCTATACTTTTTACTCAGCTGCACATAATCTATACTCCCGTATAGATATGGTCTGGGCTAGCGAAAGGATTATAGAGAATGGCACAATTGATATCTGCCCAAGGGTCACTTCTGACCATAATCCCTTGCTCATGACATTTAAAATATCTAATAAAAACAGAACATCAAGGTCTTTCTCGTTCCCTTGCTATTTATTCGCAGATAAGGAATATATCACTCAGCTAAAGAAGTACATCAAAGAGGTCCTTGAGATAAACATTGATACTGCATTACCGATAATAGTGTGGGATACACTCAAAGCTGGTCTTAGGGGATTCTCATAGCAATATATTCTGAAACAGAATGGGGAATTTAAAAAGGAAAGAGAAAAGACAATTTTGGATATCCTTAGGGTAGAGAATCAACAAACTGAGGCTTTGCTCACAGATTTAACAAGTGCAGCACAACATGGGTACAAGTTAATTGAACTGAAATGAGCATTAAAACAAGGGCTCAGGGATAAAAGCATAGCTAAACTAAGAAAATACAAATTATCTCAATACCAGGGCAGAGAAAAGATAGGGAAGATTCTAGAATTAGGGTTGCAGACGATAAAGCTAAGACTATCATAAAGGCAATCAGAGGGTCTGATAATGTGGTTTACGAAAACTCAAAACAGATACTTGAGCAATTTGTTAATTATTACTCAAAACTCTATACTCCAAAGAATAAAATAAACCCGGCTGATATAATTAGCTATCTACAATCTAATTTAGTTAAAAGTATGGGAGATGAATCATCTGAATCGCTAATGGCAGAATTTACACCGGTAGAGATTAAGGAGGCTATTGACACCTTGCCTATTGGTAAAGCTTCAGGAGAAGACTCAATACCTCTAGAATTGTATAGAAATGGCAAGGATGAATTAATACCATTCTTTAATCGACTAATTAGTTCTATAGAGGTAGGAGAAAATGCCCCAGGATCATGGAATATTACACAGGTTGTTTTTTTTAAAGAAAAAAAATAAACCAGCCTTACAATGTGGTTCATATAGGCCAAAATTGCTTATAAATACCGATAATATTGGTGAGTAGGCTTGCTTCAATTATGCCTGATCTAGTGTCTCCTCAACAACATGGTTTTATTCAGGGCAGAGATACTACAGCACATGTCAACATGGCCATAACAGCATTCGATGTCGCAAAGGTAAAATCTACCCCACTCGGTATGATTTTACTCGATGCTGAGAAAGCTTTTGACCTAGTGGGGTGGGATTTTTTATGGGCTACACTGTCTGCTTTTGGCATTAAGGGAAGATTATTGAAATGGATCAAAGCATTATATAATTGTCCTACTGCAAAAATTCTATATGATGGTTTGTGCTCTACTTTTTTTCCAATCCTACGAAGCACCCGTCAAGGGTGTCCTCTATCACCACTACTGTTTGCTCTATCAAAAGAGCCATTCATTCTTGCCTTACAAAATCAACCAAGGATTAAGCCATTTATAAATGGAATGCACAGTTTAAAGGTCACAGCGTATGCAGACGATATTGCTGTATACTCGGTTGACGCGGCTGAAGCTCTAAATGCCATAGAAAACGAGGCTGGAAAATGTGGCATAATTTCCGGCTATAAATTAAATACAAATAAAACCCAGATTGTAATAAACTATAAGCCAGCAACTCCATTACAGGGAATTTGTAATGTCGCCACTTACCTGGGAGTCAGAATTTCAGCTTCAACACAGAACATCGTATCGCTAAATTACGAGACCTTATTGAAAGAGACTGTCAAATCACTTAAGAACTGGCGCAAAGTACCAATGGGTATTATTGGACGGATAAATATAATAAAAATGAAAATCCTCCCAAAGTTCTTATATCTATTCAGGTCTATCCCTCCATGAGTGAATAATCTCTTTTTTAAACGATTGGATGGAGTTTGTAGTAGCTTTATATGGGAGTACAAGAAAGTAAGACGAGCCACTGATCTTTTAAAACTTCCATTTAACCAAGGAGTTCTTGATTTTCCCGACTTAAATTTTACTTTGGGTCAGCTTTTTTGTACAGACTTCGTAGCTTAATGAATCCTATGAGCAATATTTACTTTTTTCATAAATTTATGTTAGGAGAATAGTATAATATGTTTTTATTTAGAACAAATGACCTGAATTACTACAAGCGAGTCAAATTTAAGACTGCTCGCGACATTGTGACCATATGGCGGGCAATTATGTTTAATTGTAAAACATCTTTTTATCACACTAGACTCCCTCTGTGGAATAATCCTGGACTTCCAGAGATATTTCAGGGGGGGTCGACAAGAGGATGGGCAAATAGCGGGGTTAAAAATTTAGGAGATCTGTACAGTCATAATGGCTTTATTAAATTTGAAAATCTGAGAGTGTTATATAATTTACCAGGAAGTATGCAATTTCAATATCTTCAATTCCGAGATTATTTTATACGTCATCTGAAATTGTATAGTGTGTTGGATTCTGACATCTGGGATTGCTTTTATGGGACTAATAATACATCTCTGATTAGCAAGGGGTATAAGAACTTAAACACTTATAAGTTAAACTACTGTGCTAAACTTGCAGACCGGTGGAGCCAAAGTATGGGTATTTCGGTCTCAATGGATACTATTTCCCAAGCTCTAGATAGTATTAATAGGTCAGTACACTCATCTAATCTGCAGCTCCAACAGCATAAAACAATATGCTGTTTATACTACACTCCTGAAAGAATATCCAAATGGGCATCTAACAACTATGGCAATGATCGAACAAAATGCCTTAAGTGCGACTTATTAGCTGCAGACTTAAAACATATGTTTTATTTATGCCCAAAGCTTTCAGAATTCTGGCAAAAGGTGTGTCAAATAATGTCTCAGAAACTAGGAAGTGCCATAAAGTTATCAGTTATTGATGTAATGACGAGTGGTCAGAATATTAGATCTAACCAATCGGACTTAATTACTATCTTGATTGTATGTGCTAGACTCACTATAGCCTGTGTCTGGATTTCACGTGATCCCACTTCAACCTTCAACTCGTGGGGATTAGTTAAGGAAACATATGATATGGAATATGCACTAACTAAAGATAGAACTACTCTATCTATTATAACATTTTATAAAATCTGGGGGTCACTGTTCCAAGATTAGGAGATATTGTGATATGATTTTGCTAAAATGTATAATGCTCTGCTATTTCTGGTATTTGCTAATCTTTCTCCTTCTTTTTTCTTTTTAATGTTTATCAAAGAAAAAAATAACTGTTTAATGTTTTTTTCTCTCTGTGTAACTTAAACTCATGTTGGTTAATAAAAATATTTAAAAATATATATATATGCTAGCCCCAGCCTAGTACACTTTTTAAGGGACATGGGATTTTTTCTGAATTCGATTCTTGATACCCCAGTAACACTCCCATCAGATTTAATCATTCTGGGTGTAGAATACAATGAGGGAGGAAATCCTCATATAAGGCAAGAGATTGGATTTGTATTTATTGATATGGCTGTTATAAGATTATGTATAACTTCTCAATGGATTAGGTTTGACTCTCCAATGTTTATAAACTGGCGTGCTAGGATATTAGCTTTATATAATAGGGAATCTTCTGTATATCAGATGAGAGGGCGAAGGAGATGAGAATTGGGTCAAAAAATATGGTCTCCTATTACCAGATGGAAAAGGAAAACTATGTAAAGCTGATAAGATATTTGCTTAAGCTCATTACTCCTTTCTTAGTCTTTCTTATAATATTTCTCTTCTTTGGTCTTATTTTTTTTTTTTATTGCCTCCCCTATTTTTTCTTTTCTCTGTTGACCTTGCGGTTAGTTTTCTGAGATTTTATTATATGCTATGTATCAACCTAGTATAAACTAAATCTGTGTTCGGGTTTTTATTTTTTCTGATTTCCAATAATGCGATGTAAAGGTAAGATGAAGTTCTAAAAGTATACTTGATACGTGAAATGAAGATGTATTCACCATGACAAACTAAAATAAAGTTAAAAAAAAACTGATATTTAAATGATTGTTTCTGTTCTGAAAATATTATCCTCTCTTTAGAAACATCAAAAGGTAGAATTACCATATGGTCCTAAAGCATCGAGGAATATAAAAGATTTACAGAAAGCGTTATGAGATGAATACACGTTAATACTAAGTCACATAGGGCCAATACATCGGGGCCTTGAGTTAATGTGATGGTACCCGTAAATCCTTTAATGGCCAGTTTGAATCTTTAGCAACTATGCATGTGACCTGTGCAGTTGCCCTGTCTTGTACAGGGATTCATTTCAGATGGACTTTAAAGTCAGGAAAGGCCTGAAATTAAAAGGGTTTCCTGTTATCTTTTGAAGTTTTCAGTATAAGTGTCAGCTGTTATTTGGTTTACATTATTTTCGCTGACTACCCAAATTGCCCGTACATTAACCCCACCTGTATTTCTATAAATTTGCAGCAAATTACACTTCCACATTAGAGTGTGTGGTTTGAGAAATCGGGTAACTGGTTGAGGGGGTAAAACCCTACTCAGGCAGCAACCACAATTCTTGTCCGAG
This sequence comes from Lissotriton vulgaris, assembly GCF_964263255.1. Lineage (NCBI taxonomy): Eukaryota > Metazoa > Chordata > Amphibia > Caudata > Salamandridae > Lissotriton > Lissotriton vulgaris. Next base: position 881,647,366 of record NC_141697.1, on the reverse strand, counting down.
TGAAACACAAGCAAACAGCAAATTAACCTGTGCTTAACCCCCTTGGTATATTGGAACAGAAGCAATCTGGCTTAACTTGGAGGCAATGTGTAAAATATTTATGCTGCACTTCAAAAAGTAACAAAGTGGAAGCTCAACGCAAGAAAATTCCCACACCAATTTAGAAAACAGAGTAAAATGTAATAAATGACCCAGACCAAAATATCGAAAATCCAATCAGTAGAACCATGAAATGCAATTTTGAAGATGTAAGTGAAAACAGTGCCTAGAAGCAGAAAGAGACAACTGTGAATATCTGTCCACCCTGGACCGGAACAAAGTCACAAGTTCAGTCCAATGGCTATAGAGTGCTGGCCGAATATATGTACCAAGTTAAGCCAGCTGAACAAAATACCTTAAACCATGGTTGCAGAGCGATTCCAGATCCCGCATTGAGGATGCATCACTCAGCAGCAGTTCTAAAAAACCTGCAGGCTGTGATTCAAGGTCCTGTATTAGAAATGCATCACGCAGCCGTGATTCTGATAAAGCCGTCAACGGGGCATGCGATGGGAGGTCATGGGTCATCAAGGATGCCATTGATGAAGGCTTGCGATGTGGAATCCTGCATTGAGGATGATGGATGACGGCATCTGGGTTGGCAGAGCACATTCAGGCCCACTTTCAAGGGTCCAGGACTGGAGTGGCATCACATGGGGGGCAAGACTCACAGCAGACAGAGTCTAGGTGCTAGGTTCAGGGTGGATGGAGCCTTGTCTCTCCCTGAGACTCTGATCCAGAAGCCAGCCAATTAGTCCTTGGAGTCCTTCTTACGGTCCTGGGTTCAAGATGCAAGTCCAGCTCTTTTCACTCAGGCAGTAGGGTGCCTGGGTAGAAGGGCAGCAGAGTAGCAGTCCTTCTTGAAAAAGAACAGCACAGCCGTCCTTTGGAGTCTTCCACAGGTCTAGAGGTTTACTAAAGAGTTGGGTCTGAGTGTCCAATATTTATATTTAGTGTCAGCTTTGAAGTAGGAGAAGGTTTTGGAGGTTTCCATTCCCAAAGGTGTTTGACATTTCTTGCCTGTCTGCCCTGGCCCCACCTTGTATGGGATCACAATAGACTGTTGTGAATCCCTTTGTGAGTGAGCTGAGGCAAAGCCTTTGTTACAGCTCTTCCCTCTGATCAAGTCAGAGACGTCCCATCCAGCCAACACCTAGTCCCCCTTTTTTCAAAGTCTGGGAGCTATACACAAAGACCAGCTACACCTAGTATTGTGACCCAGGATACAGGCTGCAGGCACCAAATGGTTAGGAGAGGAAAATGCTACTTTCTGAAAGTTACATTTTCAGATTTGTGACTTAAAATCCGACTTTATAAAAAAGAGGGTTTTAAATTACCATTTGTTAGACACCAAACTCTACATTCCCACCTGCTCTCAATTGAAAATTAGCACTTATTAAATGTAATAAGGTAACCCAAAGTTATCCGATGAGAGACATAGGCCTTGGAGTAGTGAAAAATAAATTTAAGATTTTTCCGCTACCAGGACATGTAAAAGTTTAAAGTACATGTCCAACTTGTTAAATACACTGCACCTTGCCCTATGCCCTATGTAGGGCCTACCCTAGAGGTGACATATGTAATAAAAAAGAAAGTTTAGGCCTGGCAAAAAGATTATTTGGCTATTTCAAAATGGCAGTTTAAAACTGCACACAGGGGCTGCAATGGCAGGCCTGATACATGTTTGGAATGGCTACTTAAGTGGATGGCACAATCAGTGCTGCAGGCCTACTAGTAGCATTTAATTTACAGGCCCCAGGTACATGATAGGTCTAACGTGGTCTCATTCATGTTGTCAGTGTTGCTGAATGTTTGTGTTGTGCATCATAAATTGGTACCACTTATGGATAGAGGTAGCAAAGCTAGGCTGACAAGATGGATAAAGTGTCATGTCTAGAAACTAAAGATCTTTCCCTGATGCTGCAGCAGCGGTGGCTCTTATTAGGTCCCAGTGCTGATCGCAAATTGATCAGTTCATGGCTTTCCAGCTTCACAAGTTTTTGTCTTCATTAGTGCCTCAATCAAGGTTAGACAGACAAAATAGCCCTGGCAAAAATGCTGAAACCAGCCAGACTGTGCCGGAGGCTGTAAGCAGAATGGGACTACTGTGTCAAAGTTGAGTCAGAGCAGCCCACCTCTGATGCTAAAATGGCCTCTTAAGCCAGTAGCCTACTGGGAAAATGACAGCAGGCAGAATGGGTAGTCCAACCCTGGTCTCAATAGAAAATCTGGATGGTGTGACATTCCAAATAAATAGCTTACAGAACTCAGCTATTTCTGTCACTCATTGACAGTATGCTTAGCCTTGACTCTGGTCAGAGCTCTGGTGACCTTTGACTACATCCACGCTATACAAATACCACATACATATTTAAATAAATACAGGTGTGCCACAAAATCCTGACTGATGAAGCACTTTATTAGTTCTGCTGCTGTTCTTAGCAGTGCCCAACACCATGACTGACAATGGTGACACTGTTGCAGCTCTCAATACAAGACATGGGCCTGTAGATGAATTGAAACTAAGATTTTTGTTGCAAAATAATAAGCAGATGCAGAGCAAAACCACTAACTCCTTCCACTTCTGCCAGCACAATATAATCTGCTTATGGAGACTGGTGAAGCATGATAATGAAGTTTGACCACAGCCTGTAGATTGATGCCCTTTCACTAAGCTGTGAAGGGAAGTCTCGAGTCAAGTCAAGTCAAGTCAAAAGATTTATATAGCGCGCTACATACCCAGAGGGTCTCAAGGCGCTTGTAGAAGGGTGGGGAGTTACTTGTCGAATATCCACGTTTTGAGTTGCTTTCTGAATGCTAGGTGGTTCTGAGTAAGGCGAAGGTGAGTGGGAAGTGAGTTCCAAGTTTTAGCTGCTAGGTAGGAGAAGGATCTACCTCCCATGGTGGTTTTGTTGATGCGAGGTACAGTGGCAAGGGCTTGGTTGGAGGATCGTAGCTGGCGGGAGGGGGTGTAGAAGGATAGTCGTGTGTTGAGGCATTCGGGTCCGATTTCGTAGAGTGCTTTGTGTGCGTGGGTTAGGAGCCGGAAAGTGATTCTCTTATTGACGGGGAGCCAGTGGAGGTTTTTCAGGGATCCAGGTATGTCCATATACAGCATTTTGGAATTGGAAGTGGGTCACACATGGCCTTCTTGTATGGATTGATGTTGCTTCATCTCTCCATTGTACCCCTGTACCCATAGGTAAAAGGGATAGTGGCTTGATGTATGACATTATTTTACCCATTCTCCGTGTATGGAGAAATGTGTTTATACACAAGGACCCACATTCTAAAATAAGAGGCGCGAAGTATAGCTTGAACAGGCTTTGTGAGAAAGGCACGAAGAAAGTGTACCAATTGAAAGGGTGGTATATAGAGCCTGTGGTAGCAATTTTTCACGCATTGTGCTGCACGACAGCACTTCTCACGTGACTCGCATACCCACTGTACTTACGTGAGCCTATACAAGTTACTTATCAGAAGTCTGAGGAGTGGCCTGTAGAAAACCATGCCATGTGCACAACGCAATCAAGACTGGCAATACGACTCAGACAATGGCTTCTCATGACAGTGGTGGTCATTGTGATTTCATATTCTCATTATTTGTGATCGGATCGATTTGAAACAAAACAAATCCCAAATGCAAAACAATGTGTCAAGGCCTGGAAAGCTACAGTCACTGTGATTTTTGCTGAGCAATGTTGAAAACTAAATCCCAAGCCAAGGCTCAGAACCACTCAAATAATATTTTCCCACTAATGCACTGACAACCTCATTGAGATGGTGAGAAGGCCGACCCACAAGATTTACTGATATTCTTCTGCAAGCTAAAAGGCAAACTGACCTGAGAAGTACAGATGTGCATGGATATGAAGCTCCCAATTTACTGATGTAGTGCGAACCGTACATCACATAGACAATTAACAACATTATGGTTGGCGAAAGGCCACCTGATGGTTCTCCACATAAGACCTTGGTTCCGGTCACTATCAGCTTCAACTTCCCAAATGTTGTGTGTTGCAATACAACATCGTCCATGGGGAGTAGACTATGGGGATACAAGAGGCAACATTTAGTGCATCATCAGCAGCATAGGTGTTTCAAAAAACGTTCTTGAAATGCTGGCCAATCTTTATTGCTTCCAGAATATTTGTGAAGGCTTTCTCCTCTATGCCTTGACATAGGCAACACCACAAGCATGTAAGAAACAGCAGCTGAAAGGTAACAAACTTGCGATGTACTATATCACTTTATCAAGTGGAAGTTTGTAGACACGATTAAAAGTTCGTCAGATATGTTATAAAGGCAGAAGGAGTGCCTGCTGGTACAAAACAAGCTTTGGCAAAGCTAGAGGGTCTTGGGTTTTTGTTAGGGGATGTGTTTGGGAATAGTTGGAAGACTTTGTGTGTGTTGCTCCCAGCTGTCTTCTCAGGTGCGGCTCTAGGCTCATGGCGGCCCTGGGCAGGGAGCGTAAGTAGGGGGTCCCCGGAGGAACGCAGGCGCGGAGGTCAGTGAAGAGGGGGGGGGGGGGGAGGGGGTCAGGGTGTTTGGAAATTCAACAGAGCCAGAGGCCGCCAAATCCTTGCCAGGGGGCGCCACACATATATGTATCCATCCTCAGAGGATTATTATATTAAGGATGTATATTGGTGTGGCGGGCCCTGGGGTTTGGCGCCCTGTGCAGGTGCACAGCTTGCACATGCCTAAGGCCGCCCCTGGTCTTCTGTACCTCTGATTTTTCAGGAAGTAATGAAGTGATTGTGGATGATAACCTTCTTTGGGATCTTTTGCAAATTGTGAAAACCCCACTAAACATCTACATGACCTACAGAGAAACCTGTTTTTTTTTAACTAGCCGCTACATCTCGAGTAACTTCAGGCTACTAAGGCTGCAGGGCTTGCGAACATGAAAATGATATTCTTCCAGCCACGAAGGAGCACTCATATGTATGTGTGGGGTGCCAATAGAAAAAGAAATAGGCAAGGTCATTTGATCCGTCCTCTTTTTAAGCCTTTGAGTCTGCACATTTATAATTTTGCCAGCATCATTTTCAAAGGTGACACTTCACAGCTTCGCTATTTTGCAAAGTTTGATGACTTTGGAAAACTTTTTCTCTCGGCACAATTTACCACTTCAATTTTTTAGGGTGAATTCACCTTCGAACATGCGACTTTGCAGGTTTCTTTAATCTACAACACAATTTATATTTTTTCCAATTTTGTGAAACTTACAAAACTGAAAAGCATTAAAAGAAAAATTAATATAATTAGCAACCTTGCAAATTGTGTGCAATCTAATGTAGACATTCTGGAAACATTAACAACATTTGATCTGCTTCAGGTGGAGTAAGGGTGATGTGAAATAGCCTTTTTAATTTTAGAGATCTGGTACATTGCTCCTTTTCACAATACTTCTCTTGCTTTGCTGTATAACGAAACCTTCCGTCTTACCCAAGGGAACAAATACACAATATAATCACATTTTCGGTCATGTAGAGGGGCAATTTATAAATTTACCTAATTTGCTTATAGTGTACTTTTTGATAAATTCGCTGTGACTGCAGCAAAAAGGAAATAAACTCACACAGAACAATATTGTTCTCATTAATCAGGTCTCTGGGAACTGTTTGCTTGTAAACAGTAAAGCACATATTGCCATGGAGTTACTACATCAGCATAATTATCATTATATGAACCAAATTTAGAGAGTACTTTTTAATATGCTTCACATATTGTTGTGAAGCAGATCCAGAAAGCAAACTGGATTGCACCTTTCAGATACACAGTTCAGCTCCTTATACTATATGTGAGTTGTGTAATTACTCTCACAGTTATATTTATTTCATGGGTTGCATACTTGCAGAATGGATGATGTCAATGTGAATTAAAAGATGTATTATTTCTTAATTTGTTCTAATTTTAAGAGCAGACCAATAACCTGTACGGATTGGTACACGGTGACATCTGTCGGTATTTCTGCCTTACCTTAGTAATATGGATTCCTATACACCTAGAAACCTAATTAAGCATTTGTTTATGCATTACCTGCCAGGTAGAGGCTTTCGTCGCAGTCATAATTTTGTTTTGTAATCTCACTACAGAATTGGCAATAGGCTGGGGTTATGTCAAAGACCCTAATTACACAGACAGAGAGGTGTGGTACAGTGGCCAGACCAGCTGACTCCGGAGTATGGGGCTCACGTTACGACCCCCAGCGCCAGCTAAGCTCAGCATAATGTGACTCTGGGCAATAGCTCACTTAATCCCCCTGTAGCAAGTTTTTTTGGAGATAAAGTTCCAATAAATAAAAGATAGACAAGTTGGAGAATAAATAAAGAAGGTTTATTCTCATGAAAGTGACCCACATCAAAATCCAGTAATGATCTGACTACATGAACTGAACATTCTGGAATACATAAGTGTCATACAGAAGAACCATAAACTAACACTCTTTAAAGCTACATGACATTAAGTATGAAAATATCAATATACCTACATACTACACATACCCCTTTTATACGGGAGAATAAAGTAAGCTTACAACATAAGGACACATTTTTACTGATAACACAGTGCATAAATCCGGATCGGCAAGACAAGGTTGCAAGGGTCGGTGGGTAAGTCTGTAAATAGTGGTATTATCTCCAGTCCAATAAATCCCCAAAATATCGTCGCCAAAATATGTAGTAAGTTTCTTTGGAGATAAAGTTCCAATAAATAAAAGATAGACAAGTTGAAGAATAAATAAAGAAGTTGTATTCTCATGAAAGTGACCCACAACTGATCACATCAAAATCCAGTAATGATCTGACTACATCAACTGAACATTCTGGAATACGCAAGTGTCATACAGAACAACCATAAACTAACATTCTTTAAAGCTACATGACATTAAGTATGAAAATATCAATATACCTACATACTACACACCCAATCCTTCTCCTCCCCCCAGTGCCTGGATACCCTAAGGGATGATAAGTGCATGCTTTACAAATGTTGAATTTATTATGCTTACATGAACAATGGCTATATTTGATATTTGCAATACGCACCCAAATCCAAGTGTTATGCCCCATTTCGCCAGCAATAATCATAACTTAGTGCTACCTATCAGACCTGATAAAATCCTATCCCTGCTGTGTTGGGATATACGGGATTCAATAAATAATGCTGCCTTTTTTTTGTCGACTGAACAGTGGCGTAGCTAGACCATGTGCTGCCCTTGGCGGTCTCTGCGTTTTTCCGGCCTCGGCACGTAAGACCGGAGGGGGGTGCTGGCAATTCCCGGGATGTTCACAGGCAAGAGCGGGACCAAGGTGCTGACGATTCCCACAACAGCCACAGATAAGAGCAGGGGAGGCCGCCGCCCCCAAAACTAGCATCGACCCCCCCCCCTGAAGAGGCACTCTGATAAATCAGCCCCACTGGCCTGGTTGGCATACAACACTTGGGCACAGAGCTCTCCCCAGCTAATCACACAAGAGCTATTTTGCCGTAGCTGCCAAGTTTCCAAGTCCAGATTTTTTTCCTTTGTATTCTGGGACTTGTAGTCTTGTTTTATAATAGAAGAAGCAAGACTACAAGTCCCAGAATTCATACAAAAATCGTGGACAGTCGTAGCACACCACGCATGGACCTGGGTAACTCGGCAGGACTATCAAACAGGCAATATAAATCGTGTCATACATAAAACAGACATCTTCTGACTTCCCCTTGCATCAAACCTTAATTCTCACAAATGAATGGTAACATGCAGTACTCTCATTTCTTATCTGCTTTTCTCTACTTGGCAGTACCCTCCCTTCTTTTTGTGGAATTTTACAGAGTTTATGTGAGTACAATGGAACAGGGTTTCTTTGTGGTTCGTAGCATTTAAAGTTATGTTTAGGCGCAGTTGAAGTCCTTCCCTTTAAAACTATGCATATCCTGAATTGGATCCATTCTCACTTTGCCACAGGATCCAGGCTGCACCTCACTTATGAGGCTGAACAAGGTGGAAACTAATCTGAGTTAGTTTAAACTACCATTCTGATGAAGATAACCCAGCAGTTTGGGCTGGACTGTTGCTATTAGAGGAGGACAAATTCAGATCTGCATATGGTGGCTCCTTGTCTGCAGTGGCACTCTGGGAAACAAACATTGCTAAAGCCAATAAGTCTAGCTTTTCTGTAACATGCAATGCTAAAGCTAATACTTCGTTTTTTTCTTTTTATGGGGAAGTGTTTGGTGATATTTGTGCAACTTTGTGTACATTGCTCCCACTCGTGCTACAAAGAAAATACCATTATGAAGCCACCTCTTGGGCTATAGAAAAATAGGAAGCTGGGAGCTGCTCTCCTTTGTTGAACCAAGTGCATTAGCAGAGTTTCTCTATAGCCTAAAAAAAAGAATGTTATAAAATGAGACAGAACATGAAGTTTGCATGATAAGTAGTGAACTTAAGAGGTGTAAACAACAAATAGTGCATAGTTGATAACTTTCCAGAATTATCCAGTATTTGCAGTACAGCTTCAAGCTAGCTTAATTGTTAGCACATCTTTGTGAGCAAAAGGGTATAACTTCAACACATTTTTGCCACTTTAGCAAAGCGAAATAATTTACCCTAAAAGGAGAGATTAGTGAATAGCTTTAGCTTGCCATAAAAGAAAATGATGTTCCTACTGAACAAAACTTTTAAAAATCAGAAATTAAAATGTCATCATGTCAATAAAGTAAATACAACAAAGAACACACACTGACTCTGAATTATGAGCAGTACGCCCTGCCACGTCTGCACTTTATCAAAATGATTACTTGCGCACCGTCATTGTTGAGAACACAAATGGACACAAGTAACAATCCATAAAAAGCCATGGCCTTGATGGATAGCAGATCTAAGCACCAGCAAACTAAGAATGACAGTGGCTCATGTGAGCTGACCCAAAATCCACCCACTCTATTCTTTTTCCTACGGATCAAGTATTAGTAGCAAGAGGTACACACTGAAAACTGTGTGTAGCAAGACGAAAAATATGATGGACTTGAACGCACCCTGAGTGATTGCCAGTTGCTGAGTCTGTTGCAAGCATTTCATCCATCACATTTTGTTTTTTAATAGGAGGGACATGCCTACACATGGGTTAGCTGGAGTGTTCCTATTGGTGCAGAAGCAAGACTGATTTGCATATAGTGCTCAATGCACCAATGAATCGTTTCCCCTGCTTATGTCATCATATTGAAGAGCAACTGAAAAACAGTTAAGAATATGAGTATATGACGGGGCTCGACCAGAGAATGGAGGAGGACCTGAGGCTTTAGTTGGGATGCTGAAGTTCTAGGACTGTGTTGCTATGGGGTTCGACCATTCTGACCCTATCAGGAATTTAAATGGACCCCGTGGCTAAGGTGTGAGGGATGGGGCTAGAATTCCTGCTTGAGTGAGGGATCTGAAAGAGTGCTACCACAGAGCGGTGGCAGTCCACCAGCAGTACCCAGTGTCATTGGCAATGACTTCCCATTGCAGCGAAAGGCTGCTGCAACCGACTATCATTTTTTAAGCTGCACACACTTCACAATTTGTGAAGCTCAAAAAGTTTTTTTTAAAAACTTTTCACGCCTTTTATTATGTTATGTACGCTTTTTTCACAAACACATGATTATCTGTTTGTATTCTTAGTTTAATGGTGCTGTTTGATCCTCAGAGTATTTTTCCTTTACATAAGGCGAGTATTTCGGCTTCCTTGAATGTGTCACCCAATGTGGCTACTTATTCTCTCTTTGATTCTGCATGCGCTCCACACCCCCTTATTGTTATTATTCAGTACTGGATAATCACCATGGAGATCTCTGTTGGGTGGCGAACAACCTTTACAACGAAACTTTTACAACGCACTACCATTACAATGCGACCATTACAACGCAAACCATTACAATGCATTGCGCTGGGGGGCGCTCTAGGATAAGGAATACGTTTAATTTACTATCTACACCTTCCCTAGTGTCCACGGGGACTGGAGTTGGAATAGTAAATTAAACTTTTCACTATCCAACGCCCCAAAGCGCTATGCGTTGTGAAGGTTTGCGATGTAAAAACCACGTTGTAAAGGCATGCATGGTAAAAGTATGCGTTGTAACGTCATACGTCCCTGTTGGGTACAAACTTATTATATTAACATCCATTACTTCTTTAACTGACCATTATGCACCATTATGCAGAGTGACTAATACTTCTACCATGGACATTACAACAGCAACCACTAGCATCCAAATTGCAAATACTGGAGTTAGAATAATACATCAACTACTATCTGCAACACAGGTCTTTTGCAGAGGTTGAATGACACAACGAGTGCCAAAAAACCATGCGTGCCTTAACCATGTGGTCTTTACAAAGACTGCGTCTTTACCACGCATGCCTTAACAACAAATGTCATTGTAAAGGCATGTTTGGTAATGGTATATGAGTGGTAAAGATCCCACCCCGGCCCCCCTTCCTCTGAGCCTTAAAATTCAGCCATCCAGCTTGATAATCTACGCACCCCAGCCCTATTAACCACCAGGACCCTCTACCCTGAGCATTAAAAACCTAACTTCCTGCCCTAATAACTGCCCCTCCCCCCTGCCCTGAGCCCTAAAGCTCGGCCCCCCTGCCCTAAAAACTGCCCGGACACCAGCCCCCCACCCTGTTCCCTAAAACTAGCCCTCTCCCCTAAAATCTCCGCCCTGCCCCAGCCCAACCTATCAAACTGCGTCGCGGTCCTTCCTGCCGCATGCCTTTAGGTTCCTCTCCCCGCCCATCTACTCAGACCGCTAGAACGCCAACTGCCTTAACCAGGCATATGCTCCAATTCTTTTTGCACAAATATTTAACTTTCACTTCATCCGTCACTTTATCCGTCAAATTCCCAATCCCCAATGCATTTTGGGCGCATTCCTCTTCCTCAAGTTGGTAATATTAATAATTTATTTTCCTGCGGACCAAATCAAACGGACACACTCAAAAAACAACACAGTGAAATAAAAATCCAAATGTTATATGTGACACAAAAATACACGTTTTCTTATTTACTGCACTTGAATTGGAAAAACGAGTATTAGTAAAAATCAGAACAATATGTTGGTGTATGTTGTTATTTAACGTACTGTGATAAGGTGTGAACTAAGCAAATATTCTGGTCAGGTGTGAAATGGTGTGTGGGGGGTGCGATGCTGGGATTTTCATTTCATTTTCTTATTTCTCTCAGTATGTACATGTGTATGTGAGCCACGGTAGTTCTCAGTTTCCCTGTGTTTTCCTCTTGTGGATGTGTTTACAAGATGCTACCCTGTTGATTCCTCCTGTAAGCGTGTTTTACAATGTTTTTCCACAATTTACACATGTATTCCCATGTCAGCATCTCTTGTGCCTCAGTCTTCTAGTGTCCTTGTGAATATTCCTATGCAGGTAGGGCTGGAATTCGGACTGCAGCAGCAACATCTAGAGAGAAGATATGTATCAATAAAATCATGGTACAAAATCTGGTTAAACCGGTCGAAAGCCACTTAAAAATGCTCTCTGGAAAGCACAAATAGATGATCCCCAGTCAGCCTACACAAAGTACCTACAGTCATCAAAGCTTACGAACGTGACAGGTCTCTGGCAACAAAAAGTACCGTTTCTGTCATTTCGACACACATTGAACAAAGCGACAAAAAGTTACTTGCTAATTGAAGACAAAATCACCCTAAGCAAACGGGCAATGCATGGATGGTCTTGCGATCGTATTCTGTATTACAACCTACAACATACTCCTCATATTTTAAAAGAAAGCTATTATCAATACGTCTTGGATCAATACCGTCCAATGCTGACCAACCAACTTAGAAATATAACAACCAATGCCATGCAGCCTATGTGGTGTGTCAAAGCTGGACTTCATCCATCTAATATGCATGTGCCCCGTATTAAAATGAAACTGGCTTTTATTGCTAAAAAACTTTTCAACATTAGGGGCATCCGCACCTGTAGATCTGATATACTAAAGTGTCTCGATCTGAGTGACCAACAGCTTAATTGTAAACTGGTAAAAATGTTACTTCTATATGAGAAATCAATTAGAAACAATATGGTAGGAAAAGCACAATAGCACTTTATGTAAAAAAAAACTGTACATTTGGCTATGTATTATTTCTTCTTCTTCCAATGTATTAAAGTTAAATCAAATTTTTTTGAAGATGTATGCTATACTTGTTGTAACATATCTAGTTTTGTTGGTATTTTATAAATAAAGAGTACTGCCTGACTGTATTCCTCAGTATCCTCATAAAAATCTCCACATCTTGAGTCCGAGTCAGTTTTACCCTGACGTTTGATTCTGCGCAGCTGTCTGAATTGGTTGTTGCCAGTTAGGGTAATAGGGTGGGATAGGTGGTATTAAGGCAAATGAGTAAAGTTAAAAATCTCCTTTTCTCACCTCTTTATCCTGTTGAAAGAGTACTGGGTTGGAATAGCACCAAAGACATTGAGAACTGGAGCAGATAATTCTTTAGGAAAGTGTGGCGAAGCACAGTGAGGAAATGGCATGTGAGTGGGGTTTAGGGCTCGCTTTACCCTTGCTCTCGAGATATCAGGCATAGTAAGGGTGTGGGGGTGTTTCTGCAGCTCTCTCAAAATAAACATGCTGGAGTTCAAAAGGTGAAAGAGCAATAAAATGCCTTTACAATTTGTTTTTATCTTGTCACAAGACATTTAAATATTTCTAAACAGAGTTAGGAACGCTCAATTAAAACACATTTTTTACAATTCTGAAGAGTGATGGGAATAAAGATTTCAATAGGATCACAAATAAATCAAGATGCTTAATATGGTGAAGCGCAAATGTTTTCCTGAAACCCAATTTCCACACAATATAGTTTGTGCGCTGTATAGTTTTATCAGTAAAACTGCATGTTTCTATAAATGACAATATACTAATACACCATGCTTTGTTAATTTATTAGCAAAAGTGTGCTTGTGGAGGGAAGGTGAGAAATAAGGCTTGGGAGGCTTGCCTAGTTTGTGTATGATAGCTTTTATTAGTGTTAATCAAAAGGTATATAGAGATGTGAGCAGGTATTATAATCATGGTTTTATAGTTAAAGAAGTAAACAGGTATGTCAAGCACTCTCAAAATTACGTAATGTTCCCAATGATTATTATTATCATTCACAAGTTTTCTGGTTAAAGTTCATTGATAGGAAATGGACTTCCAAAATACGGATCCAGACCAGATGTTAGACTTCAAATCTTTATTTTATATACATTAAGGGTATTTCCAGCTTGTCCTGCCGACACGTGTTTCGTCTCATGGAGACTTTTTCAAGGCAAAAGGAAATTGCGCATTCAGCTGATAGCAGTGGAGGTCCCTCGTTACGATGCGCTGATAAGAGTGTCTTATCATGGTCCACTCACGAACTTAAGAATTACGAACCCACCTCCATGCAGTGATACAGTTGAATTTATCAAGTCAACCATATTATACATTGAACAATCACTTTGGACGTTGTTCCATGATGTACACTATTAGGATCTAGTGACCAAGACTATAGGGATTGCGTCCGTTTGAATAACTCTTTCTGGGATTCATACTGCCTGTGTGTTTTTAGGGAATCAAGACTCGTGTCCTTTAACATCAATGCGCAATTTCCAATGAACTTTAACCAGAAAACTTGGGAATGATAATAATAATCATTGGGAACATTACGTAATTTTGAGAGTGCTTGACATACCTGTTTACTTCTTTGGTTCTCAATATTAGCAATTTTTGCTAGTTTAACACCCCTGGTGGTGGGTGTATAACAGGATAATAGTGCACCTCATACGAATAACTGCATAAAACTTACATTACACGTATACATGCTTTGAGAACTGTATTACTTGCATGTGTGGACGCTTTCTCTGCCAGAGAAACACTACCACCATATAATCATTTTGTATGGTTTTATAGTTGACAACTGTTCTGTGAAGTTTCTTTTTAGGTTGGACGTCACTGGGCAAAAATCCTTCTTTTCAGGTCCTTCATACATTCACCAGAGTACAGAGATCTGGGCCTAAATCCATTGTTTTCTTGCTCATTACACAACTGGATTCAAGCTAGCCTGGCTGATGCCCCGAAACCCGTCCCAGGATGCTTGTTTCCGGGCCAGGGAGGACCTGGCTTGGCAGTTCGGGTTGGACTGTTCCCACAAGGAACAGGGTCAACACTGATTTGCATATGGCTGGGTCCAATCTGGGGTGGTGTGGTGAGCAAAAGTATGATGGATTTAACCCGAACCTTGTGAATGGGGGTGAATGTTTGCTGTCCAGCATTCCGTCCATCAATTGTTTCTTTTGCATTGTCACCCTAAGTGGGAAGGGTATGCCCAGACATTTGCCCCATGCTCACTACACCACTGGATTCAAGCTTGCCTGGCTGATGAAGGGTGATGTCCTGAAACCGGTCCCAGGATGCTTGTTTCCGGTCCAGGGAGGACCGGGCTTAGCAGTTCGGGCTGGACTGTTCCCACAAGGAACAGGGTCAAGACTGATTTGCATATGGCTGGGTCCATTCTGGGATGGTCTGGTGAGCAAAATAATGATGGATTTAACCCAGATCCTTTTGACTGGGGGTGAATGTTTACATTGTCCAGCATTCCGTCCATCAATTGTTTCTTTTGCATTGTCTCCCTTATTCTGATAGCAAGTGTGATTCTTTTGGCCATTCTAGGGTGTTCCCATCACCATCCCCAATGATTCAATTGTACATAAAAAAACCCTCTGGGGTCATAGGGGTTTTCTTCGGGTATGAAACACAAGCCGCAGACCACCACTTTTCTCCTTTTGGGGTCAGTTTTACCGCTTCATATGTGCACTAAAGCCACCATGTGACTGATGGATTATGCCTCTGATTGACCTTGGTCTCTCTGGGCCATGTAACCCCGTGGAGCGCATCAGTGAACTGGTTCCCTCCACTTTCGAAGGCGCTCTCCTTTCATTTTCCCCCACCTCCCTCTACCCGTATATGCTGGTGTCAATCTCGTCCCCATTCACTCGCCGGAGTAGCCACAACTCTCCAGAGTTGTGGCGGGCATCTGCACGTGGGCTGGTGGCGTCAACCACTCCTCTGTCCAGCTCTCCTTGTCTTCGTCCTACTCCGCAATGTCCAGTCCTCACACCAGTTTCCTTATATCTAGGAACCTTCTTGCTGTTGAGATTTCCACTTCCAGTGTCTCTGCGTTGCCCTCAGAATTCTCTTCCGCATCGACCTCCGGATTCCTCTACATATCGGTGTTCTCCCTGCATTCTGAGACCCCCTCTTCCTGATCCCTTGTCCTTTTCTTTAGCCTGGCTCCTCCCCTATTGCTCTGCAAAGGTAGCCCTCTGTCAAATGACATGGTTTCCTCTTTTGTGACGCTAGCGCCTCCCTTTTCCTAACACCGTGTTTTTTTTTCTAGGTGCCCCCAGGCCTATCGGAGACCTCCATACAAGCCGCTACCACTGTATTAGGTAAGTGAGCCAGGTGGGACCGCGTGTCTTCACAGTGCTCAAAATGCACCACCGGCTATATGTAACACCCTTACCAAACTCCTGCTGAATTAGAGTGGCTTATTTACTACACTTGGTATTTGTGTGATGATTGGATTTCTCACAATCCCTATTACTTTAGTGATGTAACATTGATTGCAGAACCCCACTTCGAAAATTGTTCCAGCACCACCAGATAATACTAACTTATATCCCTAAAAAAGGCCACAATATACTTTGAGAACACTTTCAAATTATGCAACTTCTTTTCAAATGCAACACAGCAATGTTTACTTCTCACCAATTTAAAAGTGCGCAGGAGAGGCTGTCTGGACATATAGAGAGACACTCACCAGTAGGCAATTATTACCTTTCTCAAGTAAATAGGATGGTTGCTTGCAATTCCTCAAGGAAACAGCGGGTATTGTTGAGGGGTGAGAGAAAGAAAGGGAGGTGTGATGCAATTAAATGGCTTACCTTTACATCCCCAGAATGCACACAAACTCACCTTATATATATATATATACTATGCCAACACTGGCAATAAACACTGTATTCTTTTTAGAAGTATATATATATATATATATTCACTGAAAAAAACATAGGTTATAGACCATATATAGTTAGGAATTAGCATTTACAAAACCTTATTTTACTCACACAAAACCATCGAAATTCGCATATATAGTTAGTTGCACTAACTATATATCGCGCACCCGCAATCCACTGCTGATCATGTCACATATTACATCATTCATGACATGGTCAGTGACATCACTGATGACATCACTGATGACATCTCAAATGACATCACTGATGACATCACTGATGACAACATCCAGTGACTGTATGTTTCTGTAAAGTTAAAATATGTCTTACATATTGAAGAATGAGTGGATGGATAAGTGTCTGGATGAAGGATTTAGTAGGTGCATGACTGACTGTATGAGTGAGTGATTACATGTGTCTCACTGAGTGCATGGGTTAGTGACTAAACTGTCTTAATTTGTGCATCATTATGTCTGTTGTTCTGTAAACTGCTGCATGTGTTGATCAGTAGCTATATGAGTAACTATATGGGTTATTGATTGGTTGCCCAAGTATTTGTATGGGAGACTGAGTGTGTGTGTGGGTGGCTGGGAGGTGTATGACTCTGTGCATAGATGTGTGAGCAGTTGATTCACTAGATGTATGGTTCAAAAGTGCATGTGGAAACAGCTGTATGGGCGGTTGACTGTGTGCATGCATGTATTGGTGAGTGAATGGATATCTCAGTGCTACATGTCAAAGTAAGTACATATGTAAAACACAGTACATGTGAGAGTTGACATATATAAATAACTGTGCATAAGAGCCAGTGAATGTGTGAGTGGCTGTATGGATCATTGTGAACTTGTATCAGGGATTGTATAAGAGAGTAAATATGTGTTAGTATATGTTTGAATAAGTAAGGTGTGTATAACTGTATAGTTGAGGAAATGGAGGTGTGATTGATTCTTTGCATGACTGACTAGGTGTGTGAGTAACTCCATGGATGAGTGACAGTCTGTGAGAGTCTGTTTACACTGAGTGTATCTAAGGTTATATTAGAGTCTGAAGAGGTTCATCGTATAATCACATGAATGATGTCATCAGTGATGTGATCAGTAATGTCAAATGAGATGTCATCAGTGATGTCATTTGAGATGTCATCAGTGATGTCATCAGTGATGTCATTTGAGATGTCATCAGTGATGTCATCAGTGATGTCACTGACTATGTCATGAATGATGTAATATGTGACATGATCAGCAGTGGATTGCGGGTGCGCGACATATAGTTAGTGCAACTAACTATATATGCTAATTTCAATGGCTTTGTGTGAGTAAAATAAGGTTTTGTAAATGCTAATTCCTAACTATATATGGTCTATAACCTATGGTTTTTTCAGTGAATTTTCAAGGTTTTGTAAATGCTAATTCCTAACTATATATGGTCTATAACCTATGGTTTTTTCAGTGAATTTTAATGGTTTTTTAATAGCAAATATCAAAAGCTGTAAAATATATTCTTCTTTTAATTGAAAAATATATTTTATATGTTTTTAATATAATTTTTAAATGTATATATTATTTTAATTATTTTTTTGTTTCGCTACCGGTCCGCGCACCGGGTAGCTTCCCGTTAGCTGAATTTGGTGCCGCGATCAGGTCCGCGAACCGGTAAACGTTCTGTTAGCTCAACTGCCGCGTTAGAAAACATTATCGTGACGCGTCGCGTAAGCGCGACGTATCGCGTTGCCGTGTAATGCGTCTTTTGACGCGCCGCGTTAGCGCACCGGGAAGTGCTCCGGAGCGCGAACCGAGGCGCGAAGCGCAGCACCCCGGAAGCGCTCCGGGTGCGTAGCGGGACGCGTAACTTAAGCGTAACAGGTCATGTGACTTGTGAATAAAACTTTTTATAGGTTCATTTTACTTTTGGTTTCCTAATGATGTAAGGCTAGGTCATGTGACCTGAAAATAACACTTTTCATTGGTTCATTAAATTTTTTTTCACAAATGATGAAAGCCCCCACCTTTTTACCTCACTCTGACTTTCATTTTTATGAGAGAAAGACCTACTTTCAAAATTTTGAAAAATGGCAAGTGTTGTAGCTGCAGCTGCTGGAGCCACTCCACCACCACCACCACCACCACCACCAAAAAAGGATGGACCACCTCCTCAGGTCCTCCTTAATCAAGAGGAGGAAGAAGAGGAAGAAGAGGAAGAGGAGCAAGTGAGCAGGCTGTTTTTGCCTGAACAGCCAAGGAGGTCCCATGTGAAAATAAATTATATCTGGCAATTTTTCACATATCCCCAGGGCCAAAAGAAAGTAAATGCCCGTTATGTCACATGTCTGATCTGTGACAAAGAACTATCCAGAGGAACCGAAAAAAAGTACAGCTTCGGGAATTACACCATGCATCGCCACATGGAGAGGTGGCACCCTAATAATTACAGTGCTGCACAGGTACGTGACTTGCAGGAAAACCCCCCTCCTGTGGCCAGTACATCAAGAGAACAGGCAGTGACGGGACCAGAGGCGAGGGAGACGGTCCCAAACATACAGATGAACTTTGGAAATATGAAGCATACCTGTATTTTCTGCGGCAAATTAATTTCCTATGGGGAGAGAAGTATAACTCTAATAAACACAGCTTATGAAAATCATAAATGTTCAAAACGGCCCCGAAAGTAAATTATCTTTTTTTTTTGTTGCTCCTGTTGAGCCCTTTATAATGACTGATTTTCGTTACCCCCCCAAAAAATAAAAAAATATATAAAACGGTTCTTAAAATAGAAAAAAAGTAAAAAAATGTTCATTAAAAAAAATAAAAAATTAAAAAAAAAAATAAAAGTTCTTTTCAGAACTACCTCCCATTTATAAAAAAAATTGCTACAATGTTTAGCACTCTTGCAACCTCTTTTTCTTTGATTCGCTTCCCGGTTCGTGCGCCGGTACACGAACCGGAAGCGAAACAAAAAAATAAAGGAAGAGTGAGTATAAGGGAAGGAAACAGAGAGTAATGTTAAAAGAAAGACAGCTAGAGGGAGTAACACAGAGATATTGTTTAATAGATCTATTTTCCAAAGAAAAGATGTAAGAGGGTATAATTGAGAAAAACAAAATAGATAAGGAAGTGAAAGAAAAAAAGGAGAGTAGAAGAATAATAACAAGAGTTACTTGGAGAATGTGAGTGAATGTTCAAATTTAGAAGAAAAACAGTAAAGAATGTGAAATGAGAGGTAGGGATAGAACCGGACTAAAACAACAAGTGTGAGGGAAGGTGTTAAGAAAACAGTGAGCGAAAGTAAATAGGAATAAAACAAGGTGTATCATGGTGAATAAGATTAAAACATGTGGAATGACAGAGAGAAAAAACTGAAAGCAGAAAAGAAAAAGTGACAGAAAAGGAATAATTGAAGCAACAAAGAAATGTAAATAACATAGTGTGCTTCAACTACAGGGAGAAAGCATAATGAACAAATAGGAAAGAGTGAAGAGACAGAGACAGTGAGAGTAATAGAGACAGACTGAGTGAATAGGAGTGGAGAACTATGAAAACAGAGGGATTGAGAAAAGGAGTGGAAGGAATAGAATAAGTAAGTAATAGAAAAGGAATGAGGGAAGTAGCAAAGGCAGGAAACTGAGGGTTAAAGAAATGAAGCAGTGGAACTAATAGAAGTTAAATGTGATAGAGATGTAACGGAAAGAGTACTAAACACTTACCTTATAATTGTCGTTAACTTAGTTACTTGTTATTTTTATACTTTCAATCTGTGAAAGAAAGAACAAAAATTTTAAAAATATTAAAACATGTATTTAAAAATTAGAAAAGACAAGGGAAAATGGTGCATGAGAGAAAAGAAAAAAGCAGAGTTGGAATAGGGAAACAAAGGTTGAAAGATAAGTGGAGGTAGAGAACAAGGGTGAAAGAGAATAAAACAAAAGGCAATGTGAGTATCTAAAGAGGATTGATAGAAGGTAGTAAGTCAAGTCAAGTCAAGTCAAGTCAGAGAATTTATATAGCGCGCTACATACCCAGAGGGTCTCAAGGCGCTAGAGGAGGGGTGGGGAATTACTTGTCGAATATCCATGTTTTAAGTTGCTTTCTGAATGCTAGGTGGTTCTGGGTAATGCGAAGGTAAGTGGGAAGTGAGTTCCAGGTTTTAGCTGCCAGGTAGGAGAAGGATCTACCTCCCATGGTGGTTTTGTTGATGCGAGGTACAGTGGCAAGGGCTTGGTTGGACGATCGTAGCTGGCGGGAGGGGGTGTAGAAGGACAGTCGTGTGTTGAGGCATTCTGGTCCGATTTCGTAGAGTGCTTTGTGTGCGTGGGTTAGGAGCCGGAAAGTGATCCTCTTATTGACGGGAAGCCAGTGGAGGTTTTTCAGGTGGCTAGAGATATGTTCTTTACGCGGGATGTCTAATATGAGCCTGGCTGAGGCGTTTTGGATTCGTTGGAGTTTTTTCTGGAGTTTAGCGGTAGTACCGGCGTAGAGGGTGTTTCCATAGTCCAGTCGGCTCGTGACCAGAGCGTGGGTGACCGTTTTCCTAGTTTCGGTGGGGATCCAACAAAATGTTTTTTTGAGCATGCGAAGAATGTTGAAGCAGGATGAAGAGACGGCGTTGACTTGTCTGTTCATCGAAAGTGAGAAGTCCAGGATGACGCCCAAGTTCCGTGCGTTGTCTGTCGGGATGGGTGCTTTTCCAAGGGCTTCTGGCCACCAAGAGTCGTCCCATGCAGAGGGGGAGGTACCTAAGATGAGGACTTCTGTTTTATCTGAGTTCAGTTTCAGACGGCTGTGTTTCATCCATTCGGCTACTTCTTTCATTCCTTCGTGTAGGTTAGTTTTGGCGGTGCTAGGGTCATTGGTGAGTGATAGGATCAGTTGAGTGTCATCCGCGTAGGAGATGATGTTGAGGTTGTGTTGGCGGGCGATGGCCACGAGGGGGCTCATGTATACGTTGAAAAGGGTGGGGCTGAGTGAAGATCCTTGCGGTACGCCGCAGATGACTTCAGTGGCCTCTGACTTGAATGGTGGAAGGCGGACTCTCTGGGATCTTCCAGTGAGGAACGAGGTGATCCATTCTAGTGCTTTTCCTTGGATTCCGATGTTTCTGAGGCGCTGTAGAAGGGTGCTATGGCAGACTGTGTCGAAGGCTGCGGAGAGGTCGAGGAGGATGAGGGCGACTGTGTCTCCATTGTCCAGCAGGGTTCGAATGTCGTCTGTTGCTGCGATGAGGGCGGTCTCAGTGCTGTGTTTTGCTCGGAATCCGGACTGTGAGAAGTTGAGGGATTTGTTGGCTTCGAGGAAGGCGGCGAGCTGGTTGTTGACAGCTTTCTCGATGACTTTGGCCGGGAATGGAAGGAGCGAGATGGGGCGGTAGTTTTTGAGTTCGTTGGGGTCCGCTGTGGGTTTTTTCAGAAGGGCGCTGAGTTCAGCGTGTTTCCAGCTTTCCGGGAAGGTGGCGGAACTGAAGGAGCAGTTGATGACGTCTCGGAGGTGCGGTGCTATGATGGAGTCTGCTTTGTTGAAGATGTGGTGAGGGCATGGGTCTGTGGGGGATCCTGAGTGGATGGAGTTCATCAGGCGGATGGTGTCCTCAGTGGAGATTGGGTTCCAGTCATTAAGGATGTTCGAGGGGGGTGAAGGTCCAGCAGATGGTTGGATGGGTTGGTCTCCGGGTTGGTTGTCGAAGCTGTTGTGGATGTCTGCAATTTTGTTGTGGAAGAATGAGGCTAGGGAGTCGCAGAGGGCTTGAGAGGGGGTGATGTCGTTAGAGTTGGCCGAGGGATTGGTAAATTCCTTGACGATGTTGAAAAGTTCCTTGCTGTTGTGGGCGTTGTTATCTAGTCGGTCCTTAAAGGCGGTTTTCTTGGCCTTTCGGATCAGTTGGTGGTGTATGCGGGTGGCGTTTTTGAAGGGGTCCTTGGTGCTGGTGGTTGGGTCTTTTTTCCAGGCCTTCTCAAGGGAGCGGCAGAGTTTCTTGGATTTCTTAAGATCATCGTTGAACCAGGAGGCCTTCTTGCTGCCAAGTTTGCTTTGTCGTTTTTTCAGTGGTGCTAGGATGTCCGCGCTGTCGGATAGCCATAGGGTGAGGTTGGTGGCGGCTTGGTCGGAGTTTGAGGAGTGGGCTGGGGGGTTTAGAAGAAGCGATGAGGAGATCTGGTCGATGGTGATTTTGTTCCAGTTTCTTTGCAGAGTTGGTTGGGGGTGGTTGTTGGGTTTGGGCTTGTTGTAGGTAAAGTGAACGCAGCTGTGGTCAGTCCAGAGGAGAGCCGTAGTGTGGCTAAAGGAGACATGATTGCTGGAGGTGAAGATAGGGTCGAAGGATGTAATCTTTGGAGGGGAGCGCGTGTGGAGTGATGAAGTCCGTGATGTCCTCACTAAATTGTGCGCGGGGTCCTGGAGGTCTGTAAAGGAGGGTGCCTCTGAGTGTGGTCTTGGGGTCGATGAGGATCTGGAAGTGAAGGTGTTCAGAGTTGGCGAGATTGACGTCAGAGCTGGTTGAGATGTGGATGGATTTCTTATGGACGATAGCGATTCCTCCTCCTGTGTGGCCGGTACGGTCCTTGCGTATGATCTTATAATCTTCTGGGATGGCAATGGTGATGTCTGGGGCGGAAGAGGCGTTCATCCATGTTTCTGTTAGGAAGGCGACGTCCGGAGAGATGGTGTCTAGTAGATTCCATAGGTCAGTGGCATGCCTGTGGACCGATCGGGTGTTGAGCAAGATGCATTGTAGGTGGTTGGGGTCGGGAATCTGTGGTGTGGTCGTAGCGGAGTTGTTGTCGGTGCCGATGAATTTGCAGGAGTAGCATGAGAAAGGTCCATGGGTGTGTCCAGGAGCGGCTTGGACGCAGGTGGGGGAGCGGCCGGGGTTAAGGGCTAGGAGGGTGGTGGCATCGTAGGTAATGCGGGAGGGCTGGGCAATGCGAGGACATGGGGCTTTGGCGCTGGGCGCGGTCCAGGCGCGGACGGGCGTAGACGGGCTTACCTTTGGCGCACCTTCGGCGCGGATTGGGCGCGATCGCTGCGCGTGAACGCTGCGCGCGGAAGCATCTGTCATATATGGAAGGTGGAGGGGGCGGGGGCGAGGCAGGGTCAGCTGGGAGGCGGGCACGGGGTGGAGCTACGGTCAGGGAATCAATAAACAACAAAATGGCTGCAACGAGGGTGAAATCGAAACTAGCCTGGGGGATGAATTAGAAGGCACAACCGGGCACAGAGTGAAGCGGCAATCAGTTAGCAAAACGCAGGCTTGGCAGTGCAGCAAAACAATATACAACGCACAGTGCACACTATTCAATGAATAATGTAATTGAGCTAAGCAGGCAGCAAAACAGCGCACAGTGCACGCAATTCAAAAGCTTGTAAATTATAAAGTAGATGAGTGAGCATGAGACAAGATGAGTACATATTAAAAATCACAATTCAAAGTACAGAATTAATTATACATATTAAATGGTTTATTTTTGCTGTTCTCAGAATATATCAAATTTCACTAAAAACAGTGAGTTGAAGGTATTCATCATATAACAGCGGGGGAAAAAAACACAATCAAAATGATTGTGTTTAAAAAACCCATATAATATAACCAATCAGAAATCAGAACTCCTCAAAAGTAACTTACTTTCCATGACGTCAAAGGATGTCCTATGAACATCTTATACTCTGTTCTGCTGTTATTATTTTCTGCCCGCCACTTTCTGAAAGAAAAGCTCCATCGTTTCAACAAAAATGTGACATACAATAAATGACTTCTCGCTCTCTACCGCACTTCTCCTCAAGGCCATTTATAACTCTTGGAATTCTTCTAAGCAAATCCCATCATTTTCTTTTTCCACAACTTTCATAAAGAAAACGTCCAAGATCAGTTTCACAATCCTGTACTAGTAATATCTCACCCTTCTTGCTCACTCATGTTCCACATTTCCTATAACACTAATACTGCTTACTATGAGGCACACTTACACTACCTCTATGACTACTACAATTATGTAATTCTCTTGAGCACTGTTAATCACAAAGCAATTTAAAACAGCACACTAAATTATATCAACACCTAGAAATAAGCTGTGTAATATCCTGATGTTGTCAAAGGACCATCATGTCATATAATAACTGCAGTTGACACCAGAACAATTTTCAAATTGAAAACCAACAACATCTTCAACAGAATTCATTTTCTTTCTGCTTACAATTTTGGGTTCATCGACTTTTTGTCTTTTTGCTACAACCTCCCTACTATTGGTGACATTTCTTTGTTTCCGGCCTACCACACGGTACCACATGTTTCTCTAACTTTTTTCACTATTTTTCACCAAAGTACGCTCCCCGGTTTGCTTACCAGTGCGCGTACCGGGCGCTCCCCACGCGAAATTATTTTTTTTCATTCTTTTTTTTTGCCTATATGAGCGTCCTAAGCCCCCCTCAGAAAACCTAGAGGGTCAGCAAGTGTCTTTCCTGCCCCCTTCTACCCATTCCGAACATTGTTTGCCCTCCCTCTTGTGTCTCAATTCTACCGAAACACAAAATGGTGGACTCCCGTAACGCTGCCGGTGCGCGTACCGGGGCGTGCACCGGTGAGCGCTCGCTAAAAAAAGGTGGAAAAGTAATTTACAGAAAAACCACAGGAGACACTTTCATCAAATATAGAAAGGCCCTACTACATAGCAGTCTCTACCATTTACCCAAATTTGATGGAATTCCAATGAGAAAATCATGCTGTAAGCCTGACTAAATATCCTGAGGTAAATTACATGACAAAAACACATATGAAGTGTTAGAATTGACAACCAATTAAAATGTTACTTTCATTTTCTACTATTATTTCAAGACATTTGATTGGTTATGTACCTGAATATATATAAAGAAAGAGAGAGAAACACAGCCATTTTGACTACTACTTCCTGAAGTACATTTCAAGAGCATTTTCACTGACAACTTTAACTTCTTTTTCAAAGGTAAGATATAATTTTAAAAAATTGAAAGGAGAACTATGTTATGCACTTTAAATTAATTTAGGAAAACGTTTTCAGATAGTTACATACTGTCCCTCTATAAGAGTTAGTCATTGAGAAAGACTTAATTATTTAAATTATTGATTGAGTTAGGCTTCTGTGGTATAATTATGAATTTACTTAGGCTTCATCACATACACTTTTTAATAGTTCTACTTCCTGCCTGAAACCATGCACTGCCCAAAGATAACTTCACTGTTAAAAACTCACAAGTACCTGTCTGAACTTAAACCCAACAGTGCCCTATCTCCACTGATATATTTATTTTTTATGCAATTTACAGCAAGAAAATGGAAGCACAGCAAAAAGAAAATACAATTTAATTTCAAATTAAGATTGAAAACAATCCTAAGGAAGAAAAAGAAGAAGTAGACTTTATGGATGAAACACTAGACCAAGAATTATTAAAATGTGCTGAAGAATGTGATACTTGGAATGAAAAGGAGGACATACCTGATGATTTAATGTTACAAATTCTCTTAGAGTATGAAAAATCAGAACAATAAATTTAAATTTTAAAAGTTAAAATTGTTTGAGACATTATTCTTTTTAATACGAAAATTATGAAATAGTACCGAAAAAGATAAAATATAAAGTGAGACTTAAAATATACTGTGCAACTTTTTTGTGTTACATAGTAAGTTTGCTCATAGTTACTTCCTTTCTCCCACTATATTATCTCCATTGTGTATTTAAAATCTCTTTATCATCTCCCGCCTCCATGTTCTTTCTGCTTTCCTGACAAACTATGCTATGAATTCCATATACCACAATAACTTCTGAAACAACATGCAAGATATCTACAGAGGAAACAGTGTTTATTTATTTTTAGACTCTGCATTGGTACCTACATGTTGGTACTTAAATAAAAAAATAAAAAAAATACAACAAAAAGAACAATCAATAAACATACAATATTTGAAAATTCTTTCATTCTTTTTTCCCTATATTACGCTTCCGGACCGCTTCCCGGTGCGCGTACCGGGCGCTCCCCCCACAAAAAAAAACAATAATAACATTTTTTTTGTTTGCCCTGCGGGTCCCTTTTAAAGCCCCCTCATCAAACCTAGGGGGTCAGGGAGGATGTACTCTGCCCCCTTATGCTCATTTCCCCCTTTGTTTTTACCACCTCTTATGTCTTGATCCTACCGAGACACAAGATGGCGGCCGCTCCGTACTATTTAGAATGTTCACAGTCACCGGGGAGCCAATCCGCTTCTCCTCGCGAAGTACCGTTACGCGTCAGGTACGCGAACCGGGGCGCTAACCGGGACGCTGTCACAGATATATATATTTTTTTGAACGTTAATTTATCAAAATCCACTGGAGCACATATATTGAGACATAGCAAATGCACGTCGGGCAAACAATATCTGCAATTTTGCCAAGTTTCGTGG
Source organism: Lissotriton vulgaris (assembly GCF_964263255.1). NCBI lineage: Eukaryota > Metazoa > Chordata > Amphibia > Caudata > Salamandridae > Lissotriton > Lissotriton vulgaris. The sequence continues at coordinate 881,620,884 of NC_141697.1, read as the reverse complement.
AAATCCATTCAGCCGCCCTATGGAAAATTGCATGGGAAAAACGCGTTTTGGGACCCCCCGTTTTTCTCTGCCCCCCCTTGACCAAACCCCCCCAAATTTTCATGAGCTGCTCAGAAACAAAATGTTCCATTTTCCTGAAGTTTTCAGCCAATTCCGTCCACAAACGCCAAAATTATTCGACAAAGAATTTTCAGAAATCCTATAGGAAAAAAATCCTAACTATATATACCTACTGGCGACTGCCAGTAGGTAATATATATATATATATATATATATATATATATATATATATATATACACCACCAGTTGTATTTTATTTTTAATCAATGTATATATTAGATGATATATTATATATATAATCAACTGGCGTTCATCAGTAGGTAGTTGTAGCTAGTACTTAGTTTCCATAGAAAATGCATTTTTTGTTTTGCTAATAACTTTGGCACCGTATGACGAATCATCACAAAAGTTCCTAAACTAGTCTTCCACTCACTTCAGCGGCTGTCTGGAAAGCTTTGGGGTGATTTGTTAATTGGGGGTGGGCCAGGTCCTGGGGGAAATTATTTTTATTAATTTGGGGGAGGAGGATGCATGAGACCCCCTTCCCAGGCAGCAATGGCTCGTGCAGGGCGTTACACCGGGCGGGGACGTCTGGCAGAGGAGGGGCAGGGTGGGGGGGTTGTAAAATGCAGGATATGGACGATGTCAGGTACGTACCGGAAAAAAAAAAGAATTTCGTTACCCGTGCTGCATCACATTTAGCGATGCAGCACGGGTAACAAAATTCCTTTTTTTTTCTTTTTTTGGTACTTACCTGACATCGTCCTGATGTCACCGCCCGGTGTAACGCCCTGCACGAGCCGTGGCTGTCTCCAGGATAAAATGTTGTCTCTGGGGACCCAATCCTCCAGGGCCTGGCCGACGTTAACAGAAGGGAAGGGGGGCTGTGCGTCCCCCCTCCCTGCACCGATTTCAGCCACAGGGACCCCATCCCCTGGAGCCTGCCCTTATCAAAACTGGGAGGGGTGTGCACCCCTCCCCCAGGCTACTTTGGTCCCTAGGGACTCCATTCCCTGGCCGAACTTGAAAAGGGGGAGTGGGTACACAGCCACATCCCCTGGGGCCTGGTCGCAAAAGCAAAGTTATGCGGACCCCCACCAGGTTGTCTTAATGTCCCTGTGGACCCCATCCCCCAGGGCCAGCTCCTTCTATGTCCCAGGGTGCCCACCAAGTGACAGAGCGGTTTCGGTTTCCGCACTATTTCCAAAGACTGCATGTAGTTTTGGGATGGCCTCATGCGGGTTTTGGCAAACCCCTCAGGATACATAGTCAAGGCCATGCCTGGCAGCAGTTGAATTAAAATATGTAATTAAATATTACTTTATGTTAAAAAGAAAAACTAGAAATTCACTTGAGAAAAACAAAAGTTACAGAGACGTTTTAGTTAAGAAACAGAATTTTAAAAACCTTCAGCTGTATGCATCAGAGATTGGCTAGAGGTCCTGGCCTGCGGCCATTCCCCCATAGGCATCTAACCCCACAGAGACCTTCGGCCGTGCACAGCAGGGTAAGGCCTCAGGAAGTGCGACCAACCCCCTCATAGGCACCCAATCCTGTGCCACACATGGCATTCAGCTGTGTGCGACGGAGGTTGGATTCAGAGCCTACAGCCAACCCCCTTATTCACCCTACCCCATGGCATGTAAAACCTTTGGCCATGTACAGTGGCCCAGGCTTTTCGCCCAATCCCCCCACAGGCACCTAATCCCACTCTATGCTTGGCCATCAGCCATGAGGGAAGGTGGTTATGATGTAGGGCTTGCCTGTGACCAGACCCTCTAGTCAATCCTCCTCACAAACACCCACCCCTGCGAGGTCAGCTGTAGGAATTCTCTGAATAAAACAAAGGCTACAGGGACATTTTGGCTAGGAAATAGAATTTAAAAATCCTTTGGCCATGCTTAGTGGGAGCTAGCAGCCAGGCCCTGTGACCAACTCCTCGTAGGCACCCCATCTCACGCAACACCGTGTGCGGTGGGGTTGGTCACAGGCACCCACCCTGGCACCTCAACCGGCTTTCAGTCATGCTCAGTGGAGGGTCAGCCACAATGCCTGGCTGTGGCCAGGCCCTGTGGCCCACCCCTCATATATGGGTAAACTGAGAGGGGGGCACGCAGCCTCCCTCCCTGGGCCAATTGCGGCCCGGAGACCCAATACCCTGTGGCCACACAAATATTAAAAGGGTAGGTGAGCCATGAGCCCCCCTCACTGGGCTGCTTTTGGCACCCCATCTCCTGGGGCCTGGCCATTTAGTGAAAGGAAAGGGGGAGCTGCACAGCCTACCTCCCTGGGCTGATTTCAGGCCTGAGGACCCCATCCCCTGCCAATTATGGCTCACGTCTCTGGGCAAAGCCTTTGGGAGCCATCCCTCAGGGCATGGCCAATTAGTCGAAGGGGAGGGAAGCCATGCAGCTCCCCTCCACAGTCTGATTTCGGACCCCATTCCCTGGGGCCCAGCCTCTTGTGTTCACTGTTGGGGACCGCGGGGGAGCCTTTATGCCCCCATGGTCCGTGCAAGCTTGCTACCTCCAGCATGAGCCAGCATTGCTCCTGCAATCAGGGAGCAGCAAAAAATGTTGTTTCCTGTGTGTGTGCGCAATTATTTCATCTGTTTTCTTGCCTGCTTGACAGGGGCAGGAAAACAGATGAAAAATCTTTTGCCAGTGGGTGGGAGCAGCTTTCTGCTCCTGCCCGCTGGGAGCAGACTTACTGTTTGTTTTTGCTTGGCAGGAGCTGTCAAAGCTCCCATCAAGTGAAAGCAATCAACTATGTCCTGATGGTGGGGACCTTCGGACATAGGAAGCAGGCCCTGGGGGATAACGGTCCCCAGGCCATTAATGGTGCCAGGAGAGGGGTGCGCCCCCCCTCTTTCTCTTTGCAGGGCAAGCCCCGGGGAGGTGGTGGGCCCCAGGTCAGAAAATGACCCGGGAGGGGGAGTGCTCGGCCCAATCCCCCATTTTCTAAATCGTATGGCCCTGGAGAGGTGGTGGTCCTTTCGGGCCCCTTCCTCTGTCAGAGTGCTGGTTGTTCATGGAGCCATAAATGTCCAGGTGAGGAGGGCTGTATGCACCCCCTCCTCAAAATAAATATTCAAATTTGCCCGCGGACCTGGCCCATACGGAGGTTCATCTATAAACAAGAGCGGGAGACCTTGCTTGTTTTTTTTAACCTTTTTCCACAGATCCACAATTTTCACTGGAATTTATTTCTCAAAAATGCCTTTTGACACGGGAGGGGACCCCACCACCAGGCCTAAGGGATCGGGTATTCCTACCCTGCCCCTTTCTTTAAAAAAAAAAAACATTTGGGGGGGTTTCGATCTGTCGGATCCATGGAGAATCCGTGTCCCAAGATATACAAATTTATTTTTCCTTTAATATTTCAGAAACCACAGAATGGATTTCACCAAATCACAAAAAGAGATCTTTCTGGACCAAGATCTCGCACTCTGTCAAGTTTGGTGTGATTCCGTTTAGTAGTTCGAGCTGTAGTCATGTCTAAAATCTCTATAGGAATTAACATTAGATACACACTTTATTTGACCCCCTTTTTCTCGGTCCCCACTTGACAAATCACCCTGAAACTTCCCATGCACAACAAGACACAGGAGGGCACTTCTTTTAGATTTCTTTTCCGGAAGATTTGTTACATGACGCCACACTAAAAAATTATTTCCTAACTATAACTACCTACTGGAGACTGATATACATATATGACGCTCAGTTCCCAAAAGAGATACGTAGCACTCACGGGCCAATTTCAAAGATTTATTTGCAAGGACGCATTTCGGCGTTAGCCTTCTTCCACCTTGTATAGATAAGGCATTTCAAGCGTGACAGTATTTAAAACACATGATATGATCTCATTGGACAAGAAAGTCATTGAAGGTGAAAGAGGACTGATGCTCCATGACAGATATCCTTTCGCAGTCAACTTTTTTCAGGTCTTTTATTTTTAAAGCCATACGGTAACATTGGCAGAGTGATAATTGTTCTTTTCATTTCCGTCTGCATGACACATAAACGATTACAGCCTCCGCATAGGCGCACTGGCAGCAAGTGTTTACAGTTCATGTTCTCCCCTAAAAAGGTATGTATTTGCAGTCCTCCCTCCTTATTTAAATGTGCCTTGTTGCTGCTTCAAATGTCTTATGCAAAAGGCACCCCTTCCTCAAAATAAATAATCAAATTTGCCTGCTGACCTGGCCCATACGGAGTTTAACCTATAAACAAGAGCGGAACACCTTGCTTGGTTTTTTTGTAACCTTTTTAGATCTACGATTTTCACTGGAAATTTTTTCTCAAAAATCCTTTTTGACACTGGCAGGAACCCCACCACCAGGCGTAAGGGGTCGGGTATTCCTACCCTGCCCCTTGTTCAGCTGAGTCCGAGTTCCAAAATGGCTGCCAACACTTCCTGGTAAAAGTGTTGGCAGCCAATCAGATCTCAGCATGAGATCTGTCAGATCTGTGGAAAACCCACATCCCTAGATGTACACATTTATTTTTCCATTAATATTTCAGAAACTACAGAACGGATTTGCACCAAATCACAAAAAGAGATCTTTCTGGACCAAGATCTAGCTTTCTGCCAAGTTCGGTGTGATTCTGTTTAGGAGTTCGAGCTATAGTCCTGTCTAAAATCTCTATAAGAATTAAGATTAGATACAGACTTTAATTGACCCCCTGTTTCTCATTCCCCACTTGACAAATCACCCTGAAACTTCCCATGCACAACAAGACACAGGAGGGCACTGTAAAAAAAAAAAATCCACACGATTTGTTAAATGACGCCAAACTAAAAAAACATTTTCCTATGGAAACTAGTTCCTAACTATAACTACCTACTGGAGACTGCCAGTAGGTAATATTTGTAAATATATAAATATATGTATATATATATATATATATATATATATATATATATATATATATATATATATATATATATATATATATATATATATATATATATATATATATATATATATATATATATATATATATGTATATATATATTACCTACTGGCGGTCGCCAGTAGGTGTATATAGTTAGGATTTTTTCCCTATGGGATTTCTGAAAATTCTATGTCTAATAACTTTGGCGTTTGTGGACGGAATCGGCTGAAATTTTCAGGAAAATGGCACATTTTGTTTCTGTTACATAAACAAAGTGAATCCAACAGGGAAAAGGGAAAAGAGTGATCAAAAGTGATTGAAGCACTCAGGGTTTTGAAAAATACCCCTCACACACCAAAAGGCCCCTTGGTGTCATGCTTCATCATCAAGGTCTTCGCACCCCTCTACCGGGATGCGGCGTGCTGCGACCTACGACTACGCGGGAGCACTTGCAGTTTTGGCTATGTGTGGTGTCCAGTGTGTGGGGTATATTAAGAGTGAGTGGGGGGTGTGTAGTGAAAAAAAGTTAAAAAGTACCTGGCACTAGAGTATAAAAGAAAAATTTTTTTATTCTGGACTCTGGCTGGTACTGTTAAAAGAAGTGCAGTTTGAGGTCTAAGTTGTATAATGAACAAGTCCCCTGGTGTGCGTTGTTGTCGACATGTTTCGGAGACAAGCTCCTTCCTCAGGACGGGGGCACAACCTCCCCTCCCTACTCACGTCTTGTTAAAAAAAGTGTATTTACAGAAAAGTGAAATTTTATTTTTAGGCTAAGTGTGCCTACAGCGGTCTGCTACAAGCACAATGACCTGTAGAAAGACAAAAATCACAACTAATGGTTACCCATGTAGCGGGTAGTTCAAACAGGTGCAGTCACCAGGAACCATACCATATGCTTATTTTATAAGATTGTTAAAAACGGACTCACAACACATACAACATACAACACATAAAGTACTAGGGTGTACTGTAAGAAGTATTCCTACTTGTGAAGCTTTCATGTAGGCTTCATGAGCATAGTCAGGACGCCGGGGTGTTGCTTCAATGGCTATCTGTGGTGGATAATAATGTAGCTGTAATCTTTCAGTCTATCACACTTACGTTTGTGGACGATTATCATCGGTCGTATGTTCTGTATCATACTCACAAGAACAGGACTCGTTGGTCACCGTCTTACCCCGCACGCTGCTCCGCTGATGTGGAGTTAGGATGTGGTTTTGGGTATTTATACCTTTTCATCCTAATTGGTGCAGGTAAGGGTGTGTTAATTAGGGGTGTTACCTGCCACTGATTGTATGTCCATGTATGGAGCATCCGCTGCCTGACCATACAGGGCTTACGTGTATGTTTGGGCATGCGCCGGCCTCGGATTAGTGTCTGCATCATAGATCCAGTATAGACGGCGCATGTGCAATCGTGTTACTGCATATGTACATGCGTGAAGGTAGTAAGTGTTTTACGCGCATGCGTGGTGTCCATGTTTCACTCCTTGATTCCATTCAGAACTGTTGGTCCTTTATGATGATAATTGACTCCAGGGTACATCATCATTAAGTCCGTTCAGATGGGTCCCCAGTCTGAACACCCAACGTTGTTCCTTCTGGAAGAGACCGGTCTCTGAGGGTAGTTGTTCTATGACCGTCCATTTCAAATCATTTACACAGTGTTGTTGGGTCAGAAAATGAGTTGCCATTTTGGTTGTGCTTTTTTTGCACCGCACATTGCTTTTATGTTCATTTATACGTGTTTTTATGGCTCTCGTGGTCATCCCCACATATTCCAGGTTGCATGGACATTTGATCATGTAAATGACGTTTTTCGAGTTACAATTTGAGAATCTCCTTTGTTCCCATGTTGTGCCATTCCGAAAAATAAGTCTCGTACTTTTTTCAGTCAGGTGGCAGCTGCTGCAATTGCCGCAAGGGAAATGGCCCTGGATGCCAATCGTTGGTTGAAGCGCTGTTGTGGTCGGTTTTGGTCTTGTGTGTACCAATATGTCTCTTAGGTTACGTCCCCTACGATGTGCAAACATAGGTTTCTCAAAGTCCAATTCGCCACAAGTTAGTATTCGCCAATGTTTATTTACAATCTTGGATACATCATTTGACAAGGTGTTGAATGTTGTCACACAGATTGGCCGTTTGTTCTCTGTGGGTTCCTTTGTTCTCTCCTCGAGGAAAGCCTCTCTGTTATTATTTTTTGCCCTCTTCATCGCTTTGTTGATGATTTTTTCGGGGTATTCTCGTTGTTTGAGTTTCTTTTTCAGATCGTCTGCTTGTTGTCTGAATTCGGACACCTCTGTGCAGTTGCGCCTAAGGCATAAAAACTGTCCATATGGCAGATTTTCTCGGAGATGTCTCGGGTGAAAGCTGTCGAATCTCAACAGGCAATTCCGGGAAGTAGGTTTGAAGTGAGTGGTGGTTTTCAGCACTCCTGCTTCTGCATAGATGTTCAAATCCAGGAAGACCAATGTCTCGTTGGAAACTGTGCTTGTGAATTTTAGAAAAGTGTTTTGGTTGTTTAGCCATTCCAGAAAGCTCGCCGCTGACTGTGGATCACCTTCCCAGATGACCAGGATGTCATCTATGTACCTCCTCCAGCATCTTATGTTGGCCCTATATGGATTTTGGTCATGGAGGATCTTGTTGGTCTCAAGATGGTGCACATAGAGACCGGCTAGGCTCGGAGCGAAAGTGCTTCCCATGCTAGTCCCATGGCATTGTTGGTACAGCGTGGTTTTGTATTGGAAAAAGTTTCTTTGTAAGGCCAGTGAAATGCATTCCATAACTAAACCTCGTGGTGTTTGGTATTTCCAAGGTGTCGAAAACAGAACTTCCTCTATGATAATCAATGTTTCGTCATGAGGAAGGCTGGTATATAGGCTTTCCACATCAAGGGACATCAGAAGTTGTGTTTGTGGATCGAAGGTTGTATCTTGTAATAGTTGTAGGACCGCCTTAGTGTCCTTTAGATAAGTATTTGTGGCTTGCACTAAAGGACGTAGAAAGGCATCCGCGAATTTTGATAGTGGTTCAAGTATCGAGCCAATACCCGATACTATTGGTCTGCCTGGGGTTTTGGTTTGGTTCTTATGTATTTTTGGAATACAATAAAAGTATGGGATGCGTGTTTTTTTCTGCTCAAGGAATTCTCCTTCCTTCTTACTTAGCCAATCGTGTGTTAGGCCTTCCTCAATCATACCTCCGATTCGTGTCCTGAGGTTTTCAGTTGGATCTTCTTGTAGGACCATGTAATTGCGTCTGTCTGATAGGAGTCTCAAGCATTCATTGTCATAGTCCTCCGTTGTTTGTAGCACAATCGCTCCCCCTTTGTCTGCCGGTTTGATCACCAGGCTTTTGTCCTCGGACAGGGTTTTCAAAGCAATTTGTTCCTCCTTGGTCGTGTTGTGAAAAGTCCGTGTGGTGGACTTATTCAGTTGGTTAACCTCTGTCATTATTGCTTTCTCAAAGGCTAATACTTCGAGAGGAAGTGTTGAGTCCGGAGGTGTAAAGGTTGATTTTGGTTTAAGACCGGTGTCTGTTGTTGGGGCTTGTGGTGGTTTGTCGTGGAAGAAAGCCTGTAGTTTTAACTTCCGTATAAACTCTTGTATCTCCACGTTCATCTTGAAGATGTCCGGTCTCTGCGTTGGTACGAAACCTAAACCTTTGTTTAATACCTGTCGTTCTGTTTTTGTCAGTGGCTTTGAAGTCAGATTGACCACTAGGTCCCTCTCTGGTTGCTGGTTGAAGCTTGATTGGGTAGGGAGCCCGTCATGCTCCTGGTCTGTCGTGGGTTCTCTTGGCCTTTTTCTTCCCAAGTTACATTGTTGCCTTTCCGGTTCTTTCCCCGGTTCCCAGGGCGGGACCCTAAAAAAGGCTGTGGACCAAAGAAACCCCCACTGAAGTCTGGATTCCACTGTGGATAGCCTTGGACATTCGGTGGGTGGTTGAACTGAAATGGTTGGAAAGGTGCTTGTCCCATGTACTGTGGATATTGGGGTTGGTATCCTCTCCACCCTCGTTGTCTTGGGAACTGTTGCCTTCTCTGCCTCCAACCACCTCTATTCTGACGATTTCCTTTTCCCCCACTGGAATTTGAGCTGTTGGAGCTAGTGTCTGACCCATCACTATCAGTATCATTGCCTCTGTTCGTGGATACATAATCAGCCCTAGTGTAAGGGTATGCTCCTTCTGGGGTAAATTTATTTTTATCTTTACTCAATTTGTTGAGTTTACTTTGTTTCAGGCTAAATTCAAATTCCGTCATTTGTTGATTAAGTTCGTCTAATCTGGCTTTTAAATCCTCGGTTGATATATATGTCTTTAGTTTGACTTCAATCTTTTCAATTTCGATCTTCAGTTCTTGAGTAATTCTGGTTGCCGTTTTTATGATTAGGACCAACCAGTCCCTGGTGCAGAGCCATGAGATCAATGACCACTCCTTTTTGAACTGCATGTCTGTCTGGAAGATGAAAGGTTCGTTTTTTACAATCAAACCAGGGGGGCCCATTTTGTTCCTCAGATACCCCGTCATTAACAGACCATGTAGGGCTGCCTTGATTTGGTTACGTCTTAGTTTTACCAATTCATTCCAGTCGTTCATGCTCGGTCCGGTTTCGGGGTTACTGAGTCCCTCAAAGGGATTTGGTCCTGCCAGGATTCTATCGATTTCATCCTCGCCAAAGGTTAGGCCATGTTCGTCCTCCATATTTAGTTGACCGCTGTGGCTTACAGTTTACCTAGTTTATGTGTTTATGTGTTGTGATGAGAGTCAGGGGTTGTACTCCCGCAGCTGCACGCTGCCTAGACCTTATCAAAAACAATTGAGGGAGGTAGAGCTAGACGTTGGATTCGTGCTCCACAGGGATAGTTACATAAACAAAGTGAATCCAACAGGGAAAAGGGAAAAGAGTGATCAAAAGTGATTGAAGCACTCAGGGTTTTGAAAAATACCCCTCACACACCAAAAGGCCCCTTGGTGTCATGCTTCATCATCGGGGTCTTCGCACCCCTCTACCGGGATGCGGCGTGCTGCGACCTACGACTACGCGGGAGCACTTGCAGTTTTGGCTATGTGTGGTGTCCAGTGTGTGGGGTATATTAAGAGTGAGTGGGGGGTGTGTAGTGAAAAAAAGTTAAAAAGTACCTGGCACTAGAGTATAAAAGAAAATTTTTTTTATTCAGGACTCTGGCTGGTACTGTTAAAAGAAGTGCAGTTTGAGGTCTAAGTTGTATAATGAACAAGACCTCTGGTGTGCGTTGTTGTCGACATGTTTCGGAGACAAGCTCCTTCCTCAGGACGGGGGCACAACCTCCCCTCCCTACTCACGTCTTGTTAAAAAAAGTGTATTTACAGAAAAGTGAAATTTTATTTTTAGGCTAAGTGTGCCTACAGCGGTCTGCTACAAGCACAATGACCTGTAGAAAGACAAAAATCACAACTAATGGTTACCCATGTAGCGGGTAGTTCAAACAGGTGCAGTCACCAGGAACCATACCATATGCTTATTTTATAAGATTGTTAAAAACGGACTCACAACACATACAACATACAACACATAAAGTACTAGGGTGTACTGTAAGAAGTATTCCTACTTGTGAAGCTTTCATGTAGGCTTCATGAGCATAGTCAGGACGCCGGGGTGTTGCTTCAATGGCTATCTGTGGTGGATAATAATGTAGCTGTAATCTTTCAGTCTATCACACTTACGTTTGTGGACGATTATCATCGGTCGTATGTTCTGTATCATACTCACAAGAACAGGACTCGTTGGTCACCGTCTTACCCTGCACGCTGCTCCGCTGATGTGGAGTTAGGATGTGGTTTTGGGTATTTATACCTTTTCATCCTAATTGGTGCAGGTAAGGGTGTGTTAATTAGGGGTGTTACCTGCCACTGATTGTATGTCCATGTATGGAGCATCCGCTGCCTGACCATACAGGGCTTACGTGTATGTTTGGGCATGCGCCGGCCTCGGATTAGTGTCTGCATCATAGATCCAGTATAGACGGCGCATGTGCAATCGTGTTACTGCATATGTACATGCGTGAAGGTAGTAAGTGTTTTACGCGCATGCGTGGTGTCCATGTTTCACTCCTTGATTCCATTCAGAACTGTTGGTCCTTTATGATGATAATTGACTCCAGGGTACATCATCATTAAGTCCGTTCAGATGGGTCCCCAGTCTGAACACCCAACGTTGTTCCTTCTGGAAGAGACCGGTCTCTGAGGGTAGTTGTTCTATGACCGTCCATTTCAAATCATTTACACAGTGTTGTTGGGTCAGAAAATGAGTTGCCATTTTGGTTGTGCTTTTTTTGCACCGCACATTGCTTTTATGTTCATTTATACGTGTTTTTATGGCTCTCGTGGTCATCCCCACATATTCCAGGTTGCATGGACATTTGATCATGTAAATGACGTTTTTCGAGTTACAATTTGAGAATCTCCTTTGTTCCCATGTTGTGCCATTCCGAAAAATAAGTCTCGTACTTTTTTCAGTCAGGTGGCAGCTGCTGCAATTGCCGCAAGGGAAATGGCCCTGGATGCCAATCGTTGGTTGAAGCGCTGTTGTGGTCGGTTTTGGTCTTGTGTGTACCAATATGTCTCTTAGGTTACGTCCCCTACGATGTGCAAACATAGGTTTCTCAAAGTCCAATTCACCACAAGTTAGTATTCGCCAATGTTTATTTACAATCTTGGATACATCATTTGACAAGGTGTTGAATGTTGTCACACAGATTGGCCGTTTGTTCTCTGTGGGTTCCTTTGTTCTCTCCTCGAGTAAAGCCTCTCTGTTATTATTTTTTGCTGCCACCTGACTGAAAAAAGTACGAGACTTATTTTCCGGAATGGCACAACATGGGAACAAAGGAGATTCTCAAATTGTAACTCGAAAAACGTCATTTACATGATCAAATGTCCATGCAACCTGGAATATGTGGGGATGACCACGAGAGCCATAAAAACACGTATAAATGAACATAAAAGCAATGTGCGGTGCAAAAAAAGCACAACCAAAATGGCAACTCATTTTCTGACCCAACAACACTGTGTAAATGATTTGAAATGGACGGTCATAGAACAACTACCCTCAGAGACCGGTCTCTTCCAGAAGGAACAACGTTGGGTGTTCAGACTGGGGACCCATCTGAACGGACTTAATGATGATGTACCCTGGAGTCAATTATCATCATAAAGGACCAACAGTTCTGAATGGAATCAAGAAGTGAAACATGGACACCACGCATGCGCGTAAAACACTTACTACCTTCACGCATGTACATATGCAGTAACACGATTGCACATGCGCCGTCTATACTGGATCTATGATGCAGACACTAATCCGAGGCCGGCGCATGCCCAAACATACACGTAAGCCCTGTATGGTCAGGCAGCGGATGCTCCATACATGGACATACAATCAGTGGCAGGTAACACCCCTAATTAACACACCCTTACCTGCACCAATTAGGATGAAAAGGTATAAATACCCAAAACCACATCCTAACTCCACATCAGCGGAGCAGCGTGCGGGGTAAGACGGTGACCAACGAGTCCTGTTCTTGTGAGTATGATACAGAACATACGACCGATGATAATCGTCCACAAACGTAAGTGTGATAGACTGAAAGATTACAGCTACATTATTATCCACCACAGATAGCCATTGAAGCAACACCCCGGCGTCCTGACTATGCTCATGAAGCCTACATGAAAGCTTCACAAGTAGGAATACTTCTTACAGTACACCCTAGTACTTTATGTGTTGTATGTTGTATGTGTTGTGAGTCCGTTTTTAACAATCTTATAAAATAAGCATATGGTATGGTTCCTGGTGACTGCACCTGTTTGAACTACCCGCTACATGGGTAACCATTAGTTGTGATTTTTGTCTTTCTACAGGTCATTGTGCTTGTAGCAGACCGCTGTAGGCACACTTAGCCTAAAAATAAAATTTCACTTTTCTGTAAATACACTTTTTTTAACAAGACGTGAGTGGGGAGGGGAGGTTGTGCCCCCGTCCTGAGGAAGGAGCTTGTCTCCGAAACATGTCGACAACAACGCACACCAGAGGTCTTGTTCATTATACAACTTAGACCTCAAACTGCACTTCTTTTAACAGTACCAGCCAGAGTCCAGAATAAATTTTTTTTTCTTTTATACTCTAGTGCCAGGTACTTTTTAACTTTTTTTCACTACACACCCCCACTCACTCTTAATATACCCCACACACTGGACACCACACATAGCCAAAACTGCAAGTGCTCCCGCGTAGTCGTAGGTCGCAGCACGCCGCATCCCGGTAGAGGGGTGCGAAGACCCCGATGATGAAGCATGACACCAAGGGGCCTTTTGGTGTGTGAGGGGTATTTTTCAAAACCCTGAGTGCTTCAATCACTTTTGATCACTCTTTTCCCTTTTCCCTGTTGGATTCACTTTGTTTATGTAACTATCCCTGTGGAGCACGAATCCAACGTCTAGCTCTACCTCCCTCAATTGTTTTTGATAAGGTCTAGGCAGCGTGCAGCTGCGGGAGTACAACCCCTGACTCTCATCACAACACATAAACACATAAACTAGGTAAACTGTAAGCCACAGCGGTCAACTAAATATGGAGGACGAACATGGCCTAACCTTTGGTGAGGATGAAATCGATAGAATCCTGGCAGGACCAAATCCCTTTGAGGGACTCAGTAACCCCGAAACCGGACCGAGCATGAACGACTGGAATGAATTGGTAAAACTAAGACGTAACCAAATCAAGGCAGCCCTACATGGTCTGTTAATGACGGGGTATCTGAGGAACAAAATGGGCCCCCCTGGTTTGATTGTAAAAAACGAACCTTCCATCTTCCAGACAGACATGCAGTTCAAAAAGGAGTGGTCATTGATCTCATGGCACTGCACCAGGGACTGGTTGGTCCTAATCATAAAAACGGCAACCAGAATTACTCAAGAACTGAAGATCGAAATTGAAAAGATTGAAGTCAAACTAAAGACATATATATCAACCGAGGATTTAAAAGCCAGATTAGACGAGCTTAATCAACAAATGACGGAATTTGAATTTAGCCTGAAACAAAGTAAACTCAACAAATTGAGTAAAGATCAAAATAAATTTACCCCAGAAGGAGCATACCCTTACACTAGGGCTGATTATGTATCCACGAACAGAGGCAATGATACTGATAGTGATGGGTCAGACACTAGCTCCAACAGCTCAAATTCCAGTGGGGGAAAAGGAAATCGTCAGAATAGAGGTGGTTGGAGGCAGAGAAGGCAACAGTTCCCAAGACAACGAGGGTGGAGAGGATACCAACCCCAATATCCACAGTACATGGGACAAGCACCTTTCCAACCATTTCAGTTCAACCACCCACCGAATGTCCAAGGCTATCCACAGTGGAATCCAAACTTCAGTGGGGGTTTCTTTGGTCCACAGCCTTTTTTAGGGTCCCGCCCTGGGAACCGGGGAAAGAACCGGAAAGGCAACAATGTAACTTGGGAAGAAAAAGGCCAAGAGAACCCACGACAGACCAGGAGCATGACGGGCTCCCTACCCAATCAAGTTTCAACCAGCAACCAGAGAGGGACCTAGTGGTCAATCTGACTTCAAAGCCACTGACAAAAACAGAACGACAGGTATTAAACAAAGGTTTAGGTTTCGTACCAACGCAGAGACCGGACATCTTCAAGATGAACGTGGAGATACAAGAGTTTATACGGAAGTTAAAACTACAGGCTTTCTTCCACGACAAACCACCACAAGCCCCAACAACAGACACCAGTCTTAAACCAAAATCAACCTTTACACCTCCGGACTCAACACTTCCTCTCGAAGTATTAGCCTTTGAGAAAGCAATAATGACAGAGGTTAACCAACTGAATAAGTCCACCACACAGACTTTTCACAACACGACCAAGGAGGAACAAATTGCCTTGAAAACCCTGTCCGAGGACAAAAGCCTGGTGATCAAACCGGCAGACAAAGGGGGAGCGATTGTGCTACAAACAACGGAGGACTATGACAATGAATGCTTGAGACTCCTATCAGACAGACGCAATTACATGGTCCTACAAGAAGATCCAACTGAAAACCTCAGGACACGAATCGGATGTATGATTGAGGAAGGCCTAACACACGATTGGCTAAGTAAGAAGGAAGGAGAATTCCTTGAGCAGAAAAAACCACGCATCCCATACTTTTATTGTATTCCAAAAATACATAAGAACCAAACCAAACCCCCAGGCAGACCAATAGTATCGGTATTGGCTCGATACTTGAACCACTATCAAAATTCGCGGATGCCTTTCTACGTCCTTTAGTGCAAGCCACAAATACTTATCTAAAGGACACTAAGGCGGTCCTACAACTATTACAAGATACAACCTTCGATCCACAAACACAACTTCTGATGTCCCTTGATG
The DNA here is from genome assembly GCF_964263255.1 of Lissotriton vulgaris. Classification (NCBI taxonomy): domain Eukaryota; kingdom Metazoa; phylum Chordata; class Amphibia; order Caudata; family Salamandridae; genus Lissotriton; species Lissotriton vulgaris. The sequence goes on along the minus strand of NC_141697.1, from coordinate 881,605,495 downwards.
TGGAAAGCCTATATACCAGCCTTCCTCATGACGAAACATTGATTATCATAGAGGAAGTTCTGTTTTTGACACCTTGGAAATACCAAACACCACGAGGTTTAGTTATGGAATGCATTTCACTGGCCTTACAAAGAAACTTTTTCCAATACAAAACCACGCTGTACCAACAATGCCATGGGACTAGCATGGGAAGCACTTTCGCTCCGAGCCTAGCCGGTCTCTATGTGCACCATCTTGAGACCAACCTGATCCTCCATGACCAAAATCCATATAGGGCCAACATAAGATGCTGGAGGAGGTACATAGATGACATCCTGGTCATCTGGGAAGGTGATCCACAGTCAGCGGCGAGCTTTCTGGAATGGCTAAACAACCAAAACACTTTTCTAAAATTCACAAGCACAGTTTCCAACGAGACATTGGTCTTCCTGGATTTGAACATCTATGCAGAAGCAGGAGTGCTGAAAACCACCACTCACTTCAAACCTACTTCCCGGAATTGCCTGTTGAGATTCGACAGCTTTCGCCCGAGACATCTCCGAGAAAATCTGCCATATGGACAGTTTTTACGCCTTAGGCGCAACTGCACAGAGGTGTCCGAATTCAGACAACAAGCAGACGATCTGAAAAAGAAACTCAAATAACGAGAATACCCCGAAAAAATCATCAACAACGCGATGAAGAGGGCAAAAAATAATAACAGAGAGGCTTTACTCGAGGAGAGAACAAAGGAACCCACAGAGAACAAACGGCCAATCTGTGTGACAACATTCAACACCTTGTCAAATGATGTATCCAAGATTGTAAATAAACATTGGCGAATACTAACTTGTGGCGAATTGGACTTTGAGAAACCTATGTTTGCACATCGTAGGGGACGTAACCTAAGAAACATATTGGTACACACAAGACCAAAACCGACCACAACAGCGCTTCAACCAACGATTGGCATCCAGGGCCATTTCCCTTGCGGCAATTGCAGCAGCTGCCACCTGACTGAAAAAAGTACGAGACTTATTTTTCGGAATGGCACAACATGGGAACAAAGGAGATTCTCAAATTGTAACTCGAAAAACGTCATTTACATGATCAAATGTCCATGCAACCTGGAATATGTGGGGATGACCACGAGAGCCATAAAAACACGTATAAATGAACATAAAAGCAATGTGCGGTGCAAAAAAAGCACAACCAAAATGGCAACTCATTTTCTGACCCAACAACACTGTGTAAATGATTTGAAATGGACGGTCATAGAACAACTACCCTCAGAGACCGGTCTCTTCCAGAAGGAACAACGTTGGGTGTTCAGACTGGGGACCCATCTGAACGGAATTAATGATGATGTACCCTGGAGTCAATTATCATCATAAAGGACCAACAGTTCTGAATGGAATCAAGGAGTGAAACATGGACACCACGCATGCGCGTAAAACACTTACTACCTTCACGCATGTACATATGCAGTAACACGATTGCACATGCGCCGTCTATACTGGATCTATGATGCAGACACTAATCCGAGGCCGGCGCATGCCCAAACATACACGTAAGCCCTGTATGGTCAGGCAGCGGATGCTCCATACATGGACATACAATCAGTGGCAGGTAACACCCCTAATTAATACACCCTTACCTGCACCAATTAGGATGAAAAGGTATAAATACCCAAAACCACATCCTAACTCCACATCAGCGGAGCAGCGTGCGGGGTAAGACGGTGACCAACGAGTCCTGTTCTTGTGAGTATGATACAGAACATACGACCGATGATAATCGTCCACAAACGTAAGTGTGATAGACTGAAAGATTACAGCTACATTATTATCCACCACAGATAGCCATTGAAGCAACACCCCGGCGTCCTGACTATGCTCATGAAGCCTACATGAAAGCTTCACAAGTAGGAATACTTCTTACAGTACACCCTAGTACTTTATGTGTTGTATGTTGTATGTGTTGTGAGTCCGCTTTTAACAATCTTATAAAATAAGCATATGGTATGGTTCCTGGTGACTGCACCTGTTTGAACTACCCGCTACATGGGTAACCATTAGTTGTGATTTTTGTCTTTCTACAGGTCATTGTGCTTGTAGCAGACCGCTGTAGGCACACTTAGCCTAAAAATAAAATTTCACTTTTCTGTAAATACACTTTTTTTAACAAGACGTGAGTAGGGAGGGGAGGTTGTGCCCCCGTCCTGAGGAAGGAGCTTGTCTCCGAAACATGTCGACAACAACGCACACCAGAGGTCTTGTTCATTATACAACTTAGACCTCAAACTGCACTTCTTTTAACAGTACCAGCCAGAGTCCAGAATAAAAATGTTTTTCTTTTATACTCTAGTGCCAGGTACTTTTTAACTTTTTTTCACTACACACCCCCCACTCACTCTTAATATACCCCACACACTGGACACCACACATAGCCAAAACTGCAAGTGCTCCCGCGTAGTCGTAGGTCGCAGCACGCCGCATCCCGGTAGAGGGGTGCGAAGACCCCGATGATGAAGCATGACCCCAAGGGGCCTTTTGGTGTGTGAGGGGTATTTTTCAAAACCCTGAGTGCTTCAATCACTTTTGATCACTCTTTTCCCTTTTCCCTGTTGGATTCACTTTGTTTATGTAACTATCCCCGTGGAGCACGAATCCAACGTCTAGCTCTACCTCCCTCAATTGTTTTTGATAACATTTTGTTTCTGAGCAGCCCCTGAAAATTTGGGGGGGGGTTCGGCAAGGGGGGGCCGAGAAAAAAGGGGGGTCCCAAAACGCGTTTTTCCCATGTTAATTTCCATAGGGCGGTTGGCCTCACTTTTAGCCCGAACGGCTGAATGGATTTCCACGAAACTTGGCAAAATTGTAGGGACTGTTAGCCTGATGTGCCTTTGCTAGGTCTTAATATATGTGCTTCAGTGGATTTTGAGAAATTAACGTTTAAAACAAGATATATATCTGTAACAGCGCTCCGGGCTGCGCGCCGGTTCGCGTACTTTTCGCGTATCGGAACTTTGCGAAGCGAAGCTGATTGGCTCTCCGGTGTCTTTCAACATTCTAAACAGTCCGGAGCGGCCGCCATCTTGTCTCTTGGTAGGATCGAGAGACAAGAGGAGGCCAAAACAAAGGGGGAAATGAAGGAAAGGGGGCAAGGTTGACCCCTTCTGACCCCCTAGGATTGATGAGGGGGATATTATAGAGCCACGCGGGGCCCCCCAAAAAAAAAAAAATCCGATTTTTTCGCCGTAGAGACGCGTCTTGGTACGCGAACCGGGAAGCTAACCGGCAGTGTAACGGGAGTTTGAGGAGTAGCTGATTGGCTGTCAACATTGTAAACAGTCCGGAGCGGCCGCCATCTTGTCTCTCGGTAGGATCGAGAGACAAGAGGAGACCAAAACAAAGGGGGAAATGAAGGAAAGAGGGCAAGGTAGACCCCTTCTGACCCCATAGGATTGATGAGGGGGATATTATAAAGCCACGCGGGGCCCCAAAAAAAAAAAAAAAAAATCCGATTTTTTTCGCCGTAGAGACGCGTCTTGGTACGCGAACCGGGCAGCTAACCGGGCAGCTGTTTGGCTGTCAACATTGTAAACAGTCCGGAGCGGCCGCCATCTTGTCTCTCGGTAGGATCGAGAGACAAGAGGTGGAAAAAAAAAAGGTGTAAATGAATGAAAGGGGTAAGGCAGACCCCTCCTGAACCCCTAGGATTGATGAGGGGGCTATTAAAGTTCCCTGCGGGGCATAAGAAAAAAAATTTGTGATTTTTCGCGGTAAAGGTGCTTCCTGGTACAATAACCGGGCAGCTAACCGGCAGCGTAACGGGAGTCCGACATATTGTGTTTTTTGAACGTTTGTGATATGTGCACATGTGGATTTTGTCTAATTAAGGTTAAAAAAAATATATATATATCTTTAAGCGTGTTCTGGCGCGCTTACGTTTTGGGTTTGGTTTGCGCTGCAGAGACGATACGTCACGGTTATGCGATGCATCATGAGGCGTCTCACGGGCTACGTGATACGTCACTTAATAAAGAATATATTTTACAGCTATAGATATTAGCTTTTAAAAAACCAATGAAATTCACAGAAAAAAACATAGGTTATAGACCATATATAGTTAGGAATTTGCATTTACAAAACCTTGAAAATTCACTGAAAAAACCATAGGTTATAGACCATATATAGTTAGGGATTAGCATTTAAAAAACCTTATTTTATTTGCACAAAACCATTGAAATTCCATATATAGTTAGTTGCACTAACTATATATCGCGGACCCGCAATCCACTGCTAATGATGTCACATATTACATCATTCATGACATGGTCAGTGACATCACTGATGACATCACTGATGACATCTCAAATGACATCACTGATGACATCACTGATGACATCTCAAATTACATCACTGATGACATCACTGATGACATCACTGACATCTCATTTGACATTACTGATTACATCACTGATGATATCATTTATGTGATAATACATCTTCAGACTCTAATATAACCTTAGATACACTCAGTGTAAACAGGCACTCACAGACTGTCACACATCCATGGAGTTACTCACACACCTAGTCAGTCATGCAAAGAATCAATCACATCTCCATTTCCTCAACTATACAGTTATACACACCTTACTTATTCAAACATATAGTAACACATATTTACTCTCTTATACAATCCTTGATACAAGTTCACAATGATTCATACAGCCACTCACACATTCACTGGCTCTTATGTTCAGTTATTTATATATGTCAACTCTCACATGGAGTGTGTTTTACATATGTACTTACTTTGACATGTAGCACTGAGATATCCATTCACTCACCAATATACTCATGCACACAGTCAACTGTCCATACAGCTGTTTCTACATGCACTTTTGAACCCATACACCTAGGGAATCAACTGCTCACACATCTATGCACAGAGTTATACACCTCCCAGCCACCCACACACATACTCAGTCTCCCATACAAATACTTGGGCAACCATTCAATAACCCATATAGTTACTGATATAGCTACTGATTTAAACATGCAGCAGTTTACAGAACAACATAAATAATGATTGCCAAATTAAGACACTTTAATCACTAACCCATACACTCAGTGAGACACATTTAATCATTCTCTCATACAGTCAGTCATGCACCTACTAAATCCTTCATCCAGACACTTATACATCCACTCATTCTTCAATATGTAAGACATATTTTAACTTTACAGAAACATACAGTCACTGGGTGTTGTCATCAGTGATGTCATCAGTGATGTCATCAGTGATGTCATTTGAGATGTCATCAGTGATGTCATCAGTGATGTCACTGACCATGTCATGAATGATGTAATATGTGACATCATTAGCAGTGGATTGCGGGTCCGCGATATATAGTTAGTGCAACTAACTATATATGGAATTTCAATGGTTTTGTGCAAAATAAAATAAGGTTTTTTAAATGCTAATCCCTAACTATATATGGTCTATAACCTATGGTTTTTTCAGTGAATTTTCAAGGTTTTGTAAATGCAAATTCCTAACTATATATGGTCTATAACCTATGGTTTTTTCTGTGAATATATATATAGATATATATATCTATATATATATATCTATATATCTATATATATATATCTATATATATATATATATATATATATATATATATATATATATATATATATATATATATATATATATATATATATATATATATATATATATATATATATATATATATATATATATATATATATAGAGAGAGATATAGAGAGATATATTCACTGAAAAAACCATAGGTTATAGACCATATATAGTTAGGAATTAGCATTTACAAAACCTTATTTTACTCACACAAAACCATTGTAATTCGCATATATAGTTAGTTGCACTAACTATATATCGCGCACCTGCAATCCACTGCTGATCATGTCACATATTACATCATTCATGACATGGTCAGTGACATCACTGATGACATCACTGATGACATCTCAAATGACATCACTGATGACATCTCAAATGACATCACTGATGACATCACTGATGACATCTCATTTGACATTACTGATCACATCACTGATGACATCATTCATGTGATTATACGATGAACCTCTTCAGACTCTAATATAACCTTAGTGTAAACAGACACTCACAGACTGTCACTCATCCATGGAGTTACTCACACACCTAGTCAGTCATGCAAAGAATCAATCACACCTCCATTTCCTCAACTATACAGTTATACACACCTTACTTATTCAAACATATACTAACACATATTTACTCTCTTATACAATCCCTGATACACGTTCACAATGATCCATACAGCCACTCACACATTCACTGGCTCTTATGCACAGTTATTTATATATGTCAACTCTCACATGTACTGTGTTTTACATATGTACTTACTTTGACATGTAGCACTGAGATATCCATTCACTCACCAATACACTCATGCACACAGTCAACCGCCCATACAGCTGTTTCCACATGCACTTTTGAACCCATACATCTAGTGAATCAACTGCTCACACATCTATGCACAGAGTCATACACCTCCCAGCCACCCACACACACACTCAGTCTCCCATACAAATACTTGGGCAACCAATCAATAACCCATATAGTTACTCATATAGCTACTGATCAACACATGCAGCAGTTTACAGAACAACAGACATAATGATGCACAAATTAAGACAGTTTAGTCACTAACCCATGCACTCAGTGAGACACATTTAATCACTCACTCATACAGTCAGTCATGCACCTACTAAATCCTTCATCCAGACACTTATACATCCACTCATTCTTCAATATGTAAGACATATTTTAACTTTACAGAAACATACAGTCACTGGATGTTGTCATCAGTGATGTCATCAGTGATGTCATCAGTGATGTCATCAGTGATGTCACTGACCATGTCATGAATGATGTAATATGTGACATGATCAGCAGTGGATTGCGGGTGCGCGATATATAGTTAGTGCAACTAACTATATATGCGAATTTCAATGGTTTTGTGTGAGTAATATAAGGTTTTGTAAATGCTAATTCCTAACTATATATGGTCTATAACCTATGGTTTTTTCAGTGAATTTTCAAGGTTTTGTAAATGCTAATTCCTAACTATATATGGTCTATGACCTATGGTTTTTTCAGTGAATTTCATAGCAAATATCAAAAGCTGTAAAATGTATTCTTCTTTTAAAGGAAAAATATATTTTATATGTATTTATTATAATTTTTTTTATATATATTTTTTTTTTGAGGGAACGAATTTATCAACTATCATGCTGAAGAAGAGTGTAGGGAAAAAAAAACAAAGAGGTGGACTAAGAGGAAAGAACAATCAGTTCAAAAATACAATTGCTTTAAAGCATGAAGGGCTTTTCCACACATTTACATTTAAATAACCCATATTAGAACATACAAAATATCTACAGAGGAGACGGTGTACATTGAATTTTAGACTCTTCATTGGTACCTACATGTTGGTACTTACATCACCCACACAACACAACAGCTCTATTCAGAGCTACCCTACCTCAAAGCACTCTAAAATATTATTTTACTATTTCCCTTGGTTTTCCCCTTGTTACGCTTTCAGGAACGCTACCCGGTGCGCGGACCGGGCGCTAACCGTGCGAAAATTTGAAAAAAAAAGGTGGTTTTTTTACATATATGGGCCTCCTCAGCCACCCTCAGTAATCCTAGGGGGTCAGGATATGTCTCCCGTGCCCCCTTATACCTATTCCCAACATTGTTTATCCTCCATCTTGTGACTAAATTCGTCCGAAACACCAGATGGCGGACTCCCGTTACACTACCGGTGAGCTACCCGGTTCGCGTACGGGGTAGCGCTTCCACCGCGAAAAATCGAAAAAAAAATTATTTTATTTTTTTGTCCCTGTGGGGCCCTTTAATAGCCCCCACATCAATCCTAGGGGGTCAGGAGGGGTCTACCTTGCCCCCTTTCATTCATTTCCCCCTTCGTTTATTTCCACCTCTTGTCTCTCGATCCTACCGAGAGACAAGATGGCGGCCACTCCGGACTGTTTAGAATGTTGACAGTCACCGGAGAGCCAATCCGCTTCTCCTCGCGAAGTTCCGTTACGCGTCTGGTACGCGAACCGGGGCGCTAACCGGGACGCTGTCACAGATATATATATATATTTGAACGTTAATTTCTCAAAATCCACTGGAGCATATATCTTGAGACCTAGCAAAGGCACATCGGGCAAACAGTCTCTACAATTTTGCCAAGTTTCATAGAAATCCAATCAGCCGTTCGAGCTAAAAGTGAGTCCAACCGCCCTATGGAAAACTCAATGTTAAAAACACGTTTTGGGACCCCCCTTTTTTCTCGGCCCCCGCTTGACAAAACCCCCCCAAACTTTCAGGGGACGCTCAGAAACAGAATGTGCCATTTTCCTGACAATTTCAGCCAATTCCGTCCATCAACGCCAAAGTTATTCAACATAGAATTTTCAGAAATCCCTATTCAAAAAAATCCTAACTATATATACCTACTGGCGACCGCCAGTAGGTAATATATATATATATATATATATATATATATATATATATATATATATATATATATATATATATATATATAGCGTTTCTATGGCAAAATGGAACCCCTCATTTTGTTCCTTTTCAAATTAAATGTATTAAGTGTTACCACTTTATTCCAATCAAGATGACTTCAGGTGTGCCATACTTTTGTCATAAGTAAGACTGTTAGCGTTCTAGTTGTTCTTTAGAACACTCTGGGACATCCTGTCATTGGGCTATAGTTGGGCTACATCTGGCTGATATTTGGGCTACATTTGGGCTCTTTTGTCTCTGGTGGCCATCTTGGGAGACTGCATATCAGAATTTTTTTAATGAAATATAAGAGGATTTGAGAAGTCACTCAAAATGTGCCCTAATTTTTCTTTCTTCAGCACTAATCATAATTTCTATGGCAAAATGAACCCCCTCATTTGGTTCCTTTGCAAATTAAATGTTTTAAGTGTTAACACTTTATTCCAATCAAGATGACTTCAGGTGTGCCATACTTTTGTCATAAGTAAGACTGTTAGCGCTCTAGTTGTTCTTTAGAACACTCTGGGACACTTTGTCACTGGGCTATAGTTGGGCTACATGTGGCTGATATTTGGGCTACATTTGTTTTTTTTTGTCTCTGGTGGCCATCTTTGGGCTACATTGGGCTACATTGGGCTATATTTGGGCTCTAACATATATCCAAGTATCGTGGAAATGCAGGTCTTTATTTTCCAAATTAGTCAGATGCGTTTGGAATACCTTTGTATTCTTTCTCAATTTACAAACACGTAGTCCACTTTTAGTTTTTATACAGTTTTTTTCAAAATGTGATGCTTTCACCCCCTCCATGTGATGTATAGAGATAAAGGAAATACTTGTCAGGTATGCATGCTGGGCCTTGTAGTTTAGAAGACCTCATCCAATAAATCGCACATGATTTGTAAAACCTTACAGCCTAAATGCAGTATAGGCTGAAACAGCATAATGCACATATAGTACCAATTTCATTGATTTCATTTTAGTCGATGTTTTAGTTGATGTTTTAGTTGAATTTTTCACCATATATATCACAATGAATATAAATAAATAAATATATGCATTGATAAAATGTATAATACCAATATATATATATAAATATATATCTATTATCTTCCAGTTGGTAAAAACAGACACTACATATGTACAGAATACAATATAAAAATAGTGATAGGCTATTAAAAATATTGACACTCTAAAATTCTATACAATTGTCACGGAATGAATTCCTGATTTCATTATTGGTGAACATCATCAACTCATGACAATCTGGTAAATTTATGTGCAAAGGTACGCAATGTGCAAAAATGCAAACTATGTGCAAATTTTCATTGTTTTAGCAGCATCCAGGAATTTCCTTAATGAAGTGCAAAAAGTAATGTGATTGTTTTTTTAAGTTCACTCGATATATACTACTTACTGATATGAATTATAAATCATTCATGGGTTTAAAAATTACAAGAAGAAAATAAGTTATACTTGTAATGTGAAAGACTAAAAACAGTATTGAGGCAAAAAAAGGGGGGCAGAGCTATATTTTCAAAGTTTCAGAAATATACAAGGTTGGAGGTACACAGGGGATATTGAAAATTTGAGGATAGAGCATCAGAGGAAATGATGTAAATCCTCTGTATTGTTCAATCCATTTGGCTGCCTGCTATCTAGTTCCACAATGAATTTAGATTCTAACTGACGCAAGTTCTTTTCTCGGTTGCCACCTCGCGGATTGTCGTACACCGCAGCAATGACAAAGTATTTTAAATCCGCTAGTTTGTTTTGGTGGGTGGCTTTAAAGTGTCTTGCGACCGGGTATGTACTGTCATTATTAACAATAGCCCGCAAGTGTTGCAGAATCCTGACGTGCACTTGCTGCTTGGTACTTCCCACATACCTAAGCCCACAAGTGCACGTCAGGATATAAACTGCATACTCGGTTTTGCAGTCAAAGCACCCCTGAATTTTGAACTCTTTCGGGCTAAATGGTGTGGTATACTTCTTGGTTGTTACCCCAAATTTACAAGCCCGACATTACGAGCAGTTGTAAAATCCCTGTTTTTCAGGTAGCCATGGAATCAGTTTCTTTTTACTGGTAAGGTCTGGGATACTTTTAGCTATTTGACTTTTCATAGAAATACCCCTCCGGTATGTTATAGTGGGTTTGTCGGGTATCTCTGGTATCATGACCGCATCAGTCTGCACTATCGCCCAATTTCGATTGATTATAGACCGAATTTGGCGATGCTGGCTACTGTAAGTTAGAATTAATCTTGGGGTATTGGAAGTCTCCTCACTTTCCAATGGTTCTCTTTCCTCCGTGTTAATGCTCAACAATGATTCCCTGGGTCTACTGTTGGCTTTCTCCAAAGCCTTTTGTAGACTATGTGCCGTATAACCTCTTCTACGGAATCTTTCAATTGCTTCTCGCATACATAGATTCTGTTGTTCAACACTACTCATCATCATTCAATCTTTATTTCGGCCATGGCCATCAAAGATATACAATAAAACATATATAATCACTATAAAATCAACATATATAATCAATCAATACATTTTTCATACGATGTAAAACCTTGAGCTTACATACTGATAAAATTACATTAAAAGGAACTGTGGACCTTAAAATTTAGGGGGGAGCCTGCGTCTTCAGAATGCGGGTGAGGGTGTGCCAAACATTGGTGAGGAATTTTGCCAATACAAACACGGTTAGGCTAGAGGTATCAGTTTTTAAAATTCTATACATTGGGAGATACTCCCTACAACCCAGGTTTCTAATCAATGGTAGGAGCCAATGTTTCCTCGCTGCCTTATACACTGGGCAAAACAGGACCACGTGTAGATCACTTTCCTCTGCGGCAGCGCAAGCCGGGCACTGCTTGGTGGAGGGGGGTGATGACCAGGAGCTGGTAAAAGATCGTAAGGGCAATGTGCCATATCTCCATTGGAGAAACAGCTTCCTGGCCAGCACGGGGGAGATGGCATCTAGAACCCTCTCCAACCTGTACGAGTCCTTGCTTTGCACAAATACAGAAGTTAGTGACCCTTCACACTGGCTGTCTAGGGCCGTGGCTAGTTTTTGTTCATGATAAACGATAGCCAGAGCTCTCTTTGAAATGTTTAATGAGGCGTTTGCAGGTTTAGACCAAAGGTCGGGTAGCCCCAGTGTCATACAGGAGTTTTGGATGTATTTTATCCAGGGGATCAGTAGCGCTTTCGGGTGGGTCAATAGCTCCACTAGTTCCGCTCTGTAGGCAAGAAGTTCATTGCTGCTCCACAGCCTTCGCCAGAAGGCTATGGGTCTCAAGCCTAATTCGTCAGCTATGGGACGCAAACCCAGATCTAGCCTCAAGGGGAGAAGCGGGGTGCTGGGCGGGAGTGCGACTATCTGTCTGATGAATTTATTCTCGGTCAAGGACAGACTACGGCAGGATGTGTGTCCCCACAATTCCGCCCCATACATAGTAGCACCCCTAGCCTGTGCCTTGTAGATCTGGATGAGCGGCCCCAATGGTCGGTATGTGGAGCCATTCATCATCCGCGCAATACCCCCTGTAGTCTGTACCAATTTGAGATTGGCCCAGCTCTGGTGTGATCCCCAAGACATAGTTTCATTGAGAGTTACACCAAGGTAATCAAAGGTGGAGACTCTCTCGAGCCGCGAGGCTCCCAGTAGCGGATTCGGCCGCAATTTATGACTTGGGTTCAGAACCATAAACTTAGTTTTAGCCGCATTAATTTCTAGGCCTCTATCAGTGCAGAAGGCCACGAATGAATAGAGGATCCTCTGAATCCCCATTGGGGTTTTGGACAGCAGCAGGGTGTCGTCTGCAAACATGATTGCCGGCACCCTGCTACCGTTCAGTTTGGGGGCGTCAGTATATTCAGTGGCATTTAGGTGGGCGATCACCCCGTTGACAAAGAGGCAGAACAGGGTCGGTGCCAGCACACAACCCTGTCTAACCCCTCGGTCAACGGGGAATCTATCCGTCAAAGCCCCGGATCTCCCGCACCTCACTCGAGCGGAGTTATTGTGGTCTAGTCTCTGTAAGATTATCAGGATATCCGAGGGGACGCCCATCTCAGCCGGTATACAACTGTTACAACGAAGTTTTTACAACGCACTACCACTACAACGCAGGCATTACCACGCATACCATTACAACGCATTGCGCTGGGGGGCGCTCTAGGATAGGGAATAAGTATAATTTTATATCCAACACCTTCCCTAGTGTCCACGGGGACTGGAGTTGGAATATAAAATTATACTTACCACTATCCAGCACCTCTAAGCGCTATGCGTTGTAACGGTATTCGTTGTAAATACCGCGTTGTAATGGTATGCGAGGTAAAAGTATGCGTTGTAACGTCATACATCCATCTCAGCCAGGACGCTCCAAAGTTTCCCTCTGGGCACCAGGTCGAAAGCGGCACGCAGATCCACAAAGATTGTGTATAGGCTGCCGCCCTCGAATATCGCTGCCCTCCAGTAAATAATGTTCAATCGGAAAACCTGGTCCACTGTGGACACTCCCTTTCTAAATCCCGCCTGGTACGGACTGAGAACACCCGACTCTTCTGCCCAATCTTGGAGCCGGTTCAACAATACTCTACCAAACAGCTTCTGTGCCACATCGATTAGACTGATTGGTCTGTAGTTGGCTGGGAGCAGAGGCGAGCCCTTTTTGAATATGGGGACCACCTCCGCCCCCAGCCAAGTACTGGGGATTTCCATGCCGCTGAGAACTCCAATAAACAGCGCGGCAAGGTAGGGCGCCCAAACATTGGGCTCCTGCTTGAACAGGTCCCCGGGTAGGCCGTCCAATCCTGGCGCCTTTCCCGTGGTGAGTCCTGCTATTGCAGCCTCGACCTCGCCCAATGTTATTGGATCTCCCTCGTAATCAGGCCAACCAGCGTCAATGTCGATGGTGGGTTCTCCCGGTTCAGAGCTATAAAGGGATTGAAAGTGTGCCTGCCACACCCCCGGTGCAATATTTGGCTCAATTGCCGAATGGAGATTTCCCGACCCCCCACTTACTATTCTCCAAAACATTCGGTGATCTTTTGTCGCTAGGGACTTAGTGAGCTCTTCCCATTGGTTCTCTTCCCATTCAGTTTTGGCGTGAGCAATGAGTTTTTTGTATGCCCGTCTAAGTTCTCTTAACTGTTCCCCACCTAGACCCTCCTTAATGGATCTAAGGAGCTCCCCCTTTGCCCTTCTGCAGGCTGTATTATACCATGAGGATTTATGTGGCTGCCCCCTCCTTGAATTCTGTACGTTGCTAAAGAGGACAGGAGCCGCAGCCTTTATAAGATCCTCTTGGGCCTGGTGTAATTTGGCCTGTATATCTTTGTTACCCACCCCCGTGGCCAAGTCTCCCACAGTTTCCAGAATGGGGATTATCCCTGCATAAAGCCTCGGGAGTTTCTCCTCGCTTGATGCCAGTTGTTCCCACCTGATTCTTCTCCTGTTGTTTTCCAGTAGAAGTTCAGGTTTGGTCCCCTCCCCAGACGTTGTGCAAGTTTGGCGGCCGGGGTGAAAGAGGTCAAGTTCAAGGGCATTGTGATCACTATCTAACCTTTCCATAACCCTAAAGTCCCGAATAGCTGGCCAGTTTGTTATCTGCACCAGGACATAATCCAAGCGAGATTCTCTTCCCACTTTGTTATAAGTGGTTCTGCTAGGTATGTCTGATCTAATACGCCCATTACAGGCTCTAATTCCAAATCTCAGGGTAAGAGCTGTGATCTGCAATGCTACAGGGGTCCATGCCTTTGAAGGGGGGGCTTCTACCGAAGGCACCGACCACCCGACCTCCTCTTCCATTGGAAAACCCTCTAAAAGGCCTGGCAGTGGCTCAAAATGGGAATTTAAATCCCCTCCCACTACATAGGGTAAATCTTTTGGTATTTCGGATAGGTAGTCCGAAAGTTCATCTATGGTGGACGATTCTCTGGCAATTCCAACCGGCCTGGAGTAGATGTTTATTAGGGCAAGTTTTTCTTGATTCGGCCAGGACAATAGCACCACAAGGATGTCTTCAGAGGGGACCGGTAACCGTGTAGCCTCGCAGCCTAGGTGGGACGCCACCCAGGTTGTAAGCCCGCCTGAAAGGCGTCCTTTGCCCTCCCACCTGGCCGGGATAAAAAATGACTGATAGCCTTGGTGCCCATGGTCTACCCTTGCCCAGGTCTCCTGGAACATGCAAACATCCCCAGTCTCAATATAAGTTTCCCAGTCTTTAGCAGCCAGCTTATTAGCTAATCCGGCCACATTCCACCAAATTAGCCTCAAATGTTCAATGGTTTGAGTTGTCGAGATGGGAGAGTGGGGGGGACAGTTCCGGGTGTTACACCAGCTATTACATCGGGAACAATATCCACGACGGGTTCAGACAGCTCGGGGAGTCTACAGGCACCATTGTCCAAGATCACAAGGTTATTAGTGGGCAGTCAATCAACCCCGTCAAGGCCGCTCAAACAGTTGAAGCGGTTGAAATGAAAATAGGGTGTTTCAGGTGGCTGGTAATTTGGGCGTCGGACATGTTCTTTGTATCTTGGTCTCCGTTCCACCCTTGTCAAGTTTCCTTGTGGCCGATCATAATGCATGTGAATAGGTGGAAAAAAGAAGGAGACTGGCAAGGTCTGTATGGTGGAATCTAATGATCTATTTGAGCCTGCGCAGATATGTAAGACAGTACCGGGGTCCCTGAAGGTCACCATTATGCAGTCCCCTATTATTGTTTTCCTCGTCTACCCCAGCCATGGCACCCTTCTAACCATAATAATCTCATTATTAAAGTGTGGTGGTAGGGGTCTGTTCCAATTCAGCCATTTAATGACTTTCTTCTTAATGGATTAGAAATCTTCGTTTTCACCCCTTTGTAGAGGGGGGGCACCCGCTAAAACCACCATAAGACTATTGGCTTCCGGTGGCAGATCTGGTCTCTGCGGTCTTTGGGCGGGCTGGCCAGGGGGGGAGAGGGAATACTAGCAATGGGGGGGAACCCCTGATTCATACCAGGCTCTCAACTGGGGGGGGGGCCGGGTCTATTAACTGGGGAGGCATGGTATTTGGGATGCTTCGTGGGGGCAGAACAGGATTAGCTATAAGTGGCTGCAAGGGGGTGGGAATGGTGGCGCCCTGTGGAGCTCCTGTATTGGCACCCTGTAAATCTCCTAGATTAGAGGGGGGATTTTGTCTATTAGGGAAGGTTCCTGTAGGTGGATTGGGCCCCGGTGTTCTAGTCTGCTTGGTGACCGAGGTGGCCAGGGTAGTTAAAGTAACCTCTAGGATAGTAAGCCTGGTCTCTACTTTTTTCAGGCTTTCACTAATGGGCTGCAGGAGTGAACAGAGTAAAAGTTCTATACTCCCTAAGGATATAAGAGAGGGAGCTACATTAGATGGATTAGCCCCTGGGTCACTGCTAGTAACAGCAGAGATAGCGCTTGTGTCCTTAGTAAGAATAATAGTATTCACGTTGTCTCCAACCCTAACGGGGGTGGGTGCAGGCTTGTGTTTTTTGCAAAAATCTAAGTGGGATATTTTGGTTTTCCCCTGTCCCTCCCTTGTCTTTCTTCTGCGCTTGTTGGGTGGGGGGCCACGCAGTTCCGCCACAACAATGTGCTTAGGCTTCTTTTTCTTGGTTTGATTCAGAGGGGGGGTTTGGGTAACCAAGTCAACAGGCATATTAGTAGAGGTTAAGGGTGGAGTGGCCTCCATAATCTCTTCGGACAGTGTACCCGGCATGTTAATGCTATCCCGTAACAGTAGGGGGACGCCAACTTGAGTTGATAGATCCTGGCTTTCATTGGGGGTGCCTTCCTCTTGGGAGATGGGATAAGGAATTATCTCGCTAAGGGGTCTGCTTTTCATGATTTCAATGGAGCGGCGGCGCTCTGCCCTGCGCTTCTCTAGAGAGCTTTCTTTTCCCCCTTCTCCCTTAGCGGATTTGAAATAGTTGTCCAGAGTCCCGGTGTTCCTTCCCCCCGCCCTTGTTGGAGTTTCACATAGTGCAGGTGAGGGCATGTTCGCAATCTATTCCTTGGGTCGGCTAGTGTCAGGGAAGTGCGAGCGAAAGAGAGTGGGCCCAGCCCAGCCTCCTTAGGCCCCTGACGGCCACAGACGGTACCGCCCTTGTCCCGGGCTTCTCCCGGCGTGCTCCCGCTCGCTCCCGCTTAGCGGGGGATGTAATCAACTTTATACTCTGTTGCAGCTAGCTGATTGGTGGGAGGACAGGGGGGTGTGTCCAGCGGGGAGAGCAGCCCAGGTGTGTTGAATGGGCGCGCAGGGGCTCCTGGATACTGGAGTCCCTGCCTGCTCGCAGCCCCGCCGACACTCTGACCTGCCTGCTCCTCCTCAACCACAGTCCCACACTGTCTGGCGCCTCCAAGAGACAAGGCGCTGCGGGACCCGCGAAGCGGGTCCGGCGAGGTTCAACACGCTGGCAGCGCTTGCAGCTGCGGTGGCCTCCGGAGCAGGGAATCCTCAAGGATGGGGTCCAAAATCCAGCAACCAGCTTGGCTCAGGGTAAGGGTTCCGAAGATCTGTGACAAGTACCGGCTTTTTCAGACAATCAGGCAGGGGGCGTGTCCAGCGGGGAGAGCAGCCCAGGTGTGTTGAATGGGCGCGCAGGGGCTCCTGGACACTGGAGTCCCTGCCTGCTCGCAGCCCCGCCGACACTCTGACCTGCCTGCTCCTCCTCAACCGCAGTCCCACACTGTCAGGCGCCTCCAAGAGACAAGGCGCTGCGGGACCCGCGAAGCGGGTCCGGCGAGGTTCAACATGCTGGCAGCGCTTGCAGCTGCGGCGGCCTCCGGAGCAGGGAATCCTCAAGGATGGGGTCCGAAATCCAGCAACCAGCTTGGCTCAGGGTAAGGGTTCGGAAGATCTGTGACAAGTACCGGCTTTTTCAGACAATCAGGCGGGGGCGTGTCCAGCGGGGAGAGCAGCCCAGGTGTGTTGAATGGGCGCGCAGGGGCTCCTGGACACTGGAGTCCCTGCCTGCTCGCAGCCCCGCCGACACTCGGACCTGCCTGCTCTTCCTCAACCGCAGTCCCACACTGTCAGGCGCCTCCAAGAGACAAGGCGCTGCGGGACCCGCGAAGCGGGTCCAGCGAGGTTCAACACGCTGACAGCGCTTGCAGCTGCGGCGGCCTCCGGAGCAGGGAATCCTCAAGGATGGGGTCCGAAATCCAGCAACCAGCTTGGCTCAGGGTAAGGGTTCAACACTACTACATATACATTTAATTCGGAGAAGCTCTCCGTAGGGAATGCTTTCGATTAAATGTCTAGGGTGATATATATTGCAAACCAAAGTTTCCCTGCGCGATTGCGGCTCGCCTCAGCATGCGCCAGGAACACAATGCACGGACCAGTTTTCTGCGGTTCTTAAATTCTCTTTATTCGCTTGTCGGCTTCCTCATAACGTTTCGGCACTCAGGTGCCTTGCTCACATGACAGCAAACTTTAGTGAGAGTGATTAATTATAAGTGCAAGTGCTGTGTTGTGATTGGGCTCCCTCACATAGAGCTAGAAAGCAGACTCAATTCCTAATCCATGTATAATACATCACGATCGAAATCCTTTGGTAAAATACATTGTAATTCTTGGTAAAATACATTGTTATGCATTGAAGTATAACGTACATCTAATTTGATAAAAGTAATAATAACAATTATCTTTTAAAATGTTTGCATAATATTTGATAAATGCAATATTCATTATCAAATCGACCACCATTATATGGATTGGCCGTGCCTTTCCTCTAAAGACAACAATATATGAGTCTAAGCTTCCACATTGCTTAAACTGAAATATCATTTTACCCATACGATCTAGAGCCTCCATCACATAGTGTGTATATATATGAATATTAAAGTACTTTTTAGTGAAAAAGGTGCAATGTGCATAAAACTCATATGATAACCACACATAATCATCTTAAAACCACATCTCTAAACTACTGACTGGGCCCAGTCAGTAAAATACGCAGGACGACCGTTACACATTTGCATGTTCATTTCAAGTTCATTATTCTTGTATTTCGAAAATCTAGTAAGGCATAGTCAAGATATCCCATTAGTCGGATATTACTCCTAAACTAAGGAGAGCAGTAATCATCATCCGTGGATCAAACATTCGGTTCAATAATGTATAGATAGTCAAGGTTTCACTAGAGTCCAAAGTCATTGCTCACAGTAAAAGTTGTTAAGACAATACAGCCCATATTTTAGAGGATCCTTCATATTCAGGTCTGAGTTTCATTTTTTCATTCTTGTATGTTATAGATACTGTAGAAGAAGGAAAATAAAATCCTGTTATTATTTATATATTTGTGTGACCCGGATCCAATACGATCATGGATTATGAGTTACCAAACAATATTGCTCAGTATCAAACATCCGAGAATACTCCCATATATATATATATAAAAACTTCTCTCTACTATTAATGAGAAAGGCACACACACTCTTCGAAACCTTTATTCCCTTCAGACCAAAAGCTCAGTGCACATGACGCTCACGACACAGACAGACAGGCAGACATTAACAGACAGACAGACAGACACAGACACACACACACACACGTTTTACAATTTCTTTAGTTTCTTCCACCACTCTAAAATCCTGTTGTTGTATCACTCTATTGTGGGGGTTCTTTTTCATCCCTGTTTCTCCCTTTTTCACTGTCACTGTTTAACTTTCTTTTCTTTAATGTTTCTCCCATTTCTGCCTTTCTCTCTCTTGCTCTTGACCAAATTCTGATGTTGCGAAATATGAGGGCCCACAAATGACTGCAGCCTGCTGCCACTGACACAAATGAAGTACTTGTCACATTCGTCCTGCAAGCAATCCCAAAGCGCCTATTGACTAATGTTAACGGCCAAGAGTTGCAGGAAATTATGGGATGGGGAGAAGAGGAAGAGAGCAGAGTCCCATACCTATTCAACTGCTGGCTTTCAAATGAGGGTGAAATCTGATATTTAAGAAGGTGAGCCTATTAAATTGAATGGAGATTTATTTATTTTAGGAGGATGATTCAGATATGCAAGACTAGTTACAGTATTGAAATTTATGAAGACACATTTACATAGCTTTTTATGAGGATGGAAATATTTGAAAAGAGGGTAATACCCTTTAAATGAGGGGGGTTAACAGGTAGGAGGGAATATACAATGGGAATGCATCCAAAAATCCTTAAAATGTATTCATAGTTACTTTTATCATCAAGTACTGTGTAAAGAAAGCAATACTCTGAATTCCCGGCTCTCAGATTTGTAATTTTATGTTATGCAAACTTTCTGATACGTGAACTTTTAAAACTAGCTACAAATTAAATGTCCTGGGGAATAAAAGACATTTCTGACACTAGCAGATTAAGAAAGAGAGAGGGAGAGGGAGAAGGAGAGAAAAGAGTATGAGAGACGGAAAGAGAGAGAAAGACAAAGAGAAAAGAGAAAATTGGGTCTGGTTGGAACGTTTTTGCCCCGTCTGCTTTTAGTTCCCAGTCCTGCCCTGATTAGCTCATATATTTCAAAACAACTACTTAATTGTTCATCAACCATGGTATGATACACAGGCACATTCTTTTATGGTGCAGTGACTACATTGAACTAACACCTGTCTGCTCTTGTATTTACCAACTGCTGCCTTGTTTAATAAGCTCTCTACTAATCTCCCTGGACATCTTTCCAGACCTTTTAAACCTTTTAACTGTGAAAAGGGAGGGAACCTTGAATGTGTTTCTTTGTAATACCATCTGTCCACACTTATATGAACATGATTAAGCATCCCTCTACCTGAGGAAGTGTCAGGCCAGTTTTAGTAGCTAAAGGTTATATCGTATCTTAACAAGGGATTTACAAAAGAGTAGCTGAGGCACAAAGACACCGCACCTAACACATTAGTGAGTAAGATGTTAAACAGATTATAGTGGTGCTAAAGTCTAGAAGACTAGCTGTCTTAATCTTCAACACCATGAGAAACACTCCATCAACTTGATAAAAGTATGACTCAGCACTCACATAAGATCAATATTTTTTGTATTACAGACAGCATGAATTCAAAATTAAGCTACATAATGCACAGACTCCTAGAATTGTTTTTATTGATAAATGGATTCTTTATTCATCATATTTTGTAGATGTAATTTTTCTAGGTGAGACATTTCATCACAAAGGGCTTCTTCAGGACTTATTTCATGTGTTTTAGTGAAAAATTATGTCTGCATATAGTGCGCTAATGGTCCTCCATAATCAAGAAACAAAGTGAACGACAGTAAGCACTGGTACCAAGGTTCAGTGTATTCAATGAGTGGTCCTTGGAAAATGGTCCATATATGGTCAAAATGACATAGTAGAATAAATCGTTGTAATCAAAAAGCTTCTAGCAGTTCCAGTTTCATCAGTAATATCTGTGGAATTTAGAACGTCTTGAGGGCCATACTCCAATAATCACAGGGCCTCATCTGTTATTGCCCATGTGGAGTTCCAAATTCCACAGACGTGGGTCCACTGTCACTGTGCCACTAGATTCAAGCTAGCCTGCCTCATGAGGGTGATACCCCAAAACCAGTCCCAGGGTGCTTGTTTCTGTCCAGGGAGGACCAGACTTGGCAGTTCGGGCTGGACTGATTCCATGAGGAGCAGAGTCAAGACTGATTTGCTTATGGCTGGTTCCAAACTGGGGTGACATAGTGGGCAAAAAAGTGATGGATTTAACCCAGATCTTTTGGCTGGGGGTGAAACGTCCATTATTTGCGTGTCTTTTGCTGTAGCCCACTGTTAGACGGGGACCCGGAGGGTCGGCCGAGTACAGGGGGGCGAGAGACCTCCAGAGAGAGCCGTCTCCGGCGATCGTACAGACAAGTAACTTCCCCCCCACAGATGGACACCACACAAGGATGAGTTCACCACACTTTATATAAGAATCTTGAGGCAAAGTGGTAAACGATACAGCGGGGGCAGGACACGAGGATCCTCCCAATTCTAGTCTCTGTAGGGGAAAGGGGTAGCGGGGCAGTCTTGGTACCGGTCCGGTACAGGAGCAGCAAGAGGGAAGCTCACAATCCTCGAGCTTGGGGGTCCTTAGAGATGGGCCGCGGCAGCGCCAGCAGGCTTCGGAGATGGCTCACAAGAAAGGGCCGCGGCAGCGCCAGCAGGCTACGAAGATGGTGCACGACGAGGAAGGCCGCGGCAGCGCCAGCAGGACAAGACGATGGTTCACGATTACGAGGGCCGTGGCAGCGCCAGCAGGCCAAGACGATGGTTCACGTTGCAGAGGGCCGTGGCAACGCCAGCAGGCTTCGGAGATGGTTCACAAGAAAGGGCCGCGGCAGCGCCAGCAGGCCTCCAAGGATGAGTTCGTCTCGGGTTTCTCGACTCCAGGATACAACTGCCTTCCTGCTCTGGAGCTGCCCCAGTTATAGGTCTGGTCTCCTTTGATGTCCGGACCCTCGCACTTGGAGGTCGGGAGGTCCGAGATGAGGGAGTCCAGACACCCAGCAGGGGGGTGGAGCCAGCGCCCGGGGAGGCCGGGGCGATCGATACCTGGCGGAGGAGAGCCATTGACACTCCTTCTCCCATTGACCTGCCAAGTGGTCTCTTCATCCCCCTGGGTGGATGGTGGTGCCTCGATGTCGGGGTCTGGCTAGGCCCAGGGTTGGGGTCGAGCCGAGGCCACGCGGCCTAGTTATGTAGTGTCCAAAGATGGCGGCTGGGCCGGGGCAGTGGTGCTGATGGGGGCCCAGGCCAGCCGATACTGGGGTGTTCGGGGGCTGGAGTTCCGTGGTGGACGGGTCGGGGGTTGCCCCGGTTGGTTGCCGGGAGCGTTCTTTTTGGGGACACAGGGAGAGCAGGGGTCCGGGCCCCGTCATGCGGGGAGGGAGCGGGCCTTCCACGAGGCCTGTCCAACATGCGTCCCCCCCAGCTGAAGGCAGGGAGAGTCACCCATCCTCTTGGGTTCTCTCCTCGCCGAGGCGGAAGAAGCGGGACAGGCCGTCGGCGTTGGCGTGGTCCTGGCCAGGACGATGCTCCACAGTGAAGTCCATCCCTTGCAGGGAGATGGACCATCGCAACAGTTTTGGATTCTCTCCCCTCATCTGCATCAGCCATTGCAGGGGTCGGTGATCTGTTTGCACCCGGAAATGGGTACCGAAGAGATAGGGCCGGAGTTTCTTGAGGGCCCATACCACGGCGAAGGCCTCCCGTTCGATGGTGCTCCAGCGCTGTTCTCGGGCCAGCAGGCATCGGCTGATGAAGGCCACTGGCTGATCGACTCCCTCGGTGTTGAGTTGAGAGAGGACCGCCCCAATGCCATGGTCTGAGGCGTCCGTCTGCACTATGAATTCCCGGCTGTAGTCGGGAGCCTGGAGCATGGGGGCGGTGCACATGGCGGCCTTCAATTCCTCAAAGGCCGCTTGACAGTCCGGAGTCCAGTTGACTGTTTTGGGGTTTTTCTTGGATGTGAGTTCTGTGAGGGGCCCCACAATGCTGCCATAGTCCTTTACAAACCGCCGGTAGTATCCGGTGAGCCCCAGGAAGGCTCGCACCTCGGTTTGGGTGGTACGGGGTTACCAGGCCTGGATGGCAGTGATTTTGAGCTGGAGGGGGGCCACCAGACCACTCCCCACTTGGTGTCCCAGGTAGGTCACGGACCCTTGGGCAATCTGGCATTTGCTGGCTTTGATGGTGAGCCCGGCCTGCCGGAGGGCGTGCAGGACCTCCCGGTAGTGGTGGAGGTGGTCCGCCCAGTGGCGACTGTACACAGCAATATCGTCCAGATAGGCGGCGCTGAATTCTTCGAGGCCTGCCAGTACCTGGTTCACGAGTCTCTGGAAAGTGGCTGGAGCGTTTTTCATGCCGAATGGCATCACCTTGAAGTGGTAGTGGCCATCCGGGGTAGAGAAGGCGGATCGCTCTTGGGCCCCTGGGGTGAGGCCGATCTGCCAGTAGCCCGCTGTTAGATCGAAGATGCTCAGGTAGCGGGCGGCCCCCAGGCGGTCAACCAGCTCATCCACCCGGGGGATAGGGTGAGCGTCGGTTCTGGTAACGGCGTTCAGGCCCCGATAGTCCACACAGAACCGGAGCTCAGGGGCAACGCCCGGGGCGGCAGCCTTGGGGGCCAGTACGACTGGGCTGGCCCAGGGGCTGTCAGATGGCTCGATCACTCCCAGAGCCAGCATTTTGGAGACTTCGTTCTGGATGCAGGCGCGTACCCGATCCGGCACTCGGTACGCCCTGTGTCGAATGGGAGGACTATCCCCGGTGTCCACGTCGTGAAGGCACCAGGGGGTGACCCCGGGGATGAGGGAAAACAGGTCGGCGAATTGGAGCAGAAGGTCTCTACAGTCTTGGCGCTGCTCTGGAGATAAGGCATTGGAGAGTCTGACCCCTTCCACTGAGCCGTCCTTCTCGAGCGTCTTTAGCAGGTCAGGGAGGGGCTCGGAGTCTTCTTCAGTCCCACTATCGGTAGCCATCAGGAGGCTGAGCTCTGAGCGTACGAAGTGGGGTTTGAGTCTGTTGGCGTGGAGGACCCTGAGGGGGTTCCGGGGGGACTCCATGTCGATCAGGTAGGTGACGGGCCCTTGCGTTCTACCACCTTGAAGGGCCCCGTCCATTTGTCCTGAAGGGCGCAGGGTTCAACTGGGGACATCACCCAGACCTGTTGTCCCGGCTCGAACTCGATGGAGGAGGCATGCTGATCATGCCATCTCTTCATGTCCTCCTGACTGGCCTCAAGGTTGGCTTTGGCGAGTTCCCTGAATCGCCGGGTCTGGTTACGGATGGTCAGGAGATACTTGTATACATCCGGCGGAGCCTTCTGGGGGGCACCTCCCACCCTTCTTTGATCAGGCTGAGGGGACCCCGGACGGGGTGTCCATACAGGAGTTCGAATGGGCTGAAGCCCAGGGATTTCTGGGGGACTTCTCGGTAGGCGAACAAGAGGCACGGGAGCAGCACATCCCATTGGCGGCGTAGGGGTTCTTCCAGGCCCATGATCATCCCCTTGAGGGTGCGGTTAAACCGCTCAACCAGTCCATTTCCTTGCGGATGATAGGGGGTCGTGAATTTGTAGGTGACCCCGCACTGTTGCCAGAGGGACTTCATGTATTTAGAGATAAAGTTCGTGCCCCGGTCGCTGACGACTTCCCGGGGAAAGCCCACCCGTGAGAAGATCCCCATCAGGGCTCGGCCTACCACGGGCGCCGTCACGGTCCGAAGAGGAATGGCCTCGGGATGGCGGGTGGCGTGGTCCACCAGGACCAGGATGAACCGGTGTCCTTGTGCTGTTCTGGGCTCTAGGGGCCCTACGATATCTATTCCCACTCGTTCAAACGGGGTGGTGATGATGGGGAAAGGCTGCAAGGGTGCTTTGATCTTTCGGCCGCTCTTCCCGCTGGCCTGGCAGGTTGGGCAGGCCTGGCAGTGGTTTGTCACGTCATTCCGCATCTTAGGCCAGTAGAAGTGGGTCACCAGGCGGCTGTACGTTTTGTCTTGTCCCAGGTGTCCGGCAAGAGGCACATCGTGGGCTAGGTTCAAGAGAAAGTCTCTGAAGCGGAGGGGGACTACCAGCACCCGACTGGCTCCCAGCTCAGCAATCTTTTGTTCACTGTAAAGCAGGTCATTGTCCCAATAAATCCAGTGGGCCCCCGAGGTGTCTCCTGTACTCTGGGTGAGGGCTTGCTGCCGGAGTCCCTCGAGGGAGGGACATGTTCTTTGTTCCTGTCGGAATTGTTCCTGAGTGGGGCCACCCTCTTGACGCCACTGGGCCATCTCGGGAAGGTCCCGGAGACGATCGAGTCCTTCCTCGCTGTGCTCCGGAGAACGGGCTTCTAGGGTGGCTCCCTCTTGGATGATCGAGGGAGGGGGCTCTGGCCATTCGGGTTCTTCGGGACTGGGGATGGCGCGGGCGGCCCTGGACCGGGTCGTTACGCAGACCCATTCAGGGAGGCCCAGCATCCCCAGGTGCTCTCTTCTCTCGACGGCTGACCAGGGAGAACTTTCGAGGTCGTTCCCCAGGAGGCAGTCCACGGGGGCATCGTCGCGGACAGTCACTTTCAGCATTCCAGATACTCCTCCCCACTCGAAGGGGACGCAGGCCATCCGACACAGGCTTTCGGAGTTGTCGGCCGACCGTACCGGGCAAAGGACGTTTGATAAGATCTGGTCCGGGGTCACCAGATGACAGCGGGACAGTCTTGGTACCGGTCCGGTACAGGAGCAGTAAGAGGGAAGCTCACAATCCTCGAGCTTGGGGGTCCGTAGAGATGGGCCGCGGCAGCGCCAGCAGGCTTCGGAGATGGCTCACAAGAAAGGGCTGCGGCAGCGCCAGCAGGCTACGAAGATGGTGCACGACGAGGAAGGCCGCGGCAGCGCCAGCAGGCCAAGACGATGGTTCACGATTACGAGGGCCGTGGCAGCGCCAGCAGGCCAAGACGATGGTTCACGTTGCAGAGGGCCTTGGCAGCGCCAGCAGGCTTCGGAGATGGTTCACAAGAAAGGGCCGCGGCAGCGCCAGCAGGCCTCCAAGGATGAGTTCGTCTCGGGTCTCTCGACTCCAGGATACAACTGCCTTCCTGCTCTGGAGCTGCCCCAGTTATAGGTCTGGTCTCCTTTGATGTCCGGACCCTCGCACTTGGAGGTCGGGAGGTCCGAGATGAGGGAGTCCAGACACCCAGCAGGGGGGTGGAGCCAGCGCCCGGGGAGGCCGGGGCGATCGATACCTGGCGGAGGAGAGCCATTGACACTCCTTCTCCCATTGACCTGCCAAGTGGTCTCTTCATCCCCCTGGGTGGATGGTGGTGCCTCGATGTCGGGTCTGGCTAGGCCCAGGGTTGGGGTCGAGCCGAGGCCACGCGGCCTAGTTATGTAGTGTCCAAAGATGGCGGCTGGGCCGGGGCAGTGGTGCTGACGGGGGCCCAGGCCAGCCGATGCTGGGGTGTTCGGGGGCTGGAGTTCCGTGGTGGACGGGTCGGGGGTTGCCCCGGTGGGTTGCCGGGAGCGTTCTTTTTGGGGACACAGGGAGAGCAGGGGTCCGGGCCCGTCATGCGTGGAGGGAGCGGGCCTTCCACGAGGCCTGTCCAACACCCACTCTGCAAAAGCATGTAAACAAATATTTTGTTGCAGGAAATCTCCTATATTTCATTATTAGGTAATATTTTTGGAGTTTGTTATCCCTTCATTCAAACCTTCGGTGTCGAACATTTGCTATGTTAGAATCGTTCTTAGGATCTCACATGAGGGGTTGTATATTGTTTTACTTATTCTTTTTCTGCACATATTGATACATTTATGACTGTATACCTATTGGTTGCCTTGTGGTTAAGCTAATGCTGATAACAGCAGGCATGAGTTGCGTATGGTTATAAGCCAATTTTAAAGGCTGTAGGACTGATAGGTTCATTGGAAAAAGTTATGTCAAATGCCATAGATCTGATCTTTTTTTATGGACTGTTACAACAAAGGCAATTGCCAGACATGTTTATTATGAAAACCAGATGTTGAGGTTCCGTGAATTCTGAACCCTTGGGTTCCATTTTGTGCATGGGAGCCATTTTGTGGTTGCCCTCACATAGGCCGATGACTTTAGCTGACTCCTGGATGACCTGAGTGAACTGACCCTGTTGCCTGAAGCTGACCTTGTTAGACCAGTTCCTTGCCCAGTAGCTGATCAAGATTAAGGATCAGAGCACAGGAGATTGTAACATTTGGTTTGCATATACACACCCCTTATCCTACTTCTCATCTGTTTCTGTTCCTTCTTTTATGGCTTGTTTACGATATGGGTTGTGGTCTTTTATTATGGGTTTGTCCGGCTTGTGTAAGAAGGAATGTTGGGCTTTTTGCATGCTTGCAAAAGCTAGGACTGCCCCTTACTTTTGTGCTGAGTTTTGTAACCCTAAGCATATAAAAGGCCTCTGTTCTCTGTATTCCTCAGACTACCTCATTCAGTTGCTACGGCTTCTGTGTGACGTGGCCTCACTTATTAAATTTAATAAAGATGTATTTTCATATTTCAGCTTCTGTGCCAAGTTCTTCTTTCTATTAGTAAGTATTCCCTGAGAATGAAGATTTTGGTTTCTTCAATGTTAAGACCCCTGGGATTTTATGTTGAATTGCCGTTATACCATGTTAAAGGCTGTAGACAGGTAGTTTGCTCCATAGAATCACACAAAATACGTTAATAGGCAAGGGTATTGATAATGAATGTCTTATTTAGCAAACCTTAGGGGGTAGAAGATTTTCACTGTGATAAACCTTGAAATGCCCTCATAGGAGGGCCCCAAAGGGACCTCTTGTAATAAATAAAATCATTTAAAAAATCCATAATTCTATACATATATTGCATATATCTACATCCACGAGGTTTGAGCCAGCTCTCTCCTGCTGTTGGCTTGTTTGAGTGTGGTTCACCCTCTGATTCCACCCATGGCTATCTACAGTATGGGGCAATTGGTAGGCCTACTTCATCCATTGGCCCTAGTGCTCTGTGAGTGACAGCATTTTGCTTCCTCACATGTGCACATCTGCCTGAAAATTAGTGCACTTCAGTGCCTGGGCTGGTGTGCCAGTTCTTTATTGTTCACATTCTCTTGTAATCTGCCCCATTTCATTTTACTCCTTCCTCTTTTTTTAATTCTGTTTATTTTTAGAGTGTAGTGTATCTGCCCAGACAGGGCCACACACTTTCTACAGATCTCCTTTACAGTGTGCCACATCCTGTGTAGTCAGTGCTTTTTAACAGTACAGCCATCTTGCAATGGTATTGTTCATTGTGTAATATTGTTTTACTATTCCAAGATGGCCAACATATTGCTTCTAAATGTGGCAGCCGTGTTGGAACTTTAAACCAAGAATGTTGAGCCAACGCCTAGACTGGAATCCGGTACCTTTAAATCCACAGTCAGTCGCTCTGGCCATTATGCCACACCCTCTCCACAGTTACTACATTTGGGTAAAGTCATTTTAAGGTCAGGCAGAATATATGTGCAACATAATATATTGCAAATTAAAGTGACTGAACATCAAAACATAAACATATTTCATTGGAAAATGCTACTGTAAAGATTACATCAGGTTTAAATTATGATAACGCGCAAGAATGTAAATATCCATGAATAGCATTGATAGTAACGACGTCCAAAAAGTAATCATTTGTCCTTTGTGTTTTTAATATGCTTTTCACATGAAGTAATTGGCATTCATGTCTTCCTTTTGTTTTAATGTTTGCGTTGCCGTGAGCTGTCTGTCACCATTGCGGCCACATTATATAGTGCGTTCTCGAACCAAAGGCATTCAAGCTCTTTACGTGAAGGCACAGGAAGATTAAATGATTTGCCCAGAATATTGAGCTGATGCAGAGACCTGAACCCACTTCATTATATAGAGCGCTCTTCACCTGAAGGTATTCAAGGGCTTTACATGAGTGCAGGGGGAGATTAGATGATTTTCCCAGAATGTAGAGCGATTGCGGTGCATTTTCACATGCATTTATGTAATTAACAATCATTAAAACCTCTCATAGTGTTCAGACTCCATATATACAACCAGGCATACTTATTGGATGGCAGCCCCTGCTACAGTAACCTGGTGTGGCAAAAAACAATGACAAACTAGTAGGTCTGCATTGGCATTCAAAAGGAGAAACCTATTGGCTATGCCAATGCTTGTTACTTTTCCAGTCATTTGATTGTGTGAGCTTTGAGAAACTAATGGTTTTGCTCCATTTCAAACCTGCAGGCCTTTTCAGGACATTGGTTTCACATGTAAAGATAGTACTCAGTTATTTTTAACATGGATTTGCTGGTCATTCCTTGCCTTCATTAAGTGTTTGTAAAAACAGTACCTTCTCACTTCCCTGCTCTATCACTCTGCATCTGCTTCCTCTCACACTCTCTTCCCAGCTATCAATCTCTCACTTAGGTGTTTCACTTTGGACCATCCCTCTCTTCCTACAACTTCGTTTCCGATTTCTCATCACCCCTCCACGGATTACTTCTGTATTTGCATATAAAATGTGTTGCTTATGGCAATTGGGACTCATAAAAGACTCTTTATGTAGATTTACAATCCAGCCCGCTTCAAATATCTGAGTAACACATCAGTATGGATGGCACAATCCCGTCTCAGTCCTGCGTGCTCACCAGTAATGGCCGGTATGGAGGAGAGGGGCGAGGTGGGGGGAAAACGATGACAGCAACAACAAAAAGGGAGGGGGGGGGGCTCCAGATTTACAAAGCCACACAGGGCCATGTGAGGTGGCCTTGCATAGCTTGGTAAATCTCATTCTAGGTTTTGCGCTGTCCTGGGTCCCCTTGAGTGGTGCAAAGGCAATACGAGACCTCAATAAATGTGGGCCCAACAGTTTTAGCACTAGGACATATCAGCAAATTCTTCATAATGATGATTGTACAGCAAAGTATAAGCAGGTCACACTTGGGAGGCCCTTCCCCTAAAAAATATATTCTATAACACTTTTCCTGCTACGAATGGATACTGTATAATGAAGCACACTTGCCAAGTAGGAAAAACGAGAAACAAAAACATTTTTCCTTGCTACTCCTGTCTCGAGGAGACATAATATTTTGGAGCAAATCCCTCGGATTCAAGTCAAAACCCGTCCGTGGTTGCATGGCAAAGACCATGTACCACCCATGGAATGCCCTCTTGATGCAAAGTAATGCATAGCAGCACATTCTGCAACTTTCTGTACATTTGGGGAGCAATCCAAATCAAATCCTGAATTGATTTGGATAGTCAATCCCAACATAATGCTATTGTGTATGGTTTGCATTACAAACATATCACAAACCTGGAGCAATGCATCAGTACCCCGGGTCTCTGTGTCTTGTACATGCTTTTTGGACAGGTTCATCCCCACTTTCTTACTATTGCTTGCAGATACAAGCAACAAAATAATCTCAGAGCAGCACTCAACATAAATGTTGTGTATGGAGCTACAGGGTAATGGGAACAAATGTGGACACCTCAAAGAAACAATATCCAAATGAAGCATAAAACAATACATCTTTATGCAACATTGCAGATAATGATGGAGGGTCTGATTCAATCAACCTGTTGTGCACCTAAGTAATACTGAGGCACACAAAAAACGAAATTGCAATCCTAAATTCTGAATTTGAGCCATTTTCTATTGCATAAAGTGTTTATTGTGTTCTAACATTCACCAGAATTGTGAATTTTTGTAAGAGGAGCTCTAGGGGGGTCCATATTGCATAAGTATGTAAAATCCCACAAACATTTATTTTGTGGTATCCACACATCCTTTCATTCTTCCAATTTAGATGGAAAATGCATTTTGGATGCACAAATGCCTGTCGGTCTCTTACCGCTAGTGTCCAGACAGAGCCCTTCCAAGAGAAATTGATTCTTATTCAGCTAAAAGAAAAAAAAGCCAGGTTTTCAACTGCTTCCTGTATTTTAACCGATCTAGCTGGGCTCTAAGATGCACCAACACTATGGAGTGAGAAGTTTTTTATAAGGTAGAACATTCAGCTTCCCAAACTGTACTGAAAGTTACACAATGGAGGGTTGACCAATGTCTCTTAAATCCCATCTTTTCACATGGCTAGTTGTGGGGCCCTTGTTTTATCTCCAGTTTATCTGCAGACTATACCCACATGAATTAGTGTGAGGTAGTAAAAAATCTAGGAGTTTGGCTGGACCCCAAAACTCTTCTTCGAGATCCACACTAAAAGGTTACAGGGACATGTTTTGGAATCCTCAAAATGCTGAGAAAAACTCTGGATACCCTCCCCATCTAAGCCAGGAAACCCTGGTCCATACACTTGTAACGTCCCAGTTGGACTATGGAAATGTCCTTTATCTTGTAGCAACAAAAAAAATGTCTCCATAGGCTAAAATGCATCCAGAATGCGGCAGGCCTAGTTCTCAACTTACCTAGGAGAGCTTCCTCTGTGAAAGCCCTTGACTCCCTTCACTGGTTGCCTATTAATAAAATAATTATTTTTTAAGCCCTGTCTTTTGCCACCGGAGTCTGCAGGGCAAAGGACCCAATTATCTCCATTATCTTCTTGTCTCCCATAAACCAATGCGCACCTCAGGTCAACGGGGGCTCACTTGTTTAAAGTCCCTAAAATCCAGTTTAAAAACTTGGCTCTTGCACCTCTGAGGTTTTTGTGTCCGTATTGCCCGTTTCACTCTATTTTCCCCGTCAGCTTTCTCTTTTAAATAGTGGTTCCTAGCGCTGGGACACACCAGCTGGTGTAACCAGGCGCATTATAAATGGTTTATTATTATTATTATTTTTGTTGGGTCCTCACCTGCAGGTCCCACCTGTGGCCTGCTTCATTATTGGACACACATTTCCTAGTGTGAGCATGTGGGCTCTATATGTTTGTAAGTGGAGCACATAAAATACAACCAAGGGATTGTGAATGAATTTAAATTGCCTTCCGGATCCTGAATAGGTTTTACTCAAAAGATCCTTGGGCAAGGTTAAAAACAGTGGGATATCACAGGGGTATGATGGCCCTTGACACTAGAAGGTCGACATGTTTCGTCCATATAAATGCCCAGTAGGTGAATCGGCTTTCTTCAGGACCAAAAATAGTTTGTTGAATCCCTGCATGGCGTAGTGTCTAGTTACAACCTATTTGGATGCAGTCATACAAAATTCAGTGAAGCATGCACAAAGCTATACATACCATAATTAGGACTCTTTTCTTGATATGGTCTTGGCTTGAAAGAGAAAATATACATCACAAACATGGATTTATGAGACATGACATTTTGAATGTCTTATGACTTTGGCACAACATCCCTATCATGTGCATTAAAGCATGCACATATGTGTGAGTAATCCCTCAATACATCTCCTGATTCCACATTTCACAAGTATATACAATTTAAAAGCATATAAGACATAAGGAAAATCAAAATACATCAAATTAAAATTAAAATGACAGTGTACAGCATATACACACACACAAGAGTGGTAGAAGAATCAATCTTAATGGTCCACCTACATGGCCTATATATTAATTAGGCATCATAAGGTTTAAGGGGTTAGACGATCTCTTTAGTCAAACACTGTGGAAAGAGACGTGATAAAATGGTTTGCAATAGATTGTCACTATAGCCTAGATGAGCATGAAAAAAAGCGGGCCATCTTCACTTACTTCTTCAAGGGAAAATGTCTGTAAAAACACCTACTCAGTACCCCCTAACCCTACATGTTAGCGCTGCTCGCACTTAATGGCATTTTGAAGCAAAGTAGCAGCAGTCATGTGACAGTGCTATAGTTGCGTGATATGTTTATATTTCCTGGACCTGGCTCCCTGGTTATGAGACTTGGATATATCCCTAAGGCTATAAGGCTCAAAGTTTTAATCGTTACAATGTGACCGGGGTGGTATTCAAGGAGTTTGATTCATTCCTCCTCCAAATGGTGTGGTGGTGCTGAGGCGCGTCCTCACCATATGTTGTCCTTGTCGGCAGATAGATTCTAAGGAGGCTGAGAGTTGTAGTCCCACCTCCCACCCGGGAGAGTCCATGCTGTGTGCAATCATTGGCGGTTATTTGGCCTGAGGGGGTGGAGAAATGTAATTGCCTCTCACCGAGGGAAACGAGTATTCTACTTCAAGTATGGTTAAAAAGAAAGGGAAGACCTATAGTGATGCGTGCCCTTTGGTGAGCCAGTGTGCCTATTTGAACTAGGGCAAGGGACTTAAAATATATGAACGTTGTAATTTTGCAGTCTGGCTAATGTATCATTGCACCTAGATATATGGGAATCCAAAGCTCTATTGTACTGTAAGGAGGTATTTATCTTCAGTGCGTGAAAGACCGATATAGGTGTCTGTGTCTATAAGATGATTCACTATGGAATGTCATCGTTCAGACCCTTGGTAGAAGACTAGCCTTGTGAAAGGACAGGATTTAAGAGAGATAGGACAATCCTCCAATGTCTAGTTTTTCAATACAGTTTTGGCTCTAAGATGGCCAGGAGTGAATTTCACCACTTTTACAAGTGGTGTGGGAGAAGCTTCTACCTCCCCATTGAGCCTTTTTAAATGTGCGGATTACAAAAGTTGCGAGTAGGTAAATGCCATTGAAAACTTTTTCGAAAATATTCAGGGCCAACCTTGTGAAGAGCTTTCTGGACCCAGCATAGGTCCTAAAACGTAATCCGCTCACTCACTGGCAACCAATAGATATTGGTTTGTGAGACCAAACTGAATGTTGGGAGTTTCATGAATATGCGAGCTGCATGCGTATTGACATGACTTCCCACCATTGAAAACAAAGGCTCTAATTTCTTCTACAGCCGCCACAAGGGCTGACTCTGGACAGTGATAGGGTCTGAACCCATGCTGAGAAGAATCTAGAAGAATGTTTTAACCAAGGAAGGCCAAAACATCCTGATTCATTGCCTTCTCTAAAATCTTAGCTGGGAGAGATAGGCCTATAGTTTTTCACGTCATAGATCTAACGTATTTTACTTTTTTTAGCAACTGGAATATTGAGGCCTTTTTCCACACTGTTGGAAAGAGACCTGAAGTTAGAATTTTATTCAGGAGTGTGTAAGGTGGACTGACACTGTGTGAAGGATGTGGCAGGGGCAAGGGTTGGAAGGGGGCACCAGATTGAGAGTCTTCAATACGCTTTGCAACCTTCTCCGCAGTGAAAGGTGTGAATGCAGGGAACATATTAGAATCGGGATCCGACTTTGTAAAAATTGTCTCTCCAAGTGTCTCCGCATACAAAGGATCTTCCAAGGCTATAAAGTTTATATTTGAGATACATTTAATAAAAATCGCATTCACCTTTGATAAAAAAAGAAGTCTGCTAATTTGTTAAAGAAAGATTGATCAGGGAAGACCATGTTTTTTATTATTACAGTTTGATAGAGTTTTAACTGTGCTGAATAGCTCCTTAGTTGAGTTTTAAGCAGCGTTCATTTTGTCTGTGAAGTATCTGGATTTTAGCATACAAATTAAGGATTTATACGCTTTATTAAGGGATTTGTGCTTAATCTTTTCTTCAGGTACAGAGGGAGGTGGTCCCAGGATAGATGCAATTATTATAGTGCGAAATTGAAAAGAATGAAAACAATAAACTAAAATAGAAAGTACATTTGTTATTTAATCACAAAGTACTGCATTTGAATATTAGCACATATAGCATAAATGCACAAATCAACATGTTATAATGGCCAAGGTGAGAGGGGAGGAGGGGAGGAGAAGGGATTGAGGGTAGACGTGATAAACAATATTGCACCAATATAATATATATTCAGTACAAGTCACAAATACTCCTTTTTCATAAATATTCTGAGACTGGCTAAGGTTGCGCCAGACAGAAGAAAAACATATCAATGGTACTGTATTTAATCAAAATTATGCTTCCAAGTAGGAAAGCCAAAATATTTATAGCCAGGGCAGGAAGCTGATGGGGGATCCAGTTTTTGACGTTTCGACCCCATACATAAGTAGGAATAGGTCGGCCCTTACAGGAGGAGGAAACCAAGCATTTTGCGGCCAGCTGTACGGCACCCATTACCGGTGAAGCGACGTTTGCACTTCTACCGGGCCACTCTCCCCATTGGGCCACATTCAGGAGGCACTAATTAGAAACTTTGTGAGACTCTAATAAATAACCATAACATTCACTGCCCTACCAACACCAACAACCCCCCCACCACCACCCCCCGTGTCCTGATGAAGACCCTCCTGTAAGGGCCAATCTATTCCTACTTATGTATGGGATTGAAACGTTGACAACTGGATCCCCCATCAGCTTCCTGCCCTGGCTATAAATAACTTGGCTTTCCTACTTGGAAGCATGATTTTGATTAAATATAGTACCATTGATACGTTTTTCTTGTGCCTGGCGCGACCTTAGCCAGTCTCAGAATATTTATGCAAAAGGAGTATTTGTGACTTGTACTGTAGATATTTTATCCGTGCAATATTGTTTAAAACGTCTACCCTCACTCCCTTCTCCTCCCCTCCTCCCCTCCTCCCCTCTCACCTTGGGCACTATAACATGTTGATTTGTGCATTTATGCTGTATGCGCTAAGATTCACATGCAGTACTTTGTGATTAAATAACAAATGCACTTTCTATTTAAGTTTATAGTTTTCATTCTTTTCAATTTAGCACTATAATAATTGCATCTATCCTGGAACCACCTCTCTCTGTACCTATAGCTACCCGGGTCCCAGTGGCTTTTCGGGTTACACCTATGTACTACAACATAATCTTTTCTTCAGGACTGCAGTCTATTCATCACAACTGTTCCTGGTGCCTGCACTTTTGTTTAAATTCTCTAAGCAAGTTCCTGGTAATACCACGACAAGTGAGGTATCAATACCAAGTCCTCAGAAGAAACAGAAGGAACATAATGTGTGGATGGATTAATGAAAACAAACATTGATAGTGAAAACAGAATCTTAAGAGATGGACTGGCCTGAGGAACAATCAGGCAGTGCCCAATGCACTAATCTGACAGGTCAGTGTGTGGGCCGTTTTTTGGGCTGTTTGTGGGCCTATTTTATGGCCTGCTGTGCCAGGTTTTACTGTTGGTTTACCTGATATTTAAACAAACATTGCCTGCAGAAAGCTAAAATCCATTCAGTCTTCCATATCTTGCAAAACAATTATACAGTGTGTCTTTACACTTTGGAAACAGTCCCAATTTGCAATCACAGGGCACTTTTCTTAGCTTTTTAATTCACTACCGGAGACCACTTTTCTTTTGGTGTCTGGGACTATTTTTTGTCCTAGTCCGACCCTGGATACAGATTGTTTGCAGAATCCCCTGGTTGGCCCCTATGCATCCCTGGAGAGCACCAGCCCTTCACTAATGTATGGATTTTGTATACGGCTTATCATTTCTTATATCAGCT
This sequence comes from Lissotriton vulgaris, assembly GCF_964263255.1. Taxonomy (NCBI): domain Eukaryota; kingdom Metazoa; phylum Chordata; class Amphibia; order Caudata; family Salamandridae; genus Lissotriton; species Lissotriton vulgaris. Next base: position 881,568,999 of record NC_141697.1, on the reverse strand, counting down.
AAAAGGTTAAATATACTGACTGTGTGTGGAATTTCGGAAATATCTGTTACTTGTAATATTTAGATAATTTAGAAGTTTATTTATTTTCATGATATAAAAAATATAGGTTATGTTGCATAGCCCCAACAGCAGGAAGTCATGGATCAAGTCTGAGAATGTACATGGGAAGTATGTAAAATACACAGCCTCCCCATCGTTTCAGTTAATGATGTTGTGTATCTTGTGACATTCTATTGACTATTATATTTGTGTTCTCTGTTTTCCACACTGGAAACTTATAAAGAAAGATTTTTTTAAAAAAAAGAACTTTTGTGATTAATTGAAAAGTTCAGGACAAATAGGAACCCAATCAGTCGGTAATGAGCATTTGAAGCGTTTTTTTTTTACCAGACTAACCAATGAATTGCATTTCTTATGACAAGTTATGCAAAACAGACAGGAAAGGAGAACATAAATCTGTAAATGGCAATAACAATGGAATTTGTGAATAGCAAGGAATGGCCTTAGAGCCAGCTCTTTGAGTAATTAAATCATCTCTGATTAGCTGAATATGGTAGCAATATGGAAAGGAGTTCAGGTATATTGAATTGGGTGAGCAATGGTAGTGATATTCAATTCTATTGTATGTAGTCAATAAGTGAGGAGCAAGTAGTGATTACATGAAGTGCATAGGGTCACTGATGAGTTAAGAGCTCGACTACTTTTAAGTGGGTAGGTGGAGGGGCTGTGCCAGTGCTCATCACCAGCAATATTTTAAAACAGCTTCCTTTTAAAGTGGCATAGTGGGTGAAAGATTATGTACTAGAATGTAGGACGTAATTGATTTCCAGAGGCTGAACCTTTTTTCAAGTATTCACTCATCACCTATTTGCCTCAGTAAGGCACCTTTTGTGCATCAAGTATTCCCAGACATAGGTCCCATACACCATGCACCTCAAACAATGTCTCACTGATGAGGTTTAAGTAGGCCAACGTATGGTATGGCATATTGAGTGAAAAACAATGGATTGGGATGCTGCACAAGCTGTTGCCAGATGCTGAGACTTTTTGCAAGCATTCCAATCATCACATTTTTGTTTTCCTCAGTGCTACAAATATACCCAGATGGAGTCAACTGAGCCAATGGACCACAGTTATACCTCCAGTTCTAAGCTAGCTGAAACCAGACTAGGATTGCTTGTGTTCAAGTTCAATAGGACCAGTCTTTGCAATTTGGGCTAGACTGTTCTAACTTAAAATAGAGTAAAATCAATTTCAATGTAGCTGGGATACATACTAAGCCTTTCTGTCAACAATAATACCCCAATTAATATTAGACTATTGTTTCACTCTTCCACTGCATATATTTCAACATATTAATGGTTTCAGTTCTGGGATATAGCTGAAAAACATTTATTAAATGTATATATTAATTCTTTTCTAATACATTCCATACTTAGTACACATTTAACCTGTGGAGAGGCTGCAAGTTTGGACGTGAGGTCAGCTGCCTTAACTAAGTCCTCTGACAATCATTCCAATTGGAAAGTCAGGGCTAAAGCTGGGAAGAGTGGCTGCATCATCATAAAAGGTCCTGATATTAGATCAATGGCTTAATAAATTGGCCCAGACCTATCAGTTTGAGGAGGCATATACAAAGAGAGGGTCGGGGCACTTCGTAGATTTAGGGCTATATGGGAAGAGTATTCTTCAGTTTCTTTACCAATGTAAAATATAGACCATCATATGAATTAGATGATAGAGGTATCTGCTTTAGATTACGTTAAACCTCTGTTTTGGAACTAAGAGGGTAAGGCTCATTGATAGACCTTACTCTTTTATCCATATTTATTGTTGTTATTCTTTTAATGTTTTAAGGCAAGAAAAGAAAGAGGAAATAAAAAATGCGAACAAAAGATTATGTTAGTGCTGCTATGTGGAATGTATATTTATAGTATTTGTAGATTGATGAACTTGATGACTATCTGTTTTGTCATTTTGAGACCTGTTTTTAGCCGCCTTACACATGAATCTCTTATCTTCTTCTTAGAAATATATGTATTTATTGTATCTCTTGCTAAATTCTCTTGCTCAATTAAAAAACATACAAATAAAAAATACTAGGCTCTCAAAGTGTAAGTTAACAATTTTGATTGAATTTAACAAAGTTTTCAATAAAGAATTGTGTTGATGAGCATACCTCTACTTAATAGTGAGTTCTGAGGAGTGGCATAAGATTATCAGCTAGAAGATACTTGATAAAACACAGGATAAAATACATAATTATCCCTGTTTATGTTGATTGTTGACATTACCTTCTTCCTTACTTTTTTCCTGTTCCTGATAGAAGGATGGTAAATTGGCCATCCGAAGATGCAAATGTGCCTTGCCTTGTGTACACAAGGAGGTGCATGGCAATGCAAATTAAGATGCCACAACAAAACTAGAAACCAAGTGAGAATATCAGAAGTAGTACTTTAACCTGTTGTCTGCTGCTGTCGGCCAACGTTCGTCGCAAACACTACCTCGGTAGTGCTGCCCACGTCCATTTGCCCGACACTGCCCACCCGTTTCTCAGAACGTTCTGCACTGGCGCGGAACATTCAGCGCAGCCAACGGGTTAAAGCCCAGGGGTCCCCAAACTACGGTCCCCGGGCCAAATCCGGCCCGTCTAATGAAATGGATTGGCCCTCTTGTCCTCTTGGTGCGTCCACATCCGCACAGGGTTAACAGGGTTATCGAGTTATTAGTTACATGCGCAGACCAAAGCCTGCCTCAACTACTTCACTGGACGGCGTATGCGCGCGTCTTGCGCTTGTGAATTGGGCATACGCGCGCGTCTTGCATCACGCGTTTCTGTGCGTGGAGGGTGCGCGGGAACGAGACTGGTGTCCGGGACAGGCACGGGGACCGGGAGCGGCGCGAGGGCCTTGTGGGCCGTTGAGTGCTACCGTGGATGGTGCGGGCGGCAGTGGGTCCACGGAATGAGAGAACTAAAATGAGGTTCAGCACGACGGGAGGAAAAATGAAATGCCGCTATTTATGTTATGTCTGACTTCTGAAGAACATGCATACCGATTTGGACACAACAAAGTTAATTGTTACATTTGGCAGCCATAAAGTATATTCCCATCCAGAAAAAAGCACAACGCATCAAAAGAGAATGCTGAAAACACATTTGCCTTCCAAATTCAAACTTCATGTGAAAGCGTCAGGATTAAGCATGGGCTGAAAATTAGTTCCGCTTGCGGAATTTGCGGATTTTCCGAGATTTCGCGATTCGCGAAATCGCGGTAAAATCCGCGAATCAGTGGTACGAATTTTCAACCAAGCACTTACCGGGTTACAGCAGCAGGTGCAAAAGTTGACGCATATTTTTTGTAACCTTTTACAAAAGGGTTACAAAGAAATTAATTTCAACTTGGGCACCTGCTGCTGTAAGCCTGTAAGTGCTTCCTGGCGCCTCGTTGCCTACTTGCAACTATTCTCTGACCCTGCTCTGACCCTTGAAGCAGGGTCAGAGAATAGTTACAAGTAGGCAATGAGGCGCCTGTCACGAAAATTAAACCTCAACAGGAAGCACTGACAGATGTAAAAACAAGGATTTGCAATGCAATAGGTCTCGCATTAGGAAAGTTTGAGCTATTGGTCTTGTAAATGATTTTTTTTTTTATTTATGTGTTGGTTTTGAAAATAGCTAAATTAATAGCTTTGTCATTTACAATGCCAATAGTTATAACTTTCGCAAATGTGACACTTATAGCATTTGTAATGCAACATGTTTTGTATTTACGTGACTTAGATGTATTGATATTACAAATTACAATGGCTTTTAATTTTTTTAAATAATTAATACTTTAATAAAAGTGATTTTAATTTATAATGGCAATAGCTTAAACTTTTGTAAATAACTTTTGTGAAGATTATGTTCAGTGTATTTTATTGTGACGAAAATCCAAGAACAGAAGTAAAATATTAACATCTTTTTGTGACATTTGTAATAAAGCTTGAAACATTGAGAGAACATATTTGAACCAGTTGTTGTTGAATGGTTGTGCAGATTGATGCTGGGGTGGCGCTGAGTGGTGCTGTGGTGGTGCTGAGTCGTGCTGTGGTGATGCTGAGTGGTGCTGTGGTGGTGCTGAGTGATACTGGGATGGTGCTGAGTGATGCTGGGGTGGTGCTGAGTGGTGCTGTAGTGGTGCTGAGTGATGCTGTGGTGGTGTTGAGTGGTGCTGTGGTGGTGCTGAGTGATAATGTGGTGGTGCTGAGTGATGCTGTGGTAGTGCTGAGTGATGCTGTGGTGGCAATGAGTGGTGCTGTGGTGGTGCTGAGTGGTGCTGTGGTGGTGCTGAGTGATGCTGTTGTGGTGCTGAGTGATGCTGTGGTGGTGCTGTGGTGGTGCTGAGTGATAATGTGGTGGCGCTGAGTGATGCTGTGGTAGCTCTGAGTGGTGCTGTGGTGGTGCTGAGTAGTGCTGTGGTGGTTCTGAGTGATGCTGTGGTGGTGCTGAGTGGTGCTGTGGTGGTGTGCAAAAAGAGGGAAGGCGGGTGCATAAAGAGACAACAGGGGTGAAGAAAGAAGCAAGAGAGGTTCAGAAAGAGGACAAAGAACTGCAGAAAGAGGTAAGAAAGTTGCCGAAACAGGCAAGAGGTGAAGAAAGAGAGAACAGGGGTGCAGACAGAAGCAAGAGCAGTGCAAAAGAACCAACAGAACTGCAGAAAGAGGCAAGGGGGTATAGATAGAGGCAACATAAGTGCAGAAAGAAGGAAGAGAGGTGCAGAAAGAGGCAAAGGGGGTGCATAAAAAGGGAAGAAGGGTGCAGAAAGATGCAAGAGGGTGCCGAAAGAAGCAATAGAGGTAGAGAAAGAAACAAGAGACTCGCAGAAAGAAGCAACAGAGGTGCAGAAAGAGGCAACAGAAGTGCAGAAAGAAGCAACATAGATACAGAAAGAGGTAAGAGAAGTGCAGAAAGGGGCAAGAGAGGTGTAGAATCAGGTAACAGGGATACAAAAAGAGGCAAAAGAGGTGCAGAAATAAGGGAAAAGGGTGCAGAAAGAGGCAAGAGGGGTACAGAAAGAAGCAAGTGAGGTGCAGAAAGAGGCAAGAGAGGTACAGAAATTGGAAGAAATGAGCAGAACGAGGCAAAAGAAGTACAGAAAAAGAAAGGTGCAGAAAGAAGCAACAGAAATGAAGAAAGGGGCAAGAGAGGCGCAGAAAGAAGCAAGAATGGTTTGCACACCATTAGTATACATTTAATACCCACATTTAGCAGTAAGTATCAGGTGACCATTTTAGGTTTGCAATGGGCCTTCCACCACACTGGAAGATTTTTTGCTGCATTTCTGTTAATGTTTGAGCCTTTTGAGTTAGAAACAAGTTTGTTTTGTTCAAATCTGCAGATTATGCTGCAGATGATGGATTCTGTGGCAAATGTGGTATATGTATAATTGTGCAAAAGCCAGGGCAGCCAAACAGTCGCATAATTCCAGTGGACCTGCTCATACCTCTGATTAGGTCCAGAAGTGCTCCTCACTGGTTCCTTCTTTTTTTTGTCTCATTGAGTTTATAGTTTAGCTTCTATGGAAAAAAAATGAAGTCTAAACCTGAGTTTACCACTCCACAACACAGACTATAATCTCACTCTACATAATTCCTATACACTAAATAACACATACTTTCTATCCACATATTCTTACTGTACAACATACCACATAATTCCACTCCACACAACCTATATCCACTCAACTTCAAGAAACATTAATAAAACACTTTTACATTTACAACACCAATAGCTCTAACTCTCGTAAATGCGAAACCTATTACATTGCTAATGCTTCTTTAACTAGTAGTCGCGTTTGCAGAGTGGTGAAAAAAAGGGGGCTGGGCCTCCGACCACCGCTCAGGAACTCTGCTATGTAGGATTTACAGGAGGTACCAGGAGGGCTTCTTGGCCCCCAAAGTCCCTCAGGAGAAAAGTGGACTTCATCCCCCTACCCGTAGTTTGCCAGGAGGCGCATTTGCAGAGTGGTGGAAAAAGGGGAGCATGGCCTCCGAAGACCTCTTATCAATCCAACTGTGTGGGACTTACTGGAGGTAACAGGAGGGTTAGTTGTCCCCCTAGGACAACCTTGGGGGCCAACTATACCTCCTATTACCTCCAGTAAGTCCCACACAGCAGCATTGGTAAGTTCTCATAGCAGGCCACGTCCCCTTTACCCAAAAGTCTGAAAACAAGCTCCCCGGTGCACTCTTGGATGGGGAGTAAAGTCCCCTACACTGCTGGGGATAGTTAGGGGCCAACTAGCCTACCTGTTACCTCCAGTAAGCCCCACACAGTGGGATTGCTGAGAGGTAGACACAGGCCATTCCCCCTTTTGTCCACCACTCTGCAAACGCACCTCCTGTCACGCTCTTGGTTGGGTAGGAAGTCCTCTTACCTCCTGAGGGTCCCTGGGGGTCAACTAGCCATCCTATTACTTCCAGTAACTCCCACACAGCTGGATTTCTGAGAGTGATCTGAGGCCACACCCTTTTTACACCACTCTGCAAACGCGTCGCCTGGCGCACTGCTGCTCGGGGGATGAAATCTACTTCAGCCCTGAGGTCCTCAGGACACAAGAGGACCTCATCGCCCCACCAGCAGTGCGCCAAGAGGAGCATTTGCAGAGTGGTGTAAAAAGGTCCATGGCCTTGGACCACCTCTCAGCAATCCCACTGTGTGGGACTTACTGGAGATACCTGGTGGGCTATTTGCCCCCTAAGGACCCTTACGATGCGAGGGAACTCAATCCCCCAATCAAGAACGTGCCAAGGGACGCGTTTGCAGAGTGGTACAGGGAGGGTGCGGGACCCCTGGTGAGATACTTTTTTCTATACTTTTCATATTTTTAGAAGGGGCGCTGTGTGGCCCCCCCTTCTCTTACTATTTTTTGGGCCCTGGGGACCCCACCCCCCAGGGCCTTAGACATTATTTTTACTTTTTTTTTAAAAATGGGAAGGGGGCCTCTTTTGGCCTCGGGGACCCCATCCCCCGAGGCCCGCATTTGTATTTTTATTATTACTATTGGAGGTGGGCTGCGTGGCCCCCCTCCTGTGGCCATTTTTGGCCCGGGGACCCCATCCTCTGGGACGCGACCTTATTTAAAAAATATATATATATATTTATATTCAGGAGGGGGGCCGTGTGGCCCCCCCTTCCCTGGGCCAATTTTGGCCCCACTGACTCACGCTGGGCATGGCCAATACTTTGTAATTATTTTTTAAAGGGAGGAAGGCTAAGTGGCCCCCTCCCAGGCCATTTTTGGCTCCAGGGACCCCACCCCCTGGGACTGCGGGGGGAGCCTCAATGCCCCCGTGGTCCCTACTAGCTCCCGGGTCCTGCGGGAGCCGCCATTGCTTTTGGGCAAGGGGAGCTGTTAACAAGCAGCTCCCTCATTGTCCACAAACAATCTGCTTTGGTTCGTGGAAGCAAGAGCAGGTTTCCTGCTCTCGTTTCCAAGAAGCAAAGGAGTTTTTATTATGGCAGGGCGGCTCCCACCCTGCAATAGCAAATGGCATTGTCCCGGGTGGGCACCCCAAGACATTGCAGGAGCTGGCCCTGGGAGGTGGTAGTCCCCAGGGCCATCTAGGGCTCCAGGAGCGGGGCCACGCGGACCCCCTCCCAACATTGACATAGCCCCAGGGAGGTGGTAATCCCCGGGGTCAGGTGTCTGTAACGGACCCCTATATTAACAAAATTAGTGGCCTGTGGAGGTGGTGGTCCCCGGGGCAGTGGGGGGGGGGCAGAAGCCCCCCCAACACTTATTAATTTACATTTAAACTCCGGGGACGTGGTGGTCAGGGGGGCTTGGGGAAGCCCACAAGGCCCCAGCCTCATATTACAAAATGCCCTGGGGAGGTGGTGGTCGCTGGGTTATCGTGAAAGGGCAGGAGCCCCCCATGCTGTTTTTTTTAAAAAAGCCCCCGAGAGGTGGCGGTCCCCGGGACTGCGGGCCCCCATTACATACATTTTGATTGTCCTAGCGACCTGGCCCACCCGGGGGCTTAAGTAAAATGAAGCGTGGGAGCTAATGCTTTGTTTTAAAAAAATAATTTTGCCCGGATTGGCGCACCCAGCGCGAATTCGGACAATTTTTTTTTGTATGCTTTTTTGGGCCCTAGGGGTCCGTATGGGACCCCTGAGAAGGCCTAGGGGGTCAGGGTGTTTCTACCCTGCCCTCTTTTCTTATTTTTTAAAATATTTTTCTACTGTTTTCTTGTGACTCGCTTACAGAGTCACAAGATGGCTGCCAACACAATCTGGTTTGGAGTGTTGGCAGTCAATCAGAATTAAGCTAGTACTGGGAAGGGTTTGCATATCCTCGGTGCTGAGATATATATGTTTTTATTTTTTTAATTTCTCAGCAACTAGTGAACGGATTTACACCATTTTTAAAAAAGCATACTTTGTGGACCAAGACCTACCTTTTTGAAAATTTGGTGTAATTCTGTTCAGCAGTTCAGGCTGTAGCTTTGTCTAAATTTCCAATCGAAATTAACATGATGAAAACACGTTTTGGGACCCGCCTTCTTTCTCAGCCCCCGTTTGACTAATCACCCCGAAACTTTCAAGACAAGGGCTGACCCGAGTGAACAATTAGCTTTGACAATTTTGTTAAGATTCGTCAAACGGCGCCAAAGATATTGGCAAAAGAAAAATTGCTTTTTGAATGGAAACAAGGTCCTAACTGTAACTACCAACTAGCAACTGCTAGTAGGTTAAAAAAAAAATGAAGCATGAAACGCAACTGCAGCACCCCCAGAGGCCTAAAGCAATCCACCAGTGAACTCTGCGATACACTGGAACGCAGAGGTTACAGTCCTGAAACACTCACGAAAGCTAGAAATAAAACAGCTTACTTCACTAGGAGGGATCTTCTTTTCAAGGAGACAAAAATAACTCATAAAGAAAAAGAACCTATGAAAATAGACACACCCAGATTAATAACAGGCTTTAACGCATAACATTACAATGTGCGCAGAATAATACATAGGTATTGGAATACAGTACGCAATGACCCAGTCATAGGCACCATCTGTAGCAAAACTCCCCAAATCACTTTTTTTTTTTTTAAGTTCAAGTTTATTGAAACCAAAAACATAGCATAAATACAAAATGTAATACAGTCAATCAACGAGAGGCATAAGAGATATACAAATGAAATTTAAGGAGGTATATTAAAACGGAATCAATAAACACCTATAGCTAAATCATGAAAAAGAAATAGCAAGGAAGGGAAAAAGAAAACAAAATAAATGGGGGAATGGAGCATGACAATTCATAAAACGTAATATTGTATGCAAATAATGAATGTAAATAAAACAATGTGTGATAGACAGCAAGCAATAAATAAGCACAGAACTTGTAAATCGAAATAAAAAGAGAAATAAGCAAAATCATGGTGGTTTGTGAACATCATCAGATGGATTTTGGTAATTAACAATAACAGTTTGAGGAGAGGGAGAGGTTTTGGAAAGGTAGGTAGTGAGAGGGATCCATAACATATCTCGTTTAACAGCCAATGAAACGGGGGTAACATAGTTGGTATCAAGTCTATGATGGAAACAAATAGCATTCCACCAAGCAGAATAACTAACTTTAGTGGAATCTTCCAATTGGAGGTAATGAGATGAAATGCAATGGCTAAAAACAGGTCAAGCAACTTAAAGTGAGGAGAAAGTGGTAAATCAGGGGATAGGGAACCCAAAAGGACATTGGGAAGGGAGAAAGGGAGTGTAAAACCAAAAATCTTATGTAAACGAGACCAGACCAGTTTCCAAAAGGAAGCAATGTTGGGGCAATGAAACAGCATGTGAAGTAAATCTGCATGTGGACAGGAGCAGGACCAACATTTAGGCGAGAGGTCTTGGGAAAAGGTGGCTAATTTTTGTGGAGTGAAAAGTAAACGATTATATAAAAAGTAAAGAGTCTGAGTGGTATTAGCAGCTCGTTTTGTGTATTTTTAACCACAGCTTATCCCATAAAGAGATAGGCCAGGATATTGATAAATCCCGTTCCCAGGCCAATTCAGTCTTATGGAATGTCTTATGACTTCGCCTCATCGACCCCAAATCACTTTTAGGAGAGCTAAATCTATGCGACAGGAGATAGTCAGCATTGCGTCAATCATGGCAAAGGGTGGCACATGGCTAACAACATCAAAGGGCTTTCACAAATGTGCCAAATGCAAGACATGCAAACATTGCGTGAACAATAGAGAGGTCCAAATACCCTTTCAACAGTCCCCATATGTGATCAGAGGTAGTTACACATGAAAATCTGATTTTACGGTTTATTTTTTGAACTGCACGTGTGGCAAGGTGTACGTGGGTAGTACCATCCACCCAGTTCAGGTCCACATTTTGCAACACCTCAGGGCCATCACCAATAATGACCCTACCTATTCTGTCGCTAGACACATCAACACATCCCATAGTGGTAAGGCGCAAGATCCGTCCTTTTATGTGGTTGATACCTTAGGGGAGGCAACAGACAGCTTGCCCTTAGAAGGCTCGAATCACGTTACATCATCCTCTACAATTCCAAGATCGCAAATGGGATGAATGAGGATGAAGCACTAACTGTACATTTATAATCTGTCCTTTGCTACTTGTCCCGCTCCAGATCCAGTCTCTGTAACGTCAGGTCACATTCACTTTTAGTTCACCTTATGTTTATTTTTTCACAGTTTTCCACTCACAATAGGGCCTGCGTTTTAATGACAATATATGTAACACTTTGTATATAGCGCCTGCATACCGAATAATTGTTTATGATTCACGGTCAAAGGAGAGTTAAGCCGTAAGCAACCACAGCCCACAGGGGCACCACAGTCTGTTTTCATGGCAACCGTGCACGCTCATTGCCGCCACACATATCATATGCTTACAAATATGCCAGCGAAACATTTGCGCATTATATACAAATAGCCTGACAGGGAGTAGCAAGCCGCTAGCAACCACAACCCACAGGGGTCTTACAGTCTGCTTATGAGGCCTGCGAGCAGGCGTAGTCCCGTCATATGGGTAATATGCCCACTTTTATCAATATTGTCATGTACGCATTACCGTGGTAACCCCGACAAGCGCGCACACTTAGTTGCCAATACTATAATATTGTTTATAGTCGGTAAGGCACCTGCACGTTCAGTCTCCCAGACACTTTCCATCTAATTTTGCATTTACCACGGGTAACATGGGCCGAGCCATTTCTTCCACGTCCATACATGAGGATAGGTATGATGTCACACATGCTTTTTAAATCTTAAAATTCACATGCTGTTTCTACATCACTATTTATTTATGCATTGTTGTGCATGAAATGTCAGAATACATTAACAACAATTGTAATTAATTTTGTTTTGAAATCATGCCTCAAACAGTAAGAAAAATGCACTGTCATGTATGAATAGGCATAGGAAATCTCTATGTCTATCACCAGGCCGATGGTTGCTGTGACAACCATGTGGAAATAGGTGCATATAACCCAGTAATTGAGATTGTACCTGACGTAGTGACCAAGGCGGTATGCCGTCAAAATGCGTCTAGGTTGTGGATTAAAAGTTCTTTGCCATCATATCACAGAGTCAGTGCCTGTCTGTTCGCCGCCATCAGGATTTGATCGTAATTACCTACTGGCGATAGCCAGTAGGTATATATAGTTAGGACCTAGCTACCATAGGAAATACGCAACATTCTATTGGGAATAACTTTGGCGCCGGTTGAGAAATTTGCGTGTAATTTTCCAAAATTTAGGACAGCTCCGCTCCGCTCCTTCCCTGGAAGTTTTGGGGGGATTCGTCAAGCGGGGGCCGAGAAAAAAGGGGGGTCCCAAAACGTGTTTTCCCTATGTTAATTTCCATAGGACGAATAGACAAGGCTACAGCCCAAACCGCTGAACGGAATTACACCAAACTTTGCAAAATTGTAGGGACTGGTACGCAGAAGTGCCTTTTCTATATTTGGTGAAAATTGCTCCAGAGGTTTTTACGAAAATTAGGTTCAAAAACACATATATATCTATATGCGCGATTCCAGCGCTTACCGGTACGCGAGCGGAAAGCTGATTGGCTCTCGGGTGTCTGTGAACATTCCAAACGGTCCGGAGAGTCCGCCATCTTGTGTCTCGGTAGAACCGAGACACAAGAGGTGAAAAACAAAAGGGGAAAACTATAAAAGGGGGCAGGGTAGAGACCCCCTGACCCCCTGGGTTTTATCAGGGGGGCCTAGGAGGACCCCGAAGGTCATAAAAACAAATATATTGTTTTTTAATTTTGCGGAGTACGCGCTGGGTGTGATGCCATGTACGCGTACCCTGAGCGTACCATGGGGAAAAACCCCAAAAAATAAATTATTTTGGGGCCCCCCGAGCAGCCCTAGGGGGTCAGGGTGCTCCTACCCTGCCCCCTTTGCGTGTTTTGCACCTTTGTTTCACTGCTTTCTTGTGCCTTGGATCTACCGATATATATATAAATACACTTCCCGTAACTGCATCACCTCCCACCGCATCGCGCTCTTCCTGCTTCTGGCGCAGGGCATAGGCTCCCAACTTTTCCTGAGCCAAACCTGGAGCTGCTCTCACATGAGAGCAGCCTCAGGATTGGCCTGAGGGCTGGCAACTTGCCCTCCCAGCAGACAGGGAGCCTGTGCCTGCTCTTGCCTGCCCGAGCAATGCAGCTGGGGCTAGAGAGAGCTTCACTGTGCATGAGGGGTTTGGCTGGCCTGAGATGGCCAGCCGAACACCTCATGCGCAGTAAAGGGACTGCCCACCACTCCCCCACCACAGTGGCATCCCCTTGGACCCTCCTCCAAGACTCGTCAGAGTCCTGGGGGCAGGGCCAGGGGATTAAAATAAAAACAAAATAAAACTTTTATTTCCTGGTAGCGGCAAGGGGAGGTAGTCCTCCACTCTAATGGAGTGGCGGCCCTTGATTTATGTCCTCCTGAGAAGTGCATGCACTCTCTCTCCCTCTCAAAATAAAAAAAATGACGGTACCCAGTACCGGATCTAACCTGCCCATTTAAAGCACTGCCACAGATGGGTCTTGAGGCAGGGACAATGAATTGAAGGGAATCTGCTGCGGAAAGAGCTGTGCTCTGGATCATGAGGCAATAAAGAGTTGTTGCAGCAAGGATCACACCCTCTCTACGGCTGATCTGCACACTGTTCACACTTTAATATGTGATTATTCCCTTTAAGGATTCTTCCCCAAAGTATTTCCTTGCTGTCCATTTCTTGCGTCCGCTATTTTTGTTAAGAAGTGATTTCTTTGGTAGCTTGTAGTATTCACAATTGTATCCTGATAAGATGTAATAATTAAAGAAACTACTTTCACTATTTAGAAGAAGAAAAGAAATTGGACATAACAAAAAAAGATGGCCGGTGAGGTTTTTGATCAGCAAATGAAGGTGTTGTCCTAATCTCAATAATGTATGAGACAAAATCTCTAACTAAATTAAGCTGATTTACCCCGACTCAAAAAGGAAACATGGATCCCCAAATGTACATTTTCTCTCTGGTGTAAGGCAGAAAGCATAGCTCCTTCATAACGATTATAGGGAGGCACGATTAGATTAGCCAAACAATCAAACCCAGTAAAGAAACAGTAATGAATGTCAAAGTAATTAATTAAAATAAAAAATAAAAATATAATACTTAGATGTTAAAAGGACACACAACTGGTCTCCATAGAAAGGTTACTTTCCATACAATAAATGTAGTCCATATGTTACTGAGAAAAAAGGGCATAGGGTTGGAAGAAAATGAGGTATATATAGCAGACAAATGTTGGTTGCAAGTTTCAGCAGTGAGACTTAGGGCCTCATTACGATGGCGGACGGACCTGTGTCCGTCCGCCACCCCGAGGTGGAGGGACCGTCCGCAGGGGCAGCGGCGATCCCTCCGGTGCAATTAGGATGTGACCGCCACCCTGGCGGTCACATCCTGGATCTTTAACCTTGCGGCGTTTGCTGCTTGAAGCAGCACCCGCAGCAAGGTTAAAAAAGCATGTTTTACATTTACATGCACAAAGCGGCAGGCACCGTGCGGTGCCTGCCGCTTTGTGCATGTAAATGCAGGGGGGTACCATAGGTACCCCCCCATGTGCACCGCCCACCCCCCCTTCACCCTGGGGGCCCGCAATGGGCCCCCAAAGAAAAGACCATATGCCTTTTCGTGGCGGCATTGCCGCCGCGGAAAGGCATGTCCCAATGCAAATCCTAATATGGCTGGCGGTGTCTGATAGACACTGCCACCATATTAGAGCTTTTCCGCCGCGGTCTGCGGCGGAAAAGCGGCGGACGGTCTTCCCGTCCTCCGATGACCCCCCAGCCATCCTAATCTGGTGGGGGGTCTTTAGAATCACCGCAGCGGTAAATCCGCATCCTCCGGGCTGGCGGTGGCTTCCGCCGGCCCGGAGGATGCGGATTCACTGCTATCCTAATCGGCCCCTAAATTCCAGAGCAGACAGTATCTGGGTCGGATTGTTAAAGGCCTTATTTGGCGGTGAATGCAATGCTGTTCTTAATGAAAGGAAAATTCTGAATGTGTGGTATGAGTCACCAATGCATGTACACTTGGTTGCAGCATACTTCTACTTCAGCAGAACACCGTTGAAGACTTGTCGGCAAAGATATCTACTCGTACCCTTTTCAGGGAACTTGCGCTTCTCAACATCCTCACACATATGCTCATCCAAATTATTTACATATTAATGCGCCTCCCTATCACTGTATTTTTTCCTTGAGTGGTGCAGTAATTCATCGCAGCTGTAGGCGCCACTCTGTACCTAACTTATCCCAATACTGCGTTTATGTCCAAAGAGCAGCACCCCACAGCTCTCTTAAAAACAGCAGCCAATCGCTCATCTGTCTTCAAATCATGACTTACAAGAGGTGCTAAATTAAAATCACATAGTTATCCACTCCACACCAACATGCAATAGATGTCTTTTTTTTCCCAGGGTCCCATGATTATGTCTTCCTAGCTCCATGGATCATCGTTAAGGGTTGCCCAGGTAAATAATATGGTCCAACAGGTTGAAAGTCACCTCAGTGGAGTTAATCAATCATCCCCCTAACCCAGGATGCTTCTTCCGCCAAAAACTATTTCGTGTCTTGGTGTGAGATGCATAATAATCGCGAAAAGATCTTTTGAACTCGCCCAGGTAAGACATGCAAGGTGGTCGGAGTTGCCTAAATGGGGGTTAAGGCAAATGAGGACAAAAAAAATGGCTCCCACAGGCTCCATTAGCCTGCAAGGTCCTCTTGGTGAATACACATCTGTTGGTGAATGCACACAAACCCACACCACCCCCACCCCCACGGACAAATAAGAGGGACCAAGATGAGAAGCTGTAAGGACAATCATATCCAATATAATCTATCATAAAGCATGTCCTCTTCACCAATAGGCCTGTAGGCATCCTTTCCATTTGTATGCATAGGATGGAAGCTGAGGATGTTACAGAATGTGCCAAAGGGAAATTAAAATTAGATTTATAAAGTGCTCTACTACCCATAGGTGTCTTGGTGCTAATGCTTCTAGAGGAAGCAGATCAGATAAAGTCAGATGCTTAGATTTCTAGATGTTAAGTAGCCATGTTTTTAACGCTTTGTGTAAAGAGAGCAGATCATATTTACACTTAAGCTCTGATAGCATCGAACTCCAGAGCTTCTTGGTACAGATGATAAAACGACACCCGCCCCAGTTGTCTTTTTTGAATCTGGATACCACCAAGTTATGAGCCACAGATGATCTAAGTGATCTGGAAGGGATATACCATTGGAATCTTTGTTTAAAGTATTTAGGCCCCATTTTGTGTAAGCCTTGGAGCTAATGCAGAGGGCATTAAAATCAATTTGTTTCTTGATAAGAAGCCAATGGAGCTGGACAAGTCCCTGAGCAACAGATTGATACTTGGGGATTCTCAGAATCAGGCACTCAGCGGCATTCTGAAGGACTTTATGTAAGCATCTCTTCTGGGTGTTGGTAAATAAGGCATTGTAGTAATCCAGCTTAGACATGATGAGGGTGGAAACTACATTTTTTGTGCAAGTCTGATGGAATAAAAGGAAAACATTTCCTGAACGTTTTTATCATGAAGATTGATGAAGAAGTAGTTGTATCGACATGTCCATCAAAAGATAGATTACAGTCAAAAAGGACTCCTACATTTCTAACCCTGGATGACCAAAGAGATGAGTTACGACCAAAGAGTAACATTTCTGTCTTGTTTGAATTTAGCGTCAAGAAATTATGGGACATCTAGGGCCAGATGTAGGTAAATGTAATTTACCGATTCTTAAATACCGAATTTTACCGATTCGGTATCCAAGAATCGGTAAATGAGATGTAGTGAAAAAATCGGTATTAATTACCGAGTCGGTAAAAATCGGTATCGGACTTTCGGAATTTACCGAATCGGTATTTACCGATTCGGTAAATACCGAATCGGTAATTCCCATTCATCCCTATGGGCCAAAAGGCCCATAGGAATGCATTGGAAATACCAAATCGGTAAATACCGAATCGGTAAATACTGATTCGGTAAATTCCGAATCGGAAAGCCAGTAAAAGTGAAACTAATGAAAACAGCCAATCAGGTGCTACCACCATCCCCCTCCCTACCAGGGAGTGGCTACCCAGACAGCTGCAACTCATTAGAAGGTTCTGGAGAGGCAGTCAGAGCTGAGCAGAGACACAGAGCAGCAGGGAGAGTTTTTGGGAGTTTACAACAAGAAAAATGGCAAGCAGCAGTGAGAGCCAGAAGGCAGAGAGGAAAAGAAAAATTAAGTTCAGCAGCATGGAGCTGCAGGTACTGGTGGAGGAAGTTGTGAGAGTCCACAAGCAACTATTTGGCAGGCACTCTCTCACTGTACCTGAGTCTGCAAAAAGGAAAATGTGGCTTGCAATTGGAGAAAAGGTCAATGCAGTGGGAGTCACAAGCAGGAACATTGAGGACCTGAAGAAACGCTTTTATGACATCAGGAGCCTCACAAAAAAGAAGATGTCAGAAATACATAAGCAGGCTGGTGTCACTGGTGGAGGCAGGAACCCAGCGCCCCCCCCTGACTGACCTGGAGGAGTTGGTGGCCTCAACCATCGAGCCAGACAGTGTTGTGGGACTTGGAGATGTGGACAGCTCAGCCAGAGCTTCAAGAAATGGTAAGACGCATGCGCAGCATGACACCCCATACCAACCTGCTTCCCTTTAGCCCTTGTGTACAGGCCAACCCCAGTCCAGTACTGCTAGCAGTATACAGGAGCAATGGATTATGGGAAATGTAGTCAGCTAATGTAGGACCATGTGTAAGTGCACAGACATCAGCAAGGCACTGAAAGTAATTCAGATAAATGAAAGTTAAATGTGCAAAGCATTTATTGTAGTGACTGTGACACAGTAGCACTCAGTTGACATACGCTTATTTATACCTAGGGGCAACATCAGGCAGTCGAGCCACAGCAACAGAAGGGACTGCACCAGCGAGGAAGGAGAGTCAGGATGCAGGGCCAAGCCATGTACAAGCCTCGTAGGAGGAAGAAGACACGACTGCCATCACCAATGAGGATGACACAGTACAGACCCCGAGTTTCTGCACTCCCCACACCTTTCACAATCCCCTCCATTGGTTTTCTCACGAGAGAACTCCCCATCACGGTTCCTGTCTGTACCTGCAACCTCACCAGCCAGAAGGAGAGTTGTGGCCCCAATGCCAGTACTGGAGGCAGCAGAGGGTGAGGCTCAAGCCACTGTACATGTGAGATCTGCTGCACTGCAATCCACCAATGAGTCAAACACCTCACGCAGACGTCAACGCAGACCCAGCAGTGCAGGTGGACCTGGAGATGGCACTGTGTTCCGTGGGCTGGAGGGGAGCATGGTGCGCATACAACGGCTGCAGGGAAAATCCATACAGGCCTGCCACCGCCAATTTAGAGTCCTAAATGCACAAATAGGAGACATGGGGAAGGGCATCAGAGACATTGTAGAAACTAATAGGGAGCTAGCAAAAACAAATGCAGGCATGGCAGCAGGAATGCAGCAAATGAGCAACTCCATCACCCAGCTCTGCGCAAAACTGGACAGCCTGGAACACACAAGGCGCAGGGATGTCCGAGTTCAAAATAGGGCCATGAATCGTCTGGCCACTGCCACATCCCAGCTATGCCGTAGAGGCATTAATATGCAGGACAACCTCACACAGAACACGGCAGAGGTCACCAGGGGCATGGCCAGGATCACTAGTGCCCTAGAGGCTATGATAATATCACACACTGCACTAAATCCTGCCCTGGATGTGGCAGAGGCAGACGACAGCAGTAGCCGCAGCAGCTTGGCAAGCGCTGTAGTTGAGTCACGTAGGAGTAGCAGGTGCCCAGCTGAGGCTGCAGGCCATGCGGAAAGCAGCGACCAACTTCCCAGTGTCTCAGGGAAGCGCGGGCGAAAGTGACATTGCCGGTGTGGGTGAGGAAACCCGGGACATACAGTCTCCACGTTTATTGAGTTTGTGTTGTTGCACTTCAGTGCATGAACGTTGTTGCAACATTAAATTACATTCTTCTCATTCACAACCAGTCTGTATCTCATTACTCACTCAGAAATAGTTGTGTGTTATCTCCTCACGTCTCTATCTGCCATCACTTGGTGTTGACACTCCAGCAGGTTGTGTTTCAGGCACTACAATGTCGTCATCATGATCCTCGTAGTCTGACAACTCCACCTCAGTACCCTTCTTCACAGCAAGGTTGTGAAACATGGCACAGGCAGCAATGATCTTACAGCAGGTGATGGGGGTATACTGCCTTGCACCTCCACTCTTGTGCAAGCATCTGAATCTGCTTTTCCAGATGCCAAAGGTCCGTTCTACCACATTCCGTGTGCTTTTGTGGGCCCGGTTATACCTCCTTTGGCTGGGTGTTGAGGAGTTGAGGTAGGGGGTGAGTATAAATGAGCGGAGGGCATATGCACTGTCTCCTACAAGGAAAAGGGAATACATTACTCACATGCATACATGTACTTCTTACTGCAATATGTATTATGGGGGTCAGACACTGTGTCTTACCTAGGAGGTATACTTCACCAAATTCCCCTGCAGTCAGCCGTGCATAGATGTCGCTGTTTTGAAAAATATAGGAGTCGTGGGTACTCCCCGGGAATTTGGCCACAATGTCAGTGATGGCACACTTTGCATTGCAAATCACCTGCACATTGATGGTGTGGGTGGACTTCCTATTTCTGTAGATATATTCTGTGGCAGCAGGAGGACAAATGGGAATGTGCGTGCCATCTATGCAGCCAATTATATTTGGAAATCTAGCCATCTGGTAAAAGTCAGATTTTGTTTGGACCAGTTCAGCATGGGTAGCAGGAAAAGATATGTAATGGTCCATCCTCTGTAACATGGCGTCAAGGAATTTGTGGAAAAACCTTGAGAGGCTGCTCTGGGTCACCCCACCCACCGCAGCAACCACGCTCTGGTAGCTCCCAGACGCAAGCAGGTGGAGGCTGCACAGCACCTGCACATGGGGTGGAATAGCATGTGCCCTTGGGGTAGTGTGCTGCAACAGTGGTTGGAGGTCCCTGATGAGCTCCAAGATGGTGTCTGGGGCCAACCTGTACCTCTGCAGTATCTCTGCCTCTGTGAGCATGAACAAGGTAACCCTCTGCCTGTAGACCTGCTACTGTCTCTGCCATTCCCTCTCGCCTTCCTCCTGTAGCCGTCTTGCAATTACATAAAATGCTGCCATTGTGCAAACAGAATTGCATTTTGGGTCTATTTTTATAGGCTGCACCTGGTTACCACCTGATTTGAATCCATGGTAAATACCGACTCTTAAATACCGAATTTGAAGCAAATTCGGTATTTAAGAGCTTACCTACATCTCAATCTTCAATTTTACCACTTCTTAATTACCGATTCGGTATTTTACTGAATCGGTAAAGTTACCGAATCAGTAAATTTACCGATTTGGTAAATTTTCCGATTCGGAAAATTTACCGATTCAGTAAATTTACTGATTCTGTAAATTTACAGATTTGGTAAATTTTCCGATTCGGTAAATTTTCCGAATCAGTAAATTTACTCATTTAGCCGATTTTCGGTCACCTACATCCCGATTGCTCACTACCGGTCGGTAACGGCCGAAAATACCGATTTTCGGCCGTTACCGACCGGTAAAGGGCTACCTACATCTGGCCCCTAGCTCTCTATCTAGACTATGCAGTTGTGAAATCTAGATGCAGTGTCGTCCGGATTACTGGTTACTGACACCATGATCTGGGTGACCTCAGCATAAGACACCACTGCAAAGCAAAAGTTAAAAAGAGTAGGGCTCAACGATGAGACCTGCAGCACCCCATATGGGAGAGAAAAGGAAGGAGAGTAGAACTCATTCAGAGCGACGGTCTATTCTCAGGCAGAAAGGAAGGATTTCAGGAGCTGAAGCACCCTGCCCCTGATACCAAGAGAAGAAAGGCAGTTACTAAGCAAGTCATGGTATACTGTGTCGAATGCTGCTGAGAGATCTAATAATGTTAGGGCAACATTCCTGTCTGCATCTAAAGTTTGAATAATTCCCTCTGAGGCAGTGATTAAAGTCAATTCAGTGCTATGTTGTCTTGTAAAACCAAACTGTGTATCGTCCAGGAGTCCATTGTCACTGATAAAAGTAGAAAGTTACCTATTGATTGCCATTCTATGACCTTTGGTGGAAAAGGAATGCCGGCGATTGGATGGTAATCATTGGGATCACTTACCTCTGAGTTGGAATTTTTCAGAAGTGGGAGAACGGTGGCTTTTTTCCACTCTATTATGTAGTAACCAGTCTCAAACATTAGGTTAAAGATGTCTGTAATATGCTTTGGTATAGTTTCAGGTGCCAAGTGGAGGATACTAGGGCGGGCCGGGATCAAAGGGGGAGCCGTATTTGATCTGACTAAATAGAGATTGAACAGCATCTGTAGTCAGATGAGGAAAGGAAGTTAATATGGGCTTGTCCAATGAAGCAATCTTTTTAGGCGTGCTGAAGTAAGGAGCGGTTGCATTATCTAACCTGGCCGGGTAATTCAGGGCAGTGTTGACCTTTTCACAACCAGGGAGTCCGTTCCTTCCACAGAGAGGATGGAAGAAGAATTAGAGGAAAGCAAGTTATAAATAGAATCAACTTTATTCTTGCAGAAGGAGGCAATGGAGTTGCAGAAGGCCTAATCAATAGAATAATTATTGGCTTTGGGAAGCTTGGTTAGGCATTTTACTGCGTCATAAAGTTACATGGAAGAATTTAAGAAATTTCGAATTTATGCAGTGAAAGTTGGATTTTGCTTTCACAATCATTTTTTTGTATGCTGAAATGGCAAGTTTATATGCATTTCTATCTGGAGTGTTGTGATCTAAACGCCATTTCCTCTCTAGTCTAGTCTGAGCAGGAAATTCTATTATTATGTCTAACTTTCAGTGGAGCTGCATGATTAAGAACACCACTAATCCAATGCTGGTATCTTGGACAACTTTATCAAGATTCCTATTTACCTCTGGAAAAGATTGTGCTAGAAGAGCATTTAGAAGGCCAGAGCTAACTTTATGCCATGGACGGCCTATCAATGGAGAAGCTGGTGGGCCACTGCTCGAATTTTTTATGCCAATTTCAAATGAAACTTAATCGTCCGATTGTTCAATCTATCTAGAGAAGTTGTGGCCGGTACTAAAGGATGGGGGTTATCTGAAATAATCCCATCTAGTGGTTCCTTCACTCATTGCATCAGTCCTAAACTCTCCAATAAATCACAGAGATGGGCTGAATCATTATCCAGGGGATTTTCTAGATGGAAATTAAATTCACCCAAAATGGTGAAATCCGAGGCATTAACATTGTTTTCCAGTAGTTGCCTAACACTATGGATAAACGTTGAGCTGGGCCAGGGGGGTGATAAATCAGGTCTTCTTTAAAAGTGCTTTGAGTAGATGCACTCAGTTTGAAGGAAACAGCTTCATAGTTGGAAGTAGCCAGAAGTGGTTCAAAAGAGGCTTTAAGGTGATTGCGGGAAAAGATTGCTAATCCCCCACCTTTTTTTCATACACCGTTGAGCTTGAAGATAGAACGACCGGGGGTATTGCAGTAATCAGGTCTAGATCGGAGGACAGATCTAACCATTTCTCTATATCAACTGAGTGACCCTTAACAAATTCAGCAAACTCACCCTCACTTTTACTAAATGTCCTGGCATTAATTAGTGTGACGCAGACATCAGTCATGATTCCAGGAGCAAGACGGGCTGGTCAACGCCTGAATGTGTTCCTTGGTAAGTACTATATGGCAGAGTGGGCAGACTGTGTCATTCAGCTCCTTTGAGGAGTCAAAAATTGGGCCAGCACAATTCTTAAATGTGGTATTGAGATTAGGTAGGTACTCTTGTCAGTAGCGAATGGAACTGCATGTTTGGGGTGTAAAACCAGCAGGGTGGTTGATGCTGAGCATGGTACGAGCGCGGACGGGCGCAGACAGGCTTGCCTTTGCGCACCTTCGGCTGTTGCTCCAGTTTTTAAGGCCAGTATCTGGGGCATGTTAGGGAAGTAAACCAGGCGCTAGAGAATGCAACATCGCAAAACTTTTTTTTAAATTTATACCGTGCGGGCAATGAAAATCTTAGCCGGGGTCCAGCAACCCCCACTGTCAGACATTGGTTTCCCATGACTGTCCACTTACTGGAAAAAAGTAACACAAAACCTATTGCGACAAAAACTAAAACACATAAAAGCAACTGTTCAGAAATGCATAGGAAGGCATGCAAAGATGTCGCCCAGGGAGCCAGGCAGCTCCCCAAATGCACGCTCTTGCTACAAGGAGACAATAGAATAATGAGGTGACTTACCTCCAGGAGCTCCTTAGGGATGGTTAAAAAAAATTTGCTCAGGTAGGGAGGCATCAGGGAAATAGGAAGACTTCCTGAGGTTTATTAGATTGGCAAATGATGGAAATTATGAAACACACAAGTGCATTATAACTGGGACATGCACAGCACTGGCTGCACATTACATCTGTATTCCAAAACCTTCCCGCGACGTGTGTCTCCAAAAGAAATTATTAAGAGCAAGAATGGAGATTAAAACTTAATATTTCACTCAAGAATACATTTCTCGTCTGACTTTTTTTTAATTAAAATATAATATTGGAAATTCAAAATGCAATTAAAAATAACAAGAGAGCTGTTATTTGAATGATTAAAACTCCACGTAACCGTTGGTTACCGAGAGGCTTGTGCTGCTCCCTTTTCCACCTCCGCCATCCCTCCACCCTTGAGAGCCCACATCCTAACTCCCACCCTCCACCCTACTCCCAGCACTTCCATGAGTCTAACCATCTGTTTGTGTGGTTCCTGGGAGGCTTAGGGACTGGGTTAGTGTTGTGAGGGGAAGACTGCTTTACCCACAATGTTCTCTAACACTTGCATGGTCGTCAGCATTCATAAAGTCCACTCTACTTGTAGGGGGTCTCAGCCGCGGCCCGTGCAGGTAAGAGCAGTAGAGCGGTGGGGCCCGATCAGAGGGATTTAGATGGACAATGAGAAGGGAAAATTAATTACTTATTTAATTTTCCCTCGTCATTGTCTGTCAGCCCCCCTCCCGGCCCCCCCCCCCGTCCCACCGCTCTTACCTGTATGGGCCGTGGCTGCGCGGTCTGTTGATTCTAATTTTTTTAAATAGACCAGCAAGTCCTGGTCTTTACACATTGACCTTCCTGAGGACTAACCTCATAATAAATACGCTGCACATGAGAATGTTTCTTTATAAGGAGACTAACACTGAGACAGACAAGCGGGCGGGGAGCATCCTATAGTGGGATACTGCTTTGTTGACTTACAAACAAAATGCTTTTTTTGCACCCAGGTTTTCCAGGTGCTGGAACACTGGGCCTGATTTTACTTGCCAGGAAATCCAACCAGTCCCTGGCTCTGCCTGATCGCCTTTTAAGGCATGGGAGGGGCATAGAAGTCCTACCCTTGCCAGCCCATAGCCTTCCCTGGCCCCAATTACCCTTTCCACTCAAAGCGCTGTTCCGCATTGACCTCTCACTACGATTTACCACTTGCTCATAGCAGGTGGTAAATTGAAGTGTGCATTCTACAAGAAATTGGGAATTCTGTGATGAACTTGACCTGGAAAAAGCAGATCTTCATGATCATTTTCTATGGTGTGGGAATGAACTCGTTATAGCCATGTTTAGGTCCAGGGATACTGACTTGAAATGTTATTTCCAGCCATACAGTATTCCAGCTGTTAAAAAGAACCCATTAGTGGTTTGACTCTGGGAGGGAGAGAAGATGTAGGGGGACACGCTACATGAAAAGGAGAGAAAGAGTGTGAGAGAGCAGCGAGGGGTATTTAATTGGGAGTAATAAACGGGGGCACTGGAAATAAGCAACAATGTTTTATGAATAATTGTGGATTTGCCACATAATCCATTATTGGTTCCACAATCTGTAGATTTTAACCCAAGAAATTGTTTCTAGCTCAAACAGATCAAAAGTTACTAAATACATGACAACACGTATTGCCGCACAGTGGAGATCCTTTGCAAAGGTTGACTGTTCCCTTTATGTTGCTTATTGCTGTAGTTGAATGGCAAACTAATGATGTGAAACCTTTGCTCAGACAATGTTAACTTGTGTAATAATGACAAAATAAGAAAATAGTTGTAACTGCATTTATGTAGCGCTTACTACCCCTGACAAGGCATCAACGCACTTTTCGGCGAACAGCAGGCTACTACGGAACGATAAAAGGATTAGTGGTGAGTTAGTGTAGCGAGGTATGAAACTAATTTAAGCGGTGGACTTGTGAGTTTGTTATTTGGTTTGAAAAAGGATAGTGGAGTAATAGAAGAGGGAAGGGTGTGCATTTATATAGCGCTTGCTACCCCTTTAATGACAGCCCAGATAAAAGAAAAGTGACAAGATTTGGCATGCATTATATTCTTCACGGGTTACACAGGAAAAGTTCTGAAACCATAGAAAAGGAAGTGAAAAAGTAGCTCCCGGCAATGAAACGTGGTAGTGCTATCATAAAAAGTGCTGCTTTTGCAGCATAATTTGCCGTTTCTTGCCGCATTATTTAATCACCACTGCCGCTAGTTTGGATTTCCCCGCAGCGTATTTCGAGTGGCCCAGGTAATGATACAGAAGGGGAGGGGGTTATGGCCAAAGCATGGGTGGTTCCTTCAATCTGAAAGACTGCCCTTCAATAAGGGAGACTGACTGTCTCCCTTCTGACTTCTTCTGATTCTGAACAGTGTGTCTCTCAAAGAAACCGAGGATGTCTCCCAGTCAGTGATCATTCACTCAGGCGTTAACAACATCACTTTCCAGTTACTGAGGCCTTCCTGGGGAGGTAGCCACTGGACACCTTCCAGTGGGTGGAGCCAGTTAGGAGAGTCTTTTAATGGAAGATACTGCCTTGCAGAAAGTCAGACACCTATTCACAGAGGCCCGAGCACCGAGTGATCAATATGTGCGTCTTGACACACTGCCAAGTCCTGTAAACGCCATCTGTTGTTTGCAGAGTGCCCACGTGTGCTCGCTGAGGTAGAGCTGCGAGCGCACGTACTTCCAGGCTTCAGTGGCCGCCCTCAGTGGCGTGTTTGGAGCTCTCAATCTGACCCGCTGTCGCTGAGTGTCCACGCCTGGGCCTAGTGACGTCATCGCTCCGCAAAGCAAAGAATTGTCCAACGTGCATTTCAGTCTCTGCTGAGTGCAGTGTTCAGGTCTCGAGCATTGCGGCATCCCTGCTCTTCCGCCAAATGCCAAAGGTTTACTGGCAAGGGGCATCTTTTTTCTCCAGTTTTACATAGTGCAAATTCGACCCGAAGGTACTAGGGTGCTTTACATGTGCGCCAGTTACATTACACAAGGACAAATTCATGTTTTTGTTTCGTTTTTTTGGCAGGGAGAGATTAGGGGCAGTCGCTGCTGGCATGTATGGGGAATAGTGGCACAGGCAAATGGGTGGTGGGCAGGGCTTTAAGTGGGCCGGGTCTCAGGGGGTCTGAGCAAAGGCAGTTTTTTAGGTCTCGACCTACAGCATTGCTTTAGCAATGCATGTTTGTCGAGATTATAGTAAGCGGTCCGAAAAGTCTACCTAGCTGCGGATCGCGTACAGTTCATGTGAGCCAGGCGCATGCACATCAAACACCATCGGCCTCGGCATCAGACTTCATAGGAAGCCGCTCCCCCGCCCCCCCATCAGACTTCAAAGGAAGCCGCTCCCGCGCCACGCAATGCCAAGAGCTTGTTTTAAACGTGCGCCTCGCCTGACTTGCTTCTCTGCTCAAAATGACCATTAGTAAAAAACTTTTTTTCGTGCAAAATACTGCACTTCAAGTTAAACAATGGCACCGGTATGCCTATTGTCAGCAGCTTGGTGGCTTCTGTTGTTCTGTTGCCAAGACCTATGTGACTGGACTTCGAGATCCCTAGAGCCCCTGCAAACGTGGCGGACAGCTGCACCAAGTTTGTTTACTTCATCCGAACCTCTCTCCAAAAGCTTGCACAATGCAATTGTTGACTACTTGATGATATTGTTTATTAGCGTTTGTATAGCGCTCAGTACCAGTATTTCCTCAGATGTGAGCCCCTTGCTGTAACAGGCTCCCCAGCACTCTGCATATCCTTCCCTTTCATGCTTCCGTACTTAAAAGGCTCTTTTTTTGCTTTGCTGAAGGTAGCGTGAACATCCCAGGAAATGCAGCAGCGAATGAGAGCTCGCCCCCCAAAAATATCTAAATGTAAACGTCTCACTAGCAGGAAGTGAGACTTCAGGACGATCTTTGGTTTATTTTAATCATCAACGCCCCTCATCTCTTCGCTCAGCAAAATGACTATAGGATAAAAACGCAATCTAAAAAAATAAATTGAAATGTTTCCCAAACTGACATGGCCGCCTCCTACAAGATGCGGTCTAGTCAATTTCCTCTCATTTCCGCTTGTATTTCATCGTTATTATTTGATCCAATTTCAGTCTAAAATGTAACTACTCCGTTACACCATTTGGAATCACTAGCACCGGCTGTGTATCACAGCTTATGCGAAATGTACGAAATTACAATATAAATGTCTGAGAAATCCTTTACAATCTTTAAAAAAAATCTAAACAAGGTTCAGATGAGTTACAAAGTAGTAGAATGCAAAAATAAATGCTCGCCGACCAAGCTAACTAGTTGGGATGATTAAAACATCTAAATTGTTAATTAGTTAAATATTTCTTTAATTTCAGCTGTACTTCATCCTAAAAGTAAGAAAGTCATCTTCAAAACAAGCATTTGCAATGCATTATGTCTCAAATTTGCGAGCGTTTGAGCTATTGGCCTTGTAAATGACAATACCATTTATTTGTGTGTTTCGAAAACCAGCAAACGATGCGTAAACACGCACTTTGTACTTGTAGTCCGTGCTTACGAGAAGCAAGACTGTCAGTAAAAGAGAAAAAAATGAAAAATAATAATTAAACAACAGGGGGTGGTGATGGACAGAGTTTCTGAATTAAGCAGAATACTCTCACCCAGTCAAGAGATCAGGGCTTGATCCAACACCGTTTTTTAGCTCACTGCACCATCCCAGCTCAGAACCTGGCTATATGCAAATTAGTCTGTCCCTGGCCCAGTGCAACATGGGAACAGGGCAGACCAAACTACCAAGCCAATTCTTTCACTGGGAAGGAAGCAAGCTTCCGGGGACCGGTTTCTGGCATTACAGCCGTCTTCGGCCCGGCTTGCTTGAATCCTGATGGTGCAATGAGCAAGGGACTCACGTCTGAGTATACCCTTCCACGCTTATGGTGGACAAAATAATTAAACAACAGGGGGTGGTGATGGACAGAGTTTCTGAATTAAGCAGAATACTCTCACCCAGTCAAGAGATCAGGGCTTGATCCAACACCGTTTTTTAGCTCACTGCACCATCCCAGCTCAGAACCTGGCTATATGCAAATTAGTCTGTCCCTGGCCCAGTGCATCATGGGAACAGGGCTGACCAAACTACCAAGCCAATTCTTTCACTGGGAAGGAAACAAGCTTCCGGGGACCGGTTTCTGGCATTACAGCCGTCTACAAGTCGGGCGGCACACTATGCTAAACACAGATTTTTAGCATAAGTTTGTTAAATTCACACCCCTAAGTACACTGGCCACGCCCCTTTGAGAAAACCCCCAGTTTTTTCATCCAACTTAAAGCCCTGGTGGTGGGAATAATACAAATTCCTTACCTTGAACACAGCCTCCTCCTCGCTGTACGTCCCCCTTCGTGCTGCTGCAGTCTGACTAGGGCCCCAGCCAGCTGCCTCAACCAATCCTGGTGCTGCTCTCACCAGCATGAGAGAAGCGCATGGATTTGAGGGAGAGGCATCTCTCGCCGCTCCCGAGGACACAGGAGCTTGCACTTGCTTTAACCCAGCTGTCTTAGATGTTACAGTTGGTGCACCAGCTTTTTTCCGCTGGTGCACGTTCAGCAGCCCTGCCTGTGCTCTCATGCCGGATGGCGTGAGCGCGCTGATATAATAAATAAAGAAGGCGGAGCTGCAGCGGCAGTCCGTGTGGAACCACACACGTGTGTCAACGTCCTTCCTTGCCGCGCGCAACTAAGCATTAGCACACAACGCACAGTGGGATGGCAGACCCCCCCCCCCCCGGAACACTGACGACGAGAGCCCAAGCATGCTCTTGGTCCACAAAGCACAAAGAAGAGTGAAACTGGCAGCACTTGATCTGCTGAGACCACAAGGCCCTTCCAGACCTCTGCAGGCCTGGCGTGGCCCCAACCCTGTGGAAGCAGTTTCCTGGCGGTATAGGCGATATCCCTGACTGCTCCTGCCGCATTCGCCCGGTGGGCCGCTGATGCCATGTGCACACGCCCCAAGAAGAGCCACGCCACACACGCCTGCACGACCCTGAGTGCAGTTGCGCCGATCTGAATGCGGTTGCGCAGACTCCTGTGCCTGAAGGCTGCCCACCAGCAGCAAGTCTCTTCGCTAGGCCACCAACCTATGCCAACGCCACACAAGATGGTGGATCAGGACAACGCCACCCAAGCGCCGGTGTCAGCAGTACCAGATCACCCTCCCTTCTTTCAGTGAGTCAGCGGACCCTTCCACAGTCGTGCCACAATGGCAAACATAGCTTGGCCGCCTAGAGAACTATTTCATCGCTACACAGGAAAAGGATGGAGCAGTGAAATGCTCACTTGTACTCCACTATGGAGGAGATGAGATCTACCTTCTGTTCAAGCATTTACCAGACACAGGTCCCCAGATGATTATGCCACGGCAGTCACTGCCCTGAACGCCCATTTTGATCCCCAAATGAACCCAGACTTTGAGCACTTTAAACTAAGACAAGCAAAGCAACGGGAAGGTGAGTCCATTGACGCTTTTTACGCACAGCTAAGTGAGCTACCCGCAACGCACCTCGTGGGCGACCTAGCCATGGAAGAAATCAGAGCCCAGCTGATCCTTGGGATTCGCAGCAAGACCCTACGTTGCCTCATATTAAGCATGCCGAACATACTAATGAATGACATAATGGTGCTAGCGTGGTCCCATGACCAGTCGGCGGCGCCTGCAGAAGAGATGGACGTAGCTCTGATGAAAGGGCCAGAGAAGAGCGTCACAGTAAAGTCGGAAAGGGCAGATGCAGTTGGGACAAGAGACAAGACTCACAGGCCATGAGATTGTCAGCCACAGACCCCAAAGAAACGCTGCGGATTCTGTTGAGGTTCCGTGACAATTGTAAGTGGTGTTTTCGACTCACACGAATATGGTCGAGTCTAGTATCTATGAACCGCAAATGACGAGTTTAGCAAGTGTGCGCAGTTTCGCTGTGCTAACTTAAACCGTTCGTTTGTTATGTGGGTTTGTCATCTGTACCCACGGGTTCCATCTTAGATACGGCATCCATTTTGTCTCTTGCCCTCAAGTAGCCAGCGAACGGACGCTGTCCGCTTCGCGACCCTGGGACTCCCAAGATATTTGCGGAAGACACATGTTCTTTGAAAGTGTCTTTATGACGAGGGGGATGCTACTGTAAGGCAGATGGCGCCGCTCGAGGCTCATCTTGCCGCACGGGCTTATTGTCTCAGTTGTGCATCTCATTAGGCACGTCCCTTTGATGCCTGTATCTCGTGCTTCCCGACACCTCCCCTTTTACACCCTTTCCGATCTCCCCACTGTCTCCGTCTTCCTCTGCACCTGTCTTCGTTCCTATTTCGATCTACTTTACTGCTGATTGGAATTTGCTAATGGTGGGAAGATGGGTTTTTACAGTTGGGAACCACCAAATGTTTCCGCACTTATGTTCCGGATCTTGTGTGTTTCAAAGTGATCTAAGCGACCCCTCTGAGAGCGACTTGTGGGAACCAGGTTGTAAACTATTGTGTATCATGTTATCCTATGGGTAGAAACTGTATAAAAGGAGCGATCCACAAATACAATTTGAAGCAGTCTCCCCGAACTACACTCGATGTACTTCTTGTGACTTCTGTGTTCCCTGCAGTAAATAAACCTTGACTCTTTGACGCCGAAGGAAGTGTCCCGTGTCTCTGTGATTTGTACGCCGGAGCAGGTTACCCACGAAGGTTTCAGGTGTTGTGCCCTGGCACCGCTGGGTCCAAAGAACCCAGTCCTTCAGTTGGCGCCCAACGTGGGGCTGCATCAGTGGTACCGGTCCAAGCCTGACGATCGTGAGGAACTTCGTGTGAAATCTCCGAGGGAAGGTGCACCCCGCTTCATCGATCCTGTTGTCGAAATAAGTGGCCCGAAGACTTTTCCCGCGAAGATTCCCGCCTCCTAACGGCTGCGACGGACTGCTACCCTGACTGTAGACCTGTTTTGGCGCCTGGCGTAGACCTTGGTATAGCGAGACGATTGACGGGCCTTCCTGAGGACGCCATTGATCTTTGAGTTAAGTATTTGTGGGTCGCTCCCAGAGTTCTTTGTTGTAAACACTTTAGCGAGTGTTTTTGTTGTAGACACTTTAGCGGGTGTCTTTGTTGTACACGCTGTGTGAGTGTTTTTGTCGGTGACACTTTGCTAGCGTACTTTGTTGTTGTTGTATTTGTTTGACGACTGCAGCCGCCAAAGACCGAGGGTTTAGTTCTTTGCTGGGACTTGGTAAATCCCGAAATCCCGTAACCCTTGAAGTTTGTGAAACTCGGCTAGTGTGCAAGATGCCTGGTCGCAGTACTTTGTTCAGTTGCTTTAGACCTTGTGGTGCGGATTCCCTGCTGGAGGACTCGTGTCCGATACCTCCGGTTGGAACTCCTACATATGACTTATATAGCAAACATGGGCTAGGCCCGATTGCTTTTAACGATTATTGGATCAAATATACAAAGAAAGACGGCGATCTTCGTTGGCCACCTCACGGTAGCTTCGAAGCGTCGATCTTAGATAATTTGGAAATAAAGTTGTTCGAACGTAAATCAAGGCCGGCCATGTTTGATGCCTTTCGGTTCTGGCGCAAAGAAGCCCGACAGAAAGAGATCAGACAAAATAAACGTAGTCAGCGAGATACTGTTGCTACTATAGTGAAGAAAGCTGAGCAGTTTCAGCGTGATAAGGAGGATAAGGATAAGGAAGTGTTTGAGAGATTACAGCGTATGTCCATAGACAAATGCTATCCTGTTTTGTCTACGGAGTCGGATAAGAAGGAAGAGGCAGTTGAGGATTCTTTAATGTCCTATCTTATGAAGTCGCCACCTCCGTACGTACAGGGTACCGCAGCTCCTGTGGTCCCTGCCGTACCTGTTCCACCAGTTCCTCAACCTGCACTTGCTCTTCCGACTGTTCCTGCTCCTTTGCCTCTTTCTATTCCTACTGCTCCTCCGCTTCCACATACTCCTGTTCCCGCTACTGCTCACGCTATTGCTCCTGTGTTGTTAACCCCTGTTGCTGCTAACGTCTCTACTCCTTCTCTTGTTAGTCCTGTGTCTTACTCTTCTCCCTCTACTCGTAATCGTGATTCTCCCCTTGCGACAAACTTCTTTCAGTCGCTCGGACCTGTTTTTGGGTCTGCAGGTTCTGATGGTCCACAGAGACGTAGCCAGCTTCCTGGTAATAGAGAACGTGTTGCGCTATACAATATGGCGATGGGTTGGATGATAAACCCTGTTAGAAATCCACCTCGTGTTGTCCTCGAAACGTTTGATCAATTCAACATACCTACTCAGAGATATGTGTTTGATGAAATGTGCAAGTTCTTACATGATCAGATAGCGGACAATGCGCCTGACGAGGTGCTGACCGCCCTGTCTGAACTCCGGCTTCAGTTCGCAACTGGACTGATAGTCGACACTAATGTCCGACGTGCTATTGAAC
This sequence comes from Lissotriton vulgaris, assembly GCF_964263255.1. Lineage (NCBI taxonomy): Eukaryota > Metazoa > Chordata > Amphibia > Caudata > Salamandridae > Lissotriton > Lissotriton vulgaris. Next base: position 881,536,624 of record NC_141697.1, on the reverse strand, counting down.
GGTTGCTATCTCTTCGTCCCGCTCCTATTCCTCATGCATTGTTCGTTGAGGACATTGAACAACGAGATGGGTCTGGCCAATATCCTATGCGAGAAGTTCCGCCAGTTTGGGTTCCCGCTGATAATACTAATGCTAATGCTCCAATACCAGCACATTTCCAGAGAGTGTGGATACACCTCCCTTGGAAACGATCGGAAGTGCTTCAGGTGAAACAAACTTTGCCTGATCCTCGCAAAAATCCTGCGGGGTATTACAAAGAATTATCGCAGCTCGTAGACGCTACGATAATGAATCTGGCCGATATCGACATGTTGTTTGGCAATGTCGTACCGCAACCGGTATGGGCCAAGATTCGTCACCAAGATCACGCGAATGAATTAGGTGGTGATTGGGCTGCCATTACAGCGGCAGACGCTGGACAAGTGGCTGCTACTAAACCCGATCAGTTGATTGAACTTCTTCCCCAGCGAATCATTACATTAATGAAAACGCTTATGCCAGCTATGAGGGTGAATTGGGACAAGTTGTCAGCCTGCCAGCAGAAGAAAGATGAGAGTGTTTCAGACTTCTTTACGAGGTTCGAGGAAACATTCGTCGATCATAGTGGGCAGGATATGGGTACTGAGGGTGGACAGAGGTTGTTTGTGGATAAATTCGTATCGAACTTATTGCCCGACTTGAGCCATAAATTGAAAAATTCAGAAAGTTCATGGGCCGTTTCTACCTCAGCTCAGATATTGGCTACGGCACAATATTACGAAAATAGAGAAAAAGAGGAAAATGACCGTGCCGATAAAAAGACGAAAGAGCTGAAAACTAAAGTGTTGTTACAACAAGCATATCCGCCGCGTTCTAATCAGAATGCGCCTCAGCAGAATAGATCGCAGTCGCAATCAAATCGATCGCAGCCGCGTAATGATTCATCTTTTCAGAGATCTTCGTTGGGGTACAATCAATGTGCTTATTGTAGACAGGAGGGACACATTAAATTCAATTGTCCTGCTTTAAATGACCGTAGTGGTGGTAATTCGTCTAGAGGAGGTCGTGGTGGTGCACAGCACGCATCACGTGGTAGAGGTCGTGGTGCTCAGAACGACTGTTCTGATAACTCGTCAAATTCTAATAATTGTTTCGACCAACGTGGATCATCGCAAGGACGATCTGCGCAGTACAATGTAGACGATTATTACGTCGATCAGGGAACTGACGATAGTAATTACTAGGACAGCCAAAGACAAGGAGAGGGAGTGGTATCAGTTCCGGTTGATCAGAGAGGGCCTTACGTCGCAGTTGCTACATCGGGCGTCGTTGAGCCTTTTCTGTTGGACACTGGTGCAGCGAAAAGTTCTATTATGCATTCGAAACTCCCTGGCGCACCTTTGTCTGGCTTAACAAATGTATCTGTTGGATTCTCTGGCGCCCCCGTTAGCAATCCAGTTTCGCGCCCTTTGCCCCTTAAAATTGGGCCTCGTGAGCTCGAAGCTCCGTTGATTTTAACCACTGGTTGTGGTGAAAATCTTTTGGGTCTGGATTTGCTTAAACGTTTGTATGCAACTTTGTATTGTTCTCCTGCGGGTGTAAAGCTTACGTTAGGAGAGAGGGTAGTCTCTCCCATGTACTTGTCCCTCGATAAGCTTCCACCGGAATTGAGTTCTCTTCCTGCACCTTTGTGGGCGACGGGTCCAAATGACGTGGGCCTACTTGATATCTCCCCTTATGTTGTTCAGTTGAAATCGAATGTGCGATTGCCACGTATTCCCCAATATCGTATCTCCCTTGATGGTGAACGAGCTTTGTTAGCGATCATCTATGATTTGATCGAGAAAGATGTCATTGAAGAAACTCGGGGAAACGTGTGCAATAGTCCTGTACTGCCCATTCTTAAACGTACTGATCCTACCAAACCGCCTGTTTATCGTTTTGTTATTGATTTACGGGAGGTGAATAAAATTGTGGTTCCTCAATTCCCTGTTGTGCCTGACATTACGGCGCTACTGACTCTGATTCCAGCTACGGCTTCATGGTTTTCGGTGATTGATTTGAAAAATGCGTTTTTCAGCATCCCGATTGCCGAAGAGAGCAGGGACCTTTTCGGTTTCTCTCTTGGTGGACGTAGCTTCCGGTTCAAACGCGCTCCTCAGGGCTACTGTGAAAGTCCATCGATTTACAGTCAAGCTTTGAAGGGTCAACTAGATGCGTTTAGGTTGCCGGTTGGTGCGGCTTTAATCCAATACGTCGACGACTTATTGGTGGCTGCTGATACTCAGGACATTTGCAAAATTGCTACAGTGTCGTTGCTGCAACATCTCTGTGAGTTAAATCACAAGGTGTCACCTTCTAAACTCCAATATTGTTGTCAAGAAGTAACCTATCTAGGTCACTTATTGTCAAAGGAGGGAAGGAGATTGACCCCAGAGAGAATTGCAGCGATTACGCGCATGGCTGTGCCACAAACCCAAAGAGATGTGCGTGCCTTTCTAGGTATCACATCGTACTGCAGGCAGTGGATTCCTAATTTTTCATTGCTAGCGAAACCATTGGTGGCTCTTACGTGCAAGGATGTTTCGACTCCTTTACCATGGACGGAAGAATGTCAGAAAAGTTTCTCTGAATTACGTGATTCATTGTGTTCGGCCCCTGTGTTAGGTACCCCTGATTACAGTAAACCGTTCACGTTATATGTTCACGAGAGGGAAGGTTGTGCTTTAAGCGTCTTAACGCAACCTTTTGGTGGTAAGCAACGTCCATGTGCATATTTTTCCTCGACCTTAGACCCAGTAGCTAGAGCATTGCCGAGTTGTTTGAGAGCAACTGCGGCAGCTGCGGTCTCCATCCGACAATCAGCAGGATTGGTCATGGATAATATGCTTACGGTGATGGTTCCGCATGCAGTCGATACTCTTTTGAACCGTACGAAAACTCAGCACTTGACGAGTGCGAGGTTATCTGGGTACGAATTGACGCTCTTGGCAAGCCACATTCAGATAAAACGTTGTAATGTCCTAAATCCGGCAACTTTGTTACCAATTAGTGCAGAGTCAGATGCAGTAACAGAACATGACTGTTACTTGCGGACAGAGGAGGAAACAAAAGGTCGTGTGGACCTTAAAAACACCCCATTGGAAGACCCGGATGGCATCCTGTATGTGGATGGGTCATGTTTTAAATTGCCGAATGGTGATGTGACTACTGCTTATGCTGTGGTGACATTGAATACTGTTGTTGAGACTGCGAGATTGAATCAGAATTCTGCCCAAGCTGCAGAGCTGATCGCTCTTACTAGAGCATGTGTATTAGCAAAAGGTAAACGTGTGAATGTGTACACCGATAGTCAGTATGCTTTCGGTGTAGCGCATAGTTTCGGACGATTGTGGCGAGAACGTGGTTTCTTGACGTCACATGGCACGAAAATACAGCATGGCCAGCTTGTGAACGATCTTTTGGATGCATTGACTTTGCCTGCTCAAGTTGCAATTGTTAAATGTAGTGCGCATCGTAAGGTGACGGATGATGTTGGTCGTGGTAATGCGTTTGCAGATGAGATTGCTAAGGAGACTGCCCGGAACCTTAGCACTCGAATGTATGTGACGAATTCGGTTAGGTGGCCTACAGAATCAAGTATGTGTGAGAATACTATAGAGAGTGTGAAAGCAATTCAGAATGAGGCCACCGACACTGAAAAGATGAAGTGGAAAGAAAGTACGGGAAGGTTGGATGTGAATGGTTGCTGGATTGATTTGTCAGCACAGAAAAGATGGATGTTGCCTGATGCGTATGTACTGGCCGTTGTGCAAATGGCACATGGGTTAGCACATATTAGCGCGAAAGGTATTTGCAAGTTGTTGGCTGATGTGTGGAAGAATGATGGAATTACTAAGTGTGCTGAACGTTTGGTGAAGAATTGTATGGTGTGTATAATGTACAATCCTGGCAAAGGAACCCCAACTCCCCCTGGCAGTTTTGCTCCTCCTTCGTATCCCTTTGAGGTGATCCAATTGGACTTCATCCATATGGAGCGATGCAATAACCTGAAATACGTTTTGGTTGTGGTTTGCGCATTCTCCCGATGGATCGAGGCCTATCCCCTCAAAGATAATACTGCTTTGTCTACTGCGAAAATCCTACTGAAGGAATACTTTCCTCGGTATGGAATGCCTAGAGTCGTGTGGTCGGATAACGGAAGTGAGTTTGTTGGAAGTGTGATGAGGAATGTGTGTAAGGGCCTTGGAATTAATCAAAAATTCCACAGCGCCAATCATCCCCAGTCAGCTGGATTGGTTGAAGGGTACAATGGCACCCTTAAACTAAAATTAGCGAAGATCCAGGCTACGACTGGACTTTCGTGGCCTGACGCTTTGCCTCTAGCATTACTGTCAACTAGGGCGACTGTACACTCCCGAATAGGGCTTAGCCCCTATGAAATAGTGTTCGGCCGTCCTGCGAATGTGTGGGGGGTTCCTAGGCCAGGTATATTCGTTGATCTTGAGTACCCGATGTTGATTGACTACTTACATGACTTGACTGCTAAACTGAGGTTAATTCATCAACAGGTTTACGACGCCTTGCCGACGCAGACGGAGGGTCCAGGCCACCAGCTCCAGCCTGGTGATTGGGTTGTCACCCGAAATTTTTCGCGCAAGAAGAATCTGGACCCCCGCTTTGTTGGACCTCACCAGGTGCTTTTGGCCACGAGGACTGCCGTTCGTCTTGAGGGACGGAAGAACTGGGTACATGCTACCCATTGTAAGCGAGTCCCTATTCCTTTGCCGGCAGACCCATGGGTGAGGAAAGGCATTGCGTCAACAGAAGCAGCGACATTGCCGGCGTTTGTACCTTTCAGTGACGCACAACTTGTTGGTGAACACTCAGTGCAGCAGAAAGCCATTGTTGGAACATTGTCAGCAAAAGACTCAAGACCAAATCAACAAACTGATCAACAGGACGCTGTCTCTTCGACAGATCCTTTGTTCGACGTGCAGACACGTCCCGGGAAACATCGATATTCTTTGCGATCTCACACTAAGGACAAATAAAAATTTTTGCTTGCTTTGCTGAAATTGATAACTGCAATATCTTCGTTTCCCATGATCAACTTTGAACATTCGTATCATTGAAAATTGTTTTGTATATATATATATATCAAGCTTCTTCCTTGTATCTTTTTCCTTCCACAGCTGAATTATTGTGCTAAATAAATACATATTGTGTATTGAGGGCCGTAGGGCCGCGCGCGTACCTCCTTCTGGACAGTAGGTCTTGACGCTAGGTTAAAGGCCGTCGGTTCCTAGGAACTCCTGGGAATTGACTATTGCTGCACAGAACGAAGTGCGTCAAGAAACGTTGCGGACGGTCGTAGGGAAATGGCATTTTTGAAGCTGAATGATTTGGAAGGAGCTCAGGCATATAGAGTCAAGCTGCAGAAACTTAGTCGTACGAAATGTTTTGTATCCCAATTGTTTGTATTGTTTTTAACTGCTTCCGCATTTTTGGCGGGTGGGGTGTATTACACTATGTCTTACTTCTTACTTCCTACCCCTACTCCTACTCCTTACCCTAACATTACTTCTACTGCTTCTCCTCATTCCTTTCATATGTTACCAGAACACGAACAGGCTAGACGTGTAGAATTCCGCAACAATTCCTTTATCCAGCTCCTCCATCAGCATCAGTTAGTGGTTAACACTACTAATTGTTGGGTGTGTGGGTTGATGCCACATACTACGGGTAAGGGAATTCCATATCTGGTGTTACCGTATAGTTCCCAAGGGTCAGCTCGAGCATACCAAACAATGCTTCGAAGCGCACTAGGTTTCCACCCCTCTCCAGAACGTTCCCCCAAACCGGGTCCTACCTCATGGCAGTGGGTGGTATCGATGATAATACAGGATTTGGAAGATGAGATCTATGATGCTTATCTCATCCCTAAGGCAGAGGTACAAGCCTATAGGGCACCGAATAAAGGGGAATATAGTACGTTCACTAATGAAAAGCAGCTTAAAAGCTCGTCTCCAATATGGGTCGTACCCCACACTGGTAATCTTTGTCTTGTGGGTCGTGGCTCGCAAGCCTCACTTGGAGTAAGTGCTTGCACTGAAAGTTACGTTCTGTCAATGTCCCCGATCCCTGTGCTTCTGGCTGCCAAGGGTACGTACTTCATCTGTCATGATCGTGCATACACATGGTTGCCCGCAGACTTCATGGGCTCATGTTTTGTTGCAAATCTGTTGCCTCCGACGTTTACTGTAGATGCCGATTATCATAAGACTAGAGTTGTACGAGGCGTAATTAGTGAAGAGGATACTGCCGGTCAAGAGGCAGGAGACTTTTTCAAGGGTTTCCTCCCGTTTTGGGGACCTATGGTTAATAGTAGGAACCTGAGACATTTGACTCGAGTGGTAGAATCGACAGCTAACATTACTGCCAGTGCCCTTGGTAATATCACCACAGAACTTCAGGCGGAGAGACTTATGACATTACAAAACCGTATGGTTTTAGATGTCGTCTTAGCAGATCGCGGTGGGGTATGTAAAGTGATCCATTCGAGCTGTTGCATTTTCATACCTGATAATGCTCCTACTGTCTATCAAGCCATCTCGAAGTTGCACAAGATCTCCGAATCCATACACGTGGATGTAGGGGATTGGACGCTACTTGGTTGGTTTTGGGGCCTGGTGTCGACTTGGGGTTGGAAGATTCTGACGATCATCGGGGTTGTGGTAGTGTTCCTGTTCACGTGTTGCCTTTGTGTGCAGTGTGGTCCTGCCTTATGTGGCCTCTGTGCTACAACGTGTATGAGACAACCATCTGTTACCAAGGGGACTCGGTTGGACAGAGCTATGCTACAACGACATCTTGATGGTCTGATGAATATCGAGTATGATTCCGACTAGTGCTTGCCTACATGAGGGCAAAAGGAGCGTCTGAGGTTCCGTGACAATTGTAAGTGGTGTTTTCGACTCACACGAATATGGTCGAGTCTAGTATCTATGAACCGCAAATGACGAGTTTAGCAAGTGTGCGCAGTTTCGCTGTGCTAACTTAAACCGTTCGTTTGTTATGTGGGTTTGTCATCTGTACCCACGGGTTCCATCTTAGATACGGCATCCATTTTGTCTCTTGCCCTCAAGTAGCCAGCGAACGGACGCTGTCCGCTTCGCGACCCTGGGACTCCCAAGATATTTGCGGAAGACACATGTTCTTTGAAAGTGTCTTTATGACGAGGGGGATGCTACTGTAAGGCAGATGGCGCCGCTCGAGGCTCATCTTGCCGCACGGGCTTATTGTCTCAGTTGTGCATCTCATTAGGCACGTCCCTTTGATGCCTGTATCTCGTGCTTCCCGACACCTCCCCTTTTACACCCTTTCCGATCTCCCCACTGTCTCCGTCTTCCTCTGCACCTGTCTTCGTTCCTATTTCGATCTACTTTACTGCTGATTGGAATTTGCTAATGGTGGGAAGATGGGTTTTTACAGTTGGGAACCACCAAATGTTTCCGCACTTATGTTCCGGATCTTGTGTGTTTCAAAGTGATCTAAGCGACCCCTCTGAGAGCGACTTGTGGGAACCAGGTTGTAAACTATTGTGTATCATGTTATCCTATGGGTAGAAACTGTATAAAAGGAGCGATCCACAAATACAATTTGAAGCAGTCTCCCCGAACTACACTCGATGTACTTCTTGTGACTTCTGTGTTCCCTGCAGTAAATAAACCTTGACTCTTTGACGCCGAAGGAAGTGTCCCGTGTCTCTGTGATTTGTACGCCGGAGCAGGTTACCCACGAAGGTTTCAGGTGTTGTGCCCTGGCACCGCTGGGTCCAAAGAACCCAGTCCTTCACTGTGGCTATGAGGAACACCCCTCACAGTTTTGCCCGGCACAAGGAAAGACATGCACCAACTGCGGCATTGCGACTCATTTTGCATCAGTGTGCTGGAGAAAGACGCAGCGTAAAGAAGGGAACCGGCCTAAACTGATAAGATGGATTGTCTGCCAGCTGCTGCAGGTCTCGCTGACGTCTCAATCTGCGAGCAAGAAAAGAGAACAGACAGCCTACCAAAAGGATGCCTCCACGTCGGAGGACGAGGGAAAAACATATCTGTCTCATTCACCTGAGCCCTGAAGAGTAGAAGGCGACCCCAACTCCACTGCATGGTCCAGGTCGCTGGGTCCAATGTCAATGCGGTGATTGACACCGGTGAATCGCTGACTGTGATTGGGATCCAGCAGTACAACAAGTTGAGGCCCAAACCGGAACTCAGGCCGTTAAAGGCCAAGATATTTGCATACAACAGCGACACACTGCTACCACTCAAAGGCAAGATGACTGTGCTAGTACAGTCAGGAGGTGTCAAAATCAACATCAACATCTACGTGATCAACCAAGAGGTGGACACGCTACTCAGCAGCCACGCAGCTGAGGATCTGGGACTAATAATGTTCACCAGGAAGGTATAGATGGACCAGGTGGCAGAGCTGCTGAGCCAGTTCAAGGACTTGTTCAAAGGGCTAGGCAAAATAAAGACAGCTCCAATCAAGCTACATATACATACCATCGTCCCACCGACAGCCCTAAGACACAGGAGGATCCTGTTTCACCTCCGACCACTGGTAGAAGAGGAACTACAGAAACTCGAGGACCAGGAAGTTATTGAGAAAGTATCAGGGCCCACACCATGGGTGTCACCCACGGTAATCGCAGAAAAGCCCCGTCAACCATGAAAGATCAGGCTTTGCATAGAAATGTCCCTCCCAAACAAGACCATTCGGCGCGAGCATCACGTAATGCCGACCATGGATGACATTGTGGCCGATCTAAACGGCTCCAGGTGGTTCTTGAAACTGGATATAAATGCTGGATCTCACCAACTGACACATGCCAAAGACATTAATTAATCAACAGTGGGAATGGACACTAGTCTCTACAATAACCATTGGTTACTCTTTGACAACCCTCATAGACGCTGGCACAATCGGTTGTTGAAAACGTGAGGTATATTTTTTCGTCCGCCCCTTAGTCAAGCGTCAGGGCATAGTCATTGGGTTGTCAAAATAACGTGCTGTATGCCTGCCTCACCCGAGGCAACCTCCAGTTAGTGTAGAAGTGTCCAGAGATAGGGGGACAGATCTCAGGAGGTGATGAATAAAACAAGGGGGGGGTTTGAGGAGTTGTAAAAAACGGTAGTTCCCCGTAACAATAATATTTATTCAAAGAAGGTGAGTACCGTTAGATAAAAAAGTAATGGTTATATTAAGTAATTGAGTTACCGGATTACCATATAACTCTTAAAGACAGGTCGACATGTTTCAGCTCACCTAGGGCCAGAAGGTCTATGGAGCTTTCGTCAGGACAAAACACAAAAAAAGGACATAGAAAGTACTCACACTATTAGTGTAGTTTTCAAAGGTTTGTACGAAGTTCTCAATTTGAGATTCCTGTAATAGTAAAACAAACAAGGTATTGCTAATAAGCATTAATTAAAGGATAATGGCAATTAGCACGCAAGCGTGGCTCAAAGTTTTGAGCTGGATACGAACAACATTAGTTCTTCAATGAAAGCGCACCTAATTGCGGGCACCTATTGGGGAGGAGGGTCTGAATGGGAGGAAGTTCAGGAGGTTCGCTACACTGGAATTATTTACAATTGTATCGGTCAGTTGGATTTTGTAAACAGTGATGAAATTATCTAAAATTAACAAAAAGGAAGAAAGTCACAGGATTTCCATATGTCTAAAACAGCGTGTAACGTGGCGACATTGTGAGGGTTTTTACACAACATACCTTCGTAAGTGGTTCAAAGTTCCACATCAGGTTGCAAAAGAGTCGCTAGTAACGCGGTCTTTGCTGAAAGGTTAGAGAGCAGAGGTAGTATTTAACAAAAGTGACTCAATAAGAGTAATGTCATAACTAGGAAATCACAAGGTTCATAGAGGAAGTCCTAACCGCCATTCTTACCCGCGTGTTCTGAAGCATGTGCTGCTTGTGCTGACTCTGCCCCTGGAAGAGGAGGCCTTAGTTCAGTTTCCTGTTTATACTGGAAAAAGTAGAAATAAACAAGGGATTACCAGGTCAAAGCGCTTACTTCAAGATGGTGGCTCTGCTCGAAATTCACTCGCAAATGAATCGCAAAAATAGACATCAGTGGAGCCTGTGATGGTAGAACAATTTTTGTCAAAAGAAATTATACATCTGTATATTACATAATCTTTTTGGGAAAATCCAAAAAAGCGAACGTTCTTTTTTTGGGAAAATGTCATTGTTTTTTGAGAACAGATTAAGAAAACTGATGCCAGGGAATATTATCATTCAATCCCGATACATGGGTTTTAAGGCGATTTACCCATCGCTGTTCCTTTTCAAAAAGGATCTGTTCAGCATTTTGATTCTTATCATGGAGCATCTCGAGTATTGTCCAGCTCAGTTCATCGCATGTATGCCCAGCTTCCAAAAAGTGTGTGCTGAGTTTGGTGGTATTTTTCTTCAGTCTCACATTACTTCTGTGTTCACCTATGCGAATTTTAGCTTTTCTGCAGGTCATGCCAATATATTTGAGATGGCAAGGGCATGTGACCATATACACCACATGGGTGGAGTTGCAATTCGTGTGGGATCTTTGGGTCCAAATGAAGTCATCAGTCAACTGTAATATTTTGGTGGTTTTAGTGAATTTGCACACGCCACAGGTACCACAGGGGAACTGCCCTGTGACTGGAGCCATGTTGATGTTCCTGATGGTAGGTGTCGTGAAATTTTTCTTCTTTGGTCGAGTGTGCACCAAGACATCTTTCAGATTCTTTGTTCTCTTGTTGGCGAATCTTGGTTTTGGCCAATCATACACGCCTGACGTTATTATTTTCCAGTTTTTTCTTATCAACTTTTGTACTTCATAGCTGGCAGGGCAATAGGTGGTAACACAAGTAACCAGGTCTTTTATTGGTTCCTTTTCATGCAGTTGGAGTAGGCATTCCCGAGGTTGATTCTTTGCTCTCTTTTTACATTTTGCAATCACTTGGGGCGTGTAGTCTCTTGCTCGTAGCTTTTTACTCAGGACTGTAGCTTGTTCTTTGTAATCATGTTCTTTACTACAATTGCGCTTATGCCGGAGGAATTGGCTATATGGAAGGTTGTCTCTGAGTGGGCGAGGATGGTAGCTATAATAAGACAAAATGCTATTCTTGGCCGTAGGTTTAGTATAAGTTTTTGTCTCCAGTTTCCCATTATCTGCGAAGATGGTCAGATCGAGGAAATCAATGCTGGCCGGGCTAGCTGAAAAGGTGAATTTCAGCCAGCGATCTCTCCTATTCAGCCATTCAATGAATGTGGTTAGGTCTTGTTTTGTTTCCCAGATTAGCAGGATATCGTCAATGTAGCGTGTCCAGTATTTAATACTGGAAACGAATGGGTTGTCGTTGTTAAGGACAAACTTCTGTTCAAATTGACTGACGTACAGTCCCGCTACTGACGGCGCGAAGGCACTGCCCATGGAAGTCCCGTGGCACTGTAGGAAACATGCCAAAGACAGCCAGTACATAACCACGTTCGGTACCCACCTAGGCCTCCGGAGGTATTAAAGGCTGAATTTCAGCATATCATCAACAGCGGAAATTTTCCAAAACGCCATAAAAGAAATCCGTCAGACTCCCTGGTGTCTTAAACATGAGTGACGACACCCTAATTAACTCGAAGATGGTGGAAGAGCACTACCAACAAGTGAGAGCGACATTGAAGTCACTCTCTGAACATGGGGGGTCACCATACACAAGGGGAAGTGCCTGCTGTTCCAACAGACAATTGAATTCTTCGGATACACTTTCACGCAAGAAGGCATACAGGTCGACCCACGGAAGTCTCAAGCCATCAAAACTGCAGCTGCACCACTCACAGTCTCCGAGGACCGCAGCTTCTTGGGAATGGCCATGTACTGCGGCCGTTTCATCCCAGACCTGGCCACCCTTGCAGAACCTCTCCGAAGCCTCAGCCGAGCCGACTCCATGTGGAGATGGGGTCCAGCTGAAGAGACAGCATTTCAAGTGGTCAAAAAAGCGCTCCTCAACCACACCACGCAAATCTATTTTGACCCTGCAAAGAGAACTGAGATACTCGAAGACGCCAGTCCCGTGTACCTAGGAGTGGTCCTCACACAGGAGCAAGAACTAGGGAGATGGGCTACCCTAGCCTATGCCAGCAAAGCGCTCACGCCAACAGAGAAGCGATTCTCGCTGATTGAAAGGGAAGCCCTGGTAATCCGATTGGGCTGCAGACAATTTCACCTATTCATATGCGGACACCCATACACCGTCGTCACAGACCACCAAACCCAAACCTTAATGCCGCTTTTTAAAGGATCGGCGCCCCACCCCCCACCACGCATCAAGAGTTGGGTCATCAGGCTCCAACACTATGACATGGAATGTGATCTACCAGCCTGGTGCCAATAACCCAGCCGACTTCCTATCAAGGCACCCAGACACGACCAAGGAGGAGAGAGAAGAGCAGAAAGGTGACTACACAGAAGCACACATAGACATGCTAGCAGGCCTGACGTGCCCTCAAGCTTTGCGACTTGAAGTAATAACCACCGCGGCCAAAGAAGACCCTGTGATGATCAAAGTCCAGGACACCATCCAAGGAGGGATGTGGCGGCAGTTACTTCCGTCAGCGAACGCGTGGTCAAGCCTAGAAAGGGAGAGCTTGGTGCACATGTGGTGAGTAAGAAACGAGCTGAGCCTCACCCAAGGTGGACTTCTCCTGAGAGGGACCTGCATCGTCATCCCAGTGTCCCTGCAACTGCGGGCAACACAACTGGCCCATGGAGGATACCAGGGAATGGAAAGGATGAAAACCCGCATGAGAGAGAAGGTCTGGTTCCCAGGGATGGATGCCCGGATAGAAGAACTGGTCCGCAAGCACCCATCATGCCAAATCACAAGCGGACCCGAGAAACCATCGCCTGTTCACACTGAAGAACATGGCCAGAACCCCTGGGAGAAAGTGAGTGTGGACTTCGGAGGTTTTTCTGATGGGCGATTCACCTTGGCCCTCATTTCGAGGACACAAAATTAGTGAATTCATGCGCACCATGGCATCCAGCACCGGCGCATCACCCCACAATGGCCCCTAGCCAACAGGGAGATTGAACGTTTTATGCGAATGATAAACAATTCCATTTGCTTCGCCGTGGCGGAACAGAGTGACCCCGAACAAGAACTCCAGAAGTTCCTACGAGAATATCGGAGCACGCCACACTGTTCAATGCGCCACGCCCCATGGGCACTCATGTTCTCCAGCACCCACCGGGATGGTATCCCCATTGCCCCCGGCTGGTCCCCCCTTCCATTTGATGAAGAAGGGGCACTCAGGAGAAGAGAAAACCATAACTACCAGGCCAGTCGGACCCAGAGAGCAGCGGTCTGCCCGCTTCAGCCAGGAGACACCATTATCCTGAGGGACATAAGACCTGGATGAAAATTCCATACTCGCTACGAACAAGGACACTGGACAGTGATCGTCAGGCAAGGGGCAATGGTGAAATTCGAGAAAGCCGGAGAAAGGGTGACCCGCAAAATCTCCTTGTTCAAACTCGTAGACCAGCCTGTTCCCGCCACCATCGAGAACCACACTGAGGAGACTGAAGATCGTCGGAAGGACTCCCCGCGCCAGAGAGTCCAGGAGTCACCGGTGCCAACCTAGACCCTGCCTACAGCCCCAGCACCCCGGTCCACATGCCCCCAATCAGCAGAGGAGCTAACAGGTAAGCGCTGAGAGCAAATCCACTGCAATGCACCTTCCTGAGAGACTTTGTCTGCCAAGTAAGTGAACAATGAGACTTTTCATACTCCTGTCAAGAACTGAGTTGAGATGGGATGTAAAAGTTGGTGCACCAGCTTTTCCCCGCTGGTGCCCATTAAGCAGCCTCGCCCCTGTGCTCACGCCGGCTGGTGTGAATGCGCCGATATAATAAAGAAGGTGGAGCGCAGCAGCAGATGGCATGCAACCACACAAGCGTATCAGCGTCCTTCATTTCCACACGCACCTAGGCATTAGCGTGCGACGCACAGCAGGAGGGCAGACCCTCCCCCCCCTGGAACATTATTGACAGCTGGGTTAGAGCCTTAAAGTGTGCATTTCTGGATGGCCATCACAAGATGGCCAGCCAAAGGGACATGCGTACTTTGAAACATGCCCTGGCAGCCCACCTTCCTCCCTGCTCCTGACTCAGCAAGCCCTGCCCGTCCTGACCCTCAGATCGGGAGGAGATGAAAAATAAATTGGTATTAAATTAACTTTATTACCATTTTATTTTTAATCTATGGGGCTTTTGGGGGCAATTTAGGTGGCTGGGCGATGTTCCTCCGCTCTCACGGAGGAGACGCTCCTGATTAGGGGCCACATGTAAGAAAAAAATTTGCGGTAGGAAACGGCTGATCAGGCCATTTCTGACCACAAAACTGCTTTTACAATTTACACAAAAAACACATATTGCAATTTGTTAACATGTTACTGAATCGTAAATTATGTTTACAATTCGGTATTTGGAAGGGGCGTGCTTCGGGCGTCCCTTCCTAATACCAAATCTGAATGGAATGTAGAAATGTTTCGCGACAAACATTCGCACTTTACCACCAACTCAAAGTTGGTGGCAACCCATTCGCAAATGGAAAGGGGTCCCCAAGGAACGCCTTCCCCTTTCAGAATGGTTGAAAAATATTTTATAAGATCAGGCAGTGGTCCCATGGCAAAACTTAAAAGGAAACTTTTCAGTGTTGTCTTAAACGCATCCCGTTTTCCTTTAAGAAAGACAGAAGGAATTTTAAAAACACCAAAGATTGCTTTATTTAAAAGCAATCACAGATATTGTGGTCTGCTGACTCCAGGAAGCTACCATCCCCGTAATGTTTGTGATTACCAATGGGGTGCAAACAGACACCTACCTCCGTAATATTCAAAAAGTAGGTCTATTTGTGATCCACTGGGAATTGCAAAGAGTGTAAAAAACACTTTAGTACATTAGTGTGTGCGATTACCAAATAGCGAATCACAAACATTCGCCATTTGGTAACTACAAACACTAATGTTAGTTCATATAGCCCTTCGTGATTTGCCAAGAATCACAGAATGTTGAGCCAACGCTGAGACTCAAACCAGGCTCCCTAGTGACAAAGTCTGCAGCTCGGGACGTTACAAGCATCCTCTCCCTACTTGTGATCCTCTCCGCATTTGTGAGCCAGGCCGGTCTGCACAGCAACCAGGTCAGGTACTGATGCAAAAATAAAACCGATAAACGTAAGCGCTCTCTAAGGGCAATATATCAGAGGCATCCTGTTGTTATGGTAACTGGAGTTTAATGACACACCATAAAACTAATGTTTCTTCAGTTAAGGCCACGATAAGCAGTGTGCATTTTTTTCCGGTAGCAATGCCCAAGTGGCAGTGCATTTATGAGCAGTGGCTAGAAGGCAACATTTTCCATGGCTGTGCTCAGGGGCAGTGTGCAGTCTTCCAAGCTCACAGCCAGAAAAACGATTTGCATTGTTTCAAAAGACAGCAGCGTAATTGGGTTCAGCACGATGTATTGCCCAGGAATTTTCAGTGCATTGTGCAAGCAGTTTCCAGATTTTGCACTACCCTGCCCAAGTTCCACTGCCCTCTATTTTTCAGTGCAATGACCAGTACCTAGTGTTGTACTGTCCACTGTGCAGATATTATTTTCAGATACACGGTCCTGTGTCAGCAATATTATGTGAAGGGCCATGTTGGCAATATGTAGTTTCTTATTGCGAAAGTAGCATTTTTGTGGGTTCTCCAGCGTTGGCCCAATTGTCAATATGCATACTTTTGCTTTAGTGTGTAATGAGCTCCCTATGCCACATGCTATACATTTAATAATACCTAGGCCTTGTATAAAGTGTGGCTCACTGGTTAGAGGCGGCAGCCCCGAGAGCAGAGGACGGCCCGGGACCAGGGTTCGATTCCCGGCGCGGCAGGTTTCTGGACCAGGGTCAGCGGACTCGATAATTCTCTCGCCTCGGTGCCCACTCTGATCAGCGATCACACTCGGCAACTCTGGGCATTAGCTTGCCTCATCTTCACTAACGGCCCCACCAGACCGCTGGGGATGCCTGGTCTCACCCTGGAGATACCCATTAAGGGACCATCTCTCAGGGAAGCCAGGAAGGGTTTCGCAGCGGTCGAAGCGCCTTGGGACCCTCCGGGTAAGTAGTGCGCTATATAAATGCCTATACATACATACCAAGTTTGCTCCTTAGGGTGGGTGGGGAGGTAAATTGAAGGACACATTTTTGAGTACTTTTCTCCAAGAGAAGAGTGTGACCTGAGACGTCACCTGATGGATGAAAGGGGCTGGCCCAGGAGACTGTGGCACAAATAAGTGACTACTATCCCCTACAAATGTGGACAGAAGTAGTATGAGAAGGAGAGTGTTTGAGCAGTACGGCCTTTGGGCACTTAAAATGGGATCGGTTCAGTCAGTGAGTGGGCACAACCAACAGAACGCACTTGCAGGACATTTCTGCTACTTTGAATTTGATGATGTTTCTTACAGAAAGACACTGGAGGCTGCTCAGGTTCAAGACAATGGAATCTTAATTTTTACAATCTAGAAAGTGTCCAGAAATGTCCTGGATATTTATTAGGTTTGAGCTAATTTAGCTACCATGACATGAGATGTCTACCAGGATCACTGCTACACCAAGGTCGTTGCCTTCTGGCACCACAAGGAATGACCACAAGGAGGTGGTAGATTGCAACAAATGTCATAAAAAAGGACTTCTTGCTGGGGAAAAGGAGAATACAAACAATAAAATATGATTTTACGCAGGCCGCCTAACATCTTTCCGGGATCAAACCATCTGGCCAAACAGTGACGTCAGGAGTCGTATTCGGGTCTCCTGGTGCCACCTGCCAACGTAGTTAAAAGGCCCCCTCTCTACCAAGTTGCTCTGGAACAAAAGTCGTTAATCGTGACTAAATTATGAGAGGTGCACATGCTGTGTAGAAATCTAAAACCTACCATCGAAATAGATGACAAATATTTACACACACCTTTTGCAGCAGCGTTTATGAATATCAGAATTACATTGCATGCAGCAGTCCTTAATTTGAGCTGGTGGTTGTGGGCAAACCAGCACTAATGTTTGGTGACCTGGACTTAATTTTTATCATAACACTTTGACTTAGAAAGAGGTACAAAGAGGCAGTAAAGGGTGAATGCATGATGAGGACACACATTGAAAAACAGGGACAAAAGGAGAAAGCATGGATGAAAAATAAACTGCAACAGTGAGATACAGTGGCAGGGAGTGTCTGGTGGTGAATAAACAGTCATGCTGTGGAATTAAGAAAGGACAGCCTTGGTGCTCAGCACCCGCAACATTTGTTAACAGACCGCCGGCTTCAGGCCCGGCACTTATTTATTTACAAACTACGCACTGATCCTGGGCAAACCGCTATACCTTGCTTCCTCTCTCTGTCAAACCTTTGAGCACTCAGAAATGGACAGAATGACAGTGACAAGTACTGTGCACCCATATCAGGAACACAACAGATGAAAGAAATATGTGGAGGCCTGGTGTTGACCCGACCTTAAAACCTGTTCAATGTATACATAGTCCCAGCAAAAATACAAACAAGCACTGGCAAAGCCAATTGGTCTGGCCTTGGCAAGGGTGCAGCATTTTATTTCACTTTTTGCAAACAAGCAATAACTATTAAAGGTATTAAAGGAATAAAAAGTAACAACATTGAAATTTGACTCATGGCTTCCCTCTTTGGCCAGATGGTATAAGCCTGGGCCAATCACCACTCCTACATTAATCTGCATATGTTGTGGTTTTCTTGTGCTAAACGTCGTTTCCTGTATTTACCAGTGGAATATGAGTGATGTAATCTGGACATGCTCTTAATGTGTAAGCACTTTGGGCCTCACAAGTGGCAGAAAAGAGCTATATAAATAACAAAGCAGTACCTTATTGCTCTTGTGGAAAGAAAGTATTTCCACTGTGTAGTGATAATGTTGCAGATCCAGAATGTGCCACAGCTGCCCCCCTGCCTTTCCTCTATGCAACTTCATGTAGTCAAAAGCATTGGTAATGCTAATAGATCTGGTGTTGGCAAGGATTTAATTTTTTTATTTTTATAGTTATTCCTTTTGGAAAACATTGTATGTGAAAATATGGCAAATATAAAATAATAAAGGAGTGGCCCAGAAACTCAGCCACACTAGTCCTGGCACTGAGGTGTTTTCCTTTCCAAGTGGCTATGCACATGGGAGGCAAATTGTCGCCTTTCACAGTACAAGACAGCCAATGGCAGAGACACCAGATATGGTTCTGGAACCTTTGACAATCTCTGGACCTCCTTATACACCCCAAAAGTTGTTGCAGGTTGTTACCAACTTCTTCACAAGTTTCAAAATATGATTAAAAACTCAAAACTGCCAGAGACTTTTAAGGCAGGGGCAAAATGAGCCCAGTCCCAGGGCCCCAGCCTTTCAGAAGCCCCCCATCTCCCCATAGAACCGGCTCTGCTCTGCGGAGGGTCTTGCGCTAATGACCTTGAATAACTCCTTCAGCCTACAAAGAGAAAACGGGCCGGCTGGGGCGCTCTTCACTGCGCCTCACAAACGCTACCAATGCAGTGTTCTTATTGGCTTTGGGTAGGGGAGGGAGGCTGCCTGCTGGCTGCTTCCTGTACAAACTCGCGGGACCCATTCCGGCTGCACGCAGGACTGGCAGCACCATTACCCTGGACAGGTGGCATGGGGCGGAGCGGAGGTGGCGCGGTAAGTAGCCGGCCGCAGCTGTAGGAACATATGGACTGGTACCGCCTAGGCCCCTCCCACAAAAGCAGATGATTACAAAGAAGGGGGTGAGTCCCTCTCCCCCACCCCCTTCCCCCCAAGGCAGACAAGTCATACAACACAACAGCTTTGGATTAGGGGTCGTAGACCCCCGGCCGTATTTTATTACAAACTTAAACATTCAGATATTGAGTATACATTATATACAATGCGCAGAAAGTCCAAATACAGATAAGCACAGTTGTTCAAAGGCTAACCTTAACATTTCTCTAAAACATCTGGATTCCTATCGTATTCTAAATGAAAATGATTTACTTTCTGCGCAACCCTTTAGAGTCTACGGCAAGGTCAATGACTGGCAGCTCAAATCCCTATCCTCTTGTCTCCATAAAACGGGGCCCTTAAACAGTATGCG
The DNA here is from genome assembly GCF_964263255.1 of Lissotriton vulgaris. Taxonomy (NCBI): domain Eukaryota; kingdom Metazoa; phylum Chordata; class Amphibia; order Caudata; family Salamandridae; genus Lissotriton; species Lissotriton vulgaris. Next base: position 881,517,394 of record NC_141697.1, on the reverse strand, counting down.
CCCTTTCGCCCTTGAGTGTATGTGCATGCGGGGTGGCCCATGGCCTACTGGAAGCGTGGCTCCCAGTGCAGTGCCCCCCGCATCCCTTCAACGTACCGGCAGTGCGCCCTTGAGTGCATGTGCATGCGTGGGGGTGGCCCATGGCCTACTGGAAGCGTGGCTCCCAGAGCCCCCCGCACCCCTTCCACCACTGACTGAAACTGCCCCTTGGAGTTCTCTGAGAGACCCTCTGTCTGCCCCTCGGGCATCCCCTTTCATCAAGGTGATGCCCTCAAAGGACTGCAAGCTATGGTCACCAGCCATGATCTTACCGCCATAGGCCAGCGTAGTTGACCGACTATCTGGCCTCCCCCTCAGCTCTCTTGTAGGTCATGCCCTGCGCATTGCCCTCCGGCCAAGCTAGCATGTCTTCCATGAAAGCCTGGTGCCCTTTGGCTGAGAGGTGTACCCCATCTTTTACAAAGAAATGGTCTCCACGGATATAGCCATGCGCTATGGTTGCAAGCATGGGTGTCCTGAAAAGCCTCTCCATCTTGTTGTTGATCCTCTTTACCCAGTGATTCAACGCCTTTACTGACCTCCCTCCCCTTCATTAGACTCTTGGGATCATGTGAGACCAAACAATTATTGTTTCCGGACACTTCTTTGCTAGCCATCCCACCTCAGTAAGCAAGTTCTCCTTCAGCGCCCATCGGCTCATATGCACCAAATTGTTGCCCCCAAAATGCAAAATACATGCAGCTGGGGGACTTAGGCTATTCTGCAAGGCATCCTCCATTATATCCAGGAACTGCCTAATCCGCAGGCCACCCCAACCATAGAACACCACATTTACCTTTGCCTGCCTAGCTCTAGCCTGGAAATAATTTGCAAAGAAAGCAGTTAGATGGCGAATGTAGGAATGACCGATGACCCACACATCCCTTTCTTCCTGCCCCCTGCAGATTTTGGCCACGATGCGTGCTGTCTGTTCCTGTACCGTTGTTCGGTGACCCCCTCCTGCGTGGTAGGCAGATGCCACCGCTGCATGCTTCCTCCCTGCGTCGCAGGACGAAGAAACTGCAACATAATGTAGAGCGAAAACAACTGTCAGTTGGTCTCCCCACCTCTTGGTCCAAGCATATGCAAACACACATAGCGTTTATAGCACTTTGACGACCATCTCCCAATCTTTTTCACTTTCTCTCCGCTCAATCCTCTGGCCACTGTCTCCTTCGCAGCCCCAATTCTAAAGGAATGAGTACCAAAAACTGCTGGGTCCATGTTGGCTTTCCTGATGGCTAAAGCCATAACCCTCCTGAACTGGAATATGGTAAGGGGGTCCCATTTGTGTGTATCAAGAGTGGACCCCCTGCCGCCCTTGATCACTGCAATAGGAATGTCTCTAACCTAGTGACTGGGCAGCACACACTTCCCCTAGCTCTGTGTAGCACAATCCCTCCGCCCTCCTGATCAGTTTTATACCTAGGGAGTGATATCAAAACAGACTCCTTCCCCACCCTGACATAACCCACCTGGAGGCCCCCATGCCAGTCACATTTATTCTTTGCCACCAGTTCCCCTACCCTAAAAGCACTGTGAAAGGCTAGGCAAAATGCTGCTTGGAACAAGATCGCCTCCCCAGGGAAGCTACAGGTGTGCTGCTGGGTCTCCATCAGGGTGGCTAACATGGGTACCCCTATTGGTCTCCTCTCATTGGGCAGGACACCTGGTAACCGCCCCCACCCTTTGAGAGCTTTCTGCACCATGAAGGTACCTGTGGAATCACCCCCCCCCCCCTTTCACTTTTGCGAAGAAGGAAATTGCTGCGACATGCCGCCTGGCCGCAGCCGCAGAGTGCCCCTCTTTCCGCATGGACGCTAAATAGGAGACTAAGGATACATCACTTTGCCACCTTTGTCCCCACTGGTCCCCCAAGTAATGGCAATATGCCCAAAACGCCCCTTCGCATGTTTTGCTGGTCCTGGGAGCTAGGACTAGCTGTCACAAGGTCCGATAACTGGGGGCACCAAGCTGCCAAAGATGTTCTGGGAAAGGAGTTGGCCGTGCTGCTGCCTCCCGGTGATGAGCCCTCAATTCCTGCATTTTAAAGCAAATCAGTCTGACCCTGTGCCTCATGGGAACAGTCCAGCCCGAACTGCCAAGCCATGCCTTCCCTGGACCGGAAACAAGCTTCGTCTTGTTTCCGGTCCAGGGAAGGCATGGCTTGGCAGTTCGGGCTGGACTGTTGCCATGAGGCACAGGGTCAGACTGATTTGCATATGGCCATGTCTGAACTGGGGTGGTGTGGGGTGCAAAAAAACGATGAATTTAGGCCCAGATCTCTGTACTGGGGTGAATGTATGACATTGTTCTGCATTCTGTCCATCAACTGTGGTTTTTGCATTTGTCACCCCGAGTGGGATGGGTATGCTCAGACGTGAGTCCCATGCTCTCCACACCACTGGATTCAAGCAAGCCGGGTTGAAGACGGCTGGAATGCCAGAAACCGGTCCTCGGAAGCTTGTTTCCGGTCCAGGGAAGGCATGGCTTGGCAGTTCGGGCTGGACTGTTCCCATGAGGCACAGGGTCAGACTGATTTGCATATTGCCATGTCTGAACTGGGGTGGTGTGGAGTGCAAAAAAACGATGGATTTAGGCCCAGATCTCTGTCCTGGGGTGAATGTATGACATTGTTCTGCATTCTGTCCATCAACTGTGGTTTTTGCATGGGAAGTATCCTAAGCGCAAAATTCAGCTGACCCACCACCTGTTGCAACTGGTGCAGAGTAACTTTCTCCTTGACTAGGCAAACCTGCAGTGCCTGAACAAATGACTCAACCTTCCTCACTGGCAAGCGTGACACCCCCTCCATTGAGTCCAGTTCAATTTCAAGAAATTCCATTATTGTTGCAAGGCCCACAGTTTTGTCCCTTGCTAGTGACCCGCCTTACTGCATGATCGCACAGAAGTTGAGCAATGCTAGCCTGCAATTGTTTGACGCGGGTGGCCCTAAGAAAAGGAAGTCATCCAAGTAATGCAGCACCAAATTGTGCCCCATTGCCGGCCTAAATACCCACTCAAGACAGGAACTAAGGGGCATACTACCAAGGGCCTTATCGCCGCTTTAGCGGGAATTTTTCCCGCTAAAGCGGCGATAATTTTATCGCCCTATTACATAGCTGTCGCTAACATCAGTTAGCGACAGCTAGTAGGAGATAGCGATCATCTTGGGGCCCACTTTGAATGTCAGCTATAATTATTGCTAATGCCATGCAAAGTGGGCGTGCCAAGATGTTAGTGACTGGAAACAGTCGCTAACATCGCTATCTCCTATTACCTACTTTTGGAAATATTCGCGCTAAGCGCGAATATCTCCAAAAGCTAACGCCTGCCCAGATCCAATGGTAGGTGGATAACATGGCTAAGAGCATTAGCTCGGTAATGCATGAACATTGCTGACTTTTTAGCGATATTCATGCATTTCGGCCGATTTTTATCGCTTTTGAGATAAATCTTGATAATAGCAAGGTTTATCTGCGATAAAAATCGGCGGAGCTCTGCGATAATATTATTGCCGCTAAGCCAACATAGCGATAATTATCGCTTAAATTTCTCAAAATACACTCAAGACACTGAACAACCCATGGGCATACACTTATCCACATAGTACAACCCCCTGAATTGGAAGCCTAGTAAATGTGGGTGAACTGGCAACAACCAGAAAGCGGATTCAATATCTGTTTTTGCAAGGAGAGCGCCCGACCCAAATACTTGAGCATGTCCCCTGCCTGGTCAAAAGAGGAGTACTTGACGATGCATAAAGCACCATCAATGACGTCATTCAAAGATTGTCCCCTGGGAGACGACAGGTTATGAATCAACTGGTATTGTCCTTGTTCTTTTTTTGGGAACCATCCCCAATGGTGAGCAAACAAAATTTGGCTTTAGGGGGGCTTCAAATGGGCCCCCCACCCTACCCAGCCTAACTTCCTTTCCAATTTTTGCCGCTGCCACTCCCTCTTTTTCCCTTATTGATGATTGATTTCTACAATGTGCAACTCCGGCGTACCCAGGTGCAGGTATTCTGAAACCTTCTAAGAACCCTTCTCTAAGAACTTTGTCAGCTTTCGGGCAGTGATATTTATTGAGCCAGGGGATAATGGTGCTGATTATTACGGGGGATCCTGCATTAGAAACGGCTGCGCTCCAAATCCCGGTTCTTTCCCCCTTAGTCTTTTTTTTCTCTTGAGGCATCTGATCTCAGGGTGGGAGGAGTTACCACAAATTTTGCAGACATGCCTGAATCTACATGTCCCAGGGAGCCTGTTGCATACACGCTTGCACACACGCATTTTAAAATCCCAACAGGCCCTTTTCTTCCCTCCCCCCCTGCCTGTTACCCTGAGGGGCCTGCCCGAAAGGGCTCACCCCTGACTGTATACTGAGTAAAGCCCCTGTTGATGGTGACCTACCCCAGATGTCTCAAGTGAATGATCATGTCTTCCTGGTTCCAGCATAATGTACGATCTGCTGCTTTCGCCCTTCTGAATTCTTTATCGTTACTGTTCCTGTCCTGACCTCCATATGTGTCATGCTTGCATGTGATCCTATTGTGGTAGCATGCCAAATCCGTTCCTGGCTCCGGGAAACGCTCGCACATGATTGCTGTGTAAGTAGTAAACCTTTTCCCTAGTTCGCCAGATTTTCCTCCACCCTGTACTTCAGGACAACACTGGCCCATTCCCTGGGCAGTAGCCATTCCTTTTTTCTTGGCCTCCTCCCGCTCTGCATCGTCTATCAACAAGGAGAATATGTTAACATACTCCCCTTTCCAAATCTTTTCTTTTGTCTCCTTGGACAAATGCCACCCCAGGGGTGGCAGGGGTTTGTCCTTACCTGCTGTTGTGACCTCTGTTGGCTTGAATGCTCCCATGCTTGCAGGTGACGGTGGCATTATGGGAACAATGGCGTTCTCCTCCGTTGCTGCAGTTACTGGCAGCGCCCCGTCTGCCGGTACTGCTGGTCCGTCGTTTGGCTTAGCCGTGCTAAGTTCCTCAATTATCTTCCTGGCCCTCTCCGTGGCATCCCCTCCAGCCCCAGATGCCCCAACGGGCGACCAGTTCCCCACCTTCTCCAACCAAGGGAGGAGTGCTGCCAAATTGTCCACCTGTGGCTGCGCTGGAATAGCCCCCCTAGAGGGCCACTCCCTGCAATACCTGCGACTGCGGGATCCCCTGAACCTGCATGGCCCGCTCGTTGTTCACCACTTGGGGCTGAGAAACCAGTGAAGCCGGTACAGATTGTAAACGGTTTGCCGCAGCACTCAATAAAGTAAAGACGTTGTGTACAATGACAATATACAAGCATATTCCAGAAAACCAATTTGACAGAAGTTGACAAGTTCCACAAGATGAGTAAATCTTGGAGTCTTTTAATGAAGATTACAGCCAGCCGACACGTGTTTCATCGCCTTAGCGACTCATCAGGGCTAGACGGCCGTGTCAACATCCGAAGGTCGCTTAGCTGGTGATAATTCCAACCCAGCCGGGCCTTCTCTAGTAGCACTAATGTCAGTGCGTCCAGAAGCGGTGAAAGTCCTGGTATAATTGTTTACACAGCATGTGCGCTTTAATACGGGCTCGGGAATCACGCAGTGTCTTTCACCAGAATTTCGACACTTCTATGGTCAGAAGTATACCATATCACATTAGTAGCAGGAAAACCTTGGTGCGGTTCCAATTATAGTGAGTATCGAGGCCGTGTGCGGCGTTTTCATGAGACGACAAGCTCGTGCAGCTTCTCCCGGGCCCGGTTCCGGGCCCGGGAGAAGCTGCACGAGCTTGTCGTCTCATGAAAACGCCGCACACGGCCTCGATACTCACTATAATTGGAACCGCACCAAGGTTTTCCTGCTACTAATGTGATATGGTATACTTCTGACCATAGAAGTGTCGAAATTCTGGTGAAAGACACTGCGTGATTCCCGAGCCCGTATTAAAGCGCACATGCTGTGTAAACAATTATACCAGGACTTTCACCGCTTCTGGACGCACTGACATTAGTGCTACTAGAGAAGGCCCGGCTGGGTTGGAATTATCACCAGCTAAGCGACCTTCGGATGTTGACACGGCCGTCTAGCCCTGATGAGTCGCTAAGGCGATGAAACACGTGTCGGCTGGCTGTAATCTTCATTAAAAGACTCCAAGATTTACTCATCTTGTGGAACTTGTCAACTTCTGTCAAATTGGTTTTCTGGAATATGCTTGTATATTGTCATTGTACACAACGTCTTTACTTTATTGAGTGCTGCGGCAAACCGTTTACTTATTAGGAGTAGTGTTCTTACTCATAGGAGTGGTTTGGGTTTGTCCACTCGCCGTACAGCACCAGATAACTCTTGTTTTTCTGAAACCATATGCGTATAAACAGGCAGTGCACCCTTTTACTGATAAAAAACCTCCGTTCTTCCAGTCCGGTACAGATTGTACCTGGGGCTGAGGAACAAGTGGAGCCGGTACAGATGGGACCTCCTCCCCAGATACAGATGGGCCCTCCTCTGAACCCTTCCCCTTCTTTGCTCTATTCCTCTTTGGCAATGGCGGCGAGTAAGGTTTGGGGGGCAGTATCGCCTGCCTAGGCCTGCTCCCTGCTCTCTTATCCAGTCCCTTGGTCTTCTCTTACAATTCCGCCAAACCCTGCTTCATCTCCGCCATTTCCCGTAACATCCTGTCCATCAACGCCTCCATGCGGAAGGGCCGCTCACCCCGCTTAGCATTAGGGGCCATTGCTTCTCCCCCCGTACGAGGTCTCAAGAGTCACCCAAAACCTGCTCCTTGCACAATTATCCGAGCTAGGACCCCAAACCTTTACCTGAAGTTGCAGCAGGCGCCCTTCCTTCAAGAAAGCTTCTGCAGAATCTTCTGGTTGCTTCCTGCAGCACAATGAGGTTAGGGTAGAAAAGAAAATTAAAAGGGGGGTACTTCACGCTGGGAGGCACAACCTCTCCGAGTCCTGAAACAAAATCCAGTATAGCATGTAGCCACTCCTAACGCCAGCAACAGATAACCATTGTCGCTACCCAAGGGGATCCAATCGCCGGACCCGCAGTACCTGCTCTCCGCTTAATGCCTCCTGCCCAAGGGTCCCGCCGAACACACCCGCTGCTCCGACAGCTGCTCTCGCTCCTGTAATCAAGCACTGCTCCTTCATCAAGCGCTGTAATCAAAATCAACATGCCCGAGGCGCTGCCGCTGCTCCGATCCTATGAAAGAAACAAAACATAAAATAAAAGTGACCTGGGCCTCCTACCGCCCGATCCACACAGCGGCACTTCCCAGGCAGGGGGGCAGACACAAAGAGAATGCCCCCTCATCTGGGGCAGGAATAGATAGTGGAGTGAGGAGGGGCGCAGAACCAGTTCCAGCTGGCCTACCCCTCCGTCCCAGCCATACCACCCGACCCGGAAGTGCTACTAAACGCTTCCGATTCAGATGACGCCCGGGGGTATGCCTGACCCCGTGTTAAGGCGGGGGTGCCGCATCAATTCTGCGTGCTGCACGCCCACCCCCCCTTTGCCACTGGGGCCGACGCGACCACCATAATGGCAGCTGGCTCTATGCTGAGCCCACCTTTCAATATGACGATTTGATGTGGAATATGAATTGGTTGGTTGCAGTAAAAGCAGTAGAAGCAGTAACGGCCAGCTTGTTTTTTAAATAAGAAAAATATTGTGGTGGTGCAGTGGACTAAGGGTCAGATGTAGGAGCCGAAATACCGGTCGGTAACGGCCGATTTCGGCCGTTACCGACCGGTATTTAGTAAGTGGCATGTAGGGGCCCTATTTTACCGATTAGGTAAATTTACCGAATCAGTACATTTACCGAATCGGTATTTTGTACCGATTCGGTAACTTCCTGATGTAGGTGGGACTCTTCTGAGTCCCAAAGGCCTTACAGATTCGGTATTTTACCACCCAATCCAATTGGGTGGTAAAATACGGAATCCAGGTGTGCATGCACATGTGTGCATGCACACCTATGCCATGTGACAGCCAGACATGCCCTTAGGGCATGTCTGTGTGCCACATGGCACACATGCCAGTATTTGGGGTGCTAGAGGGTGTCAAAGTGACACCCCCTGCACCCTTGCTGGAATCGGTATTTACCGAATCGGTAAATACCGATTCGGTAATGCCCATTGATTCCTATGGGCTTCAATGCCCATAGGAATCAATGGGCATTACAGATTCGGTAATTCAATTACCAATTTTACCTACATCTCCCCCCTTCTATTTTACCGATTCATAAATACCGAATCGGTAAAATTTGGTATTTATGAATTGGTAAAATAGAATTTCCTACATCTGGCCCTAAGTACTTCTAGTGAAGGAATCAGTGTTTGATTACATTGCAAGATCAAATTCTCAAGGACACCCTAATTTTTTCTGCGGTAAATAAAATGCGTACCGTTGAGTCGCTTTTCTCCCGGAATTCTGTGCGGCATTACTTTGAAACCACACACAGTGATAGGCCATGTTGCCGTGACTGACTCATTGGCAGCACCTTCCTAAAGCACAAATACCTTCAAATTGGCGTGCTGTAATTGAAAGAAGGTAGGCGTGTTAAAATGAAGATTTGACTTCATTTCGGAGCCAGGTCGGGTATGAGCAGAGCATAAACAGAGCGCAGGCATCGCTTTTGAAAAACAGGTGCTGAAATCTTTATTGTAGCGCGTAGATGGTGAGTTCCTCACAGCGATTTGTGGTTAATGATTCCTATGAATGCAATGCTTGCGGTTTTGCATTAGGCATATGCCTATTCAGCTGTTTTATGCATTTCCACTTGTTGCTGGGTACTGGGATTCATATGTGAACCCACAATCATAAACTGCCAAATAAACGTGTTACTTTATTTGTAGCCTGTATTGACACGGAAAATATGCCCGGTAGATATAAGAGCGTTTCCTTGGAAATAGGTGTTTCACTTATGCTCCTGTCCTCTATAAACCAAAGGTGTTTCTGGCATGTGTTTCGTATCCCCCTGAGGTTTTGTGTGATTTCCACACAAGCTCCACACTTTTTAACTGTGGCTGCAGCAGTACATTGAAAGACAAAAGGAGCATGTGTTCTTGGTCTGTTTCCAAGAATTTGTTGTGACGTAGGTTAGTCACTGTTGGATATGGAGATTACGTATTTAGGATGGACCGTCTTCTGTGCACAGAGCACACATTGATCAGATAAGGGGACAGCCTCTCTGTTGCTCGTTATTGTGAAATGAGAGCTAATCTAGGTCAAAGGGCCAGCTTGTCTCTGTGACACAAATGATTTGTGCTTCTGAGACAGTACCTATGTTAAGGCCTCAATTTCCTTCATAACAACGTTAATACCCTGATTCCGACTTAAAATGTGCTGGAAAAATGCAAGGCTTGGCCTGATTTTTTTCCAGGTTTTCTGAGGTGAAAAACGCCTTCAAACCATCCCGGGGAAAGTTAGGCTCGCTTGGTTTCCTCGCTCATTTGGTCTAGCTGGAGGTAGTATTCATGCCTAACCACTTTTGAAATTCACCAGCCGCCCCTGACAATGGCACAAATAGATAATGTAACACAGTCTTGAAACAGACACACTTCCTGGAGCATAAGGTTAGCGCTCCACGCATGAACGCATCTCTGCTGCGGTCCCGCCCACTTCCTGTTTAATAGCAAGTGCGCCAAGCGGACGCGCGCAGTAGACCTCATTCAGCTGATAAACTTTACCAAGACAGCTACAATCAGGACAAGCAGCAGACTGCCAGAATTTTAACCTTTACTTGTTGTATTGTTGTTTTTAAAAACTGCTCTTTGATTACCTGTACTTCTGGTGTCCCCCTGGTCCATCACGGCGTGTGCCGATTGCACGGAGGGGCCAAGCACCATCTTGCTCTTGAAACAGACACACTTCCTGGAGCATAAGGTTAGCACTCCATGCATGACAGCATCTCTGCTGCGGTCCCGCCCACTTCCTGCTTAATAGCAAGTGCGACGAGCGGACGTGCGCAGTAGACCTCATTCAGACGATAAACTTCACCAAGACAGCTACAATCAGGTCAGGCATCTGACTGCCAGAACTTTAACCTTCACTTGTTGTATTGTTGTTTTTAAAAACTGCTTTTTGATTACCTGTACTTCTGGTGTCCCCCTGGTCGGTCACGGCGTGTGCCAATTGCACGGAGGTGCCAAGCACCATCTTGCTATTGAAACAGACACACTTCCTGGAGCAAAAGGTTAGCGCTCCACACACGACAGCATCTCCGCTACAGTCCCGCCCACTTCCTGCTTAATAGCAAGTGCGCCGAGCGGACGAGCGCAGTAAACCTCATTCAGCCGATAAACTTCACCAAGACAGCTACAATAAGGTCAGGCAGCTGACTGCCAGAATTTTAACATTCACTTGTTGTATTGTTGTTTTTAGAAACTGCTCTTTGATTACCTGTACTTCTGGTGTTCACCGACGAACTCAAGAGCTCCAAGAAGAACTGCCGAGCCCTCGAGAGAACCTGGCACAGAGACCCAACACCGGACAACATGACTGCCCTCAAGCTCGCCACCCGAAAACACCACAAACTCATCCACGCCACCAAGAAAACGGCATTCAAGGAACGACTGGACAACAACGCACACAACAGCAAGGAACTCTTCAACATCGTCAAAGAGCTCTCCAACCCCAACGCCGGAAACAACGACATCACCCCTTCGCAAGACCTCTGCAACTCCCTCGCCTCCTACTTCCACAACAAGATCGCGGACATACACAACAGCTTCAGCACCCAACCGACGAATGCCACAACCGAACCACCGCCCCCCACCACCACCCTCCGCACCTGGACTCCGATCAGCACTGAAGACACCGTCCGCACGATGAACTCCATCCACTCTGGATCTCCGACCGACCCCTGCCCGCACCACATCTTCAACAAGGCCGACGCTGTCATCGCAACCCACCTGCGGGACATCATCAACACCTCCTTCGACACCGCTACCTTCCCGGAGAGCTGGAAGCACGCCAAACTCAGCGCCCTACTCAAGAAGCCATCGGCCGACCCCACCGACCTCAAGAACTATCGCCCCATCTCGCTGCTCCCGTTTCCTGCAAAAGTCATCGAGAAGACCGTCAACAAGCAGCTGGCCGCCTTCCTCGAGACGAACGGATCCCTCGACCCCTCGCAGTCTGGCTTCCGGGCCAACCACAGCACCGAGACCGCCCTGATCGCAGCCACCGATGACATCCGAGCGCTGCTCGACAACGGAGAAACAGCGGCCCTCATCCTCCTCGACCTCTCCGCGGCCTTCGACACTGTCTGCCACCGTACCCTAGCACAACGCCTCAGCAATGTCGGAGTCCAGGAGAAGGCACTGGAGTGGATCATCTCCTTCCTCGCCGGAAAGACACAGAGAGTCCGCCTCCCTCCGTTCAGATCTGAAGCCACCGAAGTCATCTGCGGCGTTCATCAAGGCTCCTCGCTCAGTCCAACCCTCTTCAACGTCTACATGAGCCCCCTCGCAGACATCGCACGCCAGCACAACCTCAACATCATCTCCTACGCCGACGACACCCAGCTGATCCTCTCCCTCACCAACGACCCCGCCACCGCCAGAGCCAACCTTCACGAAGGGATGAAAGAGGTAGCCGAATGGATGAAGAACAGCCGCCTGAAACTGAACTCGGACAAGACGGAAGTCCTCATCCTGGGATCCTCACCCGCCGCTTGGGACGACTCCTGGTGACCCCCCGCCCTAGGCAGCGCACCCAAACCAACAGACCACGCACGCAACCTGGGCTTCATCCTGGACTCCTCCCTCTCCATGACCAGACAAGTCAACGCCGTCTCCTCATCGTGCTTCAACATCCTGCGCATGCTACGTAAGATCTTCCGGTGGATCCCCACCGAGACCAGGAATACGGTCACCCAGGCCCTCGTCACCAGCCGTCTGGACTACGGCAACTCCCTCTACGCCGGAACCACCGCCAAACTCCAGAAGAGACTCCAGCGGATCCAGAACGCCTCAGCACGACTCATCCTGGACATCCCCCGTCGCAGCCACATCTCCGGACACCTGAGAGACCTGCACTGGCTCCCGGTCAACAAGAGAATCACCTTCCGTCTCCTCACCCACGCACACAAAGCCCTACACAACCAAGGCCCAGGATACCTCAACAGCCGCCTCAACTTCTACGCTCCCAAACGCCAGCTTCGATCGACCAGCCACGCCCTCGCCGCCGTCCCCCGCATCAGAAGAGCCACCACAGGGGGACGGTCCTTCTCCTACCTCGCCGCCAAGACATGGAACTCCCTCCCCACCCACCTCCGCCTGACCCAGGATCACCTCGCCTTCAGGAAGCAACTCAAGACCTGGCTGTTCGAGCAGTAGCGGACCCCCCTCCCCCAGCGCCTTGAGACCCTCTGGGTGAGTAGTGCGCTATATAAATGCGATGATTGATTGATTGATTGATTGGTGTCCCCCCTGGTCCATCACGGCGTGTGCCGATTTCATGGAGGGGCCAAGCACCTTCTTGCTCTTGAAACAGACACACTTCCTGGAGCATAAGGTTAGCGCTCCAGGCACGACAGCATCTCTGCTGCAGTCCCACCCACTTCCTGCTTAATAGCAAGTGCGCCGAGCAGCCCCTTGCAGCAGACCTCATTCAGCTGATAAACTTTACCAAGAAAGCTACAATCAGGTCAGACAGCTGACTGCCAGAATTTTAACCTTCACTTGTTGTATTGTTGTTTTTAAAAGCTGCTCTTTGATTACCTGTACTTCTGGTGTCCCCCTGGTCTGTCACGGCGTGTGCCGATTGCACGGAGGGGCCAAGCACCATCTTGCTCTTGAAACAAACACACTTCCTGGAGCATAAGGTTAGCGCTCCAAGCACCATCTTGCTCTTGAAACAAACACACTACCTGGAGCATAAGGTTAGCGCTCCACAGATGACAGCATCTCTGCTGCGGTCCTGCCCACTTCCTGCTTAATAGCAAGTGCGCCAAGCGGACGTGTGCAGTAGACCTCATTAAGCCGATAAACTTCACCAAGACAGCTACAATCAGGTCAGGCAACTGACTGTCAGAATTTTAACCTTCACTTGTTGCATTGTTTTTAAAAACTGCTCTTTGATTACCTGTACTTCTGGTATCCCCCTGGTCCGTCACGGCGTGTGCCGATTGCACGGAGGGGCCAAGCACCATCTTACTCTTGAAACAGACACACTTCCTAGAGCATATGGTTAGCGCTCCACGCACGACAGCATCTCTGCTGCGGTCCCATCCACTTCCTGCTTAATAGCAAGTGCGCTGAGCAGACACGCTCAGCGGTGCGCCGGCGGCGCACCGAAGGGACGCCAAAGGCAAGCCTGTCTGCGCCCCTCCCCGCCTGTCCATCGCCAGACGCCAGGTACCCTGCCTGTTTCAAATTCTACCTTGGTTACTCTGATAGCCGATGGTTATTATCAAATATACTAGTCAGCAGCTCCACTCCATAAACACTGCTCCTTACCCTCCACAGAGAAACTCCCTATCCTTGCAGACTAACACCTGCACGGATCAGGAACCTTCCACGCATACTCAGCAATACTTAAAGGCTCCCAGCTACATCAATCACAGTAAAAGCGGGCCCTCACCTCATTCGCCTACTCTCCTAAATTGCCTATACTGAAATGCCCAATCCCTCCCTAAGCACACACTAGAAATATGGTCGCTACTAGACACTGAAAAACCAAACCTATTCTTCATTCCAGAAACCTGGCTCCAAGAGTCATCTACACCAGACATCTCTATAGCTCTACCTCACGACTACAAGATATATAAACTGGGCCAATCCGGGAAAAGAGGAGGGGGCACTGCAATCATTCATAGGTCATATATTAAACTACACGTCATTGACTCCCACCTAGAAAACTGGGGCGAAATGTGCATCGCCACCATAAGAACTGAGTATGTGGAGTCATGGAAGGTTGCCCTCGTATACAGACCCCTGGGTATTAAAACCCACTTTGTCAACAAGCTCATGGAGATAATAGTCCCACATGTCCTGGCTCCCTGTAATTTCCTCCTATTAGGGGATTTTAATTATCACACAGCACAAACACTCGATCCTCACACCAGCAATCTGATCACCAGCATCAACTCTTTAGGATTAAACATGCTAGCCACCAGCTCTACTCACATTGCAGGCCATTCACTAGATCTATTGTGCACAAACTCCCCGAAAGTCAAGATCAAACAAATCCTCCCTGTCTTATGGTCTGACCGTTATGTTGTCAATTTTCACATCTCTGTAATCTCAACACAGCCCCAGACTAGAAAACAAGTAAAACTGAGCCGACCATGGAACAAGATCAACCTGGACTCCTTCCCCACTCATTTCACATCCCCCTCATCACAGAGTTTACCAACCCTAATAAAGCAGCAGTCGACCTAGAACGTGCCATCACCTCGACTTTAGACATAATTGACCCCAAGAAGGTATCTATATCTCCTAACAAACTTTCCCCATGGTTCACCTCAAATCTGGAAAAAACAAAAATCTGTCAGTGTCGTGAGGCTGAGCCTTTCATTCACACAGTGTTAGGTTTATGTGAGCTTATTAGAAGTTTAAACGCCATTTTTCCTTTCTGCTGCCTTTTTGCACATGGCACACACTTTATTAATTGTTTAGAGTTTGGCAGAGTGTTTTGCTTCACACAAGAATAATGTGTTTTTCTACATTAGTAGCCTTGCTTGGTAAGCTTAGTCTGAACAGTGAGTGCAGAGGCCTTCACGGTTATTTCAACACTGTGGTTGTTGTTCGGGCTGATCAGCGCCCGTTCTAAACATAACACATATGCAGCTGTGGCCACCTCTGATATTGGCCCGTTTAATAATGCACTGCGTAGGCATGATCACACACACTTGGAGAACTTTCGTATGCTGAGAGCTTGTGCAGAATTTGATGTGATCCACTTCTGCTAAATACCAGAGGTATGGGGCCGCCTATGTAATCCCAAGAGACCTTCTGTAGTTATAAAATAACGTACTAGCAAGGTAGGGTGAAATATAGGTATATTTGAAACCTGTTTCCATTTAGCATTATAACTTGCTTTCTCCCTTTGTATTTTATGGAATAGTAACTATGCTGACAATCTTGTTTCTAATAATATGTCTGCTTGTATTAGCTAAGGTGTTGCGCATGAGAACACGGCGTTAGAAATAAATATTTCAAACTTGCTTGTGTCTCTTTTTACTCCCTGTTTTGGACTGGTATGAGAGTATAACGAAAGAGTGTTCTTGTTTTCCTCATTGCTTGAGGTAACCTAAGTTGCATGTTCTGGGTTGTCTAATCATTGGTTTCTTTGCTATATGACTAACAGCTAATGTGACACTGATGCTAGTCTGGTAGGGGATTTTGGGTACTAAGGTGAGTTTTGGCACATCCTAATTCACTAAGGTCCTAATTCTCTGTGCACAGTTCTGTGATGGAGCAGAATCCCTGCAACATCAGGTCAGCTGAACGGAAACGGCGACAAACAAAGAACTTAATAGACAGACAACAATATAAAGCAGCTCACAGATCTCTACATGAACAAGATCGCAGCGGCAAAAAAAGCCTACCAGGGAATAGGATAAATCTGGCAGCCAACTCTCACAGAGAGTTATACAAAATAGTTAAGAAATTCACTAATCCCCTTGCCTGTCAGCCACCACTCACCTAGTCCCAAGACTGGGTCAACTCTCTTTCATTCTATTTCCATGAGAAAATTAACAACATCCATAAACTTTTCCCCCAATCAACAAACCCAATTTTGACCAGCCTACCACCTAAAAAGATTACCATGGAACCCTCTCCCCTGCACACCACAGCCCTTAAAGAATTTCAACCTTTCTCAGAAAAAGAAGTAGCATCCACATTGAACAAAATTAAATCGGGATCCCCAGACAATCCAGCCTCTTCTCAAATTTTAGCAAAAATAGCACCTGCCTTGCTTCCCGACCTAACAAAAATCCTTAATCTTTCACTATCTCACTCTTCTGTTCCCTTGCACTGGAAGGAGGCCACGATTAGACGAATCTTAAAGAAACCCTCTGCCGACCCTAAACAACTTTCTAACTACCGCCCTATCTCCCTTCTGCCACTGGTTGGAAATATCATTGAACCCTTGAGAAATAAGCAACTAGGCAAATATCTAGAGGCAAACAAACTCCTGGATCCATCACAATCAGGATTCAGAGTGTTTCATAGTACTGAAACTGCCCTACTTGAGATAGTAGATAATATCAGGATGCCCCTCGATGCAGGACAATCCGCCATTTTGATCCTGCTCGACTTGTCGGCTGCCTTCAACACCATCTCACACCACATTCTATTAGAACGTCTGGCAGAGAGTCAAAGGCTCAGCCTTACTCTAGATTAAAAGTTACCTGACTGAAAGGCACTTAAAGGTCCAAATAGGATAATTTACCTCAATTAACCAGTAAAATGATAAAGGTGTTCCCCAGGGATCAATACTGAGCCCTACGCTCTTTAACCTATATGTATCCCCCCTGGCACAAGTAATCTGAGCACACAGTTTTGAAACTGTGTCCTATGCTGACAACACCCAGCTACTGATCACCTTAGGCCCTGACCCCAGTGATACCAAACTGAGATTCCAAAAGTGCATGGGCTCAATAAAGGACTGGATGACCAACAACTTTTTGATGCTTAATGCTGGCAAAACAGAGATCGTGCTTTTTGGAAACGCCAATATGCATTGGACAGATGAATGGTGGCCACCAACACTGGGACCCTGCCCCTCTCCCAAGACCTCAGTCAGGAACCTAGGGGTGACAATTGATAATAGGCTGTCCATGACCAAAAATGTCAACAAGATAGTGCACACAAGCTTTGGACTGATGCGCAGTCTAAAGACATTTTTTTAATGGATCCCCCTTCCGTCCCGCATGCCCTTAGTCCAAGGCCTAATTATAAACCGTATGGATTATGGAAATGCTCTGCTGGCCTCCATCAATGAGAGTCTCCTGGATGAGAGTCTCCTGGCAAAACGTCAGGTTCTGCAAAACACCGCGGCCAGAATGGCGCTTGATCTTCCACCCCGCATCCCTTCTGTGCCCAGCCTCAGGACTCTACAGTGGTACACAGTCAAAATATCGAGTATTAAATATCGACCTACCATAATATCGTGTATGAAATTTCGAAGGAGCAGAATATCGATGTCAAGAATATCGTTGGACAGAATATCGACCCTAAGGTAAGTAATATCGAAATTCTTTATATCGATGTAAGTAATATCGAAGTTTGTAATATTGATAGCATATATATCGATGTCACAAATTTCGATGACACTAATATCGATATTTGTATTATTTTATAGTTTTTTATTATATATGTGTTATATGTTTAAATTAAGTATTTAAAATAATTAATATTATATGTGTATTAATTTTATATAATAATAAATGTATTTATAAGCAAATTATATGTTTTAGTACCTGAGCGGGTTGTGGGTTTATAGGGGAATAGGGTGGGAAGTAATTTAATTATGGTAAATTGATTATTAATTATTAGAATTTATTAATAAATTATAATTAATTGGTAATTATTTTTAATTAATTGGAAATTAATTTTAATTAATTGATTAATTGATATATATGTTCTGTAGCGGGTTGTGGGTTTATAGGGGAATAGGGTGGGAAGTAATTTAATTATGGTAAATTGATTATTAATTAGTAGGATTTATTAAGAAATTATAATTATTTGGTAATTATTTTGAATTAATTGGTATATCATTTTAATTAATTGATTAATTGATATATATGTTCTGTAGCGGGTTGTGGGTTTATAGGGGCATAGGGTGGGAAGTAATTTAATTATGTTTAATTAAATATTAATCAGTAGGAATTATAAAATAATTTTAATTAATTGGTCATTAATTTTAATTAATAGTTAATTAATATTAATTAATTGGTAAATAATTTTAATTAATTCATAAATGGATAAATGTGTTATGTTGCGGCTAGTGGATTTATAGGGGAATATGGTGGGAAGTAATTTAAATTTCATTAAGTAATAATGTATTAAAAATAATTGTATTGTTAATAATATAATTGTTAATTAATTATTAATTGGTAATTAAATATTATAAAATAGTATTTTTTATATTTATTATTTGTGAAATCTATTTAGCTAATCAAGTTTTTTATAATTATGTATAGGTATTGTATATGGTTTATATTTATTTAATTGTTTATATTTTTATTATTTAAAAAAAGCTTTTATTTATAAGTATGTTATTTTAACCCCTACGGTATCCAACACTTTCCCTACTGTTGCACTCTCTGGAGTGGGAATAGTAATTTTTACCCCTACGCTATCCGACACTTTCCCTACTGTTGCACTCTCTGGAGTGGGAATAGTAATTTTTACCCCTACGCTATCCAACTCTTTCCCTACTGTTGCACTCTCTGGAGTGGGAATAGTAATTTATACCCCTACGCTATCCAACGCTTTCCCTACTGTTGCACTCTCTGGAGTGGGAATAGTAATTTTTACCCCTACGCTATCCAACGCTTTCCCCACTGTTGCACTCTCTGGAGTGGGAATAGTAATTTATACCCCTACGCTATCCAACGCTTTCCCTACTGTTGCACTCTCTGGAGTGGGAATAGTAATTTTTACCCCTACGCTATCCAACGCTTTCCCTACTGTTGCACTCTCTGGAGTGGGAATAGTAATTTTTACCCTACGCTATCCAACTCTTTCCCTACTGTTGCACTCTCTGGAGTGGGAATAGTAATTTTTACCCTTACGCTATCCAACGTTTTATATAATTAATTTAAAAAATATTGCAAGTATATTTAATTATTTTAATTTTTATTAATGTTATTGTTTTGTTTGTAAATGTATTTGTAATTTAGAATATAATTAATTAATTAATAAATTAGTAAAATAATTATAACAACCTATTTTTCAGTACATATATATTATATATTTACTGTATATATTTAAATAATGTCTTATTATTATATATGTATTATTTATTAATTTTAAACATTATTAGATACTTTTAACTATGTAGATTTTATTCATTAGTATTATTTACTTTATTTTACATTTATATTTTACAAGAAAAAAACCGATATTTTTAACATCGATATTTTTAACATCTATATTATTTTTTCGATATTTTTGTACTTACCATGTTCTAGATAGGATGTTGATATTCTTGCCCTCGATATTTTTGACTCGATGTTCCTGTAGGTCGATATTTTGTAGGTCGATATTTTGTCAGTGAGCCCTCTACAGTGGCTCCATATAAAGAAACGCATAAAATTCAAGTTATGCTGCCTAGTCCATAAAACCATCAATGGACAATAACCAAAATATCTAGAAAAAAAATTCAAAAACCACTGTCCGATCAGAACTCTAAGATGCTCCAGTAAGCTGCTTCTAACTAGTCCCAAAGTTCGCACAGTTCGAAACGGCGACAGAATCTTCTCTAAAATAGCCCCTGAAACTTGGAACGCCCTGCCCCAACACATTAGGACCAAACCCAACCACCTGAGATTCCGAAGAAACCTAAAAACCTGGCTTTTCTAACTGTCTGACTACCTGTCCCAGCTTTTGAGGATCTGCCAGTGCTCTGAGACCTACGGGTGATTTATGCACTATATAAGTACAAATATAAATACAAAATACAAAATATAAATACAAATACAGTCCATCCTAGTGTCTCCCTCCAACATATGCCTTCTCAGGGCCATAAATGTTAAACAAGATATTTCAGAATGGACAACCCAGTGCAAGAACCAGCTTAGTGGATTACGAAAGGGACCTGCAGAGCTGCTCAAAGCTGCCAGCTCATGAAAACTATAAACTGTGTGCCTGTCTCTCACACTTCTTATTCCATCACACTGCTAAGCGATGCGTCCCATAGCAAGATAACCACATCTAGCGGTCATCACTCATGACATGGAAACATTCCTACATAGGATCAAAACAAAGGCAACATTCACCTGTACATCCTACACGATGTTGCATACTGTCTATGTAGGCTAGCACGCCAGTGTCCCACATAGAGGTAGTAAATGCTACATAAATGTTGCAATACAATACAATACCTTACATCCTCTCTGCCAACATTTTTGATCATTCAGAAATGGACAGAATGCCAGTTTCAAGTGGTGTGCGCACATAAAAGAAACACCAAATGTAAGAAACATATGTGAAGGCCCGATGATGGCTGGACCTAACAACCTTTACAAATTATGCTTAGTAACTGCTCAATACAAACAAGCAGTGGCAAAACCAATAAGTGTGGTGTTGGCAAAGGTGCATTTTTTTAATAACCCTTTTTGCAAAAAAGACATAAGCATTAAAAGTTATAAAGCAATAAAACGAAGCAACATAGAAATTCATAAAGGTAGCGATCACGTTTGCAAAAAAAAGTCCCATCAAAACGTGACCCAACAAAAAAATGAATTACAAAATTAAATGAAAGAAAAAATAACAGCAGCGATTGACCTACCAACCACAGCACTGAAGTGGACTGCTTTCCAGCTGGATGTGCACATGTGTAAAAGCAAAATGCTATCACTCACAGTGAAGAGACCCAATGGCTAAAGTAGGCAGACTCACCACCCCATGATGTAGGCTGTGGTGGGTGGAAGAAAAAGGTAAACGAAACTTGAACAGAACAATGGATGGCAAATCTCTGGCACAAGGCTATATGCTTCTTGAGAATATAAGATGGATACAAACTTGGAGTTGGTTAATATTATGTTACTGTTTGTTCTATGTATTGAACTTCAGTGGCGTCCTCTTTCGACCAGTGCTGTATTAATAATATTGACTACTCCAGCTTTAAACCTTATGGTAGAAAGACAGTGAAAACCTAACACTCATCCTAGCATAAGAAAGGGGCAGAGAGAAACTAGACAATTTACACTTATGAAATTGATGCTGCAAAGTGCAATATGATAGATTAATTTCTCGATGGCGGAAATCTGAGTTAAACTAAGTACGGTTTAGGAGGAGTGTGTGAATATGTGGGGGACCTTAAGCTCATAGTCAGTCAATACATGTCACTTAAATTTCTGTTATCCAGGTTTGGTGTGCGGAGCGCCATTTATTTTCTATTAGAACATTGGAATGTTGGGAGCTCCATTGCAGACAATTGAGTGCTCCCTGCTTCTACGGGCCGGTAAAGGCCCGCAGAGCAACATTCCAATGTTCTACAAAGGCTTCTCGAAGCTCGAGGGGATTTATATCCCCTCAAGCTTCGAGAACCCTTTGTTTAATTTGTTAGAACATTCTGCCCTCTAGTGGCAGAATGTTCAAATTGCCTTATAGCCCTTCGTAGCAGGGCTATACCAGCAGTTAAAGTCCCGCTGTCTCGTTAAAGTCCCTCGCATTCGGCTCGGGCCTTTAAAGATTCAGCTGGCCTTTAATAGCCGGTATAGCCCGCTACGGCGGGCCATAAGGCTATAGTACATTTGGAAATAGAAGCCTTTTTGATGAATGTTGACACAAGGTGGTGGTGGTGGGGGTTGGAAATATTCAGGCACATGGTTAAGTAGCTAGTATCTTTACATCATAGGCACCCAATGAGAAGGGTTTGTGTTTTTTTCCCACTTGAAATCAAGAGGTAATCTGGTGTTGGCCAAAACTTTGTTAGCAGTCTATTCGATGCTTTCCTGAAATATATGGTTTCTCTTGGTGTATCTATGACTTTAAAAAAAAAATGCTAGTATTGTGAATAAATTGTTTTGTATTCAAAGTGTGTTTATATAATGCTTTCCATACCTAATGTGAGGCCAAAGCACTATTTCCTCTGGAACTAGGATTTCCGATCTTCACTACTTGACCAATTTGTGTAATCTCGGGAAGTAGGCGGCTGAGAGTAAAAACTTCCCACCCAGTTAGGCAAATCTGGCAAATTTGAATTGGCATAAGGTTTTCTGACATACCCCAACTTTTCCAATGTAAGGATTTGTGGCACGCATACTCTAACAACTGTTTACCAACCACTAGATGTCCGGCCAATGAAGGGGCAAACATCTTGCAGCTTGCAAATGATCCAGTTCTATTCCCACTATGGTATGGAACTGAAGAAAGTGGGGCATGATGCATGGACGAATTGGAAAAGGCACTTTGCAGGATGGCTCTATTGGTAATTGATAGGGACTAGGCAGGGGATGTGCAGGGGATGTGCTGAGGATGGAAACTGCCTTGAGGAATGGCGGCCATGCTGTGACAGTCCTCCTGCTACCTCTTCCGGCAGCAGGAATAGTTTGTCTACTCCTCCTAAAAAAAATAACAAGCATTTACAATGCAATGGTCTTGGCATTATTAAATGTAGAGCTATTGGCATTGCTCCTGGCATTTTTTTAAAAAAACATAAATAAATGGCATTGTCATTTACATTGCCAATAGCTTAATCGTTAAATAAATGGCATTGTCATTTACAATGCCAATAGCTTAATCACTCGCAAATGCATGACCTATTGCATTTACACCCACACAGAGCCACACACACAAAGCCACCCACACACACATACAGAGCCACCCACACAGAGTCATTCACTTAGAGCCCCCTACACAGAGCCACCCTCACACAGACAGAGCCACCCACACATAGAGCCACCTACAAAAAAAGCTATCGACACATTGCATTAATGAACCCTAACTACATGTTCGAACAGCATTAGCACATGAACACAACAAATATTACCTTAACTGGAGACGATGCCCTTCCCTTATCCCTAATGTGTTACTGTACACTGGCAGCCAACTGGTTTGTGCTGTAGGGTTTTGGGCCTACTTGTCAAAATACACATTAAAAATTGTTGCCCTTGACCCCAAACCATAAGTCCTGGGCATCGGGCTATAGGAATTCAAGATCCCTGGCTTACATCTTCACGGCTGATGCAGTCAATTAAAAATGATTAAATCATAAAGTTTATTTTGAACGTTTTGTGACATGGCAGCCACTGTATTTCAAGCGGTTATAACAGATAAAGACAGTCCAACCTAGTTACTAGGGTTACAGATAAGTAACAATTTCGTCGGTTGAGCAGGTGATAACTATGAAATTAAGTAAACAGCTTTAAATGTGAACAACAACCATAGACACAATGCTACACTACACAGACATAGAACTACAATTACCACTGACACAGTATGCCACCTGACAGACAGAAGGGTGCCACTGTAGGTGTATGTACATCCAAACCTATCACTCAACAACAGAGCACCATTAGAAAAAACACACAAACCAGGCCCATTGACTTTGACAATGTTATTTAGCACATTTTTTTTTTACATTTCAGACAAATGAGTGTTAGAAATGTTATGAATAATTGAAATTGTTTCAGTTCTGCAAATGAGATTGTGATAAAACTATGAATACGATATTGGCAATGAAACAAAAAAAAAAGCATTGGCATAGCCAATAGGTCTTGCCCTTGAGACCTTATAAGTGTTTAGCCATGCAAGGATATTGTGCTGCATAACTAAATACTTATAAGGTTCCAAAGGCGAGACCTATTGGCTATGCCAATGCTTGTTATTTATTAATACGAGAGTACCTTGAAAAATGCGAGTTCAAGAAGTGCACTGTACACAAACCTCTCATGTTTGATTTACTGACCTATAAGGTCACTCCATCTATTACAAGAATCTAAGCCACATATGGGGCACACATGACAACTGCTTTGCCTCAAAATGACCCTTGGCACTTCTTGTTAAATTGCCGGCTCGATCACTTCTAATCTGCACAATAGGCATCTCAAATCTCTGTCCAATGTATGCGGTATCACGTTTCCATGCATTCAATACACTGTAATCTGCTCTACCTCTGAAAATATAGCGATTAATTCTCTATTGTGGAAGTACTCTACGCTGTGCTGTTAACACTCAATATATGCGGCGACAACATTCTACGCAAAAAGATCTTAGATACGGCGCACGGAAACATGGCTGGAGTTGGCGCTAAACACGATAAGAACTCAATAACAGGGTGCTATACGCAATAAGACAAAATAACAGGCATTGTCAAAGCCAATAGGTCTGGTTATGACAGACCTGATTATGACTGTATCTACTCTCCTGTTTACAGTTCCACTTCTACATTATTATACCCCATTCCTCTCAAATTCACATAGGTGACCAACGGAAGGTGTAACCATAATTCAGCTCGCATTTTTCCCTATCAAAGCTTCCTTCTGGGACTATGGTACTTTTATGGACTACACTGCAATGGAATAAGAAACCAGGCATTTTTTTTACGTCAAAAGGAACCTTTATCGCAAGCTTTGGACAGCTACAATCCATGAACTATGAAGAGGATGTGGCTTTATGGCCAAACTTCCGGAGTTTGGAACTGAGAAAGCACGTTTGAGTCTCGGCGTCCGCTCAGCATCCTGTGATTCTGGGAAAATCATGTAATCTACCCTTGCCTCAAACATAAGTGACCTTGTGTAATACAACGGGTGATTATGTAAAGTGCTCCGATACCCTTGGGTCGAGTTAGCGCTATGTAAAACTACAAGGGAAAGAAAAAACAGGAACTGGCCCGCCTTCTTTAATAATGCACACTCGTCTTTCAACACATCACCTTGCGTCCTTCCTGGTCAGCCCATTTCTTTTGCACATCTCCATATCGTTTATATCCTGTAGTTGCTTCCCACTTGTCCATAAACTGTAGCCCCAGTCATACAACTCACCTCTCGTTCCCGTTCCTCATCCCCTGGACGCTCTCATTCCATATTTGTCCATTCCCCCCCTGCTTTGCCCACCCCTTCAGACTTATTTTCACAAGCCCCCACTCCCTACTCACCCCTTCTTCTCTGCGCCGCCCGTCTCTTTCAGCGCTTGAGGTAGCATTCAAGGCGCAGTGCCTACGGCCATTAACTACAATAAATAAACCCTCTCTGCTCAGAGCGAGAACAGCCCCCACAGGAAACGGCGGCACAGAGCCCCTCCCCCTCCCAGTCCTGCAGCTTCCATCTTGGAAAGGTAGACTGGGAAACAGCGTTCGAGTCTAAAGGGGCCGTGCTAGGCGCTACTTTACACACATGTTCCAACTGCGTGCCTACGCACTGGTTTCTAAACAGGGCAACACTCTGTATCCACAAATGCGCAGCCTGGGGTTTTCTACAAGGCATTTGTGCTGCACTTGAGCTGTGTTCCGGAGTCCTGGGTGCGTGGCAGGGGGCGCTACTCGGGCTCCTCTCCCAGCTGCCGCTGCTGCTCGGGCGCCGTGTCTCACAGCAGCTTCAGACCCTCCCAGCGCGACCTCTCACACACACTCAACGCAGGCACGCCGCGCAGCCGACTGACGGTAGGCCAGGCTGAGGGAGCCCGTAAGGATCAATGTGGCACTATATGGAACAATAACTAAGCTAAACAAGCACAACGAACGGGGGGGGGAGGGCAGGACAGCAAGCCCGAACAAGGGTCAGGGGCCTGGCAGGGTTCAATAGTCAAAGAGTGAGTCACAAAAACATGACATGTAAAGGAGAGGCTTCAGAGTGGACCAGGACCGGGACCGTGCTGGCACAGACTGACGAAAAAACATCTGTGTAAAAAAAAAAAGGAAACACCCACAATGGCCCACCTCTGAATGATGAAACAAAGAGGGCGGGGCTTAAAAAACACAGAAACGCCAACGAATCTGCTCCCAGAATGATTGCCACATCTCTCTTGCAATGGCTAGCCTCCATTTATGGAGCTAGCCAATGGAAGAGAGAGGCGGGTTAAAGCCCCTGTACTGGAGATCAAAATTTCTCGGCTGCGCGACACTGCTGCTCACAGTACGCTAGACCGAGACCTAAAAATGAGCTTTGCAGTTCTGGAAGCACACAGTTAAAAAAATGCAGCGTTGCAAGTCCCGCACATTCTGAGGGGGTCTTACTTCTAAAACTATATAAAAATTATAGTATCAACTCTCAGGTCCAAACCAGTGAATGAGCTCTGCGTCACAACAGAAACCAGAAGGAAGAAACAGGTTTCGGTCACTGACCACTCTCGCCAGTGAAATAAATGGTTGTGTGATGGGAAAATAAAGACTCACAAATATCCCTGTCTCAAACCAGGATGTCCTTTCTGCAGTGAACATATTTGTGCTAGTGGTCAGAACCAGCAGCATCTGCGAAAGGGGGGGATGAAAAAACTGGGGGTGGGTTGTTTCTCAAAGGGGCCTAGCCAATGTAATTAAGGGTGTAGCTTAAAACATCAAAGCTAGAAATCTGTGCTTTGCATAGTGTGCTTCCGGACTTGTATTTTGCTGTTTCTGTCATTGCATCCGGATATATGATACAAGAAGTAACATCATACCTACAAGTCAGGACTATTGGCTTTGTTAATGGTTGTCAATTGCATAAGATAAATAAGCAGCAACTATGGCGTGTATATATTATTGAAAAAGCTTCCTCTTAAAGCCCTGGTGACACCACGACAATGTTGCAGCTCCCGAGTTTCAAAAAGATAAGGGAAATCCAGAGAGAAAATGACTCTCTTTAAAGGAATTCCCTTCCCCTACAATTCTGACCTGGCATGACGTCATGCCACAACTTCTCCACTAATGAGAAGTGAGCAGTGTGAGCTAGCGCACATCCATGGGCCTGCTGTCACTGCAATCTGGAAAAAAATGGAGCGCCTGTGCCAAGGTCCAAACCAGAGCCCGATAGAGACCCGTTTGGAGGCCCCCTTTAAAAACTGCCGGTGCTCAGCACCGGTGAGTCCTGGCCTACCTAAAGACCTGGTCCTACTCATGTGCCACAACTATTGGCTAAAATGCTTCGCTTTTATTTTATAGTTTACAGCTGACCTGAGACTGTAAACAGCCCATACGTACTACAGACAGGGGGTAGCAATTGTGCTATGGGGCCTAATGCACGCAAGGAAATTGCCTTCTTCCCCACCCCCGGGTTGCTAGCAAAACATATAACTGTGGCAAAGTGGGCGCCTTGCAACATCCCTGAGACCCAGTGCCTCTGCACCTGTTTCACAATTGATAACTACGTTTACCATTCTCTGACATGGACAGGGAATGATTTCCCCCTGTCCCCCGCCTAAATGGTGTTCAGCCACTTAGATGGACAAACCTCATCCTCCGTGGTGGGACTATCTAATTTCCTAATCCTTGTTTTGTCTGTTTTTCAGGAGTGAGGGTGAAATCTGCGTCCCTCTCTCTTTTTCCCTGTTTATCCCGACGCTCTTTCGCTCCCCCCCCCCCCCATCCCCCTTCTGCGTGTCTCACTGATATAAATCGCGTCACTGTGTGCAATGCCCCAGCCTCGCATTAGCGCGAGGATGCGGAGCCCAGATAAGTGGCGCAGGGAGTCTCGAGATTAATGCGCAGGAAATTGCCTTTGCTCCGCGTGGTGATTTTATTTCGAAGGGGTCAACGTGAAGCGAGCGCAGGAGGTTGCTTCTCTCACCAAGACGGCCCTTTGGTGGTTCAGCACGACATTACAGGCTGATGAAAGCCTGCTGTCGGCTGTCTGCCTTCTGACCCCGCAATAGAACGAAAGGGGAACAAGTGGGAAGAAGACCAAATGAGCGAATTAAAGGAGAAAAATTGTGCCCATAAATGTCAGCGCCTGCTACGAGAGAACATTCTAACGAAGCGAATTGTCACGGGTACCACGAATCCTGCAAACACTCTCCCGAGCAAAGATTGAAGAATCCACTTATCGCTGGCATTGGTGGGCATCGCTGGACTGACCTTTTACCCCATCGAGCATTTGCCTGGTGGGCTGCAAAATATAAAGAAGCATTGGCAAAACCAAAGGCCGGCTTTGTGGCAGTGCGAACCTTGCAGCCGCACCTGGCACTGACCTGGGAGGCAGGGCTATGCTTAGAAATAACTATAGTTTTAAAGGCACCTGCTTTAGAGTTCCTTGAGTGTCCATCAGTTTTCACGCAACAATAAGAACACCAACATAACTCTAGTAATGTTCCTGCTGGAGAGAGGTTGGAGTAGTATCTTGTAGCATCTTTGATTCATTATAAAGTAGCACAGAGGTTTAAAATGCCTGTTGCAAAGAAAGTGCATTAGGCAGATCAAAGAACTGTATTTTCTGTGGCTAGCTCAGAGGGTTACTTCTTTTGTCACAGAGATACTTTTGTTACAGCAGGTAATAAATACCAATCTTAACCCCTTGCATGGTGATGATGGCCCCCATCCGTCATGCACTACGGCGCTCGTGTGCTATTGACGGCTGGGGGCCGTCATAAACCCGCCCACACGCGATTCTGCTGCACAGGCAAAGAATAACGGCAACATGCAAGGGGTTAATATAGAACAGAGAGGTATGAACTGGCATTAAAGACCTGCATGCAAACTGCATAAAATAGAATGAAGCACAGATTTTTTCCTCCCCAGTCTTCCATGATATATTCCTATTGTTGGTAAAAGGGGTTCCAACCAGCGGTTTAAAACACATGAATTGTAGGTGACAGAGGAGCTATGGAAAGATGAGGATCACTTACCGAGGGTGGTAATGGGGGAATCTGTGAAGGAGCTCATGGGTGGGAGGAAGCAAAAAACGACTGTTGCACTGGGCACCATAACCAGAGCTAAAGCTAGCCCTGGCAAAACCAGTTGGTCAGGTATTGGAAAAGGTGTAATTTCTTTAATTAGGTTGAGCCTAGTGGCAGCGCGCATGCGCTCCTCGCTCTGCGAGACTGCTGTAGTAGAGTATGGGAAAGAAGCCGCGCCCACTCTCCTCCCTATTTTTCATTGGCTTGTGTCATTGTCTTTCATAGCTGCTGCCTTTGGATTCGTTAAGCTTGTTAGTCCCTCCATAGTACGCTGTGTCTTCATTTGTACCCTCCCCTGGCGACTGGCCTTTTTACTTAGGTTGTTATACAGGACCTGTTATTTAGCCTGTAAGCACTATTTACTTTATTGAGTTTCTCTTAATGCAGGCCGGACACGCGCTGCTTCAGCTGAACCGGCTTGTGTTTTTTTAAACAGTACGGCTGCCCCCGTAACACGGACGACTGCTTTCAATGGCTTTAACCCGGATTATCCCATGTCTGTTTCAACTGCCCTACGTAAAATTAATATAGAAATAATTAGCAAAAGTAATGTGAATTCCAGGTAGCACATAATCCTTTGCTAATGGGCTGAAGCCTACAACAGCACATCTGTGTTACATGTCATCTGTACTAAAGCCCCCTGATGGGTTGTTAACAAAAGCCTGTTTTATTAAAACCAACACCAATACCACCACCACCAATACCACCACCACCACTACCACCAATACCACCACCACCACCAATACCATAACCACCACCAATATACTCACCACTGCCAATACCACCACTGCCAATACTACCAACACCACCACAATCAACACTATCACCATCAACTTCACAATACCAATACCACAATACCACTACCACCAATACCACCACCACCACCTATACCACCACCACCACCATTATCAATACCACCACCACCAATACCACCGCCAATATCACCACCACCAATACCACCACCACCACCACCAATATCAACATCAGCACCACTACCACCACCAACACTGCCAATGTCACCACCACCACCAATACCACCACCACCAATACCACCACCATCAATACCACCACCTCCACCACCACCAATACCACCACCTCCAATTCCCACCACCACCAATAACACCATCAATACCACTACCAACAATACCACAACAACCAATAGCACCACCAGCAATACCCCTACCACCACCAATACCACCCCCACCACCAATCCAATACCACCACCACCAATCCAATACCACCACCACTATACAAATGCCACCGCCAATACTACCAATACTACCACCACCAATTCCATCACCACCAATACCACCAATACCAGCACCACCACCACCAATATCAATACCACCATCAAAACCAATACCAATACCACCACCACCAATACCACCACAACCTCCACGAATACCATCGCACAACCAATGCGGCCAGCACCACCACCACCAATAGCACCACCACCAATACCACCACAACCATCAGTACCACCACCACCAATACCAATACCACCACCTCAATGCCTCTTGCTCACTAGTGAGAGCAGGGGCACTGTACGAGGCTGGAGCTGCAGTCAAGACCATCCCTCCCTCCCTCCATGTCTGTCATAAAGCTCAGCCTGCCCTGCACCAGGAAGTGAAGCAAAGGCTCTCCTACAGCTGGAGTGTTTTCTTAATAGGCCAAAGTTAGCAATGACATTACCCAATGCCTCCTGCACACTCAAATCATGGAGAGGGCAGGAACTAGCCCCCGCCCTCCCGCTCTTCCTCCTGAGCCGCGACAGTGTAATCACAGAGCGAAAGGTGTTGGAGTGCTTTGTTTATAGCTCGGATCATATGTAACTCTCACTTCACACTTTGTGTCTGTGTAATTTACAACAGTTACACATATTCTTCACTGCACTATTTACCACTACTTTGAAGACGTTGCAGGCTGGTCTCTTCCTCCGATATTTACAATCTAGCAAGAGGTCGAGAAGACCCTTTATTGCAATGGAATAGGCTCACATTTGCCAGAGTTTAACTATTAGTATTGTAAATGACAATGTCTTTTATTTATGTTTTAAAACCCAAAACATAAATGAAAGGCATTGTCATTTACAATGCAATACAAATAAAGACCCAATCCAATGGCGCACAAATATATCAGTGACTCAAAAGGAAGGGGGTCCAAATGTCCTGCTCCCCACTACTCTCTTATACACATTATAAGGAGATAATGCACTGTACTCCGCCCATGTTAAAAAACCTGTTCTCCCGGACAACACTACAGAACACCAACAAATAGTGAACCCAAACAAAGTTGGTCACACAAGTCCACACCAAACATTGGACTATACTCTTAGTAGAGGAAAAAATGTGCGAGAAGCAAGAGACCCCTCACGGAAACACCACCATCGGGGTAACTGGTATGCAATTTCCAGACGGGCCCCTGTCTCATCATCGGTAGTCACTTGCTTCTCAAAGAAAATAAGAAGAAAGAAAAGAGGTGTCCAAAACAAACAACATACAATGTGACAAATAGTGAAGCGCAGAAAGATCTGCTGGTGACAAACACAACACACACAAATATAACTGAGTGCCTAAAAACAAACACAGCACACCAGTCTCTTAACCAATTTTATTCTTAGGGCGGTGATAGTGTGCTGTTTTTATATTAAAAAGGCTGGTAGCTAATCATGCATACCATTACCTGTTGCTGTAATGGTCATGCTAAACTCTGGGACCACAGGGAATTTCATAGATACTACCTGTTAGAAATGGGATTTCTGGTTGGCTAAGGCATGCGCCTAAGCCAGGCAGAAACCACCACTCCAGTCAGAGCAAGGAAGTTACACGCTGAAGATAACTCCTGCTCAACCCCTTGGAAGCTTGGCACGAGCAGTCAGGCTTCCCAGAGGGAATGTGTAAAGCGTTTGCGCAACACTCACACACAACAACGACACACTAGGCACACCACAAAAGAAACTCTGCACAAGGCAATATCAAAAATAACCTTTGTATTACCCATAAACACATTAGAATCATATTCACAAACCTGGAACTAGGTAGTACTTCACAGGGGATTATATACAGGACAGGGCCAATCGGGCCTCTGTCAAAGCCATAGGAACAGGTAAGTAATGAAACAACTAGTGACTTCTGCTAAAATACTACGCTTAGCAGAAACATAATAAATCACAGTTAAAAATGTACCGTAGTAACACTCCCTAGGTGCATACATCACCTCAGGCATAAACCGCATTATGCATAATTTTCGGGCTGTCT
Organism: Lissotriton vulgaris; assembly: GCF_964263255.1. NCBI lineage: Eukaryota > Metazoa > Chordata > Amphibia > Caudata > Salamandridae > Lissotriton > Lissotriton vulgaris. The sequence continues at coordinate 881,485,604 of NC_141697.1, read as the reverse complement.
GCTCTACCCACACCACACCCACACCAGAGCCAGATATGCAGTACACATCAGGCAGACAAAGGCACATAGCACACAGAAATGCCAACTTTTGAAAGTGAAATTTCTAATATAGTGATCATAAATCTGCGCACACCAATATGCAGCATTTATTATCACTATTACAAAAATACCAAACTTGACCATGCTGCTCCTCTCATATCAGGAATTACCACTGAAACACTTATCAGGTAATCCCTAATGCATTCCTATGAGAGGGCAGCCTCACAGCAGTAAAAATCAAAATGTCTGTTTGTTACTACCAGGAAATGTCACACAATTAAGGTACATGTCCTACCTTTTACCGACAATGCACCCTGCCATAGGGATAGCTGGGGTCTACCTTAGGGGTGGCTGACATGCAGTAAAAGGGGGGTCACAGACGTTTCACACACTTAAGGTGCCACGTCACAGCAGCAGTAAACTGCGCATGCAGGTCCTGCAATGGCAGAGGCCTGAGCCAGGTTTGAAAGGCTTCTTTGGTGGGTGGCACAATCAGCGCTGCAAGCCCACCAGTAGCATTTAATTTACTGGCCCGGGTATATGAGATACCACGTTACTGGGGACTGAGAGGTAAATTAAATACGCCAAACAGGTGTAGACCAATCTTACCATGTTTACCACCCAGAACACACTCACTTTTCACTGGACAGCAGTGCTAATGTGCCCAGAGCCCTAAAACCACCAACACAAGGTCAGAAAAAAGACTAGGAGGAAGGCAAAAGGTTCAGGGATGACCCTACAAAAAGGGCCAAGTCCAAATCTATCTATTGCTCAAAACAAGGGATCTTTACCATAAAGAAAAAGAGACACCCAACCAGTCAGGGCCATAGACTGTTCTTTGCTGTCTTCCAGTCCAATCACCCACCAGACTCAACTGGTTCACATGAACTGTGGCCCTAAATCTCAAAATCATAAGAAAGCACAAAACTTTGAATTAATTGATGCTCCACAATTTGGAATAATTTTAAGAATGCCATGGTTAACGATTCCTAATCCCAGCACATACTGGGCTAAAAACCTTTGAAATCCTGGGTTCAAGTGATCACACATTTCATCTCAACAGCTGCCGAGCAAGATAATCCCTCATCTACCGAATATGAAGACTCTCATGACGTTTTCAGTAAAAGTCAGGTGGAGACTAGGGGCCTGATGTACGACCATTGGCTTTTGCGACTTGAAAATTGTAAAACATTGCGAGTCGCAAAATCTAATATACAACAGTGTCAGAGACCCCCAAAGGTGTTGCAACATGTGAGGCTCATGAATATCAAAGAGCCCCTCGCAATTTGTGACCCCATTTATAATGGGCGGCCCTCCCAGGGATGGGGGCCTGCTGGGCTCAGCAGACCTCTATGCCTGGGACTGCTTTTCAATAGAGCAGTTTTTTTAATGCACCCATTTCCTTGAAAGAAAATGGGCTGCATATAAAAAAAAAATAATGAAACATTTACGTTTCAGTTTTTAAGGGCAGGTAGAGGTCTTTAAGACCACTGCCTGCCCTTAAAAAAATATTTTTAGAGCCAGTCACAAAGGGTAAGGGGTCCCCTGTGGACCCCTTCCCATTTGCGACTCGATTACCACCCTCTTGAAGAGGGCGGTAAATTGCGAGTGTTTTGCGACCGCAATTGCGGTTGCAAAACATACATACATGGCTTGTGAGTCGCTATTTAGAAGAGAATGCCCCTTCCTAATAGAGAGTCGCAAAACCTATTTAGTAAGTCACAAATAAATTGTGACTCACTAAATAGGCTCTGTACATGACCCTGTAGGTTTTTGCATGCGCAAATGGGTCACAAACCCATTTGCGCATGCAAAAACATGTCGTACATCTGGCCCTAAACCTCTTCTTTGGGAATATGATGGCCAAATTGGTCTGGTTCTCAGTGCTAAAATATGATGCAGTTGGATCTAGAGAACATTTAGTTACAGAATTACTTAGATAAGTACTATGAACGTCTCTGCAAACCTCTTTCTAATTCTTTGTCCTTTAAAGCAGTGGGGAGCTTCAGGCATGGATTGATTACAGGGCTCTGAAAAATATCATTGTAAAGATCTTCCCCTCATTCCAGTGATTTTGGATCAAGTAAAAGACGCTAACTTCTAAAGTAAACTTGATCTAAGGAGGGGAATACCATTTGGTCTGCATTAGATTCAGAGATAAATGGAAGATGGGTTTACGGACCCAGTACAGGCTTTTTGATATCTGTGTGATGCTATTTGGACTACGTAAAGCTCCTGTGGCCTTTCAAGTTTTTGTTAACGCTCTACTACAAAGATTTCCCTATACTTTTGTTATTCCATACATGAACAGCATTCTTATATATTCACAGTCCCAAAGTGACCACATCATTCATGTAAAAACTATCCAAACAACTTTAAGAAAACATGGCCTTTTTTGTAAATTCACCAAATGTGAGTTTCACCCACCAACGTGGAATTCTTAGGATTCATCCTAATTCCTCAAGGCACCTCCCTTTCTGAACATATGATTAAGTCCATTACTGATTGCTTACAACGTCAAAATATTAAAGATGTTTAACAGTTTTTTTTTTATAGGAGGTTCATTGATAATTTTTCTTCTAAAGTCACCTATATTACTAAACGTTTTAAAAAGGGAGTACCATTTGCATGGACACAAGAGCAAAACCACGTTTTTCAGGACTCAAAAGGCCTCCAGTAGTGCCCCAATTCTGTATTATCTAGACTCGTCTAAATCATTTATAGTTGAGACAGATGCCTTTGAGGGAACCATTGGAGCTATTCTACCTCAGCAATATTCAGAAAATGGAAAATGATGTCCTATCACTTAATTGTCAAAAAATTGTTACCAGCCGAAACAAACTACACTATAGCTGAAAAAGAATTGCTAGCTATTCAACAGGCTTTCAAGGAATGGAGACATTATTTTCTTTGGGTCAAATTTCCTGTTAAAGTTTTTATTGATCACTGTAACCTCCAGTTTCTCAGGTGCGCCCAAGCACTGTTACCTAGACAATTATGGTGAACCTTGTTCTTTGCAAAGTTTGATTTCATTGTTACCGTTTTCCCTGGAATTGATAACTAAAAATCGTTTGCCTTAACCTGTTACTACCTTGAGGAGACAGAAACTATAAATCAACCACAACCCATGATTGCCTAAAATCAGATTATTGGAGTAACTAACAGTGAGAATTTCCTTGGTCATAGAAAAAAATACATGCTTATAAAAAAAATTATCTTGACATTTCAGGACTCAACTAGCAAGATTTGTGACAAGCTACTCTTTCAGGTGAATAAACATTATGTATCAGGTAAGACCTTACAATCAATAGTGTCATGACCATCCATTAGCTCAGCAGCCAGGTCACATTGGAACCTTGGAAATAGTGAACCTAAATTTTTGATGGCCAGGCTGGAGACAAGATGTTTTTGCCTACGTTCAGCAATGTGACATCTGTAGTCAAGCCAAATCATACTACTCAAAAAATAAAGAAATGTTACAACCCTTACCCAATCCTAACCAGATCTGGGAGGATGTTTCCTTATATTTCATCACCTGTCTCCCTGAGGGTCATGGTAAAACTATCATTCAGGTAGCGGTCGACAGACTCTCCAAGATAGCCCTCTTTATAGCCTGCAAAGTTCTTCCTTCCACTAGTGATACTGTGACCCTAGTACTAAATCATGTGGTCCGTTGGCATGGGCTAGCCAAGACTAGAACATCCAGCGAGGTATTACATTTACTTTGTGTTTCTGGAAAAATTGGTGTATTGCTTGAAGATCTAATCTCATCTTTCCATGAGTTTCCATCCCAGAACTTATGGTCAAACTGCGCAGGCTAACCAAGAAATGAAGAAATAGCTTTGTTGCTTCACCCTCAGGTCTAATCCCTCATGGGAAGAGGTATTTTGGGAAGCTGAGTTTGCTTACAACAACTTGTATCATGCAGCCCTTCGCATGTCACCCTTCTACACAAACATTGATTATCACCCTAGGTATCTACCTTTATTACAGCCTTTACATCACAGTTCCATTCCCAGTCTCGCCCTTTGCCTCAAATACATGGTACATCTAGAACAGACAATGTATTGCCATGCCATGAAAGACAAGATTCAGTACAAACAGGTCGCCGACCATCGTCGACAGCCTGGTCTACTTACTCTTCTGGAGACAAAGTGTGGATCTCTACAAAAAAGTGAATCTTTAAAGACCGTCATTGTTTTCACCCACATGTCATGAAGCAATTTGAAGTAAACTCTAAGATTGATCCAGATTAAGTAAATTCTGAAACATGCTTGGGGCACGTCTTCTGAGGCAGCGCCTCTATTTACAGAGGTTGAGTCCATTCATCTGCACTTGTTAATCATGTTTGGTTTTGAGCAGAGCTGCTACATCGAGGAGCCAAACACCCAAGCGTTTTTCTTGATTTCAGAAAGTTGTACCTGTCTTCCAACATATCAAGGCTTCACATATTTCCCGACACCGCACTCTCTAACTGTATGCCTTAATCCTCCCACTCACCTTCTTCAGACCTTCAAATGACAAACTGCCTTCTAGTGCTCAAGCAGAAATTCTCCTTGTGAATTTGGGAAACACAGCACTCCAGGAATGTGGTGATTTGGAGGGTACATTTAGATCTGTTCTAGTGGTTGGTGAAGGGTGATCAACATACCATAGCACGAGAGACACATTTGAACTAGCTCCTAGTTCCTGGTCAGTATAGATCTGTTTTTAGATACATACGCCTGTTTTGTAATTCATAATGAACCATGCAAAGAACTGTTACATCCTTTGATTCAGGAGAATCAAGAACTTTGTGTTATAATACGTAAGGAACTGTTATTCTGGACTTTGCTCTCTTAATGTAAACAACTAGAGGTAGATTTAAAAGCCCCTTGCGCCACTTTTGCGTCACTTCTAACATGGGGAAAGTGGCGCAAAAGTGGCGCAAGGGGCTTGTAAATATGTCCCTAGTGTTTACTTGTGTGAAATGTAAAAACTAGTTGTTGTGAAAGTGGTACTAAGAATTGTTGACTAATCATTTTCCTTCCAGGTCTCCTTCCCTGCAGTACCCACCTTAAGCTCCCTTCCCTCCTATTTTCCACATCTAACCACATTGATACTCTGGTGAAATATAAAACTTGAAGTCGTTGTTGCCAGAAGGAGGGCATCTTGTAAGCCTCTCTTCTGAGTCACCGGGCCTAACAATTGATCTCTTGAGCAATCACATTTCTTCTTATTCTGATCAGAATCTTCATTTGGTTCTGTTTTAGGTTTAGAATGTATTTATTATATTTTCCACAAATAACAAATGAACATTAACCCCTATGCAGATATTTGTTAAACTGCAGGAGTAATGTTTTGCGCTGTTCCTTGTTTTTAGTCAGGAAGAGGTCTTGGAAGAATAAAAATTAGAATGAGATTCTCTATCCTACTTTAATATTTCACACACTTTTTTCTTTCTGCACTGCACTTACCCGTCTGATCAGATTCTTATGGTTGTCCAAGTGTTGGAATGTGTCAACTATGAGTCCGTAGATGGTACTACAGTTGTCTCAGTGATCTAGAGACACAAGACCCAGGACGGAGGACCACATGAGAATATTGATCATACATGATATTGATGGGAATCCAATATAGTTGTTCACTTTGCTAACACAGGGTTAACCATCTTCTGTATGACGCCTTGAGCTAGAACTCTTGTCTCTGATTTCTTTTCAGCATACCTTTCTGTGGCTGAGAAAATAGCTCTTTTCCTGACAAGTTTCTCAGATGATAGACCCATAGGTTTTTTAGGTTGTTTGCATATTGGTATATGGGGGATACAACCTATGCAGGTCTTTAAATGTCCCTCAGGCCCTCCCCAATTTGTGTGTTATATACACATTCTGATGTCCCACAAAGCAGGAAACACCATAGAAGCTTGCTAAACAACCCTTCAAACAACACCCCACCCTAGGACCCCTCCCCACATACACTCAACCCATACCAGCCACCCCTCCTTTGCCATAACCACCCTGCCTAATTTGTATTCTGAGAGTCCCCCTGCACAGGTTCAGCAAGGCGTAGAAACCTCATGTACTTAGGGCAAGTAATCTCATTAAATTCAGAGGACTGTAGTGCTAAAAAGGGACTCCACATGTCAGGGAATGTCACGTTTTTGTCAACCAATGAGAGGGATATCCCTTCCATGACTAGGATGTACCACATGCGATGCAGCCAGCCTGTATATGAAGTTATGCGGTTAGTGCCCCAATGTGTGAGAATGTTTTTTAGGGACATCTCCAAGGCTAATGCAATTTTGCAACCCTTTTGTGACTTTAGGGGAATTGTAAGAGTGTTAACTAAACCCAACAGGATACAAGCAACTCTGTGTCGAAGTGTGAATCTATATCTCCTAGGATCTGATCCCAATAGGATTGTATGCTAGGGCAGTTCCACAAAACGTGAGTAAGTGTGCCTGGCATACCGCATCCAAGCCAACAGTGAGAACTTTTAAATGGGCTGCATTTGTGAAGACGTACAGGAGTGTAGTACCAATATGTAACTACTTTAGGAGCTGTCTCGATACTATCCACTTTGCATGCCATATGTTTGGCCCTATAGTATATGTACTACCACTCCCGTTAGGTGAAAGTGCATTCCAACTCTGTTTCCCATCTCTTCAGGCTAGGGGACTTATGGGGTGGAATGGGCTGCCTGATTAGGAAGTACAGCTGCGATACCAGGTGGGCATCATCTGACTTAGATAAAAGTCATCTTTTAAAGGTGGTAAGGCAGCATTGTGCTTGCTGACATATCTCAGAGTGCATGACCCAGTGTCTTATCTGGCAGTAGTGAAAGCGTTCCGACTCGGGGAGCCCGGGCTTGCGGTGTAAGTCCTAGAAAGAGAGCCGGCCCTCAACGTCGAAGAGGTGGCCAATCGCTCTGCGACCCGCCTCTGTCCAGCATACATAGGCTTTTACATCTAGTCCCGGGTAGAAGTAGGCATCGGCTACAATTGGGGTCAGGGGAGATGGAAAGGTAGTAAGATTCCTTTTAACTGCTATTTTATCCCAACACTTAAGTGGGACCTCCTTACATACAATAGGTATAAGGTTTTAGGTCTAGCCTCCTTGGGAAGGAAGGGTATCTGCCATAGCGATCTACCGGCTAATGCTCTATCTATGAGGGGCCAATGCTTCACGGACTCTGAGTGTGACCACTCCACAAAAGTCCTAAACTGGGTTGCCCAGAAGTAATCCTGGAGATTGGGGACTCCCAGGCCTCCCTCCTCTGATGGCCTATAGCTTAGGTCTCATTTCATTCTAGGCTTTCTGCCCGCCCATATAAAGGATTCTAGCTCTTGCTGCATTGTGCTCAGCATACCTTGAGGGGGCTCTAGAGGAAGAGTGTGAAAGAAGAACAGGATCTTGGGCACTATAGACATCTTTACAGACGCTATCAGGCGTAGCCAAGACCCGCTTGTGGCCTCCACCGGCGTATGTCGCCCTGACCTGTCTGAGTAGGGTTCAGTAGTTAAGCTTTATTGTGTCTGACACTGATGCCGCCAGCTGTATCCCCAAGTAGGGAATCACCTCTGAGGCCCACTGTAGAGGGAGGGAGTTCTGTAAAGAGTAGAGCGTCTGTTGTTTTAGGGTAAGGTTTAAAGCATGTGATTTAGGGACATTGATTTTAAAGCCGGCAACTAGGGAGAAGCGTTCTAGCTCTGACAGAACTGCTGGGACAGAGGTCAAAGGGTTCTCTAGCGTTACAATGACATAATCTGCGTACATACTGAGGGCCCGATTCACAGAACTAACTTAAGACAAAATCCTAAGCTTACTACTTTTGGTATTCACAGAAGTTAGGATTTTGTCTTAAGACAGACTTAAGACAGACTTAAGTTAGGATTCTATCTTAAGTCTGTCTTAAATCTGTCTTAAGTCTGTCTTAAGACAAAATCCTAACTTCTGTGAATACCAAAAGTAGTAAGTTTAGGATTTTGTCTTAAGTTAGTTCTGTGAATCGGGCCCTAAGTGTGTGCATGTCCCCTCCAAAGCGAATGCCCAAGATTAGCGGATTGTCCTGGATACATTGAGCCATTGGCTCCATATAAAGAGCAAAACACAGGTGGGAGAGGGGGCACCCCAACTGGGTTCCTCTCTGTATGGAAAACGAGGTGGAGGTGTAACTGTTGACCCAGACTGTGGTGATAGGGTCCGTGTCTCCGCTAAGGACCCAGGCTATGAACCACTCTGGGAGCCCAAAGTGTTGTAACATTGCTTTCATTTACGACCAGTTCATTCTGTCAAATGCTTTCTTAGCGTCTATGGACAGCAGTAAGCACTCAGTGTCGAAGCGTTGAGCTTTGTAGATTATATGAATAAGGCACTTTGTATTGTCCCCACATTGACGGCCCGGCACAAAACCCGACTGATCAGGGTGAATCAGCCCAGGCAGTAGCAGCGACAAGCGAGATGTGAGTACACTGGTAAATAGCTTGAAGTTAACGTTAAGCAGAGAGATTGGCCGGTATGAGGCGGAGAGTTGTTTGTCTTTCTCGCCCTTGGGGATACATATAACCGATGCTTCCAGCATCGACCTGGAAAGAGTAGATGTAATTCTAACCGCGTTATACACTCTTGGGAGGATGAGAGCCAATATTGGACAGAAAACTTTAGAAAACACAGTGGAAAAACCATCAGGTCCAGGGGACTTCAGCGGTTTAAGCCTGGCGATTGCGGCAACTACCTCCTCAACCCTGATTGGGCGGCGATTTCTTCCGCCTGGTCCTTGATAACTGTGGATGTTGGGACACCCTGCAGATATTGTGTCTGGGCCAGTGGAGACAGTCTCTGCGCGTGTATAGATTTGCGTAAAATTGATGAAAGGCGTCGGCTATTCGCCGATCAGTGGTCACCTCCTCCCCGTCGGGAGCTATAACTGCGTCTACTGTTGATGTCTGTCTCTGCAACCTGAGCCTATGCGCCAACAGTCTCCCTGCTCTATCACCCCGGTTTAAAAATTGTGGCAGAGTCGCAGTGCAACATATTCTGCCGGATCTCATTCGAGCACAGCTATTTGAGAGCGTGTTGCTTCAAGTTGCCTCCAGATCCCCGGTGCTCCCTTCTGTTTGTGGATTCCTTCTAGCTACTGCATCTGCTGCGTCAGAAGCTCTCTCTTGTCTCTACTCCACCTGTTATCTAGGGCCGAGATTGTAATGAATTCGACCCTCAATAGTCCCTCAATGTCTTATAGACCTGCCGGACCACCTTCGGCCGATGTAGCAGCGTGTCCCGGAGCCTCCATGTGCGTGGAGCGGTGCGCTCCGCTGGTAGTAGGAAGTCTAGTGTGATATCTGAATGGTCAGATAAGGCGCAAAGTTGAATATCTACTCTAGTAACCAGGGATGACAGACTTGATGACACAAGGAAGTAATCAATCCGGGTTTCTGTTTTGTGGAAAAGTGAGTAGAATGAGTATTCTTGTGACGTCGGATGCTGGGCTCACCATATGTCATCCAGCTGCACTGATAAGCATTTATTTTCCTTTGTTACAAAGTGCCTCTGTCTGCCCCTGTCTCTGGGCTGATCTGTCCAGCTTTCCGTCAAAGACTATATTTAGGTACACCCCCCCCCCCCCCCCCCCCCCCCCAAGAGGATTGTATGGTCAGGGGTGCACCCAGATCCTGCACAACCATCTCCATGAATTTCTCTTGGCCCTTGTTTGGATCGTAGACTGACCCTATGGTGATTGACTCTGATACCTAGTGTGAAGGAGTAAGCGAGGAGTCTGCCTTTCTGTTCAGTGCATTTAGACCCTATCTTCCATGGGAATTTGCTATAGATCAGAATAGTCACCCCTGCTTTCTTTGTAGAAAGTGAGTAGAAGAATTGTTGCGAAAATGCGCGAGAAGGCAATCTATGAGTAAACCTGGGGAGAAGGTGTGTTTCTTGCAGCAAGCAGATATGGCCATCAGAGTGGACAAAGAAGGGGGTTCCCCGTGGGTAGCTTTAGGATATGGCAGGAAGTAGGGGGGAGAAACCAATTGAATAGAAAAGGAGAGTACCCTGCCTCAGGATATGAAGGCCCTAGCTAAAGGGTCCAGTAGATATATATAAAGGGGTGATTAACCTAGGGGTTGACACTAGACATTACAATCACATGGTCAAATCAAATAGACTATGCAGTTCATGTTAGAAAATATATAATTTTTTATTTTTTGTTTTCTGATAACAAAGATATAAAAAGATTCTTGTTATACTATAGAATTATATATTTATTATTTTTTTTTTTTTTGGTATATCATTAGTACATATAGGTCATAAATAAGACAAACATAGATATAAAGACAATAACATCAAAGAAGTTTGTCCTACCCAGTAACGGCCAATCTTTACACACACAGTATCAATTACTTCTCACTCTTACTAATCTAATACCATACACCATTCATTCTACCATTCATTCTTCTACTCCTTACAAGTACAACACAAAGGTGGTTCATGTGTTGTATATATCGGGGTGTTAATCCAGGTAGATGGTTTTAACTACGGGTCCTGATGTAGTAAGGACAATAACCGTATTTCTGGAGACATACGCCGACGCGCGTTTCGGTGACAGGCCAGTTAGGCCGCACCTTCGTCAGGGCAGGGGGCAGTGTACTGGGACGGGCACAAAGATAAAATTCTGCAAGATAGAGAGCAAGACAAAGTACATTTTACTTTCATATATATACATGCTATTCAATTTGCAATTCAGTACTAACAATAAAGATTCATCATCATTGATGGGTCACTACATATTTCAAACATTTAGATGTTTGAAATATGTAGTGACCCATCAATGATGATGAATCTTTATTGTTAGTACTGAATTGTAAATTGAATAGCATGTATATATATGAAAGTAAAATGTACTTTGTCTTGCTCTCTATCTTGCAGAATTTTATCTTTGTGCCCGTCCCAGTACACTGCCCCCTGCCCTGACGAAGGTGCGGCCTAACTGGCCTGTCACCGAAACGCGCATCGGCGTATGTCTCCAGAAATACGGTTATTGTCCTTACTACATCAGGACCCGTAGTTAAAACCATCTACCTGGATTAACACCCCGATATATACAACACATGAACCACCTTTGTGTTGTACTTGTAAGGAGTAGAAGAATGAATGGTAGAATGAATGGTGTATGGTATTAGATTAGTAAGAGTGAGAAGTGAATGATACTGTGTGTGTAAAGATTGGCCGTTACTGGGTAGGACAAACTTCTTTGATGTTATTGTCTTTATATCTATGTTTGTCTTATTTATGACCTATATGTACTAATGATATACCAAAAAATATATATATATATAATTCTATAGTATAACAAGAATCTTTTTATATCTTTGTTATCAGAAAACAAAAAAATAAAAAATTATATATTTTCTAACATGAACTGCATAGTCTATTTGATTTGACCATGTGATTGTAATGTCTAGTGTCAACCCCTAGGTTAATCACCCCTTTATATATATCTACTGGACCCTTTAGCTAGGGCCTTCATATCCTGAGGCAGGGTACTCTCCTTTTCTATTCAAATGGCCATCAGAGTGCTCTAAATACGACAGTATGGCTCGGAGCTTGATGGGATTATTTAACCCCTTTACATTCAAGGTCAAGATTTTAAGAGGCTGGATCATGGGACTACTTCTGGTGGGATGGCCGTGGCATTGAGGTGCAGGTCACTACTGAAAGAGGCAGGGACTGACAGGAAATGCCAACTAAGGACGATTCGTATCCAAGTCAGAGGGGCGATGCAAGTAGATCTGAAGAGGGTCCCAACCTAAACCACCCCAACATACAACATAGAAACAAAACAGAACACAAACAATTTGAAATGTCCTTGGAATGTATTGCCACGGGATGTGGGTGGTAGAGGTCCAGTGTTTCGTCTTGATCCACTCCTCCGTGCACCGAACTCATGCATTATCCAGTGTGTGCCCGGCTGCTCACACATGCCTGGGACGAAGATCTGCACAAGCTCAGTCTTTCGGTGCCCTCAACCTGAGCCAGAGGGGTCATCTCGCAGTAAAGCCAGAACCACTTGTCTCTCTCTGGCGATTTTGTCGGGATCCAGGCGCGATTTCAAAGTGTTTGCTCCAACAGACTTCCAGCTCCCAAACCGCTGATCCTTCCCAGACCTAGAAGGCGAAGACCAGCCGTCAGCGTCAACTCCGGAAATGTTTAGCAAAGATAGGCCTCTTTGACAGATCGAACTTGCTGAGTCTTCACATTGAGGCGAATGATACGGTGGAAGGGGTCCCAAGATTACTGGATATTACTGTCTCTGAGGTGCGCTGTTACAGGCCCGAAGGCTCTCCTCTTCTGGAGGGTTGAAGCTGCTAAGTCCTCGAAGAGAAGGGGCCGATGACCCTGGAATTGCAAGGACTCACAGGCTCTGCTCTTTGCAGGATACGTTCATTCACTTGAAAGTCGTGCACACACGTGAGGATATCCGGGGGGGTGCAAGAACGACCAAACAGACTCATTTGGTGTGTGAGGTCCAGCTTGATTTCCATGTCATCCAGAGCCTCAAGGATCGACCTAAAGAGACCCTCCATGAAGGCTGTGGCGTTCTGACCTTCGGCCCGGTGCAGGATAATTGCGGATACGGATGTTGTTGCGTCTAGAGCAATTCTCCAGTTCTTCCACATGCGCCTTGAGGTCTAGGTGTTGCTCTTTCAAGCGCAGCACCTCCTGTTTTGGGAGTTCCATCTCTTCATCTCTGTTTGTCCTTTGAGTCTCAAGGGTGTCAACCCTGTCTTCCAGAGGGTCTACATCCTTTCGTACCTCCCTGATCTCCTTCGCAATTTCGGCCTTCATCTGCTTGAAATCGTCCCGGAGTGACACAAAGAGGATTTCAATGAAAGCTAGGGTAAGTGGAGCGTCGGATTCCCCAGTGTCTGCCAGGTCAGAGCTTTCCGCCATGTTGGCCATCTGTGTCTTAAGTACTAAAGCCCTTAACGGGCCTATCCATCTTTGCCCCTTGGCGGTCACCATGTTTGATTTCTCCAGTGAGGTCCCTGCCTGCGCCCCCCTCCAATCTGCCACCAGCAACTGGAGCCGGGGTCTGGATGCGATGATCAAATTTTGGTGTAAAAGGGTGGCGTGTACTTTGTGTGGGATAAGGATTGGTGCTCCACAGGCTCCCAGTGGACGCCGCGTGGGCTGGGGGAGCACTGCTCTGCCAACCCCTAGTAAATCGCCATTGCTCTCTGGCAGTCTCCTTATGGAGCGACTATCAATTGCAGTGTCTGGATACTGGCTCACCCCTATCCGCCTTCATATGCTCCGTCTGCTACCCTCGATCTGCCAGTGCTCGATAGTCCAGACTTGGTTCAGGCCTGTTCTAGTGTCGGGCGTGTTGGCTTAGCCGGTGCCTGCTCCTGGAGTGGTCCGTGACCTGGGGATCCAGCAGCTCACCTTAAGGGCCCGCGTCTCTGCCCCCATGGCAGTTTGAACTCTACCCAGTCCACCTGTTGATAGCAACACAAGGTCTTCTGACTGTGCCCCTGATGCCGCCCACTCGAGGTGTGCAGGCCGATACCTGCCCCAGTCTCTCACCAATCACCCAGGGGGGGCCTGCGAGGGCAGGGGGCACGGAGCTCTGCCTGCTGTCGCTGGCTCTCGCCTCACCACAGAATCATCTTGCGCCTCCTAATACTACACAGGCCACAAACGCTGACGCAGGTTCGGGGGGGAAGCAGCACCCCCTGTCTCTCCGGACTCAAAGTTAGAAGCTCCCGCCGATGTCTGTCCTTTCTCCCCCAGGCTGTGCACACCTCCTCCCTGGCTACGTGGCATGTTCTAAGTATGGTAGGTCGTCAGTGCTTAGCTCTGCTCTCTGTCCGCCGGAGCCTGAGCGGCCACCCAGTGTTCAGCCAGTTCACCGTCACGGCCCATTCTCTCCACAGGTGGCTGCTCTCCCTCTTCTTTCGGGCAGGTAAAGGTGCCAGCTCTCTCTACCGCAGATGATAGGCCTAGTCAGGCTGCATCACGAGTAGCATCTCACAACCTCCGGTGTTGGCCACACAGCACCTGGGGCCTCACACCTCCGCCTGCCGTCACTCGTTCATCTCAAGTACTGATTACCTGGGGTTCTCGAGGAAGGAAGCGGGTCAGCATGCAGTCTCTGCGGGTCCGCAATGCAAGTCTTAAGCCGGGGCCCGGGATCTGAGCCGGAGCGATGAGCAGGCACGTCTTACTCGGTCGCCATCTTGGCCACGCCCCTCTGGTTCTATTTTAGATACTATATTTGCCGAAACCTGCTTTCCCCGTCTTTCACAACAATTTTTGTTTACCATTAGGAAGTTTCCCTTTAAGGGAATTTCTTTCTTTATGATTTGCCTTTTCTGTCTTTAAATAACTTGGCTTCTCATTAGCTGTTTGATCTGCATGGACTACATTTACATATGCTGTGATCAGGTGATTATTGATTAATGACTAAGTTGATTGATTTAAATTTGTAACTTTACTAATTTATTAATAAAGCCTTCATTGTTTGCAAATCTACTATTCTTTGTCATTACTGTGGGGCAAAATATTCTTCATTGACATTGATAAGTGACTGAAAAGTTGATGTTGTGCTTCACTTCAAAGATCCACCCTTTGAGTGCAACTGAAATCTGAAGATTTGCAGCATGTCCTTTTTGGTGCAAATACTGTCCATTACCCTTCATCACCACACTGCCCCAAATACAAAATAATAGGTGGCCTCCTGAAACCCACCCCCACCCATCTTTGTGCCTCCCTTTCCTTCAGAAGCTGTGCTCTGTGCTTTCCAGGGCTGATCTAACAGGTTTTCAGAGAGGCCTTCCAAAGCAGCCTGGAATTCCTTCATGAAACAGCAACTGTGGTAAACAAGGTCTGAAACCCACTGGGGCTACATCATGGAAGTTAATTACTGGATTAGAACCCAGTTGTTCACGCTAATGGCTCTCTATGAAAGGCATACATAGCATGATGTTAAACTGCCTCGGCATTCTCTCTGTAGACTGCAGTGTGTCCGTTCTCTTTCATGGACGATGCTTTGCCTTCCTCTCCTTGCCATTCTGTTTGTGCATTCTCAGAACATGTGTACAAGAAATGTGTGCAGGAACGCATCAGAAGTGAAGCATGAATGTGGAAAACTACAATAGTTGATTCTCTTCCAGTTGAGTGTCTGATTTTGTCTAATATCTAAAGAGGTGACAGATTAGTTTGACAAAGTGTGCAGTCATGATGAATACAATGAAAAAATGAAAATACAAGTTTCAATTTTTCGATTTAGAAATGTTTCTGTTGAAACTATGTCATCTTTCAACTAACACTTCTTAGCACATGTTGAAAATGATTGAAGTTACTTAATTAAGCAGTGTACACAGTAAATACAGATACGTATAATAAACACGATTATTTTCTCTTTCTTCTTGGTTGTTTTATTTAATTCTGTGGATCTTCAAAACAGCTCCCAACAGCCAAAACGTGTTTCGTAGCAAACAGCGAGGATATCCAGCAACTTTCTGAAGGCTATGTCTCCTGTAATCAGTCTTCAGACCGCTGTGTTCAAAATTCCTCCGTACATCAAAGCGTACTCGGCTACACAACGATTTGGCGTCGTCGTCTGATGTACGGAGGAATTTTGAACACAACGGTCTGAAGACGGATTACATTGAAGACTTGTGATATCGATAGAATTACTGAACGTTGACGCCGCCTGAAAAGACACCCTTGTGAGTTGGAAGTATCACCACAAACCGAAGTACTTTACACAGGAGACATAGCCTTTTTAAGATCCAAGGAATTAAATAAAACAACCAAGAAGAAAGAGAAAATAATTGTGTTTATTATACTTATCTGTATTGACTGTGTACACTGCTTAATTAAGTAACTTCAATCATTTTCAACGTGCGCTAAGGAGTGTTAGTTGTTCTTGTAGGCCTAGGCCTGTCCTCGGGAGTTTGGTGGTTCTCCTCACCTTGTAGCACCGTTACACGAACTTGGCTTATCCTAATTACTTAGTGTGATTCTTCTTAGTGGCGCTGTTTAATACCACTGTCCGGGGTTTCGATTATGTTGTCTTTTATCTACCTAATTTTCTGAAATGTAAAATAAAGGCACTTGTTGGGCTAGGTGTACGGCTAAGGGTTAGCATTTGTCTCGCAGTCTTAGCACTGGACTTCAGTTAGTGTCAGACTTCGTATTAGGCCTAGGGATACATAAAGGTAAACGTTAGGGTTATGGTTAGGTGATCATTAGCTGAGCACTGAAAAAGGTTTGTGGAACATACCTTGGTCATCAGTTATCACTCGCAGGCCTGCATGAAATGCAAATTACATTTACATAATTTGTGCAATTTTGGCCTTTTGCAAAATTCCCCAAATTGCACCATTACTCCATGTTGCATATTATGAGCCATTCGCAGTAATAATTTACCACAAATGTGCCGCTCACTGTAAATGTACAGCGAATGCACAGTAAAAATAGAATGCCAGTGACTGTTGTTCACATTGCTTTTGTTCTGATGCAATTTTTTGGTGTGAAATGCGTCCTCACGCCCCAAAAAGCCACAAGAACACATTTCACGCTGACATACAGCATCAAATTACAGATTTGCATTTTGCATTATTGCCTATAATTTCGCAGAATTTTGGCAAAATGGCATGTAATTACTCAAAAGCAAATTAATTCCGCACACTCATAATCACTAGCTTCCACCTCTCTGATTTTTATGCCAGAATGTCTTGTAAACATCAAGGTAACTATTCCATTAACTTTGAACCCCATGCCACTCTGACCTACTTGCCATTTACGGCCAGATTCATCAAGCTTAATTGCGCTCGCAAAGGGCCAGATTCTGAGAATCTGGCCCTTTGCAAGTGCAATTTTTGCATTTGGGATTCATCATCTCAAAAGCAAAATTCGCTATTAAAGAATTCGCACATTTGCGAGGAATTGCATTTAAGGAATCTCTATTTGAGATTCCTTAAATGCAATTCATGAACCATTTTAAAATTGCGAAATCGCAATTTTGGGCCGCTATTTACCGCGAGGTCAAACCTCGTGGTAAATAGTGAAAACTTAGAAAAATGCATTTAAATGCATTTTTCTAAGTTGCATGTTACACACACACATGTCCTTTGGACATGTGTGTGCGCAACACCAATGTAGATTACATTTCAGGGGTGCTACAGGGTGTCCTTTGGACACCCCTGGCACCCTTGAAGTCGCTTCCTTATTTGCGATTAGCTAATTGCTAATCGAAAATAAGAAATGACTCCCCATTCATTCCTATGGGCCTTTAGGCCCATAGGAATAAATGGGGAGTTATTCCTTATTTGCGATTAGCAATTAGCTAATCGCAAATAAGGAATCAGTGGGAATCGCAAATTCAATTGCGATTCCTACATGAATCCCGTTTTGCGAGTCCTTAATAGCGAATCCTTAAAATTCGCTATTAAGGACTCGCAATTCCTTACCTTGATGAATCTGGCCGTATGTTTTCCACATGAACATGGTTCCGCAATATTTTCCCATGGAGGCACTTTTACTATAATCACATGTATGTTTGTTCTGCATCATCCATCTCCCTAGCTTTAATCATTGTCTTTGAATAATTGGCTCTTATCACAAATTTCCAAGGTTATCATAGTGTCCATAGCAAGTTAACATCAATAAAATGTACACATTTCATTATTTATTTATTGATTATTTATTTATTTATTATCCATTAAATATTATTTAAATGTAATTTTATGTTGATTTCTGTTTCCTAAAGGTGGAACCGTCAACCCTCACTCAAGAGGAATAGCACAAAGCATGACAAGTAAGGCACTGTTCTCTTCAGTGTCAATCTGGACAGGATTGCGTTGGTTATTTCTAAAGGGATTCTCATGCAGACAGGGGCTAGTACAGTAGGACACATAAACTAAAATCAAAATTAGTAAAAATAATATAGCATGAGGGTGCTTATGGACCTCTGTTGCTTGCATTCTAAATAGTGTTCTGGAACCACTCTTTTTGGTGTTTTACCAAAATATGGAGGGGCAGATTTACAAGCCCCTTGCGCCACTTTTGCATCACTTTTCCCCTGTTAAAAGTGACGCAAAAGTGGCACAAGGAGCTTGTAAATCTGCCCCCAATTTTTAAATTTCTGCCTGTACTTGTACTCCACAATAACCCCTACCAGTACATCCTCAATGTAAGTAGATGTGGAGTTAAGGTTAGTATCTGTTTTTACCAATGAATGCTTTTGTTGACAGTATGTTTGTAGTCCATATTCTGAAGTCAATACAGCCCTTCCTTCTATGGTTAGTATAACGCATTCGCAAACAAAATCTGCATCACGACAAGGCTAGACAATCTGTACGCAAATCATTTCATCAGACCCAAAATCATGTTGCTTTAAAATATTTTCCCTTCTCTCTGTGCGCTCCTGATGATAGCTTTACCCTGCCATGAGATATGTGTAGTTTGCAGCGAGACCCTGCCATTTCGTAAGAGTGTGATGTTTAGTGTAATTGGAGCCGGTGGTTTCAGGTGCTCGGCAATGGCACTTAATTGTCAGCACCGGCTCTGGGTGACAGTCCACCACAAAGTGATGCTGTCTTTTTCAGTTTGAGATAAGCACAAGGGTGTTTAATAAGTCAAAATACGTAGAATCGTCTGAATTGCATCGCTTTTAGGAGTGCACTGGTTGGTAGTTGTATTGGTACTGTCATTGGCAGAGCTGACAGGGGCAATGCATTGTGCAGGCTGCAGTGACCTCCTGAGGAGGGCCCTGGCACTTACTTTTTCTTTTTTTACAAATTAAGCACTGGGTAAATGGCTTGTTTTAGCACACCTTGCTTAGCTTTAGATTGGTGGGACAGCGCTGGCATGAACGTGTCATGTATCACACGTGTGTGCGTACATTTATGCCTTACCCATGTGTGCAGAATATAGGGGCATATTATCAAGTCTGGGCAATAAAATTATCGCCGCTTTATCGGCAGGAAACTGCCGACAAAGTGGCGATAATGGGCTTGATAATATGTTCTATGGCATTCCAATCGAAGCTCATGTTAGATGTCCTTCACATTTAACATGAGGTTCGATTGGAATTCCATAGAGCATATTATCAAGCCCATTATCGCCACTTTATCGGCAGTTTCCAGCCGATAAAGCGGCAATAATTTTATCGCCCACGCTTGATAATATGCCCCATAGAGACTATGTAGAGAGGTTCGGTGCCTCACAGATGAGAGGGAACACCTGCAGTCTTCTAGCCTGCTGATTGGTTTATGAGCGAGCCTCTTATGTCCCAGGGATGTGACCGTTGAGTGTATGTAAGGGATCTGACCTCCTTTTTCTGACTATATCAAAGTGAATTCAGCTACAGCTGTGGAAAAGTGCAGAGACGGGCCTCAAGTTTTTACCTTGGATTTTTTTTGTGACTATGTCATTTAGTAGAATGCCTACTATAGTTGGAGATGTCCATTATCACCCAGTGTCCAAGTGGAGAATGTTCTTCATCAATAATATCAGCTTTATATGATATACATTTTTAGGATTGTGGGAAACGTCAATTAATGGACCATAATTATAAAGCCTGACATTTTTCAGGTTTCTGGAGTTGTACAAACACAAGAGAGGAGATGAAGTGCTTTATAAAGCATGTGGAAGTATAGATGAACCACTGAACACTGCAGAACTGCAGTGGGCAGTCAAAGGGAGTAACTCTAAGTGAGCCGTATGCAAGAGGATAGTCACAGCCATTGCTTTCGCACTTTCATGGGAGGTACTGCCAAACTAGTCCCAGATAAACCAAAGAAAATGGGACATGGCCCTAGATGGCCTGTTGTTTCAAAACGATGCATCCTGGAAAGGGAGCAGTGGCGGGGTGGGTGGTCATCCTTGGTCAGATAGTGTTAATGTTTTTCTCAGACTGTGGCATGAGAGGTGGCCCTTCATTATGGCTGCCAAGGTTCCCATCTACCTCCCACTCCCCTTTTCAATGCATGATGAATGTGTAAGGCTGCGGATAATGTCAGCCTGACAAGCACTCAATATGCCTGGGGCAAGCAGCCAGCTGCTTTACATGCACTAATACACAGGCGCCTGGCAGCCGGAGCCAAGCTTTGCCAGACTGAAGATCTCACAGCCCGCAGTGCAGGGACGTCATCAGCACGGCAAAGCCCTGCGAGAATCCTCCACCTTCTGACGAGATGAAGTGTCACTGATAACGTCAGCACAGGGTGTTTTGGGTTTAAGCCCTGAAGTGCCCAGGGCTGACTGTCTATCAGTGACTCCTCCCATTACCCCTCCCTAACGGTCCACAGAGTACTCTCTGCTTTCAAAACCAGCCACCAGGGGCACTGGCCCACTAGAGAAGCGCCTGGTGGAATAAAAGCCCTGTCCAGCCCTGCCAACCTCTACAAATGGGAGGAAGCGGCTGAAATTCACTCCTGCATAAAGAATACATTTACATCATCTGCAGAGGGAGATAGCCTTTTGGTGTCCACTGAAGTGCATGCTAGGCACAGTGAGGCATGTCCCCTTTGGAAAAAGTCTCAGACAAGAAAAGATTTTTAAAACAGAATTTAACTATGGGAAACAAGTACGTTGCAGACAGAACTGGTCACTGTCAGCGGTGGGCGGCACAGGTAAGTGGGGTGCGGAGGTGGGGCGGGTGGTTTTGGGGGCAAGTTGACAGACGGCAGAATAGGTAAAATTAAATAAATAAATACAACCGATTCTGTCGTCTGTCGACTCCCCTCCACCCCGCCGCTCCACCATTCCATTGCGCTTACCTGCACCGGCTGCGACTGGTCACTGTTTGTAAGCAACTCATGTTAAACTCAAATGGGGTCTTTAATCACAGATACTGTAGGAAAGGAAACGATGTGCTGCACAGGTCGTTTGCTAAAAGCAATGAGAGCAAAACCAGCAGTGAATGAAAAACATGATGCAGCCCTGGTAAGCCTGCAAACCAACTACAATTCACTTTAACAGCTTTTTAGAGGAACAGCTGGAAAATGGCAACCTTCCCAGGCTTCCTTGCTGGGCAATAAATAAATCCTGTGCAGGGAACAGTATAAGAAAATGAAGAGAGAACACGATAGACTTATTTACAGAAAAGTTCAATAGCACAGCACACAGCAGATTTTAAATTAGCAAAAAATGTCCAGATAGAAATATAGACTGGGAGGCACGAAAACAGAATGACAATTTAGACAGGGCTACAGCAGAGGGCCGGTGATCAGAAGGTAGCAGAGTGAAGTGAAAAGCACAATAAACCTGCCAACATCCCTCACACATGCAGGGAGAGAGCCCTGCACAGCACACACTGAGACTACCTGTTTATGAGTTTGTACATATTGGCTACCTCCCTGGACCCTTTACCAAAAGAAGGTTAAAGGTAGGACCAAGGTGGGAGAGTGATCGAGACTTGGGGCCAAATGGACGACCGTTTATTGCGGTCACAAATGGGTAATAGGCCTGTTACTGACTGCAAAAAAGGGTGGGGGATTTTTTACAAACACTATTTTGTGAGTCAGTGACTTGCACAATAGTGTTTGGGAGTCGCTATTAGGAAGGGGCGTGCCAAGGGCATCCCTTCCTGATAGCGAGTCAGAAAGATATGTACCATTGTTTTGCCACAGCATTTGCGATCGCAAAACACTTGCAGTTTACACCTATTACAAGTAGGTGGTAAGCAACTCGCAAATGGAAGGGTCTCCAGGGGACACTTTCCGCTTTGTGAATGGATGTGAAAATATTTTTTAAGAGCAGGCAGGGGTCCCATGGACCACTGCCTACTCCTAAAAGACAAAACAGAACATATCATTTTTCGTTTTTAAATGCATCCTGTTTTCCTTTAAGGAAAACAGGCTGCATTAAAAAAAAATATTTTATTGAAAAAGCAGTCGCAGACATGATTTTCTGCTGACCCAAGCAGGCCACAAATCCCTGCTGGTCATTCCTAATGGGTTGCACATTTTGACCTGCCTTATGAATATTGATGAGGCAGGTCATTGCGACCCCATTAGGAATCGCCAACAGTGTCTGAGACACTCTTGTACATTCCATTTTGCGAGTTGCAAATTGTGAGTCGCAAAAAGTTGCAATTTGTGACTCACAAAATAGAATGATCATACATCTGGCCCTCAATTCTCTCAAAATATCCTGAAAGTAGCTAGTAACATATAGGGAGCTTTAAGTACCATTGGCTACAGTGGGGTCAAATGGTGACCTAATCATGCCAGAAAAAAATAATAATCATATATTAACTGGATGTCACTAAAAGCTCAGAGGTTTAAAGTGGAAAAAACACAAATTCTACCATAAATGTCCCAAACCTTGATATGAAAACTAGATGTCATCAAAAGGTCAGAGATTCAAAGAGCAATGCCTTAAAGAAAAGTGACAAAGGACCAGTTTAAAAAATAATTTAAAGCCTCCAAAATGTTACTGGGATCACAATTTTTTTCAGCCAGCAGTAGAAGGTGGGACTCGGCACCAGATATTTCTCAAGAGACCACTGCGGCTTTCACCACCTACTTTTCCTGCCAATACTGCGAAATGCCAGTACCAATACTGCATATGTACAATCACATTCCAGCAAAATGTGATAATATAGACTATCCCTGGCTTCCCAAATACATAGAAATGGCCTAGTGGTGCTGATTTTATTATTTTGTATGTATATTGTATTGTTAAGGCTTCTGCTGTTTAAAATAGACAGAGTTCGCTACTATGTGGTGGACTGTCATAAATATGTCTTTGTGTCTAGATCTTAGTGCGGTGGTCAGCACTGACAAACACCGGCACAACTTAAGCACTAGTTATGTGTCAGAAAATCGAAGACAACAATATTTCCTTACAAAATATTATGGCCCCAATGGCCAAAACCAAAACGTCATCAAGATAAGTTTATATAGATGAGTATAGATGTATTACTCTTAACTACACATGTGCATATATGTAAGATATTTATAGCCAGGGTACATGTATGTGCAGTTAAGTTTAGTTAATCTATACTTACCTATATATAGTTACAGTCATATTATTTTGGTAGTGGATGATTGGCCACAATATGTTTGAAGGATGCTATTTTGTTCATGATAGTTCACAAGTATACCATAAAACTCTGATCACTTATGTTTTTTTTTAAGACTCTTCCTCCAAATCATAGTGTCTTTGCCCAGTTTTTGTTCTAGCATGAAGAAAGTCAATGCAGCCTTCTACCTCCTTCTGTTTTTCTGGCACACCACGTAAGGACATAACTGGGGCCTTTCAAAAGGTCTTCTGCTGGTCATCCACAGAGATCATCTAAGACAAGTTGTTAATTTGTCATCTTCTCCACAGATAGCTGAAAGAGCAGGGCCGCACAGCTGCACAAGACACTACATCCCAGATTTACTAACACTTTGTGCCAGGATCGCATCACAAAAGTGACTCATACCCCACTACGTACTGTGATAGGATTTACTTTCCAATGCCAATCCTGATTTATGTTGGAAGATTGCCTAAAGTAATTTAAAATAGCGTTATGTTCTATTTACACTACTTTGCTTCAAGTGTGTGATCCAAGTGAGATACATGGTTTTTCCTTGCAACCACGCATGGGTATTGATGAAAATCCCTATCTGCTAACATTGGGAAAAAGGGATTTGTGCCCAAAAATACACCTCACAGATATGATTAGCAGTGGAGCACCTTCCAAAGTGTCCATATTTTTCAACTGTGCATATGTGCTGCACTGTGCAACACGAATACAAAGTGGGAAACATATTAAAAGATAGTTTTGGGACAGGAAGTGATCCCTTCTAGTACAAAACCTATATTTGACAGAAGGCACATACCCTTGAACTATGGTGCAAGGGTGTGTGCGGTGGCGCAATGCAGCTTAAAATGAGTCAGTGCAGGGAGACAAACAGTGCCAGAGCTTAGCAGATCCTTGCCACTGTTTTATCTCACTCTTTAACACAACGAAGCGCAGCAACTTTTGTTGTAGCGCTTCATTGTTTCAAAATTTTGTAGATCTGTCCCTAATTATTTCATATTTCCAGGCGGTTATTTGCACAGCATTGTAGTCCAAGGATTAGGAAAAAAGGAAGAAGGCTTTATGGTTCGTGGAGTGATATCAACAGACTTTTAGACCTATCTTGAAGAACATGAAGTCCAGAAGGAACTAGAGCAAATAAGAAGTCTCTGTTTTGCGAATAGGTATGGTACCCAAAATATGTTCAACATTGTGGTCCTCATCTTTATGTTTAAATAAAAAAAAATTTAAGTCGACTACAAGATACAACTTGACGGGCAAGTTAAAGATAACTTCTCGCCCATCATATGGCGCAATCATGACAGAACGAGTTTTTTAATTGCCATACATCTCACTATATATGGCTCCATTCTTAACAACATAAATAGGGGAAGGGATGAAATGTAAAGAGCAAAAAATGTGAATATAAATAAATTGAGATGGAACACAAGACTGTTTCAGGCATTAAGACAACTGCAAAAAAAACAGGCCTAAAAAATATCTGCTCCCAAAGGAAACATCAAATAGAGACTGCTGGGTATTCTTGAACACTGCAGACACAGGACAACCCTCCCAGATCTCAACAAAGAGGACACCTCTTGAATTATTCAAGTCACCACCTTCAGACCCTCAAGGAACGACTGTGCTACTCCCAGACAAGAAAAAAAACCTATCCCTTTTCGCTATGCTATACTTTCGTCATTGCCGGGTTCTACACAGATGCTCTAGCACGCACATTTTGGAATTCTTCACGAAGGGCCAGAAAATTGTGTCTCCTGTGCTGCGTTTCTTCACCAAAGTCAGAGAAGAGGATCACCTTCTGACAATTCCCTCTTTGAAACTCTATAAGGGATATCGCCTTGTGTAGGATAGGGTCATGAGAGTTCAGGTCCTTCAAAACAGCCAAAATGGTGCCACAATCAGAGGACTTGTCTGTCTGTGAGGGTCTCGACAGAAGTCTGTATGCCTTGCGCATCACATCTCTATCTCCATCTGGTAAACACTTTTGATGGCTATTGCAGTGACAACATATTAATTCTCGTCTGTAATTGGCTGTTCAGGGTATTCCAGGACAATAAAGTTAGCTGCCATGCAATAATTCCCCTTATTCTCCAGTTTACCATCCAATATAATCATTGCGCTGACCGTTGTATCTTTAATATGCTAAGCTCATGGTCATTCTGGTCCAGACCTCCTGTTTTCTCCACCTACTCTTGCATCCTACCCTCAACCAATTAGAAGGTCCCCTAAGTGCTTGTCACCCTGGATGCCATCTTCTGCAGCCTGGTCTCCAGAGCTGTTGTCGAGGTGTCAACAGTATCCAGCTCCCAATGGAATCCATAGTACTCATGACCTCTTTCTGACCTTCAGTCACAGAACCCAACGCCACCTCTTCAGTTTCACATTTAAATCAGTAGCTAAGTCATGTTTGCTTTTTAAGGCTGCTTCTCCACCATGTTTTGTTTTTTTATAAAACATGCTGCTGGAAGAAGTCTCCCCCCAATGAATTCCTCCCGGCTAAGCCTGGCTCCAGCCTCAGCTGGCCCATGCCACGCGATGGTCCACCAACCCCTGTTTGGCAGGCAATAATTTGTGGCAACGGAGAGCCCCCACTCCACACAGTGTAGGTTGTTAGCTGCTGTTAGTATCGAAGCAGAAATACAATTTACCCAGAGAACCTTCGCCCCACTACACCAAAGTAAAGTTTACCTGAATACGCCACACTATGTGGACATTGAAAAAACCTATGCTCACACGTTTGACCTGCATCCCTTGGTGCCCCTAGGTTTCCAATAATATATGTTACCTCCTTTATGATAAAACATAATTTGCGTGAGTGGGGAAGCTATCAGTCTTTTGCTGTACCCCAGACAGATTTGCCTATGTGCACACTGTTAGGCTTCAGCTGAGGGCTGGTATCTGTGGATGTTTGTACATTGTTCATCCATTTCATTTGTAAGAATAATTGCCCACTTTTCTGGTGATATGGCTGAATCCCTATAAGTAGAAATATGTGGCAGGTGATGCCACTTTCTAGTGCATTTCAAGGCTCCTCTGCCTCCAATTTAATCTTCACAGCAAATCCTGGGAGTCCCACTGCGAATGCCACAAACAAAGCTGCTGAGTCAGTTCATCTCAATCTAGTAAGCCCCTTTAGCTCCCCATCATTTTGCCTCCACATCACTGCAGTCACTCATCATCCTTGGCCCACTAGACTGGCTTCAGAGGCCTTTCAACAGAACCAGTTTATGAGGCGCAGGAGAGGAGGGGTCACCCTGCTCACTGACCCCTGGTCCTCCGGCTTTATGGAGATTCTGGTTCTCAATTCGTGTTCCATTGAGCCCTTTTATTAAACAGTAAGGAATGTTTCTGGATTGGTCCCACTCTGCTTTTAAAGAATAGCGTCTCGAGGAGTACTAACGAATTTAGGGGCAGATGTATCAAACTTTTTTTTGTTGCAAACGCTGCAAATTACGATTCCTTAAATGCTATGTATGAAGCATTCAGGTTTTGTGAATTTACACTAAGAAATCGCAAATTACCACCAACTTGTTGTTGGTGTTAATTTGCAAATTCTTTTACTAATGCACTCTTTGACATTTGTAAAGGTGCCATGTGGCACTCATACATGCCCTTAAGGCATGTATATGCGCCATATGCACACACATGTAAATTTCAGGGGTGCAGCAGGGTGTCCTTAAGACACCCTTGCACCTTTGAAATGATTCTCAATTTGCGATTAGCAAATTGTGAATCGCAAATTGAGAATAATTTCCCATTTCTTCCTATGAGCCTCCTGGCCCATAGAAATGAATGGGAAATTATTCCTTAATTGCGATTAGCAATTTGCTAATCGCAATTTAGGAATTTTAAGAAATCGCAAAAAAATAGCGAATTTTTACATACATACCATTTTGCTATTTTCAAATAGCGATTCTCAAAAAATCGCTAGTTGAGAATCGCAAATAGGTATTTTGATACATCTGCCCCACACTTCCTGGCTACTCAAATGTCACGTTGCCCATCTTTGAGTCTAAGATGACCGACTTCAGACTTCTTGCCTTCCTGGGCTCAGGCCATTCATTTTTTTTCCAGTGGGGTTATTTCTCCTGGTTCAGAAACCTTGGCACCAGAACAGAAAGCACACTCCCCCTAACGCTTCTCATTTACTAATCTTGTCTGCTGTGGACAAACACCTACATCCGCACTGACTCAATAAAAGTAAACATCACTCTGTTTGTGATAAGGAGTGTCTCGCTGGGATTCGAGCTTACAAAAGGTCTCATCTGCATTTAGAGTGGTTTCCCTAAAAAGTGATTCCCTTAAACCTGTGCTGACTTTCCTAGAAAACTGTATATTTCGTATCTAATTCAAAACTCATTTTAGTAAAGGTTTGCAAGAATCTAAATACAATGATAGTGGTTCATCAATAGTTTTCTCTATTCTCCCAAAACATCATATTCTAATATTCCAGCAGGAAATCGTAACCATAATATTTGTATGAAAAATAGATAAAGTTTTCCGCATAGCCAACGGTGCAGCATAAGTTCCTGATGAGTGCTCAAAAAAGGAACAGCGTGTGACAGTGGTATAGTGTTGCTTGTTTTCTCTAAGCACCTTTAACCGCATCGCTGCGGCGGCTATTCCGAAGCAGCACTATGGGGGCGGGGGGGCCGCGCGGCACGCCCATGCTGGTGACGGAACCGCTCCGTCACCAGCCGCAGTTGAGCTGTGCTCATGACGGAGCGGTTCTGTCATGGCCCCGCCCGCTTAATAGAACGCGCCGCGCAGGCCTGTTGGGCGGGCCATGACGGAACCGCTCCGTCATCAGCACAGCGCCACCGCGGCTGATGACGGAGCGGTTCCGTCATCAGCACGGAAAGGGTTATAACGTAACTCTGGGCCATATTATGAAGCAAGGGCGATACATTATCGCCGCTGTTATCGGCAGGAAACTGCCGCTAAAACGGAGATAATGGGCTTGATAATATGCCCTTGTGAATTCCCATAGCAGCCCAGGTGCTGGTGCAAAAACAACATTTGATGGACAGAATGCAGAACAATGTCCTACATTCGCCCCAGTACAGAGATCTGGGCCTAAATCCATCATTTTTTGCACTCCAAACCACCCCAGTTCAGACATGGCCATATGCAAATCAGCCTTGACCCTGTGCCTCATGGGAACAGTCCAGCCCGAACTGCCAAGCCATGTCTTCCCTGGACTGGAATCAAGCATCCTAGGACCAGTTTCTGGCTATCAGCCGTCATCAGCCATCAACCATTACCTAGTTGGCAAAGTGATTTATGATTTATGTGATTGTGGTCTATGTGTTATATACAATATATGTGATATTTTTTATATACTACTGTGTGGAGTCTGTTTTGTGGTGATTTTGTTATGCCCCTGGTGTGTGTGTGTGTGTGTATTGCACAAACACTTACATTGCCTCTGGGATAAGTCTGACTGCTCTGCCAGGCTCCCAAGGGAGTGAGCAAGGTTGCATACTACAACCAATCCTCTTTCTATTACTTCTGTTTCAAATGATTGCACCAGTGTTTGATTCATGATCTCTAGAGTAGAGTTCTGTTACAGGGTATATGTGGATCTCCCTGCCAAAGCCACAGAAAAAGTGAAAGAAATCTCACTAACCTGCTCTCCTGGTCTGGTCGGTGTTCGACTTTATACAGGCGGTCTTCATCCAGTGTGCGATTTCAGTCAAGCAGGCATTGAACTTGATCCAGGTACTCAGTGTATTATCTGTGGGGGAGAGAATGAGCTGCATGCCATCAGCATAGGAGAGGATGTTGATATTATGAGAGTGAATCATAATATAGCCAATAGGGATCTGAATGCGCTGAAAAGGGTCAGAGAGGATCCTTGCTGAACTCTGCAGATGAGATTGTGGGCATCTGAGGTGGACAGTGCTAGGCTGACTAACTGGATCTTTCTAGTCAGGAAGGAGGAGATCCATCAGAGTGCATTTCCTTGGATTTCAATGTTTGTATGCTTTAGATGAGGAAGGAGACTGTGTCAAATGCTGGGGAGAGGTCCATGAGAATGAGGGCCATATCTCCTCTGTTCAGAGTCATGTGGATGTCATCTTTGGCAGCAATGAGGGCAGTTTATGTGCTGTGTTTAAGTTTGAAATCTGACTGAGTGGTGTTTAGGAGTTGGTGGTTATTGAGGTATTTGGTGAGGTGCCTGTTGATGACTTTTCTAGGACCTTGGCCAGCAATGCTAGCAGGGAGATCGGTCTGTAGTTAGTGAGCACTGAAGCATCCGCAGAGGGTTTCTTCAGCAATGGAAGGACAGTTGCGTGTTTTCAAGCATCTGGAAACATTTCAGAAGAGGTGGAGGCACTCAGATTGAGCATGAGCATGGTACTGATGGGTTCTTGCCCTCTGGAGTAGGTGTGATTTGGGGAGATGTTGATGGGGCCCTTGAGTGGTTAGATTTCATAGTGGCTGCGGTTTCTTCTGGGGTGATGACAGGTCATGTGGTTAACATTGGTCCTTGGAATAAGATCAGGAGGTGCTTAGCAAGATCTGTAGGCTCTGTTTGCAGGCTGAAGTTGCTGTAAATAGTGGTAATTTTGTTGCTGAAGAATTGAGAGGGATTGGTGAAGTGGTCATGTGAGGGAGTGATCAAGTTGAAGGCAGTAGATGATGATGTAAAATCTTTCACAATGGTGACGATTTCTTTGCTTCTGTTGGTACTGGCATCAATATGGTCCTCCAGAGCAGCACATTTGGTGGTCAGGATTATTTGGTGGTAGCGTCTTAGGGCACATTTTAACGTGCTCCTGTCCACATTGTCCATGCTCGTCCTCCACTTGTGCTCCAGTTGTTTGCAGTGGCGTTTCATCTCTTTGAGTATCTCCATCTACCAACTGGCCTGGGGTCTGGATTGTTGTACAGTTGTATTTGCCCAGGGAGTCGTTGCAGGAGGTGATCCAATTCTTGAAACTCATGATGGCTTTAGTAAAGCTTTTGCTATGTTAGGGTCGATGTGTGTTGAGAGCAGTGTTCAAGGCCATGTCAGTGATGCTGTTTCAGTTTTGTTGGGCTGGTTGTGGTGCATGTGTGGTGAACCGGGACAGGAATTCTGAACTTAATGAGGGTGTCTTCTGTCCAGGGCTGCGGAGGCCCCTGATCATTATTTTTATTTGGCCCTGGGACCTGACCCACCTAGGGGTGTTACTTAATAAAGCACTTGAACTTGTACTTCTGGTTTTTAAAAATATTTTTGACAGGAGTCGCACACCCAGTGCGACTCTTAGCGCTTTAAAGAAATTAATAAATATTATTTTGTTATTTAATATTCAATGTATTTTAGTATTCCTTTCTAATTTTTTAGAATTTTAAAGTCACAGTGCATGGGTAGATTTTAAAAATCTATACTTTTTGAGATAGATATATAATGTTATGTTTACATTCTTACTTACGAAAGTGGAATTAATAAATAATACAATAGTAGTGTATCAAGCAGTAAAAATATATTTTGACTAATATTCATCTTATTAGTATTTTAGGGAACCGCAATACCTCTTCGTACAGTTACGTGACACATTTCCGGGATCGCGTTGGGGGTCATGATTACCACGAATCTAAGGGTAGAAACGTTCTAAATCAGTATATAGACATTTTTAATCGCGATAAATCATAAAGAGGTTTATTAAGAAAAGTAAAAAAGATGTAAAATATCAATAATTTGTCCAATACATTATGATTTAATATACTTTACGGAATCACTCATCTGGCGCTGTGGTATTGCGTTGGAGTCGCAGACCCCATGTGACCAACCAAAAATTAATAGGATTGGTATAACACCTCTCAATCACAGGAAGTTTAAACTCCCATTTGTTTCTAGGAATAGGAGGGTGTAGTTCTCATTGTCTTTACTACTAGTTTCAGAGCAGGGCGATTTTTTAGGTGTCAAAATCTTCTTTTTCAAAAAGTATGGCTAGTTCTTCCAGATAATAGGAGGAGGAAGAATTAAGATTGTTGGAAGAAGACGAAGAAGAAGAGCCACCAAGGAAAAATAAGGAGAGCATTGTGTGGCCGTTTTTTAGCATACCAGAGGCAGAAAAAGTAAA
This sequence comes from Lissotriton vulgaris, assembly GCF_964263255.1. Lineage (NCBI taxonomy): Eukaryota > Metazoa > Chordata > Amphibia > Caudata > Salamandridae > Lissotriton > Lissotriton vulgaris. The sequence goes on along the minus strand of NC_141697.1, from coordinate 881,454,465 downwards.
CGCCTGGAAAGTGACATGCACCATCTGCAAGAACTTTCTTTCCCAGGATAATGAAAAGAAGAACAGCTGTGGCACCTCCAGTATGTACAAATACCTGAGAACAATCCACTTGACTCACCTCACATGGGCTGAGAAGGAAAGACTCAAAGAGCAAGAGGCTGCTCCTGGAGGAAGCGCTCCTGGAACATCTATTTATTTATTTATTTATTTTTAGAGTTTTCTATAGCGCGAACTTGAACCGATTAGGTTATCAGAGCGCTTTACATAGCACAAGTTTCGTTACATGTTAACACAGCAGTTTACATAGAATCAGTTACGTTGCACATTTCAATAACTTGAACCGAATAGGTTATCAAAGCGCTTTAAATAAGACAGCATTCGATGTCCAGTGCCCTCCTCCGCCGTGTAGCGGGGGACCACTTCAAGCCCTCCGAAGTCGTCGAGCTGTCGGGACTAGGCTCCTGGAATGTCCAGTGCCCTCCTCCACCGTGTAGTGGGGGACCTCTTCCAGCCCTTCGAAATCGTCGACCTGTCGGGACTAGGCTCCTGGAATTTCAGCTGTCCCTTTACAACTACTTTGTTTGAAGTCATGACGGAATTACTAGTGAACATAATACAACTAGAGATATAGTATTGCCATATAAGAAGGTAGACATTCTATCCAGAAAATGGTGTAAACACATGAGTGTAAACCCCGGCTATCCACCCGAGAGAGAGACTAGGCAAAGATGGCCGCCCCATATGAGAAGAGACAGTAGTCCTCTTTTTATTATTGTGGCTTTGTGAGCAGGGAGGGCAGTTTCGTTTTCAAGCTAGCCCAGTTCCTGAGTTGCTGTGAGGGAGTCTTATCTTGCAGGGGCCTCGTGGGCATCTGAAGGCACAGGCGGTGATTTATTGCCTTTCTTTTTAGCACCCCGCCATTTTGAACAAAGGGTTGTGTCAAAGTACAAGCGATGGTCAAGAGAAGTATCTTTTTTGTGTAGCAGCCCGTCCGTTAGTGCTCAGTTCCAGATGTATGACCTTTTTTGTGTAGCAGCCCGTCAGTTAGTTAGTGGGGGGGGCCTCGTCCACTGCCGCCCCCGAATCTCCGCGGTTTCCTGGTGCATCAAACAGCGTCCCCGAGCCCCTCCACTGCCCTCAAGGCTGTGGGAATCCTCTGATGTGGGGCGGGGGGCAATCGTGAACTGTAGGCACCGGAGACCTGCTCCCAGGGTCCCGGTGGCAGCCGGTGGGGGGGGGACGCAGGGGGTCACCCGAGCAGAGGAGGAATCACCGCTCTTGCCTGCAGGGTGCTCTGAGCCCTTGTGCCGCAGCCCCTTCCGTCACACCCGACGGCGCTGTGTGTTTCCCTCTCGTCTCGCTGCTCGACTAGGGACTCCACTCCGATGTTTCCCAGGGCAGCGATTCCACCCTCCCTCCCTCTCACCTCCAGCCTCCGAGGGTCCGATGTAGCGAGGGACAGGTTCAGCCGAGTGAGCTTCTCAGACAAGCAAGGTTCACCGCGGACCTGCGGCAGGCGCCCCACACACGGTTCGGGTGCACAGCGCCCGTCCGACTCGTCCCCGGTGCACATTTTCTCTTTATGGCTTCTTTATTGTTATAGCAGGGATGGTTTTTCTTCTGCTTTTCTCAATTTTTTTTGTTTTCTGAAAAATAAAACAAAAACACCAAAAAAATCTACAAAATTGTTAGAAAATGTAAAAAAAATTTTTTAAGGAGTTCTGTTAAGAACCACATATTCTGGTTAAACAAAATATCAATTATTTGTTAAATGTATGTCTGTATATGTGAGTTTGTCACTGAGGGCTCCTTTTTAAGGGTCCTGGTGAGTGCATGGATAGTGCCTAGGTGATTGGATAAGAGCATGGGTAGTGTCTGAGTGAATGGATGAGTGCATCAGTAGTGCCTAGGTGAATGAATGAGTGCATGGGTAGTGCCTGGATGAATGGATGAGTGCAAGGGAAGTGCCTGAGTGAATGGATGAGTGTGTGAGTAGTGCTAATTAGATTAGATGAGTGTATAAGTAATGCATGTGTGGTTGGACCTAGACTACATGTACTAATAAAGACATGGGTAAGACATGGAAATGATCAAACATACAAGCTTGACAGAAAACGTTTTTAATTTCAAACACACATCACTTTCTAAAACCTACTTACAATGTACCTTTGCAGAGAGTTATATGTTTAATACATTTGGAAATATGTTTTCAGCCTCAACTTTCTCGACCTACTTGATTAGAAAGACAGAGATCACATTGCCAGGTGTTATCTAAAGTGAAAGGCGACTCTTGTCATACCAATCTGATTAGTGTCAGCGTTTTTCAAGACACCTCAAGGAGTATGTCAGTGTCTTTCATGAACGAGATAACACATGTAAAGTAGTCTGTAGGTATTAGACTACCTCTGTTTCAGATCATATGCTCTGTAAATGTGTGTAGAAGAAGCTGTATGGATGACTTTCTGCTAATTATACAGGGCAGACTGGTATTAACCTGTATCTTCAAGTGCTTCCGTGATGTCTGCGTAGCTAAGAGATCTGGGCTGTTGGGACTTAATATTGAAGTACCTCTGACAATATTTGTGAAGGGGAATGATAAACTGTATAGTTTTTAAATTAGGGTTATGAGCTGCAGCACACATGTCAAACTACATATACGAGTACAAAGATACCTGAGATATGATACCAGTCACACATTGAAACTTAACAAAATATGTTTGAGTTTCAAGCACATATAACCCTACTTGCAGTGTAACTTTTTAGAGAGTTATATGTACTAGGATAGAGGTTAATACACGTAGAAACATGTTTTAAATCTCCAATTTATGTACGAGTTTCACTGGACAGACAGCTGGCAGTGTTAGGTCTAACCCTAAATGAAAGGCTGACTTCTGTCATACCAGTTTTATTTGTGTCACCATCTCTCCAGATATCTCAACGAGTGTATCAGTGTCTTTTTCGGATAAGATGACACATATAACGTAGCCTGTACACACTACACTACCTCTGTTTTACAGAGCATGCTCTATTAATGTGTAGATTAAGCAGCATAGATTACTTTCTGTTTAGCATAGAAGACAGCAGGATATGAACATATATGTTCAACTGCTTCCTTGAGGCCTGTTTAGAAAATAGATGTGTGTTTGTGAGACTGAAAGGTGAAATATCTCTGTTAATATATGACAAGGGTTATGATAGAGTGTATAGTTTTCAAATTAGAATCATCAGCTGCACCAAACATATCAGAGTACATATACATGTGCAGACATAGCTAAAATGTGGAATAGGTCATACCTTGAAATTTCACAGAATATGTTTTCAAGTTTCAAGTACAGACATCAGAATCAATGGCCTACTTGCAATATACCTTTGCAGGAGCTATATCAAGTAGTATAGAGTGAGTCTACTGACCCCGGTCATCAGCAGGCTCTTCTCCCGCAGCTCTGCGCTATCGTTGCTGCCTCAGACACCTTGCCTCCTTCCTTGAGGGGTTCGAGGCCACTGCTCCCGTCAAGGTATCTTTTCCTTGCTCACTGCCTGTACCGTTAATTCATTGCTACTGCTGTGATTATTTTCTTCTGTGCCCACTTGTGTTTCACTAGCTTGTTCCTGCTGTATTTTTTATTTCTGTGCCCTCTGTCTGTTTCCTCCACCGCTGCTGCCCCTGCAGCCCCTCCACTTGCTGACTCTCGTTCCCGTCTCCCACCCTCCCCCCTCCTCTACTTGCCGCTGGCGCGCCGAAAGCGCACCTAAGGCATGCCCGTCTGCGTCCATCTGCGCTCAACCGCGACCAGCGGCAGGAACCCTGGAGTACCAAGGCACCACCGTTAGGACTCCGCTGCCCTCCACGCATTCAATCCCGGGAGACTCACTGACTGCCGAAAATCCTCACCGACCACCACCCACTGACAGTTCTCTTGCAGACGCTGCCGAAGATCCTTCATCATCGACAACACCCCCCCCCCGACCACCGAGAGCTCCCTGGACACTTGCTCTGCCAAAACCCTGGCATGCATCCTCCTCAACGTGCGCTCCCTGCACAGACACGCCATAGAGATCTGGGACCTGATCGACAGCCTCTCACCCGACGTCATCTTCTTCACGGAAACCTGGACCAATGCCACCTCCGGCCTGACATCCACATGGCTATCATCGATGGTTAGAAGATCCAGAGAAAGCACCGCCCTCGCTGCCCAGGAGGAGGACTGGCATAAGACCTCCCTCCGACTCTCCACCTCCAACACGTTCGGGTCCCACTCCAACTTAGAACACCTCCACTTCCAGATCCAATCCAGCCCCAGGACCACGCTACACGGCACCCTCGCCTACAGACCCCCGGGATCCGAACCCAGTCCGCAACTACCATTGCCAAGCTCGTCGCACCCCACGCCATCACCTCCACGGACTACATCCTACTCGGGGACCTGAACTTCCACCTCAACAACCTCAGCAACCCCGACTCTACCACCCTTCTTGACAAACTTGACAACCTCCGACTGATGTAGCATGTCAACACTCCCACTCACAGAGCTGGACACACCCTCGACCCGATTTTCGCACGAGGGACTAACATCCGTTACAGCCACACCACCCAGCCCCTCTGGACTGACCACCACTGTGTAAATTTCACCTTCAATACCACCTCCCCACCCAAGCCCGACCCGCGTCAGCCACGAAGGAACTGGAGCAAGGTCACAGAAGAACACCTCAACACCACCCTCCTCCGAAACCCTCCCTGCACCACAACCGACACCAACTCTGCAGCCAAATAATTTTACCAATGAATCCCCTTCTGCGCCGACAAGCTCGCCCCCCTCCGCCACCCTGCCAAACAACACTCCCTGAAAGCCGTCTGGTTCACCAATGAACTACAAGAAGTCAGGCACACCTACAGACGCCTCAAGAAAACCTGGTGAAACCAGAAAACCACGGAAGCCCTGAACACCCACAGGAGCGCCCTGAAAGAATACCACCAGCAAATCAGACACACCAAATGGACCTTTATCAAGAACAAAATCCTCACAAATGCAACCAATGCCAAAGAACTGTTCAGTATAATACAGCACTTCGCCAAACCCCCCCCCCCCCCAGCGAAGCCACAGACATCACTCCCTCCCAGGAACTCTGCAACAAGCTCAGCTCCTACTTCCACTTGAAGATCAAGGCCCTCTACGACAACTTCAGTGAACAGACCACGGACACCACCCGACTCCCAACTGCCGTCGACAAGCCCATCATCACAACCTGGATGCCCACTACCACCGAACACATCACCGCAACCATGAAGAAGACCCACTCAGGAGCTCCCACGGACCCCTACCCACCGCACATCTTCCACAGGGCCGCCTCTGCCATCGCGCCTGAATTAGGCCGAGCCATCAACTCCTCCTTCAGATCAGGCACCTTCCCAGACGACTGGAAGTGGGCAGAGGTAAAACCCCTCCTTAAGAAACCCATGGCCGATCTGACAGACCTGAAAAACTACTGGCCCCTCTCTCTACTCCCCTTTGCTGCCAAAGTCACAGAGAGACTCGTAAATGCTCAGCTGACTGCCTTCATTGAGGATAACTCCATCCTCGATGCCTCCCAGTCTAGATTCCGCAGCAACTACAGCACCGAGACCACCCTCCTCACCGCCACTGACGACATCCACATGATACTCGACCAGGGACACACCGCAGCCCTCATCCTGCTGGACCTTTCCGCAGCTTTCGACACCATCTCACATCACACTCTTGCAGCCAAACTCCATGACGCAGGAATACAAGGTTACGCTATCAACTGGATCCAATCCTTCCTCTCGGGCAGAACACAGAGGATCAGACTCCCCCCTTTCCCCTCCGAACCCACTGAGATCAATTGCGGAGAAACCCAAGGACCATCGTTCAGCCCCACGCTTTTAAACATCTACATGGCCCCCCTCGCCACCCTCGTCAGACAGCATGGGCTCAGCATTGTATCCTACGTCGACGACACCCATCTCATCCTCTCCCTCACGAAGAACCCCGATGACGCCAGACTCTGCTTCCAGAAAGGAATGAAGGATGTTGCAGCCTGGATGAACGACAGCTGCCTGAAGCTCAACTCGGAGGGGACTGAGGTCCTCATCCTCGGACCATCCACATCCGCCTGGGACAACACCTGGTTGCCCTCAGCCCTCGGGAGTCCCCCACCATTATAGACCACACATGGAACCTCAGCATAATCCTCGACTCCCCCCCCATCATGACCCGCCAGATCAACTCCGTCGCCTCCACCAGTTTCAACTGCCTATGCATCCTACGCAAGACCTTGAAATGGATCCCCCCTGAATGCAGAAGGACTGTCACCCATGCACTCATAACCAGTAGCTCGGACTACGGCAACGCCCTCTATGCCGGAGTAAACAGAACTCTTCTACACAAACTCCAAACCATCCAGAACACCACTGCCAGACTCATCCTCAGAATACCATGAAACAAACATATGACACAACACCTACTAGACCTCCACTGGCTCCCAGTCGAGAAGAGAGTTACCTTCAAGCTCCTCACCTACATCTACAAATCCCTCCACAACATCGGACCCAAATACCTCAACAAGAGAGTTTACTTCCACGTACCCAAGAGGAACCTCCGCTCCACTGGCCTCGCCCTGGCAGAGACCCCCTGCATCTGAAGAAGCAGAGCTGGCAGAAGAGCCTTCTTCTTCATCGCAGCAAAGACCTGGTGCGAGCTCCCAGTAAACATCAGGCTCTCCTCGAACCCTGCACATCTTCAGGAAGGACCTCAAGACCTGGCTCTTTGACTGAGCTGGAGCTGCACCCCCACCAGCGCCTTGAGACCTTCACGGGTGAGTAGCGCCCTTTATAAACCCCCTGATTGATATAGAGGTTAAAACACTGGGCAACATGTTTAAACCTCACATATATATCTGCCAGTTTCATTAGAGAGGCATAGCTCTCAATGCCAGGCCTATGCCAAAATGAAAGGCCGACTACTGTCATGCTAATCTTCTGAATGCCATCCTCTTTCTAGGGATCATAATGACTGTATCAGTGCCTTTTTAGAGACAAGATAATCCATTCAAACAAGCCTATACATACTACACTACCCCTATTTCACACCACATGCTTTCTAAATGTGTTTAGAAGAAGCTGCATGAATCACTTTCTACTCATTACACAGAGCAGCCAGAAATGCAGGTGCCTGCCTGTTCAAGTGATTTTGTGATGCCTGCCTAGGTAAGAGATCTGAGCTTATGGGACTGAATACTGAAGTAGGTCTCACAAGATCTGTGCAGGGGTATGATAGGCTGTATAGCTTTTAAGTTAGGCTCATTGGCTGCACTACATGTATCAGACTACAAGTTGAAGTACAGACATACCTGTATAGACATACCTAAGACATGCTAGCGGTCAGCCATTCAAACTTGACAGGGTACACTTTCAGTTTAAAGCACACACCTCACTATCTATGACCTACTCCCAGTGTACCTAAGCAGAGACTTCTATGGACTAGGATAGAGGTTAATACATCTGGGAACATCTTTTAAACCTCGCTTTTCTCTACCAGTTTTATTAAAGAGGCTGAAGTTGCAATGCCAGCCTAATCCAAAATGAAAGGCTGAATCTTGGCATGACACTCTTGCGTTTGTCAGCGTCAGTCTAGAGACCTCCATGACTGTGTCGGAGACCTTTTAGAGGCAAGATAGTACAGTCAAACAAGCCTATACATACTAGACTATATCTGTTTCACTCCACATGCTTTCTAAATGTCTGTGTGTTAAATTGGTTTCACAAGCCCTGCCTGCTTGTGAAACACACAAAATCAGTATGTGCGCCCTATTTGCAATCTACAAATCTGCAGAATTATATGGAGCAGAAAACAGGTTACTACTTCTTTTAAACCTCACATTTCTCAAACTTCATCTGAAAATAAAAAATGTAATTACAATCAATGAACACTCCTACACCATACATCACACACCTTACACATTCATAACTTACCTCTGAAATCTTGTTGTAGAGTATGAAAATATCACCAAATCTTAAATAATTTTCTTTTCCACACAATAAACATAATATACCACTCTCAATAAGAAAGAACCAGTAATGGTACATTTTCTCTCTCATTTTCCACAGAAATAAATGTTAGTAACAAATCAAAATAGTCCTTTTATTTTTTTTTAAATGTAACACCACTTCCTATTGGGTATTTATATTAACCTTTTTCTAGTCTGCTCTAAAGAAATCCAATCTAGTTGTTTAAATTGCTGAAGTTGTGACTCCACCAAGGTGTCCAGGACGACCCTTGGTGTAACTTCAAGACGGAGTCATGAACCCTTATGGGAGTTCAAAAACTCATCTAAAATACTACTTTTATTATTTTTTATCAACATATTACTTAGAAAAAAAATACTACTGTTTTGGAAAAATGTAATTTCCGAACATATTCCATGTATTTAACACTCCATTTTATATTTTAAAAGTATGCTTTAATTTAAACACTTCCCCCACAGAGCATCACCTTAATTTTTAATTTTCATAGTGACAGTTTCTGCAACATTGAAATATGTATGACCGTACAACACGTACCGTTACAACGCGTCCCTTTACAACGCAGTTTTAACAACGCAAGTCATTACAACGACTTGCGTTGGGGGGGCGCTGATAGTGAATAGTTTAATTTACTATTCCAACACCAGTCCGGGTGGATAGTAGGGAAGGTGTTGGATAGTAAATTAAACTATCCCCTATCCTAGAGCGCCCTCCAGCGAAAGTTGTTGTAACGACTTTCGTTGTTAAAGCTGCGTCGTAACGGTACCGCGTTGTACCAGTTACGTTGTAAAGGATGTTTCCCGGTCTGGTTGACTACTGCAAAATATGGCCTATCTAGTCTATTGTACCTTTCAAACTTTTCTCCATGACCAATCACAATGAAACTTGTAGTGCAAACTAACATGCAACCTATGTTTAACTACACAATGTTTATGAACACCCATTCTGTCCACCATTTTAGATATCTTTCATTATACCAAAAGACTTACCCTGCTACAGACATCTTTTGATTCCTTGCACACCCTCTTTTAAAAATCCTTACAGTATGGATTGTAGGGCACAGCTATGTTTTCTGGGGCAAAAAGTATGCTGGAGACAGAGGTATTGACAAAGACGTGGGTTTTTATAATGTGGATATTGAATGGTTTGCACAGAGAGGGTTAAAGTGGCACCAATTGCTGCCTTTGGTTAAAACCTTTTTGAATTTCCAACCCCCTAACCTCATGATTGTGCACTGTGGTGGCAATGACCTAAGCACACTGATAGGGGTAGGATTGGAAATCCTAATTTGCACAACTTATGTCACTTTTACCTCACACTGTCTCTGTGTACTCTAATATATGCCAAAGGCAGAAATGGAAGTGGTCAAATCAGTTCTGTCCACAGATTGAAAAAGCAGGAAGCATGTTAATAAAGCTGTTTCTGCATACCTCAGAGGCCAAAACATGGGCTCTACATATCATAACAACCTGCATTTTCACAAGGATAAAATCTACAGAAGTGATGGAGTTCACTTCACAGGTGAAGGGAACACAGTGTTTCTCAACAACCTCTAGCTCTGAAGTCACACTCACATGTAGCTGCAACAAATTCATAATGAACACAACAGCTATTCTCAGTGCCACCCATAACCCAACAGTGAAAAGTATATTTAAAAACAAAATACATCCCTCAATAATATTTTTGGGATTCGCGAACACATCACAAATACACAAAACAAAAGCACGAATTCAATGAACAAAAACACATTTTACAATTTTAACTATATTTTTAAACCTATACATATTAAAATGTTTTCTAACTGTAAATGTAAGGATGTACTCCACTCTGACCAGCTCCATGATAAGCTTCAAAAGTGTGTGAGTTTGTCTGTGTTTGTTTATTTATTTATTTTAGGTAGATCCATGGCTCCACTGTGTCATTACATGGAGGGGCCGTGCCGAGCACCATGATGGGGTGTTGACTTCTACCACGTGACAAAAAAAATATGATTATTATTTCTGCCCCCCCTTCTCTGGGCCCTGGGACCCAATCCCCTGGGACTTGACCTTTTCTTATATATTTGTCTTTCTTAAGAAAAGCAAATAAAAGGAAGCCACACGCCCCCCTTTGGGGCCAATGTTGGCCTCTGAAACCCCATCCCCCAGGGCAAGGCCTTTTGCTTGTTTTTATGTTTAAAATAAAGGAAGGAGAGGCCTCATGGCACCCCTACCAAGCCTAATTCGGCCCCAGGGACCCCAACCCCCAGTGTCAGGCCCTCAGGTTTTTTTAAATGGGGAGAGGGGCCTGCACGGCTCCCATCCCCGGGCCCATACTCCCGGGGGACCCTTTTCCCTGGGGCATGGCCACCTTGTTGGGGACCATGGGGGAGCCTCAAGACCCCCTCCCCGGTCCCTGCCCGCTTCCTGCCTCCTCTGGGAGCTGGAATAGCTTTTGGACACAGGGAGCTGCAAACAATCAGATCCCGCTGTCTTAAAGCAATTCTGCTCACTTTATGTCATCTATGAAGCAGAGCAGAGTTTGCTATAGCTTGCCATAGCATACTGCTTTGTCCCGGGGGGGGGGGGCACCCCGGGATATTGCTGGAGCCGGCCCTGGGGGGTGGTGGTCCCCAAGGCCATCTATGACTCCACAAGGGGGGGTGCGCAGTCCCACTCCAACAAATATTAAATCCTAGGAAGGTGGTGGTCCCTGGGGCTGCATAAGGGGCTTTCACCCTCACTCATTATTTTTAAATATAACCCTAGGGAGGTGGCTATCCACGGGGCTGCGGGGGCCGTGTGGTTCCCCCGCATTTATGTGCATTTGCCCTAGGGAAGTGGGGGGCCATGTGGGCTCCCATCATTATTTATAATTGCCCGCAGGACCTGGCCCACCCGGGTGCCTAATTAAATGAAGCGTGGGAACCCACGGTTCTTGTTTTTTTCAAATTTTCGGTGGGATTCACAGATCCACCACAAATCCCACTGATATCTTTTTAAAAACAACACTTTTTTGGCTTTGGGGGATCCTTGTGGCACCCCCACCCCAAGAGGCCTAGAGGTCGTTTTTCTTGAGACTCAGTTCAAGTGTTTGCAGCAAATCAGATCTCAGCCACGAGAGAGGGACGGGTCACAGATCTACAGCTGCCACAGTTGTATATCCATGAAATCTTAAAATTTCTCAGCAACTTCAGAATGGATTTACACTATTTTAGGAACACATTGCTTTCTGGACGAAGCTCTACCTTTTTGCCAAATTTGGTATTTTGTTCAGCAGTTCGGGCTGTAGCTGTGTCTAAAGATTTCTAAGGAAATTAACATGGAGAAAAAGTGTTTTGGGACCCTCTTTCTTTCAGTCCCTGCTTGACAGATCACCCAGAAAGTTTCAAGACAGCAGTGGAAGTGACTGGCATATTAGTTTTGAGAATTTCACGAGAATTTATAAAACTAACCCAAAGTTTTTGGCAAATGAAAAAACACTCTTTCAATGGAAACTACATCCAGTAAATATATATATATATATATATATATATATATATATATATATATATATATATATATATATATATATATATATATATATATATATATATATATATATATATATATATATATATATACATATATATGGATGGCATCTCTTTAGCAGGGCAAACTGAACTTTGTGTATTAATTAGCGGCGTGCCTCGTCGCTGAGACGCCCCCGCCGCCACACAAGCGGGCCACGCACAGAACTAAAAGTGCAACTGTGGAGGTGAGGGATAAACATATGGGCAGTGACGGCAATGTTCCCCTCCTGAGGACCCACTGTGGGGAATGAAAATTTGTGCATGGAGCCCGTTTTTCATACAGCATCCCATGTGGAGAAAGTAAAGGACTTCAAGACCCAGAAAGCATAGCTGCAATGAAAAACCCAAATGGGTAATGTCGAGTGTTTAAATAGTCCTCACAGCTGTAGTGACTATTTGCATAAGACCAGTGATCAAGGGCGAAGGATCCTGAAACATGTTTGGCAGCATTACCGATGGAGGGTGCATATTGCCTTGTCTGCTACCCACAATAAAGAAAGGAATCCTTACCTGGATGGCGTCTCTTTTACAGGGCAACCTGAACTTTGTGTATTAATTAGCGGCGCGCCTCACCGCTGAGACGCCCCCACCACCACACAAGCGGGCCACGCACAGAACTAAAAGTGCAACTGTGGAGGTGAGGAGCCATGATTGCGGAATAAACATATGGGCAGTGACGGCAATGTTCCCCTCCTGAGGACCCACTATGGGGAATGAACATTTGTGCATGGAGCCCGTTTTTCATACAGCATCCAATGTGGAGAAGGTAAAGGACTTCAAGACCCAGAAAGCATAGCGGCAATGAAAAACCCAAGTGGGTGGGGTCGAGTGTTTAAATAGTCCTCACAGCTGTAGTTACTCTTTGCTTAGGACCAGTGATCAAGGGCGGAGGAGCCCGAGACATGTTAGGCAGCATTACCGATGGAGGGTGCATATTGCTTTGTCTGCTACCCACAATAAAGAAAGGAATCTGTTGGACCTGACACCATTGGCCTGAGTCCCTCCTCCATTTTTTCTGTTTGCCTCCACTGTTTACAATGTTTTTGCTGGTATAATGCTTTGGGCACTGTGCCACTGCTGATCAGTGCCACAGTGCAAGTGCTCCCTATGTTAAATTGCTGTATTGATTGAATTCCATGTTAGGCTTATTTGGTTTACTGTCAGTCCCTAGTCTAGTGCACCGGAGTGCCAGGGCTTGTAAATACAAATGCCGCTCGTGGTCCTGCAGCACATGCTGTGCCACCCACAAGAGCGGCCTAGTAAAAGTATGTCTACAGGTCTGCCATAGCTAGACCCACGTGCAGTCTGGTCCTGTCACGCTGACTGCGCAAGTACACCTACTTGCCAGTCCCTAAAACCTTCCCTTAGCCTCATGCTAGTCACCCCTATGGTAGGCCCACGGGCAGGGTGCATTGTAAGCATAAGGTAGGACAAGCCTGACCAAGTTGGCATGTCCTAATAGTGAATTACAGCCATTTTCGTTTTTCACTATTGTAAGGTAACCTGCTCTCCATTAGTTAGAATGGGCTGCCAGGATTATTAATGCTATGATCCTAGCTGGCTCGGGGATCATGGTGCAATGTCGAGTTTGGTATCCCTGAACATGGGGTTTAATCACACATCCGTTGGTGTGGATGGTTTTTGGACTCTGGGTTTGAAAATAGCACTTTTAGAAGGTGGCTATTTTCTTGTCTAACTATTTCTGGTTTCTGCTGGTTTGGTGTGTGTGTGACAGGAGCTGGGTGGCTCCAGAGGTCTGATGAGTCAGTGTGGGATGAGTGGGACATTTGCATTGAGAGTAGGGGGAGAGTAGTTCCTGATAGCCTGCCCTGCCTGATACAATACTGGCTCCACCTCCTGCCAGGCGACTGATGACTCTGTGCCTGCCAGGGACGATCCTGGCCCCATCTCCTACCAGGAGACCGATAGCTCTGCTCCTGCCAGTGACAATGCTGGCTCCACCTCCTGCTGGGCGTCTGAGGACCCAGCCCTCCACAGTGAATAGGCCAGGTGCCTCTGCCTGGCTACACCCACAACAAACCCAGGATGTGGGGAAATTCCCCTGCATGGACAAAGGGATCAAAGCCAAAAAGGGGTATAAGAGAAGGACTCCTGAACCAAGAATTTAGATCACTTCTGACAAGGAAACCTGAACCAAGGACAAGAAGCCTGCTGATCCAAGGACTTGCCTACCCCTTCTGCCAGTGTGATGTTTGCTGGGGGGAATCCTGCAGCTGCTTCTTTATTTTTGCCAAGGAACCAGGAGAGAGGAACTGAGTGTGTACTCTCAAACTTTGCTAAAGAAAATCTCCAAGGGCTGGAAGAGTAAATGTAAATGTACAGGAATTTATATAGCGCAAATCACCGAGCGGTTTCTAAGCGCTTGCTTAGGGAACCCGTCCTGGTATTCCCCAGTGAGATAACCCCGGCAGGGTATACACAAGGTGAAAGCCAGGCATCGCGCCGCGAGTGGCCGTTGTGGAGATTAAGCAAGCTATTGCCCAGAGTCACAGAGTGTGAACCCGTGAATCGAGTAGGCACTGGAACAAGAATTGTCGAGTCCATGGACATTTTAGGACTCAAGACCCCGCAAAGCCGGGAATTGAACCCTGGCCCCGGGCTGACCTCTGCTTCCAGGTCTGCCTCCTCTAACCAGTGAGCCACACTTCTCCAGCCTCCCGTTGAAGTCACAGGGCTAAAGGACTTTATCTGCTAAAAGTGCTTGTTGCTGGAACCTGAAAGTCCAGCACCTCTGAAAGAAACCAGCAATCTCGACGCCGCCGGACGCCGCCGAATCCAGCCCGACATCGTGAGTAACGGCTCCAGTGTCCCGCTTCCTCGACGCCGGCCGCCCGGCCCGATCGACGCCAGCAGCAACGCCAGTGAGTAGCGAGTTCGGCTCCAGCTCCAAGTGACCTCGTGTCTGCACCGCTGCTGATCGCATCGACTTCGAGCCCTCTCGACGCTGTGAGCGCTGCTCACTCTTGCAACATCATCATCGACATCGACGACAACGCCGTATCCTGCTTCGCCTCGGGAGCGCTGCTCCTGCCTGACATCTGTCGGCGCCGCTGCAGATCTCCCCGACTTCGAGGCCCGATCGACGCCGAAGACGCGACGCCGGACATCTGGACGCCGCTGATCATCATGTGCTTCGCTTTTCCAAGGTACTGTGTTGTGGGGGTCTGTGCGACTCCGGGCTCGACGTAGCGCTCCTCGCAGTCGATGACGAACCCTTTGGATTAACATTGCCTGGACGTCGTGTGACTCCCGTGTGGGTTACATTATTGCCAAGAACTGTGTTTTACCGAAGAAGAGTTACTTTTGCTACTAAAGACTTTTGTGCTAAGAAGAAACTACACTTGAACTATTATTTTTCCTTCCAAGAGTATTTATAAGATTGTGGTATATTTTTGTCGTTATTTGGTCTTGTGCTAAGCCTTATATAAACATCCTTATTTTTATAATACTACTGTGCCGTGTCCATTTGTAGTGTATTCACTTTATTACTGTATGTGGTCCTAAATGCTTTACGCACTGCCTCTGAGATAAGCCTGTCTGCTTTGCCAAGCTACCAAGGGGGTGAGCAGGGGTTATCTAAGTGTGTGATCCCCTTGCCCTGACTAGAGGAGGTCAGTCCCTATTTGTC
Source organism: Lissotriton vulgaris (assembly GCF_964263255.1). NCBI lineage: Eukaryota > Metazoa > Chordata > Amphibia > Caudata > Salamandridae > Lissotriton > Lissotriton vulgaris. The sequence goes on along the minus strand of NC_141697.1, from coordinate 881,439,228 downwards.
AGAAGTGTATACCTCTGCCAACTAGAGACTGCCAAGTCTAACATTGGTGGGTCAGCGGTGAGGATTTGAACTTTGCATTTATGACCCATGTGCAGTGATTAGTGTGCACTACATAGTGAAAGCAGACCATATCGCAGCCACAATCTATTTTGGTAGGATTCTATTTTTGTTCTCCGCTTTTCTGAAGCTTGATTTTTTGAACACTGCGAGTTTTGACCATGAGTGATGCCGGAAGCACTACCCCTGTTGTTGTGGAGGAATTTTATAGAGCAAAGATAAACGACTACAAATTGAAGGAGCTGAAATCCTTTTGCAAGAAGTTTAAAGTTCCTACCACAGGCATCTCAAGAAAGGAGGAATATCTGAAAGCATTGGAAGCCTGGTTAGAGGCCAGAGATCCCACTGATCCGGTGGTGGTACCGCCAGTGGAAGGGGATGAGGAGGTGCCAGTGAATGGGCCTGTGTCCTCTCCCGGTAGCAGTGTTTCCTCCAAAGGTCTTTCCCCTGAAGAAAGAGAAGAAAGGGTGAAGGAGCGAGCATACAACATGGAGATGGCAAAACTAAAGATAAATGGGCAGTTGGAGTTAGAAAATGCAAGAGGTAGGAGAGAAGCTGATTTGGAGATCAAAAGGTTGGAGTTTGAGAGAGAAAAGTTAGCTTTGGAGCGTGACACAAGGTTGAGGGAGCTAGAGCTCAAAGCTAAAGAGTTAGACTTGAATCCCTCTGGTGGCAGCATCCCATCTGTGCCTGCAGAAAGTAGGTTTTATTTTCCTAAAGATGTGATCAAAGATTATCATAAGAATGAGGATATTGGTCAATGGTTTAAAGCATATGAGTTAGCATTGTTGACCCACCGGGTCCCTGAGAAGGATTGGGGAGCGGGGTTGTGGGGTCGCTTTGTGAATGAGGGGAGAGATACCCTGTTAGACATGCCTGTTGAGGATAGGATGTCTTATGCTCATATGAAAGATGCTTTAATGTTGAGGTATGGCCTAACCCCAGAAAAGTACAGACAAGCCTTTAGAGAATGTAAGAAATTGCCTGGTACGACGTGGGTTGAATATGTGTCTTTTTTTTTGCAGAGCCATGGATGGTTGGGTGAAAGGCAGCAAAGTGGAAAGTTATGAAGCTCTTTATGATTTGTTTGCTTGGGAGCACTTGTCTAATAACTGTTTTCCAGAGCTGCGCCAGCACCTTATTGATAGCAAGATATCTAACCCTAGAAAACTTGCTGAGGAGGCGGACCGCTGGGTCAGTACCAGGGTCCACAAGGGTCCAGTGGGAGACTCAGCCAAAGGTGGGCAGGGTCCCCAGCAGAAGAGTGGGGGGACAAGGGTAAACAGAGGGAGTTCCAGAAAGGGCCCCAAAGTAATTCCCAAGGGAACCAAGGGAAAGGTTCCCAGCCTCCTTCTGTGAAGAAGCCAGGGGCCCCGACAGGTAAACCTGTTCATTGGGGCCCAATGACCTGCTATGTTTGTAAGCAGGTGGGGCATCGTTTTTATGATCCCCAGTGTCCCATGAGGGACTCTAGTGCACCACCACGTGCACCCCCCCCGTCAGTTGGCGAGTGTAGCCCTGGGAGGGGAGGAGATGGTTGCCCCTGGTGGGAGGGGTCCCGCAGAGATGTCCCTGGTCTCTTTAGGAGACATGGAAATGGTCCCTCCGCCCCCTCTGCCTAGTAATACTAATAAATATAGGCAGTGGGTGACCATTAATGGCCATAGAGTGGAAGCCCTCAGAGACACCGGAGCGAGTGTGACAGCTGTCAAGTGTCACTTGGTGTCCAGAGAACAGGTGGTTCCCCACGCATTCTACCCTGTGATAGCTGCTGACAACTACCAGAAAGAGTGTGAGGTAGCTCAGGTTCCCTTTGAATGGAGGGGGGAGTTTCAGGTACTCTTCAGGTTGCTGTGAGGCCCGCCATGCCTGTTGATTGTCTCCTGGGCAATGATTTAGAAGACTCCCCTTGGGCTAAGGTGGAGAGGGAGACACATTTGAAAATGTTGGGTGTGCCAGAGTGGGTGTGTGCAACCACTCGTTCCATGACAGCAAGTAAGGGTGTTGAGGGGGTCCCGGAGCCTGAAAGTATGGCCCAGGACCCAGCTGTAAAGAGAAGAGGCAGGAGGCGCGGGAAACCGGCCCCCATAGTTCCCGTGGTCCAGGAGGAGGTAGACCCTGAGGAGGATGCCCTGGAGCCCACAGGGGAACAAGTTGCAGAACTGGGAGACCTGCCCGAGCTGACCCACTGGCAGCAGGATGGTGGTCCCTCCAGCAAGAATTTTGTGCAGAACAGAAAGTGTGCCCTTCTCTTGTGGGTATGAGGCAGCAGGCCTCAGCCCAAACCTCAGGTGATCAGTCAGGGTCACATTTTGTTTACTGGGAGAACGACCTCCTGTATAGCGAGCCTAAGGCTGCTGAGCCTGGGTCAGCCCGTGTGCTGGTGGTACCCCAGCGCTTCAGAGCCTTCCTACTGGGTTTGGCTCATGACGTTCCGTTAGCTGGACATCTGGGGCAGGACAAGACCTATGACAGGCTTGTTACCCATTTTTATTAGCCCCAGATGAGAAGGGATGTAGACATCCATTGTAAAACCTGTCACACTTGCCAGGCAAGTGGGAAAAGCGGAAGGAAGCAGAAGGCTCCCCTTCAACCTTTTCCAGTGGTCAGTACCCCCTTTGACCGGGTGTGGATTGACATTGTTGGACCCCTGGACCCTAAGACAGCCCTGGGCAACAGGTTCATCCTGGTCTTGGTGGACCATGCCACACGGTACCCGGAAGCCATCCCTCTCAGAACAGTGACGGCCCCCGTGGTGGGACGGGCACTGATGGGTGTTTTCTCCCGCATGGGGTTCCCAAGAGAGGTGGTGTCAGACCAGGGCACCAACTTCATTTCCAATTATATGAAGTCTCTGTGGAAGGAGTGTGGGGGAACCTACAAGTTCACCACTCCTTACCACCCTCAAGGTAATGGGCTGCTTGAGAGATTCAACCGGACCCTTAAAGTCAAGATCATGGGTCTTGAAGAACCAATGAGGCGTAAATGGGACGTCCTCTTGCCATGCCTGCTGTTTGCTCAGGGATACCAAACTCGACATTGCACCGTGCTCCCCGAGCCAGCTAGGATCATAGCATTAACAATCCCGGCGGCCCATTCTAATCAATGGAGAGCAGGCTACCTCGCAATAGTGAAGAACGAAGATGGCTGTAATTCACTATTAGGACATGCCAACTTGGCCAGGCGTGTCCTACCTTATATTTACAATGCACCCTGCCCGTGGGCCTACCATAGGGGTGACTAACATGAAGCCAAGGGAAGGTTTGAGGGGCTGGCAAGTAGGTATACTTGCGCAGCCTGCGTGACAGCACTAGGCTGCACGTGGGTCTCGCAATGACCGACCCGTAGACATTCTTTTACGAGGCCGCTCCTGTGGGTGGCACAACACGTGCTGCAAGCCCACGAGCGGGGGGTCCGTTCCGCCATTCCCGCGGGCGAGGCGAGACACGCCCCCTCGGCTGGCCACGCCCCCTCCAACCTCCCGACCCACCGGCACAAAGCATGTGTCTGGGTAGGAAGCGCAGCGGACGAGCGCAGCGGGCGCGACATTTGCGCGCCGAAGGCGCGCCTAAGGCAAGCCCGTCTGCGCCCGTCCGCGGCCGGACGGGGCTAGGGGCACGACACTATGCCAAAATGATATCTTATTCCTCACAGGAACTCATCGCCCTCCAAGGCCACTGGCCACTTCCCGATCCCACCCGCAGGCTCGTCTCCTCATTAGGCCTCGCTTCTTCCACTTCCTCCCCCACGACTCCACACCCTCCGTCGCATACCCCCCCGTCACCTTGTCCCCCCCCACACGACACTCACTACATCACTCCGCCTTTGTCTGTATTCCTACTCAACACCAGGTCATCGGTCAAGCACCACCACGAGCTGTTCGTCCTTCTCGATTCAGAGAAACCTGACCTACTGCTCTTGACCGAAACCTGGTATTGCGATTCCTCCCTCCCGGTTCTCCTGGCCACCCTACCCCCCTCCTATGTGGCCTTACGTGCCGACCGCCCAGCAGGTAGGGCTGGTGGTGGGGTCGCCTTAATCGCAAGGTCGGAATTGAACTTCCAATCACTCCCCTTTCCCCCTATCCCCCCTGCTGACTTTTTGGTAGTCCGTTCTCTTTTATCCTCTCCTCCTATCACTTGCCTCTTAATGTACCGCCCTCCTCAGCCTTCGCCCTCATTCCTACCGGCATTTCAAGAACTGTTGGCCAACTTGGTGGTCAACTACGCCTCGGTCTTGGTGCTGGGAGAGTTCAATTACTGGCCCTCAGACCCACATGAGTGTACGGCCTCAAAAGAATTCAAAGAATCTCTCCTGTCTCTCAACTTTGCACCGCATATAACTGTCCCTACTCACTCCCATGGGCACATACTCGACCAGGTCTGGTCCCTCAACCTCCCAGTGGCTTCAGCGGCAGTCTCTCCCTGCCCCTGGTCCGACCATGCCCTCATCTCCCTCTCCATTCCCTGCAACCCGGTATCAAAAACCCCGCATGCCAAAAACACCTGGGCGCGGAACTGGAACAGACTGGATTTTCCCTCCCTGACCTCCCTGCTTCGAAACTCCACTCCCACCCTCTCTGGCTTATCATCTGCCTCTCAAGCCAAGGCCATAAACACCTGGCTGGCTGGTGGCTGTGATTCAGTGGCTCCCCTACGTCGCATTTCCATCCGTCGACCTAAGGACTCCAACAGATGGTTTAACGACCACCTAAAAGAACTTAAACTGAGCGTTCGACGGGCAGAGAGGCAATGGAGGAAAAATTACTGTCCCTTGTCAAAAACTCACTTCCTCACATCACTGGCCAAATATAAAACAGCAATCCTCGCCGCAAAAACTACCCATTTCTCTGCAAAAATAACGACCGCTGAAAATAAACCCAGGGAAATTTTTGGCATAGTGAATGACCTGGCATTTTCAGATCGAACCTCACCCCAAATCCCTCCCTCCCAGTTTCTTTGTGATCAACTCAGCGCCTATTTCCTGGATAAGATCGTTACCATCAAGGCCAACATTCCACCACCTTCACTTGCATTTGTTGATCCTTCCCCCCCCACCGTTCAATCCCCTCTCACCTCCATTCCCCCCCTTACCCAGGAATCATTTCTGGAGATTCTTCCCAAAGTGAAGTCGGGGTCTCCGGCGGATGTCTGCCCGGCACGTATCCTGCAGCAAATTTACTCCTGCTGTTCTGAACCCCCCATTGCTTTCCTCAACAGCTCCCTAGCACAGGGTGTAGTGACCCCCGTGCTAAAGGCAGCCACTATAGTACCCATCTTGAAGAAACCTGGCGCGGACCCTTTTATCTCGGCCAACTATCGCCCCATCTCCCTGCTGCCCTTCTTGGGCAAGGTGATGGAACACCACGTCACCGCGGTACTCAGCGCCCATATTGAGACCAATGGGGGGCTGGCATCTCGCCAGGCCGGTTTCCGTCCCAGACATTCGACCGAATCGGTTGTGGTCTCAGTCCTAGATAACCTCAGAAAGGGTATGGATGATAACAAACACCAGGCACTGGTCCTCCTTGACTTGTCCGCCGCCTTTGACACGGTGGACCATACCATCTTACTGTCCCGTGTCAGGGCGGCTGGAATTGGGGGATCAGCCCTGGTTTGGCTCTCCTCCTTTCTGAGGGACCGCACCCAGGCAGTGCGGCTAGGCGACTTCTCTGCCACTCCCCTCCCGGTCACTTGTGGTGTTCCCCAGGGATCCTCTCTTTCCCCCCTGCTTTTCAATCTCTATATCTTCCCTCTTATCTTCGCGCTCCAGCAGCTGGAGGTCACCGTGTACAACTACGCGGATGATCTCCAGCTCATTTTCGATCTGTCCTCCTCTCCCCTTTCTGTCTCTAACTTCCAGTCTACAATGACATTCATCAGGGACTGGATGAACCACAACCACCTTAAGCTGAACCCGGATAAAACCGAATTGGTTCTCACCGGTGGTTCATCCAGCCCCTGGAACTCCCTCTTCTGGCCCCCCTCTCTTGGGCCCGCACCTTCCCCCTCAACCACTGTCAAAACACTGGGTGTCAAAATGAATAAGCAGCTCACTCTCCACTCACAAATCAGCTCCGTGGTCTCCTCTTGTTTCCTCACTCTCCGCACCATCCGCTCTGTTTCCCGCTTCTTCTCCCCTCAGGCACTCAAGATTATCATGGCCGCCCTCGTGATATCAAGGCTGGATTATGCCAACGCCCTCTATCATGGCATTCCAGCTTACAGCCTGCGAAGACTCCAGTCGATCCAGAACCAGGCGGCCCGGCTGGTTTACGGCCTCCCGCGCTATCACCATTCCACCCCCCTTCTTAGGGAGCTTCACTGGCTTCCCGTAAAAGAACGCTCCCTTTTCAAGACTGGCTGCATGGTCTTCCAGGCCCGCCAGGGCACTGCCCCCGCCTTCATCTCTTCTTTAATAAAACCATATGTCCCCACAAGAGAGCTCCGGTCTTCCTCTAAGTCCCTTCTTCAGATCCCCCGCTTCACACGTAAAAAGTGGGGTGGGGCCAACTTCTCCACCTTGGCTCCAATATTCTGGAACTCCCTCCCTGACCATCTCCGTTCTGCTACCCAGTACCTCTCCTTTCGCAAAGATTTAAAAACCTTCCTCTTCAATCAGGCTTTCCCCGCTTAGCTCTTCATTCCTATCACTCCTGTCTTTTCCCTCAGCTGCCGATCCTGCCCACTAGCGCCAAGAAACCGCATGGTGTACGCTGCGCTTTAGAAATGTTTTAAATTAGAAATTAGAAATTGTACGGTGCGTACCCCATGATCGCAAGGTGTACGGTGTGTACACCCTGCGATCATGGGGTGCAGTTGGTACACCCCATGATCGCAGGGATACGCTGCGTATCCCTGAGATCATGGGGTGTATGCACCGTACGGTGTGTATGAAAATGAGTGACCCTCCATACGAATCGCACTTACCTGACGTGTACTGTACGAATCGCTCCTCCATTCCATGGTCCGGATTGTACTCGTCGGGTCGTACAGCATGTGTACAAATCGTACGGTCCACTGTGAGGGTACGAGTCGTACGGAATCTCCGGTGCAATTCGTATGGGTCGTGACGATTCGGACGGAAACTGTCCGTACGAACCGTACTACGAGATTCGGACGGATGTGAACGATTCGTACGGAGAGGGCTCCTGTCACGCCTGCCAGTTCTCTGGCCAGTTTGCGTTGGCAGACAAAGATGGCCGCCCAGTAACGAGCATGCGCGAGGGGGTCAGGCAAGAGCCTAAAGCCTGACTTCCCCGCTACTCTGGGCTTCGCGTTCTAGTGTTCTCGTTGCAGGTTGCGGCGCGTCACTTCCATTGAGCCCTTTCCTTCGGTTCACTGCTGTCCTGGTTTGGCGTTCTCTGTCTTCTGCTCCCTATCTTGCCTATTGCTGATTTGTGAACTTAGTGTTGTTTCTAGCTAAGCCTGGGAGCACTTTTAGTGTCTCCTTATTGCCTCCGTCTTCCGAGCTACTTAGACGGACCTCCGTCTCCTCAGCTTATTGGACGGACTCAATTTTCCATGTATTCCCTAATCTCCTGAGCCGACTGTCTTCTCTCCGTCCCCTTGGGGACTCTTCACCTGTGTTTCGCCTGTGTTTCGCGGTTCCGCCTATCGGCCGGACGCATAGTTCCGTCGATTGGCCGGACTTGCGGAGCGTGGGGTTTGGAGTTCTCCAGGGGGATTGTGGGAGCTGGGGTCCGCCAGGTAGATTCTTCCCCAATTCTTTTCTTTCTTTGGACTCACTGGTGTTATTAAGGAAGCTGGCATTCGTCACAGTGCAGGGGCACGAAGATCTGGTAAAGTGCTTTTGCGCCACATTTATTATTACTACACTGACAAATGATTTCATTGTTGCTTACGTCTGTATTGCTATGTTTCAGATAAGCTAATCAGAAGGCCCGTAATTACTACAACCCTGATACTTAGTTCACCCAATTGCACTGCATAGTAAGAAGAGGATAGAACCTTATCACTCTTATATATTAATTGAGAGAACTGGAGAAATATCTTTCTTTTCACTTTAATAGGCAGACATCAGGCTTTTTCATTTGTTGGCGTGGTTCAGTAAATATGCTTGAAAACCAATCGACCTGTAGACCTAGGAGAAAGCTTGACATCTTCTAGATAAAAACAAATAGTCTATGTATCAAGTAATTGATGATTATTTACTGTTGTTTTGTATTAACCTAACCCATTCTTTTTAGCGCCTGCTTCCACCCTGAGGGATACCAGTCTGTGGAGTCCTGTTTTCTCCCCTTCCTTCCCTTGTTTTGTTCCCCCCTTTCCCTCCATACCACCATTCTGTTCTAGTGTTTGATAGACACAATAGGTGCAGGGGGGACGGGTTGGGCTTGTCTTCGGTTCCTGGTACTCCTGCGGAAACTACTCTTGGATCCTTACAGCTCTGGATACGATTCAGATGGCTGCTTTTTTTCCCGAATCCGAATCGACCCCTTAGTGATATGGTCATTTGATAAGGGTACTTTAGGAAAGGCAATGATTTTACTCTTTTGTGTGTGTTTCTGTATTGGAATGCTGCTCCCCAAGTCTCTCCTTGAATTACGAAGAAAGTAGCAGATCCTTAAATCTAACCACGTTATAGGGATGGAGCTTCCAGAATCCCCTATACTGACACTTAGAAGGGCAAGACCGATAAAAGATCAGTTAGTACAGAGCCATGTACCGTGAGAGTCAGCGTTCAATGATTTTTTTCTTTCCCTGTGGTAGGTATGAAGCCTGTGCTAACAGCAGTAACGTGTTCGCTTATGACATTCAAGGTCTTACACCGCCTAAGAAGATTAATAAATGTATGTATTGCAATACTACCTTCACAGTGTACTGCTCAGTGTGTCCCTGTCAGTTGAGGTATATCGGCAGCATCACACATCCAGTGAAAATACGGATTCCGGAACATCTAAGAGCCATTTCTAATAAGGATGTTTCATATCCGGTGGCTAGACACCTTGGCCCTCATTTAGGATGGTGGGTGGACGCCACTGCCGCGATAGAGGAAGGTGACCGGCATGGACTCAGGCTGAGTCCATGCCGGTCACCTTCCTCTATCGTGCAAAATTGAAGGGGAAGGATCAGCAACCCACAGTTGGGGTTGCTGTCCCTTAAGACCACTACCTCTCCAGCTGGTACGAGCACAGATGGCCGTGTGAGGTTGCGAAGACATGTCTGTCCTTATGCAGTGGCTTTAATATACATGACGCCCTGAAGAAATTGCCAAACAATCAATGGCAATGAAACATGTCGGCAAGTAAAGTGGAGTTGGTTGGATAGTTAGCAACAACACTCACTTTTTTTAGGTTACACACCCAACACAATAGACAGAATAAAATTGCATATCTGTGTTGTCGTGTGTATTTTATATGTTGTTTTTTGACACTTTATTGGTTGTCCTGTGGTCTATCCTCACTGCATACTTACACAATACACGTATTTCTGTTTGTGTTTTCTGGACACAATTTTCCTTTCCGAGCTTGATGGTGCCAATGATGAGAACAGGGCAATCCTGGTGAGTACCTGCCAGGTTCCCGTTGGTGGTGCGCCCGTGAGGTGCCATCTCGCTCTCACACACTTTTTTGTATGATGTTTTGGTTACAGTTTTGACACTAAGGTGTGTGTTTGTTATATGTCTCGCAATTGGAATTTTATGGTTACCACAAGGGAATGGGCGACTATTAAAGAAGGCACACTTTTAGGATATACCGACTACCCCAACAATTAATGAAAGGGGAGGAATTCTGTAATATTGATGCAACATACAGTATACCTAAAAAGAATTACATGAGTTGATAAGTGCCAACAAAGTCTAGGCCATTGATGGGGTGTTTGCTAGATAGTAGAGACCAATGGGAACGATGACTATTTGAAGAAAATTAGTGAGAGCAATAAGATTGAAGCAGTAACTCTGCTATATATTTGGTTGTACGAATGCGATAAGGGAACCTGTTTAAAACAGTCATGCAATAATATGACGAAGTTGAGAATGTGCACAGAGACACACCTGTCACTGTCAGTCCTTCATTCATGCTAATGAACTTTTTGTAACCAATCCACTGTATTGTATTTAAAAAAAGTTTCACAATGGCGCCCGATAACATTGAAAATGGCATCTGCCCAAACGCGTCTGAGTGCAGCATTTATCCAATAAACTAGGATAATCCTTTCCCGTGATTGCTGGTCGTCTATACTGTAGAGCTCTCATATTTCCGTGATTTCACCCTCGCCTAATGGAGCACCCACTCAAGAGTGCGGGGGTAAAAGGTGTCAACCTGGAATGCATATATATATATATATATATATATATATATATATATATATATATATATATATATATATATATATATATATATATATATATATATGAATTAAAACATTTCGAAATAATTTCGTTAATTTAACATTAGTTCTTATTGAGTGTCATTTATTCATTTTCCATTTCCATTGTTTTCTTTGTGACTGTGTTACAGTACCAGTCCATGTGTGGTGCTTGACTTACTTTAAGACTGGCATGGAGTATATTAAAACCTGTATTGACACCTTTGGTGAGATGGTCATTTAATAAGTGTACTTTGGGAAAAGCAATGACCTTCTCTTTTGTGTGTGTGTGTGTATTTATTGCCATATTACTCCCTAAATCTCTCCTTGAAAGTCCCTAAAACCCTCCAATTTAGTAGAAGTGTATCCCATTTTCCAGCCTGCACATTTATGACTAAAACATATGCTCGATTGTGTGGACATCTCTGCCACTGTGGTGGATATCTTCAAACAGGAAAGTTGGGAGAGTTAGCTGTCTTCTCCTGTAGGATTGTGAATCGCATTTGGAATATGCGAGCAGTACTTCTGGAATACTACAAAATACAGTTGGTGAACTTGGCCCTAAAGAGTTCTATACAATCTTCTTTGGCCCTCCATGTACCTCCCAAATCTATGGCGTTATACCAACTTTCCAAGAAAGTGTGTTGAAACCTGGCAGGAAACACAACTTACTATACATCATCCTTTAAATATACACAACTATCTTGATGCCCCACACAAAGCACACAGTCTAGCACTGGTCAAGAACATTTTAGAAGTGATAAACAGGGTATAGGACACTTGTCTACAATGAGGGATTGAGGAGTGCTGAGGTACCTGAAACATGGCACCGTGGAGGCAATACAAAGCGAGAAAGAAGAACTAAAGAGAGCGCTTGGGTACAGTGTTCTGACAGTGGAATGGAGTTTGCAGGAAATATGGCACTGAAGAGCATAACAAGGTGGAAGGACACTGCGAAGTAAAGTAGTGGGAGGGTGGAAGGTGTATAGGAGGTAGAATGCAAGCTTTAATGAAAGACTGAAGAAAAAGGTAATGGGCAAGGCCATGAGAGGATGTGTGGTTTCAAGACCAAAGAGAGACACCAATGAGTGAGGTGGAAAGGGGGAATGAGGGGACACCACAGCAAAGTAGGGCCATTAAAAGATGTAAGGTTCAGATCAAAGAATAAATAGATAAATAAATTAATAGAATGGTGGACAGGGGATGAATGCTAACATTAGAGTCCTATTCTGTCAGCTGTTAGTAGAGTTCAATACAATCTTGCGTTCCTCCCCTTCAAGGTAATACCTAAGCAGGAGTCAACAGGTATGCAACAAATCCACGTCCAAAGGCACTTAAAGCTGAGGGAAACTAAATGAGTCCTAACCAGCTGGTACACATCTCTGAGAAACACTTGTTCAGAGGAAAAGTGTAGAGAAACGAATGAGAAAGAGTGTAGAATAAATTAAGGAAAAATGAGTTGTAATGTTACAGAATTCGTTTATGAGGTAGTTTGTGAACAAGAGCCCATGAGAGGAAATAGTGAATATAGATGATAACGCTGATAGGTGAAATTTTAAAGATGAAAAGTGGATGAAATAGTGAAGACAAGGAGATAAGACTTAGCAAATGAATGAAACAGAGGGATTCAACAGAACAGTAATTTACAAACGAATATGAAAACAAATGCTTGGACGAGTAAGTTAATTTGAAAAATTAATGATCGTGGCAACGATGAATAATTTAAGTCATGCCACTGTATGTTTGTGGTATGTAAATAAAAGCAGTAGAGAGGTGTAAAGGATCAATGACAAAGATATAGTCAATGAGTGAATTGAGAGGGAGCGTGGTTCTTTAAACAAAACTGGGCTCCTATTTCGTTGTGATGTAGTGCCCTTTAAAGAGGAGCGCATTCAACTTTTTCTAAGTTAGAATATGGTTGGGGCCATCCTGATGGACACAGGGATGTTGATCCAGAACCTGGGTGCACATATGGGGAAGGCCTGTTGTCTTGTAATTAGTGTATGAACAATCTTGTAGACATGAACACTTCAATAATCAAAGAAGTGGCATGTGTAAATGAGAATTTGGGGGCATATTATCAAGGGGGTTTATCTCTGCTTTTTTGGCTTTAAAAGCCAAGAAAGCGGAGATAAAATTACCTCCCTATTACCTAGCTGTTGCTAACACCAGTTAGCGACAGCTAGTAGGAGATAGCGACCATCTTGGGCCCGCTTTGCATGTCAGTGAAATTTATCACTAATGACATGCAAAGTGGGCGTGCCAAGATGTTAGCGACTGGAAACAGTCGCTAACATCGCTATCTCCTATTACCAACTTTTGGAGATATTCGCGCTAAGCGCGAATATCTCCAAAAGCTAACACCTGCCCCTGAGCAGTTCTTAGCCATGTTATCCAATGGTAGGTGGATAACATCCACATTACATTGTTGGTAATATGCCCCTTGGTGGTAGAATGAATATATGACATTTTTAAGGAGGGAATTGATTAGAGTATGTGTGAATATGACTGAAAGAAGAAAAAAAGAGGAAAAGTTACTATATGGATTAACAAATATATGAGCAAAGGGACTTTAAAACTCCTTAAATAGTATCCAAGGTGATAGAATCCAAGGTGATAGCAGAATGTCTGACTTTATCACAAAGGTATGCATGCTTCTCAAAGTCACCCAGTTGCCCTGTTTTTGGCTACGGCTTATGTCAAGGTAAGCAGGTCACAGACTGGCCTGTCGAAAGGGGCCTGATCCAGTGTGGTGAAGAGTCTGTTGATCAAAAATCAAAATCACACCCACCTGGATAGATTGGCCTGTGTGGGGAAGGGTAAGAGAAAAGAGCAGCACAGAAAAATGTAAGTGTAATAACATTGTTATTCATTTTCTTGTGACTACACATGCACTTGTGACTCCTTCCTGGTGTACTCAAATCTCATGATACACATATGCATTTCATACTCTTGGGGGAAGTGAGGGATCTCAGTCAATGACACACTGCAAACATTTACTGTGAAGAGCCAGTAGGCAGCATCTCCAACATAGGTGCAAGTAAAAGGACTGTATACCACCATCATATGTCAGCAGTCACCCACCTTTATTCAATTCAGTTAAGGCTGATTTGTCAGACTTAACTGTCAGGCACAGTAAAAAAGTGAGGGAATGGAATGCAGTCCAGGGTAAATATAATTGGTTTAGATTGATTCAAGCATTCAATCCATCACTTTTCGGTTTTCTCAATAAATTACATTTTTTTCTTGTGCCAGTTAAATTTCAGTTTTGCAAAGGCTTATAGCGCATCTTCGAATATCCAACTTATCAGCAAAATGTAGCTCCTCTGCAAGGCAGATTTTTAGCAATGGCAAGAAAAATTCTAGAACCCCAGATTCTTTCCCACAGGGCTATTCTTGGTTCATTGGATCCCTTTTATTTTACACATTCTCAATACATTTGCTTTTCTATTTATGTACCTACACCTGCTGTGCGCTCAATGGGACAATGCTTTTCAAGGTGTGTAGAGCTGTTTTTATTAAGACAAGGATACTCAATCATCAGAAGGCATGCAGAGAAGAGATTTAATTGTCGCAATAAATGAGGAGGAAGTGACAAGTGTTCCACTACAGGGGTTTTGGTTCCTGTCATTGATGCCCAAAGAGATAATGTGCTGTTTTTTTACTGCATTTTCTGTGTATTTGAATGAATTTGTGTAATGCCTAATGCATACGGCATCAGCTCTGATCAGTTGCGGCAGGCAATTTACCGGGGTGGCGGGTGGAGGTTGTCAATTAAAATAATAAAAAATAATTTAAAAAAACACTTACCTTCAGGCCAGCTACCCGGCCTGCTCCACATCTCAGTCCACTCACCGCCGCCACTCGCTCCTCGGAAGCAGGAACCAGGAAGCACCAGGCTCCTACCTCCCCTAGCCAATCTCAACATTGCATAGCAACGTTGTGATTGGTCTGAACGCCGTTGTTCGGCGCTCAGATGGGTAATGGGGCCCTGGGCATGTTTGGAACCAAGGCTGTAATGTAGCCTGGGTGCAGAACATGCAAAGTGCATATGGCCCGAGAGGGCCGGCCAAACATTTATGCGCACTTTAGAGTGGAGCAACCACGCCTCCTTCTGGCCCTCTTCTCTGGCACTCCAGCACCGGCCTGCCCCGCACCCCATCAGGAAATGGAAAACTAAAATTATAATAACGCTGGTTATTATCAGTTTAGTCTTGCTCGCAGAGTGGGAGATACTCCTCCACCTTAGCGGAGGAGCCGTCACTGGGTCTGGTATCATTTTATTTAAATGTCACATAACATGTGCATAAGATAAAGCATGATATAAAAGGTGTCTGGCTAAACATGATTGTCTGCTGTGGGTTTGGTCAACGTGCTTGCTAAAGGGACAGAGTTTAGCTACAGCCCATTTATGAAAGTGTCTTTAAAAGGCTGAAAGTAGTATAAGGACAGAATGGTCGAGCTGACCTATTGGGCAATCTGGCTGTGCCCGAGGGTCTTGTCTGAAAAATCTGTGTGTAGGTTGTTTTTTGGGCTGTGTGTGACACTGTTTTATGATCTGGTGGACCGGTTTTAACTGTTTATTTCTCTGATGCTATTACCACAAACATTGCTGGCATCAAGCGCATATGCATGCACTGTTTAATACTTTGTAAAACAACTACACGGCTATTGTTTGCAAGTTTCTAACTGCCCTGATTTGAAAATGTGGGTCACTTCTTAGCTGTCTGATTTGCTGATAGGGGCCACATTGAATTTCATGCCCGTGACTATTTTCTGTCCCAGTCCGAGCCTAAAGAACAGAGAATAGTGAATCAGTGCTGAGAGACAGTTAGCCCCAATGCATTGGGGTTAGAGCTGACCTGAGACTCATTGTTTGGGCCATGAACTGGGCTAAGAGGATATCAGTACACACTTTGCTTCGGTGCCCTGATAGCTGGCCATGTCTCAGAGCATTTTCAGAAAGACTGACAGAGAAATATATGTATTTTTTAATTTATAAA
Organism: Lissotriton vulgaris; assembly: GCF_964263255.1. NCBI lineage: Eukaryota > Metazoa > Chordata > Amphibia > Caudata > Salamandridae > Lissotriton > Lissotriton vulgaris. The sequence continues at coordinate 881,423,837 of NC_141697.1, read as the reverse complement.
ATGTGCCCCTTTCACAGAGTCCATTGGAGTCAGGGCACCAGTACCCTGCCCCCTTGTACCTTATTGCTTTCTAATTTTCAGGACAGAGGGATCAAGTCCTTGTGTCCTGAAATTCCAGCCACAACATTTCTCTTCATCTTGCGTGCTGCCAATGAGAGCGCAAGCTCCCACAGGAGTTCAGGGGAGTCTTTTGCTCCCATGGGATTGAAATGACCAATGGAAAAAAAACCTTGGCCAATCAGATCGTTCTATTATATGGAGTTGCATGATCGCAGGACTCTCACTAGTCAACCGCGAACCCAACCATCCAGCTATACAAAGTTTTTTGCACATTACTTTCTCAAAAACGACTGAATGGATTGACACAAATTCTAAAAAAGCACACGTTTTGGACCAAGATCTGGCTCTCTGCCAAATTTGGTTTAATTCCATCCAGCCATTTTTGTCGTATCACTTGCATGGGCGAATTGTGTTTTGGGACTTTACCTTTTTCTGGCAACTGTTGGGCAACTCACCCCAAAACGTCCAAGGAAAGAGCTGAGATGGATGAACTCTTGTTTTAAAAATGTTTCAGGGAGATTCATCAAATGGTGTCAAAGTTAGTAGTAGATCAAAAAACTCTCTTCCTGTGGTAACTAGGTCCTAACCATATATAGATATTTTGGCCATAATATTAACCCCTTGGCTGGGGCGGTTATTTGCCACAACGCTGGGGGGGAGGGGAGGAAGTGCGGCGCCGCCATGCTCGTGACGGAACCACGCCGTCATGAGCAACGGGCGAGCTGTGCTAATGACGGCGTAGTTCCGTCACGACTCCGCCTACTCACTAATTCGCCCGCACAGGCGGGGTGCCACGTAGGCGGAGCGGCCGCAGCATGACGGAACCACGCCGTCATGCGCACACGCCACCCGGGGCTCATAACGGCATGGTTCCGTCATGAGCAGGGAAGGGGGTAAGGTAGCACTATATTTCATTCTCGATTTTCAAATACAATCCACAACTGCTTCAGTGGGTTTATCTCTTCCTCAAATAAGATCATGGGCGATGTGCTTTTTTTTGTTGTTTTGAAGCAGTGACGCTGGAACTACTGGTTCGTAGGTACTGCACATGCCAGAAAACCATGAAAGATTTCAACAAGAGATTGGGTCATAGTGGGACCCTTCCAATTATTTTTTTATGTAGCCTTTACTCTGTTCACCGGAGGTTAAAGGATAACAGGAAGCACATATCTCTTCAAATGAATACAGCTAAAAAGCAAAATTAGTATATCAGAGCTCCTTTAAACTTTTCACAGTTCAGAATTGCAAAATGCATTTGCCAGCAGCATTCTTTCTAAAGTTTTATGTTTAAATATATATAACCACCATTTAAAGTCCATATGATACACATGCTGCTTATTCCTGGAATATGACAGGAAGAATTACTTAGGGTTCAGTAAAAATGCAAGCATAAGATATTTATGCTCATGATTTTATTTTGTTTTAATATCTCCTTTTTTGGTTGACAGAAACACAGTTTCAGACCAAGAAAGCAGTGTATTTTATGGCACACTAGGCATGCATAATCGCTTATTATGCTTTACTAGCAGATTTTCAACTGTGTTGTTCATGATTTATTCTGGGACTTTCTTTGGCCCTTCACTGAAGTATTGTTAATATAGGGATCTAGCAAATAGCCACACTTTCAATCAGCAATTCTTTTTTACTTAGAAGTCTTCTGGTCCAATACGTTTATACACTACAGGCTACCAAAAATGTGCCCACTAATTATAAGGAGCTCTGAGTTATGTATGGTCTATGTGTGGTCAAGAGCAGATCTATGAATTACTCAAGTTATCATCAACAAGAGAGTTCTTTGCTATTGTTGGAAAAACATGCGGTACAGCTCAGATAGACTTGTTTTTTTTTAGGTCGAGCCTGGGCTGCACATGCGCTGCTGCGAGGCATGCAATTGGAGAATAGCTTTAAAGGCCCACCCACTCTCTGCCCATATTTTGAATTGGCTTGTGTCATTGTCCTTCGTAAACGCTGGCTTCCGAATAGGTAATGGGCCTGTTAGTACCTCCTTGGTACTGCCTTGTCTGCATTTGTTACATCCCATAACGACTGGACCTTTTACTTTTCTTGTTACACAATCTGCTTTATCTTGGCTGTCGGACTTAGCTAGAGTTATAAAAACTCATGGGATGAGCCTTACCTCCTATGCTGATGACACACAGTTGGTTTTAGCCATAAACAACGATGGATAGAAGGTGGCGGAACGTTTCCAAGAAGGCATGCTGGCTATCAAGGACTGGATGGCCAGTAACTGGCTTAAACTTAACTCCGAGAAGACGGAGGTTGTTATTTTTGGGAAACTATCTCCGGTTTGGTCAAGTTCCTGGTGGCCACCATCACTGGGATCATTGCCTATCCCTGTTTCAAGGGTCAGCAATCTGGAAATCGTTTTTGACGATAACCTGAATTTCGTTTCCCATGCCAATCAAGTTGTATCAACAACCTTTTATAAGCTTAGATTGATTAAAAAAATTATCCCATACTTACCAGAAAGTGCAGGAAAAACACTGGTCAGCACACTGGTAATGTCGTCACTGGACTACTGTAACGGACTGTTTGCCAACGCACAATTTAGGGTCATCAAAAAAATGCAGACGGTCCAAAATGCTGCTGCAAGAATGCTTTCAAGGACCCCTAAATTTAAACCGATTTTGCAGGTTATTCGAAACTATCATTGGCTGGCGATCAAGAATCACATAAAATTCAAAGCTCTCTGCCTTTCCTATAAAGCGGTACACGAACAAGGCCCTCAGTTTCTTATAAAACAGATTATCGCCTATTGCCCCACCAGACAACTGAGATCCTTGACAGCTCATCAACTAGTGGTACCACGCACCAAGACTGTCTCTTGGGGAGACAGACGATTCGTGGTGACAGCAGCCAGACTTTGGAATGCTCTACCACTACAGATTCGATCATGCCAATCTTTGTTCCAGTTTCGAAAACTGATAAAAACGTGGCTGTTCAATCAGTAAACTCCTTACGGAATCTTGCATGGAATCTACAGCGCCGAGACGCCAACGGGCATTTGTTCGCGCTTTATAAATGTCAAAAATAAAATAAATAAATATATAAATTGGCTGTGAGCACTATTTTGTTTGATGATTTGCCCCTATTCCACCCACTACGTTGCAGCACGGCGCCCGCTTTATTTTATTTACTATTTGCTGTCCACTTTAACCATAGTGGCTGCGTTTTTTAATTTATTTAATTTAGCAGCGCAATCCGCTTTAAGTATAGCCGCAGCGCATACTTATTTCCAATTTTTTTTGTTTACTAGCGCCCATGCGATGCTTTTACATTCTTGAAGATCGCTTCCTTTTCTTTAGATGAGTCGCGTCTAAAGAAAGGTGCGGGCCACTATTAATGTGAAAGCGCGGCATGGGCATTTTATTAAAAAAAACATCTGTTTATCAACTTGACAAACAGATGCTTTTTTTTCTCAAAGCACCTCATAGTGGGGTTTCACTTTAATGTCGGCCATGCCCCTTTCTTTAATTCCGGCTTGTCTAAAGAGAGGGGCGCGGACTCCATAAATGTGAAAGCGCTGGTTGGGCACTAGTAAACAAGCAAATATTTGCAATACAATAGGTTTGCATTTACGAGAGTTTAAGTTATTGCATTGCCAACAGCTCAAACTCTCGTAAATGTGAGACCTATTGCATTGCAAATGCTTGTTTTTACTGAGTGTGGGTATTTCCAAAATCAGCGCTATTAGTGACTCCCAGTATTAGAAACTCTGAAACTATAGCTTTTGTTTCAAAATGGAAAATGTCCGTTTTAACTATGTAGAGAAAACAAGCAGCATTTTAAAAACGTTATTAAATAATTTCAATATTACGCTGCCCATCATTAAATGCCGACAGGTAACAAGAACTCTCTTATGAGATTCCTGTTGCAAAAATTTGATTTGATTAGATAATTAAGATGAGGGTTTATTTGTAGCCTGAGTACAAATTCTGTGATAAATGTTACCTGTGTGCATGCTGTCGGCCAAATAATGTGGAGGTATTGTTCCGTAGCAGAGTGTTTTGCTACATAGTTGTTTAGATACATTAAACAAAACACTGATCACCTGTAGGCGTCGTGCTCACCATCCTGGACTTTCAAACTGCATTTCTTGGATTTAATTGTTATATTTTTTGTATTCACACCCTGTTCAACTTCTGGTGTCTCTGCTGTGCTATCTAAATGTTTACTTCAAAAGTAAATGAATATTCTGACAGTCGTTTTCCTTGGCATAGTACTGTTTTGGGGTATTTTTAAATCTTGGAACATAGCACTTGTGATACCAATATTCCTTATGGTTTTCTTGATGAATATGGCCCTATGCAACAAATGCTTTCACTACGCATTCCATTACAACTACTTGCTGTAGGGGGAGCGCTAGACTTAGGAATAGTATTAATTACTATCCCTACTCCAGTTTGTGCAACAGCAGGGAAGGTGTTGGATTTAAAATCCATCACCTTCCCTAGCGGTGCACACCCCCTACAGCAAGTCATTGATATGACTTGCGATGTAATGGATCACTTAGTAACAACGCAGTTGTTGTAAAGACCGCGGGGCATATTATCAAGGGGGTTTATCTCCGCTTTTCTGGCTTTAAAAGCCAAGAAAGCGGAGATCAAATTATCTCCCTATTACCTAGCTGCCGCTAACACCAGTTAGCGACAGCTAGTAGGAGATAGCGACCATCTTGGGCCCCACTTTGCATGTCAGTGATATTTATCACTAATGAGATGCAAAGTGGGCGTGCCAAGATGTTAGAGACTGAAAACAGTCGCTAACATCGCTATCTCCTATTACCAACTTTTGGAGATATTCGCGCTAAGCGGGAATATCTCCAAAAGCTAACACCTGCCCTGAGCAGTTCTTAGCCATGTTATCCAATGGGAGGTGGATAACATGGCTAAGAGCATTAGCTCGCTAATGCATGAATATCGCTGACTTTTCAGCGATATTCATGCTTTGCGGCGATTTTTACCGCATTTGCGTTAAACCTTGGTAATACCAAGGTTTATTTGCGGTAGAAATCGCCGCAGCGCTGCGGTAAATTTTTGTCTCTAACCAAGCAATAGCGATAATTATCGCTATTGCTTGGTAATATGCCCCCGCGTTTTAATGGAAGCGCATTATGTTGACAGCGTTGTAAGTGCTGTTTCTCGTTCTTGAACCATGCCACACTGTTTCTGATGGTCATTATCTGTCTGTCATTGTGTCTGTTTTAAATATTTCAAAAGCTGAGGTTCAGTGGTTCAGGCAGAACGAGTCTGGCTGTTAAACTAATATATTTCTGTTGTGCATCCATGAGTCTTTCTGGTCTTAACATGTACACGTAGGGTATATACATACGTTTTTATGCATTGAAGGGCTACTACAGCAAGGCAGTTTTGCAAATGTAAACACTTTATTTATTCCTGAGGTCACTATCAGAGCATTTTTGTGGAAATCTCTTTTCTTTGTGTTTTTGAAAGGCTAACAAAAACCAACAGTTCAGACAAAAGACAACATAAAGGTCCAACAAAGGTTGCCAACTGATGAAAACAGACACATGCCTGCAGCACATCCTAAATTCACATCATTTATTCCTAGTATAATACACCCGACAACACCTATGAACCAAGGCACTGTCTGATCTCACAGTGCAAATGTGTGCCCCACGCTTCCAGTCACCCCTACCTTTTCTATCTTCTTTGGTCATTGCCTGGCCTCCTAGAATTACTTTTTCCCCATGCACCAGCTCATATGCATTGCTTCCCCATAGACTGGTTTTGACTCTCAGGGCCTTATTATGAGTACAGCAACCCAGGGGACCGCCATACTCGCGGTGGCGGTCTGACCACCGCCACTACTGCTGGCCCACCTGCAGTACTGAGTGTGTGGTGTTTGGACTGCCACAGGACCGCTGTGTCCGATGGTGATTCAGGATCCTGCAGCAGTTGCGCAGTGGAAGAGGGCAACAATATGCTAGCATTGCCACTGCGGCAACACTGTGCATATTACGAGCTGCCTGCCGACTGCCCATTCATCGTGATCAGCACGCCATGAACAGGGTAGCAGGAGGCAACCTGCCACTCCTTGGCCTGGGGGGGAATTGCACATGCTGTTCCCCCCTGGAAATGCACCCCAGTTCCTGCACAGTCTGGCATGCATGCCACACCATGCAAGAATGTACTGCAGGTGCTGTAACAGGGGCATCTGCAGTTAAGGCTCACCTATGAGCCTTATACAGCAGCTGCTGTGAGACCGCAGCAGCACCGCCCGCCCGCCATGGATTACAGCTGTAATCCTGAGGGCGGGCGCTCAATGAGCGCAGCGGTCCTCCTGTTGGCGTGGCGGTGGAGGCCAACAGGGACCCACCAACCTCGTAATAAGGCACTTAGTGCTTCCTTAATTTAGGTGGACCAAAAGACCCTTCTATATTTTTGGAGAATTCCTTTGCCTCTGCACTCGTGCCATATTACAGATGCGGGCGCAGAGGCAAAGAAGCTCTTAGCAGGCACACTAGCAGTGCACTACCTTCTAGGTGGCTCACTGTGAGTGAGCCCCCTGAAAGCAGCCCTCAGGAGGGGAGAAAGGGGGCACAATCAACCCCCAGACATCCCCTTGCAGGCGGGTAAAATCACTGACTGCACCCTCCGGGATCTCCAATACTCTCTAAAAGTGCAGACGGGTTGCCGCCTGGACTGGGAAAAAACAGAGTGCGATGCCCTGGGGACAACGTGAGTTCGCGGCTGCCTTGGGGACAGCGCATTCACTACAAGGGGGTGCATTGTCATTGTTTGCTCCCGGTGCGACTTTTAAAAAGTGCGTATGGTGCAAACAACGACAAAGCGTAATTCAGCTCCAGAGGTAAAAGACTCTCACTGGCACAAGTTGAGCCTGGTAGATTTGGAGTTAAGAATAAAGCGTACCTATTCATTCACAAAGAAAATAGTAAATCTACAATCATAGATTTATACCATGTGTGAATGTAGATTTACTACTTTATGAGTCATGCAATTCCGAAGAATTCACAGGCCCAGGATTCCATGCAGATTCCAGGGAGGGACATTTGGCATTCCCATTAGGATCTAATTCACACTGTATAGAGGTTCCCTTAATTGATAACGCTGCGAAGGGGGAATATGATCCCCTGTGCAAATGCACATTTTTTTCTTCCTGGGTAAAATAGTTATACCCTTGTAGAAAGTCCTTCTCTGACACCCCCACCATTATCTGAGGGCATCATTCCACTGTCCACCTGTAAATGGATGATGCCAGCACTGTGCTTGAATTAAAATCCTACTATTTCAAAGGTGGAAAGGGGAATAAACGGAGTTTACAAACGTAGTTGCTTATGGGTGTTCATAATATTGCAAGAGGAACCATGCCTGGAACACCCATACTCCTCTCCCTTTGAGTGGGATTTATGGATGTAGAGTACTCCACACTTATGTCAAGAGATCTCCACTGGAGTAAATGTGCACTGGCCTCCAAAAAATCACTTTGTGAATTACTGAGAGTCGTTTCGTTTATAAACTTTATTCGACAGTTTAAAAAAACGTCATAAAAGTACACAGATAAAATCAGACATATAACATTACACAAGGAAAGTACATATCATCATGGTTTGGTTTCAGAGCACACAAATTTCAACCAATAGAAAAGGAAATAGTAGCTAAAAAACCATACTTTTTCTTGCAGCAACAGATTTCAGAATAAAGGTTGTGATAAAAAAACACAGATCCGGGCTAGCAAGTGAAAATAAAAATGTCATGGCATTTGATGTAGAACAGAATATTTTTTAAATAACGGTTTCAGATAAAAAATACGTAGGGATTTATAAAGGGGGCAGATTAACATAAAATGCAGGGTACTTTGTTTGGTTAATCCATCACATGGACATGCAGAGGTAAAATAATTTTTCATCTTTGGAAAGGCCACAAGATTGTCGACGATACCTAGTCTAAATCTAGATAGGACAAATTGGTGGGATTGTCTGTAGATGATTTTAAGATAGGTAGGTAAACCAGAGCCCTCATTTACATTGGAGGAATAGAAAGCATGAGTTGAGTAATTACTTGTATCAGCTTTTCGTTTATCGGATTTTACCCTAAAAAATTCTTCTTTCACCTCCTTTTTGGATAAAGTAGTTGCAATTTCGGGGTCATTACATACATCCAAATCAAAGAGTTCTTTATAGGTAGTGGTCACATACTTTATCCATGGTATATTTTTGAAATTATCCAAAAGCAGACAATCTTTGATAATGCTCTTTGTGAAACTTGTTTCGTCCTTTAGCCAAATCGATCTCCATACCAGGAGAGGTCTCAATTCGATTAAATCGGCTATATGGTCCATCCTTAGTTCCTCATGGACCAGATAGGTAGATGTCGATGGTGGTAAACAAAGTAACCGTTTCAGAAACAGATTTTTCCAAAGTTTGCAATTCTCTGCTAGGCCAGTGCCCCCATACCCCTGAACCGTAAAGCGCTATTGATGAACATCTGTGTCTATAAATATTTAACATTGCTGGGATCCGTCGACTGCCCAGTTTATTGGCAAAACGGAAGACACCTAGCGAAGCCTTCCCCATCCTAGCTTTTATGTTAATTTGTTCTGGTGTCCATGAGCCCCGACTATTAAAAGTAATGCCCAGATAACAGAAGTTATCTACAACCTCAATTCGGTTTTCTTTAAAATAAAAAGACTTAAGATGGTTCACCTTTTTGCCACAAACCATTATGAATGTTTTGGAGTTGTTAATTTTAAGTTTCTTACCCTGAATGAAATCATAAAAACAATTCATTAGCCGCTGGAGGCCGATTGGGGTTCTAGATAATAAAACAGTGTCGTCCGCATATAACAACACTGGAATAGGTAGGCCTCCTGCTTGCGGTACATCAGCTTGGACCTGTTTTAATTCCTGTTCCATAGAATTAATAAAAAGGGAAAAAAGCAAGGGGGCCAATACGCACCCCTGCCTAATGCCTGATTTGACCATAATCTTTTTGGTACACTCTCCTGCTGGACCATATCGAATCTGGGCTGAAAGATTGGAATATAACCTAGCTAAGAAATGGATAATAGCTGAGGGTGCTCCAAAGTCGAGAAGGGTTGTCCACAGCAGGGAATGATTCACCAGGTCAAAGGCACTAGAGAGGTCCGCAAAACAGAGGAACAAGGAGCCGGGTTTAACCTTAGTATATTTCCCTATTAAAAGGTTAAGGTTAATGCACTGGTCAATGGTCCCCAAGCCCTTTCTAAAACCATATTGGGATTGTGCCAGGATATTATTATCGGCCGCCCACTCCTCCAGGCGTAGCAGTAAAACCCGGCTCATAATTTTAAGGGAGGAATCTAAAAGGGAGATAGGGCGGTAGTTTTTGGCCTCCCCTCTGTCTCCCTTCTTGTAAATAGGAATAATAATTGATTCACTCCAAGTTGCCAGGGTGGAGTAATCGGTGGCAGCATTAAAGACCTGGGTCAATAATGGGCTCCAGAGGGCCAGATCGTGTTTATAGAGATCTATCGGGACCCCGTCGGGTCCTGGGGCTTTACCTCCTTTACTGGAATTAATTGCCGTGACTACTTCTCGGATGGTAATTCCCAAAGGCTGCGAAGTCAACAAGGGATTCATACAGATTTTATCATAAGACTCCCCATGAGGGTCAAAAATTCAGGTAAAATATCGGACCCAGCTATCTTCGCTTACTTGTGCGGTGAGTACTGGGAAATCTTCTTTCTGGAGGAATGGGGCGTTAATTGTACTCCAAAACAATTTACAGTCCCAGAGAGCTGCGGCACTATCCAAATTGTCCCAGGCTTGTTCCCGGAGTTCATTTTTCCTGCGTTTTAATTCTATATTATAATTGGACCTCAAAGTTTTGACCACTTCCCTGTCTCTTGGGAGATTAGATAGCGCCTTCTTAAGGGTTTTTAGCGCCATTGTGCAAGCTTGGTCAAACCAGCCAACATTATCCCGTTTGGTATTGATCTTATTGTTAGTAAAAATTCTATTAACAATAATACCAAGTTCCTCAAAATCCGCTATAATACCCATAGGGGGGGGCATTGATTTCCAGACAGCTGTACTATGTAGTTTCTCTGATTTTTCCGTACACCACTTTATCCGGGTTCCGTTAGGCCTACTTGGAACAATATCATCAACGACCCTGCCTGTAGGCGTATTTCTGGGGCCCCAAGTAAGAATAGACATAGTTAGAGCATTATGATCGCTCAAACAATAGTCCTTAATAATTGGCACTGTACAAAATGGCACCATAGGGGTTGAGATCACCAAATGATCAATAACAGACTCAGTATCCCTCCCTTTGAAAGTTGGGACAATATTGCCCATTTCATCAAGAGCTGGTTGGTGGATAACTAGGTCAAATTTTAACAGAAGACTGTTAAGGGAAGTCCCATATGGGGAGTGTTGGAAATGTGCTAAATTCTCCCCCGAATCCCCATCAAACCCACAAACTGGGGTGTGAGAGTGCGGGCACGTTCTGATGTTAAAATCACCCCCCCATATGATGTCAAAAGATTTGTGGGATTTGTTACAAATTTTGTTCAAATAGGCTTCCAGTTCATCCACGACTAGGGTACTGGTAGGATCAAATGTATTATTATAATGATTGATCAGTAAGGTGTTCCTACCCTTTTTGACTTGTAGTTCCAGAATTTGTGAATGTGTGCCAACAATAGAGCAGGATCTTACGGTTATCGGGAGATCTACCGATATTAGAACAAGCAGGCCCCCTTTTGCCCTCCCCATAACAGATTCCTGGGCAACACAATTATAAGAAACAAAACCATCAAAGTGAATGTCTATAGTAGACCATGTTTCCTGTAAACATAAAATATCAAACCCAAGAATAAGTTCCCTCCACCCTAGAGCTGAAGCTCTCTGACGCCACCCAGCTATATTCCAGCTCACCATGGAATACCCTTGGTCACTTGGAGTAGATATCTCTTCTAAAGGAGTAATCATGGGCGAAAGCAATATACTTGTACATCCCCTATCAGCAATAACCCCGGCTGGCGGTGGAAGATGGACTTCAGTTAGTTTATCTGGGCTTAAGGGGATCAGATCGGGTAAGTCAGGAGTTGTCTTACCTCCCATTACCGGCAAGATGTTATGTTCCACAGTATCCCCGTTATCGAAAAAATTAGTCTCATTGGGTAGAGGGGGAGCTGAGGTATACACACTGGGTAGTCAGTCAACTCCTTCAAGCCCATCTAGACAGCTATATCGATTATGATTCCAGAAGGTGTTCTGCGGGGTCTGAAATTGGAACAATCTGGGGTGTATTGGATGAAATGACCTTCCCCTACGTTCAACCCTAGTCCAATCGTTACTTCCATCATAATACATGGGATTAATAGGTGGGAAAAAAAAGGAGACAGGGAGAGTCTGGATAGTAGAATCTGATGACCTATTAACACCCGCACATATGTAAGACACAGTACGGGGATCTCTAAAACTGACAGTGATACAATCTCCCTTAATGGATTTTGGAGTCTTACCAATCCATGGTACCCTCCTCACCATAATAACTTCATTGTGCAGGTGTGCCGGTAAAGGTCGGTTCCAATTTAGCCATTTTATAACTTGGTTTTTAAGAGAACTAAAGGTTTCAGTTTCACCCCTATCTAATGGAGGTGCTCCTACCAGGATTACCATAAACCGGTTGGCCTCCGGGGGGAGATCAGGCCGTCTAGTTCTTGGAGTTTTGAGATCCTTAGGTGGGGGCCCTTGGGTATCATTAGACATAAGTGTAGGTGGGATATGCAAACCTGGGAGGGGGCCTGGAATATGCTGTGGGGCAACTAGGCTAGCTGTATTAGAGACTTGGGGAACAAGTTGGGTACTTACGGCCGTTGAAACAGGAATTTGGGACACAGTAGTTGGATGAGTAACTTGGGGAGTGGGCATACTAGGAGGGGGACAGGGACTATTAGGCTTGGTGGAATTAGCTAAAAGAATAGCAGTTGATTTCTCTATATTTGACATTCTGAAATCAAGCCTATCTAATTTAGCCTCTAATGGAAAGATAATAGATTTAAGTAGGGTAGCAATTTTATCCATAGAGATATCGTTACTGGGTGGGCACCCTTCACGATTGGTGTTCAACAATATAGATTCTCCATCTATTTTGGCTGTTTTAGATGCCCTCCCGGTATTTTTACCCTTTCTGTTATACTGTCTCTTCCGTTTCTTAATAGCCCTTTCTTTCTCCCCCTGAGTGGTAAGGTGGGTAGTGCTTTCATCATTTACAGAGGGAAAGGAAACATTATCACAATCAGAGACAAGGCTAGAATCAGCTACAATAATAGAGGGATTTGGTATAACAACAGAATCTACTCTTAGCGAAGGGGCTGATTCAGAAAGTAAAAGTTGTGCATCCACCACAGGCAAGCAGTCAGTTGGTCTTTCTGGAGTTTTAGCGTTGGCTAAGGGGCCCATACTAGAACGTTTAAGAGTCATTAGTTCTTTGGACAATCGTTTCTCCAGTGTGACAGTTTCTTTGTCAATAATGTTATTAGCCCTAGTAAGAAACTTCTCCATACCTCCCGCAGCAGAATGAGATCCTCCAGCCAACAGGGATTTACTCGTGGTTTCCCGTCCGACCATGATCCACACAATATCAGACAGCAGGAAGATTTAGAGGAGTAGCCCGGTCCGGTCACTGTCGGTCACGAACGGGCACAAACGGGCCCGCTCTTGGCCCGGTCTTCGCCCGAGCTGCGTCCCGCGCTGCGGGAGAACAAACACTGATTATGGTAATTGGAGAGGGGCAAGGGGTGGAGCTACAGGGAGAGCGGACCGGAAGCTGGACTCGGTCTCGCAGGGACACCTGGGTCAGGTAGTCCCTGCACGCTCGCAGCCCTGTAGCGTTGCAGGCCACCAGGTTCAATCAGGAGTGCCCCCACAAGCAACAAGCAACAGTCAGCTCTCAGACCCACAGCGAAGCGGCACCCGCGGAGCGGGTGCGGCGAGCTTCGAGGAGCTGATACGGCAGGTGAGCAGATGAGCGCAGGTCCAGCTATGCGCTTAGGCAGCAAACGAAGCGAAGTGTCCCAAGGGTCCAGGGCTACCCAGCTGATTTCAATGGTCCTCCAGTGGGCGGGGGGTGGAGCTACAGGGAGAGCGGACCGGAAGCTGGACTCGGTCTCGCAGGGACACCTGGGTCAGGTAGTCCCTGCACGCTCGCAGCCCTGTAGCGTTGCAGGCCACCAGGTTCAATCAGGAGTGCCCCCACAAGCAACAAGCAACAGTCAGCTCTCAGACCCACAGCGAAGCGGCACCCGCGGAGCGGGTGCGGCGAGCTTCGAGGAGCTGATACGGCAGGTGAGCAGATGAGCGCAGGTCCAGCTATGCGCTTAGGCAGCAAACGAAGCGAAGTGAGAGTCATAAAAAAGGTTAACTTGGCCGTAAACATAAGCTAACGATTTCATTTACCTTTGTTTCTACGGCGATACAGCTTTTCCTCCCTGAATAAGCTTACCATAACACTATATTGGTAGCAAATGTTCTGAATTCAATATACATCTGCAGACTAATATGATTGTATTCTCTTAAATGACATGCACCCCACCCTTCTAGCCATACCCTTGTACAGTGCTCAGTTGCTTTTACCTTGATTTGTGCCCAATAAGTCCCTAGCATAACCAGAATAAAACTGGATAAAGAGCATGCATGCAGATGGGTCTCTCCACTTGCTCATTGCAATAATAGCATTAAACGCTATCAGCTGTCAGCTGTAGAACACAAGAGAAGGTCAAGGGCATCAACTGACACCTTCATATCTGTTAAAAGCACTAGGCCTAAAATAGATAATGGGGGAATGCACTTAACACAATGAAAGGCAGGATCAGCAGAGGACACTGGTGCTGACAGATGGAGGCGCACTGGCTCTAATTACGAGTTCAGGGCTAAATTCCAATCCTTGTGCAAATGTTTGTTTACACAGATGTTTCAAGAAGCCTTGTGGCGAATGCTTGATGAAGAGTTATCTTGCAGATGTGCAGATGTGCAAAGAAACTGGTCAATGAGCATTAAAGAAGGAGAGATTCTTAATTGAAGATTGGCAGCATTATACTTTAATGTGTGTATTATTTGCATTACGATAACCACTGGCTCGTGTGAATCTACGGCATTTTCCACATACTTATGGCTTACAGCACTTGCCACAATATCTGCAGTCTGCTGTAAAATTTGCCAAATTCAATAATATAAATACTATTTCTAGCTTAAAAAGATCAAATGTTACTGAAAAAGTAACTCACTCTAAAGTGGCAGACCCTTTCCAAATATTAACAGGTCACCTTTTAGTTGCTGATTGCTGTATTTAAGCATCACAGTTGCGCTGTTGGGGTGAAGCCTTTTCCAATAGAGTATTCATTTGTTAAAATGAATACATAGTGAAATACTTCTGCCACAGAAATGTGGCATATTATGCCACATAATTTACCTTCGCTTGTAGAATAATTTCACCAACCCTGCCTCATATTTGGTCCTCCATTGCAGCACATTCCAATCTGCCTGGGTAGTATTCCTAAATTATTATTTGCTGCTCTTGCCAAGTTCTGGTCAAGTTACTTCTGGAACACTGTAAACTGATAAACTGCTCACCTATGGCAATCATAACCCCCAACCCTTGCATGGCTCCCCAAAAAAACCTCGACCAGCATCATTATTTTGGATTAAGGATATTATCATATTTGTATATATCAGCTTTCAAACCTCTGAGTCGGGACCCACTGGTGGGTCACAAGACTATTTTTAATGGGGCATGAAGTCCAGGTGTATGTGTAAGTAATATTTAAATGATCAGCCCTATGTGCACCAGTGAGTGCAAAGGTACTGAACAATGTTTTGAAGTCTAGATTTAAAATGAACCCTTGCAAGGATTCCCAAACGAGACTCCCGGTGAACCTTCCTGTATTTATTTCTTCAGATTTTTTTTACTTCACAAAGCCATTTCAACAGAGAATGTCAAGCATATTACGAATGTTCTCACTGCGACCCTTTTAATTGTGGTGAGCCCACCAGGAAAAGGCTGGTGTGGAGGAAACTAACAGGGCCCTATAGGGCACCCTGTTACCTCTGCGCTCAGAATGCATGCAGGGGTGGCACATGTTGTGCTCCCCTGTATTTTTTCACCTCCTGTTCCTGCATGAACAGAAATACACAACATTGTGCATTTCTGTCCTTGAAGGAACGAGCTATGGCGCTCCTACTGTGGTGCCTTTCTAAAGGCTCTTCTATGAGCCTTAGAAAGGCACCGCTGTAGGACACTGCTGCAGGACCACCTGACAGGATTACAACTCTTAATCCAGCAGGTGGACTGACTGCAGGTTTGGCAGTCTTAGAGTGGGGCGCTGGCATAGGAGCCCGCTCCAAGACCACCATACTCGTTTACACTATATAAAGCAGTGTTTGGATAAAATATCGGCAAAAAATATTGTGGTGCAAAAATATCGGGCCCTCTTCACAAAAGTAATCTGAGACAAAATCCTAACTTTACAAATTCGGTATTCACAAAGGGCATTTAGGAGTAGTAAAGATAGGATTTTGTCTCAGTTAAACTTAAGTTTCGGTCTTAAGTTTATTTTAGTAAAACTTAAGTTTAACTGAGACAAAATCCTAACTTTACTACTCCTAAATGCCCTTCTGAATACCGAAAGTCGTAAAGTTAGGATTTTGTCTCAGTTTATCAATTTAGTGTCCAACACTTTCTTAAGAATGGTTTATGTTTGAGTGTGATTCTTTCTTTTTATTAATTTTAATTTGAAATCCTTTGTTTTAGTTTTATTTGTATGTATTTGGAAGAGATTGTGTTATATAATGAGTTTTGTTGGTGTTTGTAAATATATGAAAAAATAGTTTATGTTTGTAATCATGTTCTTAATTACATTTTTGTATAGAATTAAGATACATAGCACATTTTTCTTGCTTTTTTTGTATGTATTGTAGATATTTAAACATATATATTTCAACTTTAAAATAAATATTTGTATATAATTAAATAAATAAAACACTTATAAGGAATTATTATTATTAAATTAAAATTTAGCTTTTATTCTAATAGTATTGTATGCTATACATTTTTCACTTTTTTCCATGTTTAAGTTTTTTTAACATTTCCTAAATTGTTTTACATTCATATTTTCAACATCCTTTTAACATATGTTTTTTCAGTATACATTAAATAATTGTATATATTTTTTTAGGAAATGTATGTATGTGTTTATATTTTATTATAAAATGTATTTATGTGTTTTTACATGTTTAATAGTTAGGTACATTTTTTTAGACATGTATTAAACATTTGAACTTATTTCCCATTCATTTCTTTGTAGATCGGCTTTTTTAGGTTAATTTAGTGGCCATTTTCTTTTACTGCTGCCTTCTGTTTTGTAATCTATTTGTGTTATTTTTAGTCTTTTTCCCTGGATCCAGGCTGCGGTTAGGTGCTGCTGTTCGTCAGAACAGGTAAGTTCTTTTTTTAAGGATTTGTTCAAGGAAATCGGGGATGACTGATCTCCGCTCCCGGCTGCAGCATTACAATCCAACCATACATGGTGCAGTCACATACTCCCATTTCTCCATGGGAGCTTGTGCTCAGGCCGTAAACTGGCCGTGGCAGAAGCTACCATAGAGAAATGGGAGAATCTATTCATCCCTGCACCACACGGCAGGCACCTCCGGGTGCCTGCCACAGGGTGGAGGGATTAACAGGGGGGGACCATAGGTGCTCCCCCGACCCTTAACCAGAGGCTATAGGGTGAAGGGGGTCATGTGAGGGGCCCCCAATGTTGCTTTCCACTAGGCTTTCCATGTCAGAAAGCCCAACATGGAAAGTCTGTCGGAAACAAACATGGTAATCCCCCATAGGGATTACGGGCAGGCCTCCAACTGGCCACCGGACTCTTTGAATGGCCAGCAGGTTTCACTTTTGACTGCGTGCATCGTAATGCGGCGGTTTAAATTGAAATCCGCGACGAGACCCATGGGTCTTTATCATAATGAGACCCTAAGTTCTATTAATAGAAGTATTTTCAGCTAGTTTATGGGTTTGGGATTTCGTACACTGTTTTATTAATGTTTTGTTCTGTTCAGTTAAATTGAGTTATGTTACTTATATTTTGATGATTAAGTGTGATATGGGTATATTTTACACACTTTTCTAGGTTTTTTATGGTTCCTAGATACTTTGGATTGCTTTGAGGGATCTCTATTGAATTTGTTTTATTTTTGCAGATCTTTGACAACATGGATACAGAGAAGATCTGCAGCTACAGACCAATAAGTGGCTAACTTAGGTCTCGTGGATGCATTACCCCGTCACAACCATGAGGGATAATCCATCTGCCAAAATATAAATCCCATAGGCAATTTTGGGATTTATATTTCTGCGGACAGGGTGTCCTTCATCGTTGTGATGGAGTAGCCGTCTGCTGAGATCTAAATCAGGCCCTCTGTATGCAATCTTGTATTTATGTGCAATAGTGTATGGCATTCTGGGTGTTATCCTGTTTGGGTGTAGTAGTCCTGTTTTACTTTCATTAAAGTAATTTCCCTTACAAGACTGAAATCCATGTGAAAAATGCAGCTTTGGCAACAGTGGCAGTGATGACCTGGAGTAAGGCAGCCACCATCACCATATGGATCTACAAGTGGATCCCCACCGAAACCAGAAGGACGGTCACCCAAGCTCTCGTCAGCAGTAGACTGGATTACGGAAACCCCCTCTATGCCGGAGCCTCGACAAAGCTCCTCAAACGGTTCCAACGCATCCAGAACGCTTCAGCACGTCTGATCCTCGACATCCTGAGCCGCAGCAACATCACACCCCGCCTGAAAGACCTGCACTGGCTTCCCGTCAACAAGAGGATAGCCTTCAAAATCCTCACACATGCACACAAAGCACTCCACAACACCGGACCAGCATACCTCAACTGCCGCCTCAACTTCTACACCGCCAGCTCCGCTCCGCAGACCACGTTCTCGCCACCGTCCCCCGCATCCGAAGAGCAACCACCGGCGGTAGATCCTTCTCCCACCTCGCCACCAAGACATGGAACACCCTCCCCCTCCACCTACGGCAGACACAGGACCTACTGACCTTCAGGAGACTCCTCAAGACCTGGCTATTCGAACAGCAGCAGCTCCCCCCTCCCCTCAGCGCCTTGAAACCCTCACGGGTAAGTAGCGCGCTTTACAAATAATATGATTGATTGATTGATTGATATGGAGTTATAATGTTGCTGCTGCGCATGAAGTGGTATTAGAATGTAAGGATTTAATTAGGGGCAATTCTTGCAGCGATACCATAATCACAAATTTGTTATGTAAATGTACATGTAGCTTCCTGCAACATTTGCAGTTGTGATCCTTTTACTGTGTTTTTGTGAGAAACTGCAGAATTATGGCATCAGAAATGTGCAGTAAGCAGAATACCACACATTTTTTCCCATTTGTGCTGCACTCTAAATATGAACTTCAGAAAGCATTCGTTGGGTATCTGAGAATTCTACATTACAGTCACGTGCTCCATCAGCGAGAGAGCTCCAGCACCATCACTCTTAT
Source organism: Lissotriton vulgaris (assembly GCF_964263255.1). Taxonomy (NCBI): domain Eukaryota; kingdom Metazoa; phylum Chordata; class Amphibia; order Caudata; family Salamandridae; genus Lissotriton; species Lissotriton vulgaris. Next base: position 881,405,194 of record NC_141697.1, on the reverse strand, counting down.
TACAAAAGATAAAGTCCTTCTACAAAACGACAGAGATAAGCTACAAATAATTACCCTGGCCAAAGAGATGTATCCCGGGCAATCTAATTCGGTTTAAGAAGTCTTTGAAGATGCCATGCACATGCCTCAAGGGTATCTCTTTGTAGATTTTAATGCACCCACCATTAAAGATCGTGAACCGAGAAATGAGATTTCTCCTCTAGAGCTTCCTTTTACTTTTGTTACACAAACACAATTGGTTACATAAATTGATGATGACAATCTCGTACACCATCATCTTCGCATAAAATACATCCTTTTAAAAATAAAATGCTGGTTAATAACACTCACCAAATGGAAATATCTGTGGAAATCTAATTTATTTGTTTTAAGAAACCTTTTAGATGCCATACAGCAACTTTATGAGATAGTTTTGCAGATCTAAATGTCTCACTCCACGATCAGTGAAGACTGTACACATAGTTTTGCCCTACATATTTCTATTTTATTTCACTTTATAAACAAATCAGCCACAAATGAAGAGAACATTTGAAGTTATTGTAGGGAAGACCTGGCTTGGCAGTTCGGGCTGGACTGTTCCCATAAGGCACAGTGTCAGACTCATTTGCATATGGCCATGTCTGAACTGGGGTGGTAGAGTGAGCGAAAGAATGGTGATGGATTAAACCCAGATCAGTTGACTGGGGGTGAGTGTTTGATTTGCTCAAGCGCTCCGTCCATCATCCCCTTTGGTATTGCTTTGTTCACTCTAAGTTGGCAGGGTATGCCCAGATGTGGGTCCCTTGCTCACTCTACCACTGGATTCGAGATAGCCTGGCTGATGCCGATTATGAATCCGAAACCGGTCCCAGGATACTTGCTTCCATTCCAGGGAAGACATGGCTTGGCAGTTTGGGCTGGACTGTTCTCATGAGGTACAGAGTCAGACTGATTTGCATATGGCCATGTCTGAACTGGGGTGGTGGAGTGAGCTAAAGAATGGTGATGGATTAAACCCAGATCAGTTGACTGTGCTGAGTGTTTGATTTGGTCAAGCGCTCCGTCCATCATCCCCTTTGGTATTGTGATGATGTGTTATTAGCATCTGTTACTTTAGATCACTGCAAGATTAATTCTTTCTCCTCACCAAATCGGCTTAGATGGGGCATAAGGATTCAAAAAAGAAGCTACAGTTTTGCCTTCCCTGAGTGCTGAGTATACCTTGGTCATCAAATCTCAGCTGCTGAGTGCCACCTCTCTCCTAAGCAAATTGTAGCCATCTGTAATTTACTGGTGACTGTCTCTCTGATACACATATTTTTTCTGTTTATGTGATTACAGAAAAGCATTTATGCAATTATGTCAGAAAATACATCCTTGACCCCTTGCAGTAGTGTCAAGGTCCAAAAATGCATTTTTAGTAATAAAACAAGAGCTGACCTCTTCACCCGCTTTGGGGCTCCCTGGTTATACTATGCCTGTTATGCTATATATCCATAAATGCAATCGTTTTGCCCTTGGGGTACAGGTATAAGATCATGGGGATCAGAAAAGACCATAACCTATTGTTTATATTTTGACCCAGTCACCGCTGGGTTCCCTCCTTGTCTCTGCTCTGTCGCTGTGGTTGCCTGTCATGTTTAAGCCTCTGAAAATAGTGCATTGAGTAGCACTCTGTTTCTGTGCCCGATGCTGTTCCGCTACCCTCCACAAAAACTCAGCACCTTTCCACTGTCAGAGTGTGTCAATATGAAATATTGTTGCTACATGTTTCTCATAATACCCTTGTCCAGTGTCCCACTTTAAAGCCGGCATCTTGTATTCGGACTGTGAGTAGAGAGAACCTCGTTATTGTCTGGTTGTAACTCAGCACGTGATTAGGCCTCATATTAATCTAAAGGAATAAACTATACCAAACTCTGAACTAATTTATTTTTGGATTGTTTATGTCTCATAAATGACGTTGGTGTCCAGGTGTCATGCACTGTATATCACATTATTGAAATCTGCTACCAGCCCAATGTGAAATCTGCCTATGCTGATGAGCTTATTGCACTCACTCAAGCCTGTATCCTGGCCGACAAAAAGATTGTGACTGTGTACATAGACTGGAAGTATACATTTGGAGAGACACATGACTTTGAATGCAAAGGGGATTTTTTACTTATGCTGATATCTCCATTAAAAATGGCTTGTATGAACAAAACTTATTGAACCCGTTAATTACGCAACAACATATTGTGCTACTAAAACGTGCTGCCCACCAATGCCAACATGATGAAGTGTGCTTAGGGAATTACCCTGGCTGATTTAGATGCTAGTAAAGAAGCCTTATCATAAGCCAATGATGCTACTATGCATGTTGTACAGTGTGATTTGTACCCCGGACCATCCCAGAAAGATATGTCTCTGTTAAAGGAGCATGCCTTTGAGCTTCAGACACAGTTTTGGCTTAGGCAAAGATGCACAAGGGGCGTCGAGGGAGTGTGGAGCCACAGCTCAAGGTGTATGGTTGCACTGTCATTTCTACTGCACAACCTCTCACTGTTTTACCATGGAGCTGCCCATGCTGGTAGGGATGGCATGAGTAACAGTGCTTCAGCTCAATGGCATGCACCTTTCTATCATAATGTGGACCAAATTCATTGTCAGTTCTGTGTCATTTGCCAGTCCTGTAATGATGGGAAAGGATTAGGACTACCCCAGCTGCTCACCCACTTCCTTGTACAACAACTAACTTTTGTTTAGTTTACTATACCCACCTCCTGGTGGCCCCTTTTTTCATCTACAGAAACGCTTTATCCAAATGTCTAGGTGTGCGTAATATTCTATTGTGTAATTGTCTGTATGTTTTATGTATGGATGCAAGCTTATCCCGTGCAAGAGTACATGCCATTACAGTTGCAAAGCACTTACTTAGGGACTTGGGGCGCGATGTAGGACACCAAATACCGGTCGGTAACGGCCGATTTCGGCCGTTACCGACCGGTGTTTGGTTTTTGATATGTAGGGGCCTTAAATTTTAAAGAATCGGTAAATTTACCAATTCAGTAAATTTACCGATTCAGTAAAATACCAAATCAGTAAATTTACCGAATCTGTAAATCTAGATGTAGGTGGCACTGAAAACAGTGCCACAGGCCCTTAAAAATTTGTTATTTACCACGAAATAATATTTTGTGGTAAATAACGAATTCCAGTGTGCATGCACATCTGAGCATGTACACCTGTGCCATGTGGCACACATACATGCCCTAAGGGCATGTATGTGTGTCACATGGCACACAAGCCAGAATCTCGGGTGCAACAGGGTGTCAAAGTGACACCCTGTCCCCCTTGACAATTCGGTAATTTTACTGAATCGGTATTTACCGATTCGGTAATTGACATTGATTCCTATGAGCCTCAAGGCTTATAGGAATCAATGGCAATTACCGAATCAGTAAATGCCGATTCGGTAATTACCGAATCATACAGATTCATTAAAAATTACCGAATTATTTCCTACATCTCATTTACAGAATCTAGAATACCGAATCGGTAAAATTCGGTATTCTAGAGTGGGTAAATGAGATTTACCTACATCGGGCCCTTAGTTCCTTGTTTCAGGATTCTGAGTCACCTTTTAAGTGACAGAGTGTTAGACTGACAGCCCTTAGTCTAGTTTTCCACCAAACGTTTCGGCTACTCATCTCCTGCTGCTGAAATTCTCTTTTTGTTGGCTTTAGGACTCTATGCTCTATTCCACTGCTAACCAGTACTAAAGTGTTTGCGCTCTCTCCTTAAAACATGGTCAAATTGGCCTATGCCTACATCTGATTGGCACATTTAATTTACTTATAAGTCCCTAGTAAATTGGTCCAACATGTATCCATGGCCTGTAAATTAAATGCTACTAGGAGGCCTGCAGCACTTATTGTGCCACCCACTTAAGTAGCCCTTTTAAACATGTCTCAGGCCCGCTATTGCAGCCTATGTGAAGTTTTTAAACTGCCAATATGCATTACCAGATGCACCTTTTGCCAGACCTAAACATAATTTTTTAACACATATGTCACTTCTAATGGTACAGGCAGAGTACATTGTGTTCAAAGTGTTGGACATGTATTTTAAGTTTTTCATATCCTGGTAGTAAAAAACTCTCAAATTCATTTTTTACTAATGTGGGGCCTACCTCTGCCATAGGATAACATTGGATTACCTTATTACATTTTATAAGTGATAACTTGTGTTTGTGAGCAGGTAGAAATATCATGTTTGGTCTCAAAAGAATTGCAATTTAAAATCCTCTTTAATGGTTAAGTCGGAGTTTAAGCTTTAAGCCACAATTCTGAAAATGCCATTGTTAGAAAGTTGACATTTTCTTGTCTTAGCCATTTGTTTTTTGAAGCCTTATCCTGGGTCACATGCCTGTGAATAGTGTGTCAGTTGGCCTTTGTGTATTCCTCCCAGACAGTGAGACAAAGGGGGATTATGTGTTGCCCCACTTACATTTCAAAGGACATGCCTCAGCACACTCAGAAAGAACCTGACACCTGTCCTTTGTAACCTTAGATGTCTTGGAGCCTTGACAGGGAAAGAAGGAACATTTCAGAACCAGATATGGGGGGGGGGTCTAAAAGTTTCTACCACTTCAATGGTTGGCATCAGGTATAAATATTGGACCCTGGGACCAACTCTTTCATACATTCCTCGACCTGTGGAAGAATTCAGAAGGATTGCCTTGTTTTCAGAGGACTGCCCTGCTGCCTGATGTGTGCCTTGTTTCTCAGAGAATGGAGCTGCTGTTTGCGTCCCACTTTGCTGCTTGAAGGAGAGAGGACCATCTCCTTGTTCTCAGGAACACCTGAGTGACTCCAAGGCTCAGTTGGCCGACCTCCTGTTTTGAGGTACAGGGATACAAAAAGTTCCAGAGGCCTCCCTACAAATGCTCAGCTGTCCTACTACAACTGTACCTGCCTAGACCTGCAACTGGACCCGCCTGAGCCCTGCTGGGCTCTGCTAGAGAGAGTCCCTGATTTCCAAGAGGTATATCCCCAGGTCCTGGATCCTTGGATGGCATCAGAGTGCACTCCTCTGATCGAAAATAAAAAATCCTGAAGTTTGGACTTTTTGTGACCTTGAACGGGTCCATTTGTGCTGAGACTCTGCTACCCACGGCTATCGCCAAATAATCTGAGGTGAACTTGACTCTTCACTCTACAGAGACCAGCAGCAATGGCCGGCAGCTTATGACCTATACTTTGTGCAACAGCAGTGATAGTACATGGTGATAGTCAAAGAAATGACCGACCATGAAGCTTGACCTGAGCGTCACGCTACAATGATGATCATTTGTGACGCTAGTCCTGCTCTTCATGCTACAGTTTTGATCCTCCCCAACTCTGTCCTCGTGGCCTCCTCCACTGCGAAGTTAACTCTTCAGGGTGGACTTTGAGAAAGTAACTTTTACAACAGGATTAACCTGGTTCCTATATCCGACCCGCAATACATCAAGTTTTCCCTGATATTGTGACTTCCCCCCCACCCGCACTCCATCGCAGTTGGCCTGACAATGTGGCTTCCCCCCCAGGTCTAGCATGACCATATGACTATGAGTGATGCAGTGTGCTTTTAGGTACTATACCTACCTAAAACTTTAAAATTGCGTATATCCAGTTCTACTGATTGGATTTTTTTGTTTTGGTAATAAATTATTTAGTTGTTTTTACTTTATAACTGTTTGAGTGCTGCACAAATACTTAACACATTGCCTCTAAGATAAGTCTGACTGCTCTTGTGCCTAACTACCAGGGGTTTAAGCACAGGTTTATATAGTGACTTTTGTGGGTCACCCTGACAGGGATAATGGTTGTTACTTGAGAAGGATCTCCCTCCCCCCAATAAAAAAAAACAATATCCTACACTGAGTAAAACACTTCATTTAATGCATAGTACAGAAGATTTGCAAAGCTTTTGGGATTAATTAGCACTTCCACTGCTCCTATCACTCAGAGTCAGTTGGAAAAGTGAAAAGAAATAACTGTGCACTCAAAAACAAGATAGCAAAGATATGTTTTGAAAAGCAATTGAAATGGCCTTAAGCTTTGTCACAAGCTCTATGATCCGTAAGGGCCGTACCAACTGAGAAAAGCAAACTGGGCCATTATGTGATAGTTATGTAACACCCTTTCATATTGCCCTCAAACCTATACACTATCTTTACAGTTTATGTCCTCAGCTTTAAGTTGCCTCCATTTGGTGTCTGACCGAAGTCTACCCTTCCCTCTAGGCCGTAGATTGAGTCTACATCCAGATTCATCAGAGGAGGTCACTCTGCAGCCTCACCGGTGTGATCCGTACCAGGTGCTGTTCCTGAAAAGCACACCTGTCAAGTCTTGTGTTCTTGTGAAGTTGGTTCACCCCCACCTCCCCTCCCCCCTACCCCCCAGTGCAAGCATGCTTTACCTCTCAGAGATGCCTGCCCACTGGTACCTGCTTCGAAACCGGCATTGAGCCTCAGGCTGAGAGCACCCTGCCAGAGTTGCTCCTTTTGCTGCCTTGCTGACAGTGGGTTGGATTTCCAATGTCCACCCTCCTCATACACACCACCACAGCCAATAAACGTTGTGCCAATCACCCCTCATCATTACCTCCTCCATCCGAGAATAGCGGTCGTCTTCTGGATACTGTCTTCTTCTCTTGGTCTGGCTGCTGACTCTGCTGCTGCCCTCAGTCTCTGGCTCTTGCTGAGATGCATCATTGCTGGGGAATGGGGAGGCATTAAGAAAACTTAATTGCACTGCTCCTGTCTTTGACCAGAGCAAGCACTCTGTGTATGATTAACTACCTGTTAGACCTGTCAGCCCTAGGGTGGTGTTACCCCATTTTATTTGCCCCTTTTGCCTTGTTTTTGCCACTGTCTTTTGTTGAACCTAGGTTTCTGGGCGCCTTACCACTGCCAAACAATGCTGAGGTGCAGGTGCTCTCTCCCAACAACATGGCTGCCACAGGACCCTGCTACTGCAGAGTGGCCTTTGTAGACACGCACTAGTAGTTAGCAGCAGGCTGGGACATTCCGTTACAGTAACACTGCCATCCCGCCTTTTTGGTCCATAGCCTAGAATGTGGAAGCTCCTGGAACCTTCCAGCCATGGGAGGCGTTATGCTTTGCCGCCTTTGGGGGAGGGTCACCTGACCTAGGGGTATAAGAGTAAAGGATCGAAACCTGCCTGTCAGTTGGGGCACCACTGGACCTTGGGAAACCTCTGCAGGAGTTTAGGCGGTTGAGCCTTGGGGAGGAACCTACACTGCTGGGACTGACTGGACCTAGGCACTGCTGTTCTAAGTTAGATGAGGGACTCTGCCAGCCTGCTGATCTAGCCCAGCGTTGGGGAACCCAGGGAACCACCTCCAGTGTGCCAAGGGGAACCATCCTGAAGCCACCAACTCAACCACCCCCCCCCCCTTCTCCCCAAGAACCTACACTGGGACCTGCCATCCATCCTCCCAGGAAGACACTGGGATCATCAAGCGCTATCAGGAAGCACTTACCTGCTGAGAGCACTGCTGGGGTATCAACCAGGTAACCAGCGCTTACTGCCAGAACTAGGCCCCCTGCGCTGTGTTCCTAAGCACTGTAATCTCCTAAGTGCAGTAATATCCTAAGTGCTGTTTTGCCTAGAACTGTTGCTGCCTGAAACTGTGCCTGGAAGAACTGTCTGCCACCCTGAAGTGGGAGACTCCAGAGTGCTGTACTATTAAAGCGCTGTGTTTAACGGGGAAGGACTGCTGTGTCACTAAGCGCTGTGCCCATAAAAGCGCTGCCTGCCATAATCACCGTCACCGCCCCGGACTTATCTGAACTGATGTGGGGCCCCTACTTGCTGCGATTCGCCAAGCGCTAGTAGCGCGTGAATACTGGCCCCAGTATTTGTTCCCTGGCGCTCTGTCCCTGAAGGCGCTCCTTGCTCAACTCACCATCGCGGCCCCATTGGCGCTGAAGGAAACGTATTCCTGCCAAGTCACCGCCGCGGCCCAGCGCCTGATCGGGGATGTGCCAGCTGCTGCCTGTGACCCCACTGCGGCCCCCGGAGCCGTGAGAGGGCTGCCGCGGCATTAAAGAGGCCCGTGCCGGGCCCAGGAAGCCAGAACAGCATCCCTCACGTGACGGGGCGCCGCCGCGTCGTCGGCCGTGCCCCCTTTCTTGCCGCACCACCATTGGCCTTTGCGGCTGTGCCCCCCAGCCAGCCATGCTGTGATTGGTGGTTGGGGCTGCACCTCCTGGGGGCCGTAACTGGTTGGTCCCCGGGCCGGAGGAAGCATCCCGAGGCCCGGGACCGGCTCAAGACACCAGCGAGGGGGCTCCAGCAGAGTGAGAGCCCCCCCGACTTGCCCCAACTGAGGATTACTAAGCAAGGAGCTGCTGGGAGCCCGCTTGAGCTGCACGAGCTCCCGCATCACGGTGAAGGACCAAGGACTAAGGTAACGCCCCTGGGGGAGGGTGGAGGAGACAGGAGACAGCGGGGGCTGCCGAGGAGCCTCGTGCAATCAGAGAGACAGCCCTGCAACCGCCCCTTCCCTCAGGAGACTGTAGTTGGGCCTGTTGGCCCTGGTTAACCTTATTAAGGCCTAGAGTGAGGAGGAAAGAGGCTGAGGGCCCCCGAACTGGGCACTAGTCTCTCATCCTTGTTAGTATACTGTGCCTAAGTTAACCCCTTTCTAGGGGAATGTTCTCTCAGCCTGCCCTTGATTATGAAACGCTTGTTATGTTACTGGTACACCATTTAGATCTCTGTTCAGCTGTTTTAAAGAACCCCTTGCACAAGAGATGTTTTATGTTGAAGCTAGTCCTATGAAATGTTATCTTTAATGACCCTGCTTATGAGGAATGTGGTTGCCTAGACTGCCCCGACATAATAGCGAGGTATTTACAGAGATGTTTGCCTGATGTTTAAGAAATGTTCAATACCTGAATTGATGCCTAGTATCTAACACTGAGTTACTTACCTGCACTGAAGAAAGTCTAGATAAAAAGTCTTGTTTGAAGCAACAATCTGGTGTGGTGTAATTTTATTGTGTGTGCCTCCCTGTCTCAGTGCGAGTGTCTGCTGCACTTCTGCTTTACACATTGCCTTTGGGTGCCTTCCTGCCTCACGCCAAGCTACCGTGGTGGAATTGGTGACCCCAGTTCTAACATTGGTGTTCAGTGGTGGGATAAGAACCTGTGGTTGTGAGGCACCCTCCAGTGATTCAGTGTGCGCTGCAATTGGACACATGTTCTATTCGAGCCTAACAAATTGACCTCCACTGTCTAATTGATTGCACAGACTCCTGTGTGAAACCTGTTGCCTACGTCCTAGTGTTTCTCTCCCCTAACTTGTCTGGGGGCCCACCTGTCAGGATGGAGTTTGAGCTGGCCAACCTAGAAGTGTATACGGTGGTGCAGCTGAAGGACTTCTGTCAGAGGGTGGGGGTGTCCGTCAAGCGAGGCGCCAGGAGAGAGGAGCTTCAGAAAGCCTTGAGTATATGGGTAATGGCCTACCCAGAGGTGAGAGTGGATAAGGGACAGAGGGAGCAGGGCGCACAAGGGGAGGCGGGCGCAAGGGCCTACTGCAAGTAGATGTTATTGAGAATGTGTTGCCAGGAAGACTTCCAGGGCAGGCAGTAGTGTGCCAGTGAGTAGTGCGATGCCGGAGGAGTACGAGGACAGGAGGGAGGAGAGGCAATTGAGATTGGAGCTTGCTAGAATGGATAAGGAGAGAGAAGAAAAGAGGCTAGCCATGGAAGAGAGGAAGCTTGCGCACAAGCTTAGCCTAAAAGAATTGGAGCTACGGGCATTGCAAATAGGGGCGCAAGGCAATATGAATGATGGCAGCGTAACCACTGAGGTTCCAAGAGAGCCTACGTTTTATCTACAGAAGGAGGTGATATCTAGTTTCAGTGCGTGGGACGACATTGATAAGTGGTTGGCGGTGTCCTTGGTAGCCCATGGGGTGCCCGAGAGTTACTGGGGGGGTGGCCTGTATCGGTACATACCTCCAGTGGTAAGGGACATACTCTTGACTCTAGAGAAGGAAGATCGCACCAACTACTCTGTCATGAAGGAGGCGCTGCTTAGAAAGTTTGGCCTCACCCCAGAGAAGTATCGCCAGAGGTTCCGCAACAACCATAAGCTTCACACACAAAACTGGGAGGATCTTTTTGATTATGCACATAAGGCCTTAGATGGTTGGGTATGTGACAGCGAAGTGAGCGACTATGAAGGGCTGTACAATTTGTTTTTAAGGGAGAACCTTCGCCAACACCTGGTGGACCGCAAGCTGACTGACCCTCGGGAACTTGCAGAGGAGGCGGATACCTGGGTTAGCACTCGGGTGTCCCACAAGGGACCCGGGGGAGACGCCCCGAAAGGTGGACAGGGTTTTTCCCAGAAGAGAGGGGGAGATAAAAGGAAGGATTTCTCTAGAGGCCCACAAAATAGACAGCCTGGGAAAGGGGTAGGTTCCTCACCCTAATCTGGATTCCAGAAACCCACTTTCCCTGACAAGAGTCAGCAGTCCAGAACTGTCCGGTGCTACGAGTGTGGGGAGGTTGTACACTACAAGCGGCATCCCCAGTGTCATAAGAGGTCTCCAGCCCCCACAGGAGGTAAGAGCCCCGGGGTGGCTAGTGTAGCGCTGGGGGAGGAGTTGTCCCTAGATGAGGGAGGGGAGTGGATAGGCTTGACCCTGGTTTCACTGGGGGATAGAGAGATGGTCCCAGAGACACAGTTACCCTTGAACACTGCCAAGTACTGGCAGAGGGCACAGGTTAACGGGCAGGAGGTGGAGGCTCTGAGGGACACAGGTGCCAGCATGACAATGGTACTGAGACAGCTGGTGTCCCCAGAGCAAGTGATCCCAGACGTACTACACCCGGCCATGTTGGCTGACAGCAGTGTGGGTCATTACCCTGTGGCTCAGGTTCCCTTTGAGTGGGAAGGGGTCTCGGGCCAGTTGAGAGTTGCTGTAAGCCCTGCCTTGCCAGTTGAGTGTCTGCTCGGAAACGATCTGGAGTATACCGCTTGGAAGGAGGTGGATTTCCAAGGTCACACAGAAATGCTGGGGATACCAGGATGGACTTGCGTGGTCATGAGGTCCATGGCTGCCCGGCAAGGAACTCAACCCGGGTTGGAGCCTGAGACAATGGCCCAACCCAATGCTGGACAAGAGGATGTTTTGGAGGGCACGCCCTGCGTGGTGGATGTGGAACCTGCGGAGGTGACCCCGGAGTCCGCTGAGGTCGATGTTGTTCCCGTGGGGGACTTGCCGACCCCTGCCGAGTGGCAGGTGGAAGGTGGGCCTACCCAGAAGGAATTCTGTAGGGTGCAAAGAGAGTGCCCCACACTTGAAGGCATGCGGCGGCAGGCCAAAGCCCAACTGACCAACCAAGAGACCGGCAATTACAACATTTACTGGGAGGATGGCCTCCTCTAAAGTGAGCCTAAGGCTCCGGTGCATGGATCATCAAGGGCCCCAGTGGTTCCCCAATGCTACCGAGCCTTCCTGCTAGAATTGGCACACGAGATACCACTAGCCGGACACCTGGGTCAGGACAAAACCTTTGCATGATTGGTCCCACATTTTTACAGGCCCAGAATGCGAGTTTCCTCTGACACCTTTTGCAAGACCTGTCGGACTTGTCAAGCGAGCAGCAAAACCGGTACTAAGTTGAATGTCCCTTTGGAACTGCTCCCGGTTGTTGGTACCCCTTTTGAGCGGGTCAGCATTGATATTGTCGGGCCAATGGACCCGCCGACTTCTTCGGGACACCGGTTCATCTTGGTATTGGTGGACCACGCCACCCGGTACCAGGAGGCAATCCCTCTGAGGACCATTACTGCACTTGTGGTGGAGCGGGCCTTGCCTGGGATTTTTACCCGTGTAGGATTCCCCAAGGTCGTGGTGTCGGATAGGGGCACAAATTTCATGTCGGCTTACATGCAGGCCATGTGGAAGGAGTGAAGATTGACCTACCGGTTCTCCACTCCTTACAACCCCCAGACTAACGGGCTCGTAGAGCGCTTCAATAAGACCCTGAAGGGGATGATCCGGAGCCTGCCAGAGGACTTGAGACGGAAGTGGAACGTCCTTCTTTCCTACTGAGAGGTGCCACAGAAGGGAGTTGGGTTCAGCCCCTTCGGGCTGTTCTATGGCCACCCCGTTAGGGGGCCCCTCAGCCTTGTGAAGGAGGGGTGGGAGAAGACTTCGAAGAAGCTTCCCCATTAAGTATGGGCGGAAAATCCGTTACGCTCGCGGATTTTGCGGATTTTCGGTAAATTCGCAATCCGCGTGATTTGCGAATTTCCCGCAAAATCCGCAAATTCGCACGTAGCGGATTTTTTTTCTTGGTGATACAATTTTGCGGCGCGCGGCGTTTATCATCGTTTGCCGAGTTATTGTTCTTGATATTTTGCGAGTGCTGCGCCATTTTGGATCTTGCTGCGGGATCCCGCGGGAATTTGGCAAGCGCGATTACGTAATCGCGGCTTGCCAACTAACGCGAGTACGCCGTGATCACGTATCACGGTACTTCGCAATTGCGAGCTTTGAGATGCGGCGAGCAGAAACAATCTCGCACACGCGAAAATATAAAATTTGCAATTCTGCACAAGAAATCCACCAGTAAGCAGCATAAACCTTCTTGAAATGATGATTTTTATCTGAATAACTCCTTAGGTTACTAGAAGTGTGGAGTGGGAGGGGGACTCCCTCCTACAACTGAGTGCGCTGTTTTGCAACGAAACTCATAGGTTTCTTCTCTGTATTTTACATAATTTCATGCATGAATTGTTCCATATATCACAAATCAGTAGTCCATAATTATTCTCCGTTATGTAGTGATTTTATTTCACAATTTCTGGCAGATAATTATACCAAGTTTAGTTATACATCTTGTAAACCCAATGCATTTCGGGTCTTTTCCATCAGACCCATCATCAGGGGACTATAGAGTGAAGAGAAACAGGACCAATTAATTCACATTGCCAATAAACATAAAATAATACATTAATTTCATGATTAAACTAAACCTATCTGAATGATACCACCCTAACTACAAAACAGTATATATCTCCTAAGTTCTAATCGACAAGTACAGTGTAAATGTCATGACAATCGTTACCTCATGGGATGCGAAGTTAATCACAATGCGCAATCTTTAAATCTATGTTAAATAACCATGTTAAATCAACATGCGCTCTCCGTTCTATGTTACTTACATAAGACCGTCCGGTCTGTTACCCAATTCGGCGTCTCTGCGTTTCACGATGTTTCGCGCCCAACGTTAAGCGTCTACTATAGAGTAAAGTTCCGCACACGTGATCGGAAAGCCTTCCAATCACGGCAGTGTGATACTCGTCATGTGACTAGGTCCGTAATAGCTTCAGGGAAGTATATGAATTTGTCGCGCTGAGACTAATAATGACTAAATATATACGTGATGTAAACAAGAAATACGAGTGATATCTCCAAACTGAATAATAACAAAAGCAATGTAGTCACACAAACAATATTCATGCGAACTAATAAATAAGCTGAAAATAACTTGAAAGCGGTACATTCATTGAGTAAATGAATAAGCCAAATGAACACTTCAAGGATCACGGATATAGTTCAAACCCATAGCTGTGGTTCTTATAAAAAACACGAATATTCAATTCTATCATTAAGCCCAATCGGGTGGCCTGAATTAAGTTTTTTAATCCAGTGGTATTCACATCTAAGTCTTTGCTTAGACGGATCCATGTCGCTGCGTGGGAGGATTCTCTCCAAGACCGTGTATCTTAACTGGGAAATTTGATGTCGTGCTTCAAGCCAGTGGCATGCAACTGTGGATTTAGAGTTCATGAGTCTAATATTACTCTTATGTTCAGTTATGCGTGTTTTAACTTTTCTTTCAGTCTGACCTACATAGGTTTTGCCACACGGACATTTAATGGCATACACGCAGTTCATAGTATCACATGTGCTGTTGTGTTTCAATTCAATTTGATGCCCTTTGGTGGGGTGAGTGAATCGATTCCCAATGATTACATTGCCGCAATGGGTGCAATTTTGACATTTTTGCATGCCTCGATAGGTCATGGTTAGTTTCTTAGGTGTATTCAACATTTCTTTAATATTCTTGGATCTTTGAAATGCAAAAGTTATGTTTTCTTGATACAGATCTTTTAAATCAGGTTCTTGTTGAATAAGTCTCCAATGTTTGTTCACAATTCTTTTGATTTTAGGTGCATCAGTAGAGAATTTCAATACACAAACTGTTTTAGTTTCTTGTGTTTTTACCACTTCTTTCAGCATGCTGTCTCGAGATTGTTTAGCCACTTTATTTAATGATGTTTGTAGTACATCATTCGGATATCCTCTTGCTTGGTACTTTTTTGTTTGTTCTTGCAAAATTTTTGACAACTCTTCTTCATTGGAAGTGATTCTTTTCATTCTTATAAATTGCGAAGTAGGCAAATGTTTTTTCAGTGACATTGGATGGAAACTTTGAAACAGTAGTGACGAATTTTTGTCTGTTTTCTTGATATGAACATTAGTGGTGATGCTGTTCTTTGTTATGGACACTTTCACATCGAGGAATGCTATGTTTTGCTCATCTATAGTATGGGTGAATTTTATCCTTTCATTACAGGCGTTGAGTGCAATGATGTTATTTTCCAAATCTTCTCTCGCTCCTCTCCATATTATAAATAGATCATCGATGTACCTTTTGTACATAATCAAATGGTCTGTCCATAACGGATTCTCCAAAATGTGGTCGGTTTCAAATTTGTTCATAAAAATGTTAGCGTATGAGGGCGCCCCCCCAAAACCCATAGATGTTCCACTACTTTGGTTGTAGTATTTTCCATTCCATTCAAAGTAGCTGCAAAATAATGCAAATTGCATGAGTTGTATGATTAGCAATTTTTGTTCCTCTTGGAGGTTGCTGTTTATAAGGCTCCATTCTAGTGCCTCTATGCCCTCGTTATGGGGAATAGAGGTATATAGGGCGGTCACATCTATGGTACATAGTAGGTATGTTTCATCCATCTTCAGTACTATCTTTTCCAACAAATTCAAGAAAGCTGTCGTATCTTTGATGTATGTGGCAGAGTTTTGTACAATCGGTTGCAAGAACCTGTCGATGAATTTCCCTATGGGCTCAGAGATAGACCCACACGCGGAGACGATGGGTCTAAATGGCGGATTGTGCAAATTTTTGTGTATCTTGGGTGTCATATACAACTTCGGTCTTCTAGGATGTTTCATTTCTAGAAACTGTTTGGTTTGCACCCATTGCGGCAATGTAATCATTGGGAATCGATTCACTCACCCCACCAAAGGGCATCAAATTGAATTGAAACACAACAGCACATGTGATACTATGAACTGCGTGTATGCCATTAAATGTCCGTGTGGCAAAACCTATGTAGGTCAGACTGAAAGAAAAGTTAAAACACGCATAACTGAACATAAGAGTAATATTAGACTCATGAACTCTAAATCCACAGTTGCATGCCACTGGCTTGAAGCACGACATCAAATTTCCCAGTTAAGATACACGGCCTTGGAGAGAATCCTCCCACGCAGCGACATGGATCCGTCTAAGCAAAGACTTAGATGTGAATACCACTGGATTAAAAAACTTAATTCAGGCCACCCGATTGGGCTTAATGATAGAATTGAATATTCGTGTTTTTTATAAGAACCACAGCTATGGGTTTGAACTATATCCGTGATCCTTGAAGTGTTCATTTGGCTTATTCATTTACTCAATGAATGTACCGCTTTCAAGTTATTTTCAGCTTATTTATTAGTTCGCATGAATATTGTTTGTGTGACTACATTGCTTTTGTTATTATTCAGTTTGGAGATATCACTCGTATTTCTTGTTTACATCACGTATATATTTAGTCATTATTAGTCTCAGCGCGACAAATTCATATACTTCCCTGAAGCTATTACGGACCTAGTCACATGACGAGTATCACACTGCCGTGATTGGAAGGCTTTCCGATCACGTGTGCGGAACTTTACTCTATAGTAGACGCTTAACGTTGGGCGCGAAACATCGTGAAACGCAGAGACGCCGAATTGGGTAACAGACCGGACGGTCTTATGTAAGTAACATAGAACGGAGAGCGCATGTTGATTTAACATGGTTATTTAACATAGATTTAAAGATTGCGCATTGTGATTAACTTCGCATCCCATGAGGTAACGATTGTCATGACATTTACACTGTACTTGTCGATTAGAACTTAGGAGATATATACTGTTTTGTAGTTAGGGTGGTATCATTCAGATAGGTTTAGTTTAATCATGAAATTAATGTATTATTTTATGTTTATTGGCAATGTGAATTAATTGGTCCTGTTTCTCTTCACTCTATAGTCCCCTGATGATGGGTCTGATGGAAAAGACCCGAAATGCATTGGGTTTACAAGATGTATAACTAAACTTGGTATAATTATCTGCCAGAAATTGTGAAATAAAATCACTACATAACGGAGAATAATTATGGACTACTGATTTGTGATATATGGAACAATTCATGCATGAAATTATGTAAAATACAGAGAAGAAACCTATGAGTTTCGTTGCAAAACAGCGCACTCAGTTGTAGGAGGGAGTCCCCCTCCCACTCCACGCTTCTAGTTACTACAAGACAAGGGCAGGACGCCTTGTGACTAGAGTAGCGCTAACCAGAACCAGAAAAATGTGTTCATAAATTGGATTAACCTTGTGTGCACCAGGATAACATTTTTCAAGTAACTCCTTAGGTTGACATTTGCCTGCACTTTTTTTGCGAGGAGTCCATTTTGGGGGGGGGGGGGTGGGAGGAAGGAAGTGCCCCACAGTCTTCAACTTCCTGTTCCTGTCCAGCAGGCTCCTCCCAGTGCTTTGTCCATCTCCTGGTCACTTTTCATTTGGATCTGGAGCTGGAAGGATTACTTTTTGTGGATGCTGCTGGATATTTGGATTTGAGGCCTTTTTGACTTTCTTTGGATCACTTTTGGATTAGAAATTTCACAAGTAAGTTTGTTTGGGGCATTACAGTTGCTGCAACTACAATTTTGGAATTTTCGATTTTTGGGCTGTTTTGGGGCCTTTTGCCCAGGGGTACTCAGTGGTGGGTGGACTGAGTCTTTCTGTGGGGTGTCTTGAACTTAAACATCATGGAGGACATGGATGGAATGGGATTGTGCTGATTTTTCAGTGATTTTCGTTTTTTGGGGCTGTACTTGTGGCCTTTTCACCAGGGGTAATAAATAGTCTTTCTGTGGGGTGTCTTGAACTTAAACGTCATGGAGGGCATGGATGGAATGGGATTGTGCTGATTTTTCAATGATTTTCGTTTTTTGGGGCTGTACTTGTGGCCTTTTCACCAGGGGTATTGAGTCTTGTTTGGGCCTAGTCTTTCTGTGGGGTGTCTTGAACTTAAACATCATGGAGGACATGGATGGAATGGGATTGTGCTGATTTTTCAGTGATTTTCGTTTTTTGGGGCTGTACTTGTGGCTTTTACACCAGGGGTATTGAGTCTTGCATGGGCCTAGTCTTTCTGTGGGGTGTCTTGAACTTAAACTTCATGGAGGGCATGGATGGAATGGGATTGTGCTGATCTTTCAGTGTTTTTCGATTTTTGGGGGTGTTCATGGGGAGGGACAGGCCATGTGGCTGGGGGCCATTTTGAGTGCTGCTACAGGCCCTGGCCATGTGCTGGGAGGCAAGTGGCCATTTTGAATGCAGGCATTGTTGTTAGGCCTGCAACCATTTTGCCTACTTTTCAACCTTTATGCCCAGGGGTAGTGAGTCTTGCATGGGCCTAGTCTTTCTGTGGGGTGTCTTGAACTTAAACATCATGGAGGGCATGGATGGAATGGGATTGTGCTGATTTTTCAGTGATTTTCGTTTTTTGGGGCTGTACTTGTGGCCTTTTCACCAGGGGTAGTGAGTCTTGCATGGGCCTAGTCTTTCTGTGGGGTATCTTGAATTTAAACATCATGGAGGGCATGGATGGAATGGGATTGTGCTGAGTTTTCAGTGATTTTCGTTTTTGGGGGCTGTACTTGTGGCCTTTTCACCAGGGGTATTGAGTCTAGCATGGGCCTAGTCTTTCTGTGGGGTGTCTAGAACTTAAACATCATGGAGGGCATGGATGGAATGGGATTGTGCTGATTTTTCAGTGATTTTCGTTTTTTGGGGGTGTTCATGGGGAGGGACAGGCCATGTGGCTGGGGGCCATTTTGAGTGCTGGTACAGGCCCTGGCCATGTGCTGGGAGGCAAGTGGCCATTTTGAATGCAGGCATTGTTGTTAGGCCTGCAACCATTTTGCCTACTTTTCAATCTTTATGCCCAGGGGTAGTGAGTCTTGCATGGGCCTAGTCTTTCTGTGGGGTGTCTTGAATTTAAACATCATGGCGGGCATGGATGGAATGGGATTGTGCTGATTTTTCAGTGATTTTCGTTTTTTGGGGCTGTACTTGTGGCCTTTTCACCAGGGGTAGTGAGTCTTGCATGGGCCTAGTCTTTCTGTGGGGTGTCTTGAATTTAAACATCATGGAGGGCATGGATGGAATGGGATTGTGCTGATTTTTCAGTGATTTTCGTTTTTGGGGGCTGTACTTGTGGCCTTTTCACCAGGGGTATTGAGTCTAGCATGGGCCTAGTCTTTCTGTGGGGTGTCTTGAACTTAAACATCATGGAGGGCATGGATGGAATGGGATTGTGCTGATTTTTCAGTGATTTTCGTTTTTTGGGGGTGTTCATGGGGAGGGACAGGCCATGTGGCTGGGGGCCATTTTGAGTGCTGCTACAGGCCCTGGCCATGTGCTGGGAGGCAAGTGGCCATTTTGAATGCAGGCATTGTTGTTAGGCATGCAACCATTTTGCCTACTTTTCAACCTTTATGCCCAGGGGTAGTGAGTCTTGCATGGGCCTAGTCTTTCTGTGGGGTGTCTTGAATTTAAACATCATGGAGGGCATGGATGGAATGGGATTGTGCTGATTTTTCAGTGATTTTCGTTTTTTGGGGCTGTACTTGTGACCTTTTCACCACGGGTATTGAGTCTTGCATGGGCCTAGTCTTTCTGTGGGGTGTCTCGAACTTAAACATCATGGAGGGCATGGATGGAATGGGATTGTGCTAATTTTTCAGTGATTTTCGTTTTTGGGGGCTGTACTTGTGGCCTTTTCACCAGGGGTATTGAGTCTTGCATGGGCCTAGTCTTTCTGTGGGGTGTCTTGAACTTAAACATCATGGAGGGCATGGATGGAATGGGATTGTGCTGATTTTTCTGTTTTGTTTTCGATTTTTTTGGGGTGTATAACTGAACTGATGTTCCTCTGTCTTCCATTGCTTTTAGGTGCACAAGACTCAAGAGAACCACCAGTGCCAGGAAGAAGTCCTGCAGCGGTGTGTGTGTGCAGCATAACGTCACGCGACGTCACGTCTGGCCTCAGACAACTCTACAATTCGTGCAACTGCGGCCTGCTGTCTGACCTGCTCTGAAGAAGATGGCCCCAAAAAAAGGTCTCCGTAGCTCCTCTAGCAAGAAAGTTGCTAGTAAGGAGCAGAAGAAGCAAGTTACCTAGGAGGCTGGTGTGCCGGCCGCCGCGTTTTTTGGGAGCAAAAAAAAAAGTACGCCTGCAGCAGCAGCAGGATCTGCTGGGGACCAAGCTGGGAGCAGCACCCCCGCTCCATTGGGTTCAGTGCCTCCACCACCACGCCAACTTAAGTCAAAGCCCTTGAGTGCTTCAGAGGCAGTCAGTGTACTTCTCCAATCACCATCGACCAGTGATGTTGGCTCATCGCAAGAAAGTAGCAGCAATGTCCCTGAATCAACACAGGTTGTTGTAAGTCATCTGACAAGTGTTGAACAACCACAGCCGCAACAACAACACCATGTGCAAGTACAAGCCCAAGTACATGTGGAAGGAGAGGCAGCGCAAGGAGATGCGCAAGCAGAGGTGCATGGAGGGTCACAAGTGCCCACAATAGTTGTTCCTCCCGACGTAGGGGCACATCAGGAAATCGACAATCAAGGCGAGGTATCATTTGAGGAAGCCACTCCTCCTGATGATCATTCATTGTCTTCCACACCCCTAGCAAGGAAGAGATCAAGGGTGAGGTCTACATCTTCTTCAAGCACACCTCCTTCTGATGATCGGGATGAAGATTGGGAACCACCAAGGCTGTCTGAGAGTGAGGCACACCATGATCTGACAAAGATACCTAAGCGTAAAAGGAAGGTCGTCGAAAAACTCATAGCTATGGCGTGTGATGAGGCTCAACAAGAAGTGACGCATACTGCTGCTGATGAAGCCCTTCACGACGACGATCCAGTCATCATAATGGTCACTGCAGCCCCAGAGGGCATGCAGCAAAGAGACATTTTGACCCTATCCCGAGAAGCTGCTGAGCGTGATGATGATGTCGACGAGGAGGCAATGGAAACACCACAATCATTGGAGTTAACTAGTACACCAAAACCTACCGCTTCCATATTTCTTCCTCGCCAGAAGGGACCTCCATCCACCTCAACCTCAATTAGTGGTGGTGAAAGTGCAAAACGTACTGAAGTTCAGCAATCCACATCCTCCACTTCATCTGGCATTAGCAGCAGGACCACCACCACCAGTATCGCCGCCTCCTCCGGCCCCCAAAGACATTTCAAGTCTCCAGTTTGGGACTTCTTTAGTGTTTGCCCAAAAATAGGAAAACGTAGCCATTTGTAGCATTTGTAAGCTTCTAGTTAGTCATGGTAAGTTTGGTACCAACTATGGTACCGGAGGCCAGAGAGGTCATCTTAGGAGAGCGCACCCTGTCCAATGGTTTGCGCACCTAGAGGCGGTCAAGGAAGCCCGAATTGCACGTAATGAAAACGTTGATTTTTCATCTGATGATGACAAGGAGGAAGAAGACGATTCAAACACTTCACTTACACCCAGTACCCCTGTCAGCAGCACACCCCATGTGAGCCACACTAAGAGTGTGGAAGAGAGTGAGACATCAATGCGAAAAAGTTCATCAGCGAGCGTAACTGGGTCGAAGATATCATCATCATCCCGTAAATCCTTGGTCCAGGGCAACATTAAAAAGATGTTGTTTACAGAAGCGCAATATGAACGCAACCACCCACTGACGCGTCTGTATAACACTAAGCTGGCTAAAATGCTAGCTCTGGACCTTCTCCCTTTTTCTTTTGTAGAAGGGGTTGGTTTTCTAGAATTAGTGGCAGCGCCCTGCCCTAAGTGGAAGGTTCCTAGCCGGTTCTATTTTGCCCGAGTTGCGGTTCCAGCACTACATGAAGATGTTCTGAAGGTGATTGGGGCAGCTTTGCAGAAGAGTGCTGTTCACACTATACATCTGACAACAGACATGTGGACCAGTGGCGCAGGCGCTGATTACATGTGCATCACTGCACACTGGGTCTCTTTTTCAGGGGCTAAAGCAAAGCTAAACGCAGGTGTTGATTAGGTATGGGCGGAAAATCCATTCCGCTCGCGGATTTTGCGGATTTTCGGGAAATCCGCAATCCGCGAGATTCGCGAATCTCCCGCAAAATCCGCAAATCCGCGAGCAGCGGATTTTGCTCGCACTGCTCGCACTGTTCGCGTGAGTTCGCGGCTTCCCAGTACAATTTCGCGCCCCGCGAATAAGTGCTAAATTGCAGAAATACGATCTTAGCAAAACTGAAACTACTTGCCAGGTTCAAAAGTTCAGGCTCATCATTAGTAGCCATTTCCTGTAGTGCTTCCTGAGGGGCCCCTCCAGAGTTCAGTTGCCAGTTGCAACTATTATGTGACCCTGCTCTGAACCTCAGAATAGTTACACATATGCCACAAAGGTCCTGAATTACAGCTAAGGGAGACAAGCAGGAGCCAGGCTGGAAGTTAAAATCCATTAATCAGCCCCTAATTCATTATTGTCAGTTGGGGCAGGGCAGGTGTTGTAACTAATTTTGCAGCAATGAAAGCACTTAGCAAGTGCAAAAGATCACTAATCAGGGCGCACTAAGGAAGCAGGTGCCAGCTAAAAAAATATTCTGTGACACATTAATCAGCCCCAAATTAATTCAGGTCACTTGAGGCAGGGAAGGTGCGCTTTGCTTTGCCGAAAATAATGTACACTGGACAACCAGAGGGTGTGGTGATGAAACAGAGGGTGGCATGGGTGGGCCAGAGGGTGGCATGAGTAGTCAGAGAGTGGCAGTGGTGACAGAGAGTGGCAGTGATGAAGAAGAGTGTCCCAAACAGGCTGGACACGTAGAAACAACAAGTTCGCAAAACTTGCGACCCGACAGGTAAGTTCGCAAATTGCGAAATTGTAAAAACCCTCGCGAACTGGCAGAAACACGGGCGAACACAAAAAAAAAAAAAATCCGCAAATTCGCGGGAATTTGCGGATTTTGCGGATTGCAAATTCGCAAATCCGCAAAATTCGCGAACGCGAGATCCGCAAAATTCGCCCATGCTTAGTGTTGACGCGGACATTGTTTTTAAAGCTGCTCGGAAACATGCAACACTAGCCATGTTTGGTTTGGAGAAACGTCACACAGCAGAAAACATTTTGGATGTCTTTAACACAAAGGTCCTTAACTGGCTGTCCCCAAAAAAACGCCAGGTTGGTTATGTTTCCACGGACAATGGCGCCAATATAGTTAAGGCCATGAAGCTGGGTGACTATTTCAGAGTGCCGTGTTTGGCGCACTGTATAAACCTGGTTGTCCAAAAATTCTTGGGTAATAAAGACAGTGCAGCGTACAGAGTATTGGACACCTGCCGAAAAATGTGCAACCATTTCAGCCATTCTTTTAAGGCCCGGAAGCAGCTGAGGAGCCTGCTATATCAACGTCAAATGCCAGTGAAAGCACTCATCCAGGAGGTGGTAACACGTTGGAACTCAACCTTCTACATGCTTGAGCGTCTGTATGAGCAGTATACGGTACTCGATCACTATTTCTTAACACAGGGTACAGCTCAGAAGGAGGACCTGAGGATGGGTGCGGCGCAATGGAACATAGTTAAAAGCCTGATACGCATGCTTTGTCCTTTTGAGTTCTTCACGCGTGCAGTCAGCAAGGAGGACTGTAATTTGGGAAAAGCTATCCCATTGTTGTACATGCTGGAGCACCAACTGAAGGAGGTGTGTTCTGTGTTTGAAAAAGATGAAAAAAACCAAGACTCTTTTGTTCTGGCTGAGAAATTATTAGAGCACCTACAAGGTGATGAACGTCTTAAAATGATCCACTCAGACCAGCATTACATTTGTGCTACTATTCTGGATCCACGCTACAAAAAGGCGCTGGCAGGCCAAGCATTCTTTCCTTTTGCTGATGAAGATGTTACAAGTTACAAACGGTGGATAGCCTCCTCAGCCAAGAGGTTTAAAAGAGAACGGCAGAAAATTGAAGGAGAAGGCAGTACATCAGCATCAGCAGGCCATCCCCAGTCACAACAATCCTCTTCTGCACCTGTGGCTGCGGCACAAGTGACCTCTCAGCCGTTAAAGAGACCGGCTACCGGATCATCTGCACCACCAGACGCAACAGTAACATTGGAGGCTGAAGAGGATTGGCTAGCTCGGCTTGGGTTTGGTTCTCAAAAGGTCACAGCAACAGCTAAGCAAAGAGGAGGAACCTTGGAGGAGAACCTTGATTCGATGGTCAAGGACTATCTGAATGACTCAACAGAGGTCTATGTTAATGCTGACCCATTGGCGTATTGGCATGGGAAAAAAGAATAGTGGCCACAGCTCACCAACCTGGCTTTAAACTACTTGTCTTGCCCACTCGCAAGCGTGTCTTCTGAACGTGTTTTCAGTGCTGCTGGTGGCATTGTAACTTCCAAACGGAGCCGCCTCTCGCCCAAAAATGTGGAGAGGTTAACAATGATCAAGATGAATCAGCACCTCATACCACCAGATTTCAGAGTACGAGAAAGCGCGCCGGATGAAGACGAGGTGGCCAGCAACATAGATGAGGGAATTTCTACTCTGTCAGGTGACACTGAGCTCACCCTGCCTGAATTCGCAGAGTATGATGACGAAGCCGTATTCTCATTCCTGGACCGTGATACCGAGCCCTGAAAATGAGACAACGAATCAATAACTTTCTTTTTCGTCCTTATTCACTTTTATTCCTGTGTGTCTGTCTTTCTTTGTTGTGCACAGTTAATATAATTCAAACTTTAATCAGATAATCACAAAAACAAGCCCATCAGCAGAACTGTCTTCACTTGTTTGCTAATTGATTTGAAGGTGCCGCAGTCTGCATTCCTCAGATTCACAAGTTCAGAAGAACATGCTCCTCTATCCTCCTCCTCCAGACTCCTATTTCCATCAAAGCAGAGGGCTGGTTTATGCCCAATGAAGAAAGACTCAGCACTTGTGGGGGTGTTGTTCTACCTCTTTGCAGGTGAGTTGACGGCTCTGGGGCCATTGCTGGGAAGCTCTAAAAGTGGTTTGGACCAAATCCGAGGCGCAAATTTCCTAGTGTTTTTGCTGACTTGCTTGCCTTTGAGGTGCTCTTAGGGGGGGTTCCGTCTGTTTGTGGGTGAGTTTTGGGGTCTGTCAGCACTGCTGGGACACTCTAATCTTGATTGCATTTGCTTTTCAGGAAATCCGTGGTGGCAAAACGGACTTATGGCCAAGCTACGCAGCGCGTTTAGACCGAAGGCCGAGAAATATTGTAAGTAGGAGATGTTGCTTTTGGCCTGTTTGGGGGTGTTATGCTTTTTGGCGGGTGGGTTGGCGGGTCTTGGGCCATTCCTGGGAAGGTCTAATACCGGGTAGAAGTGGTTGGGACAAAATCCAGGCCGATTTTTTTTTTGCTATTTCTGACATTTTGCTCAATGTAGCGTTTTCGGGGGCCGGTTTGGGGGGCTTCCTGGTGTTTGTGGGTGGGTTTCGGGGTCTGGGAGTACTGCTGGCTATGGATACTTTACTTTGCAAGAGGTTTGAAGCAAATCCATGGTGGCAGAGGGGAGTTAGGGCCTAGCTGCAGAGCGCGCACGGAGTGATTTGGGAAATTTGGGAAAAAATGACTAAGTCCCCATTTTTGTACTTTTGCTCTTTGGCTGTTTGGGGGTCTTCTACTCGTTTTCTCTTGGGTTGACGGCTCTGGGGCCATTGTTGGGAAGCTCTAATACCGGATAAAAGTGGTTTGGACCAAATCCGAGGCGCACATTTTTTAGTGTTTTTGCTGACTTGCTTGCCTTTGAGGTGCTCTTAGGGGGGTTCCGTCTGTTTGTTGGTGAGTTTCGGGGTCTGTCAGCACTGCTGGGACACTCTAATCTTGATTGCATTTGCTTTTCAGGAAATCCGTGGTGGCAAAACGGACTTATGGCCAAGCTACGCAGCGCGTTTGGACCGAAGGCCGAGAAATATTGTAAGTAGGAGATGTTGCTTTTGGCCTGTTTGGGGGTGTTATGCTTTTTGGCGGGTGGGTTGGCGGGTCTTGGGCCATTCCTGGGAAGGTCTAATTCCGGGTAGAAGTGGTTGGGACAAAATCAAGGCCGATTTTTTTTTTGCTATTTCTGACATTTTGCTCAATGTAGCGTTTTCGGGGGCCGGTTTGGGGGGCTTCCTGGTGTTTGTGGGTGGGTTTCGGGGTCTGGGAGCACTGCTGGCTATGGATACTTTACTTTGCAAGAGGTTTGAAGCAAATCCATGGTGGCAGAGGGGAGTTAGGGCCTAGCTGCAGAGCGCGCGCGGAGTGATTTGGGAAATTTGGGAAAAAATGACTAAGTCCCCATTTTTGTACTTTTGCTCTTTGGCTGTTTGGGGGTCTTTTACTCGTTTTCTCTTGGGTTGACGGCTCTGGGGCCATTGTTGGGAAGCTCTAATACCGGATAAAAGTGGTTTGGACCAAATCCGAGGCGCACATTTTTTAGTGTTTTTGCTGACTTGCTTGCCTTTGAGGTGCTCTTAGGGGGGGTTCCGTCTGTTTGTGGGTGAGTTTCGGGGTCTGTCAGCACTGCTGGGACACTCTAATCTTGATTGCATTTGCTTTTCAGGAAATCCGTGGTGGCAAAACGGACTTATGGCCAAGCTACGCAGCGCGTTTGGACCGAAGGCCAAGAAATATTGTAAGTAGGAGATGTTGCTTTTGGCCTGTTTGGGGGTGTTATGCTTTTTGGCGGGTGGGTTGGCGGGTCTTGGGCCATTCCTGGGAAGGTCTAATACCGGGTAGAAGTGGTTGGGACAAAATCCAGGCCGATTTTTTTTGTGCTATTTCTGACATTTTGCTCAATGTAGTGTTTTCGGGGGCCTGTTTGGGGGGCTTCCTGGTGTTTGTGGGTGTGTTTTGGGGTCTGGGAGCACTGCTGGCTATGGATACTTTACTTTGCAGGAGGTTTGAAGCAAATCCATGGTGGCAGAGGGGAGTTAGGGCCTAGCTGCAGAGCGCACGCGGAGTGATTTGGGAAATTTGGGAAAAAATGACTAAGTCCCCATTTTTGTACTTTTACTCTTTAGCTGTTTGGGGGTCTTCTACTCGTTTTCTCTTGGGTTGACGGCTCTGGGGCCATTGTTGGGAAGCTCTAATACCGGATAAAAGTGGTTTGGACCAAATCCGAGGCGCAAATTTTTTAGTGTTTTTGCTGACTTGCTTGCCTTTGAGGTGCTCTTAGGGGGGGTTCCGTCTGTTTGTGGGTGAGTTTCGGGGTCTGTCAGCACTGCTGGGACACTCTAATCTTGATTGCATTTGCTTTTCAGGAAATCCGTGGTAGCAAAACGGACTTATGGCCAAGCTATGCAGCGCGTTTGGACCGAAGGCCGAGAAATATTATAAGTAGGAGATATTGCTTTTGGCCTGTTTGGGGGTGTTATGCTTTTTGGCGGGTGGGCCATTCCTGGGAAGGTCTAATACCGGGTGGAAGTGGTTGGGACAAAATCCACGCCGAAAAGCCTTTTGGCACTTTTTGTAACTTAGGGTTCGTTAGCCCTAGCAGCAGGATTGCATGTGTTTCGGGGTGTTCTACATTTTTGCAACTGAGTTCTGGGGTCTTAGAGCACTCGTGAGAATGTGTAATTTTGGTTGCAAGTCATTTGAAGAAAATCCTGGGTGGGAAAGGGGGGATTTGGCATAGTTAAAGAAAGCCTTTGCCACTATTCTTAACTTAGGGTTCGTTAGGGTTAGCAGTATTTCTATTGCATGTGTTTGGGTGGGGGGGTTTTCGAGTCTTGGAGCGATGCTGGCTATGGATACTTTTGCTTGGTTGCTTGCAAGTGGTTTGAATGCAATCCACAAAGGGTAAGAGGGTATTTGGGCCTACTTTTACTTTCAAAGTACGTTTTGTCACCAGTTTTCTGCTAGGCCTCGTTTTTTCCGATTTGATTCGGGGTCTTCTACATTTTTGCCACTGGCTTTAGTAAGGGTCTTGGTGGGAGCACTGCTGGTAAGATCTAATTTTGTTCTAAAACACAGTTTACAGTACACCTAGCTTGAGGGGAAAGATCCGCTACATTAATTTGCCCATACTTATTTATCCTTCAAAAGGTGACTCAGACAGAGTACGCACTGTCAAAAATATTGTACTGTCTACTAGGAAAAGCAAAGTGTGACTTTTTGCACTCCACAGCCTACATACCTTATATTTATTTATCAGTGGTGTTGTAATATTATATCACTTCCTGTTTTTCGTTGAATAATTACAGGCCGGGTTTCAGTCTGTGCAATGGGGAAAAAAGGATGGAGTCAGGCTTCACATTAGCGAGCCGCAATTCAACATCCGCCAGGCAGGCAGTGGACAGGGTGTCTTCTGGTCACCAACATTGATGGACGAACAGTCAGATGGAATGGAGGAGTGCCGCTAATAAGAGGATTTTTTTTCTGCATGCAACTTACTTACCAAATTCAACAGGACAACTACAACAACATACAGATACAGTATCCATTGTGTTTTTCTAGGACTGTGACTGCATTTCTTGGATCTCTCTCTGCTTCTAAATTGATCCCTTAACACATCACTTAGTCCACTCCACTATCACATCTGCACCACACATAGTCATTTGTAAGTGCTCCTACGTAATTCGCAAGTCGCAGCACGCCCCAACCCGTAGAGGACTGGGATGGCCCCAATGATGAAGCATGTCACCAAGGGGCAACCCTGGTGAGTGAGGGGACACCTAGAAAAAGAGCAATTTCTCCTTTTCTATCTACTACACCTTCCAGACCAACCCCATTGAGTGTTTTGAATGGATTTATAGTGACCAGCAAGGCTCTCAGGTATCTGCAACAGAGACCTTATCTTGAATATAGTTATCAATAATTCCACACACGCCCTGTACTGTCGCATTCTTTCTTCCACAGTTGTCGAAAGTACTACTTACTTTTCACTGACATGCATGCACTAGTGCATGCACTTTCAAAGATTGATGGATAGGTTTGTACCCAAAGATTTGTTTATGTTCAATTGTTTGTCCATGCTGTGCTTCTTTTACAGGGTGTCTTCTGGTGGTGACCAACATCGATGGTCGAAGCGTCAGCTGCAATGGAGGAGTGCCGCTAATAAGAGGAGTTTTTTTTCTGCATGCAACTTACTTACCAAATTCAACAGGACAACTACAACAACATACAGATACAGTATCCATTGTGTTTTTCTAGGACTGTGACTGCATTTCTTGGATCTTTCTCTGCTTCTAAATTGATCCCTTAACACATCACTTAGTCCACTCCACTATCACATCTGCACCACACATAGTCATTTGTAAGTGCTCCTACGTAATTCGCAAGTCGCAGCACGCCCCAGCCCGTAGAGGACTGGGATGGCCCCAATGATGAAGCATGTCACCAAGGGGCAACCCTGGTGAGTGAGGGGACACCTAGAAAAAGAGCAATTTCTCCTTTTCTATCTACTACACCTTCCAGACCAACCCCATTGAGTGTTGTGAATGGATTTATAGTGACCAGCAAGGCTCTCAGGTATCTGCAACAGAGACCTTATCTTGAATATAGTTATCAATATTTCCACACACGCCCTGTACTGTCACATTCTTTCTTCCACAGTTGTCGAAAGTACTACTGACTTTTCACTGACATGCATGCATTAGTGCATGCACTTTCAAAGATTGATGGATAGGTTTGTACCCAAAGATTTGTTTATTTTCACAATTGTTTGTCCATGCTGTGCTTTTTTTTCTTGTCTCACAAAACCTTTCCCAAAAACCCCCGTACCCATCCATTTTTCAAACCCTAACCCTCTTCCCCCGGGCTGTGTGGTTTTGATTGATGTGTGACTAAATTACAGCAATAAATCCACACACTTGCTGGGGAAGATAAGGTGATACCAACAGGCTGGTGAAGAAATCCGAGGATATATTCTTACTCTGCTTGACAAAGACCCATGGCTAATGTCAAAGAACTTCAACCGAATTAGTAGTTATACTTTACCATTTGTTAGGCTACAATGTGGCACTGTTCTAGTGTACTGTCACCTGCTATATTCTCTATTGTACCGTTGTATTGCTCAGGAGGACAAACCAGATTTCATTTTCTTTTTTTTCATAGGCATGCAACTGCCACTGTGTCACACCACTAGTACCACCGCTATGAGGAAATTTTATCCGCCCAGGATTGCCAACCTTATTCG
Source organism: Lissotriton vulgaris (assembly GCF_964263255.1). Taxonomy (NCBI): domain Eukaryota; kingdom Metazoa; phylum Chordata; class Amphibia; order Caudata; family Salamandridae; genus Lissotriton; species Lissotriton vulgaris. Next base: position 881,375,608 of record NC_141697.1, on the reverse strand, counting down.
CTGTTTCCCGTGGAGCCAGCCCTGGGCCTAGCCCTACTTGCAAACAGAAATTACAGGTAAGATAGGCGTTTGGTTGCAGGTAGTATAATGGAGTATTAGGAGAGACGAGAGATTGACGGTAGTGCTACTAAAGTCACAGGACTATTCAGGAAAACAAACTTACTGTTAAACCCCCACCCACCAGACTCAAAAGCTGTAAAAAACAGGTATGGTCAGATAAAGTTTAAAAAATTATATTTTTATAGCCCTAACAAAATAATCTCCCGCAAGACCCTCCCTAACCCCAACGATTGTCCTTCAAAAGTCCCCAAAAAACCCAACTCCCAATTCCTACCCCCCAAAAGTCTCTAAAAAAGGGGCAAGGGACACTATGGCAGGGTGCTGTTGCCTTTAGCAGCCAGGGCATCATGCTCCTTGCGGAGGGTGGCAAGTTCGAAGCGGAGGCCCTCCACCAAGTTCTTATAGTTCAGGACCTCCTGCTCCAGGTAGGACAGTCTGAGGGATAAGCGGCGCCGGTGTGCCTTGCAAATCCTGTGGGGGGCAGCTGCTGTCTTTGCTGCTCGGCATTGGCGTTGGGCTTTGGTAGCCCGGCTCCGTACCGCTGGAGCACTGCGCTGCCTGGCAGCCCGCACGGAGGAGGATGCAGCTGTCCCCGTGGACGTTGTTGTTGTACCAGACTGCGTGTCCTCCTCCTCCAGGGCCACCAGCCGCCGATATTCAGCGACAGTGGCATCCAGCCTCCGTTGCCGGGCCATTCGAGCCAGCTCCTTCCTCCTTGATGGTGTCTTGGATTTGGAAGGAGCAACTACATGAAGAAAGAAAGACATAGTCTGTAACCAATGCTCCTTAAGATTAACACAAAATGATTGAGCAGAAAGTTGTCACAGTACAAGTAGCAAATTGAAAGCACAGTACATAACTATTGAGGACAGTATCTATGTAACCTCCGACTTCTTCATCCTTGCTCTAACATTAGTGGGAGTTTAAGGGACAAATTCTACAAGCACTATGGACTTCCATTACAGTCGACTATGACAGTACACCAGTCTTATTCTTCTTCTTCTCTCTTGTTTAGGAAAATTGGTACGTTATCTTATGCAAGCCGGCATAATGCCAGCGCAGTGAACTTGCACCCGAGAAAAACAGACGCACACCATGGTGAGTGAGACAGACTTGCGTTACTGTACCGGTCCAGTACATGCAGGTGGTGAAGCTCTTACTTTTCTATTACGGGTGGCACTGAGAATACTCTGTTAAAAGGGCTACTGCTTAATTAATTTAGCTTTCACCCTACAGTGCAAATGAGTATTAGAAAAGGAAAATAAAGAAGCTAAATAATCTGATTATCTATCACTTCACATGGGATGTATTTGATGACATATGGGATGACTTTAGGTGCTTTGCTTATTATGGAGTGAACAGTGATACCCCCACACATGAATGACGTACTACTACTAAACTAAAGTTATTAAGAGAGGTAGGGAGTGTCCACCGTAATAACCGGATATATGCTGTGCTTGCAGTTGCAATACAAACTACTGCTACTATTCATGGTAGTATTTGGACAAAATTACAACTTCTTTTCCTTGCCTTTCCTACACTGGAACGGACGTGCGGGTGCGGTGTTACATGCTCTTCAAAGTAACACTTAGTTCATCCAGTGACCGTCTACTCTCTCTAGATACACATATGCTATCTAAGAGTCAGATAGTACCATGAATGATCCAGGCATCCATCCATTCAAATTATATGCAAACATACAGTTTCTGTTTCACCCACCCAGGCTGTTCTCCTTACACCCATCCTTGCTTCATCATTCACCCAGCCATGCACCATACCATATTCTTTCCTTCCCAGCCACCTCGGGGACCAAGCAAACACATATCATTCTTCTTTGCCAGTCATCATTACATTTCTCGTCCTTCCACACTTACTTACACCCTTCTTTCGCTTTTCGTTCAGCCCTTCCATCAAGTTCACCTCAGATCTGATTGGGATTCTTCTCGCCAAAAACTTCACAGCTAAGTCGAAGTACATTTAGAGGAGCCTACTACCTGGTTTATTTATATAATACACCCGTGCAGAAAGCACACTCTGCAGTCTTCAATCTCAAATGAGTAAGGAATGTATAGCTTACCTCTGCCCGCCACCACCGTGTCATCCCCCACAGATTTGTCCGGCACTTGCACCGCCTCCTCCCCGGAGTTGTCCTCCTCGTCCAATGCCACCACCACCTCGACGCTGGCCCCGCCTCCAGATGTTCCACCTACAAAGTACATTTAATAATGTTAGAATACACCACTCACTACTATATAATATTTGGTCTAGGAGGAAGAAAGAAATGTGAAAAAAACTGTATACAATTTAATAATTTGTGACTGTCTACTGTAAAGTAAAAATGTCCCTTTTTCCATGGAAGGCTGTTGTCTTGCTGCACTTTTTGGCACAACTGATGAATGCTTGCTTTTTATTTTTAACACGCACCACTTTTTCTCCTAACAGACAGAAGCTTGACTTCTAAGAACACGAGCAGGATCAAGTTCAAACCAGGTGAGAGCTCGGCTCGACCACAAGAAATGTGTCCAATTAATCGTCAGCACTAAGCACTTTTCCATTTCCAGTTAAACGTTTACTTTTATGACAAACTTGATTTCAATAAATGTGTTTACTTTTAATAAAGCTTTTAAACTCAAATAGACTCTGTGGTTTTTGGTCCTCCAGACTAGAGTGGATGAGCTAAAGGTTTTGGAATTTTTGCAAGCATAAGTCCGTGCCTCTGCCATCGGTGACTTTGGGAGCTAAATGACTCTGCCACACTATCTAGTCAGTAAGGAGATTGGGGGTTCAACTACAAAGTCTGTTATCACTGAGGTATGTGGAAAGTCTAACAGCACCTATTATAATTGATAAGCTAAGCAATGCATTATTTAGTGTCCATACTTCTGTTTGTGCAGATTTGTCCCTGCAACAGTAGTAGAATGGATTGTCCTCCTATCCAAACCAAAAGTAAAGTAGTATCTTATTCTTTCTTGGTGGTCATTCACCTTTTTATTGTTGGCAATTGTCAAAGCATAAACATTTAGAATACTTGAAAAGACATTATGGACAATCCCAGAGGACTGCACTCAGTGCATAGAGCTATTGCTGACTAGAATGGGAGTCCAATGGAAATGCCAAATGTGCAATCTTAGTCAGCTACACAGACAGACTAATAAGAATAATCTAGTAATACTACACGGAGTCATAGTCGAGGCAGGATAAGAATTTAGATCCTGTCTACAAGAAGATCAAAGACGATTTAGAAAAAATCGAATGAGGAACGCTAGGAAAAAATAAGTACTCTATATTAAAATTAAAACTTACTGGGGCCAGCAAAGGAGCCCTCGCCTGCTCGGTCCTGGCCTGCATCGTCAACAGCACCCTCCTCCTCCTCCTGTGTCCTCCTCTTGCCCCTGGGGGAAGCTGATGTACAACATGAAAGAAAGAAAAACAGAAAACATGGATGATATTTGTCAACCAAATCAAACATTTCAAAAGAACTAACAAAATATTTTTGCGAAATAGCAAATAGACAACTACTCCACGGGATATATTATTGACCAATCTCATGTGGTCGACTACGTTATTACTTTAGTATTGCTTGATTTGCGGACCGTCGAATTGGAAATTACCTTATGTAACTCACTAAACAAAGCACTAAAAAGGTTTGCCTAGGATTGGCAGGCAGCAGTCCGCAGCACGCGAAGTGACAGCCAAAGTGCTTCGTGATTGAAGATCAGCGACAACACTAAAGTTTCCTACTACATTAACCAGTCATTAAAATACTCAAACTATTAATCCACCACTATTTCTTCTTATCGCCATGTGTACAAAGGAAGGACTGGACTTGAGTCTGTAGGGGCTGATTTAGAAGCCCCTTGCAGCTCTTTTGCTCCATTGTTGCGTGACTTTTGTGACGCAGCGACAGCACAAAAGAGGCGCAATGGTGCGGCGTATATTAACAACGTGACGCATATGGGAGATGCATCACGTTGTAAAGCCCTGCGCCAATAGTGGGCATTCCGTCGCAAGGGAGGGCGTTCCTGCGCAGGAACGCATCCTAAAAGTGGCTGAGGGAAATCTACAAGATTTCAATCAGTCACTTTGAGGACAATGATGCGTGACTCAAACCCTGCGCCTGCTTGAAGCAGACGTACGGCTTGACGCAGCATTGGGGAGATAGGGCACCCCAGAGCATTGATGGAGCTGCACCATCGTTGCGACGCAACTCCAGCAATGCGCCGCCTTTACGGCACAGATGCGTAACGCTTTGGTGACGTTTTGGGCCCATGGTGCGCCGCATTGTAAATACGGCGCACCATGGGTGATGGTGGCGTGACGCACAATTACTGGCGCATCCCTGCTACTTTGCAGGGATGCGCCGGTAATTAAAAATCTGAACCTTAGTGTGTAGCATTACGCAGTTCTTTAAACTACACTCATACATAATTTCACAGGCCAATGAAATGAACACAAAATCTAAAACAAATAAGCATAGTAGCAACACTACTGAGAAGAAGGAGAGCAGTGTACCTGAAATGCACAGAAGATTTTGAAATATAATTTACCTATAATGTAATGAGCAGCATTATTGCTCTTGGTAAAAAACAAAAATTTGCAATATAATAACACAGCAGGAGAAAACATAGTAGTAAAGAAATAGCTACTACTACTCATCAAGCCCGGGGATCTCAAGGCCAAGGAGGTCGAGCAGATCTCGCTCACGGGTCAGGACATCCGTCCAGCGGTGGGTGGCCTGGTTGTAGGTGCGCCAGACCCAAGAGTGGTGGTAAGTGGCCTGGCACACCTTCTCCCACCGCTTCCGGCGCTCCCGGGCCCCGTACCCGGCACTGATCTTGCCGCCTCCCATGATGGTCCTGGGGAGGCGCCACTGAACATAAAAAATGAGTTGGCCCACCTCCTCCGGGGTAAAGATCTCCCTGGGTACGACCTCCTCCCCCCTCAAACGCCCGCAAGGGGAGCCGGACACGGGGTGCGGGACCCTTCCCCTTCTCGGGATGCTTCCCGGCTCCCTTCACCATGGTCTGGGCGGAAAGGAATAAAGAAAATAGAATAGGGAAGAGAAGAAAAGAAAAGAGTTTAAAAAAGTAGTTTAAAATTAACCAAAAGTAGCAGTAAACACAAAAATATAGGGCTAGAAAAATAGAGGGATAGATAATAAGTAAAATAGATTAAAAAAAACTTCAAACAAACAAAGGATGGCAGAGATTGACAGAGGATACAAAGACCATGCCCAGAACCATAGCAATGAATGAGAAACAAGATGGCCGCGCCCGTTCACGACCGCGCGGGTAAGTTCGCGTGAGATTTTCCTTGCGAACACGCGCGAAACTGTACTGGCAAGCCGCAGACTTTGCGAGATTACACTTCGCGCCCGGAAACGGAAATACGTCAGGCAAACAAGATGGCCGCGCCCTTGAACGACTGCGAGGGTAACTTCGCGCCTTGCGCTACGAGCGGCTCGCAAAAACGCACAAAACCTTGCCAACTAACACGCCGCAAAAAAACAAATTGCATATTCGCACGAATTTGCGGCTTCCGAATCCGATCTCGCGCGTGTTCGCGCCCCGCGAATCCCGCGAAATTGCAGAAAAACGAGTTTTTCAAAACTGAAAGCACTCGGCAGGGGCAAGAGTTCAAACTCATCATTAGTAACAATTCCCTGTAGTGCTTCCTGACTGGGGCCCCTCCAGAATTCAGTTGCTAGTTGCAACAATTGTATGACCCTGCTCTGACCCTCACAGCAGGCTCATAGAATAGCTACAAGTAGGCCACAAAGGTCCTGGGAAAAAAAAATGCGCTGCAACAGAAAGCAAATTACAGATAAGGAAGCAGGTGCCAGACTGGAATTTTAAAACAGTGACACATTAATAAACTAACCCCAAATTAATTCATGTCAGTTGAAGCAGGGCTGGTGTGCTTGCTTTTCCCCCCCATAATCTACAGTGATGATGAACCAGAGGGTGGCATTGATGTAACAGAGGGTGGCAGTGGTGAAACAGAGGGTGCTGGGAACCTGTGATGATGAACCAGACGTAGAAACAACATAATCGCGACCGTTGCGAGCCGAAATGTAAGTTCGCAATTGCGAACTGGTACGAAACCCTCGCGAACTTGCAGAAATCCTTGCGAACACAAAAAAAAAAATCTGCAAATTCGCTAGAATTCGCGGATTTTGCGGATTGCGAGTTCGCAAATCCGCAAAATTCGCGAATGCGAGATTCGCAAAATTCACCCATACTTATTCCCCATGACGTGGTCAGCTACATGCTGATATTCCGCAGCCAGATGGCCAAGCTGTGGAAGGAAGCCTCAGATAACCTGGAGGCAAGTCAAGCCATCATGAAGGAGTGGTTGCTGGACAGAAGGTGTGGGTCATGGAGCCCGGAGAGCTTAGCGCCCTCCAGGACCAGTGGACTGGACCATACGAGATCATTGAGAAACGAGGCTACACCACTTACATTGTAGACCTAAAGACCCCCCGACAACCCCATAGGGTGTTCTACCTCAACTGCCTGAAACCGCACCATGAGCGATCTGAGCTTGCTCTCCTTATGGTGATGGATGGGTGCGAAGAGGAACAGAGCGAGCCTCTTCCAGACCTTCTGGCTGCCCAAGAGAAGGATGCATCGGTGAAGGGAGTGGTCCTCTCCCCATCCTTGACACCTGAACAACAGAGGGACTGCCAGCAGGTATTGGAGCAGTACCCCTCGTTGTTCTCCCTCAATCCTGGAATCACGCATCTGTGTACCCATGACGTGGACACTGGTGACAGCCCACCCATGAAAACCAAGTCTTACCAGCTGTCCGACAAGATCAAGACCAGCATTTAGAGTGAGGTGACCAAGATGTTGGAGCTGGGGGAGATTGAGCTTTCCAGCAGCCCACGGGCTAGTCTGGTGGTGTTGGTGCCGAAGGCGGCCCCACCGGTTCTGTGTGGATTACCGCGGTCTGAACTCCGAGACCAAGATGGATGCTCACCCGAACCGTAGGGTGGATTGAGCTGATTGACCGACTGACAGCAGCTCGGTCTCTAAGTACCATCAACCTGACGTCAGGATACTGGCAGATTGCCATGGCGGACGGAGCAAAGGAGAAGACTGTGTTCTCCACTCCCAAGGGCCATTTTCAATTTTGTATGATGCCCTTCAGGCTCAAGAATGCTCCGGCCACCTTCTAGCGGTTGGTTAACCACGTGTTTTCTGGCCTAGAGGCCTTCTCACCTACCTAACTGGACAACATAGCTGTCTTCAGCAGCAGCTGGGAGGATCATCTGAAGCATCTCCAGGATGTGCTCCAGGCTCTACAGCGGGCTGGCCTAACCGTCAAGGCTAGTAAGTGCCATATTGGACAGGGATCTGTCGTCTACCTGGGACACCTGGTGGACGGGGGTAAGGTGCAACCCCTCCAGGCCAAAATTGCGACCATCCTAGCCTGGGAGCCCCCCCAAACCCAAACGGAGGTCAGAGTGTTCCTCTGCCTCACAGGTTATTACCGCCGGTTTGTCAAGGGGTATGGAACCATCGTAGCACCCCTGACTGAATTGACGTCTAAGAAGCAGCCACGTAAAGTCATCTGGACGGCTGCCTGTCAAGAGGCATTTGGCACCCTGAAGCACGCGATGTGCACTGCTCCGGTGCTTAAAACTCCAGATTTCACCAAGAAATTTATCGTGCAGACAGACGCCTCTGAGCATGGCATAGGAGCTGTGCTCTCTCAGCTAATCGAAGAAGGCCAAGACCAGACTGTGGCCTTTATCTCCTGTAGCCTACTCCCCAGGGAACAACGGTGGAGTACGATAGAGAGTGAAGCCTTCGCCATGGTTTGGGCTCTGAAGAATCTGAGGCCATACCTTTTTGGCTCTCACTTCCTTATTCAGACCGACCACCGACCCCTTTGCTGGCTCATGCAGAGGAGAGGCGAAAACCCCAAATTGCTAAGGTGGTCCATTTCCCTCCAGGGTATGGACTTTCGGGTGGAACATCGGCCCGGAGTAGGCCACGCCAATGCTGACGATCTGTCCCTATTTTTCCGCCTTAGTGATGAGAACTCCCAAGAGGTTGGGTAGCTCTCCCCACTTTCGGCTGGGGAGGGGGGAGCATGTTAGACCTGCCAGCCCTAGGGTGGTCTTACCTCGTTTTTCTTTTGCCCCTTTTGCTTTATTTTTGCCACCCTCTTTTGTTGGACCCAGGTCTCTGGGCGCCTTATCACTGCCAAACAGTGCTGAGGTGCAGGTGCTCTCTCCCAACAACATGGCTGCCACAGGCCCCTGCTACTGCGGAGTCACCTTTGTAGACACATCTGAGTAGTTAGAAGCAGGCTGGGACATTCCGATACAGTAACACTGCCATCCCACCTTTTTGGTCCATAGCCTAGAATGTGGAAGCTCCTGGAACCTTCCAGCCATGGGTGGGATCACGCTTTGCCGCCTTTAGAGGAGGGTCACCTGACATAGGGGTATAAGAGTAAAGGAGGGAAACCTGCCTGTCAGTTGGGGCACCACTGGACCTGGGGGAACCTCTGCAGGAGTTTAGGCGGTTGGGCCTAGGGGAAGAACCTGCACTGCTGGGACTGACTGGGCTTAGGCACTGCTGTTCTAAGTTAGATGAGGGACTCTGCCAGCCTGCTGATTTAGCCAAGAGTTGGGGAACCCAGGGAACCACCTCCAGTGTGCCAAGGGGAACCATCCTGCCTCTGAAGCCACCAACTCAACCCCCCCTTCTCCCCAAGAACCTACACTGGGACCTGCCATCCATCCTCCCAGGAAAGGCGCTGTGACCATCAAGCGCTGTCAGGAAGAACCTACCTGCTGAGAGCACTGCTGGGGGATCAACCAGGTAACTAGAGCTTACTGCCAGAACTAGACCCCCTGCGCTGTGTTCCTAAGTGCTGTAATCTCCAAAGTGTGGTAATCTCCTAAGCGCTGCTTTGCCTAGAACTGTTGCTGCCTGAAACTGTGCCTGGAAGAACTGTCTGCCACCCTGAAGTGGGAGACTCCAGAGTGCTGTACTATTAAAGCGCTGTGTTTAACGGGGAAGGACTGCTGTGTCACTAAGCGCTGTGCCCATAAAAGCGCTGCCTGCCATAATCACCGTCACCGCCCCGGACTTATCTGAACTGATGTGGGGCCCCTACTTGCTGCGATTCGCCAAGCGCTAGTAGCGCGTGAATACTGGCCCCAGTATTTGTTCCCTGGCGCTCTGTCCCTGAAGGCGCTCCTTGCTCAACTCACCACCGCGGCCCCATTGGCGCTGAAGGAAGCGTATTCCTGCCAAGTCACCGCCGCGGCTCAGCGCCTGATCGGGGATGTGCCAGCTGCTGCCTGTGACCCCACTGCGGCCCCCGGAGCCGTGAGAGGGCTGCCGCGGCATTGAAGAGGCCCCTGCCGGGCCCAGGAAGCCAGAAAAGCATCTCTCACGTGACGGGGGGCCGGCCGCTTCGTCCGCCGTGCCCCCTTTCTTGCCGCACCACCATTGTGTCCAGAGTGCTGTGATATTAAAGCGCTGTGTGTAATGGGGAAGGACTGCTGTGTTACTAAGAGCTGTGCCCATAAAAGCGATGTCTGCCATAATCACCGCCGCCGCTCCAGACTTACCTACGCTGGTGTGGGGCCCCTACTTCCTGCAATTCACCAAGCGCTGGTAGTGGGTGAACACTGGCCCCAGTATCTGTTCCCTGGCGCTCTGACCCTCTATAGTATGTGTAAGAAAAGGGTCCCCGCATGGAGAACGTGTTGTGAACAACACACACTAACACACTTAATTAGAAAAATTAAACAATGATCAAAGAACAATAATCAAAAGGACTTGTAAACGGTATTGTCCTTTATTTTACAATACCAGATTTCACTATGAAGAAGCATTCACATTTAGTAAATAGCCCCAATTGGGGGAGGAGAAGAAAGGAAGGGGAAGGTGGGCTCAGGGCAGTGTAAGGTCACAAAAGAATAAACACAGTCAAAAAGGAGATGAATTATAACAGTCTTTGAATAACATTTGAAATAAATCAAATACAAAAAGGCCTAAGCAGTTAGGGCATCCATTGGAAAACTATTATACTGGGGACATTCCACGGTCACACACATAGTTCAGAGTAATCAGGGGCATGTGCCGGAGGTCCAAAGTGAAGAAAAAGAGCCGTCGACGTTTCGACCCCTAGCCGTAGGTTACGTTAGATCCTTTAACGGGGTCTTCATCAGGACAAGTGCAGGAGGGGGAAGGCAGGAGTGGGGTGGGGCGGTTAAATCTGTGGAAATAAAAACCATAGATCAGACTTACATATTTGTGAGACCTAATGAATGTCATCCTACTTGACAATGCTACAGTATAATAACTTCAATTACCATGGAGTCTGGGCCCGAAAGGGCCTCTGAACGTGGCAAATGAGTGAGACCAACCGAAGGTCATGGTCAAACTCAGCAATATCAATTCGCAAAAACAGAGGAGAAATAACCAATCTAGAATAAGAGCAACCTGTATAAAGGTGTTCTTAAGTTTGTTCTGTCATATGATGTTACACATCGGGGTTAAACTTACATAGGTTTACACCAATCAGTCAGATGATGACGAGGTTGTGGGTTACCAGTTGTCGTTATCCAAAAAGGGGTGGCCGGAGTGCCATTAAAGTACACAGGCTGTGGAACAAAGGAGGGGGTTTATTTTAAAAAACTAATTTAGCAATGTATTATTCGTTGTAAGGCCAAAAATGTGGCGTATGGATAGACTCATCACTTACATTAGACATGCAAAGGTAAATAACCGCTGATGGTCTTTGCACATGGGACGGATTTTCTGATGTGGCTTCGCAACGTGATAGGTTGCTGTAAGGATAAAGTCAAAACCGTGTTGGTATAAATTGCTGTAAAGATTAAAGTAAACCAAACTATTCTGAAGCAAAAGGAGGATAACATACCGCTGATTTAATCACGGTATGCTCTAGGGATGAAATCGCTTCAGGTAACCCTAGCCTGAGAGTCACACGAGGCAGGGGTTGAAAAGCTGTGCCATCAGCCGTCGTAGTGATTGAGGCCACAAGGCTGCTTCGCGAGTTCGGACGGGATCAAACAAGAATGAACAGCCTCCGCGGTGATTGAATCCTGCGGGGGAGAAAATACCCGTCAGGGAGGCTGTGTGGCGTTTCCTAAGAAATTTGGCAAGATACGCGGTTGTTAAAAGAGACAAAATGCGCTACTAGTTACCGGCACTCGGAGGGGCCGCTGCTGTCAGGCGCTCGTCTCTGCAGACTCCGCAAGGCTGCTACGCGGAAGATCTTATTGAAAGCAATACTTTCAAGTTAATGCACGAGCTGTGCTATGGGACTTGATTTTACCTTTCTAATAATGTATGGCATTAGACACTATACCAATTATTTTTCTAATTCAGACAGTTTTTTTAAACAATCACTCGAGTACCACCTCCTGTGAGAGAGTGGCTCGTGGCTCGAGTTGGGTAACAGACTGTAACATAATAAACTTGAAAGTATTGCTTTCAATAAGATCTTCAATTGTGCTGATGTATATTTAGTCCTTTGAGTACTTGTTGTTTTTTGTTCAACGCGGGCCGATTGCATTGAGTAACTCTTCTATGTTTGTCAAGTTAGTCAATTACTGACCCGCCCCCAACTCCGCGTAGCAGCCTTGCGGAGTCTGCAGAGACGAGCGCCTGACAGCAGCGGCCCCTCCGAGTGCCGGTAACTAGTAGCGCATTTTGTCTCTTTTAACAACCGCGTATCTTGCCAAATTTCTTAGGAGACGCCACACAGCCTCCCTGACGGGTATTTTCTCCCCCGCAGGATTCAATCACCGCAGAGGCTGTTCATTCTTGTTTGATCCCATCCGAACTCCGCGAAGCAGCCTTGTGGCCTCAATCACTACGATGGCTGATGGCACAGCTTTTCAACCCCTGCCTCGTGTGACTCTCAGGCTAGGGTTACCTGAAGCGATTTCATCCCTAGAGCATACCGTGATTAAATCAGAGGTATGTTATCCTCCTTTTGCTTCCGAATAGTTTGGTTTACTTTAATCTTTACAGCAATTTATACCAACACGGTTTTGACTTTATCCTTACAGCAACCTATCACGTTGCGAAGCCACATCAGAAAATCCGTCCCATGTGCAAAGACCATCAGCGGTTCTTTACCTTTGCGTGTCTAATGTAAGTGATGAGTCTATCCATACGCCACATTTTTGGCCTTACAACGAATAATACATTGCTAAATTAGTTTTTTTTAAATAAACCCCCTCCTTTGATCCACAGCCTGTGTACTTTAATGGCACTCCGGCCACCCCTTTTTGGATAACGACAACTGGTAACCCACAACCTCGTCATCATCTGACTGATTGGTGTAAACCTATGTAAGTTTAACCCCGATGTGTAACATCATATGACAGAACAAACTTAAGAACACCTTTATATGGGTTGCTCTTATTCTAGATTGGTTATTTCTCCTCTGTTTTTGCGAATTGATATCGCTGAGTTTGACCATGACCTTCGGTTGGTCTCACTCATTCGCCACGTTCAGAGGCCCTTTCGGGCCCGGACTCCATGGTAATTGTAGTTATTATACTGTAGCATTGTCAAGTAGGATGACATTCATTAGGTCTCACAAATATGTAAGTCTGATCTATGGTTTTAATTTCCACAGATTTAACTGCCCCACCCCACTCCTGCCTTCCCCCTCCTGCACTTGTCCTGATGAAGACCCCGTTAAAGGATCTAACGTAACCTACAGCTAGGGGTCGAAACGTCGACGGCTCTTTTTCTTCACTTTGGACCTCCGGCACATGCCCCTGATTACTCTGAACTATGTGTGTGACCGTGGAATGTCCCCAGTATAATAGTTTTCCAATGGATGCCCTAACTGCTTAGGCCTTTTTGTATTTGATTTATTTCAAATGTTATTCAAAGACTGTTATAATTCGTCTCCTTTTTGACTGTGTTTATTCTTTTGTGACCTTACACTGCCCTGAGCACACCTTCCCCTTCCTTTCTTCTCCTCCCCCAATTGGGGCTATTTACTAAATGTGAATGCTTCTTCATAGTGAAATCTGGTATTGTAAAATAAAGGACAATACCGTTTACAAGTTCTTTTGATTATTGTTCTTTGATCATTGTTTAAAATTTCTAATTAAGTGTGTTAGTGTGTGTTGTTCACAACACGTTCTCCTTGCGGGGACCCTTTTCTTACACATACTACATAGCGCCCAGGTCCCCGCGACTGCATGGGTTCAACCCCCCTTTTTGTAACGCTCTGACCCTTTAGGCGCTACTTGCTCAACTCACCGCCACTGCCCCAGTGCCGCTGAAGAAAGCGTATTCCTGCCAAGTCACCGCCGCGGCCCGGCGCCTGATCGGGGATGTGCCAGCTGCTGCCTGCAACCCGCTGCGGCCCCTGGAGCCGAGAGAGGGCCGCGGCGGCATTGAAGAGGCCCGCGCTGGGACTAGGAAGCCACAACAGCCTCCCTCATGTGACGGGGGCGCCGGCCGTGTCATCGGCCGCGCCCCCTTTTTTGCTGCACCTCTATTGGCCTTCGCGGCTGCGCCCCCCAGCCAGCCGCGCTGTGATTGGTGGTTGGGGCCGCACCTTCTGAGGGCCGTAACTGGTTGGTCCCTGGGTTGAAGGAAGCGTCCGGAGGCCCGGGACCGGCTCGAGACACCCGCGAGGGGGCTCCAGCCGAGTAAGAGCCCCCCCCGACTTGCCGTCTGAGGATTATGTTTCAAGGAGCCGCTGGGAGCCCGCTTGACCTGCGTGGGCTCCCACATCACGGTGAAGGACCAAGGACTAAGGTAACGCCCCTGGGGGAGGGTGGAGGAGACAGGAGACAGGGGGGCTGCCGAGGAGCCTCGTGCGATCAGAGAGACAGCCCCACAACCACCACTCCCCTCAGGAGACTGTAGTTGGGCCCATTGGTCCTGGTTAACCTTATTAAGGCCTAGAGTGAGGAGGAAAGGGGCTGAGGGCCCCGGAACTGGGCACCAGACCCCCATCCTTGTTAGTATACTGTGCCTAAGTTAACCCCTTGCTAGGGGAATGTTCTTTCAGCCTGCCCTTGAGCATGAAACACTTGTTATGTTACTGGTACACCATTTAGATCTCTGTTGAGCTGTTTTTAAGAACCCCTTGCACAAGAGATGTTTTATTTTGAAGCTAGTACTATTAAATGTTATCTTTAATTAACCTGCTTATGAGGAATGTGGTTGCCTAGACTGCCCCTACATAATAGCAAGGTATTTATAGAGATGTTTGCCTGATGTTTAAGAAATGTTCAATACCTGAATTGATGCCTAGTATCTAACAGTGAGTTACTTACCTGCACTGAAGAAAGTCTAGATAAAAAGTCTTGTTTGAAGCAACATTCTGGTGTGGTATCATTTTATTGTGTGTGCCTCCCTGTCTCAGTGCGAGTGTGTGCTGCATTTCTGCTTTACACATTGCCTTTGGGTGCCTTCTTGTCTCACACCAAGCTACCCTGGTGGAATTGGTGACCCCAGTTCTAACACTACCACTTACTGTTGCTTCAGAAATATCACTAAATCAGTTCAACTTTATTCGGATACAATAGTACCCATAAAAGCACAAAAACATAAATACTTCACAACAATTGATACAAAGATTAAAAATCATGTTCATATATCCAAAGTTTCTAGTACAGAAACAAGCCCTCATTTTAACATAAAATGGTTAAAACAATTCTCAAGCTATATCAGATATAATCAGGGATCCATCATAGACCTATGTGCCCTGGTCGCAGTCTTGAGAAAAGTGCCAGTGCGGAAAATTAATTCAACATCATCTAAATCTAATATGCACCGATACGCTACATCCAGGCTAATTGATCTTCTCTTTTTAAAATATGGATAAAAAATATGCATAGAGTATTTAAAATACTATTTACAAAAGAATATAAAGTGCATAATAGATTACTTACTCCTCCCATCACAAGGGCACAAATTTTGGTTAAAATTTGGCCTATGGCCCAGTGGAAAATAAAGTGCAAATCGAATTGTGCCAGCTCTTAGTCTGAACAAAAAGATCCTTTTCCAACGACTCATGGCTAAGGTCAGATACATATGAAGTGGATAACAGTGCTGTTCAATGACCATATAGGTGCGCACAATTATTTTTCTAGACTCCACAGCATCCCGCTCGTTGTTATAAAGGGAATATAAAGCCTTCCGCTGTTCCTTCTTTGGAACTGATTCTGCTAAAATGGGGTCCAGGAAAAGATTTTCTCTTTTTACACTGCGCAATCTTTGAAGCACGCCTCTTAGCCATGGAATTTCTAAACCTTTGTCACAATGTAAACAATCCATGATGATCTGCTGTGTCAGGGATGCCGCTTTGTTCCTCCACACTGATACCCAGAAAAGTGCCGGTCGGGCACGAATAAAATCAGTTATAAAATTAATATTCAGCTCCTTATGACATATATATTGAGGGGTTGAGATTGGGGTGCTCGGTAATTTCCTGCAAAACCTATTTTCTTCCTGCTGGATTAATGAAGAACTAACTGTTCCCCAGATCTCGGCACCATATGTGGCCACCGGAGTACACTGAAGTTTGTATATTTTCTGAACTGCTAAAAGAGCCCCGGTGATCTTAGGGCGGGCAGGCTAAAGATCGAATTGGTGGCCTTTGAGAACTTGCTCCTGGCGTGAGCTAAATGCTCACTCCAGGAGCCGTTCGCAGCAAAGGCCAACCCTAGGTAAACAAAAGATCTTACTGAGGTCAATTTTTGACTATCTATTGTGATTGAGCCTATTTCACGCTTCCCTGGCCCACTGCACATTAAGAAAGATTTCCTAAAATGTACCCGCAGATCCAACTCCTTCATATAATTGTTAAAGTTTTGGACAAGGAGACGCAGGGAATTTGGAGTGCGCCTATAAGGACCGCATCATCTGCGTAAAGGAGCACAGGGATGGGCTTCCCATTAATATATGGGACATCTTGAGTAGCCCTTTTCAAAGAGCTATTCATCCCGTTAATATATATGATAAAAAGCAGGGGGGCCACAACGCAACCTTGTCTGACCCCCTGCCTACATCAATAGTCCCTGAAACCTCGCCTCCCATGCCAAGCCTTACTTGGGCCTGAACATCTTTATGTAAATACGCTAAGAAATTTACCAATGTCTCGTCCAGCCCTCCTGCCAAAAGGATTGCCCACAGATTTGACCTATTCTCTAGGTCAAAAGCTGTGGACAAATCCATAAAAGCCATATAGATGGGGGACCTCCGTGCAATAGTATATTTCCTGACAATTAGATTTAGGTAGAGACATTGTTCGATAGTTCCAACCTTACCCCTAAAGCCCAGCTGGCACGGATCTAAGATAGCATTCGCTTCTGTCCATCCCAAAATGTTATTGTACAAGACTCTTCCTAAAATTTTGAGGGTATTGTCTATTAGGGAAATAGGTCTGTAGTTGCATGGGAGGGATCTATCGCCCTTCTTAAAAATCGGTACTATTATGCTTCTAGCCCAAGTGTTGGGTAATTTTGTCGCAGTTAAATTAATAAAAACATTCAAAAGCAAAGGGACTCAGAATCAGGATTCCACTTAATTAGGTCAATAGGGAGCCCGTTAGGGCCAGGTGCCTAAGCTCTGATTGATGGCTTCTACAACTTCTAAAATACTTATTTCTATAGGTACCAGACAACCTGGATTAAAGGTTGCCTCATTTGGGGACGGTGGGGCATAAATCCCTGAAAAATGTTCAACCCATGCATCACTAGAGATATTGCAGCTAATCAGCGTCGATGTCTGGCGCATGGAACGAAGGTCCCTTACAGCTGCCCAAAAGATGTTACCCTTTTTTTGGTTGGCAGCCTCAGAGAGTTTGTCCCAGCGTTTGCTCAGGAGATCCTTCTTCCTATCTCTAATCACCTCATTGTACTTCTTTCTGGCCAGTTTAACTTCTGTTGTGCACCTTCGAGTAGCTGAGAGTACCTTACGTAAATTCCTATTTGCTTGTGTGCATTCATGGTTGAACCATCTAGTGGTGGTTACCATTTGAGGGGTGGGTCTAGAAAGGAGGATTTTAATCGTTTGACATAGTTTGCTGAAATCCTGAATTATCGTGACAGATGGTAATTGTAATGAAAGGCAGGAGTCAATAAGGTGCATTTTGTCCTTTGCCAATTTCCTAAATATTTCGGAATTACCAACCCCCTTCCAATGCAATCTTAAGTTGTCAGTTGACAAGGTTAGATTTGTAGCCCCACATTCTATCTGAAAAATCGGCCTATGGGCGGTGTTAATCGATATTTTAATAGGATTATGGTCTCCAAAGTTAGAAGGAACAACTTCGGCTGATACTAGCTGTTTTTCTATCAAAGGGCATGCTAAGATTAAATCTATTATGGAACTACAGCCCCTACCCCTGAAGTTGGATGATTAGTCATGGTTGACCCTACGACCAAGTCCATAACATTGGACAGATTATAGGATCTTGTGAACCGGCCAAGTTCTCTAACTCTACTGAAAGATTGACCATAATAGGCTAGCCCCCTTTCAGATTGTGTGTCAAGAATTTTGGCATTAAAGTCACCCCCCAGTAAAATACCTAAGGGGTCCCCGTTATTGGACTGAGTATCCAAGTCTAAAATAAAATCAAAAAGCTTAATAAAACTCTTATTTGGAACTGAGTGAAAATCGTTATTATAAACATTTATCAGATGGAAGTGAACACATAATAATAACATAACATAACATAACAATAACATACCATAACATAACAAGTCGGACCAAGACTCCCTCTGGCCCTCACCAAGCGCGGGAAAGCCAGTTAGGACAAGCAGATAAGGGGCGGAGGCTGGTGGAAGATGTAAAACATCCGAGTTGAGATTTGTACCAAGATTGCTAAGATCTCTCTTCACATCATTGGTATCATTGACCTGCTTAAACGGCCTATCTTGGTTAATCCCCACCTTCTGGTTGTCTGCACCATCCTTACCTAGTGTCTTCCTAATGCTTCTAATAATAGGGTCATCACTTGATGGAGGAAATACCCCCTTGTTCCCACATGATTCACAAAGTACAGCTTGAGGGAGCGCCATAAGGTCAACTGCACTGGGGGATTGTGATACACCATTACAGTTAATTTGGCTATTAATTTGACCGTTCAATACTGGATTCAAATCAGTTCCCCCGCCCCCACCCCCATTTATACTAGCTGCCACAGTATTTGTTTTAAGCATTTTCTCCCAAAATACATCGAGTTTTTTTAGCACAAATCTCCATTAGGTCATCCAGTCTAGACTCAAATACTTCCATCAGAGTATCCAAAATTTCAATGCCCATGTCAGCTGTATTATGACCATTTTCTAGAGTATCGTCAGTCTGAGTTGCAATTGAGTTGGTCATCAAAACTTCAGCTGTCGCGCCACCACCACCATCACCACTACCACATGAGGCACCTGTATTAGCATTTCTTATTTTCTGCCTGGTCTTAGACTGGTTTAATTTCGCTGGATTTTTCTTTCCCCTTAGTGCTGAGGTAGCCGGTGTCTGCCCTCTGATTGTCTTGCTCGAGATCCCACGCGTGTTACTGGCAGGAGCACTTAAATCCTGGTTAGCAGAGGGGGATAAAGATAGTGTGTGTGTATCTACTATGCCAGGATTTAATGGCACAGAGGACGATCTTAAAATGTCAGAGGAAATTAGGTCCACAGTACCCCCAGGTGACAAACGCGGTTGGTGCGGGACAGGATCTAAGGACAATCTTCTCTCGGTTGCCTGTATCTCGTGTATAAGCACTGATTCGGCCCTTATGATGAAGTCATCCAAGGTTCCGACTACCCCCTCCGTTTACTCATTTTTTACAGTGGGGTCAATTGACTTCTTATAGGATAAAGGATTCTGGAAGCAGTGCGTTTATAAATTAATGTTTATATAGTTCACACATTACCTTCCTCTTTCGCGAACCTTCAGTCCCTATGCAGAGAGCCAAATGGGGGCACCCAGCCTGGCTTCTTTTGGCCTCTGACGGCCACAGAGGGCCCGCCCTTGTCCCGGGCTTCTCCTGGCGCCGTCCGCGCGTGTCCCGCGACGCGGGAGCACTGCCTCTCTTTTCAGCACCACCGGGCGCGGAAGTGGGCGTGGCTGTGGGTGTGGGCGTGGGTGCAGGGAGACCTGGGAGCTGTAGACTCCCCCCTCTGCGGCCGCCCAGTTGGAGCAGGCAGCGGCGGCAGGGGAGACCAACAGCAAGTGGCCCCCGTGTGCAGGCAGCAGGTCAGGTAAGTGGAGGTCCAGCGATAAAGTGCCCCAGCAGACTGTTTCTCAAAGCCCCCACTCCCCTGAAGCGCAGCCTCTCTTTTCAGCGCCACCGGGCGCGGAAGTGGGCATGGGCATGGGCGCAGGGAGACCTGGGAGCTATAGTCTTCCCCCTCTGCGGCCGCACGTTGGAGCAGGCAGCGGCGGCAGGGGAGACCAACAGCAAGTGGCCCCCGTGTCCAGGCAGCAGGTCAGGCAAGTGGAGGTCCGGCAATAGAGTGCCCCAGCAGAATGTTTCTCAAAGCCCCCAAAATATCACTAAATTATGAATCTTTCCTCCTGATAGATCTGTACACAGTTGCCCGGCCATGGCGATGTTGGGAGATGTGCCTTTGTTTGCAGTGCCCCTCAGTCAAAAGAAACTTGTCTTGCACTGTTCTAACATGGGATGTGCCGCCATCTCCCAAGAGGCTTTGCAGGGCCTTGAAGAGTGCAACAATCACACAGGTCACTATAATCCCGATGTTACTCATTTGGCCTTCTCTAAAAGGGGGCAGTTTTGTGAACATCCAGAAACAACTAACTAGAATGTCTGTATGGGCCACAGAGTATGTGCCATTGTTGTAGAGATTATACACCATGAAGAAACCTTTAAGAACTTTCTTCAAACTGACCTGGTGTTTTATCAGTTAAAAGAAAGCTTATACTTGGCTGGCTTGAGAATGGGCGGGTGTCTCCTATCCTGGCTACATTACCCAGTTATCAGAATCTCTACCATTCACCCTCTCAAACAGTGCCAGAAGTGCCGCAAAGTCTCTGAAACAACCAGATTCTTCTCTTTTCTATTCTCTAACTAGGGCATAGAACAGTCCATTAAAGAGACTAGACACAATGATCAGATACTCAGATACTGGAAGAATGATCCGATTCCCCCTCCATTTCCCTGGGTTTAGGAGTTGATCCGTTAGATTTTCAGATGACCATGCTCTTACAGAATACATTAACCTTAGATGATATCATCATGAAAAAGAAGGGGCTGCGCTATAGTAGGCTCTGTGTGTTGTACTCATTTTCCCAACACCACCTTTAGCATAATTGAGCTAATAGCTCACATTTGCGACAGTGTAAAGAAATTACATGAGATTCAAAACAGTTTTGATTTCCATCTTAGGCCCAGACTCTGAAAACTGTCACGGAACACAGGAGCATTGGTATCCACTGGAGGTGAGTCTGTTTGCATCAAGGTTGATGGCTCAGTTATATTTTAGTTGGAGGGCAGATCCAGATGTAGAGGTTATAGATGCTTTTAGCACTGGCTTGGACTGGTTTGATGGGGTATACCTTTCCTCCACTTACCGTGATTAAGAGGGTTCTGTTATTAGTCAGGAGAAAGAGATGTCAGGGGTACTGATGATGTCGTTTTGGGGGTCTCAGCCTTGGTTTCGAGGAGTAATGGGGTTGGCTGTGGAGGAATCCCCTTTTATTACAGCTGCTTTCAGCTTTTTGGGGGCTCAAAAGGAAAGAAACATCAATTAGTGGAGAGTAGGGCCTGAACCGTCTTTTCTGGAAGATATCAGGAGCGCTAGAGAGTTTGACAAACTTTTGCAGGATGCTTCTGACCTCTCAAGTTCCCGAGTGTTCAGGTACTGGAATGAGATATGGAGGGGGTTGGAAAGTCTGGGTTCACTGAGTCTTGGAAAGGAGGCTTCTTCAATAGTTTTGGCTAATTTTTGTCAGAGTTGTTTAAGAAAGGGATGTACTATAAAACTGTTAATTGGTATAGGTCAGCAAAGGTAGCAGGACACAGATTGATGAAAAGTAAGTCTATTTGTAGGGATGCCTTGATTTTTAGAGTTATAAGAGATATTAGGTTGTGCAGGCATCGTGGAGCAAGTTACAGTTCAATGTGGGATGTGAGTTTGGTCTTCCATTTGTTGGAGAGTTTGCTATCAAGTAGGATTTTGACTATCTGATAGTTGACTATTAAGTTGGGAACTCTATTGTGTTTAGTTTCATTCAGAATAGTTTTAGATTTGCAAGCTTTGGAGGTTTATAAAAAAAATATATAAACCAGATTTAGTCATATTTAAAGTAACTAGCAGATGGGCCTGATTTAAAGTTTGTCAAACGGTGCACTGTCTGTCAGTGTGAAGGATGGGATTATGTCCACCACTCTTACAGACACTCGCCTGCTATATTTAGAGACCATATCACCGCCAGCCCATTGGTTGATCTGTGCTTTCAGAGGAACCACTGTCACAGCAGTCCTTCTGAATACATTGCAAGTTTGGTGCACATCCGCTGCCTTGCATGTGGCTGCACACCAAACTATTATGTTTTTCACAATGTAATGTAATGGTGTCTTGTAAAGCGCATGAATCACCCCACATGGGGTATCTCCGCACTGTAGACCGCTGGGGAACCCGTCCTGGCTTTCCCTGTGAGATGGTCCCTACTGGGTATCTCCAGGGTGAAACCAGGCATCCCGGCGTATGTGGGGGGCCATTGTGGAGATGAGGCAAGCTAATGCCCAGAGTTGCCGAGTGTGATCCCTGGTTAGAGTAGGCACAGAGGCGAGAATTATCGACTCTGCTGACCCTGGTCCACGGGAATTGAACCCTGGTCCTGGCCCGTCCTCTGCTTCCGGGTCTGCCGCCTCTAAACAGTGAGCCACACCACTCCACTCACTCCAATCAAACTCCCAAAGCAGAAAGTTGTTTTTGAAAAACTAAAAGTAATGAGTTCCATGCTGTGGGAGTCTTCACTCAGGGTCTGGAGTTGTTTTTCTTTTATTTCTGTCCCATACCATCAGGTTTTTCCTGGCGGTGAGGGACAGAAAAAAAACATCAGATCATACTCTCAAAATAGGATGGGAGGTCCATTGTCCTTACTCCCATGGACCCTACTTTGTTGGCACATTGTCTTAAGCTTTTGGGCGGCAGAGCCAGTGGGGGTACTGCTGTCAGAAAGATGATGGTCTGTTCACCTCAAAATTTTCTGCCCGTGCAGAGTTAAGGATTCTCATCGCCTATAAGAGGTAATGGCTGAACGTGTATTACTTGGGGGTGGAGCATTGGTAGTCTTTTTGTGCAATAAACAAAATGATAAGCTAAATGCTTGTATGAAAAGTGAGGTCATACGGTCATGTGTTCACGGCTTTACTTGATGCAATATGTTTATATGAAGAAACGTGTGTGGGTTATTGCTCAGTTTTAAATGAAAATATTTACGATTTGTCACCAAACTCTAGGGGTTGTTGACAGTTATTTCTGCGCCGCAATAAAGAGTTCACAGAGATACAGAGTCAGTGATATGTATATGTTTATTCATCATAACTGTTTGCCGTACAACTTACAAAATGGCCGCCCGCTAGAAGACTTTCACTAGTAATAGGAATCTCAATGAAACTAGTGCATTTTGATGCAGCATCCTGTGGGCCAGTGGACTCAAACCACCTATTCTTTCAACAATCAGACTGCTAGATCACAGTCTCCCTTTCATTCTACGCTGTAATGATAAGTAAAAATAAACAAGCATTTACAATGCAATGGTCTCTGCATTATTAAAGGTAGAGCTAATGGCATTGCTCATGACTTTTTTTTTTAAAATCATAAATAAATAGCATGGTCATTTACATTGCCAATAGCTTAATCGTTAAATAAATGGCATTGCACTCTGAATCTGCACTCTGAATCTGCACTCTGCACTCACACTCTGCACTCTGCTCTCTGCACTCTGCACTCTGCACTCTGAATCTGAACAGAGCCATGCACACACAGACAGACAGAGCCACGCACACATAAGCACAGAAAAACCGGGATGACAAGCAGGGAACAGAGGCTCTGTCTTGATGGCATCAGCAAAAAAAATTGGCTAAGGAAAGAGATCCCCATTGGCAAAGTCAAAGAGGCGAGCTGCGAGACCCATTGGCTTATTTTCCTTTCTTGTCGCAAATCTGTTCTATCTGCTTCATGCTGTCACAACTTTAGGAGATTTACTGGTACAATGTCAAGTTTACCTGTATGCAGAAGGGCTGTTATCCATCTGTACTCCTGCAGGCAGGCTTTGCCCGTTCACTTTTGCAAGCACTGGGCTACAGGACAACAACTTTCAGCATCGTGTTTATAAAATGTCGACGGTGAATATCACACTAAACTCTCAAATTGTTTCCGTTTAGGATGATTCTGGTGTAGGTTACTGATAGAGCATCCCGGATTACGCACACTTCGTGTCAATTATTGCTTGCAGAACCTACTGCGAAAGTTGTTGAGTTTAATTAATTAATCATTTAATCTTATAATCGCCCTGCCTGCCCATAACTTTCCATTTCCTCAGCCCCAACAGGTTTGGGAGCCGGTGACTATTCCCAGTTCATTAACTGACTGACCTCTGCATTAACACCCCCTCGGCCTAAAAAGCACTAGCAGCAGGAAGCAGCAGGCTTTCATGCATGTCTGAAGCACTGCATCTGGGTTGTTTCTGCGATAAACAAGAAATACAAGATAAGCAGTAGTTCTTCACTTATATATTCACAAACTCAAAGTGTGTTAGGTAACTGATCTAAACTGCATTACCATCGGCTCACTAGACTCAGACAGTAAGAATCAGAAACATCCTATTTCTTATTTCACTGAAATCTATTTTTAGAGCTCCACCAAAGCCATGCCTTTTAAAAAGTGGTTAAAATCCATTGCTGTCCGAATTCTTCTTTCGACCATTTAGCAGTCGATAATTCACGATAGCAGTGCATTTCAGTCTGGCGTACTCACAACAGTATAAATCTCATAATTAGACAAATGAGATCAGAGCTCAATCCCGTGATGTCTACAGACACAAAATAAATACAAGTCCGGCCTCCACATGACAGCTCAACAAAAGACTACTTAAAATTTTCAGGCACTCCTTGAATCCTATCCGGAAACACTGTCCCTCTATACAGCTCTTGTAGGTCTGCATGGACTACATCAGGACAATCGTTGCACGGCAGAAAGGGGCTTCAAAGATGGGAGGGGGGCGCTGGTATCCTTGGATTGCTTGCCATGGGCGGTGGGAGGGGGTTAAGCGCTCGGGTCATCGCGGAGCTGCACAATGGTGCTTCAACGCTGGCTTCGGCCGGTGGCGGGGTGGGGGGAGGGGAGTGGGGGCTCGCAAGGGAGCGTGACACATGTTTCCTAAAGAGTGACCAAGTGAGGCGGGCACCAATTTGAGGGGGGATGTGGGGGAGGCAGGGAGCTACGGCGGGTAGCGGGAGGAGATTGCCGGTCTGATGGATGGGGACGGGTTTGTGGCCGTGGGTGGGCACGGGGCATCTTTGGCGGCCTAAAAGAAATGCTGCAGGGAAAGCGAGGCTTGGGATGACTGGTATCGCAAATAGAATAGAAAGTCCGCATATGGTGCGCCGAGCCAATGAAAGTTTTCGCTCCACTGAGGTTAACACCATGGTTTTTCTAAATACGCTATTTGTGGCTCCATATTTTAAAATGACTTTCGTTATGCAGGGCCAGCAGTTTAAATTGGCTTAGGACAGAACACACGTACACGATGCATTGATGGAAGGTTGCCGGTCTGGTGGATTGGGACTGGTGGTGGTCTTGGGGGGTACAGGGCATCATTGGCGGCCTAAAAGAACTGTTGCGGGGAAAGCTAGGCTCGGAAGATGGCAGGGGATGTGAGGTGCTGTCGGAGGCTGTCGGGGGAGAGCACCACTTGGCACGGAGGTGCCAACTGAGTCCTGGGTTAGGGGCGTGGGGATGCTCGGGG
Organism: Lissotriton vulgaris; assembly: GCF_964263255.1. Taxonomy (NCBI): domain Eukaryota; kingdom Metazoa; phylum Chordata; class Amphibia; order Caudata; family Salamandridae; genus Lissotriton; species Lissotriton vulgaris. The sequence continues at coordinate 881,350,574 of NC_141697.1, read as the reverse complement.
TGCGGAGTGGGAGCCCGTGCGTGTGGGGTGGGCACGGGGACCACGCGGGGCGTGCGGCAGCTAGGCAGGACGTGGGCCGCACTCCAGCACACTATGCGGTGGTCGAGTCTTTCGATTGTCACTTTTGTAATGCACCGTTTCCTACTTCTTGTATTTGTTGGCTCACGATTGTCATTTTGTAATGCACCCTTGCTGCCTCTTGTAGTTTGTTGGCTCACGATTGTAATTTTGCTTCTTTAATGTTGATAGAATTCACTTTTCAATGCCCCAATCATCCCTATTTTCATATGTGAGTTAGCATCATATGACTAACTGATGGAGTACGTATATATACACGTTTTGCATTTTTCCTACTTATCACTTTATTATTCAAATATATGTGTGACGGTATTAGTTTCTTAGCTTAGCCTGTGTGCCTCCATTTTGTGTATCTCTCTGTGCCTGCGAGTCGCACTCGCTCATCTGCCCCTCCCGCAGGAATAGAGAATTTCACTAAGACAGCAGTTTTTGTTTCTCAGCTTACTGTGGCCGAAACTAACAAGTCTCTTTATCAGTAATACTCCCATGCCCCAGAGACGCTGAAGCCTAGCTCCGCGGCCTTGAGTAAAGATAGCGATGTATCCCTTGCAGGTGCAGATGCCTACTGTATGAGGACATTGTTCCACTGTCTGGGTTTCAGTGATTTTCCAGAAGGGGCGTCCCTAATGAACTGTGTTGCATTATAATGTACTGCTGTGATGAAGAGAGTCAGTCCTCTCGACGCACTCTTTGGGGTGATGGTCGGACAGGGCCCTCTCATATGGGAGTTTGTGGCCTAATAAAATATATTGTTTATTCTTCTCCACTGTCCGGCTGACTTCTTACAGAATTACTATAGGTGAGTGCGGTAAGTCACTCGGGTGGATTTGAGCCACGCTTATCAGATGGCGCCCGAATAGGGACCCCGCGATAAAGATCTTTCTCACCCGTAGGTGGGTAGCAGAAGACCGGGGACCCGGTGGTCGGCACGGTGGGCTCGGGTACCCATCTGATGCCGAGCTTGGTTCTCGCAGCGCTGCCCCACCCTGCTGATCGGGAGAGGTCCCGGTTCGGATCTTACGCCGGGGTCCAGAAGGCGGAACTCGAAGCTGACCGTGTTGGTCCTGGCAGCCGGAGGTGGAGAACGGTAGAGGTCGGTACCGCCTACGGAAGGTGAGTGGTCCACCTGTGATTGTTTAAGGAACTGGAGTGTTCCGGGAGACTAGGGTGTCTCCGGTGGTTTGAGGAGCCGGTGTGCTCCTGGGGCTAGTGTGCTCCGGGGAACTCAGAGTGCGAGCAGGCACTCTGACAGACTTGACGAGGTTGGGAGAATATTTGGATGTATTGTTTGTAGTCATCCGACCGGGTGGTACTGTGGTAAAGGCGTGGCTAACTACGGGTGGACTCCGGAACTCACCCTGAACTCCTAGAGTGGTGGTTCAGTGGAGGTGAGCCCTGGGTCTCCTGTGGTAAAGTGCGCAGCGATCCATAGTGCCGCACGGGGAGCGGATGTGTTCTCCATCCTCAGAACAGTTAGTGTACTGTTCGGTCTGCAGTAGGGTCCAGGTTCCCCAGGACTTGGTCGACGGGCCGTGTCCCATTTGGTAACACGTGTTTGGAAGAATTTTATATGTGTATGTGTGCCCTAATGCATATTATGTGTGTGTAAATGAGCTCGAGCCAGTGATTCAAGGTGACGAATTTTGAGAAGAAGCGCTTTTATTTTACACCAAAGTAGAGATGCCGTGTTTTAGTAAGTTACGATGTTTTGGATGTTGTTGTCGCCCCTCAGATACCAGGTTGGCTGAGAGTCAGCCCGCACCCCCTGAGGGCACTCCAAGCTTTGATATGTATATCAAGCATGGATTGCCCCCGATTTTATTTGGCACTCTATGGCATCGATACACCGCTGACAATTTGGATTTGCAGTGGCCCTTGACGGGCTCTTTTGAAGAAGATAAATTGGATTACTTGCAGGACAAATTGTTTGCTAGGCGTAGCCGTCAAAGTATGTTTGATTCTTTAAGAGTGTGGCAAAAGGAAGCCAGGAAACGAAAGTTGAGAGAGGAGAAAGAGGCTTTTAAAAAGTCTGCAGCGGTTGGAGCGCGCAGATAGGCTTTGCAGGTTGAAAGAGAATAAAAGTTACGTAGTACGAGAGGATGAACAGGATGAGATGGAAGATATTTTGAGTACCCGGCCCCCTCCCCCTTATGCTCCGCAGTCATTGTATCCCTCTCTGCCAGCTCCCGCCTCTGCTAGCGGGGTTATGGATCCATTGGCAAGTGCCCCGCTCCAACACGACGCAGCGATTTCTGCTTCCCCGCCCTCAACGCCCCTCGTTTCTTTGCTCCAGACCACTTCACCCGCTCCCTCCCAATTCTCTCTAGCACTCCCCACTGTTTCAGCTAGCACCACCCCTAGTCAGGAGATGTTAACGCCGAGTCGAGGCGCAGGTAGTGGACTGCTCTCACAGGTACAGAAGTTGCTTACGCGTTCTACGGTTGGTTTGCATGAGAAAAGTATAGTGGCCAACCAGGCGTGCCAGTGGGCTAGGAATAACATTTATTCGTTTGAAGACATTTGGTCTACAATGAAAGATTTTGAGCCTTTGATGCAACAGCACGCTTTGTGGCACATGTCAAATGTATTAATAACGTTATGGGAGCAGGGGTATGGAGGTGTGGCTCCGGCGACTTTATGAGATATACAGAACGGAGCCTATAGAACGAATACTGGGGTGAAAGAGGTGATGTGTAGTTTACGTGCCTTATTGCAGTATAGAAATGAATTGCCCTCTGCAGGTACGCCCCATTTTCCAGGTATACATCCAATGCGTGAAGTGCACCCCATCTTTCACCCCGAGATACCCGAGATGGTAGACCCAGTCACGAAGGCCGTCACCAGGAATAGAATAGATGCACATTTCCAGGAGCAGTGGGTGTATACACCATGGAAGAGGAGTGAGGTATTAGCTTTAAAGGCCCAGTTGCCGGATTCTAGAAAGAACCCGACTGCATACTATAAAGAATTGACGGAAGCTGCGTCTTCCACTGTAATGACTTTAGCTGATGTTGAACTGTTTTTTGGACTTCTGGTCCCGGTCGACGTCTGGCGTCAGGTAAAGGGCACAGATCATTCGGAAGAACTAGGTGGTACGTGGCAGGAGTTGCAGGATTGGGATAAGGAACGGAAGCCAGGAGAAAAGCCGAAAGCCGAGATTTTGGCGTTGCCGGGGCGCATAATAAAATACATGCACGCTCTCATTCCCCCGAAGAAGGTAGACTGGGACAAGTTGACGGCCTGTAAGCAGAAAAAGGATGAGGCAGTCTCTGACTTCTTTACGAGGTTTGAAGAGACGTTCATGGATTTTAGTGGGCAGGATGTGTCACAGGATGGAGGGTTGCGACTTTTTGTTAATAGGTTTGTCATGAACTTGTTGCCTGAGATTTCAGCAAGATTGCAAGCGTCGGAGAGCACGTGGACGACGTCCTCTCCCTCTGGTATTCTTAGCATGGCTCAGTATTATGAGCATAGAGAAAATGAGAGTAAGGACAAGCAGGAAAAGAAAGCTAAGGATCTGAAGACCAGAGCTTTGTTGCAGCAAGTGTCGAGGGGTCGAGGGAGAGGTGCGTCACCAGGGCGTGGAGGTGGCGGCTATGGCAGGGGTGACAGTAGGGAAAGACTAGGTCCGAATCAGTGTGCGAAGTGTAAGCGAGAGGGGCATTGGTGGAGGGATTGCCCTCAGTTTCAGTCGAATGCTGGTCGAGGGCGAGGAAGAGGTAATGGTGACTCCGGGAGACAAAATATGCGGTCAGATGGAGGCGGGAGGCCAGGAGGTAATTACTTCGACAAGGGGGCAGACAGGCAACAGTTGCAAAGGGGCGATGGACAGTACTATAATGATGATTACTCCGTGGACGATCTGACTGGGTTCTCCCATAACTAGGTCAGCGTAGGACAGAGCGAGGGACCAGTGCCTGTGGAAGTTGATCAAAGGGGACCCTATGTCGAGGCAGACTTATTGGGGTCTCAGCAGAAATTTCTAGTGGATACGGGTGCAACGAAAAGTTCAGTGGCTCATTCTCGGGTCCCAGGGGCGGCTCTGTCTGGCAAGAAAAATATCTCTGTGGGTTTCTCAGGTACCCCGGTGATTAGCCCCATTTCTAAACCCCTTACATTGACGATTGGTCCTTTCACTGTTGATTCACCGTTTTTATTGATATCGAATTGTGGAGAAAATTTACTGGGCTTAGACTTGTTGAAGAGGTTGCACGCCACCATTTATTGCTCCCCGGACGGCGTGTACATCACGTTAGGCCCGACTGTTGCTCGCCCACTACAATGCTTTTCTAAAGATGACCCATTGCCACCTGAATTTGAGGGGATACCCGACAGTTTGTGGGCTGTCAATGATACAGATGTGGGTAAAATGAATATTGCCCCGGTGACAATAAGGGTAAAAGTGGGAGCGAAACTACCCAGGGTACCACAGTACAGAATTCCTAGGGAGGGAGAGAAAGCTCTGTTGCAAATAATACATGACTTGATTCGGTCAGGAGTAGTGGAAGAGACGGATTCGAACATATGTAACAGCCCCATATTGCCGATCCTTAAAAGACGGTCGCCTGATGCTGCAGACAATACTCCAGATGTCTATAGGTTTGTGATGGATTTACGCCATGTGAATAGAGTAGTGGAGCCACAATACCCAGTGGTCTCGGACATCACTACGATATTGACAATGATTCCCCCATCTGCTAAATATTTTTCTGTTCTGGATTTGAAGAATGCTTTCTTCAGTATCCCAGTACATGAAGACAGCCGTTATCTCTTCGGATTCTCATTGGCTGGCCGAAGTTTCAGGTTTAAGAGAATTCCCCAAGGTTACACAGAAAGTCCGAGCATATATAGTCAAGCACTGAAAGCACAATTGGATGAACTGGAACTTCCACCTGGCAACGTTATGTTGCAGTATGTGGATGATATCCTGATTGCATCGGACGACGAGAAGGGTTGTCGGGATGCTACAATTAAATTACTACACCATTTGGCAAAAAGGGGACATAAGGTGTCCCTTCCAAAGTTTCAATACTGTCGAACGGAGGTTACCTACCTAGGTCACCTCCTTTCGAAAGTGGGGAGGAGATTGACGCCAGAGCGCATAAAAGCGATAACTAACATGAAGGTACCTAACACACAGCGAGAGGTGCGCGCATTCTTGGGCATAACATCGTATTGTCGCCAGTGGATACCTAATTATGCGTTACTAACAAAACCCCTATTGTATCTGACTACCAAAGAAGTGCGCGAACCCCTACCCTGGACCCCTGCATGTCAGGAAGCGTTCGAGTCACTAAAAACTGCTTTATGTTCTGCACCCGTTCTGGGAACACCTGATTACCAGAAGCCTTTTGTTCTTTATGTACACGAGGCGGAAGGTTGCGCGTTGTCTGTCTTAACACAATGTTTCGGAGGGAAACAGAGACCCTGCGCTTACTTTTCTGCGATGCTCGACAATGTGGCAAGAGCGCTGCCGAGTTGTCTGAGAGCCACGGCGGCTGCTGCGGTCTCTATAAGACAGTCGGCAGGGCTTGTATTGGGTTCAGACCTCACAGTAATGGTACCGCATGCTGTGGATATTTTACTAAATAGAACACAGACGCAGCATTTAACGAGTGCTCGTCTTACCGGCTATGAGATGACCCTCTTTGCACCCCATGTGACGATAAAAAGGTGTGCTACACTGAATCCTGCCACATTGTTACCTATCCCCACGGATACAAAGGACGATGACATACATGACTGTTTGTTTCGGACCGAAGAGGAGACAAAGGGGAGGGTGGATCTGACGGACAAGCCCTTAGACGAACCGGATGGGGAGTTGTATGTGGATGGGTCTTGTTTCAAACTTGCAGATGGTACATCGACAGCAGCATATGCAATAACGACATTACAGACGGTAGTGGAGACATCTAGGATACCTTACAATTCGGCCCAAGCGGCAGAAATTATAGCTTTATTGAGAGCATGTGAATTGAGTGAGGGACTGGACGTGAACATTTACACTGACAGCCAATACGCCTTTGGCGTGGCTCATAATTATGGGCGACTGTGGGCAGAACGGGGATTTCTGACTTCACATGGACAACGCATACAACATGGTCCGCTGATATTACGACTGTTAGCAGCATTGACGTTACCCAAGCGACTGGCTGTGATAAAGTGTAGCGCACACAAGACAATAGTGGATGATGTGGGACGAGGCAATGCCTTCGCAGATGAAACGGCAAAAGAGACTGCTCAGACGAAACTACCACGGATGTTCGTGGCAGGTCCAGCTAGATGGGTGCCAGATGTTAACATGTTTGCAGATACTGTACAGAGTGTGAAAAATATACAAGAGAAAGTGACTGAAGACGAGTTACGAACATGGAAGGATGGTGGGGGGCGATTGGATGCTGATGAATGTTGGACGGATGTGACCGATAAGAGGCGATGGTTACTTCCGAACGCATATGTCCTTCCAGTGGTGACGATGGCTCATGGGCCTGCACATATTAGCGCCAAAGGCATATGCAAGCTGTTGGACCCAGTGTGGAGTAATAAAAATATCTCTAAAGTGGCGACTCATTTGGTCCGACAGTGCATGGTGTGTTTGAGGCACAATCCAGGAAAGGGTACTCCTGTCCCAGTGGGGAATTTTGCACCTCCCTCTTTCCCTTTTGAGGTGATTCAGATGGATTATATTGAAATGGAAAGGGTCAACAATCTCAAATACGTCCTGGTGGTTGTATGCGCTTTCAGCAGATGGGTGGAGGCATTTCCAACAAAAGATTGTACAGCCATTTCTACTGCAAAAATGTTGATTAAGAAGTACTTTTCTCGCTACGGATTGCCCAGGGTGATCTGGAGTGATAATGGCACGTCCTTTAATGCTGAATTGATGAAGCAGATATGTAAGGGCTTACAGATTTCCCAGAAGTTCCACGCTGCCCAACATCCTCAGGCCGCAGGACTGGTGGAACGATTTAACGGAACGCTAAAATTAAAGATGGCCAAAATACAGGAGAGTACAGGACTCCGATGGCCAGATGCCCTTCCTTTAGCCTTGCTTTCTACGAGAGTAACTGTTAACTCCAAAACGGGCATCTCTCCCCACAAAGTGATATTTGGCCGTCCGGCCAACGTTTGGGGAGTACCCAGGCCTAAATGTTTCTCTGAAATACAGTATCCTCTGTTGATAGACTATTTGTATGCTTTGACTAAAGATCTTCGTTCTATTCATCAGCAGGTAGCAGACACCCTGAAGCCGTTGCCGGAGGGGCCTGGACACTCCATCCACCCAGGGGACTGGGTCGTCGTACGAAGATATCAACGAAAATCCTGTTTGGAGCCCAGGTGGTCGGAGCCTCGACAGGTACTCCTCACCACACGTACAGCACTTCGAGTGGAAGGCAGGAAGGCGTGGACGCACGCATCGCATGTTAAGAAAGTTCCGCTGCCGTTACCCTATGATCAATGGGTGAGAGAAGGCATTGCTGATGAGGAACATGAGCAAATACCCAGATATGTTCCCTTCTCGGATGCTTCACTGAGGGGAGAGGAGAATAGTGACAAGGAAAATCCAAAGTCACGTGCAGAACAAAGTGCAGAACAAAGTGCTTCAAAGAGCTCTGTTACTCCCGTTGCTACTAGTGAAAAGGCGTCAGAGAGTTCAGTGCCTGCTATAGATACACCTGTTTTGTTCACTGACCCCGAAGTGCGAGGGAGCACTCGCTATAATCTGAGGCCCCGGAAAAAGTGACAGTGTACTGGACTAAACACTGGAAGAAGGGCTTAGTGGACATTCTGATACAAAGAAGATTTAGTGGTAGGGATGGACTTGTAAGAGCCCTGGTGTTTAGCCGAAGATTGTGTTCTATGAGACTATAGAGTGGTGAGGGGCCCAGATTAAGTGCTCCTCTGTTTCAATTGCTGTGTATCAAGCGACGTGGGAATTAAGGTATGGACGGTAAAAGCCTGCCTGTGAGGCTTTGAAGGACACAGGGAGAAGATCCCTTCTTAGGGTTGAAGAACCCCTCTGGCCGGTTTCGGCGGATAGTCTGGGACTATTTTTTTTTTTTATTTAGAAGTGTTTTTCCATTTTTGATATATTTTTGCAATTTCAAATATGTACCCTTTTGGTCGCCCCATCCCTGATGAGGAGCAGCCCTTCGCGGCTCCTCGAAGACCCTTGCCTGCTTCCCCCTGGTTGGCCCTTTCCCGAAAAGGAAAAATAGTACTCCTTATGATAATACTGATTGCTTTCTTAGTGGCTCTTGGTATATTGTTTTTCTTGGATAAAGCCTATCCCGTTCATGTGTTTGCACCCACACCTACTGCTGTTCCTGAACATAACATGCTTACTGTAGATTATGGTGAACGAATGCTTAGAAGAGGTTACAAAGAAAATGTTTTTATAAAGACTTTGCACCATGCTCATGCCACCACCAACCTTACGGATTGTTGGGTTTGTGGACTCCTACCTTCTGCTGCCTACAAAAAGGATAGATTTCTAGCGCTCCCTTTGACACCTGTGAATAGTTGTGTAGGGTGGTATACTCTCATAGGTCTTGTCAAATATTTTCAGCAGCCAGATTTTCTGACTCCTCGACTGCAGAATAGGGGATCGACAATGACAATGCGAGTACGTCCTCTGCCTCCCTCTTCCCTTGGACGGATATATACTGACGGACGTTTTGATCAGACATTTATAGAGACGTGTGAGAAAAAGGTGGGCCGGTTTTTAATTCCAAATGACACTGACAAAGTTAGGGAAAGTGATGAAGAGAGTCAGTCCTCTCGACGCACTCTTTGGGGTGATGGTCGGACAGGGCCCTCTCATATGGGAGTTTGTGGCCTAATAAAATATATTGTTTATTCTTCTCCACTGTCCGGCTGACTTCTTACAGAATTACTATAGGTGAGTGCGGTAAGTCACTCGGGTGGATTTGAGCCACGCTTATCAATGTAACGTTTGTTTTGGACTTTGCTCACTTGATTGGTCTCATGTATCAGCCCTGTCCCTATTGTGAAGCGCTCTGACACCTTCGGGTAAAGTTCGCGCTATATAACATGGCATAAATAAATAAATAGATAAATAAATGGCACTGCATGAGGAGAGCAAGGGGGAGGTAGAGAAAACGGCGCCAAGGGGAGGGGGAAGACAGGAGGGGGTCACCGACACGAGCAGCAAGAAAGCCGCTGCCTCCTCGCTCTGCCTGGGGATGTCAGCTCGCCTAGGTCCCGCTCCACTCACTAGTCGGCGCTTTGTCTCCCTCGCAGTTGAAAATGGCGACCTCCTCCCGACCAAAAGCAGTTACTGTCTTTCCCGAAGTGTGTTAACAGGAGCGGACAAATGGGGCTTTAGCTGTAGTTTAGTTGCAAGATGGGAGCGGAGACAGAGGGTTACCACTAAATATCATTGGGAGAGAGATGAATAACGATTAGAAGGAGGCTCGTGAGAAGGAGGCTCGTGAGAAGGAGGCTCATGGAAGCAAGCAGATGGATGCAACGGCAGACGCGGTCAGGCCGAAATGGCTGCCTGCAAAGCTCCGAAATTTTCGGATTCGGGGCGTGTTTTGCTGTCCTGAGTGACGGACAACGTCACTGTCTAAAGAACAGCAAAACTTACGCCCCCAAATCCGAAAAAGACGGAGCTTCTTTGGAGGGACGGCTCTCTCCTCCAATGGCTGGCCTCCGTTTAGGAAGCCAGCCAATGGAGGAGAGACAGGGCAGGGAGGCGGTTTCTATAGCCCTACTATACAACATAAGATCTCCGGACCGGAAGCTGCTTCGCAGCTTATAGGTCCCTTGACCTAAAAAGGGTGCAAGCGCGTTGTAAGGGAATTTACCAGTAGTTCGACAAGTGTAGTCCAGAGTAGAGAGGACTCTAGACAAGAAATAATTAGTGCCCAGAGACAGTTAAGAGAGAATTAGCAGTATGAGATTCCAAGACTGGCCAGTACCGTTCACCTGCCACAGGATGATTTTCCAGAATGAAAAAAAGTTACATTTAACCTGCAGTCTTTGAAAGTATAGGATATTTCTCTTTTGATGTTCATCGACCACTTTAAAGTTCTTTAAAGACTTTCTGGATAAAATGGATAACTGAATAATGATGTTCTCACATTTTTCATTTCAGGACCCTACAGCCTATATAGAACAATGAAAGGACACATGCTAGTGACTGTATTATCATTCTTTTTTAAGGACATAAAGGTACAAAAATAATGTGTGCTTTAGAGGAGGGCAGTCATGGAACATCTGCCAATTCTCAGCTGGTGAGGTAAATCCACCATCAGCAGAGTTACCATCAGAGCAACTACCAGTACCCTACTAAATTGTGTTGGTGATAACACTGGTGATGGTATGCCACTAATACTGCTGTCAGTAATGCAGCAAATGGCCCATTTATCACATCGGCCAAGAGCTTATAGATTTTAGGCTATCGTGAGCCTCTAAAGAAGGCTCTAAGCAGATACAATGCATAGTGAAAGGTATGTGACCAATATTTCTTCCAGGAATTACAATTCCTTTGATCTATTTATGTGGAGAGTGTATAGAGAATATTTAATTTTGGTCCTGTCCCTTTGGTCTCGTGGTATTGTATTATATGGAACTAGCAGCCCGCCCCAGCGTTGCCTGGGGCAGAAGGGGGCTGGGGGCAGCATTTCAGGCTTGCGTGCACTCCCGCCCCCGACCCCCGCCCGCCACGACATTGTCTGTGTCCCGGACAATGTTGTGGCGGGCGGGGGCGGAGGCGGGAGTGCACACAAGCCTGAAATGCTGCCCCCAGACCCTGAGCCTTACCGCAGTTGTTCCGGGCCAACCTCCTGCACCGGCTCCCTCCCGTCCCGTGTCCGAGAGCCTTACCTGAGCTGCCGCTCCTCCCCGAGCTCCTCACTTCACCGCCGCTCCTCCTCGTCATCACGTACGTTGCGGCCAGCGCTACGTCGTGGCCGTCAGCGTCGCGGCCAGCGCTACTTTCAGGGCACTACTTTTTTTTTAAAGTTATATTTTTAAATTTACGTTTTATTTTTATTTTCTATAGCCTATGTCCATCTGCACATCCTGAGGATTACAAAAATGTATTGGGTGTGTGGATTGGCGCTGTGGTTCCCGAGTTTACCTTGCCAAAAGGTTTGTGTTCTCTCTTTATAATAGTAGTATAGATAAGGTGGTGGATGTTTCTCTGAGTAAAGACCATTGGCATCTCATTTCTAGCTTGCCAAGTTCGAGAGGTATTCACATTTAAACCCCTTTTCCTTATACCAGAAAGTTTATTGTCTCCTGTCGTGTTCTTCCAAGGAGTTTGACGCAGGAGTCATGTTACACCTTACTGATGAGACCCATCTAGAATGAAACCAGTCTGGGATTGCTTGTGTTTCCATTCAACAGGAATGTCACCTCGAGTTTCGAGATGAGCTGTTCCTATTGAAGTGGGACCAAGGCTGATTTCAATATATTTGTTTGATTGCTAACCTTCTGAAGTGACTCAGCGGGCAAATGAATGATGACGTGGAATGTGATTGAAGTGGGACTGACTTTTGCAAGCGTTGCACCCTTCCCCTTCATGTTGCTTCTTTTGGTCCAACAACCAGTCACAGCTGCTACCAATATGCAGTGGTGGGCGGCACGGCAGGAGCAGTGGTGGTGGGGGCAGGAAGGTGGGAGGGAGGGACAATTGAATTAAAAAAACAATATACAAAAAATTTACCTGATCCTGTGGCCGCCTCGCGCTTTGGTGCTCCTCCGTTCTCCTGCTGCTCCCAGCAGTCCCTGAGACAGACTCCCCATCCAATCCAGATGCTGTTCTCCTACTATGAGAGCTGGGATCGGATTGGTCTGAGAGGACTAGTTTGATGCTCAGCTCAGGCACAGTGAGTCTGTGCCGCTTCTCCACCCAGCTGTAGAATACAGTCGGTTAGAGAAACCTAAGTGTGCATGTCTGTTTGGCCGGCCTAAGATGGCCGGCCAAACAGACATGCGCACTTAGATGTGCACATAGCCCTCTATTCCTCCTCCTTCCCATGGCCTACCCCCACTCCTCCCTACACATGCTGGCTCAGCCAGCAGCTGAAAAAGAAAACAATAATAAAATTTTATCTTTCAGCTGCTGGCTCTGAGCCAGTGGGGCAATGCTCCTCTGCCATTGCGGAGGAGCCGCCACTGCTTACAACTATTTCTGTGGAACTACCTGCGGTCTGTTCCCAGCATCAAAGATAGTTCACACTGAATGCAGAGCCACTGATCTGGAACCTTTAGGGATCCCAGGTGGTGAGAGAGTCCAGTTGTGGGCAATGACACATCTAGCCCTAAATTTAGAAGATAGACATACCTACTCGAAGCCAATAGACCACTTTCTGAACTCTGAGACTATGTCTTCTTCTTTTGTAGGTTGCCAGATGTACTGTCCGTTTTATGACATTACGTTGACCTTTTTGTGTATTGTTTTAGGCAGTGTTATGTCATGGAAAGTAAACACTACTGACTAATTGCATGGCAACTCCTTGATAACTGCCAGCTAGTGATTGCAAGCATTGTAATATGTGCAGGCACTGTTTAACCCTTTCAATGGTTCCATGTTCGTATTGGGTTTTTCATCTCAGGATTATCCCGAAGTTTGCAGTTCTAGTGATTGTGTGCAGTTCAGTGGCATAGCAAGGGATGTATGACAATGCAACGCGTACCGTTACAACACGTACCTTTACGATGCAAGTTTAACAACGCAAGTCGTTACAACGACTTGCAATGGGGGGCGCTGGATAGTGAATAGTTTAATTTGCTATTCCAACTCCAGTCCCCGTGGATAGTAGGGAAGGTGTTGGATAGTAAATTAAACTATCCCCTATCCTAGAGCGCCCTCCAGCGAAAGTCATTGTAACGACTTTCGTTGTAAATCCTGCGTTGTAACGGTAGCGCGTTGTAACAGTTCCGTTGTAAAGGATGGTTCCCCATAGCAAGGGGGGGTGCTCCATCCCGGCAGCACGAGCTTTGGGGGTGGCTGTCTCCCCTCAGTTCTTACATGCCATCTTGGGGTGTCAATTGCCCCCACCCCCGCTCATCAATGCTCGGGCGGCAACAGTTTGCAAAATCAGCCAGCAAGCTCTTCAGCTCTTAAATGCTTCCGCCGAAGGGCAATCTAAGGGTTAATGAATTACTACTGAGGTTTTGTGTACTCACAATTTTTACTGCACATTGACATATTTATTGTTCATGTGATAACTATTTTACTGTACCAGTATTCATCTTACATCACCTTCCCAGATCTAGGACTGAACAGCTCATTCTCACCTACATGTAGAATACAGAACAATTATTGAAGCAAACTTTAAGTCACAGACCTCACATTAGCAGCTCTGATGAGTAAAGAGTTCTGTTTTTCTCTTTTTGAGATGCTGTTGTCCCTTGCAGTTATGGGTCCCAGAGAAAAAAGCATGACAGATAGATAACCCTATGTAAAATTCTTAAAGGCAAGATGGCAAAGACAGCTAGTTATCACAGGCAGGCAGATGTGTCAAAGAAAACAAGGCCAGTAACCCGGCCCAGACCCGCCAAATATTACAAAGTGCCACTTTGGGCACTTAGGTGGCAACTTAATTTCAGATGACCCTCAGGACTGTAATTTCCTGAAGCCATCTGGTGCTCATCTTCTGATTCCGTGAAGAGTTGGTCTGAGGACTGTAACAAAAGAGATAGTGCAACTGCTTGATGCTGTGAGGAATATGGGGTACAGAGAAAATGCTTCCTATTCTATGCGCCTTCTGTGGCCAAATTAAAGTAAAATCCAAAACGTAAGTGTTTGCTTAGTTTTTAAATCTAGTGAGAAATACTTAGGAGCATATGTACAAGGAGTTAATGCCACCAGAACATCACTTATTTTGACGTTCTGGTGGCGCTAAATATTTTGCCTTATTTGCAAGGTGGTGTTAAGCCACGTTTTGTGGCTTTACGCTGCCTTGTAAATTATGCCCTTATTCAAGCAGTACTTAACGTTAAAGGGGCATTCTATAACACACATAGAAAGAGCAGATCGCCTGTTAAGATTGTTTATGAGTAGGAAGGTGTCCCTTCCTACACATAAATAATCGTCCCTGCAGCACAGGCACCCCAGCAAAATAGTACTAGGGTGCCTATGCTGGTGCTAGGCAGCTTTTTTAGCATCAGTGCTGGGGGAAATTCAGGGGTGTGCGGTATTTTTGTAAATACGGTGCATCCCTGCATTTTAAAACTGTTGGATCACAACATTACCAATTTTGGAGTAACACTGCGCTCCACCAGTTTATTGTAAATATGTCCCTTAGAGTCTTGAATAGGTAATGCTTAAATTCTTCCTCCATGTAACTTTGGATCTGTCAGCAGTTAGGAATACGATTAATACAAAGTGCAACTACTGCAGCATGAAATTTCTCAATAGGCATGTGGGGGATATGCACAATGAAGTGGCGGAGCATGTCGTTAGCCTCCTGGGCTTAACGACACACTCCGCCACTTCGGAAACGCAAGGCTACACACTATTTATATGAATGTGGTGCAGCCTTGCGTTTCCCATGTGATGGCGCTAAGTTTAACAACTTAGCACCAACACAGGCACCCTTGCACCAGAGTGCAAGGGTGTCTGTGTGCAGGGGAGGATTGTTTATGTGTAGGAAGGTGTCCCTTCCTGCACATAAACAATCCTAAAATGCTTCATGCAGCGCACATGAAAGTTACAAAATGACATTTCTTAAAAAGGTTTGTTCATGTACAGGAAGGGGCAGCTTCCTGTACATAAATAACCCATGGGATTTTGCTTTTTCCATATGTGCTGCACAAGGCAGCACACTTTGAAAAAGCAAAAACGAGAAGAAATAATGCATTGCTCCTCGTTTCACCAATTTAAGACCCAGATTTTGCTGGTCTTAATTTTGGCACTGCCTCCTTTGTATGCCACCCTTGAAGATAGGGGGCAGCGTCAAATACAATGGGTGTTGCGGTGGAACGCCCACCACAACACTCACTGCACGCCCCTTTCATATTAAACATAGCGTTAAAGGGTGCCTTATGTACAAGGCAGCGTTAAGCCACATTAAGTGGCTTAACGCTGCCTTGTACATAAGGCAAGGCCCCTATTGCCATGGAAACGTCACAAAAAGTGACGTTCCTGTGGCGATAGGGGCTTGTACATATGCCCCTTATATTCATGTCCAAGAAAGTGTGGTCTCAAAAAAAAGGATAATAAAAACTCTGCTGCAGGTTCCACAGCTCTTAGGCAGAGCTACTAGAAATACGCGGCTTTGCAGCTGTGGTGATTTTCGCCTAATTATGGCGTTGTCACATAATCCATCTTGCTCTGCATAATCTGCAGATTTCAGCACAATATATTTGTTTCTAGCTCATAAGGATCAAAGGTTATTTAAAATGCAGCAACATGTATTGCCGCACAGTGGAAGGCCCTTTGCAAAAACAGACAAGTCTCATTTCTGTTGCTTATTTCTGTATTTTGGTGAAAAAGTGGTACTAATGAGGTGAAATCTTTGCCCAGAAACTGTTAACGTGAACAAATGTCAAAATATTGAGGAAATACTAGCGTAAAATGTGCCATATTATGCCTCATTACCTTTTTGTCTCATAATATAGTCAACCCTGCTGCATAATTTGGTTATTTCCTGCTACATAACTGCAGTGGCCCTTCTCTAAGGGTACACTTATGAGAAGAAGCTAACATTTCAGCCTCAGATAAAAAAGAACCTTCAAATGTGCTCGCAGTGGAGAGCTGAGACAGGCAAGGTGAGAAAAAGATTGTGTTGCAACAGACGACAATATCTTTAAACTAGAATTGGTCACAGTGGAGCAATGCCCAGATGTCTGTTAAACATGCTGTAACAATCCATGAGAAGTTGCCTGGAGTGCATCACCGATTGTGGTGAAAAGTACCCATAGGGATTAAGGCAGGTATTGAACTGAGTTTAATATGCAGAAAGTTCAAAGAGCGAAAACCTTCCTGCGGCTGAATGCAGATCAATTGTCCAGGCCTATTTGTATTTTGCATTGATTGTACTAGTTCCCATGATATTGTGTATCTGCCTTCATCCTTGTGGCGCCTAGAGATCATTTATTATCATCTGACAATATATGCTATATGCATTTTGATGTCTGATAGTGTGCCTTAGCTTTACATATTCATGCACACTTTTTAATATTTGTGTAGAGAGTTTTTATGTGTAAAATAGTTAAATAATGTTTATGTGATTTCTCTCATGTTACATCACAAGTATAAGGATGCTTTTCTCACAATAGCTTTGTGAACTGTGTTTCCAGCTCTCTTGTGCAGAGATGTCCTATTACTTACCGCTAATCTTCATTACTCCTGGTTCCGTTGCCCTCGTCCCATTCCTAAACATAGTGGAGATCACTATCTCTGCAACAGAAAAAAAGAGCAGGAGCATGCTGGGATACCGCACCCACTCCCTCCCGCTGGGAGTACATAAGCAGTACCAGCCCAGCATGCAGCCTGAAAATACCAAGCCAACAACTGGAGGCTGGCCGCCCGGGAGGGAGGGAGGGAGGGAGGGGCGTAAGGAATGGGACCAGGACAATGGGACCAGGAGTAATGAAGATTACCGGTAAGTAATAGGACTTTACCCCCAGGTCCCTCCTGTCCTCGTCCCATTCCTAAACATAGTGGAGAATACCAAAGCAAACAACCCGGCCTTCCAGACACCCACCAATGCCAGGGGCACCAGACAGAGAAACAAAACGGCACCCAACCGAAGCAGAAGGGAACCCACAAGAAAACGCAGGCAGGAGCACACAACCAGCCACGCCCGCAACCAAGCCGACAGAGCCGAGACCCCAAAAGAAACGGGGGATGACCAAGAAAGGACCGCAAATGAGCGCAAGACCACACAGTCAAGCCCGAAGGAGGCCCCGCACACAGAGCCAAGCCCCAAGGGAACACCCAGAAGGGCGGAAATAAAGACCCCCCTGAACCACAAGGGGAAGGGAGCCCCGTTGAAGCGGAGGTGCCCCAATCGAGCAACCCAGCCAGGAAGGGCACATGACCAGGGAGAAAAACCGCCAAGGGAGAAGCCCACAGCCCCAGGAACCACCAAGTAGCCGCCCCACAGGGACAAAACAGGCAAACCCGGCCCAAACGCCCAAGAGCGTACAAGAGAAGGCCGCACAGGGTGCCACGGCTGAAGGTCCAGGAAGGAACACAGCAGGGGCGAGACAGAGAGTGAACTCCCCAGAGCAGGGAAGAAGGCGGCCCACAGCCGGACCAACCCATAAATGACCACACCAAAAGGCGAGGGGATGGAAGACAAGACCGAAGAGGCCCGTCAAAGCAAGAGAACAAAGAACGATATGACCATCCACAGGACCAACCCCAACACACCAGGGGAAGCCACCAGAAGAGCCGCAAACCCCAAAGAGTAAGGAACCAGACAAAAAAACAGGCACCGACCCAGAGCAACAACCAGGAAGAAAGAGGCCAATGAAGCCAAGCAAGGCCCCCCTGACCAACAGCCGACAAGAGCGGCAACAGGGAACCGTAGGCACAGAAACCCCACAGAAGGCCCAGGCCAAAAGGCAGGAAAGACAAGCCGCCAACCCCAGCAGAGACACTGAACGACTGCAGCCAAGGCTGTCACACCAGGAGAAGAAACCCGGGGCACAGGAACCCACCAGCGGCCAGGCCCGAGGCAAACCCCCAAAAGCAGGAGACACAACGAAACAAACTCAGGAACCCGCCCAATCAAGGTCAGGGAGAGCAAAAAGCGCCACCCAAAGCAGACTCCACACATGACCAGGGCACAGCCAAGAGAGAACAACCAAGGGCCAAACACGGAACCGGGTAAGCAAATCCCAGAACCGGGAAGGAGGAACCACCACCAACAAAGAGCCGACCCACAGGCCAGGAGGACACCAAGGAACCATCCAAGGCGAACCCCAAGAAGGGCAAAACAGGAAGGACCAACAAGGAGGCCAACAGCCCAACAACGCAGGTGGCCCAGAAAGACCCAAGAAGTCATCTGGACAACCGACAGGCCAGCCATCCAGGAGGCCCCCAACCCGGCACACACAGAACCCTGAAGGAGAGGCAAAGGGCCAACCGACCCAACCCCAAATACCCCCTATCAAGAAGGGGCCCAGGGAACGGTGCCAAAGCCAGCCACTGCCATGCCACCAAGAGAGAAGAAGCAGCAGGAAGACAGAGAGGGAGACCGCCAAGCCACGACCGGCAACCAACACAAAGGCCCCAGCGCACCAGGCAGGTGCAAAGGAGCCACACAGGAAAGGACACAGGACGAACCCAGTACCCAGACCACCAGGGCAAGAACTACAGACCACCAAGAGTCCCAACAATAGGCCCAAAAGCACCAGAGAAAGAGCGGCCAGGGAAGGACCCAGACAGGGACCCAATCCTGCAAAGGGAGGCCAAACACAGGGACCGCACAGCATCAACAGCATCCGGAACACCCCAGGCACCCCCAAACAAAGGAAAGGAGCCCGGAGAAACCAAAGGAGCACAACCAACCGGGGGGTGCGGGAACACACACAAAAAGGGAAGAACGAACCCCATAGAGCCAGCAAGAGCAACGGCCGGAGAGACCACAGGCTGAAAGCAATCCACACAGGAGGGGGAAACGCACAAGTCTGAGGAAAGCCCCACAACGGGAATGCCACAGCACCAGGGCCCAGGCAAAGCTAACAGCCAGAACAAGGCAGACAAAAGGGGAGCGGGGAAGCAGCAACACGACCCACTTACCAGGGGAGGCCGACACCAGACCACAACCAGCAGTCCCACCAACAAACCCACCGGCCAAGACCAAGAGAAGGCACGGCAAGGAGGAAACTGGGAACGGCACCCAAGAAGCAGGTAAAAGGGCACAGGGCAGCCCAAACCCACAAACAGGGAGGGGCACATAAGCAGCGCACCCAAGAAACCAAGGAACCACCTAGACAGAAGCCAAGGAAGGCCAATAACACCCAGCCACCACAGGTGGCAAAGGAAGCGGCAGCGATTGGCAAAGAACCCCAAAGCGAACCAAGCCACAAAAAGAAACACCAGAGGGGAGAAGGAAACCACAACAGGAAACCAAACCCCACCAGCCAACCAAGTGCAACACAACATAGCACCAGGCAAGAGGCAAGCAGCAACCCCAGCCAGAAAGCCCACCAGGGGCCCCAACAGCACAGCCCCAGAGCCAACTGCCAACCAAGGCCCAGGCCAGCCAGGACAGAGGGAGGGCAGAACAGCCTCCCCCCAGAAAAGCAATGGAACCCAAGAAACAGGGAGGCTGTGAGCCCCAAGGACCCCGCGCAGGATGCAAGAAGCGACCCCGCCAAACCCAAGCAGGGGCCAAGCTCGAGAGCAGAATCGCCGCACCTGCATATAGGGCGGGATCGGGGGCCCGCATGCCCATCTCTCCAACCAGCAACCCTCATGTACGCCACCCACAGGAACCTGCAGGGGGAAAGAGCCCACCAGCCTGGGCAGGAGAGTCTGCTGGAGAGGAGGAGAGGAGTGAAAGCATGGGCAACGGCGGGGCCAGCCGACACACCAGGGCACGGCCAGGAGCCAGCAGGGAGGAAAGGCCACAGGCCAGGTACACCCACACAGCAAAGCCCAGAACACTGGCCAGGCATAGGGGGGCCCCGAGCACGGGCAAGGCCAACACCCCCTTAAGGATGCAAGGAGCGGCCAGCACCAGGAGCCGCAGGCAGTCACCCAGACAGGCACGCACTAGGCCCGAACCCACAAGAATGGGCAGGAACCAATAGGGCAGACAGGCAGTAGGCAGGACAAGCCGGGCAACAGGCAAACCAAGGCGGACACCCAACCAGGCCGAACCAGGGAGAACAGAAGCATGCAGGGCAGGAAGGCTGGATGCCCAGAGGAACGAACCAGGCTGAACCCCGCACAAAAACGAAAAGCCCAGGAGAGCAGACGCGTGCACAAGGGTACAGGCAGAAGCCCACAGCACCTGCCAGCCCCAGCACACCCCCAGCAGAGGGAAACAGGGAGCCAAGGCTGCAGGCCAGCACAGCAGTAAAGCACAGTGCAGGTAAGAAAGAAACCTGCTATGCAGTACTTACCGGGGGACAGGTCAACCCCCCCTTCCAGAGACCGTCACCCTAATCCCCTGCCCAGACACCAACCAGCAACAAGCGCTGAGCAAGCGGAAAACCAGGAGGCCCGGGAACCCACAACCTGTGGAGGAAGCCCCCCCTGCAGCACCGAGAAACAAGACAGAGACACAGGGCAGAAAGCCACGCAAAGCCCCAACCCAGCAGGCAGGGACAAGGAGTGGCACAAGCCAGCACAGAAAGGCCCCAACAGGAATCAACCAGCAGATGGAGAGATCCGAGGACGCCGGGTCACAGAGCACCAGCTACAACCCAAAGAACCCATGAGGAAACAATGAGCGTGCCAGCAGCAATTAAGGTGAGAATACCACAGAAGCGGCCCAGCAGGAACCCCAGCCAGGACCGCAGAAGCAGCCTGACCTCGCACATCCAGACCGAGCCAGACAAAGCACAAACCACATCGCCAGAGGAACCAGAAGTTGTGGGTGAATAAAAGCGGAACCGCTATGCGGTACTCACCACAAGGGCAGGAAGAGCGCACCACAAGCGCCCTGCCCCCAAGAGCTAGCCCTGGTGCGCTCCAGGACACCAGCGCCAGGCGGGGAAGAGGACTGCAGCAACTGGCCTGACACCGTCTCCCTTCAAGGCCCGCCCCTGTGCCGACACCAGGAACAGCAGGTGCGTCAGGGAGGAAAGAAGGCCAGCAGCACTCCAAAAAGCCAGGCAGCGCCCCCAGGAGCACTGCCCGTGCAGCCCCTGTACCCCCAAAACCGCCTCATCTGCACGTCTTCCAGTCCGGCCAAGCCTTAGGAAGATGCACGCTGTAACCCGGAAGAAATCCTGAGGAAGGATACCCCAGCTGCAAAGGGCCGGGGGCCCATCAACGTGACTCACAGCAAGCCCGGCAGGCCAGGAGACGCAGAACAGAACGCCGAGGACAACCCAGTAGCCCAACGAGACATCCATGGAAGAAAGTTCACAGGTAAGTAAACAAACACTTCCCATCCTGTCGGAAGACAGAGAAAAAGAACAGGCTGCATGCTGGGCTGGTACCGCTTATGTACTTCCAGCGGGAGGGAGTGGATTAGGTATCCCAGCATGCTCCTGTTCTTTTTTCTGTCGTGAAGATAGTGACCTACGCTATGTTTAGGAATGGGATGAGGACAGGAGGGACCTGGGGGTAATTAACTGCTCAGCGCCTGGGGAACATGTGTTCTTTCTATCAAGGACGCTGTCTGGGAACACCCATGCTTCTCAGACATCTGAAGTGACCTTGCCGGCAGCTTTGCGCTGTTTGACTTCAGCTTTCAGGTTTGCAATGAATACTGTGCATCCCTCACAGTGCAAGTCATTCACTGCTAGTCACCGTTAGGTAGGATTTATTTAGAATCAATCAAGTCCATTTCGTGTATCACATTGGTGGAGTTTATAATATTTACTCTTGGTTCAGTTATAATTCCTACATTTATTTTAAAATCTGCTGTAATAATTTAAATACAGTTTGCATTGGATTGGCTTCAAATAAAACCTGATAAATTAATGCTTTAGATTTATAGGCTATGCTCTATTGGCAGAAAGAATGGAGGGAATCCACATAAACCCCCTTGTGTCTGACAGGTGTTAAGTTTCAAACACAAACCTTTTCTGGGTAAGTTCAGCAGAGATTCATAGGACATTAGCTGCCCATTTCGCCCACTCTGAATGGTAAGTTGGTATACTTGTGCTTGGCTTATAGCCAAGGTAAAATTACTAGCCATGGTTAGGAATAGCCTCTGACATGGCCCATTGCTCAGGTCCTCTGGCAACTGGATGGGAAAAAAGTCCTGCCCTACAGCATCCCTGTCTTTTGTTCTGGTCTGGGCGAAAGCTACCCTACGAAATGCTGCCTTATTCTGAAAGGGACTGAAAAAATACAACTTCACTCTCAGCATGCAGAACCTGCTCTGGGTGCCCGCCCATCCAAGCATCATCTATTACACCTCCATCAACTCTTTCAACAGAGAATAACAGGTGCAGAAGCAACAAACCTGACTGGAAATCTAACCACCTCATGTGCTCAGCTTAACACAAGAAATAAAGACATTGACAGGCATGGGACCAAGAATAGGCAAAAAGAGGACTCAGATTTCAAAAGGTTTCGCTTCAGGTTGGTGTTACTTTTATAACGCAGACCCGGCGCGAAATTCTTTTCAAGATTTACATACAAAAGCAACTTGGTATTTGCGTTGGTTTGTAAGAAAAAGTTACACAAATCAACGCAAAGTGCTGCTTTGATTATTACTGCACCAAGAGAGCGTTCCATGAGTGGCATACGAGTGTTATCCTGTGTAACCACCTATGGTTTTTGACATAAAACCCTATCAACTAACAATGGTAGATGAGGTCTTGCGCCACAAATTAAAGCAACTTGAATGCAGGTGTTAAAAAGGAACATGCCCTATTTCTCTTAACTTTTCCAATTTTTTGCATGCGTGTTGCACTGTACAGTAAACATTCAAAGTAGGAAAAGTTTTAACCCCTTGCATGCTCCTATCGGCCGTTGGCCGACGGGAGCACTACCTCCCTAGTGCTGCCGCCGTCCAACGGCCGACGGAGCCCCGCCCACCCTTTAGAACACCCGTACCGCATCCGAAAAACCGCTGCGGTTAAGGCGATAAAGTTAGTCTAAGCGTAGCAATTTGTATTGGATGGGTAAATGTCCAGTTCAAAACCTGATTGTGCGCTGGCGGTAGGAAGAGGGGAGGAGAGTGCCATATCTTTGAAGATATGCCTTCTTCCTCTCACCTTGTCACCAAACGTAGAGCAGCAACTTTGGGTGCTGCGCTGCATTGTGTAAGAAGTACGTGAATCTGGGCCTAAGGGCCAAGCTTTTTGCTGCTGAGCATTATGGATCTGGAAACACATCCACTTCACACCATGCTTCCACCCTTACTCTTGCACTTAACAGAAAGAAACCAAAGACCCTTATTTCCAGAACGTTTCATTGGCCATGGATACCAATCCTCCAAGTTCTTCTGGCCCCTGGCTCTTGCTATTGTACACAAACTCAAATCTTTCACTACTGTCTCCTGACATATTACCACATGTACGAATGCAAGATTTAGTGAATTGGAATTAGCTGTAGATATCTCAATGTACTTTGTAACTCAAACATCAAATTGAATCACAGACTAAAACAGCGATTTCAGTAATTCCCAATATCAAAAATACAAGTCAGATTCTGAACATTTCATTGGAAGCCACTGATAACATCATATGCCAGAGAAAATGTTATACCAGTTCCACGCAGCTAGTCTGTAGAGTAGAGGAGAGGACAAATCATCCATGGCTTCAAAGACCTCGCAGGCACTGAGGAGAACAAGTCAGAGGCTGTGACACCTCTGGGTAAGGCATGAGTCATTGACTTGGAGTCTCAGACCACATCATGTACAGGGTAAGCTAAAAGGCTTTGGAAGGTCTGTTGACAGGCGTGCCATAAGGAGTGCACTCAAAGTGCAAACCTAACCTCCATGTGCTCATGGCCCATTACAGTCCGCCTTTGGCACGTGCTCCTATCCAAGTGACAAGTCCACTGGGGGAGCTGCAGATAGCGAATGCATCTTCAAGGGCAGCAGTGCTTGGAGCAGAAAGTGAGGAGGCTTCCAGTAGTAGCAGTGCCTCTGTGGTAGAAGGGCCTGGTGTGCATTGCACCAGGCCAGTGGTGTTGACGGAAACAGGTCTGATGTAGGTGTTCCACCTCAAGAGAAAAGTGTGAGCATGGGGAATAGAATACAATGACTGTGAGATGGACTTATTCACCTACATTGTATTCACTAATTGTTTTTTTCCACTTTCGGCTCCCAGCATTGTTGATCATGGTGTATTGGGCAGGCGTGCCCCCACTGTTCCCTTTGGGTCTTTGTTCACCAGTGAATAAACATATGTCAACCACGTGAGGTCCCCCCTCCACAGTAATTGTTGTTTACTTCTGTTCTACATGCTCCTTCCTTAGTGGATCTTGCGGTATCTTGTCTGAGAGACGGTGGTCGAGGCAGGGGGGTTCAGAAACACCCAAATCACGATTCGCTAACTTGATTCACATCTCTTTCCTGACATCAACATTGTTCAACATTTCAAAATTGGTTATGATTTTACAACATGTCTCTGGGCATACCACTTTTATGAAGACAACCAGAAACTGCCTTGTAGAAGGTCAAATGCACCTCCAACCACACATCTCTTCTGCATGTGTACCATATTGTGTCAACTTTTCATCTATGTCAGTGGAATCAGGTAGTGCACCATGATCCATGGACGTTTGGCACACACAGTGTTGGCTACAAACGGGATCTGAGAGATTAAAAAGGTGTCAGGCACGAGCAAATGTTGAATTGGTTGAATAGTGGCTGCCATGTAGAAAACAATCACCCAGTTTCTTGTTTTCCTCTTGCAAGGAGGTTGTGAAGACCAAATTGATAAAACATGTATGAATCACATGTGCCAGAATGTCAGTTTTCAGGCATTCCGTATTACACACCATGCGTTCTGTATACTGAGGAAATGATGGTTCTTTCAAGATGTGGGCCTCGTCTGCATATGTGGGTATTGTACAATCCTATGGAATAGCAGCTTGGTGGCCTGGAATTTACTTGGGGTGTTTGGAAAAATATCTGGGCATGAATTCTGGCAAACACAGAATACAGGGAATTCCTATGGGCCCTTGAAAGGGCACTGTGGTACCTGCCACCTGTCACATCTATCAAACCTTGGTATCTTTCAGATGTTAGCAAGTGTAGTGAACACATGATGTGTACATTTGAAGTGATGGCCTGGCTGCAATGTGTGTGTCTATCTAGAAAAGACTGTAGCTCTTCCATTAGGTCTAGTTCCTACTTATCCTGTACCTAAAATATAATTCCTTTCTTAGGTTAACGAGTTTGATTCTAGGTATATTTTTTCCTTCTTTTTTACCCTGCTGGGCTCTCAGAATTCAATAGAAGTCAGTCCTTCTGCGTATAGATTTGCAGCACTGTTCTCCTTTTCTAGTTTGCATCTGTTTACCACCTAGCACCAATTGATGGTAATTTGCAAATGCAATTTGTGGTTTTGCCACTGTGTTCTATTTGAGAAAGGGTGGTGAATACATTTTGGAAATCACTACTTTGTAATTGCTTATGAATAATCGTTATTGTCTGTCGATTTTGCAGATTCATTACCCTTGCATTCCACTGTGCCATTTTTGCAATTTCTCCTTTTTTGTGTTTGACACATCACTGAGGGCCAGGTGTACGACCATTTGCCTTTGCAACTCGCAAATTGCGAAAAAGTGTGAGTACAGCAGTGTAAGAGACATTGTTAGCAATTCCCAATAGGGTGTCAAAAAGCGTGGCTCATGAATATTAATGAGCCACTCGAAATTTGTGACCCCATTTGGAATGGCTGGCCCTCCCAGGTACGGTGGCCTGCTGGGCTCAGCAGATCTCCATGTCTCAGACTGCTTTTAAATAAAGCAGTTTGTTTTTTAAATGCAGCCCGTTTTCCTTAAAGGAAAATGGGATGCATTATAAAAAAATTGAAAAAATAAAACGTTTTCGTTTCATTTTTTAAGGGCAGGCAGAGGTCCCTAGGACCACTGCCTGCCCTTAAAAAATATTTTCCCATGCATTCCCAAAGAGGAAGGGGTCACCTGGGGACCCTTCCCGTTTGCAAATGCTTTACCACCTATTTGAAGTAGGTGGTAAATTGCAACTGTTTTGCGACCGCAATTGCGGTTCCAAAACAGTTATACAGAGGGCTCAGACTCGCTATTAGGATGGGACGCCCTTGAAATACCCCTTCCTAATAGCGAGTCGCATATCGTGAGTCGCAAATAAATCTCTCTCTCTCTCTCTCTCTCTTCCCCCATCGTCCCCCTCCACCCCTCCCTCCCCAGATTGTTAAAACAAAATACACAAAGAGTATTTATTCTTTGTAAACATCATACTGATTGACATCTAACTCTAGGTTTATTGGCACCAGGAGCAAGAATGGGTAAGTCTGCGTTAATCATGGAAAGCCTGCTCTGCAATCAGTATTCAAACAAGATACCTGTGAAAAGAAGAAGAAACAATGGACGCTCACTGTCTTGAAGAAGAGCCTTTACCCGCTGCTCAGTGATCATCAGGGCTAAAGCGTGTGAGCCTGAATTATAGATGTCTGCCATGGAGGAGCTTACTAGGGCTTTGTAAAGTGTGCATGCCACTGAATCAGATTCCCCCGAGGCGCTAGTCATCGCGTGGTCAAGGAGCGACTGCTGCAACTTGTTGCTTTTTATAGCTCAAATCCAGACATGACAAGCGAACAAGATAACAGTGAGGTCCTTATCAGCAAAACACTGATTCTAGGGTCACCTTAGCATTGCCGGTCTGTTTTTATATTTCTGCCTATTTGAGTGTTTATTGAGTTGATGGCATTTCTGCCAGAAACAACTTTACACAGCATCATGTGGTATAAAGAGCAAAGTCAGAATGGTGGTTGGATTTAGGGCAGTAAATGATGGTACTGAATGATTGATGGGTGGAGAGAGAGACAGTATATATAACTGGTAAATGTGTAATATGGTTTTATATTGCCATTGAGGATTTTTGTTGAAAACATAAACCACAGGATGATGGCTGAGTGGTTTAAATGTTGCCCGAATCCTGAGATGGCATTATAGGTTCATTTTACATGTTGCTTGTTACACAACTTTAATATTTCGCGTTTATTTTGGTATGATTATCATGAAACTGATTCTTTGTTTCAAGCAGCCAAATGTTCATTGGCAATAATGAGTAACTGAAATTCTGGACTATACTGTTTGTCTGTAGTAAAAGGAAGAGAAGGGGGTACAAAATATAGGGGCTGACTACGATGTCAGTCTGACGCACTGACACCGCTGCGGACCGAACCGCCCGACCATAGGTCAGCAGTTCCGACTGCAGAATTTGGATGCGACCGTCCTGTGGGCAGTCGGAAACATTATGGGGTCCATTAGGATGGCGGGCGGAAAAAGTCCGCCCGCCACCTTAACGGACATCGGGACCGCCCGCCTAAAGGGCGGGGGTCCCGACATTGGCATTAGGATGCGCCTGCCACAGTGGCAGGCGCATTCCTCAAATTAACATTGTGGCGGGCGGTGCTCACTGCACTGCCCGCCACAATGTTAATAACAAATGCACGCATTTGCATAATCAAAGCGGCAGGCACCGCGCGGTGCCTGCTGCTGCGATTATGCAAATGCAGGGGGGTACCACAGGTACCCCCCCTTGTGCCAACCCCCTTTGGCCGTCACTCTGGGGGCCCACAGGGGCCCCCCAGAGTGAACACCGCATGCATGCCGCCACGGACAGGCTTTGAAAAAGGCCTATTCTAATATGGCTGGCAGTGTCTGATAGACACCGCCACCATGTTATCCCTTTTCCGCCCCGGCCGCAAGGCGACCGGGTGGAAAACAGGCGGGCGGTGTTTCCCACCGCTGCGGTCCCCTCCGCCATCGTAATATGGCGGGGGGAATGCAGGGAAGGATGTCGGGCGGATTGCCTCCGCCAGGGTGGCGGTGGCCACCGCTACCCTGGCGGAGGAAATCCGCCCGACATCCTAATGGGCCCCTAAGTTTTCAATGGCAGCTTGTGCGGCGGGCGGTAAGGGCCAGAAGCACATGCTGCCATTGAAAAATGGATGTCTGTAAACATCCCTGCACTATGTGGCACGCGGTGCAGGGATGTTTAGGGGTGCACCATAGGTGCCTCCCAGGTCCCATAGCGGAAGTTCTGGGGCTTAGGAGGCCCTGCTAAGGGGCCCCAAAGTCACTCTTCAACAGCCTTTCCATAGCAGAAAGCTGGACGTGGAAAGGCTGTGTGAAAGTGACATGATAAACCTGACGGGTGGAGCTGAGGCTGGCTTCGCCATCATTATGGGATTATGATGCCTTTTGACGGTCCAGCGGACTCCTTGAGCCAGTTGGAAGCATAGCTTTATACTCCCGTGGGTTTCCCTCCGACCGCTGCTATTGTAATGCGGTAGTCGGAGGGAAACCATGGATGTCAGTCGGAAAACTTCCTGTCGGATAGCTTTCCACCTAAAGTCTTAATTGGGCCCATAGACATTCCTGTGTTAAAAAAACACACATTCTACATTTAGCGGGCAGACATTGTTGACGCTGCTGCCCACAAATAATAGCTAGCAACGAGTCCTTATTTCAGTTACAATGTTCAGAACATGTGATTCGACTTTTAATTAAAAAATAGGCAATGACTGAGTTCAGTGGTGGTTTTTCAAGCTGCTCCTGCAATGTTCAGTTAACTATGTGCCCTGATTGCTTTTGCAATGTTCTGATCTTCTTTAGCTTTAATAAAGAGACTGCTAATTAAACAATGAGCGTGGTGAAACTTTGCAGAGTAGGTTGGAACTGTCATTTGTGAAAGCACTGTCATGCTTACAGACTAATTAGCTAAAGGGAAAGATATATTGAATGTAGACCTTTCTTGGAATGAAATCGGTGAAATAACATCCTCTGTTTATGAAGTATAGACTTTTCAACCACTGCGTTTTGTGCAATAAAATCACCCAAATTTGCAATGTATACTAAATATGTACATGTAGGGAATATAGTATGCTATTAGAAAAAACAGCAATGGACCGCACACCGCTAGCCCCTCCTCCGGGTCGCCCCTAAGCACTCTGGTATGTGAAGTGCCTGAAGTTCGAAGAATTACTGAAAGTTCGTAAGTGGTTCACCTATGTAGGTGCAAGTAGATATTTGTTATTCCCCCCGATCTCTAGACCCGGGACATGGCTCGGGTTTTGGGATATCTTCCCTCATCAGTAGAGAAAGTCAATAGGGGTGGAAGAGAAGGCCGCCTCGTAACCGTAAGCTATTGATTACCTATGTTGACTGTGGGAAGATGCCTTAACTCACAAAAGACAAAGGGATGTAATGATAGTGCTGATGGAGTGATGTCCGACATAGTGATTGTGATATAATGACTCAACATATAGTGACATATAACTGTGATCAAGTCCATTCTAGAAATGTATGCAGATACCAGGAGTAGGATACTTGCCACCGCTTTTAAACATTCTAGAGCCTCCTCAAAGAGTCCCACACTTCTTGTAGCTTTCCACAATAGGTTATCCCACTATTTTCTGACTGGGGTTGTGTTGGCAGCCATTGTTGCAACCAAATTGAGACAATGACATCACTAATTTCTTCAAAGTTCTTATGCATTTTGTTAGGACAATATAGCCCGCATATATGCATGGATAAAGCATGTGCACATTGTTTGAATCTTTGCCATCATTTTCTGCTAGGCTTCAGTGAGCTAGAATTAAAGAAATAGCTATATTTGGGCAGGATTGGCATCTTCA
This sequence comes from Lissotriton vulgaris, assembly GCF_964263255.1. Classification (NCBI taxonomy): domain Eukaryota; kingdom Metazoa; phylum Chordata; class Amphibia; order Caudata; family Salamandridae; genus Lissotriton; species Lissotriton vulgaris. The sequence goes on along the minus strand of NC_141697.1, from coordinate 881,321,075 downwards.
GTAGGGTCATCCTAAAACTCGTACGCAAAGGCAGATTCTTCCCATTTGTTAATACTTCTGCCTTCCTAGTAGTTTATGAGACACATTGTTTTTCCATCAGTTAGGATAACTTATTGCCATGTCCGAACCTAGGCCAAAGACTTAGAAAATCTCATCCATCCGGGGTGTAGTCCTAGATCGTTTTCAGGTATATATTATAAATGTGCCTGCATTCAATCCTACTATATTACTGTACCAACTGCACTGAAACCCAACAACCCTAGAATCCTGCCTCAACCATTGTACGAACACCTGAAAATGACAGCCTTCTTTGTAAGCTTCAGGTGGTACAAAACACTGTCGCCAGGCTGGTTCTAAATGCACCACCTAGAACCCCCTCACGTCCATTGCTGGAAAAGCTGCACTGGCTGCCTATCCACCAGCGGATTAAATTTAAGATCTGCTGTACCGCCCACAAGGGCCTCCATGGTCCAGGCCCTGCATATCTAGCAGATAAGTTCATTACCTACAACCCAGTACGTAACCTCCATTCCAGCAACCAGTCCCTTCTTCAAATTCCATACATTAGAAGGGCTAGACAGGGTGGGAAAGCACTTTCCTATCTGGGTCCTGGCCTGTGGAACAAACTCCCCGACTCTCTTAGACAGTGTACCAATTATCTGTCATTTAGGAGACAGTTGAAAACATTTTTATTCCCATCGTAGCACCTCCGTTAGCTTCCCTGGCTTTTCCATCCTATCAGCTCTCCTTCTGCTTTTGGCGTGGAGATACTCCTTCGTGAGTCGATTCCAGCGCGGTACAAACCCATAAATAAATAAATAAATAAAAGTGAAGATGGATGGGATTGGGGTTTGATGCGTATGTAGCAGCCTGGCTGTCGGGCAACATTGCAGTGTAACTAGGCTGTCCCTGATAACACTGATTTTCATGGAGACGTACAAGCAAATGTATTGACCGATCAGAATAGGAAATTGGTAATTGAGTGCAGTGGAGAGATTAGGTTATTGATATGTAAGCCAGGCTTCGAATGTGAAGCTGGTCTGAGGTGAGAAAGGTTTAGAATTATGAGAATTTGTCATTGACAAGCTTGTTCATAAGTATCTTGAAGCATTGTTTGGATGCAGCAAGGTTTGTAGTAGTCTTGTTTTTTGCTTCACTTGCACAAAAGCCCTCTCATCTTAATGTTACTATTGTGAACACTAGGTGAAAAAAAACAATATGCAGAAAGTAAGTTGGGGCAGGCCATTGTGATTTTGGTAGAGGAACACTCTGAGAAATTCTTTAGAGTATTTCCAGTAACATGACTAGAATACCAGACAACACCTTAACATCACAAATCAATAGATAAACTGCTCTATATGCCTTACACTTTATTGTGTCTTTATCAGATTGCAATATAAGGTAGATTCATGCTTCACTTAATGTGTTTGGAGACTTGTTTCCCCACATAAATCAAGTGAAAAGGTCATGCAGTAAAGGCATTTAAAAAAATAAAAATGAGTTTTATACATCTCAACAGGCAATCAATCAAGGCTGGCTGTTCCCCCTTCTTGAGTCTTGTGATGGTATTTTAATACCCTCACAAGGGTTTGGAGTATCTGACGTCACTGGGTGGTCCAGCAACAGCCTAGGCAACTTCACTCACACTACCGAAAACCTTTTTTGGGACAGGCATGCAGAGGATGTTGCCTAGAGGCTGTATATGACAATAGGCAACATGACAGACTAAACTGTGGTAGGAGGATAAAGGTAAGGCAAATGAAAGAAGGGCAAAGGAGAGAACCGTAGGACTGAGGCAGAGTGACAGAGAGGCATGTAGACCAGACAGAGACAGAGCAAAGAGAGAAAAAGATGGGGGAAAGTCTGGGCCCAACTAAAGGAGCGTCTGACTGCAAAGAAAGTGAAACAGTCGTACATCTAAGTGTAGAGGTTTAGGACCCATTTTTGCTCACACTGTGGTTGAAGCAGATGCACAGTACATGTTGTGAAGAGGCCATATAGTCTCAAGCATGTGTCAGGATGTAGGGCTGGAGACATTACTTACTGCTTGATACTGGAGGGTTCAGGGAAAAAATTTCAATGTTGAATATATAGACGTAAAAAATATTGATGCAAAACATAAAATCTAAATAAAAAAACATTCTATTATAAATTAAAACATTAAACTATTTAAAAAACTTCAAACTTAAATTTCCCACTCCATTGAGTGCAACTGTATGGAAAGTGTTGGATAGCGGGGGGGGGGGGTAAAAGTTAGTATCCCCACTACAGTGAGTGCAACAGTAGGGAAAGTGTTGGATAGAGGAGGGGTAAAAATTACTATTCCCACTCCATTGAGTGCAACAGTAGGAAAAGTGTTGGATTGCAGAGGAGTAACAATTAATATTTTCACTCTTGTCAGTTCAAAATTAAAAACAAACAACATTTTAACAATATCAAAAATATATAAATTAATAAATATAAAAAATATGTTAAAAATTCAATTACAAATATATTTAATATTACCTTTTCTAAAAAAAATCATAATGTTAAATACATATACAAATACCTACAAATATTATATTAAATAAAAAATAACTTCCAAACAAATAAATATTTTTAAATAAAATTTATTTAGAAACAAAACCAATAATTATTACATACATTTACTTTTTTATTTCTATAACACCACAAAATTCACAACCCACATCTAAATAAAAATAAAAATGTACTTCCTCAGGTAACAACATTAATTACCAGTTAAAGAAATATTATTAACTAAAAAACAAATTAAAACTCATAAAAAATGATTTAACTTTCCACACTTTACCTCTATAATCGCCACAACCCACAACTAAAATTAAACTGTAAAAATAATTATTACACTATTAAACCTTTTTTTAATTAAAAAACAAAACATATTTAACAGCTAATTATAAAAGAAGTGTCATCAATTTACTCCCCACACTGTACCCCTCTAGCAATAAAACCCATACCAAAAAAATTAACAAATACCCTAATTAAATATAAACTAATTAAGTAATATTAATGATTAACTAATTTTTAATTAATTAAACAAAAACTACTTCCTACCCTTTACCCCTATAAACCCCACAATCCACACATAAAATTAATTACACGAATTATATATTTAATTTTTCTTTAAATAATTAATTACCAACTAATTATTAATTAATTAAACATAAATTACTTCCCACCCTTTACTCCTATAAACCCCACAACCCGCACCTAAAATTAATTACACAATTTCCGTAATTAATTTTTAATCAATTAATTAATATTAGTTAATAACTAATTTTTCAATAATTAAAAATAAATTACTCCCCACTCTTTACCCCATAAACACCACAATCCACACCTAAAGAAATCACACAATTACCATAATTAATTAGTTAATATAAATTAGGAACTAATTATTAATTAATTAAACATAATTAGTTCCCACCCTTTACCCCTATAAACCCGACAACTAACACCTAAAATTAATAAAACTATTTCCATAATTAATTTCAATCAATTAATTAATATAAATTACCAGCTAATTATTAATCATTAAAAAATAAATTCCTTCCCACCCTTTACCCCATAAACATCACAACACACACCTAAATAATTTTCAATCAAATAATTGATATAAATGAACACCTAATTATTAATTAATTAAACATAAATTACTTCCCACCTTTACCCCTATAAACCCCACAACCCACAACCTATCATTAATAAAACTGTTTCCATAATTAATTATCAATTAAATAATTAATATTAACAACCAATTAATTACCCAAAAATTACTTCCCACAATTAACGCTATAAAATCTAAATAAAAATTAAAAAAAAATAATCATTAATGTATTATAATTACATTTCTTCCCACCCTATTCCCCTAAAAACCCACAACCTGCTACGGAACTAAAAAATGCAAAATTTAATTAGAATAAAATTCATAACTTCTATAAATGTAACACATATATAAAAAATAAACAATACATCACATACATTTAAAATATAAATTATAATACATATCACTAATAAAAAAATCGATATTTTAAACAACTACATTTTTGCAAACAATATTAATGACTTCTATATTTTTTTAAACGATATTTGTTACCTTAAATTCGATATTCTTGACCGCGATATTCTTGCTGTCGATATTACAGAAATGACGATATATCCAACTCAATATTGTGTCTCAGCACCATACTGGAGGGGACCTAAACTTCAAACCCACCCACGCTGAGTTTCTTCCGGGGAATGAAAAACTGTCAGTCATTGTGGAATGTCAGTGCTTTTTGGACTTAGGCTATAGGCTGCTGGACAATGAGCTACATTGCAGTGTTCTGACAATGAACTACAATTCACAAAAGGCCATGAATTCCTATGTATTCTTGTGAAAACTGTGTCTATCTTTAATATCTGGGTATAACTTTCCTTGTGGCCCATGACGTCTTCGCTAAGTAATTGTGATGCAATGTTGCTGAATGCATGACCTTGCTAATTTCATTTTATATCTCCTTGTCGAGGCACATTGTCTTCATATTGATTTGTATTGAAGGACTTAAGAATACAGAGAAGTATTCAGTAAGTTGTGTTGTCGATACAAACAAATTGCTCTGGTCTGTTTCCAAGATCATTTCACGCAGGATGTTCCTTTCTTTCTGTCCAGCAATATAAGCTTTTAGAGTCTGGTTTGGTTTATTCCACCCTTGTACTTTTAAACTTACCTACAAGGACAAAGCGGAAACGTTTAATACTCCCTCTGATCTGAGAGGGTTCCTGCAGGCAAACTCTTCCTCTTTCATGGAGATTGCTGGGTCTTCTGCTTGATGTGTTGTATTATTGTTTCCTTTCACATAACTTCTCCTCTCATTTTCATTTGTTTTTAGGTATGATTTATTTTGTCTAGTTGTTATCACTCTTTCATCCTATGATTGGGCCTGCATGCTGCATGGTGTCCCATCCCGGTCATCCTTGTGATGTGTCGCACCCACCCCCACACTGATGTTCTAATCTGCACAGGTACGTTTTACGGTCAACATTTTCGTAGTTAGTACTGTCTTTTTTTTCTCTTCCTTTTTGCTCCCTCCCTCGCTTTCCTTTTCTTTTATTCCTCTAATCTACCTACTTCCTTCCCTTACTTCCTTCTCTTTCTTCCAAATACCTTTATCCTTCTTTTTCATTATTATTCATAGTTCTGCTTTATATTTTCAGTCAGTTAAATATACAACTGTTTAATAATAAGAGTTATAACTTGGAATGTTAATGGTTTAAATCATCCTATTAAGAGACAGAGAGTTCTTTCTTATGTGGCAAAGTATAAACTGGAATTAGTACTTCTACAAGAGACCCATCTTACAGACTCGGAAGCACAAAAATTACAATGCTCCTGGGTTGGTAAGGTCCTTGTTTCTCTCACACAAACTAAAAGAACAGCAATGTAATCCTCTGTAATAAACATCTTGCCACTTATATCCTTCCACAGGACAATGATGGATGGATTGTTACGGAATTGTCTGTTATCAAAATTCCTGGTACTGTTTTCAATGTTTATGCGCCAACTCCGAATGACTTTTGTTCTGGGCTGATCTTGAAAAAACATGTCTCTAGGTCAGTGAAGACTACTTTGCTCTAGGTGGAGATTGCAATTAAATTTGTGATCCATTTCTTGATGGACAATCCACTGTTAAATGTATCCCCCATAGAATGCATAAGCAGTTTTGTTCCTCTTCTCTCACAGAGCTTTGGCTGATACTTGGAGATTAGCTCACTCCCGTCAGAACAAGAATACACCTTTTTTCTCCCTTGCACATAATTCCCTTACTAGATTAGACCATATATTTCTGAGCAAATCCGTGTTTTGCACTCTCATTATAGCAGAGATTTAACTCATTATATTTCCGACTATGCATCAGTCATAGCAGACTTTGACTTATTTCTCCTATTACCACCCTCTAATCGATGAAAGTTTAACTACTCTTTGCTCTTGGACACCTCTTTCTCTTCTGCATTTACCACTTTTACAGGTAAATCTTTCTCCAGACATCAGAAACCGTCAGAATATACTCAACTCCTCTGGGATTATTTCAAAGCCACAACATGGGGTTTTACTATTGATTATGTTGCCTAAAAAGAAAGCTTTCCCTGCCCAAAATACTACCTTACTTTCTGAAATAAAGAAGATAGAAGATCAGTATTACACTTCTTAATCTCATGACATTCTGAACAAACTACTAGCTGCCAAAATACAGTTCAATAAAATCTCTTCTGACAATCCTTCTGTTTTTTTAAAAGCACTTCTAGATATTATGTAGGTTGTAATAAAGTGGGATAACTCCTAACAAACTATCTTAATTTAGGAAGGAGTGGCATAAAATTAAATCATTGCAATCTTCCACAGGCACTTCTATCTATTAAGACTCCGATATTCTCGAAGAATTTGTACATTTTATCAATCACTTCATACCCCTGATATTCACCCAGATTACTCTACAACTGAGTCTTTCTTTTCTTTGCTTCCCAAACCGCCTCATTCTAAGTTATATTTCTCCATTCTAGATTAGGATATTTCTCTCTTGAAGTCAGTAATGCTTTATACTCATTACAAAAAGGAAAGATGCCTGGTCTTTACCGTTTTATTTTCAAATATTATTCCTATTTTATTCTATTTAACTACTTAAATTACTTGCCCTATTCTTGGACCTCTCTACCATTCGCTATTACAATGGTACATTTTTTGAAACCACGATGTGCCTCATTCCTATATCTGGCAAGGATCTACCCTTATGCAAAAACTACAGGCCCATCTACCTGGTCAATGTTGACTATAAGATTTTTGCCAAGCTTCTTGCTTTCAGCATTGAATCCTTTCAATTCAGATTCAGTTGATCGTCCCAGAGCAGGCAGGCTTGATCAAAGGGCTCATGGATAACCCTGGGAGGAACACTACCCTACGCTTGCTGAATGTGCGTAGTTTGCACAACTACGCGCTATGTGTATTGCACGTAGCACAGTGCAAAAACACGTAGCATAGCGGGCATTTTTTGCTTGCTCGCGGTCCTCAGTGTCAAGTTGGTGACCACGAGAGAGCAAAATCATCTTCCCGGTGAGACTTTTTTTGCATTCGCAATCAGCAACATCAAGTTGCTGATCGCGAGAGTGGAAAATAAACCTCCCGACGAGATTCTCAACACAGGGAGGTCAGGTTTCTCATTGTGAGTGGTTGCGTATGCTCGAGACCGCCCACAATGAGAACCTACCAGTCCACTTTGAGAAAGCTGCTGCTCGAGTACAAATCTACTTGAGCAGCAGAAAACAACCACTTGCACTGTGCAAGATGCCATTTGCAATGTTTGCAGGGCGGACAAGCATCCGGCACTGTGCAATCAGTGCAACAGGATTTTACCTACCTCACTACGCAGCTCGTATAGCAACGTGTAGCTTGCGTTGTGCGAAGTGCACTTCGCGTAGCTACGCGTAGCTCTACTACGCGTACTACGCCCAAGGTTACTCATGGACTCTGACAATACTAGGCTCTTTTTAAAATTTCTAAGTAAAGCACCAAACTTGAATCCTCTTGCAGCTATCACCATTGGGGCCAAAGAAGCTTTCAACCACCTTCATTGGTCCTTCATGTCTAAGGCCTTGCAATGGCATGGTGTTACGCCAATCATTATTTCTTTAATCACCACTCTTTATTCATCCCCATTGGCCTCAGTCCTAGTCAACAGTAAATTATCACATTTATTTTTCTCTTCATAGAGGTATACAACAAGTTTGCCCCTTCTCTCCCTTACTGTTCATTCTTGCCCCTGACCCATTTCTTACAAAAATTGAACTAAATCCTTCAAATTCAGGGTTTTGCTCTGGTACACTCCATCTCGAAACTGCAGCTGGTGACATTTTCTATCTATTTCTGGCCCTGAGGCCTCATTAACTCTCCTCTCTCCGGATATTCTCGCTTTCTCCCAAGTTTCTGGTGTAAAATTAATCTTGATAAGATTGAAATCCTTCCTATAAATAAATTCTGTAACAAACACTCATTCTCCTCCTCTGGATTTTCTTGGAGTTCAACTAAAATTAAATATCTAGGTATATGGTTCTCTAATTCTGTGTGAGCCTCTGTTTCTCGAAAACTTAAAGCACTTCTGCTCTGTATCAAATCTTTACTAGCTTCTTGGTCACCCCTATTTCTTTCTTGTTGGGGTAGACTTGGTTCAATTAAGATGATGATTTTACCTCTAATTCTTTACGCCCTATAAACGACTCCTGCTAATATTTTCCAACTCGTTTTTAAGAAAATTGACTCTTAATTAGCAACATTTTTATGGAACAAAAAGAAACCTTGTATCTCCTTATCAGAAACACTTTAAAAATGAATCAACCCTGATTTCTCAACGCCAACATGTTTCAGCCCACAACAAGAGTCCAACAGAGTTTTGGGCCTTCATCAGGGCTAAAGTATGTATCCCTGTCTAGCTACGCATGCATTCCATTCACATACATGAGGCCTAAGGCTCTCACCTGAGTCAGTATTCTGTCAGTTGAGGGTACCCAGGAAACAAACAAAAAAGGCATGTGAACAGGAAAGAGAAGGCCAAAAATGGATTTAGGTACCTGTTCTGAAAAATATGGGTTAAGGATCTGCCAAACTGTAAATTCAGAGGACATATTGGTATTCAACTATCAATGTAGATTTAGGGTGCTGAAGGGTACCTGTCCTGGTTGTGAACACCTCCATACCCATACTGTGCAAGAGATCAAATATCCTTAGCATTTGGTAAATTACCTGCCCCCCCCTGGTGTGTGTGTGTGTGTGGTAGGTCAGATACTGCATGCATAAAAAGTTGTTAATCAAAAACAGTTCTGTATATTCAAAATTCAGTTGTCTCATGCATTGCACATGCATCGTATTCTTGGTGTTTGGTGGACCATTCACACACACAGATAGTTCTTACCCTGTTATAAGGTTGTTCATGGGTCATGCATGTTTGGTGCCAGATGCCATCCTATAGTCAGACTCCTACCAAAGGAAGGAATACATATCATGCTGTTAGGTTTCAAGATCACATTCTTATGCATTATTGATATCTGTAAAGGTCTCTCAGTCAGAAATTTACTGAGTTTATTTAAAAGGCAGCCAATGCAATTGTCTAGAGTGTGGGGCTCTTATCTCTCCCTTTTAAAACAATGTTATTCAGAAATTACACCAATTAACTCTCAGTGATTTTGCCCGCAGCTAATGTCAGTCTTTCTTAGAAATTTCAACAATTCACTCGCACTGGTGTTACTCCCAGCCCATCTAAGTGTGTTAAGGAAAATCAGGGGATTTTCAAGCAATCCAAAGATCCAACCATGGGACATTTTATACTGTGTAGGGCACGGGAGTCTGTTTCTCTCGCTGTGCACATTATGCTCACTCGGAGTTTGGTTAATCAAATCCATGAAAAACCCCATACACATTGCTGACTACTGTTGTGAATAAAGCTTCTGCCAAGGATAAATATACCAGCTCCCTTGCAAGGGTTCAATCAGTTTGCTCACTAAAAAACCTGCACATATTTTAAGCATCCTATATTTCAAAGCTCCCACCCAGGACTTAATCGTATATTTAAGAACTACACACATGGGTAATGTAGCAGGATTAAATCTTTTATTTATTTATTTATTTATTTTTTATAAGTTTTTTATTGCAAGCAAGTCAGATCATGAAATTATTTCATACATACAAACAAAAATAAAAATATAACACGTTTCGATGCAAGCTTAGAATCATCAATAGTTTCATACATAAATAATATAAATATTAATACATATTACGCCGTTTCCCCCTGGATCCACTGTTGAACTGGCGCCCACATTTTCCTTCCTGCATGTCTTTTTTTCCGCCCTTTTGGTGCATAAATAGCATGTTCCAAATTGTACATAGCTAGCAAGCGAGCCCTCCAAGTAGAAAAGGATGGAGGATCTTGGCTAATCCATTCTTGAGTAATACAAGCACGCAAGACAGACATAGCAATAAATATCAGCTTTTTATTATCATCTCCAGTTATCGCAGAGGACACCCCTATCAATACTGATTCTGCCGTTAAATTTACTGAGATTCCCAATAATACAAAAAGAAAATATTGAATTTCAGAGAGTAGTAATGTTAGTTGTGGACAACCAAAAAACATGTGCACTGCATTCGCAGCATCCAATGCACATCTATTGCATGATGTTCCTTTAGCCGCTCACCACTTAGAAACTTTTGCTGGGGTGTAATAGAGATCAAAAAGAACCATGTAGTGCTGTGTGCGAGATCTGCTGGTCAATAAAATGGAATTAGCCAAGAAAATGGAGTCTTCAATCAATACATTATCCACACCAAGCTTCTCATCCCATCTCTCTTTTACAGATAATAAATCATCTGAATACGATGATATCAACAGATTATAGAGAAAACCAATCTTTCTTTTAGCATATAGACTATCAATCAATGGGATTTTCTGAAGACCAAGACGTTCCTGTGGGGATAATGTTTTAAGAAAGCTATGCAGCTGTAGATATTTATAATAATCTAAATTGGTAAGATTAAACTTGAATTGAAGCTCCGAAAAGGGTATCATATCATTATTCTGCCATAGATCTCCAATGCAGTTAATACCCCGATTACGCCATTTTATCATGATATGATCTCTAAAAATAGAAGGAAGAATATGTTGAGACGTCAAAGGTGTATAACTCACGATTTTAGGCATCCCCAGATGTCGCCTAATTATCTTCCAAGCCCGATATGCTGCTATTATAATCTTGAATTTCGGTTTTTTATAGTAGCTGGGTTCTACATTTTTGAGCAAACATCCACGGGCCTCAACCCCTAGAGCGAATTCATATATAGAGGGGGAATGTGCCTCTGACATTGGTGCTTTAGTGCCTAAAATTAGAGGATTAATAAATTGCAATACAGATGCTAAATAGTAAAACAAAAAATGTGGAACACCCCATCCTCCTCTAGCCTTCGGGAGATTTTTTTTTTTATATATATTGATTTCTATATATTGATGTTTTTCTATGTGAACTGAACCGAGAGGAAGATATAACGCCAGTGGAGGTTGCGGGCATCTATTATAGAGCACTGGCCTACGCAGATGATGTGGTGTTGGTTACAACAGACATCTCAAAGGCACTGCCAAAGATCGAGGAGCTTGCTTCTCATTTCTGGGCTTTCTCAGGATATAAACTCAATCTCTCGAAGACTCAAACGCTATATGTCGGGCAGAACCCACCGCTACATCTTAATTTAGTACCTACTGCCACATATCTGGGAATTAAGATTACAACCCCAGTGTCCGATATCCCAAAACTTAACTTTGACCCTATTCTTAAAAAGGCTAACTCTACACTGGAACGAATTGATCATTTACACCTGTCTATTCATGGAAGGAACAATGTATTAAAAATGATAATATTGCCTAGACTATTATATCTATTTAGAACTGTGCCTTTAGAATTCCCTCTAGACTTCTTTAAACAACTTGAGAGGATGGTGGGGAGATTTTTATGGGGTTATAAACGCCATCGTAGAGCCTATAGGATTGAATATTAGCGGTATTTTATTACAATATTTCAAAAGCACCCGCCCTGGTATCATATTTTGTCAGCCTTACTAGTGAAAGTTTCTGAATGTCTGCAAGCTGATTGAGTCCGATATGTGGGACTGTATGTATTCTTCAACATGTTAATCTAGATAGTGCAGAGTACTCACTACGTCAAGGTAGGGGCACCGCCAGTGCACCTACGTGTCATTGCTGCTCAGACCCCCACTGAATGCTGCTGTGTTTGGAGCGTTCGGTTTTGAGTAGGTCTAAGTCGCAGGATCACTTGAGGGCAGGCACTGGTCCTCATGACCTTTGGGATTATGGGAGATGAAGTCCTAACTTGCTCTCCTCAGGATTTGCTTCGAAGGTTAATCCTTCGAATTGATGGGCTTGTGTAGTAAGAAACATTCGTCAGTGTCAAGAAACAGATTTTTTTTTAAACAGGTGTGATTTTGGGCTATTTGTTACACTACTCTTCTACCTATTTTCTAGAGTAGGTTTCCTTTTGCACTAACAGTTTATTTTACTGTGCGATAGAAACCTGGTTCAGTGAAATCCGTTTGGGGCGTGTCTTATTATCTGCTGTGTCTTATAGGCTGTTATATAGTCCTACTGGTTTCCCATTAGTTTCTCTTCACATTTATGGTGTATTTTACTGTGCACTAAAGATGTGGTTTACTAAATACTGCTTGAGCTATGTCTTATTTGCAGATGTATTACACATTGGTAAATAATTATTGAACCATTTAGACCACTACATTCAGTCTATGTTTTCGTTGTTCTGGCGGCTAACAGTCCCACATTTGGTTTGGTGCCGGGCTTAACGGGGACGCTACTTCCCAAGACTGAACATTCATCCCTTGATATATTGTAAGTTGTACGGAAGTTGATGCAGTGCTTTCAAAGTGCCCTGACCGGTAGCCCTTAGCTGGGTGTTAATTGTGTCAATTGGATATCCCCTTTAAGTCCCATTGATGTACTACACAACCCATAGGCCTATCTCTGTTTGTATCGCAATAGTTGGTGTTCTATTGCCAATGGAGACAGTTTCTCAATGACAAACCAAGTGAAATCGTTTTCTTAGTGGGCTGTGGACACAAAGTATTGCAACAATGTACTGTTTTTTTTCTGCATCGAAAGGTCCTTTTGTGTTCATTGAGGCGAATCTTAACTTTTCTGGTGGTCATGCCCACATATTTTAGTCCACATTTGCACATCACAATGTACACCACATTAGAGCTATCGCAATTCGTGTGCTTCTTTATTACACAAGGTGTCTGTAAACCTAGGTCTATGTCTTTGGGTGCCTTTGTGAGGGGACAGACATTGCATTTTCCGAATGGGTAGTGGCCCGTTCGGCTGGGAAAATTTCACATGGCGTGTAACATTTGGCCTGTGGTATTCTTCTGCCTTGGCCTTGTATGAATCAACAGGACTATTGATGACCCCCCCTCTTAAAGGCAAACATTGGTCGTGCAAAATCCAGAGAAGCAGATGTCAGGGTTTCCAGTGTTTCAGGATCAATTTTTATATTGGTTTTGAATGTGTACCAAAAGTAGTGACACACACTAAACGATCATTGCAAGGTTGTTCAAAGGTTTGCAAGAGAGAAAGTCCCTATGATTATTTCTTGCTCTTTTTTTCATCTGATGTGGTGGGAAAACATTAGCCTCTACTACAATATTGCCAAATTCTCGATTACTTCAGATTTTATCAACCCTTCCCAAGCCATCACTTATTCATCCCTCAATCCTGCACCACATTCTCAACCCAAGTACAGTATAGAACTCTTATGGAAAATCAATCAATCAATCAATCAAGAAATTTGTACAGCGCGCTACTCACCCGGAGGGTCTCAAGGCACTTGGGGGAGGGGGGGTCCGCTACTGCTCGAACAGCCAGGTCTTGAGTTGCTTGGGGATGGATGGGGAGGGAGTTCCAAGTCTTGCCTGCCAGGTAGGAGAAGGATCTTCCTCCCATGGTGGCTCTTCGAATTCGTGGAACGGCGGCGAGGGCGTGGCTGGTCGATCGTAGCTGGCGGGTTGGAGTGTAGAAGGTCAGGCGGTTGTTGAGGTACCTGGGGCCCAGGTCGTGGAGGGTCTTGTGTGCGTGAGTGAGGAGTGGGAACGTCATTCTCTTGCTGACGGGGAGCCAGTGCAGGTCTCTCAAGGGGCCGGAGATGTGGCTGTGTCGGGGGATGTCCAGGATGAGTCGAGCGGAGGCGTTCTGGATGCGTTGGAGTCTCTTCTGCAGTTTGGCTGTGATTCCGGTGTAGAGGGTGTTTCCGTAGTCCAGTCGGCTGGTGACGAGTGCCTGGGTGACCGTCTTCCTGGTTTCGGTGGGGATCCATCGGAAGATCTTTCGGATCATGCGTAGGATGTTGAAGCATGATGATGAGACGGCGTTGACTTGTCTGGTCATCGAGAGGGAGGAGTCCAGGATGAAGCCCAGGTTGCGTGCGTGGTCCGTTGGTTTGGGTGCGCTGCCGAGGGCAGGGGGCCACCAGGAGTCATCCCAGGCAGTGGGTGAAGATCCAAGGATGAGGACTTCCGTCTTGTCTGAGTTCAGTTTCAGGCGGCTGTTTATCATCCACTCAGCTACGTCTTTCATCCCTTCGTGTAGGTTGCTTCTGGCGGTGGCTGGGTCGTTGGTGAGGGACAGGATCAGCTGGGTGTCATCAGCGTAGGAGATGATGTTGAGGTTGTGTTGGCGTGCGATGGCTACGAGGGGGCTCATGTAGACATTGAAGAGGGTGGGGCTGAGTATGATCCTTGTGGTACTCCGCAGATGATTTCGGTGGCCTCGGATCTGAACGGGGGGAGGCGGACTCTCTGGGTTCTTCCGGCGAGAAATGAGATGATCTACTCCAGTGCCTTCCCTTGGATTCCGATGTTGCTGAGGCGTTGGACTAGGGTGCGGTGGCAGACCATATCGAACGCTGCGTAGAGGTCCAGGAGGATGAGGGCCGCTGTTTCCCCGTTGTCAAGCAGGGCTCGGATGTCGTCAGTGCCTGCGATGAGGGCGGTCTTGGTGATGTGGTTGGCTCGGAAGCCTGACTGCGACTGGTCGAGGGATCCGTTCTTCTCGAGGAAGGCGGCAAGCTGTCTGTTGACGGTCTTCTCGATTACTTTGGCAGGAAACTGAGTTGCGTTGCTCCTGGCTGTTCTCTCTGGAAATAATTATGGCCCATACTTGATAAAACATCTCGAACTGCAACTCTTCTTCAAATACTATACTTCATTTACAGTAGACTCCATTTCATCCCACTTTCATTCTCCAATTTCTCCCATACCCCCAATGCCCCGTGCTGATCCTGTTCCAATTTGCATAGCGATCATGCCCTTCAACTTCATGTTTTGGGCATGACGTCTGGAGACGAATTAACTGCATTTTCATATTTCAACTTCATTCAATGTTATCTCAAACTTTTTGTTACCTTTCTCACCATGATAAAACATTTCTTGTTCTATTATTTGCTATTGCCTATCAACAAATCACTGCAAATTGGAAACGCACATCAATTATACCCATTAAAGTATGGCGGTATGCTGTCTGCTATCATCATTGTCTTGATAGAGCCTTTACAATTTCCACACTTGGACTCTGTAACAGAGAACTTATATGACTATCTATTACACCATATCTAAACACAGTTAGTACTCTATCTATTACTCATCCTGCTTCAGCTCCCTCCTCGTTCTAAACCTTCTTGAACTTTTAACACCCGAACTCTTTTTCCCAACATGTTGTTTTCTTTCCTTCAAGTATTCAAATTAATTACCTACCTTTTCTTTTCTTTTGTTTCTATACCTTCACTAACCAACCACACAGTCTCCAATATCAACCACTCACATATATGTTTCCCCGCCCCCCCACTAAAAAGACAAAATTTAGTCAACATTCTTTGTTATGTATTTTAGTTTCATTTGCTTCTCTTTATTATCAATGCAATTTTTCATAATTTTCAAATGTGTAATTCCACAGTTCATGCATATATTTATATGGCCTCTGTTGGTGTATGTTCTGACCCTTAAGTTTTGTTCCTAATACCCTTGACTTTGCTCAGCTGGACTTCACCATCAATCTCTCACAAGTTGGGACTTTGAAAAATGTTGTCCTTCCCGATTTCTGCAGGGATGGAACCAACTGCCCAAGTCAATCCAATCAGGCATGACCTTGGTGGAAGAAAATGTGCAGTTGGTCCCTCCTGGAGATTTTTGCAGCTCCAGAAACTTTGCTAGTGGCCCCTTGCAGCAAGAATATCTAACTTTGTCATGACCTTCCCAGATACAGCCTGCAGCCTTGACTCACTGAAGGGATCTGAGCTCCAAAAAGAGATTACGCCCAAAGAAAGTAGGACAAGCAAAGTATCCATAAAGCTGGAGCACTTCTCTGGGTCTGAAATTTAAAGTTTTCTTTGCTCTAACATATTTTCACTGAAACCAATGGCTTCAGCTGGAATTTGTCCAACAACTTTCTGACTTTGAGAGGACTTCCAATGGATACATACTCCCACCTTGCCTTTTGGGAAGATTTTCATTTCAATTTCATTGTCAAAGTCATTAGGCAACATTTGTGACCAGGAAGAACTTGCTTGGTGCAACGGACAAGTACTCCATTGCCATGGGCCTGATATTCGCAACTGCCACATGATAACATCGCCCTCTGTTGGCTCTATACTTTTTCTTGACACGTTGTCTCTTAAATCCTATTTATATTTGTCATGTTAAAGTCATTTTGTTTATTAAATGTTCACCTATTTTCTAAATTGGAGTGGGATTTTTATTGTTTTGTGTTTTTGAAATGTTTATTATTTTAGTACAACTTGCTGACAGACCCATCTGACAAACTTTCAAAGCATTTACAAGAACCATCCTGCCGCATTCCTTTAAATGCAAGAGATGTCCACTAAGCTGGTGAACATCTCTAAATTTGAGGTGCAGAGTACTCCCGTAAAGGCAGAAGTAAAGTACTCCGCAAATGCAACAGTACTTAGTCCATCCTCCAAAGTCTAAATCAGACCCTTTCTTAATTGTGGTGGGCTACCTTCCATCCCAATGAATAATCCACTTTCTCATACACATGACTTCACAGGAATCTGATAGCTTCAAGTGACAAAGGAAATCAAAATTCAAATCTGTGTTCAGAGTTTGGTGAGCTTCCAAAAGAAGTTGAGACAGGAAACCAGAAATTGTATTCATTAGTTACTATAGCAGCATGAATTGAAGGGCTCAGAAAAAAAGCATGCAAATGTAACGCCTAAAGGGATAACAGCCATGACTAAGGGCCACATGTATCATAGTGCCGTTTTGCGATTTCTAAATAGCGATTTTTAAGGAATCGCTATTTAGAAATCGCAAAACGGTATGTATGTAAAAAATCACATTTTTTTTGCGATTCCTTAATCTTCCTTATTTGTGAATTCGCAAGTTGCGAATTCGCAAATAAGGAATAATTTCCCATGCATTCCTATGGGCCAGGAGGCCCATAGGAATGATTGTGAAATGCATTTCATTTTGCGATTCGCAATTTGCTAATCGCAAAATGAGATTGATTTCAAGGGTGCAGGGGTGTCTCAAGGACACCCTGCTGCACCCCTGAAATCGATTCAGAAAAGGGGGTGGTGATGAACAGAGTGTCTGAATTAAGCAGACCACTCTTACCCAATCCAAAGATCAGGGCTTGATCCATCACCGTTATTTATCTCACTGCACCATCCCAGCTCAGAACCTGGCTATATGCAAATCAGTCTGTCCCTGGCCCAGTGCATCATGGGAACAGGGCAGACTAAACTACCAAGCCAATTCTTTACCAGAAAGGAGACAAGCTACCGGGGACCGGTTTCTGGCATTTCAGCCGTCTTCGGCCCGGCTTGCTTGAATCCTGATGGTGCAGTGAGAAAGGGTCTCATGTCTGAGTATACCCTGCCACACCTATAGTGGCCAAAAACGATTCAGAAAAGGGGGTGGTGATGAACAGAGTGTCTGAATTAAGCAGAAGATCGCGCAACAGGAATAATCACCTGTTTTCAATTACTCCTAATATCGCGCTAGAACGCCCAATAAAAGAGGACAGACAGCAATGGGAAATAGTCCATGAGGAAGCTGTATCCGGAATAAGGCGACAGGGAGGCCGATACCCAGCGGAAAGGTAAGAACTGCCCCGCAACCGCATTTCGGAATTCCAGGCTAGAGAGCCAAGGAGCTAAGCTAGGATAAGGGTGGGACATATGGTTAGTACGTTTCCCCTTGGGGTATTGGTGCAATGCAGTGTAATATATATAAAAAATGCCTGAAACATATTCCTGTATAACGGTAGTTTCGACAAAGGCGGAAACATTGATAGCATTCGGGTGTTTGGAAGTAATGGTCCACACCAAGCGGAGACGTAGAGCTGGCTCGAACTATAGCTCGTCCTAAATGCAAAACAATAGTTAGTTAGCAGGAAATAGGAAAGATTGCAGAACAGTCGTATTTTACGAAAAAATCCTCTAACAAGGTTTTATGCTGTTCCTAAATGACTCGGCGGTGATTTTCCCCCCCCCCTTTTTGATCTACAAAAACAGCCGCAAAGAGAATGAATGATAATGCGCCAGGATTGTAATGTAAGGCTAATGGCCCATAAGGCAACTGCCCCCACCGCAAGGGTAATCGCAATACGGTAAAAATGATCAGCTTTTCCTCAAAAAAACGGGATAATATTTACTACTGCTGCAAATTAGGCTAGAGAGACGAGGGGAATTAATAATACATTTCTGACTTGTCCTCTCTTTGGTGCAGATAATACAAACAGTTCCATTCCAAAAGCCTACAAGGGAAGGAATCAATAACAAGCGGGTAGAAGGAAACAAAAAGTAGAAACGTACGCCTCTACCCCACATGACAAGTTGAACCGGTGTATACACAACACCATTAAAGGTATATTTTATGTAAATCGAATTTTTTTGGCGATAAAATAAAGGACTCAGGATTCTATTGTCTTCCCACAATGTTTACCAAAACAATTATGTATTTTTGTCCTCTTACAGTTACATGTGTTTAAAGCCTAAAGATATACGGTGGTCGCCCCAGATACAGCAAAGACCAAACATATGAAATTTTTATTCAGGTAATGAACCTTTGATGATAAGACGAGATAAGAAGTATTGCAATCTACAAAAATGCTCTGGTATATTTGAACTTTGCAATTTACCCCCTAGGTGGAATAACTATTGATAAACTTCCGCCAACGAAGATAAGTCCTTAGGAGGCAGACTAAAGATAAAAAACTGCATCCTTTTGAGATTACAATTGCTTCGAATCCCTCATACCTTTTGAGGTAGGTTGGACACCTCACGGTGATAAAAAGCTGTCACTAGAAAGTATATAGAAAGAATGTAATGAATGAGACTATCAGCTTAAAGAGAGGGTATAGGTTTGAGCGAAAGATACCCATAACTGTTAATAATAAAATAACAAATAAGTCTTAAATCTGAAATGTTCCCTATTTTCCGGTGTGTAGGAGCATAGGCCAATTATGTATACCGACAACTAAGGCTTATGGAATGTTCTAAAAAACCGCAATTTAGCCCTCTGTGTCTAGCGGGATCAATGTACACAAAAGACTTCTTGTTGCTCTGTACAAAACAGTTGAAATGCTGAGATGACCAATGTAGTCATTTATTCACTACTTAGAAAGCATAAGTTTATGAACTTTTGTCTTTTTAGGCATAGAAATTATAATGCAAGAACTTATAATGTTGAATAATGAATTTTCATGTTGTGTAAATGTGACACATAGTGTAATCTTAACAGTCAGTGTACAATAGGCCCCTATTGATTGTATGTTTTTTGTAATCTTACCTTTTAGAGATTTTTAACAAAAAAACCCTGTCCTGAAGAAGGTGTCATCATCAACAAAAGACACCGAAACGCCGCGTCGACTTTTTTTTTTTTTTTAAAAAATGTGTATTTTATTGTATAATGTGTTTTCTGATGCAAATTGATTCTGTATTCTTTTCAATAAATTGTTGTTTTTATACTGGTGAAGATTATAGTCTCTTAACTGTTATGTGACTTATAGATAGGGTTCCTACACTGACTGTTGGCCGTTATTTGTACTATGGTTTGTTGACATATTTCTTGTCTCTGTAAGCGTAGATAACCCTCAAGCCTTTAGGCCAGGTTATCCCACGCCTTAGGGTATACCCCCACCAGCCAGGGACTTTCTGTTGTTGTATTCTGAATTAAGCAGACCACTCTTACCCAGTCCAAAGATCAGGGCTTGATCCATCACCGTTATTTATCTCACTGCACCATCCCAGCTCAGAACCTGGCTATATGCAAATCAGTCTGTCCCTGGCCCAGTGCATCATGGGAACAGGCAAACTAAACTACCAAGCCAATTCATTACCAGAAAGGAGACAAGCTACCGGGGACCGGTTTCTGGCATTTCAGCCGTCTTCGGCCCGGCTTGCTTGAATCCTGATGGTGCAGTGAGAAAGGGACTCATGTCTGAGTATACCCTGCCACACCTATAGTGGCCAAAAACGATTCAGAAAAGGGGGTGGTGATGAACAGAGTGTCTGAATTAAGCAGACCACTCTTACCCAGTCCAAAGATCAGGGCTTGATCCATCACCGTTATTTATCTCACTGCACCATCCCAGCTCAGAACCTGGCTATATGCAAATCAGTCTGTCCCTGGCCCAGTGCATCATGGGAACAGGGCAGACTAAACTACCAAGCCAATTCTTTACCAGAAAGGAGACAAGCTACCGGGGACCGGTTTCTGGCATTTCAGCCATCTTCGGCCCGGCTTGCTTGAATCCTGATGGTGCAGTGAGAAAGGGACTCATGTCTGAGTATACCCTGCCACACCTATAGTGGCCAAAAACGATTCAGAAAAGGGGGTGGTGATGAATAGAGTGTCTGAATTAAGCAGACCACTCTTACCCAGTCCAAAGATCAGGGCTTGATCCATCACCGTTATTTATCTCACTGCACCATCCCAGCTCAGAACCTGGCTATATGCAAATCAGTCTGTCCCTGGCCCAGTGCATCATGGGAACAGGGCAGACTAAACTACCAAGCCAATTCTTTACCAGAAAGGAGACAAGCTACCGGGGACACTCTGTTCATCACCACCCCCTTTTCTGAATCAGCACCCCTGAAATCAGCATGTGTGTGCATATGGCGCACATACATGCCCTATGGGCATGTATGTGCGTCACATGCCACATTAAAAAATGCCAATTTGTGCATTTTTACAAGAAATCGCAAATTACCACCAATTGAAATTTCTTAAGCTTAATTTGCTATAGAAAAATGCTATAGCAAAATAAGGAATCGCAAATTTATGCGATTCTTTATGATGCGATTTTTTAATACATATCAAAAAATGCAAAACAGCATTTTGCGATTCGCAAAGGCCGGAATTCGCCGAATTCCGGCCTTTGCAAATCGAAAAAGGCTTGATACATATGGCCCCAAGTGCCATAGCTTCCACCAAGTGACTTACCCATATGCCTCTCTAGTTTCTCTTCAGTGAGATGCCATAGTCTTCAAGTGAGATGTAAGAAAGCTCACACAAGCACTAATTAGCCTGGCTCTTTTTATGTAAACTGGATTTTGTGAGGAAAATAGCCAACCTTTTGTAGCAAGCAGAAATGCTTTCATGAGAGAAATGAATACAATACAAGTCTGAAGGAAGAGCACAAGAACAGTACACTTTAGAAAATAAATAACATAAAAGGTCGAGGCCAAATTACTTAAAAGACAGCTCAGGGAAAATGTCACACAAATGATAGGAATCTGATGACGGAACAAAAGTCATAGTTAAAGCAAATTTGAATGATTATTTAAGTTCTAAACAACAAAATCAAGCAAAAATGATGTGCTGAATGCGGTTGTTAAAAAACAGTCAGTCGGCAATGTAAAGTGAATTTGTTTTTCAGAAAAGCGTTTGTGTCCCTTTAAAAAAACGTTTTGCTCAGTTGGAGTACATGTTCTTCTTAGAAAGCACCTGGATGTAAACCATATATATATTCAGAGTGGGTTAATTAAACACCCAGCCACAGGGCACAGTTTTAGGTGCTCCCGACAGCTCAAGTTCTGGTCCATAGCAAAATATCCACTAACAAGTTCCTCCTTAGCCACAGGGTTAAAGTCAATTTGCAGCCAGACCACTCTCTTTTCTTTCAGACAGTCCCACCTTTGTCTGTCTCTGGGACCTTATGCCCTCTCTCACTCAAGGACAGATATTCCACAGTGCAAGCAGGCTTTCTGGAGCTCTTTGTCCTAGTGGGTCCACAGAAGATATCTTTCCAGGACACTGGGTCAGATTTCCAGTCCTAGATATTCTAAACAGTGCTAATTGGCAGAAATTGTCCTGAGATAGGCAGATGGGAATTCTTCAACAGGTAGCAAGAATGTGGTTTTCTTTTCTATTGTTGTTTTCTCTTCTACAGTTCCAGGCAGCTCTCTCATTGAGAGAGTCAGTGTAGCTGTTGTAAAGGGCCACTCAGCTACGACGGTCGACAACCCCTAAGCAAACTATGGTCCTCGCAGTTTCCTCACTTAGGGCCAGATTATGATGCGGTTTGGAAAGCTTCCCGATCTAATCGGTTTGGAAATGGTGTCTGGCCGACTCGGTTCGGCCGAGTCCGACCGACCGAGTATGATGCATCCGGATGCTTCCAGATATGATTTAGTTGGACTCCCATTGACTTTTATGGGAGGCTATGTTCCTAACCGCATCGTAATCTGGCCCTCGATCGGGAAGACATGTTCCCGATCCGATTCAGAAGGAGTAAATACCATTAGGAGGCCTTCCTAACAGCATCGTAATTGGGCCCTAGGTTGGGAAGCTTTCCAAACTGCATCAGAATCGGGCCCCCAATGTTTACAACAGCGTCACCTAGTTTTTGTTTAAAAAAAGGTGCTTAGAGTAAAAGCAGTCTGAGAATCATTTGAACTACAGCAGATCAAGATGGCCGCCCCATTCTTCTGCAAACTAAGATGGCCGCCCCATCAACTCAATACGTAATCTCCACTAGATCCCAGCTGTGACTGACCCAATGTTGTGAAGAGCTCTGCTGTGGCTGAGGCCGCTTCTATACAAAGTAGTCCAGTGTTATAGCTCCATTTGACAGGTAGTGGTAGCTTGACTGTGGAGAAGGTCCGGATTGAACTCAATTACATACTGAAAAACGTTTTCAGTTTACTGCCGGCCATAGTTTTCCAGGGTAAATGAGGTGTAAATTGGGACAGATATGTGAGATGCTCAAGGGGTTCTGCCAAGCAACAGGAAGGGATCATTAGTTTGCTAACACTGCTTAAAGTTCAGGCAGACAACTTGACAAACTGCAAAATATATAGCCAAGAACATAGATACTCAAAATTGAATGTTTACATTGAATTTGTAATACGCAATTATATGAACGTTTGTAGCATTTTTCCAAGAAGCAAATGTTACAGAAATTGACTTTAGGCCATTTGTCATATATATTGCAGCTTTTGCACCCTGTGCTCAACATGTGCTGTTAGTCATAGGTTATCTTTTGTACAGGTCGGCGTGGAAAAAATCTCTTTCAAGCTTGCATTTCGAATTTGAACTTTGTACAGCTGTGCAGAAGTTTGCACACATGCACAGCTGAGGTATCAAAGTGCCAACAATGTAAACTTATTTTTTTTTTAATTGCTATTACACACAAGCCTAAAGCCTTAGGCAAAACATATGTGCTTTGAAACATGTTAGCTTTATTTTAGGTGCAATGGGGAAGATACCTCTTTCAAGATCGAAACAAATGTGGTCTTAGCACAGCCTTGTACAACATGCACACACATTTAAAAATGACTTACCAAAGTGTCAAACACGATATATGAAAAACTAAATAATTTTTCATTTTCACATGAATCTGGAGTCATATTAGCAAGCATATCTCAGTTAGCCCAGAGGAATCTCCATATTAAATGAAAGAAACCTTCAGGTATTTCAATACATTCTCCATCACTACAGAGAAAGATTCTACTCGCTTTTACCTCTATATATCCAGAGGTGGAACCCTTACTTAGAGTGTCTAGAAACAGCTGCATACCACAAAATGATAGAGCTCATTGAAGAATGTTAAAAGTGGCCCCTGAGTTTCCCTTATCACACAGATATTCATTGCACTTCGGCTGTATGGGGGCTATTTAAAGGGTTGGGGCCCCTAAAGGGTTGCCCACCCGTGTTATTCTGAGGAAACCCCCCTGTGAATCAGAGGCTGCAGGTGCCTCCATTACATTGCTGACTGGAGACACAAGCTCCCATGCACCATCAAAGCCCAACAGCGCTTCCTTTTGAATTGCGCGCTGAGACCTGCACATTGCGATTTCGCAAATGCCTTAAAACCCATTTGTTTCCTGCTTGATTGCACTAATTTCTAGCCGTTTTTATTATCTGATGGTGTCTGGAAAAGCTCTGGAATGCCCAAGGGTAACTGCGCGCTATATAAAATTTTAATAACAATAATAATAATAACAAGGTTGTACCAGGTCGTATTGGATTAGAGACACAAGCTCCCATGCACCGTCTAAGCCCAAAGAGGTTGTATCAGGTAATATTGACTTAGATGCATGAGCTTCCAGGCAACGTCTAAGCCCAACAAGGTTGTACTAGGTCATATTGACTTAGAGACTCGACCTCCCATGCACTGTGTAAGCCCAACCAGGTTGTACTAGGTGATATTGACTTAAGACACAAACTTCCAAGCACCATCTAGCCATCGAGTTTGTACCAGGTTATATATACTTAGAGATGCAAGCTCCCAAGCACCATCTAGCCCATCGAGTTTGTAGCTAGTCATATTGACTTAAAGATGCAAGCTCTCAAGCACCATCTAGCCCATCGAGGTTGTACCCGGCCATATTGACTTTGAGAGGCAAGCTACCAAGTACCATCTAGCCCATTGAGGTTGTACCAGGCTATATTGACTTAGAGACACAAGCTCCCAAGCACCATCTAGCCCAACAAGGTCGTACCAGGTCGTATTGACTATGAGACACAGCTCCCATGAACCATCTAAGCCCAACACGTTTATATCAGGTCATATTGACTTAGAGACATGAGCTTCCATGTAACGTCTAACCCCAACAAGGTTGTACCAGGAGGTATTGTCTTAGAGACTTGAGCTCCCACGCACTGTGTAAGCCCAACCAAAATGTACTAGGTCATTTTGACTTTAAGACACAAGCTCCCAAGCACCATCTAGCCCATCGAGGTTGTACCAGGTCATATTGATTTAGAGACACAAGCTCCCAAGCACCATTTAGCCCATTGAGGTTGTACCAGGTCATATTGACTAAGAGACACAAGCTCCCACACACCATCTAAGCCCAACGAGGTTCAACCAGCTCATAATGACATACAGACACAAGCCCCCACGCACCGTCTTAGCCCAACAAGGTTGTACCAGGTCGTATTGACTTAGAGACACAAGCTCCCACACACCATCTAAGCCCAATGAAGCTGTCCCAGCTCATAATGACTTAGAGAAAGAAGCTACCACGCACCATCTTAGCCCAAAAAGGTTGCACCAGGTCGTATTGACTTAGAGACACAAGCTCCCACGCACTGTCTTAGCCCAACGAGGTTGTACCCGCCAGTATTGTCTTAGAGACACAAGCTCCTACACACCGTCTAAGCCCAACGTGTTTGAAACAGGTCATATCGACTTATTCAAAATAAATTTGGCCATAATTCTGGCCAGTCCTCAACTTTTGAGGTGGAGCTCAACAGATGTGCATAAGACTGGTCCCTTTCTGTAAGAACAGGTGGACTAAAAATGATGTAAATGCTGCTATAATGCCATTCCATTGTTTTAGAAGGATCAGCCAAAGCATTTCCATCCTATTTTTCCATTACACCTCAATGTATCACTGCCTGGAACAAAGAACGCCCTTGACATTTCCAGCACTGCTGCACTACCTGAGCCTTAACAAAGAAGGCCCCAGACATGGCTGTTCCTTCGCTTGTACTGTACCTCTGCATGGAACAAACACCCCCACGAGTATTTAAATGCTTTCTTCATCACTACACAGAATAACGAGCATCCCCAGGCAGTTCTATTTTACTGCCTGCATGAAGCTCTGGCGTCTGGTTATTAATGGCTGGCTCATCCTGTTTATTTTAATGCCGCTATGCACTGTGTTTGGAAGCCGCCTCCGCAGCATGCCAGGGAAAGGCAGAAGTTGTAATTTCAACTTGGTAAAAGAGAAGTCGGGAAAGTGATGATTCAGTGCGCCCTGTCCCCGGTGCTGAAAACATCTTTTAACAATCATCAACATTGCTCAGTGAGTTGAAAACTGGCTGCCGAGTTGTGCAGTGATGGTGACGGGTTAGGGAAAAAGCACGGCCGACTCAGCCTTCCATCCCTGGGAAGTTAGTACATTTAGAACCTTCAAATTAGGTCATATATGTTATTTGTAGCAATTAAAAAGCGTTGAATTGTGCTATAAAGAAAAGCAAGTTATTCCGAAAGGGGCGCACATTCTCCTTTTAGAGCAGACCATTGCAGAGAAACGCCGCCTTTAACCTTCATTTGCAGTGCACTATTGCGGATTAATTCCTGAGCTGTTTCTTCCCTGGGTGACCAGACAATTTGCAGGATTTTCTGTAATCTTCCGCTTCGAGTTTAAAATGTGCTATTAGTGACATTTCTTTCAGCAGCTCTTAAAGAAAGGCTCGCCTAATTGGGCAGATTAAACCTGCGGCGGCACCATTAAAAGCGTGATTTTTAAATCCTTTCAATAAACGAAACCGTAATGTACTGCGCTGTCTGCGCTGCCGTCTGTGGGACCTGTTGGGAATGGGAGCTCGAAAGGCTGCATCAGGTGTCCACTGCCGGTGGGGGGATCACTGCATATCCCACAATGCATTGCTGAGAAGACAGGCGTCACGAGCGGAGTGCGGTCCATCTGTTAACGAGCGTTATCGAAGCCAGCGGTGCTTCCTTTTTGATTGGCATTTCTCTGCATGCGGTTGGATGGACTGTTGAGGGGGCGAATGTGAGAATGAGTCACAAGGTAGCTGAGTCGATGGACGAGTGAGTAGATCGTCAAAAGACTAATCGCTGAATAGAAAGCTGAGTGCATATATGAATTGCTGGATGCATGGATGGCTGAATGGGTGAGTGAATGCATAGACGGATGGATGAATGGGTGATTATATGGGTGGGAGACTGGCTAAGACGAGGAGTGAGGGCATGAATGGCAATAGCCAGGTTGGTGGCAGGAAGCTTCTCTCCTCTGATCTGCTGCTGTTCATTCACCTCTTTGTTCACCCATTGTATGAGCCATTCGTGCGTTCATTCATCCACAATCACCCATCCATCCATCCATCCATCCAACCCCACACAAACACACCATCATTAAACTCACCAACCATGTAGCAAGCACTTTCGCTTGTAATATGCCAGACCCTTGAGTTTGTCAAAGCATGTTTTTCTTTGCATTATAGGCCTTGTAGCTCTGCATTTATACAGTCTGTTGCTAATGCACAGATTCCAAATGGTAAGAATGCAAGTAGGACCATCATCTGGAGAGCTCTGGACAACACGAAAAGAATGTATTGAGTGGTTCAATTCTCGTTTAAATGCACACAGTTAATTGCCACATCAGAC
Organism: Lissotriton vulgaris; assembly: GCF_964263255.1. Lineage (NCBI taxonomy): Eukaryota > Metazoa > Chordata > Amphibia > Caudata > Salamandridae > Lissotriton > Lissotriton vulgaris. The sequence goes on along the minus strand of NC_141697.1, from coordinate 881,293,857 downwards.
TGAAGCAGCAATTGGAGTGGCGTCCACATCCTCAGCAGTGTCTCCCCTCAAGTATTCACCATGATTCCAAGTCACTAAAACGACCCATGCCCCAAACACACAAAAGGTTTTAGCAATTATTTGCAAGCATCCCCTTTGTGTGTTTGATGTTACCCTTACTGGCCAAGGCTATGCCTAGACGTGGGACCCTTGCTCGTTTTGCAATAGGAGTCAGGTTCCATCTCAATGATCCGGCCTAGCGAGGTTAAAACCTGTCTGGGATTGCTTTTGTTGCCTCACCTGACTGCTCCCATGTGGACCAGGGGAGTAGTGATCTGCAGAAGGAATGCCTCAGTCTATGAACAAAAATGGGAGAGGGTGATCCAATGGGATCAGAGAGGGCGAAAGTACCACTCAAGGGGAGTGGAAGGTCCAGCCACAGTCCGTGCCTGCACAAGTATATATCAAAGAAGATGGACAAGGCTGTTCCTAGAAGAAGGTAGTGTGCTGGTCATAGGAAGGAGGAAGGGTGGTGGTTAGTGTGTGTAAACCTACCACTGGGTATCCATTGTGCTGGAAATAATTGCTTCACACACCTTTGCAGGTGTCATGCTTCATCATCGGCAGTGCTCCTCGTTGGGTAGGCGGTGCAATACCCTACGGGCACACCTCAAAGAGGGGCTCTTTATCGGAGATCTTTTAATCCAACTGCCTATGGGTGAAGTACGGGTGTGGGGCCAGGAGATTGTAGACAGAAATGTGAATTAAAATGGAGACAAGGGTTCCTGAGACTACTTTATTCGGGTGGTCCCTTGCTTCAATTAAAAGCCTAGCTAGTCTGGGCTTACTGGAAATTAATGTTTCCTTGCTCTAGACTAGACTAGGAAGTGTTTAAAAATCGGTCAACAAGTTTCTCGTATCGGTACATTGACACGCGATTCTTCAGGACCTCTGTGGTATAGTCTACAAACAAAAATTCTATGTCAGAATTATGAGCTCATTACCAGTTGGGGGGGCGTTGTACCTCTGTTGCACTGTTCCTTGCCTGAGGTGGGGAACAAAAGAGGCTGGTTATGAGCAGGTATGGCATATTGTCCTCAACAATAGTGACCAGATGCACACACAGTGACATGCTAGATTGTGGATTTGAACTAGCATGCGTGAGGCTAATGGGTGGACCGGGTGGCATGCTTTTGTGCGGACCAGCGCATGTGTTCTGAGCGCGCAGTGAAGAAATAAGTGCATTTAAAAGTCTTAAAAACAAAGTAGCAGCATTCTGGTTGTTCCCAAAGACTTGGGAACCAAACTCACCTAATGGTCAAGAACTACATACAGCATCAATGCCCGGCGGGTCGTACATCAGGGATGAGGCCTCTGTGTATAAGGCTGGGCATTTGGGAATTAAAAGACAAACAAGGAGTGCATGGTAAAATATAATCTCCTCCAATCTGTTGTATGTCAGAGTCCTGACTGAGGTGATTATGTGAGAGAGTTAGGAATCGTTGTCCAAGTAAGTGGAGCCTACTCACTACATTACAGACCTGTGTCCTATAAGGGAGGAGGGGATATAAAGCCATAAGGACCATGAGGAGTATGTGCCATGAGTAATTGGAAAACACAAAGGGTCAGTGGAAGCCTCAAACCCTGTAGATCACACAAGCTCGTTCTATGATCAGATCTGGTATACATGCGGTTGTACGACTCTGTAAATACCGTGTCTAGTCTCATCTAATGGGGGCATGACTCACCTCGAATATCCCGTGTAGTGGACAATCGTCCTACCCCTCTCTGCCGGGATCCGGTAGATGCGGATGATCGCGCCTGGCTGCCATTATAGTAAGCATAATGCGTGGCCCAAAAGTGGAAAGGCAGTGATCTGGTGTGTCAAATGGGTTTAGGTAGGGAACGTGGCGGCCATCTTAAAGAGGTGGTACTAACCTATGCAGTGTTAGACTTCTGGGGATGCAATGTTGTTTAGTATCATACATCTGATGAATAATGCCTCAGTCTACTCAGTGGTCGAGAAACATGGCTTGGAATGCTGCCCTGAGCGATGGCCAGTGGATTAGTCTATTTGCAAGCCTTCCTCCAGTCACCTTTTGTGTGTTTTACTACCCATGCACTACCTCATCATTTTTGCTCTTCCTATCTCAAATGAAACCGCACAGGCTCTACTTTTGGACAGGGAGCTCAGTTTCCGCAGCTCAGGTGGGACTGTGGACATAGTCTCCAGTTGCTCCATCAGTTTGCGGAACTGAGCCGGGAGGTGGCACTTGGGGAATGAACTGCTATCTGCTGAGCTCCAGTCACACAGTGATGGCATTGCCACCAGCACTGGGATAAGGCCAGCCGGGGATTACCTAGATCTGGGGGCCTGTTGCCAGACCCAATAGAAGAGAGTACAAGGGGGTGCACCTTAGCCAAAACACAGATTTTGCCTTCTCTGCTTCAACACCCCATCAGGGGTAACAAGTGCTATATGCATGCAAACCTTTCTTCCCCTTTTATCCCTCCGCTATCCTTCTCACTCCAAGTAACTGACTAATATCCACCACTGAGATTACTTTCATATTTCACCATACTAATTCACCACTAATCCTTTATGGGCTTCCAGAGTAGCGTGCTTCAACACCCCATCAAGGGTAACAAGCGATATATAAATACAAACCTTTTTTCCTCCTCTATCCTTCTGCTATCATTCCAAATAACTGACTAACCTATCCACCACTTAAAATGTACTTGCATGTTTCACTATACTAATTCAACATTAATCCTCTATGGGTCCCGGAGTAGCGTGCTACTCGCCAGAAAAGCGTTTCGACGCCTCGCCAGAGGTAGTAAGCGCTATATAAATGCAATTACAATACAATACAATACATCACTTTGTGATTGCGGTCAGATCGTTGCCTCCTGCGTTGAGGAAGACATATTAGCCTTGCTAACACAACACCGAAAAAGATAAAAGCTAACCATGGCGGCCATCTTAGGACTGCTTGGCAGTCTCTGGTAAAATCAATAAAACTGGTGGGTACCTTGGAAAAAAAGTCGTTACATTGAAGGCAGCAACCATCTTTGTATTGTTTGGGCACCTTGGTATGATTTTGCAGTGGTCATCACGACGTGGTGAACTTCAGCTTATGTGTTTTTAGCGCACACATTCATGCTATGTTTCCAGCTGAAAAGGAAACCTCAATGTGTTTACTCCCATTTTTAAAGTTTTGTAATTTTTATTGTTTGAACAATACAATGTGAATAATGAAACCTGGAAAGAAGTTAAGGTGTCAGATACAAACACTATTCAGAAAAAAATATAACAGTAATGGTTACATTCAGAAACCAGCAATACTGCCTGTCAGTGAAAGTCCCATAGACTTGCAAGAAAACTTGCAAGACTATGGTTGTCATCTAGGATTGGGCGAAATTGGCTACATTGTGTGAAAGAGGAGTTAAGGTTAGGCATGCCTAAAATTTAAATACCATCACTGTAATGTGCATGGTTTGGAGAATTTTGTGTGGCGCTTGCTATGCAAAATTCCTGAAATTGCGTCATACTGCCACTTTGCACAATTACTTGCTGTTCGCTATAAATGTAAGAATTGCACAATTCGTGGTGCAAGTTTACTGCAAATACACAGGAATAACAAAATGCGAGCAGCTTTTTTTCACGGTGCTCTTATTTAAATGAATCCTCGCACCAAAAATTGAGGCAAGGAGATATTCCATGGTAAAATATAATACAAAATGACAGATTTGAATCTCGTGTAACTATGCATAATTTCACATCATTTTGCTGTAATTATGCTAAAGCAAATTACATGAATTTCACGCACCCATAGTTACAGTGCTGTTTGCTCCTCCAATGCCTCGTGTCATAAATAATGCTATGGTTGTGGAGGTTATGCTACTATCCATCCATTGTGTTGAACACAACAGCTCCCTGCAAACCTGTGTGCAGCGCTCCATGACAGCGACTTAAGTTGTACTTCTTTGCCTCCCAATACTAACCCCAGCCTATGCAGACAAGATGACAGCCACTTCAAACACCCAATGGCAGGCGCAGCCGGCACATTTAAGAGCGGAAGTCGACAGACAACAGTATAGGTAAAACTGGAAGAAAAAAAAACAATGACCTTGCGTTCGCCGCATCACCGATTGCCAAAGATTCCCAGTGACGGTCAGAGCCTGCAAAGGACAGACAAACATTGGGGAAATAGTGACACTTAGGGCCCGATTCTGATGCGATTTGGGAAGCTTCCCGACCGAATGGATTTGGGAATGGTTTCCGATCGAATCAGATCAGGAGGGTCCAACCGACCGAGTATGATACATCCAGAGGCTTCCAGATACGATTTGGTTGGACTCACATTGACTTCAATGGGAGCCTTTGTTCCGACCGAATGCATACGCTCCCATTGATAAAGGGGTGGCTGGGGAAAATTGGTGGGCACCCCCTGGTGCCTGCCACACTGTGCATGGCTGGTAAGGGAAGATCCATGGGTACCTCCACGGACCTGATTGGGAAGGCTCCAGGTGCAGTGGGGCCTACTACAGGCCCCCAAAGTCTGATTCCGACTAACGATTTGAGTCAGACGGCACAATTCAGAAAGATTGTCCAAATCCAGCACCGAACTCGGTCGTTTAGAAACGCGGCCCGTCGAGACATACAATTCTGCTCCGTTCGGCTTGGTCATTCCAAATGCCATCAGGTTTGGATTGGGATATTTCTAACGCCTAGCTTGCATCATACTTGGTCGGTTGAAAACCTTTCCGAGTCAGTTGGAACGACACATTCCCGATCCGATTTGGATGGAGCAAATGCAGTTAGGAGGCCGTCCTAACCGCATCAGAAGCAGAAAATGGTGTAGCAGTAAAACCTTGATGCTCACAGTATGCTGGTTGAATTCCCAGAGGAAACAGAGGGTAACATTGCAGCAGTGGCACCTAGTGGCAAGCCACAGTACAGTTCTGTCAAAGTGCTTGTGAGTGCTACAATCTGCCTCTAGGCCACAGAAGACTACTGTAGCTAGCTTCTTCTTCATAGTTGTTACAGGAAAAATCACAAACATAAATCTTGAGTGACAGAACTTAGAATTTTTTAAAGAAGTTGCAAAGGATTCAACTGACACAGCTCTAACAAAAGCCTAGATAACTAGCTCAGGCAAACCTCTGCTTTGGTTAAAAAAAATAGATGTAATCAATCAAAGCATAAACTGCTTTGTAAAAATATTTTCTGTGAAAATGCTGGCTACACTAGATACTAGAGTAAAAATATACACTGAAAAATGTCGACCATGTAATCCTATCTACCTGAAGAAATATGGACATGATAGCCATTTCATAATCCAATTTAAAATCTCTTATCACAACTTGGTTGGTTTATTATGCTAACTTAAATCCTAGCACACTTGGAGGTGGTGCTTACAGAGTAGTTTACACACCAGAATTTTTGTGGCAAATATTATTGCATTATTAATATGTTATATTCTACATTCTTAACTAACCTATTGTAGTCCACATTTTCACATCTATTTTTTCACTGGCTGAAAGAAGCTGATGTTGAGAGGCCCTTGCAAATATATTAATTGTTCCAGCTAGTGTTGCTATAGTGACAGATCAGCATGTTTTGGATTAGTTTCCAGGCTGCAACAAGCAATATGAGTGCTTAATTTGTGTCAGTCGTTGCAGGATTACAGAACAAGAAATACTTATTAGGGAGCCGATATAGTATTTCACAAAGTCAAAATGAACAGAGTCCAGAAAAATTCAAGCGTTCGGACCTCGATCCAGTTTGCTGCATATAACATCCATCCTTAGATTCTGGGTCCGAGACAAAGGTCTTTAAGAGCTCAAAATCAACAAGTGTTTTGACTTTGTGAAATACCATGGGCCTGATTACAAATTTGGCGCAGTTGAGCCAGCTCCCCGCGGCACGGCTGCATCAAAGCAGAGCAAGGCCCACCGGCCCGATTATGAGTTCAACTCGTGCAGGCGGATGGTCCTTTGACCTTTTCCACAGCGGTGCCAGAAAACCAAGCACCACGATGGGAACGGTAAAAATGTCCTGGCACAGCATGGACGGGGATGTCCATGTGGTGCTTGAACTGTGAGTGCAAGCAGACATGGGGACACATGTTGTGCCCCCTGAATGCATCCCCATGGCAGGGCAGCACCTTTGTTCCTCCACCGCCAGCCTTTTCATGGGGGGCAGCCTGCCAAGAAATGGCCGGCAGTGAAGGGTTTCTTAATATGCTCAGGGGTACTGTGCCAGTCCTGCTCAGTATGTTTTATTGGGCATCTGTTGGGTGGTTCCCTGGCAGCCGCGGTCCGTAGTGGGTGTACCTACAGGGCGGTGATGTGGGGAGGGGGAGGGGCAGGGTGGGGGGTAGTAATCTATGCTTGGTACATGCCGACCAGTTACTTCATATACTCAAAAACTTTGAACTGCCACTTTACCACAGTGGGATATCATTATCTGAACTGTTCACCCCAATCAATTAATTTTCTTGAATTAATAAAACTGAAAAACTAGTGACTTTTCTGAATGTATACTACTTGAGGACTGAGTGCAGTGGAAGCTTAAGGGCCTGATTACCAGTTTGGCAGTGTGGGAGTGGGGTGGCACTCTACTGCCCCACACAGCCAGCTGCTCGCCAGATTACGGCTGTCCTTTGGCGCTCCCACAGCGGTGCCTTTGAAAAAGGCACTACAATGGGAATGCCAAAGCAAGTTCCTGCAAGGCATAGACTTTTAAGTTCATGCCGTGCAAGAACTGGGCATGTATGCAAACAGGAGGTACACAATGTGCCCCCCTGCATGCACCCCCATGGCATTAGGTTCCAGGGGGACCTTTAGGGTCCCTTTAGTTTCCTCACTGCTATCAGTTTCATGGTGTGAGCACTGCCATGAGACGACTGGCAGTGAGGAAACTCGTAATGGTCTTGGAGGGGCCGCAGTGGCCCTGTCAAGCATTTTGCGGCCTCAAACAGCTGCATCACCTCCAGGGAACATGGTTCTCTGGCGGTTGTGGCAGTGCCATGGAGGTCCGACTGCCACAACCGCCAGAGAGCCATGCACTCAGTTGTAATACGGCAATACGGCATTCGGACCACTGGTTCGGTGGTCTCCGACTGCCACTGCACCTCAACCACAGGTTTGGTGGTCGATGGACCGCCAAACTCGTAATCAGGCCCATATTTATACCAAAGGATAACAAAGTAAAACATTATTTTACACGGTTACCCCATTACTATGACTTTTGCTGGCATCGCCTTTCACAGGATTGCTAAAGATTAAAGGCAACATATTTATTTTGGGGGCGCAGGTGGGTGGCACTGAAAAGACAGATTCTGGGAAATGGTGAATTTTAAAGTCTTTATGATATTTTTATATGATATTTCTTACCAATTGCAAGCCTGTTCTTGCACGTTGCAGCGTGGTCGTGCCCTGCCAGTGCCATACACGTGCCGCGCACATATCCAGTGGAACCCTGGCTGTTCACCCTCATGCCACAACCCCAAGCCCTACTCATCCTTTGACCTCTGCTCCCTGAAGTTTGGAAGACCTTCCTATTTCTGCATCAGTGCTAACCCCACTTGCACAGAAGGCGCCTTCTCCTGTGCCGCTTGCCACTTTGCCAGCGAGCTACCTCCCCTTTCAACTCCCGCAGCACTGCGCATCACTAATACATGTCGCACAACCTCCCACAGAAAACACACACCCCACACTGTCATGCTCCTCCTAAACACTCCCCCTCTTGGCAAACATGCTGCTGTGATCCTGGACCTCTCATCACACCTCTCCTTTGTGACTGAAACCTGGAAGTGGACTTGCTATCATCCACGAAGATTACATCAACTGCTCCACCTCAAAAACAGCTAACTGGAACACTTGGACTTTAAACTACCCATCTACAACAGCACTCACAGCAGAGGAGCCAATATGCTGGTAGCAAGATACAGGTGAAGTCGTTGATATCCCTGAGACTTCTGAAACAGGAGGAGAGCCCAACAAGCCCTTGGAAAACCTTCAGAGATGCAGGATGTAAAGTCAAGCCCAGTCCTCTCACTACCAGGCAAAAAGCAGCAGGCCAACACAGCAAAGTGGCAGCACCTCCCGGCAGCACAACAGCTCTTCTTCCTGGTAGAATCTCCTCAGATCTAGATGTTTTCTAAGTATATGGTGTCAGAGGTCCAGTACTCCTAACCATTTTATCCCTTGAAGTAAGGAGGCTTCAAAGAAAGGTATTTGTAGTGCACAAGCTGACTTCGGAGCACAGGGTTCACTGTTCGATATCCTGCTCCGGCGGCAGCTCAGGTCAGCACCAGGTGACTCTGGGCAATAGCTGACTTAATTTCCACGATGGCCCCCAGCGCCTTGAGACCCGTAAGGGTGAGTAGTTTGCACTTTAAAAATACAGATTTACATATAAACCCAGGACCAACAGAATAACTCCATGCCCTAGTTGGCTGGCTGCCTGAGCAGAGCCTAAGGGACAGAAAAGGATACAACCACTTTGAACCCTGCACCTGGGCTCTGCCTGCTGTGAGTCCTAACCTCTCAAGTGGTGCACCCTTGGTCCTCAACCCTTGGAAGTGGGCCTGAAGGTGCTCTATCTGTGCAGTTGCGGTGTTCACCATATCTTGTGCCTCATTGCACAGCTGCAAGCTTCAAGGTGCAGAGCGAGCAATGCAAAGCCCCGCAAAGCCTCACCACCCAGCATCATCAGAACCAATTCAGCATGAAGCAACTTAATGCAGGACCTTACGTCGCAGCCCTCGCAGCTCCTCATCAGAACCAATGCAGTGCGATGCAAGGCCTGGCATAGCAGCCATCGCAGCTTTTCGGAACTGACACCGGACTAAGCGAAGCCTTGCACAGCAACACCGTGCAGACTGTGCACCAAAGACATAAGATACAATACTCATAGGGCCTTGCTTGGTCGCTGCATCTGGCCCGTACTCCATCATGCTCAGCCTAAACTTGTGCCACCAATTAACCACAACTGGCACTTTGTTTTTTTAAGCACTATTTTTACCTAAATCTTTAAAATTGCATATTTCCGGTTCTACTAATTAAATTTTTGTTGTTTTGGTCTCAAATAACATATCAAATGTTATTTTATTTTTCGAAAGTGGTGTGGGTTTTTTCATGTATTGTGTCTCCACTTAATTACTGTTTGAAGTTCTGCATAAACACATTGCCTCTAAATTAAGTGTGACTGCTTTGAGCACAGGTTAATTTGGGGTTTGATTGTGTTTCACCCTGACTAGAATTGTGGCTACTGCTTGAGTACGGTGTCTCCTAATCAAGCAGTAACTCACTTTCCTAAATGGGGTTTATTTAATGGTCTTTACTGGCTGTCAAAGTTCAGCAATCTCCCATTCCTACCTATCCATCCTAATTAATTAGTGTGTGGTGTCCGCAGGGGTGTGGCTGGAGTTCAGCTTTTCAAATGTTGAATTCTCATTGAACATAATGAGAATCATGCCACTGTCTGTTCTTTAAAGAGAAACAAAAAGAAAAGAAAGCATACAAAAGAAAAGAACAATTAAAATAAATAAAAAAAGATTAGCCTAAACTGGTACACTTTTAATGATTAGGCGGCTTGTTGGCATCCTGGGTGTGCTTGCTCATGATGTCTACTTTAGTATTTCCTTTCTAATTACCTATCATCAAAATCCCTCAAATGTAATGTGATATTCAGATATGTGCCCTTCTTAAAGGAGTATTTAAAGAGTCAGAGTATGTCAAGAGATGTGTCACAAAGGATTCATTCATATTTAGGAAAGTGGCTGAATGCAGGCAAGATTCCTATCAGGCAGTCTTTGCAATTCTCTTGGAAGCGCTGGAGTCATTACCTCCCTCTTTATTTGAGATTATAAATCTTGTTGCCATTTCAGTCTGCCTGATGAGCAGCATTAATGCTCTTTTAATGTCTGACTGGAGGCTGTCAGCACGGCTGCTTTGAGTGATGAGGGAATTCTGATAAACGCTGCAGTGATATTTACAAAAAAGAAATGCTGAAAAGCTATGCCCTCTATCAAATTAAGTTATCTATGTATCTGCTTTCAGGACTTGTGAAAGGCCTGTTGCAGCATTGGCCCCTCTCCGGATTTCGCGAATGTTTGTTACCTCTAGTGTCAGTCTGCTCTCCTTGTTATGATGACGTAGACGTTCATCCATTCTTCCTACACAAAATAGGGAGTGAATGGAAAAAGTAGACAAGGCTGCAACACATCTTTAAACCCCCTCGGGCTCCAAGAGGCCTTTGTTTTTAGTAATTAGAACATTCTGTCCTCTAGGGGCGGAATGTTCCAATAGCCTTAGAGCCCTCCTAGTAGACTCAACTGGCCATTAAAGGCCCGCCACCTTGTTAAAGGCCCTCGCTGAGCGCTGGAGCGGGCCTTTGATGGCCGGTAGAGCCCACTAGATCGGGCTCTAAGGCTATATTGAAACATTGGAATGTTGAGTGCTCCATTGAAAACAATGACATGCTCCAAGCTTCTAATGGCCGTTAGAAGCCCGGAACATCAGTATTCTAATGTTTAACATAGGCCTCATGGAGCCTGAGGGAATTTCAACCCCCTCGGGCTTCATGGAGCCTTTCTTTTTCAAATTAGAATATCCTGCTCTCTAGGGGCAAAATGCTCTAAAAGTCTTAGGGCCCTGCGTAGCGGGCTCAACCAGCCACTAAAGGAGGTGGACTGGAGCATGCTTTTAATGGCTGGTAGAGGACACTATTGCGAACTCTAAGGCTTCATTCTAACCTTGACTGCTTCAGAAATCCTGGGCCAAACTGTGGTAATTCGAATATCTGAGTATTCACCCAAAGGAAGTAAAGCCATCACCCGCATCTTATGGCATGCTTCCTCATGAGTCTTGTTCCATATAGTGGGGAAATACATTTCATATCCAAGGCAAATATGTGTCGTTGACTGGGTTTTCAGGGTGGACCATCTAAATGTTCCTACATCTTTATATTTCTTCCCCAAACTGATGTTGCTGCCCACAAATGCAGATGGGCTGGATTTATTTAAATTTGCACCGGTGCAGTCCCCAAAGCTGATACAAACCGGAACAAAGTGTTGATTTGCAATTTACTCTCCATTGCTTTCCAGTGTTTTCTGATAAATAGGAGCCTAAAAGTAATGCAAGGCAGCACTTTGTATTGCTTTGCATTACTCTGCATCTAGAGGGTTCCACATGGGTTGTACATAGTATTTCCCATGCAGCCGTCCAAGGTTTTTGAACCAACCCCCCCATCCACTAACATTTGTAGACATTGATGTACACCAAAAAATGACACCTTGAGTTGGAAAAATTATACCTCGATGTGAACAAAAAGAAGAAAAGTTTTTCTTTCTCCAACCTTCTCTAACTTTGCATGTCTGCTGCACTGTACCACACACATAAAAAGTGGGAAAAGTTAAAAAATATATCTAAACCAAGACATTTTTACTAAAAAGGCATCCTTCCAGTGCAAAATTTATGCTGTACTCATGCAGACACCTTTGCACTATGGTGTGAATGTGCGTGTGCGGCACTATGAAGGTCGAAAGCGAGTCAGAGCTTGAGAAGAGAGCAGCAGGACCACCATATCTTTGTAGATATGTCATTATCCTACTGTCTCTCCTTCATGCTAAGCAGTGCATCAACTTTGGATTCTGTGCTGCATTGTGTGAAAATAGTTAATTTGACCATTTTATTTCACCGAAGGTTAGTTCTATGCTGACTAATTCTAATAATGCACGCTGATTGGCATCCTTCCGGCAATTGAAGAACTAGACTGATTGCTTGATAAGGGACATTCTGTATCCTTTTATACTACTTTACTACATATTAATAGGGTCATTCTGTTCACCCTGATCACCAGTCCGATTAACATGCTTCACGACTGGATAACAGCTTATTGTTTTGCATTTGTTTGTTCGTTTTAGTACCCAATAATTCAAGCATTAGCAAAGCCAATAGGCCTGGTGTATTTTTTGTAACTTTTTTTTAATTGTCATCATTTTGAGGTTTCACATCTTGACACTTTGTACTTTACTCATACTGCAAATTTAACATTACACACTAGTATGATTAGTTGGGTATATTTCAGCATCATAGATGTCTGTTTATATAAAAAGTAAAATTCTTCCTATACCTCATTACACAAGGACTTGAAAGTGATTCTGTTGTGTCCTTATTGTATTTCTTACAAAATGCTACTTTTAGAACTAGAGAATATTTCCCCACAATCCCCACCCTCCACCATGTCTGGTTTTAACCCCTTCCCTGCAGGGATAATTCCCCCGCTGTGCTGGGGGGCGCGCACAGTGCCCCGGTTCTCATGACGAGCTGAGCTCATCATGAGCCACGGTGGCCGTGTGCTCATGACGAGCTGAGCTCATCATGGCCACACCTGTTTCTGTAGAACGCTCAGCACAGCAGGGGAATAAGCCCTGCGTGCGAGTGTTGCAGCCACCGTGGATCACGATGAGCTTAGCTCATCATGAGCATGGGAGGGGTTAATGTGCTTACACATGCAGCATTTTGGACATAGGAGCGAGACACCCAGAAGGGAGTCAGCAGGGTGAGAGGGCTGTAGTTCTAAAGTAGTTTCTCTTGCAGTTCGCTGCAAGTATGAGTATAAATGGGAGCATTACGTTTCTATATTGTGACCAGGCCTGATCTAATGACATACTTTGCCCTTGTACCCCTTACGAAGAGGTCAGCGTGTCCTTATGCATACGGATGCTGAAACCAGTGTATTCATGAATGGGACAGAAAAAACATAGGCTTGCTGCCTTGGCCCTACCGCTAGATACTGCAATCTGTACAAATATCATACCTGCCAACACACACAGTGCCATTGTGTGTCACACATTTTCGGCTCCCTTCACATGGTCACCCGGTTAAGAGCCAAAACCACACATTGGCAGGGAAAACAACTGAAAACCATTGCGAACAGTGGCTTTTGAGCTCATTTTCGGAGGCTATAAGCAGTCTATAAGCATTAAAAGTGTGGAAACACCCCAGAATGTGGGTGACAGCCTCAATGACCGCTTGTTTTTTTGGGGGGTGTTTGGGGAGGGGCAGAGTGTCCCTCCCCCTCCAAGGCCACGTCCCCTCTGTGAAGTTATTTTGTAAGTTGGCAGGTAGGAAATATAAATATCTAGAGTAATTGGGCCATGCAAAAAAAAAATATATCTATATATATATATATATATATATATATATATATATATATATATATATATATATATTTCTTTTATTTTTTTGCCTGGAGACAAATATTTTTATATTCGCAGGTGAACTGTATCAACAACGCCAGGGTACCGCAATGGGCACGCGCTTCGCCCCCAGTTATGCAAATTTATACGTTGGCTGGTGGGAGAAACATGTGGCCTGGGCGGGGGACAATGAGGTCTGGTTAAATAAAGTGATCCTGTGGTCAAGATACATTGACAACCTCTTCATAGTATGGAGATGGTCAATGGAGGAAGCTAGACAATATATAGCTGACCTAAATAACAACGAGGTCAACCTAAAATTTACTGACTGTGTAAGCAAAAACAGTGTGCGTTATCTAGATCTAATGGTGTTCATCAAAAACAATAGAATAGATACAACACTTTATAGGATGCCCACAGCGGGAAACAGTGTTCTTCACGCGAACAGTTTCCACCCCCAAAGTGTAATCAATGGAATCCCCTATGGGGAACAAATCAGACTAAGACGGAACTGTTCTCTTGATGAAGACTTTGATAATGAGAATGTGAAAGCATTTGATCACTTCACTAAGAGAGGATACAAGAAAGGAATCCTCTAGAATGCCAGTGACAAAATGAAGCAGTTAGTGAGAGAAAATCTTATATCCACGCCAAATGACACCAAGGAGGAAGAAGGCGCAGGTCAAATAAGGATGATCACAGAATATTCAACAGGTTCTAGTGAGTTGTTTCAGATATTCCGAAGAAATTTGAAAGTTTTGAGGGCAGATCACACCATAAGATTACTCATTCCAGAATCCCCCTTGATCACTTACAGGAGAGGTCCAGCATTAAAAGATCAGCTAGTGAGAAGCCATTTTTCTAAAACAGCAAGAAAAATGGACATGGTCACTGGTTTCTATCCCTGTATGGCCTGTAAGGCATGCAGGAATGGCATGCAGGAATAGCACCAAAGTAAAAGAATTTGCAGTACCAGGGAGGAAGAAAATGAATAAAATCAATAAACTCATGAATTACAATTCAGATAATACTGTGTACTGTCTCACATGTCCCTGCAATAAGAAATATGTGGGGAGCACCATCAATCCCACCAAAAAAAGGATTTTGGAACATATGCGCGCTATAAAAAATCATGATGCAATATATCCCTTGACGAGGCATTTCGAGGAGCAACACAAATCGAATGCCAACCTATTGAAATGTTTATGTCTTGATCAGGTCATCAAAATGAATGGGGAGGAGATAGAGTTAGAGCGCTACGCAAACTTGAATCTCGGTATATTGTTGAGTTGCAAACCAAAGCCCCGCGGGGTCTGCATAACGACGAAGAGCTCCGGGTTCACATAGAGTAAAAGTAATTTACTAGTCTACAGAGTATAGTAATAAGAGGCCCCCGAGCAATTGTGATCACAATAGCCCATCCAGGGCTCAATTATGCAAGGCGACAATCATAGATGATAATGCACCCGATTATACGAAAGCCCCGTAATTTGATGAATTTAACATGTAAGTTCAACATGAGAAAACTGATTGAATGATTTATTGGTCAAATGAATTGACTAGTTTGTATATGTGTATATAGTGTATATATTACAAACTGAATTGATGATAGATATATGAGACTTAAAATTAGATAATTGACAAATACGGATTTATGGGTTAAATGAATCAAAGTTTGTATATATGTATATAGTGTATATACAACACACTCGAGGAATGGTGCATTTACTAATGGACTGGTATATGATGAACTTTCAAATAGACCTACTAAGATGGCCGCCACAGTTACTTGAGAAAAAGAGAGATATTTAGCCCCTCATTTATGTTGCCACACAAAGTAAATTTGTTGTCCTCTCTTGAGTACTATGATTATGGTAATATGTTTTTGTATAAAGTTTCATCACTGTGAATTGAAATTTTGTGACATTGAGGAAGGCGTAGCCGAAACGCGTCTGTCCATACGAGCGAGTAACAATGAATAAATCCTCATTTGGTGGCCAGGAGAATTGATCACACGCTGGGAATATATATATATATATATATATTCACTGAAAAAACCATAGGTTATAGACCATATATAGTTAGGGATTAGCATTTACAAAACCTTATTTTACACACACAAAACTATTGAAATTCGCATATATAGTTAGTTGCACTAACTACATATCGCGCACCCGCAATCCACTGCTGATGATGTCACATATTACATCATTCATAACATGGTCAGTGACATCACTGATGACATCACTGATGACATCTCAAATAACATCACTGATGACATCACTGATGACATCTCAAATGACATCACTGATGACATCACTGATGACATCTCAAATGACATCACTGATGACATCTCAAATGACATCACTGATGACATCACTGATGACATCTCATTTGACATTACTGATCACATCACTGATGACATCATTCATGTGATAATACGATGAACCTCTTCAGACTCTAATATAACCTTAGATACACTCAGTGTAAACAGACACTCACAGACTGTCACTCATCCATGGAGTTACTCACACACCTAGTCAGTCATGCAAAGAATCAATCACACCTCCATTTCCTCAACTATACAGTTATACACACCTTACTTATTCAAACATATACTAACACATATTTACTCTCTTATACAATCCCTGATACAACTTCACAATGATCCATACAGCCACTCACACATTCACTGGCTCTTATGCACAGTTATTTATATATGTCAACTCTCACATGTACTGTGTTTTACATATGTACTTACTTTGACATGTAGCACTGAGATATCCATTCACTCACTAATACACTCATGCACACAGTCAACCGCCCATACAGCTGTTTCCACATGCACTTTTGAACCCATACATCTAGTGAATCAACTGCTCACACATCTATGAACAGAGTCATACACCTCCCAGCCACCCACACACACACTCAGTCTCCCATACAAATACTTGGGCAACCAATCAATAACCCATATAGTTACTCATATAGCTACTGATCAACACATGCAGCAGTTTACAGAACAACAGACATAATGATGCACAAATTAAGACAGTTTAGTCACTAACCCATGCACTCAGTGAGACACATTTAATCACTCACTCATACAGTCAGTCATGCACCTACTAAATCCTTTATCCAGACACTTATGCATCCTCTCATTTTTCAATATGTAAGACATATTTTAACTTTACAGAAACATACAGTCACTGGATGTTGTCATCAGTGATGTCATCAGTGATGTCATTTGAGATGTCATCAGTGATGTCATCAGTGATGTCACTGACCATGTCATGAATGAAGTAATATGTGACATCATCAGCAGTGGATTGCGGGTGCGCGATATATAGTTAGTGCAACTAACTATATATGCGAATTTCAATGGTTTTGTGTGAGTAAAATAAGGTTTTGTAAATGCTAATCCCTAACTATATATGGTCTATAACCTATGGTTTTTTCAGTGAATTTCAATGTTTTTTTTTTAGCAAATATCATAAGCTGTAAAATGTATTCTTCTTTTTAAGGAAAAATATATTTTATATTTTTTTAATATCATTTTTTTATGCATCTGCCAAACGCTGACCTCTTAATAGTGCACTGTGGTGGAAATGATTTTGGCACTATGACTGGGGTTGGTCTGGAAATGCTTTTAAAGGACACCTTTCATCAATTGATGACACTTTTTCCCCAAACTGCCTTGGTATATTGCAATATATGCCAAAGACAAAAATGGAACTGTTCCAACCAATTTTGTCCACAATTTGAGAAAGCACGGAAACATGTGAATAAATCTGTTTCTGCTTACATGAGAGACTTTAGAATGGGTTCAATATACAACAATAACTTGCGTTACAACATGCAAGACATCTACAGAGGAGATGGTGTGCACTTCTCAGATGAGGGGAATAGAATATTCCTCCTGAATTTAAGACTGTGCATTTGAACCTACTTGTAGGTACCTAAATCAGCCACAGAACCCAATAGCTCTTTTCTGTGCTACCCTACCTCTGATCATTCAAAACGTTTTTCTTTTTCTTACTTTTTTCACTATTTTTCACCAAAGTACGCTCCCCGGTACGCTTACCGGTGCGCGTACCTGGCGCTCCCCACACAAATATTTTTTTTTGTGGTTTTTTTTGCCTATATGAGCGTCCTAAGCCCCCCTCAGAAAACCTAGAGGGTCAGGAAGTGTCTACCGTGCCCCCTTCTACCCATTCCGAACATTGTTTGCCCTCCATCTTGTGTCTCAATTCTACCGAAACACAAAATGGAGGACTCCCGTGACGCTGCCGGTATGCGTACCGCGGCGCGCACCGGGAAGCGCTCGCTTAAAAAAGGTGGGAAAGTAATTTGCAGAAAAACCACTGGAGACACTTTCATCACATATATAATAAGCCCTACTACATAGCAGTCCCTACCATTTACCCAAATTTGAGGGAATTCAATTGAGACATTTATGCTGTAGGCCTGACTAAATATCCTGAGGTAAATTACATGACAAAAACACATATGAAGTGTTAGAATTGACAACCAATTAAAATGTTACTTTCATTTTCTACTTTTATTTCATGACATTTGATTGGTTATGTACCTGAATATATATAAAGAAAGAGAGAGAAACACAGCCATTTTGAGTACTACTTCCTGAAGTACATTTCAAGAGCATTTTCACTGACAACTTAAACTTCTTTTTGAAAGGTAAGATGTTATTTTAAAAATTTGAAAGGAGAACTATGTTATGCACTTTAAATTAATTTGGGAAAACGTTTTCAGATAGTTATATACTGTCCCTCTGTAAGAGTTAGACATTGAGAAAGGCTTGTTTATTATAATTATGGATTGAGTTAGGCTTCTGTGGTATAATTATGAATTTACTTAGGCTTCTTCACAGGCACTTTTTAATAGTTCTACTTCCTGCCTGAAACCATACAGTGCCCAAAGATAACTTCTCTGTTATAAACTCACAAGTACCTGTCTGAACTTAAACCCAACAGTGCCCTATCTCTACTGATATATTGATTTTTTATGCAATTTACAGCAAGAAAATGGAAGCACAACAGAATGAAAATAAAATTTCATTTCAAATTAAGATTGAAAACAATCCTAACGAAGAAAAAGAAGAAATAGACTTTTTGGATGACACTGTAGACGAAGAATTAATTAAATGTGTTGATGAATGTGAATCATGGAATGAAAAGGAGGACATACCAGATGAATTAATGTTACAAATTCTTTTAGATTTTGAAAAATCCGAACAATAAATTAAAATTTTATAAGTTAAAATTGTTTGAGACATTATTCTTTTTTATTTGAAAATTATGAAAAAGTACCCCAAAAGATATAATATAAAGTGAAACTTAAAATATACTGTGCAACTTTTTTGTGCTACATAGTAAGTTTGCTCATAGTTACTTCCTTTCTCCAACTATATTATCTCCAATGTGTATTTAACATCTCTTTATCATCTCCTGCCTCCATATTGTTTCTGCTTTCCTGACACACTATGGTATGAATTCCATATACCACAATAACTTCTGAAACAACATGCAAGATATCTACAAAGGAGACGGTGTATATTGATTTTTTGACTCTGCATTAGTACCTACATGTTGCTACTTAAATAAAAAAATAAAAAAAAACAACAAAATGAACAATCAATAAACATACAATATTTGAAAAGTCTATCATTCTTTTTTCCCCATAGTACGCTCCCCGGACCGCTTCCCGGTGCGCGTACCGGGCGCTCCCCCCGCAAAAAAAACCGAAAACAATTTTTTTTTTGCCCCGCGGGGCCCTTTTAAAGCCCCCACATCAAACCTAGGGGGTCAGGGAGGATCTACTATGCCCCCTTACGGTCACAGTAACTGGATGTTGTCATCAGTGATGTCATCAGTGATGTAATTTGAGATGTCATCAGTGATGTCATCAGTGATGTCACTGACCATGTCATGAATGATGTAATATTTGACATCCTTTGCATCGGATATTGGGTGCGCGATATATTGTTAGTGCAACTAACTATATATGCGAATTTCAATGGTTTTGTGTGAGTAAAATAAGGTTTTGTAAATGCTAATCCCTAACTATATATGGTCTATAACCTATAGTTTTTTCAGTGAATTTCAATGGTTTTTTATTAGCAAATATCATAAGCTGTAAAATGTATTCTTCTTTTTACGGAAAAATATATTTTATATTTTTTTAATATAATTTTTTTATGCATCTGCCAAACACTGACCTCTTAATAGTGCACTGTGGTGGAAATGATTTTGGCACTATGACTGGGTTTGGTCTGGAAATGCTTTTAAAGGACACCTTTTATCAATTGATGACACTTTTTCCCCAAACTGCCTTGGTATATTGCAATATATGCCAAAGACAAAAATGGAACTGTTCCAACCAATTTTGTCCACAATTTGAGAAAGCACGGAAACATGTGAATAAATCTGTTTCTGCTTACATGAGAGACTTTAGAATGGGTTCAATATACAACAATAACTTGCGTTACAACATGCATGACATCTACAGAGGAGATGGTGTGCACTTCTCAGATGAGGGGAATAAAATATTCCTCCTGAATTTAAGACTGTGCATTTGAACCTACTTGTAGGTACCTAAATCAGCCACAGAACCCAATAGCTCTGTTCTGTGCTACCCTACCTCTGATCATTCAAAACGTTTTTCTTTTTCTTACTTTTTTCACTATTTTTCACCAAAGTACGCTTTTTTTTTTTTGCCCCGCGGTGCCCTTTTAAAGCCCCCACATCAAACCTAGGGGGTCAGGGAGGATCTACTATGCCCCCTTATGGTTATTTCCCCCTTTGTTTTGGCCACCTCTTGTGTCTCGATCCTACCGAGACATAAGATGGCGGCTGCTCCGGACTGTTTAGAATGTTTACAGACACCCGAGAGCCAATCCGCTTCTCCTCGCAAAGTTCCGTTACGCGTCTGGTACGCGAACCGGGGCGCTTACCGGGACTCTGTCACAGATATATGTCTTTTTTTGAACCTAAAATACTCAAAATCCACTTGAGCACATATCTTGAGACCTAGCAACGGCCCATCGGACTACCAGTCCCTACAATTTTGCCAAGTTGCATAGAAATCAATTCAGCCGTTCGAGCTAAAAGTGAGTCCAACCACCCTATGGAAAACTCAATAATAAAAACACGTTTTGGGACCCCCCTTTTTTCTCGGCCCCCACTTCAAGAAACCCCTCCAAACTTTTAGGGGACGCTCAGAAACAAAATGTGCCATTTTCCTAAAAATTTAAGCCAATTCCATCCTTCAACGCCAAAGTTATTCAACATAGAATTTTCAGAAATCCCTATTCAAAAAAATCCTAACTATATATACCTACTGGCGACCGCCAGTAGGTAATATATGTATATATATATATATATATATATATATATATATATATATATATATATATATATATATATATATATATATATATATATATATATATATATATATATATATATATATATGACCGCTTCACATATATAAGAGGAACCATAATGAGCCCGAAGGTTTCTGTATTACGATAGTCTTAGTTTAATTTAATTTATTTTTGTGATTGCATTTATATACATTTACAATGGAGTTGTATTTATTTGTATTGTGTGAAGTTACTGAATATTGAATTGAAGATCACCAAAACGGCCGAAAACGAAATGTCATGTAGTTCTAAACGGGTAGTGTCTTTTCACTTTCTATTGTAATTGTAGTTTCAAGAGCACGTGATGGTCACTCAGGTGTATAAATCATGTTTATCCGGTAATGCGAGTATGTGAGCAAGGCCACCCTGCTGGCCAAAACACGTCATCTCGTCCTGTTGCTGCGCGGATGAAAATATGAAATAAACAAATTCTGCAGTCAGCAGTGATTTAAATGGCAAAGTGTCTGTGTTCTCTGTTTGGTGGAGTTCAACACCTGGAGCGGTAATCTTAATATATATATATATATATATATATATATATATATATATATATATATATATATATATATTACCTACTTGCGGTCGCCAGTAGGTAGTTATAGTTAGGACCTAGCTACCATAGGAATCCGTAACATTCTATTGGGAATAACTTTGGCGCCGGCTGAGGAATTTGCGTGTGATTTTCCAAAATTTTGGCTAGCTCCGCTCCGCTCCTTCCCTGAAAGTTTCGGGGGATTCGTGAATTGGGGCTGAGAAAAAAGGGGGGTCCCAAAACGTGTTTTCCCCATGCAATTTTCTATAGGACGTTCTGACACGGCTACAGCCCGAACCACTGAACGGAATTACGCCAAACTTTGCAAAATTGTAGTGACTGGTACGCAGATGTGCCTTTGCTATATTTGGTGAAATTTGTTCCAGTTGTTTTTTTGAAAATTAACTTCAAAAACACATATATATCTATAGGCGCGCTCCAAGCGCTCACCGGTACGCATACCGGGGAGCGCACCCGGCGTGCTACGGGAGCGCGTGAGCGAAAAGCTGATTGGCTGTCGGATGTCTGTCAACATTCTAAACAGTCCGGAGAGTCCGCCATCTTGTGTCTTGGTAGGATCGAGATACAAGAGGTGAAAATAAAAAGGAGGAAATGTTTAAAAGGGGGCAGGGTACTCACCACCTGACCCCCTAGGTTTTCTGAGGGGGGCCTAGAAGGACCCTGAAGGACAAAAAAACTTTTTTTTTGGCAATTTTCGCGGGGTAAGCATTGGGTGCGTTCCCATGTACGCACACCGGTACGCGCACCCTGAGAGCACCACAGGGTAAAACAGTGAAAGAAAATAGTTTTAAATAAGAATTTGGATTGCTTAGAGGTAGGGTAGCTCGAAAAAGAGCTGTTGTGTTATGTGGGTGATTTAAGTACCTACAAGTAGGTAACGATGCAGAGTCTAAAATTCAAGAGAAAGACTCTGTTCTCCTCATCTGAGAAATGTACATTGTCTCATCTGTAAATATCTTGCATGTTGTAATGCAAGTTATTGTGGTATATTGAACTTATACCATAGTCTCTCAGGAAAGCAGAAACAGATCCTTTTGGACCCCCTGAGAAGGTCTAGGGGGTGAGGGGCACTCTACCCTGCTCCCTTTTCATGTTTTGAAGTATTATATTTCACTCTCTTGTGTAACTACACAAAATGGCGGCGATAGGGTGCATCAGAGACAGACAGTGAGAGAAAGGAGGCAGGAGATGAAGAAGAGATGTCAAATATACATTGGAAAAAATACAGTGGGAGAAGGGAAGTAAATATGAGTAAATTTACTATGTTATGTTATGCTCCTTCACTCTTTTCCCTTCCCTTACTCTCCTTACTCCACTTCACTAACTCCTTATCTCACTCCCTCTATCCTCTTACTTCTACACTCCCCTTCCCTCAATCTCTCTCTGTTAGCCTCATTCTCTCCATCCTCTTAGTCTCTCACTCCCCTTCTGTCACGCTCATTCCCTATAACTCAGCCACACTTCCACACTCACTTTCTTTCAGATCTCCTGTTTTACTTCCATTCCTCTCTCTTCCTTTCCTTTGCTCCTTCACTCTTTTCCCTTCCCTTACTCTCCTTACTCCACTTCACTAACTCCTTCTCTTACTCGCTCTGTCTTCTTACTTCTACACTCCCCTTCCCTCATTCTCTCTCTGTTAGCCTCATTCTCTCCGTCCTCTTAGTCTCTATTTCCTCTTCTCTTACGCTCACTTCCTATAACTCAGCCACACTCCCTCACTTATCTTTCTTTACTCCCTCACTCAGTCCCTTTCTGTCACCCTTTCCTTCAGTGCCTCTATCCCCTCACTTCCTCACTCCATTTGTCTTACCCTCACTCACTTTTATCCATCCTCTTTCATCCCTCTTTACTCATGCTCTCTGCCATTCTTTCACTCCTGTTCTCTTAGTCTGGTTCCCTCACTACCCCTCATTCCATATCTTTCTGTTCTTTTCCCTTTACTTTCTTCCCCAACTCACTTTCTCTCAGTAGCTATGCTTCAGTCCTCTTCCCCTTTCTTTCCTTCCTTTGCTCACTCACTCATTCCCCTTCCCTTACTCTCCTTACTCCACTTCACTAACTCCTTCTCTCACTCCCTCTATCCTCTTACTTCTACACTCCCCTTCCCTCATTCTCTCTCTGTGAGCCTCAATCTCTCCGCCCTCTTAGTCTCTCACTCCTCTTCTGTCCCGCTCACACCCTATAACTCAGCCACACTTCCACACTCACTTTCTTTCAGATCTCCTGTTTTACTTCCCTTCCTCTCTCTTCCCTTCTTTCGCTCCTTCACTCTTTTCGCTTCCCTTACTCTCCTTATTCCACTTCACTAACTCCTTCTCTCACTCCCTCTATCCTCTTACTTCTACACTCCCCTTCCCTCATTCTCTCTCCGTTAGCCTCATTCTCTCCGTCCTCTTAGTCTCTCACTCCTCTTCTCTTACGCTTACTCCCTATAACTCAGCCACACCCCCTCACTTATCTTTCTTTGCTCCTTCACTCAATCCCTTTCTGTCACTCTTTCTTTCTGTATCTCTATCCCCTCACTTCCTCACTCCCTTTGTCTTACCCTCACTCACTTTTATCCACCCTCTTTCATCCCTCTTTACTCATGCTCTCTGCCGTTCTTTCACTTCCGTTCTCTTAGTCTGGTTCCCTCACTACCCCTCATTCCATATCTTTCTGTTCTTTTCCCTTTACTTTCTTCCCCCACTCACTTTCTCTCAGTAGCTATGCTTTAGTCCTCTTGCCCTCTCTTTCCTTCCTTCGCTCACTCACTCATTCCCCTTACCTTACTCACCTTACTCCACTTCACTCACTCTTTCGCTCACTACCTCTGCCCTGTCATATCCTCATTCTCTTTCACTCACTCCCTCTGTCTAAGCTTCACTTTCTCCGTCCACTCACTCTCTCACTCCTCTTCCATCACACTTACTCCGTATAACTCACCTGCACTCCCTCACTTATCTTTCTTTGCTCCCTCACTCAGTCCTCTTCTCTCAGTCTTTCCTTCATTTCCTCTGTCTCCTCACTCCCTCACTCTCCTTGTCTCACGCTCAGTTGCCTTTATCCACTCTCTATCACCACTCTTTCCTCAACCTCACTGCTCTTCTCTTACCCTTCCTCACCCCGTTACCTTACTCCGCTTTCCTCACTTATCCTCATTTCCCATGTTCACTCCCCTTCCCCTCACTCACCTACCACACTCACCTTCTTTCAATCCCTCTACTTCACTTCCCTTCCCCTCTCATCCCTTTCTTTGCTCCCTCACTCATTTTCCTTTCCTCTCTCACTGCACTCCACTTCACTCACTCCTTTTGAATTTGTAAAGAATATAGCTCTTTTTGGAGAATTGGAGGTAGTTCTAAAAAGAACTGTGGGGCATATTATCAAGAGGGTTTATCTCCGCTTTTTTGGCTTTAAAAGCCAAGAAAGCGGAGAAAATGTTATCTCCCTATTACCTAGCTGTCGCTAACACCAGTTAGCAACAGATAGTAGGAGATAGCGACCATCTTGGGCCCCGCTTTGCATGTCAGTGATATTTATCACTAATGACATGCAAAGTGGGCGTGCCAAGATGTTAGCGACTGGAAACAGTCGCTAACATCGCTATCTCCTATTACCAACTTTTGGAGATATTCGCGCTAAGCGCGAATATCTCCAAAAGCTAACACCTGCTCCTGAGCAGTTCTTAGCCATGTTATCCAATGGTAGGTGGATAACATGGCTAAGAGCATTAGCTCGGTAATGCATGAACATCGCTGACTTTTCAGCGATATTCATGCATTTCGGCCGATTTTTATCGCTTAGGAGATAAACCTTGATAATAGCAAGATTCCTAAGTGATAAAAATCGCCACAGCTCGGCGATAAAAATATCGCCGCTAAACCAACATAGCGATAATTATCGCTAGTTGTTGGTAATATGCCTCTGTTTTTTTTCTTCTTTTTTAGTTTTTTTTTTTTTCTTTTTCCGAACGTTAAACATTTTTTGGGGTATTTTTATCAGAACTAAAACAAAAAATAGGGAATGCCAAACTGCTCAACAGGAGCAAAAAAAAGGGGAAAAATTAGGGCTGGAGAGGGCAGCGGTGTTCTTCCCTTTTGCGAACAGTCAGGAGGATACTCTGCTCTCCAACACAAAGCAGTTTGTTACACTGCTAACACATAATGTTGATGTCAGTGAAAACAGGCTGAATGTTGGGTATCAGCTCCACTGATCTTCCTCTCCCCGATGATGTTGCTCCTCCGGTCGAAGTCGAGGCGCCATCTCTCGGGGCATTCCGTGCCAGGTCCCTGACACTCTCCCGGGCATAGTTCTGGGGGTGCCTCCTTTGAACATGCCGAATCACCGTGGAGTTCCCAAAACTATATTTTTTGGTAAGGTCACCTCGAGAAAGAACAGTGTGGCAAATCTTGCACTCCACTTTAGGTGCATTTACCTTTTTCTCCCCTTCTGGAATTGTAAAAAAATTCCATATGAAGTGCTCCTTCACTTTTGGCTGAGGAGGGTCCTCCTCGAGAAACTCATCAGAGTCATCACTGCTGCTTGGAGGTCTTGCAGCCATTCTTTGCAATGTTTTGAAGACAAGAAGAGAATAGGTCTTGCTCTCTCCAAAGTGAAAGAGGTAGTGAAGGAAATGGGTGGGGTTTTTATTACTTGTAAAAAAAACTGTTAACATCCAATGAAAAGTGTTATTTTAAGGTCACATGACTTGACGCTCTTACGCTGCGCGCACCGAAGCGCTTCCGGGGGCGCTTACGCAGCACGTACGTAGGCGCTTCCGGGGGCGCTTACGCGGCACGTACGTAGGCGCTTCCGGGGGCGCTTACGCGGGGCGCCTAAATTACGTTTTGTTAGGTTTTTGGAAATGCGTTTAAAGTTTAAATATGGTTATTTAAAATCAAAAATACTACTTTTATAAGTATGCCACTGAATGTCTTGCATTATTATTTACTTTAAATACATAATATTTTCTTTCCGCACGCGGGAATAGTGCTCTTGCTACGCTACCGGGTGCGCTTACCGGTGCGCGCACCTTGAGCGCTCCGGGGTAAAATGATGAAAAAAAAAAAAGCATGAATAATACTTTGGAAAATTAATTTTAGAAAAAATATATATATAACAAATATAATAACTAATAGTTATAAAAAAACAACAAAAAAAACTTAATAATTCACTTTAAAAATCGTAGGTTACAAACTCGAAATTGCAAGGAATTAACTTTTAAAAAACCTTAGAAATTCACTGAAAAAGCCATAGGTTTCACAAACGTTATAGTTAGGAATTAGCATTTAAAAAACCTTTGAAATTCACTAAAAAAACATAGGTTTCACACTCGTTATAGTTAGGAATTAGCATTTAAAAAACCTTTGAAATTCACTGAAAAAAACATAGGTTTCACACCAGTTACAGTTAGCTGAACATTTTACTCATACAAAATCATTGAAATTCCCACGTTATAGTTAGTTGGACTCACTATAACTCGCGCACGTGCAATCCACTGCTGATGATGTCACATATTACATCATTCATGACATGGTCAGTAACATCACTGATGACATCTCAAATGACATCACCGATGACATCACTGATGACATCATCCATGTGATAATACGATGCACCTCCTCATATTCTAATCTAACCTTTGATACACCCATTGTTAAATACAAACTACCATTCCTGAAATTATTGACACACCAATACCAGTTACTACATACGCACTCACTGATTCCTAGGTGTACACACACATCCACTCATTCACCCATACAATCACTCATACATGCAGTCGCTCATCAATACAACACTATCATATGCACTCATACACCTATACAGACACTCACACACTGCCACTCATCCATGGAGTTACTCACACACCTAGTCTGTCATGCAAAGAATCAGTCACACTACCATTTCCTCATCTATACAGTTATACACACAAAACCTTACTTATTTAAACATAGACTAACACATACTTACTCTCTTTTACAATCACTGATACAAGTACACATTGATAGAAACTGTCACTTATGCAATCACAGGCTGTCATGTATAGTCATTTATATATCCTAACTCTCACATGCACTGTGTTTTACATATGTACTTACTTGGACATGTAGCACTGAGATATCCTTTCACTCACCAACACACCCATGCACACAGTCAACCGCCCATACAGCTGTTTCCACATGCACTCTTGAACCCGTACACCAAGTGAATCAACTGCTCACACATCTATGCACAGAGTCACACACCTCCCTGCCACCTCACAAACACACTCACCCTCACATACAAATACTTGGGCAACCAATAAATAACACATATAGCCACTTGTATAGCTACTGATCAACACATGCAGCACCTTACACAACAACAACAGACATATTGATGCACACATTCAGACACTTTAGTCACTAACCCATGCATTCAGTAAGACACATTTAATCACTCACTCATACTGTCAGTCACGCACCTACAAAATCCTTCATCCAGACACTCATACATACACTCATTCTTCAATATGTAAAAAATATTTTAACTTTACAGAAACACACATTCACTGGATTTGAGATGTCATCAGTGATGTCATTTGAGATGTCATCAGTGATGTCATCAGTGATGTTACTGACCATGTCATGAATGATGTAATATGTGACATCATCAGCAGTGGATTGCGGGCAGGCGAGTTATTGTCAGATCCTCGTTTGCCTCCTGGGTATGATGCGATGCACAAAGGGGTCCACCTCCCGACGTCCCCCACTCTGGAATATACAGAGTAAGGAGGCAATCAGGTGAGGGAATAAGAGAAAAGAAGGAGCCGGAACCGCTGGGAGGAGGGATACCTAAAAAGAAGAACACAGGGTAATTATACGGAGAAAACAGTCTACACTCAAATAGTCTCGCTAGTACTATACTAATACCTGGGGCTGTACTGTAACCGACCAAAAACCAAGACTATTCTTCCCAGAGATACTTCTCTCCAAAATCAATCAACGATAACCTATAACACAAGAGAACAACCACATTACTCACATGAGCATACCGGTCAACCAACCAACCCGCAGTGTATATCATACATACCATAAACAAACATTACCAGAAATCAAGAATATCAATCCAAGCCAACTAAAGAATCTTCCTGAAGGTGTTTGAACGCACCCCAGAAGAATTAAGGTAGTAGAAATCCAGGATTCCCCCAGCGTAGCTCCCCAAAAATAATAAACTCAATGTCCATGAGAATTCAAAAGAACAAAACTCCCAGCGCCTGACAATAGCGCGAGTTATCCAAGTCTGAATCCCTCAAAAATAAATCCGAGATAAGAAGCAGCTCGTACCTCAAATCCGATAGTCCAAGACTGAAGAAATAAGAAGATAGCGCTTACCTGCGCTATAACTGTTCAGTCGTTTTCGGCCACACGCATAGAATGCGGGAAAAAAGATTAGGAAACCTATGATTGTTTCCTCTCCGGAACAAGTACCCCCGGGAGTCGGTTCCGCTCTTGAAACGCTTCCTTCAGCGTAAGAGGAACCAGAAGGGGTCCTAGGAAGAGTCAAACAGCGCAGCTTTGGAACGAGAGTCCTAGCACTGTTTACCATGCAGGCTGCATGAGCGAGACGCCGCCTCCAGCCACAAACAACTCCGTCTCTCGGCAAGGCTGCACCATGGGAAAGTACCAAACAGAATCCAACAAAGAAGGCAGGAACAAATCCAAGGCGACGTGGAAGGTAGGTGAGCTTAACCAGCAAGACTTCCCAACATAACAGGATTACGCGCACAGGAGGTGCGCCCAGGATGACCTATATAGGTTAATCTCCTCCCACAATGTTGAGCATGCTGGGAGATGTAGTCCACTACTAGGCAGGCGCCGGGATCACCTCCTGACAGTATGTCCCTGTTAGACCTGTCTGGCCTTTTGCGTAGCCCCTCCTATTATTTATTTATTTATTTTGTCCCCTTTTTGCCCCTCATTTTCACGAAATACTGAAACGCCGCAGGGGCGTTACATAGCCCAAACGGCATTACAAGATACTCAAACAGTCCGTAGCGTGTTTTAAAAGCCGTCTTCCACTCATCCCCCTCTCTCATCCTTACCAGGTGGTAAGCCCCTCTCAAATCGAGTCGGGTGTAAATGACTGCCTCCCGCACATGATCAAGCAAAACAGGGATGAGTGGAAGAGGGTATCTGTTTCTGACAGTGTTCTTATTCAATACTCTGAAGTCTATACAGGTCCCTAATTCTCCATTGGCTTTCTTTATAAAAAATAAAGGGGAAGCCGCCGGGGAACGGGATGGTCGAATGAACCCTATTTTCACATAATGCTCTAAATATTGTTGGAGATGTTGTGTTTCAGGTTCGGAGAGAGCATATACCCGACAGGAAGGCAATACCGCCCCAGGTATGAGGTCAATTTGACAATCATACCTGCGGTGTGGTGGAAGAGACTCCGCCTTACTCTCACTGAACACCTCACTGAACTGAGCATACTCTGATGGGATCTTTATGTCTTTTTCAGCAGCAGTCGCTATCAGATAACTATGGGACAATGCCAAAGCACGTGTAACAGACGACTGATTGCATGTGTTCTTACATGTCTCAGAATCAAAACATACACTCTTCTCCTTCCAATCAACTGTGGGATTATGATACCACAACCACGGCATACCCAGTATAATTTCATACTGTGGTGCCTCTATGATGTTCAATGTGAGTCTTTCAACATGGTTCGACTGTTCCCCCTGTCTGACCAACTCCAATTCCTCTGTCACCTCCGTTATAGGGCCTGATTTCAGGGGTTTCCCATCCACAGCCAATACCATTTCAGGTGTTTCTCTGGGGATACGTTTTAATTCCAGTCTCTGAACCAACCCGCTGTCGATGAAATTCCCTGTGGCCCCAGAATCTACCATAACCCCCACCTGATGTGTCTGGAACCTGTCCTGGAGAAGCATGGGAAGAACTATATGTGTTACCGCAGTGTCTTCGGTGTTTCCCGCCAATGACGGCAATTGTAACCCTGGAGAAGAGATTCCAATAGAGGGAGGTCCTCTCTGATGTTCCAACGACTCCTTAGGGTCTTGAAACGGAACAGGCACGGTAGCAACCGCAACCTTCTTAACAAAACCAAACTTGCCAGTTCTTTTAGGCTTCGTGGGGCAGTCCTTCACATAGTGGCCTTTCTTCCCACAGTACATGCATAAACCCTGGGTTCTACGATTTTCTCTCTCTGTTCTAGACAAAGGAGCCCAGATGGCACCCACCTCCATGGGTTCTGAATGGGATTCTGGTGAAGAAACGCTACCTTTATTTCCCTTCTCTGTTATTTCCGTCGGAGCGTACGACCTTTCCCCCCGCCTTTCTGCTAGCCTGTGATCCAAGCGGAGCGTAAGATTCATTAAATCCGTACAAGTCGTAGGTTGTGGATCTATCTGAGCAAGGACATCTTTCATCTCATCGCTCAAACCCTGATAGTATAAAGACATCCTCTTGTCTTCAGGCCAAGCGGTCTCAGCTATCAAGCAATTGAATTTGGTTAGATAAGCCACCAAATCCTGTTTCCCCTGTTTAAGTTGTAACAACTCCCGATCTGCCGATAACGTTGTGGCTCTCCTGTCAAAAACCCTGTCGAACTCACGTCGAAAGGAGCCCCAATCCGTGAGAAGAGAGTCGTCATATTTGACTAGCGGAACCGCCCAATTGGCAGCATCGCCAATCATATACGATATCGCAAAAGCGACCCAGGAATGATTAGTGGGGAAAGAGGCTGGCTTACACGAGAAGTGAAGCATAATTTGCGTTAAAAAAGTTTGGACCTTTAAAGGATCCCCTGAAAACCTCTCCGGAGTAGCCAAAGGAATTGGAGGTGGTACATTCACTTGTATTTGAGACGTTGCAGGTGAGGCATCGAAAGGATTACGTGACTGTCTATCTACTCTTTCTCTAAGAGCTGCTGTCTCTGCCTTAGAGGCAGCCAATTCCTGTTGTACTAACACTAAGGCCTGCAGAACGTCATCTAAAGACGCCATTTGTGCATCACATACACAACCCACGAAGCTGTGTATCGTCGGCGCGTAATTCTGTCAGATCCTCGTTTGCCTCCTGGGTATGATGCGATGCACAAAGGGGTCCACCTCCCGACGTCCCCCACTCTGGAATATACAGAGTAAGGAGGCAATCAGGTGAGGGAAAAAGAGAAAAGAAGGAGCCGGAACCGCTGGGAGGAGGGATACCTAAAAAGAAGAACACAGGGTAATTACACGGAGAAAACAGTCTACACTCAAATAGTCTCGCTAGTACTATACTAATACCTGGGGCTGTACTGTAACCGACCAAAAACCAAGACTAGTCTTCCTAGAGATACTTCTCTCCAAAATCAATCAACGATAACCTATAACACAAGAGAACAACCACATTACTCACATGAGCATACCGGTCAACCAACCAACCCGCAGTGTATATCATACATACCATAAACAAACATTCCCCGAAATCAAGAATATCAATCCAAGCCAACTAAAGAATCTTCCTGAAGGTGTTTGAACACACCCCAGAAGAATTAAGGTAGTAGAAATCCAGGATTCTCCCAGCGTAGCTCCCCAAAAATAATAAACTCAATGTCCATGAGAATTCAAAAGAACAAAACTCCCAGCGCCCGACAATAGCGCGAGTTATCCAAGTCTGAATCCCTCAAAAATAAATCCGAGATAAGAAGCAGCTCGTACCTCAAATCCGATAGTCCAAGACTGAAGAAATAAGAAGATAGCGCTTACCTGCGCTATAACTGTTCAGTCGTTTTGGCCACACGCATAGAATGCGGGAAAAAAGAGTAGGAAACCTATGATTGTTTCCTCTCCGGAACAAGTACCCCCGGGAGTCGGTTCCGCTCTCGAAACGCTTCCTTCAGCGTAAGAGGAACCAGAAGGGGTCCTAGGAAGAGTCAAACAGCGCGGCTCTGGAACGAGAGTCCTAGCACTGTTTACCATGCAGGCTGCATGAGCGAGACGCCGCCTCCAGCCACAAACAACTCCGTCTCTCAGCAAGGCTGCACCACGGGAAAGTACCAAACAGAATCCAACAAAGAAGGCAGGAACAAATCCAAGGCGACGTGGAAGGTAGGTGAGCTTAACCAGCAAGACTTCCCAACACAACAG
Source organism: Lissotriton vulgaris (assembly GCF_964263255.1). Taxonomy (NCBI): domain Eukaryota; kingdom Metazoa; phylum Chordata; class Amphibia; order Caudata; family Salamandridae; genus Lissotriton; species Lissotriton vulgaris. The sequence goes on along the minus strand of NC_141697.1, from coordinate 881,261,542 downwards.
GAATACGCGCACAGGAGGTGCGCCCAGGATGACCTATATAGGTTAATCTCCTCCTACAATGTTGAGCATGCTGGGAGATGTAGTCCACTACTAGGCAGGCGCCGGGATCACCTCCTGACAGTTATAGTGAGTCCAACTAACTATAACGTGGGAATTTCAATGGTTTTGCATGAGTAAAATGTTCATATATATAGACACTGCATTCTTCTCCGAGGATAAGAAACAAGGACCCAGCAGGGGAACAGTCGGAAGCCACTTTATTGCAGGAACCCCAGCTTGGGCGAATGCATTTTGGCTTCACTTAAGCCTTCGTCAGCGCCAGGAAACTGTGAGAACAGGTAAGCAAGTTCGTGGTTCACTGTGGGTGATTTCAAGTGTCCTGTCTGTGCGGCATTGGTTACTGCCAGACCCGCCCCTCAGCGGATGCTTGGATCCACCTGCTGTGCCTAATTGCAGTGCAAGCGGACTACAATACCCGGAATACTGTGTTGATTCCAGATAGGTCCAATGTTTAAGTGATGGACTTGCTACAAACAGGGCCCCAAGGGGATGTTGAATGCCGTTCTCTGCCTGTGAAAGGTGCCCCCTCAGGCCCCCAAACCGCAACAACCACCACCGTAGCATCAGAGTCAGGTTAGCAGGGGCAAGTGTGACAATCACCTCGCCCAAGGAGGAGCCGGATGGCGCCTACACCGCTCGCTTCTTCCTTTGTTAGGGTGTGGTGGGATTTCAGCCTATCCAGACACCTGAATAAACAACGGTTCCACCGAAGTAAAACACACACCAGTAGGGCTGAATCCTCTTCAATGTTGCGGGGATCCTTGAACGCGCGTCACTGGCATCCGCGCTATGGATATGGACACTGCATTCTTCTCCGAGGAAAAGAAACAAGGACCCAGCAGGGGAACAGTCGGAAGCCACTTTATTGCAGGAAACACAGCTTGGGCGAATGCATTTTGGCTTCACTTAAGCCTTCGTCAGCGCCAGGAAACTGTGAGAACAGGTAAGCAAGTTCGTGGTTCACTGTGGGTGATTTCAAGTGTCCTGTCTGTGCGGCATTGGTTACTGCCAGACCCGCCCCTCAGCGGATGCTTGGATCCACCTGCTGTGCCTAATTGCAGTGCAAGCCGACTACAATACCCAGAATACTGTGTTGATTCCAGATAGGTCCAATGTTTAAGTGATGGACTTGCTACAAACAGGGCCCCACGGAGATGTTGAATGCTGTTCTCTGCCTGTGAAAGGTGCCCCCACAGGCCCCCAAACCGCAACAACCACCACCGTAGCATTAGAGTCAGGTTAGCAGGGGCAAGTGTGACAATCACCTCGCCCAAGGAGGAGCCGGATGGCGTCTACACCGCTCGCTTCTTCCTTTATTAGGGTGTGGTGGGATTTCAGCCTATCCAGACACCTGAATGAACAACGGTTCCACTGAAGTAAAACACACACCAGTAGGGCTGAATCTTCTTCAATGTTGCGGGGATCCTTGAACGAGCGTCACTGGCATCCGCGCTATGGATATGCACACTGAATTCTTCTCCGAGGATAAGAAACAAGGACCCAGCAGGGGAGCGGTGGGAAGCCACTTTATTGCAGGAAACACAGCTTGGGCGAATGCATTTCGGCTTCACTTAAGCCTTCGTCAGCGCCAGGAAACTGTGAGAACAGGTAAGCAAGTTTGTGGTTCACTGTGGGTGATTTCAAGTGTCCTGTCTATGCGGCATTGGTTACAGCGAGACCCGCCCCTCAGCTGATGCTTGGATCCACCTGCTGTGCCTAATTGCAGTGCAAGCGGACCACAATACCCAGAACACTGTGTTGATTCCGGATAGGTCCAATGTTTAAGTGATGGACTTGCTACAAACAGGGCCCCACGGAGATGTTGAATGCCGTTCTCTGCCTGTGAAAGGTGCCCCCTCAGGCCCCCAAACCGCAACAACCACCACCGTAGCATCAGAGTCAGGTTAGCAGGGGCAAGTGTGACAATCACCTTGCCCAAGGAGGAGCTGGATGGCGCCTACACCGCTCGCTTCTTCCTTTGTTAGGGTGTGGTGGGATTTCAGCCTATCCAGACACCTGAATGAACAACGGTTCCACTGAAGTAAAACACACACCAGTAGGGCTTAATCCTCTTCAATGTTGCGGGGATCCTTGAACGCGCGTTACTGGCATCCGAGGTATGGATATGGACACTGCATTCTTCTCCGAGGATAAGAAACAAGGACCCAGCAGGGGAACAGTCTGAAGCCACTTTATTGCAGGAAACACAGCTTGGGCGAATGCAGTTCGGCTTCACTTAAGCCTTCGTCAGCGCCAGGAAACTGTGAGAACAGGTAAGCAAGTTCGTGGTTCACTGTGGGTGATTTCAAGTGTCCTGTCTGTGCGGCATTGGTTACTGCCAGACCCGCCCCTCAGCGGATGCTTGGATCCACCTGCTGTGCCTAATTGCAGTGCAAGCGGACTACAATACCCAGAACACTGTGTTGATTCCGGATAGGTCCAATGTTTAAGTGATGGACTTGCTACAAACAGGGCCCCACGGAGATGTTGAATGCCATTCTCCTCTGCCTGTGAAAGGTGCCCCCTCAGGCCCCCAAACCACAACAACCACCACCGTGGCATCAGAGTCAGGTTAGCAGGGGCAAGTGTGACAATCACCTCACCGAAGGAGGAGCCGGATGGCGTCTACACCGCTCGCTTCTTCCTTTGTTAGGGTGTGGTGGGATTTCAGCCTATCCAGACACCTGAATGAACAACGGTTCCACCGAAGTAAAACACACACCAGTAGGGCTGAATCCTCTTCAATGTTGCGGGGATCCTTGTACGCGCGTCACTGGCATCCGCGCTATGGATATGGACACTGCATTCTTCTCCGAGGATAAGAAACAAGGACCCAGCAGGGGAACAGTCGGAAGCCACTTTATTGCAGGAAACACAGCTTGGGCGAATGCATTTCGGCTTCACTTAAGCCTTCGTCAGCACCAGGAAACTGTGAGAACAGGTAAGCAAGTTTGTGGTTCACTGTGGGTGATTTCAAGTGTCCTGTCTGTGCGGCATTGGTTACTGCCAGACCCGCCCCTCAGCGGATGCTTGGATCCACCTGCTGTGCCTAATTGCAGTGCAAGCGGACTACAATACCCAGAATACTGTGTTGATTCCGGATAGGTCCAATGTTTAAGTGATGAACTTGCTACAAACAGGGCCCCACGGAGATGTTGAATGCCGTTCTCTGCCTGTGAAAGGTGCCCCCTCAGGCCCCCAAACCGCAACAACCACCACCGTAGCATCAGAGTCAGGTTAGCAGGGGCAAGTGTGACAATCACCTCACCCAAGGAGGAGCCGGATGGCGCCTACACCGCTCACTTCTTCCTTTGTAAGGGTGTGGTGGGATTTCAGCCTATCCAGACACCTGAATGAACAACGGATTCACCGAAGTAAAACACACACCAGTAGGGCTGAATCCTTTTCAATGTTGCGGGGAACCTTGAACGCCCGTCACTGGCATCCGCGCTATGAATATGGACACTGCATTCTTCTCCGAGGATAAGAAACAAGGACCCAGCAGGGGAACAGTCAGAAGCCACTTTATTGCAGGAAACACAGCTTGGGCGAATGCATTTCGGCTTCACTTAAGCCTTCGTCAGCGCCAGGAAACTGTGAGAACAGGTAAGCAAGTTCGTGGTTCACTGTGGGTGATTTCAAGTGTCCTGTCTATGCGGCATTGGTTACAGCCAGACCCGCCCCTCAGCGGATACTTGGATCCACCTGCTGTTCCTAATTGCAGTGCAAGCGGACTACAATACCCAGAATACTGTGTTGATTCCGGATAGGTCCAATGTTTAAGTGATGGACTTGCTACAAACAGGGCCCCACGGAGATGTTGAATGCCGTTCTCTGCCTGTGAAAGGTGCCCCCTCAGGCCCCCAAACTGCAACAACCACCACCGTAGCATCAGAGTCAGGTTAGCAGGGGCAAGTGTGACAATCACCTCGCCCAAGGAGGAGCCAGATGGCGCCTACACCGCTCGCTTCTTCCTTTGTTAGGGTGTGGTGGGATTTCATCCTATCCAGACACCTGAATGAAAAACGTTTCCACTGAAGTAAAACACACACCAGTAGGGCGGAATCCTCTACAATGTTGCGGGGATCCTTGAACGTGCGTCACTGGCATCCGCGCTATGGATATGGACACTGCATTCTTCTCCAAAGATAAGAAACAAGAACCCAGCAGGGGAACAGTCGGAAGCCACTTTATTGCAGGAAACACAGCTTGGGCGAATGCATTTCGGCTTTACTTAAGCCTTCGTCAGCGCCAGGAAACTGTGAGAACAGGTAAGCAAGTTCGTGGTTCACTGTGGGTGATTTCAAGTGTCCTGTCTGTGCGGCATTGGTTACTGCCAGACCCGCCCCTTAGTGTATGCTTGGATCCACCTGCTGTGCCTAATTGCAGTGCAATCGGACTACAATACCCAGAATACTGTGTTGATTCCGGATAGGTCCAATGTTTAAGTGATGGACTTGCTACAAACAGGGCCCCACGGAGATGTTGAATGCCGTTCTCTGCCTGTTAAAGGTGCCCCCTCAGGCCCCCAAACCGCAACAACCACCACCGTAGCATCAGAGTCAGGTTAGCAGGGGCAAGTATGACAATCACCTCGCCCAAGGAGGAGCCAGATGGCGCCTACACCGCTCGCTTCTTCCTTTGTTAGGGTGTGGTGGGATTTCAGCCTATCCAGACACCTGAATGAACAACAGTTCCACCGAAGTAAAATACACTCCAGTAGGGCTGAATCCTCTTCAATGTTGCGGGGATCCTTGAACGCGCGTCACTGGCATCCGTGCTATGGATATGGACACTGCATTCTTTTCCAAGGATAAGAAACAAGGACCCAGTAGATATATATATATATATATATATATATATATATATATATATATTACCTACTGGCGGTCGCGAGTAGGTAGTTATCATTAAAACCTAGTTTCCATAGGAATTCTGCAACATTCTATTTGGAATAACTTTGGCGTCGGTGGACGAATCTTCGCGAATTTCTTCAAGAAAATGGCCTCCTCTGCTCCGCTCCTTCCATGAAAGTTTGGGGGTGATACGTGCAGCGGGGGCCGAGAAAAGGGGGGTCCCAAAACGTGTTTTCCCAATGCAATTTTCCATTGGACCTTTAGCCAGGGCTACAGCCCGAACGGGTGAACGGAATTACACGAAATTTGGCAAAAAGGTAGAGTTTGGTTCGCAGGTCAAGCTTTTGGTTAAATGGTGTAAATCCATTCAGTAGTTCCTTAGAAAATCAAAAGTAAAATCATAAGTGTATCTAGAGGTGCATACCGTAAGCTTACTGTAAGCTTACTGTACTATGTACCTTTCCGAGCATGAGCTGCATGCTGATTGGCTGTCAACTGTCTGTCAACACTTCAAACCAGAAAGTGTTGGCAGCCATCTCGGTAGACTGAGGCACAAGAAAGCAGAAAAACAAACATGTAGAACGCAAAAAGGGGGCAGGGTAGAAACACCCTGACCCCTAGGCCTGCTCAGGGGGACCCACAAGGACCCCCAAGGCCCCTCAAAGTATTTTTAGGACTAAAATCGTGAGGTACGAGTACCGTACGCGTACCTTTCCGAGTACGAGCTGCATGCTCATTGGCTGTGAACACTCCAAACCAGGAAGTGTTGGCAGCCATCTTGTGCTCAGGAGACCGAGGCACAAGAAAGCAGAAAAACAAACATGTAGAATGCAAAAAGGGGGCAGGGTAGAAACAGCTTGACCCCCTAGGCCTGCTCAGGTGGCCCCACAAGGACCCCCAGGGCCCCAAAATATTTTTTTTATAACCCGGTCTGCTTTTTTTCAAATTACCTCCCGGGGGGACCAAATCCTGGGGGCATAGTGAAAACAAGCATTTACAATGCAATTGTCTCGGCATTGTTAAAGTTAGAGCCATTGGCATTGCTCATGACATTATTTTTATTTATGTTTTTGTTTTGAAAACATAAATAAATGACTGTCATTTACAATGCCAATAGCTGAATCGCTCGCAAATGCGAGACCTATTGCTTTTGCAACCACACAGAGCCACCTACACAAAGCCACCCACACACACACACAGAGCGGCCCACACAGAGTCATTCACATAGAGCCACCCACACACACACACAGCCACATACACAGAGCCACCCACATGCACCCACACACACAGAGTCACCCACACCGAGCCAGCCACGCACACAGACAGACAGAGCCACCCACTCACACACAGACAGACAGAGCCACCCACGCACACACAGACAGACAGAGCCACCCACGCACACACACACACAGACAGAGCCACCCACGCACAGACAGACAGAGCCACCCACGCACACACAGAAAGACAGAGCCACCCACGCACACACAGTGCTATGACACAGTTAACACTTTTTTGCTATGGTGGGCGCGGGTGGGCCAACAAGTACAGCAGATGAAAGGCAGAAGGGATGGCATAACAGATGGCAGATGGGGGAAGACAATATCAAGTAAAGCGGGAGGAGGGCAGAAGTGATGGGAATAGCATCACAACACAGGAGAAGAGTGGAACAAGGCAATAAAGCTAAGGGAATGGCTGGGGTACTGATGGGAACTGCCAATTTAGCAGCTCGCTCTTGCAGGAGAAAAGGATTTAGATGGAATGTGACCCCTTAACTGTTCAGATTCCAGGGAGACAGCTCCTGTCAGCAAAAAAGGTGCCCAGTCCCCTGTGGAGAAAAGGTGCTCAGCCAGGTCAAGCTTCCCAGGCCCATGTGTGATGTGCTGCTCCAGACAGATTTTTTAACTTGGTTTATTCCATTATGAAAATAGGACTAAAAGTCCCAAAATTCAGACGAAAAAAATGTGGACTGGGCCAATATATTATGCAGGGCCCTGGAAAACGTTGCAGCTATGGATGCTTCCAGTCCAAATACTGCCACTGAACCCTCTCTGTGGCAGTGACCGATCACTAAAGGACCGGTGTTGGGGCAATAAATCAACCCCCCATTTTGTGATTACCACACCAACTGAGCTGTCACCTTCTACACTTTCACAATGCCTTTGAAGAATTAACTATCTAGGATCTGTAGAAGGGAGACAAAGGTTGGTAAATGCTGCCAGGTGACGAGGCAGAATAAGGGAGAATACAGAACAGTAGGAAAGAAATACACAATATGAACACCTGGCAGAAAATGACAGATCAGATTTTACATACATTTTGGTCGAGTTCTCGTGGATACTTGAGCTGGAGCATAGGATGGCGCAGAATGGATGAGACTTCCTTTAATTAGGTCATAATATGGACTATACCCTGGAATCACGGAGCAATAATAGGCTCAGGCCTCACAGCAGCCACTCCTCAGGTCACAAACAAAACACATTACAGGAATGCACTCCCTGAACACCACTGGGGATGATGTCTGCTTTCATCTAATCAACAGGTGAGGGTCCGAGTACCGGAGAAGAGGAATACTCATATGAGACACAGGAGTCCGCGGTGAGAAGAGGAATCACCTCCAGCCCTAGGACCCTCCGATAGAGAAGAGGCACGTCCCCATTAACCTTGGGGCCACAGCCATGCTCCCTGGATAACCAGACTGCAGGCATGCTTGTGCGCAAATAGTAATGCACCCAGATTATGCACTCAAACTGTCTTAACATAAAAGCCAGAGTAAACACACATTGCAACCATAAGCGAGCCGGTCCCATGGCAGCCGTGGTCACTATTATCAGCACGGCAACCTTCCTGCTGACATGCAAAGGCTCCGATAGTACTGAAGACAGTACAAACACAAAACATTAACAGCTATATACTGTTACCAATAAATACAATACACTCCGGCTCCACATGTGGTGCCAGATTGTAATTTCTAAGGCACTGTATGGGATTCGCCTGAAGCGCCCACATTGTCCATGTGTGCCTGAGCAGAGGGGGCTGTAGGGGGCGCCGGCGTTTCCTCAATGGCGGAACTGAAGTGGATAGAACACGAGTGATTGATTATTCAGGGATTGGATTATCATGGTGTGTGGGGGAGAAACTGCTACTGGAGGTAGGGTGACCAACAGTCCGTAAATTTCACGGACAGTCCGTAATTTTGGCTGTCTGTCCGTTGTCCGTGAAGGATTCTTTAACGGACGCCATTTGTCCGTAATTTTAACCGGGCACAGCTTGCCCCCACCTCCCTTCTTGACTCTGATGCTGTATGAAAGCTCAGACCCCCAGCAGCACTGTAGAGGCACAGCGGGATGGCAACCCTCACACCTCCAGCCCTTGATGAGCTGTTAAGAGGTGCTCGAAGGTGACAGAGGGAGGGGCTGCAGGTTCAGGAGCAGGGGGCATCCATTCACATGCAAACAGCCCTGAATGAGTCTTGTATCTGCTATTTAGAGGGGGGCTCACACATTCCATTTCTACCCAGGGCCCCAAACATCCTAGACTCGGCCAGATTACACCCCTGATTACACCGAGGCAGCACCTGCTTCTCTTCACAGAGCTTAATTACTGTCACTAATTTGTAAGCAAACCTCGGTTCTTCAAACATGCATAATGTAATACAATAAAGAAATGGCACAATCGCGCCCACACTGATTAACAAAGTATGGAGGACAATCAGTTCAATCAGTTCTCTTAGAGTATCTCCTGTAAGTACTGTATATCACAGTGGGGATGGCATTTTGGACAGAGAGCCTGTCTTCTCGTTGTCATGTGCAGGAGGGGGCGAGAAGCCCAAGATGATACCAAAATACTGCATGCCCACCCCTGTGCCCACCCTGGTGGATCATGTTCCCTCTCCTGTGATGACTCCTGCTCCTGTCCCCCCATGTGGTGGCTCCAGCCCACCCCCCCTGTGATGGCTCCTGTCCCCCAGGTTGTGGCTCCAGTCCACCCCTCCTGTGATGGCTCTTGTCCCCCCCTGTGGTGGATCCTGTCTCCGCCCTGGGTGGCTTCTGTCCCAGTCCTGGAATGTCTCCTGCAGCGAGAGTGAAGTTCTTGATGGGCCTCTTCTCAAAAGGGCTCAGCTCAAAATTAATATGGAAAGGTGGGCGAGTAAGTAAGTGAAGGGATGTGTGAATGGCTGGATGAATTAGTGAAAGGGTGAATGGATGAATGGAAGATTGAATAAATGGATAATGAGAGAGGATAGATGGATTGATGAGTGAGGGGAAGGATGGAGAGAAAATGTAAATAGCTGGATGTATGGGTGGAAGGGTAGCTGGATGATTGATGAGGGGAAAGATGGATGAGGGGAAGGATGATGGATGGAGGGGAAGGATGGATGGATGAGGGGAAGGATAAATGGATGAGGGGAAGGATGGAGGGAAAGGATAGATGGATGAGGGGCAGGATAAACGGATGGGATGGATGGATGGGTGAGGGGAAGGATGGATGAAAGGAAGGATGGATGAGGGGAAGGATGATGGATGGAGGGGAAGGATGGATGGATGAGGGGCAGGATAAATGGATGGGATGGATGGGTGAGGAGAAGTATGGATGGATGGATGGATGGATGGATGGATGGAGGGGAAGGGGATGGATGGATGAGGGGCAGGATAAATGGATTGGATGGATGGATGGGTGAGGGGAAGGATGGATGAGGGGAAGGATGGATGGATGACGGGAAAGGATGGATGATGAGGGGAAGGATGGATGGATGGATGATGAGGGGAAGGATGGATGGATGGATGATGAGGGGAAGGATGAATGGATGGATGGATGGATGATGAGGGGGTGGGTGAAAGGATGGATGATGAGGGGAAGGGTGGATGGATGGATGATGAGGGGGTGGGTGAAAGTATGGCTGGATGGATGATGAGGGAATGGATGGATGATGAGGGGGTGGGTGAAAGGATGGATGGATGATGAGGGGAAGGATGTATGGATGATGAGGGGAAGGATGGATGGATGGATGATGAGGGAAAAGGATGGATGGATGATGAGGGGAAGGATGGATGGATGATGAGGGGATGGACAGATGGATGGATTGATGGATGATGAGGGAAAAGGATGGATGGATGATGAGGGGAAGGATGGATGGATGATGAGGGAAAAGGATGGATGGATGATGAGGGGAAGGATGGATGGATGATGAGGGGAAGGATGGATGGATGATGAGGGGATGGATGGATGATGAGGGGAAGGACAGATGGATGGATGGATGATGGGTGGGTGAAAGGATGGATGGATGGAGAGTGGGTGAAAGGATGGATGGATGGATGGATAAGTAGGTGGGTGAAAGGATGGATGGATGATGAGTGGGTGGGTGAAAGGATGGATGGATGGATGGATGATGAGTGGGTGGGTGAAAGGGTGGATGGATGAGTGGGTGGGTGGATGGTGGGTGGGTGAAAGGATGGATCAGTGGATTGGATGGTGGGTGGGTGGATGGTGGGTGGCTGGATGATGGGGGGTAGGTGGATGAGTGAAATGATGTATAGATTGATGGATTGATAAGTGCAAGGGTGAATGAATGGACATATGAGTGAAAGGGTGGATGTAAGGATGGATGAGTGGGTGAAAGGGAGGGTAGATGGACAAAAGGATGAATAGATGTGTGAAGGAGTGAAATGATAGATGGATGAGTGATAGGGTCAATGGATGGATTCATGAGTGGATGAGTAGATGGATGGATGGGTGGGTGGATGAATGGATGGATGGAAGGAAGGCTAAGTGAAAGGGTCGATGGAGAGAGAAAGGGAGGATGGATGGATGACTAAAAGAGTGGACGGGTGGAAGGATTAGTAAGTGAAAGGATGGCTGGATTGGTGAAAGGGTAAATGGCTGAATGGATGAGTGAATGGATGGATGGGATGAAGAGTGGATGGATAAGTGTACAGATGGATAGGGTGAAAGGGTGGATGGATGGATGGATAATGGAGGATGAGTGAAAGGATGGATGAGGGGATGGATGAAGGGAATGGATGAGTGAAATGATAGATGGAAGGATACATGATGGATAGGTTTGCAAATGGTTGAATATGTTTGGAAATGGCTGAGCTTACTTATATACTATTGCGCGACCTCTGATGTGTCTGTAAAACATACCTATTGTCCTGAAGTTTTGTCCTGAATTTTGACCTCCTGTCCTGAATTTGTGTCCTGAATTTTGACCCTTTGTCTTGAATTTTTACACTCACCGTCCTGAATTTGCACCAATGCCAGTTGGTCACCCTAACTGGAGGCTAAACTGCGGAAGGGTTTGAATTCTTCCACTGAACAAGCGTGATGGCTGGTTCCTCAGGCAGGGCACGGGGGCGGCTTGTGGCTCTTTAAAGAGGTCTACCTCATACGTGCCACGCAGCGCTACTCTGAGAGGAAGTTGCAGAGGGCCAGCTCAGCTGCTATTCCTGTAGGAGGGGAGGCACTTTCACCTTCACAGCGCTTCAACTCCCTTCCCTGCTGATAACTAGCGAGAGGAAGTGAGACAATTGATAACATAGGACTGCAAAAAGTGAACAGGAAGTGCAAGCACCTTGTGTGAATACCTGACCCTGCACAGCGCTATGCTGCCTCCTGTTAATTTCGCACTGTAGAAAAGGCGCATTACAACTAACTGCTTCTCACTGTTAATGAAGGAAACAAAACCAATGCGTTGTACGATTGCAAGCACACGAAGCAAGCAATCCTTTCTCCACCCCACAACCTTCAGACACTAACCAACACATGCACTTCCTCATGCACCCCAGCAACCGCAGCAAAGTAAGCTTACCTCACGTCCAGAACCCAGTAACCTGCACACAGCTGGTGTAGCCCCCGCTCCACTCACGATAGTACAGCGCAGGACACAGCAGTGCAAGCGGAGAGACAATGTGTGTGAGAGAGCAGGTACTGTGCAGGTGGGTGGAGAGCTGCTGTTGTGGTGCGCAATGTGTCAGGGGATTTTTGGCGGTATCTGTTGGTACCATGGTGTGATTTGTGTCGGTAGGGTGTGATAGAAATCAGCACAGCGGTGCTCTGTTGCCTCGCTTGCACTCTGTCATTGCCCTGTACAGCACTGGGCATACCATTCGGCCTCACTCAGCCACAGCGCCAGTCATACGGCACAAATCAGCGTAAGGGGTGACACTGATGGAGGAAGAGGGCACATTGATAGCAAATACTTGTTTGTTAGGGAATGTTGTGGTGACCCGGAGTTCGACGCTAGAAGCTCCAAGTTGGTAGGCGACGGCTTGCTATCACAGGAACTTAGCTCGGTCCTGAAAGTCGGACATGCATCTGGCTGGAATGTATGACGTTACAACGCATACTTTTACAAAGCCTACCTTTACAACGCAATTTTTACACCGCAACATCCATTACAACGCATACCATTACAACGCATGCCATTACAACAAATTCTTTGAAACTACCTTTACAACTCATTCCACTACAACGCATACTACCTTTACTACCTTTACAACGCATAACATTACATTGCATGTAAGGTAAGTGTTGTATAGTGTAGGGGTTAAAATTACTATTCTAACTCCAGGGGGTGCAACAGTAGGGTAAGTGTTGGATAGTGTAGGGGTAAAAGTTACTATTCTAACTCCAGGGGGTGCAACAGTAGGGTAAGTGTTGGATAGTGTAGGGGTAAAAATTACTATTCTAACTCCAGGGGGTGCAACGGAAGGGTAAGTGTTGGATAGTGTAAGGGTACTATGTGTTGTAATGCTATGCGTTGTAATGGTATGCGTTGTAATGACTGCGTTGTAATGGCATGCGTTGCAGTGGTGTGCGTTGTAGTGTCATGCGTTGTAATGGTTGCGTTGTAAATGCATGCGTTGTAATGGATGTTGCGTTGTAAAAGTTTCGTTGTAATGGTAGTGCGGTGTAAAAGTTGCATTGTAAAGGTTGTTTCCCATCTGGCTGTTGTGGAGGGAGCAGGGGGGGGGCAGCCGGTCAGCGGTGAAGCCATTCTGTAAACATTGAGGGGTGGCCATTTACAGGAGCAGAGGGGGCTGTAGGGGGCGCCGGCGCTTCCTCAATGGCGGACCTGAAGTGGAAAGAACACGAGTGATTGATTATTCAGGGATTGGATTATCATGGTGTGTGGGGGAGAAACTGCTACTGGAGGCTAAACTGCGGAAGGGTTGCGACTCCTCAGGTAGTTTGAGTCAGGCATCTTTGATTCTTTAGCTGAACTTTTCTGATTCCTCTGCGAGGGGGGGGTGAATGTACCCATCAGTACTGCTCGAAAACTGCAGTGCATTTCTAGAGGGGAGGTGTGGCTCTCAGCAGTATAACTCATAAGAAACACCTGAGTGGGCCCGGAGTATGCGGGAGACACTGCAGTTTCTCATGGGAAGCCTGAGTGAATTCTTGCGGTTTGGGGGCAAGGAGTCCTTGCCATTAACCGAAGGGCATCTTGTGATTCCGCGGGGGAACCCATGTGATTTCTCTGTGAAGTCTGCCTGATTCTCCCACTGAACAAGCGTGATGGCTGGTTCCTCGGGAAGGGCGCGGGGGCGGCTTGTGGCTCTTTAAAGAGGTCTACCTCAAATGTGCCACGCAGCGTTACTCTGAGAGGAAGTCGCGGAGGTCCAGCTCTGCTGCTATTCCTGTAGGAGGGGAGGCGCTTTCACCTTCACAGCACTTCAACTCCCTTGCCTGCTGCTGCTCCTGTGGAGAGAGGCTACCGGGGTCTGTTCTACCTGCACCTCCCACCCCCTTCCACAAGTGTCGCTCCTGAGATTGGTCCGCCGGGGGAGGGGTGGTCAGGGGGAGGGGGCGTAAGTTTGCTCAAGGGACAGAGTCAGGAATGAGGACGGTACACGGAGGCGACGTAGACGTACAAAGTAAATTAAAAAAAATATTACAAAATGCTGCTTACCTGCTCGCAAATAGATAAATCCATCCCAGCAACAGAAATCGCACAGCCCACCCCTGCAACAGACACGTTAGGAATGACTAAAACATACCTTGAAAAAATAAATAAATAAATACATAAACGCCCACCGCTGCATGACGGAAATAGGGGCGGAGTTTAAAAAACACAGAAACGCCCATGAATCTGCTCCAAGAATGATTTACACATCTCTCTTCCAATGGCTAGCCTCCATTTACGAAGCTACCCAATGGAAGAGAGAGGCGGGTGAAAGCCCCACTGTAGAAGTCATAAAATCTTTGGCTCCGCCCACTGCTTCGCAGTGTGACGGTAGCCTCGACCTAAAAAAGTGTGGGGGGGGCCTATCCCCCCCACACTGCCCCAGGGACCAGCACCCCTGGGGCAAAGCAACGCAGCCCCCTGGCGCATACTGTAGGTTTCAGTTTGGCTAGTTGGCCCCCATGGACCCCCAGTATGCAAGGGGAATTGGTTACCCCTCTGCAAACACACCAGGGGGCTGCGTTGCAGAGAGATGTTAAAAGGAGAGTGGCCTCATTACACCTCTCTGCCACGCAGCCTCCTGGCGCATACTGGAGGTTCCCGATGGGCTAGTTGGCCCCCAGGGACCCCCAGTATGCAAGGGGACTTAATCCCCCAACTTAGAACACTCTACAGGGTGTGTTAGCACAGTGGTGAAGGTAGGGGGCGGGGCTTGAAGTGATGTGAGTGCAAACATGCCCTGAGGTGCGTTTTAAAATGGGGAATTAATTCCCTTTCAATCCAGAGCAGAGGTCCCCTAGGGGGCAACTACTCCAACAGGTATCTCCAGAAAGCGCCGCGGAGCTGTGTTGCTGAGTGTTGTAAAAAGGGGGCGTGCCCTTTGAATGACTCTCTGCAACACAGCAAACTGGCATATACTGGAGGTATCTGGTGGGCTAGTCGGCTCATAGGGGACCTCAGGATTGAAGATGAATTAATTCCCCAATCTAGCTCATTACTATTCCCGAAAAGTAAATGTAACTGTACTTACCAGTAACTTGAATTTCCTTCCATAGGATATTATTGCCTGCTATATAAAATATATATAAATTAAAAAAATATTTTTAAAAAAATATACGGAGCATCTGAATCAATCAAACACACCCAGTCAAAAGATCTGGGTTTAATCCATCACCGTTCTTTAGCCCACTCTGCCACCCCAGTTCAGACATGGCTATATGCAAATCAGTCTGACCCTGTGCCTCATGGGAACAGTCCAGCCCGAACTGCCAAGCCATGTCTTCCCTTGACCGGAAACAAGCTTCCGAGGACCGGTTTCTGGCATTCCAGCCATCTTCAGCCCGGCTTGCTTGAATCCAGTGGCCAAGTGAGCAAGGGACTCATGTCTGAGCATACCCTGCCACACTTATGGCGGCCAAAAGCGGTACAAAAGGAGGTTGGTGATGGACGGAGCATCTGAATCAATCAAACACTCACACCCAGTCAAAAGATCTGGGTTTAATCCATCACCGTTCTTTAGCCCGCTCCGCCACCCCAGTTCAGACATGGCTATATGCAAATCAGTCTGACCCTGTGCCTCATGGGAACAGTCCAGCCCGAACTGCCAAGCCATGTCTACCCTGGACCGGAAACAAGCTTCCGAGGACCGGTTTCTGGCATTCCAGCCATCTTCAGCCCGGCTTGCTTGAATCCAGTGGCAAAGTGAGCAAGGGACTCACGTCTGAGCATACCCTGCCACACTTATGGCGGCCAAAAGCGGTACAAAAGGGGGTGGTGATAGTTAAAAATTAGCATTTAAAAAACCTTAGAAATTCACTGAAAAAACCATAGGTATCACACACGTTATAGTTAGGAATTAGCATTTAAAAAACCTTAGAAATTCACTGACAAAAACATAGGTTTCATACATGTTATAGTTAGCTGGATATTTCACTCATACAAAACCATTGAAATTCCCCCGTTAGAGTTAATTCAGCTAACTATAACTCCTGCGCCCGCAATGCACTGCTGATGACGTCACATCACTCATGACATGGTCAGTGACATCACTCATGACATCACTAATGACATCTGAAATGACATCACTGATGACATCACTGATGACATCATCCTTGTGAAAGAGAGGCAGACCTCCTCTCAGCGTAATATAACCCTTGATACACACATTCAAAAATAGAAACAAAAATTTTCAAAAAAATGGAGATACCAATTCCAGTTAGAACAACCTATTCAGTAATTCCAAAATCTACATACACATACAGTCATTCACTAACAGTTCTATATAGGCACTCATACATGTACTCACTTATCATACGTACTCATACACCTATACATCTTATTACACACAGACACTCATCTATAGAGTTACTCACACACAAACCCACACATGCAAACATCCATTTACTTGCATATGCAGCTATACACCCACCACTACACTTAGTTCTACAGAATAGTACACATACGTACACTCTTAAACAATCACTTATAGAAACACATACTTATTTATACAGGAACTCTTACAATCTCTCGCTCTCACATATACTCACTTATAGATATCAATACTCACATACACTAGTTTAACACATATGTAGATACTCATAAAGATACTATTGAGACAGTGATTCACTCACTAACACACCCACACACACTAAACCACCCATATAGTCCTGCACACATGCTGTCTTCAAAACACATACAAACAGTGAGTCACCCGTTCATGCATCTATGTGGTAAGTAATACCCCCCACCAAACCATACAGACACTGATACTCTAAATACCAACTAATAACTAAGCATGGGCGAATTTTGCGAATCTCGCGTTCGCAAATTTTGCGGATTTGCGAACTCGCAATCCGCAAAATCCGCGAATTCTCGCGAATTTGCGGTTTATTTTTTTTTGTGTGTTCGCGCGGGTTTCTGCCAGTTCGCGAGGGTTTTGTACAATTTCGCAAACGCGAACTTACCTGTCGGGTCGCAAGTTTTGCGAACTTGTTGTTTCTACGTGTCCAGCCTGTTTGGGACACTCTTCTTCATCACTGCCACTCTCTGTCACCACTGCCACTCTCTGACTACTCATGCCACCCTCTGGCCTACCCATGCCACCCTCTGTTTCATCACAGCACCCTCTGGTTGTCCAGTGTACATTATTGTGGCAAAGCAAAGCACACCTTCCCTGCCTCAAGTGACCTGAATTAATTTGGGGCTGATTAATGTGTCACATAATATTTTTTTAGCTGGCACCTGCTTCCTTAGTGCTTCCTGATTAGTGATCTTTTGCACTTGCTAAGTGCTTTCATTGTTGCAAAATTAGTTACAACACCTGCCCTGCCCCAACTGACAATAATGAATTAGGGGCTGATTAATGTGTCACTGGATTTGAACTTCCAGCCTGGCTCCTGCTTGTCTGCCTTAGCTGTAATTCAGGACCTTTGTGTAACTATTCTGAGGGTCAGAGCAGGGTCACATAATAGTTGCAAGTAGGCAACTGAACTCTGGAGGGGCCCCTCAGGAAGCACTACAGGAAATGGCTACTAATGATGAGCTTGAACTTTTGAACCTGGTAAGTAGTTTCAGTTTTGCTAAGATCGTATTTCTGCAATTTAGCGCTTATTCGCGGGGCGCGAAGTTGAACTGGGAAGCCGCGAACTCACGCGAACAGTGCGAGCAAGCCATAAAATCCGCTGCTCGCGGATTTGCGGATTTTGCGGGAAATTCGCGAATTTCGCGGATTGCGAATTTACCGAAAATCCGCAAAATCCGCGAGCGGAACGGATTTTCCGCCCATGCTTACTAATAACCCATATCGACACTCATGTAGCTAGTCACCAACCCATGCAGCCACTTATACACAAAGTGAGACACTGATACAGATATTTACATATTTAAACATTACTCGCTAATACATGTATTCACTAAGATACACTTAATAAGTCAGTTATACAATCACTTTTACAAAAAAACATCCATTTAGACACTTATTTACACATTTTTTCTTCCATCGACCTTTAGATATACATATATAAAACATATTTATTTTTCAGAAAGACACACATTCACTGGATGATGTCATCAGTGATGTCATCAGTGATGTCACTGACCATGTCATGAGTGATGTAATATGTGATGTCATCAGCAGTGCATTGCGGGCGCGCGAGTTATAGTTAGCTGAATTAACTATAACGGGGGAATTTCAATGGTTTTGTATGAGTGAAATGTCCAGCTAACTATAACGTGTGAAACCTATGGTTTTTTCAGTGAATTTCTAAGGTTTTTTAAATGCTAATTCCTAACTATACCGTGTGTGAAACCTATGGTTCTTTTCAGTCAGTCAGTCAGTCAAATTTGGCTTTATTTCGATATAAGACATATCTTTAAAAGCAATGTACAAACATGATAAAAAGATAAAAGAACCAATCCACATACAATACAATCATACAAGATGAAAAGTGAATGGTATCAATAATTTACATAAAATAGTGAGCATAGAGATAAAAAATTGATTAAACAATATACATAAGCCTTTTTGATCTGATTAACCATGCCCAACTTAAAAACGTCGCCATTCCATAGACAAATAGGGGCCGTGTATCAGATTTCAGTATTCGCAAAGCTTCGCTGTAGTGTCTGGTGCCCAGCTCTTTACACAAGGGTTTAAGCCACCTATGGCGAGGAGCTATATAGGCAGGGCATTCAAATAAAAAATGGGGGATCGACTCCGTCCTACAGGCACAGAAGGGACAAAACTTGCTGGTCTGCACCGGGATCTTCCAGCGAGCGGTCAATTCACCCAAAGGGAGCACTCCAATTCTAAATTTAAAATATAAAGCTCTATCTCTAGATTTTGAGATTGCGTCGAGATAAGGTTCACATAGGGTTACATACTTAACTATTAGAAATTCTCTGGTGGTTCTACACAGATTAGGGTTAGTATTTCTTTTATTCGATACCCACTGCCAATAAGCTTTTTTTAAGACAGCCTTAGGGGGTGCGGACATAGAATGCCAAGCCTCGCCGAATCCCAATTCCCCAAGGAGATGCTTAATATCCATTAGCCATCCTATTTTTCACCAGTCTGGCAGCAATAAAACCTCCTTTAGCCCTTCCGCGTAGCTAGTGAGTTCAGGGACTCTCCATAAGCGAGCCCATAAAAGAAGGGGTCTTAATCTGGCCTGGCCTTGAATAGGGCGACAACCCATGTCTAAGAGCAAAGGTAAAGTGGGGGTATTATACGAGAGACCCATTAAATCCTTCAGAAACTTGTTCTCTGAGCAGGATAGCTGATCCATATTCTGGGCTCCCCAAAGCTCTGCTCCATAAAGCGCTGCACTAACACCTCTCGCCTTATAGATGTCTAACACCGGGGCGATAGGTTTGAGAGTAGAAAGTCGCTGTTCTTTAAGTAGGGCCCCCACCACCCTTTTGTGGGTCAGAAGCATCTTTTCAAGATGGCAATTCCACTTCATGGTATCAGACAGGCGAATCCCTAGATAATCAAAGACCTTGACCCTTTCCAAAGGCACCATATTCAGTAAGGGTGACCGGCCGTTCTTTCTCGGGGGATTCAAGACGAAATATTTGGTCTTTTCAGTGTTAATTTTCAAACCCCGAGAATCGCAAAAGGATTGAAAGCTATCAAGAAGACTCTGTAACCCAACCGGGGTTTTAGAAATCAAAAGGGTATTGTCTGCAAATAATAGGGTAGGTATTCTCCTGCCCGCAAGGGTGGGAGCATCTGAGGGTTGTTTTAAAAGATGCTCCACCACTCCGTTGACATACAAGGAGTGGGGGCAAGGACGCACCCCTGGCGGACACCCCTATTTACTGGTATTCGGGCAGTCTTTTGGCCCTGTTTACCCCACCGCACCTGAGCAAAATTCTAAGTATGGAGCTTTATTAATAGTAATAGCAGATACGAGGGCATTCCCAAGTCAGACAGTACCCTCCATAGGCAATCACGAGGCACTAGGTCGAATGCAGTGCGCAAATCAATGAAAGCAAGGTACAGACTGCCTTTACCCAGTACAACCACCTTCCAATAGAGCAACAGCAGTCGAAAGGATTGTTCAATGGTCCCGGTTCCTGATCTGAAACCCGCCTGGAAGTCAGAGAGGATCCTGTTGTCCTCTACCCACTGTAGCACCCTCCCCAGATCCACCTTCCCTGCTATTTTCTGTGATGAGTCTATCAAACTTATAGTTAACTGCAATGCCCTCGCACGCACAATTCACGGTATAACCACAGAGTAGGCAAAAGTACAAAAGTACAAAAACATTCTAAATATAGAGCTCAATTAGGACAATTGCAATCCAGTTCGGTATCTTTGGGAAATAGATGTAGGTTTATTGGTTCCACAACCAGCCGACACGTGTTTCGTCGCGTGGGAACAGATCACTGCGACTCCTCAGGGCTTAAGACACGACCTAATATCCTATAGGTCTCGGTCAGTGTGTCTATATAGTCTGATTACGTGGAAACATAGGTGATCCTACTCAAGTTAAGACAAGTACAAGTATTGTAGAAGAAGAGAGGAAGGGATGCTTCCTTTGTCAAAGGAGGTTCCAGGTGTGGTGGTTCCTTCAGTAACTGGAAGTAGTGAACGAAGTCAGATCGTAAAAATTTCAACGAGGTGAGTATCCCATCAATTCGGTATTCGCGAGCAGTAAATTTAAGATTGGTATTTATCGGTAGTGCTTGATATCAGTGTACACCAAGCCTCTGACCGGGAGGGGATGCTAAGTCAGGTTCCGGTTCTAGTGGGTGCTACTTGAAACCGGAAAAACGTCAGCATAGTATCCCTCCTCCTGTGGTTCCCGGTCGCCGTTTTCCAAGTACGGACCAACCTTCTGAAACCCAAAAAACCCCACCTGCTGTGTCGCATCAAACTTATAGGTCAATAGTTTTCTGGGTCGTCCCTACTCCCTTTTTTGAAGATCGGGACGACCGCAGCACCCATCCAAGATTTAGGGAGAGCTGCTTCGTGGTAGCTTGCATTTAACAGCGAGGCAATAAGGTTCCCCCATTCTAATGAATTATTGCGAAGCAAGTCCCCCGGTAATCCATCAGGCCATGCAGCCTTATTGGGAACAAGAGACTTGATCACATTCTCTACTTCTTTGCCGGTAAACAATAAATCCTCGCTCAGCCCTGGGTTGTCCAGTGGTAGTATTTCATAGGATCCCCACCCCTCACCCGTTGTTGAAGTGTATAGTCGGGAGAAATGATCCAACCACAATGCCTCGGGGATATTGCATGTTATGAGGTAATCAGCGGGCATATTCTTAGCTCTGACTAGGTCCCAAAAGCCCCTAGAATCTCTTCCAGCGCTAGCCTTCTTCAGGTCGCACCAGAACTGGTTCTCCCACTCTTTCTTTGCTTTACAAATGGTACCCCTATACTTTTTCCTGGCGATGCTTATCAGCCCACATCCCTTTGTTTTGCCTGCTGTAATTAAATCCCTCTTTGCTTTCCGACAAGAGTTGGTATACCAACCTGGATTTCCCCTGGGCACCCCCTCTTACCAGCCTTAGAATTTTGGCTTCGTATAATAAAAAGGTCATCTATAGACTTAGTGGTGTGGGCAAAAAGAGTAGAAATCTCATGGGCATTTAAGGTGGTAGATTCCAACTTAGTCAAAACCTTAGTCATAATTAGCTGTATTTCCAGGACCTTACCCTCATCCATAACCACGTTGTTCCATTTAAGGCGACTCCCGCAGTTCGAGGGGCAGACTTTGCCTGCCGATCTCAGTGCGGGGGATGCCTGCTGGTTATTAGCCATCATCCATAAAGGGGTCAGTGACAAGGAAAGTAAGTTATGATCACTGTCCGTTGATGGTAGAACTGCCATATCTAATAAATGTGCCCAAAGTTTAAAGTTCAACAAGATATAGTCAATTCTGGACGAATGGCCTATCCTGTTGTACGTATGGGCGCCAGAAGAATCCGAAACTGTTCTTCCATTTGCTGCCCTCAGGCCATACTCTAGGGTTATAGCATTCAATTGTATGGCCCTTTGGGACCATCTCTTTATAGGCGCTATCGATAGGGATGGTATACCTCTCCTGGCATCTTCCTCTAGGATACCCAAAATATCGTCAGCCGCTAGGGGCTCAAAGGTGCAGTTAAAGTCCCCCACAAGCAAGATGTAGTTATCTGGGCTACACGAACTAAGTTCATCCTCAAGACCCAATAGAGTCAGAGAGGGCAGCCCTCTTTTGGGGGCTCTAACATAAATGTTAAGGATCTCCAAGGTCCGCCCACTGTGTGGCCCTCTCACTGACAATCTCTGCAAATCAGGAGACTTAGAATCTCTGCACCTGATCTGAAAACTTAATGAAATGCTAGCCCATATAAGCAGAACGCCTGAAGGACGGCCTCTCCCCATAGGAGGGGAATAGCAGGCACAAAGTAGGTAGTAAACCCAACTTTGTGACAAGGTTCCAAACACCAGGTTTCTTGGAAGATACATATTCCGAAGGACTTAATGAGGGAGTTCCACTCCGGTAGATCCAGGTTTCGGGAAAAGCCAGCTATGTTCCAGCTGGCAATCTTCAAGGCGTTATTATATACTGGCACATGCACGACAAGAGATCTCTGTGGGCGCGGGGTAGACTCCAAGCCAAGGGCATTTGGCACTCACTCCAATACTACCATGGTATCAGGTATGCCCGTAACAGAACATCCTGGTGGCTCCCCATATACAAAAAAAGGAGAAGAAGAAGCAGGGGCTGATTGATGATTACAGCCAAACCCCCGAATGACCACTTGCGAATACAAACTGCAGCTCCCAGGAGCAGGGGCTACAGGAAGTATCTTCTTAGACAGTTGGTGACCATCTGGTAAGTGGCCCCACCACGGCCAGTTGGAATTCAAATCTGGGCGCTGACAGAACAAATTAGGAGGGGGTAACTCATGATGGAAATGTATGTCAAACCCTCCCTCCCTAGTAGTGGGTCTAAGGGGCCATGCTGTAGCGGGATGGGGGTTGAAGTAGCTAAGGTCACGCATACTAATCCCTGTACTACTCTCACCGAAATCTTGACTGCAAAGAAATCTAGTCACCCTGGGATCTTTAAAGTTGACGAGGATGCAATCACCCCTTACATCTTTAGGTCTGGTACCTATCCAGCTAACCCTTCTTACGTGGATAACACAACCATCAAGTGAGCTTGGTAATGCTCTGTTTTCCCTAAGTCAAAATATGGTTTTATTTTTGAGTTCGGAGTTAGACTCATATTTGCCTGGTTTAAGTGTAGGGACCCCAGTGAGAACAATTACAAAGGGCTGGCAGTCAGGGGGAAGGTTGATAGTGGGAGCTGTGACTGCATTCGATTCTCCTAGTAGCTGTAGTTTAGGAGCTGCAGCCAAGTTTCCAGTTCTAATTGTATCCGGACCTTTGCCTTTACTAGGTTTCTTGTTTATGCTAGGATTCCTAATTTTAGCGAGGCTGCTAGTCCCAGGACCTGCAGTCTTCATCACCTTCTTTGGGGGCTCACAAATACTCGTGGGCACTGTGGGCTGCACTAAGGCATCCACAGCAACCACCCCATTAAGAGAAGAATCCCTGGACGAGACCCCACAGTGTACAGAGGATGTATTTACCTCCACACCTGAAAGAATAGTCGAGGCGTTAACAACAGTAGTTTGCGCCTGAGGAACAGTAGTCCCTACTAACCCATCCTCCCTAATTCTAGTGTGGAGTTTAATTAGAGATTTTAGGGAAAAAAAGTTATCAAGGGTAGCTTGCTCAAATCTGTCCAACCGCTCCGTCAGCCCTTTAATTCTCTCTGGGACTGGAAGGAGCAGGGATTTCATTAGATGTTCGATCTGAGCAATTGGTGGGGTCTCACGAGGGGGTCCTGTAGCAGGAACAAATGTAAAGCCTACATTCGTTTTCTCACCTGAGACACCAGAAGCAGCTCCCCCTACCTGCCCCTGGGAAAGTTTAGCTCTCTCCCCCGCTCCCTTTGAGATCAAACCCTCCCCTATTGCCAATCCTCCTCGGTTTCTTGTGAGGTTTAAAGTAGCTACCTTTTCGAGGGCTAGCAATACGTTTCCTTTTGGTGGGGGCTACTCCAGCTACTATCAAAGGTGGTGGTGGCACGAGAGGGGGAGTAGGAATCTCTTTGCAAAGTGGATTAGGTGGGGAAACTACAGGAACAAGAGGCTCAATTAAACGTGGGTCTGGCATAGAGTTCCCTTCCCTACATGGCGCCATAACAGACAACCTCTCCAATCTATCCAGACTAGTCCTAATGGCAGCTACTCGTGGGTGGTCAGTATTAGGAGAGACATTAACCCCAGAGGCAACAAGGTGTACTGGAGAAGGGTCTAATGCCAAAGGGCCCAAGGATGAACGTTTGTTGCCAAGTAGTTCCTGGGAAAGAGGACGTTCGGTCATAGCAATTTCTTTCTCAATGACCGTAACAACACAGGTAATAAATTGGTCCATGGTGCCTATTACAGTGCTGCTTTCCCCCTCAAGCTTTAACCAGAACGTGTAGACATTGGCATTAGTAAACCCAAAAGATAGCACAAAACCAATTACGATGCCTAAAGGGACTATATAAGGGAGAAAACAGCAGTACCTGGCACGCAAGTTCACCAAAACTAAACCTCAGGGGGGTGGCCCAGCCCGGCCCCTCTTGGCCCTGGACGGCCACAGGCGGCCCGCCCTTTGCCCGGGCTTAGCCCGGCGCACTCCCGCGCGCTCCAGCATCACGGGGATCAGGGTGAATGATATAGGTCAAGCTAGGGTCAGTGGGCGGGGCAGAGCACGAACGCTGACCAGGTGTTGCGGGTCACCCAGGGACTCCTGCTTTTTTCAGTGAATTTCTAGGGTTTTTTAAATGCTAATTTTAACTATAACATGGCTGAAACCCATGGTTTATTCAGTGAATTTCTAAGGTTTTTTAAATGCTAATTATTAACTATAATGTGGCTGAAACCTATGGTTTTTTTCAGTGAATATATATATATATACATATATATATATATATACATTCCAGGGATAATCCAGTACGGCGCAGAGTTCAGAAAGGCTGCAAATACGGACTCGAACCCAAATATCAGTGCAAAGTGGTGGTTTATTTAGCAAAAGGTTTTCCCAGTCATCACGACGCGTTTCGCGCTACACAGAGCGCTTGTTCATATATATAGATATATATATATATATATATATATATATATATATATATATATATATATATATATATATATAAATATATATATATATGTATATATATATATATATGTATATATATATATATATATATATATATATATTATATATATATATAAGACCTGACTGTGTCCTCTTTCAGTATTACCCCTGCCTGTGTAAATAATTCAGGTTTTTGAAATGTGATTGTCACCAGGGTATCAATTTTTGTTACTGAGGCCTGGTTTTACAGCAGTGCGGCAAATTTAGCCCCTTGTAACAAAAGCGCAGCAGCAGTGTTCCCACCAGCCCTCCACCCCTGCTGGTCAGACTTAATTTGCAGCACTGGTTTATAATTCCAGTCTGGCCCTCGTGATTCTTCAAAAACAAGTAACTCTGGAAATGAAATTCACTTTTATTTACATCTTCCTCTTCTAACCCAGAGGATCTAATCTGCGATCTTTGTTGCAACCAAACTGTACCCACGCCACCCCGAAAGGCACACTTGCAGCTTTTTACTGTAAATACATTGATAGTGACAGAAATAATGGCAAGAGAAAGTGTATGGCTTTTTATCCCAACTGATGTTACAGAAAAACTTGGGTTTACGAGACTAGCACTCAAGGCTTTCAGTAGGATGGGTCCCGCATGTGCTCAGCACCTCAGAAGATTAAAAACAGGTGTGTGGACAGATCAGGGGTTCAACTAGACCCAAACTTCAGGCAGGGGGGGGGTTAACACTCCCAGCCAGGGCTGACCCTAGCACTGGTCGCACACGGTAAAACAATTGTTTTGACGCCCCCTCCACCATTTCCGTGAATTCCCTCAGTACCACTCACCAACAATGCACATCATCTCTCTATAGCACCTTTCTGACAAACATTTCATTTTTTTATAGCTCTACTCATAGTACACTCACACTCATTTCTGTGATCTGCATGATACACGTTCTTTGTAGCAGGCACAATAATCCTCTGCACTTTGTGGGAAGAAGTGCCCATGCGAGAGTAGGGTAATAGGAGTGACTGCAGGGTGAGTGAGGTGACCATGAAATGAAATGAAATGAAATGAAAAAAGAACTTAATTAAGCGTACTGCGGCCAAGCGGCTTCCTGGCGCTGAGGGTTTGGCCAGATTCAAAGAGGGGACTCGGGAAAACTAACAGAGCTTTACAGAAGTGGGTATAGATGGGGATAGAACGGATGGACAGAGGAAGACTGTTCCAGATCCGGGGGGCCAAAACCGAAAAACGGGTGCCTCCCGTTCTGGATTTACGGAAGCGGGGGACATGGAGAAGGGAGAGAGAGGAGGAACGGAGAGTGCGACTGGGGACGTGAGGAGAAATGAGAGATCCGATAAAGACGGGAGCTGAGTGGGCGTGAGCGTGGAAGGCCAGACAAGCCAATTTAAAGAAAGATCTAAGGTGCACAGGAAGCCAATGAAGGGACTTGAGTGCAGGGGTGATGTGGGAAGATTTGGGAAGGCGAAGGATGAGGTGGGCAGCCTGGTTTTGAATGGCCTGAAGACGGCGGGTTTCATAGGCGGGTATGCCCACATACAAGCCGTTCCCATAGTCAAGGCGGGAGGTGATAAGGGCCATGACTATGGTTTTGAGGGCGTCAGTAGAAAAATACCGAGAGATTTTCCGAATAAGGCGGAGGGACAGAAAACAATAGGATACTACGGAGCTGACTTGGGCATGCATAGTAAGGTCACGGCTGACCTTGATGCCCAAGGTCCGAACAGAAGAAACCGGTGAAGGGGGGGAACCAAAGGAAGGGGGCCAGTGAACCGCGGACCAGGGGTTAGAGGGACCATATGCTGCGTATGTAAGTGAAGAGTGGGATGAATGAAGGCATGGTTAGTAATGGGTTTGTTTGAGTGAGATTGCAGATTGGCAGTGTGGGGGACAGATGGGTGAAGTGTCACATGAGGGCTAATGAGTAGTGTGTTTGTGTGACTACAGGTTGAGGTATAGGGTGGACAGAGCAAGTGCATTGTGAGTGTGAAGTGATCGCTGTGAGTGCAGGGTGAGTGGGTGGATGTTGTGAGTGCATGTGATCAGTGTGAGAGCATTATGATCACTGTGAGTACAGGATGAGCATGAAAGTGAAGGGCGATAATGAGGAGTGAGTTGTCTGAATGCTGGGTGCATTCTCAGACACTTGAAGTAACTCAAGCATGCTATTGACGGTGGCATAGAGTTTCAGATATAACTTAAACTATTGCTACTATGCAGGGCATTAAGTGGGATAAAAAAAACTGTTGAGTGCAGGAAGCGGGGTTTCTGTTGCAATAACCCCCCACTTTTTGCTAGATTTCTAATGCACTTTGACTTGATGTGCCATGGGTCCCTGCCCATCAAGTTCCCATGGCCTGCGTTCTTTACCAAAACTGTCCGTTTGTACCCCCAATTGCCACCTCTCTGGCCTCATTTCAGTCCCTTGTAAAAGGTACCATGCGTACCAAGGGCACTGTGACCAGGGAAGGCCTCTAAGGACTGCAGCACATATTGTGTCACCATTAGTGGTCCTGGACCTTAACACACACACAGTGCCATTGCAGGCTGCATGTTTTGGTGCAGAGAAAAGTGAAGAGTCGACGTGGCACACATTCCTGTGTGCCATGCCTGCAACCCACTGCCTATGGTATGGGTAAGACACCCCTCTAGCTGGGTGCACAATACCACTAGTGAGGGTACAGTTGCATGACCACTGTACCCCTACAGTGTCTAAGTCCATTTTTAGACATTGTAAGTGCAGTAAAGCCATAAAGAGTGTACGGTCTGGGAGTCTGTCATCACAAACTCCACAGCACCATATTGGCATTACTGAATTCTGGGAAGTTTGGTAGTAAACTTCTCAACATAATAAACCGAAACTGATGCCAGTGTGGGATTTACTATACAATGCACACAGAGGGAATCTTAGAGATGCCCCCTTGGAAAACGACCAGCCTCTGGTGGCTTCCCTGACTAGTACACCCCAGCCTGCCACATGAGACATGTTTTTGGACCCCTGGGGTGGGAGCCTTTGCCCCCTGAGCCCAGATACAAAGCCTTTCCTGGGCGGAGATGTTCCCACCTCTCCCAGGCCAAGAGGAGCCATCTGTGGCTGGGGAGCTTCAAATGCCTTGCTGCCTTTGTAACACGACTCCCAGCCTCTCTTGTTATCGGGAGCAGGCCCCCTTCCTGTCTCACCTCCTTTTCGGCCGGAAGACAGGCAGAAAAAATTAGCCCAGAAGGTGTGCCCACCTCTGCAAATTGAACCCCTCAGCTGGGGGAGGTGAGGTGAAGCCCACTCTCCAGTGCTCGCCTTCTTGCAGATGGCAGGCACTCTCCAATCAAGATTAGGGATGTTGCCCACTCCCCCATGTGGGGTGAACACACCTAGGGTGTAGACACCCTAAGGTCAGTGGCCCATTGGATACTGACCTTGAGACCCCTAAAACATCCCCTAAATTCAGTAATTAGGGGGAAGCCCTGAACAAAGAAGGCAGATTTACGCAACCTAGACAAAAAAAGATCTCCAGCAGAGGAGGCTGCAGAGAATAACTGACTTGTCCCCAGCCCTACTGTCCCATCTGCAGTGTCCAGAAGTCCTGTGCCAAAAGTCGCCTTGTTCTGCAGCCAGTGACATCCAGAACCCTTTGGAGGACTGACTGTGAATAGCAGCTCAATTCAAAAGAAACTGTCAAGACAGACTCTGAGCCTGCTGAGGAGAAAGTAACCCAATGCCTGGAACCACTACTGCACCCAACGCCTATGGCCAAAATCTGGATGGCCCAACGGTTCCAGCGAGGTCCCCCAGTGCTCCAGAGTCTGAGTCCACTTTGGGTTGACCCCTCCAGGACCCCCGACGTCACCTGCAACCTCTACACGGAGACCCCCTCAACTGTGAGTGGCCCAGTAAGGTGAAATCTGACCTCAAAAGACACCCCTACATCTAGCCGCTCTGTGTCCTGGAGAAGAGAACCTGAGGTGCACCTAAGTCCCAGAGCACTCCAACTGAACTGCCCAGCTGCTGGTTCCTCCCAGAAGTCTTCCTGGAAACGAGCCTGTAGCCAAAACACAAAACCAGCAATCTCCATTGAAAACAACAGGGCACCCAACGCCAAAACAGCACCCTGCACCCGGCCGCCCCTGTGGTTGAACCTTATATGCTAACTTGGACCCCCTTTTGCTCTGAGCCTAACACCAGGAGCTTTGCTCCCACAACCTTGTGGCCTGGTTGTGAGCAGTCACCAACCGGAGGCCCCCTTTCCCCAATTGGATAATATTGGGCCTCAGCACTCGGCCACCCTAGTGCCACTGAGGGAGTTCTGAGAGTGAGAACCCTGGTTCTAACCCCAGAATACCAACTCCCACAAACTAGAACTTACCTGCAAACTGATAACTACATTTCCTCCCATAGGATTGCATTGGCTGCTTTTCCTTGAAAATTCTTCTAAGTGTAGAGTTGGTTTATATGAAACATTAAAAACTGCATATGTGAAAAAACTGAATTACTTACCTTTTGTCGAGGAAATGTCTCCGTGTGATATCTAGGCATATCATACTGATTAGCAAAAGTAACTTAAAAAGTAATCTAAAACGTTACATGCACATTAATCTGTAAATTAACTGAAAAGTAATTTTGAACTGTTTACTTACCTGTAAATCAACCAACTGCATTTGAACCTGCATTCAACTGTAAATCACTGCATAAGATTTTGCAAAGTATTATTTCTCTTACCTGCACCTGGTCTGGCTTGGTTTTAGAAATAAAACACCTAAATAATATTTTATACAAACAAATTGGTCTGAGTTCAGTCTTGGAGTGTGTGACATCAATTCTTGCCTGAGTGTGAACAATAAATGCTTAACACTGCCCTCTGATAAAGCATAATGTGCTCAGCATAATGTGTCGCCCAACTGGTATTTCGCTGCTTCTGTTATTGTATCCACATAAGTAACATTACACCCACAACACGCCAGGACTATTGGCTTTGTCAAAGGTTGTTAGTTGCATAAGAAAAATGTACTACATGTAGACATACAACTATGACTTTGCTGTATATAATATTGAAAATGCTTTAGTTTGTGTTCAATAGGTTGTGGCATAATGGCTAGAGATGCCAACTTTGGAGCTGAGGAACCAGGTATGAGTCTCAGCGTCAGCTCACCATCCTGTGTTTCTGGGCAAATCACTTAATCGTCCTTGCCTGCAAAAAAATAAATGAAGATGTCCTTGTTGGTACTCATGTAAAGCATTTCAATTCAGAACTACAAAAGAACAAAAGTTACATCAAAACAGTAAACATCTGCAAAGTTAAGATTTTTTTCCCAGTCTGAGCGTGAGGGTTAAAATGGAGAGCCTAATAGGAACCCATCTCGGTGCCTGCTTTTACGAACTGTTGGTGCTGAGCGCCATCAGAACCCGGTCAACTTAAAGCCCTGCTATTATGGCATTAATCAGGGATCGAGGGTGAGGAAATAATGTGCTGATCCTGCAACAAATTTCCAGTCTTCTGATTGGGGTTGCCAGCTTATTATTTTGATGTCCCAGATGGTACATAAATAAGCAGTCACCTAAAGCCATATTTTCAGCACTTATCTGTGCATACTTCAAACAGCAAATATAAATAGAAAGCACATTTAATTGAGTTCTAGGGCTGCCTGAATGATCCATGACTAATATTTATTGGGGAACTAAGACAGAGAAGTCACATTACAATTGAATACGTACTTTTTTTTATTTATAACCATATTTAGTGTCAAGATTACGTTTTTGCAGGCTCTTTAAACAATCAATCAATCAATCAATCAGCAGAATTTGTATAGCGCGCTACTTACCCGTAGGGTCTCAAGGCGCTGAGGAGGGTCGCTACTGCTCGAACAGCCAGGTCTTGAGTTGTTTCCTGAAGGAGAGATCGTCCAGGGTCAGCCGTAGGTGAGTGGGGAGGGAGTTCCATGTCTTGGCTGCCAGGTAGGAGAAGAATCTTCCTCCGACGGTGGATTTGCAGATTCGTGGGACGGAGGCGAGGGCGAGGCTGACGGATCGGAGCTGGCGGGTGGGTGTGTAGAATGTGAGGCGGCTGTTGAGGTACTTCGGGCACGTGTCGTGGAGAGCCTTGTGTGCGTGGGTGAGGAGTCTGAACGTGATCCTCTTGTTGACGGGGAGCCAGTGCAGGTCTTTCAGGTGGGCAGACATGTGGCTGTGGCAAGAGATGTCCAAGATGAGTCGTGCTGAGGCGTTCTGAATGCGCTGGAGTATTTTCTGGAGTTTGGCTGTGGTTCCAGCGTAGAGGGTGTTCCCGTAGTCCAGATGGCTGCTGACGAGGGCCTGGGTGACCGTCTTCCTGGTTTCGGTGGGCATCCATCGGAAGATCTTTCGGAGCATGCGCAGGGTGTTGAAGCAGGATGAAGAGACGGCGTTGACTTGCTTGGTCATCGTGAGGGAGGAGTCCAGGATGAAGCCCAGGTTGCGTGCGTGTTCCGTTGACTTGGGTGCGGTGCCCAGGGCAGGGGGCCACCAGGAGTCGTCCCAGGCGGAGGGAGATGGTCCGAGGATGAGGACTTCCGTCTTGTCTGAGTTCAGTTTCAGACGGCTGATCTTCATCCATTCCGCGACGTCTTTCATTCCTTCGTGGAGGTTGGCTTTGGCGGTGGCGGGGTCGTTGGTGAGGGAGAGGATCAGCTGGGTGTGGTCGGCGTAGGAGATGATGTTGAGGTTGTGTTGGCATGCGATGGCTGCGAGAGGGCTCATGTAGACGTTGAAGAGGGTGGGGCTGAGTGAGGATCCTGGCGGAACGCCGCAGATGACTTCGGTGGCCGCGGATCGGCACGGGGGGTGGCGGACTCTCTGGGTTCTTCCGTCGAGGAACGAGATGATCCACTCCAGGGCCGCTCCTTGGATTCCGGTGTTGCTGAGGGGCTGTATAAGGGTGCGGTGGCATACGGTGTTGAAGGCTGCTGAGAGGTCCAGGAGGATGAGGGCAGCAGTTTCCCCGTAGTCGAGCAGGGACCTGATGTCGTCGGTGGCTGCAATGAGGGCGGTCTTAGTGCTGTGGTTTGCTCAGAAACCGGACTGTGAGGGGTCGAGGGATCCGTTGGTCTCGAGGAAGGTGGAGAGTTGTCTGTTGACGGTCTTCTCCATGACTTTGGCTGGAAAGGGGAGGAGCGAGATGAAGCGGAAGTTCTTCAGGTCTTTGGGGTACGCGGTGGGTTTCTTCAGGAGGGCGCTCAGCTCGGCATGTTTCCAACTCTCCGGGAAGGTGGCGGATGTGAAGGAGCTGTTGATGATGTTCCGGAGTTGGGGTGCGATGATAGAGTCGGCTTTGTTGAAGATGTGGTGTGGGCAGGGGTCGGTAGGGAAGCCGGAGTGGATGGTGTTCATCAGGCGGGTGGTGTCTTCGCTGCTGACAGGGGTCCAGGTGCAAAGGGTGGTAGTGGGGGGCGCTGGTTCGGTGGTTGGGTGCGTGGTCAGCACGCCGAAGCTGTTGTGTATGTCGGCGATCTTGCGGTGGAAGAACGAGGCGAGTGAGTCGCAGAGGTCTTGTGAGTGTGTGATGTTGTTGTTGCAGGCGCTGTGGTTGGAGAGCTCTTTAACAATGCTGAAGAGTTCCTTGCTGTTGTGGGTGTTGTTGTCCAGTCGTTCTTTGAATATTGTCTTCTTGGTGGTGCGGATCAGCAGGTGGTGTTTGCGGGTGGCGTTCTTGAGGGCGGTCATGTGTTCTGATGTCTGGTCGTGGCGCCAGGCTTTCTCGAGGGTGCGGCAGGTTTTCTTGGAGTTTTTGAGGTCGTTGGTAAACCACGAGGCTTTCCTGCTGCCGGGTCTGCTGGGAGGATTCTTCAGTGGTGCGAGTTCGTCGGCGCAGTTGGTGAGCCACTGTGTGAGGTTGCGGGCTGCTTCGTTGGGGTCTGTCGTGTTGGTGGGAGGGTTCTGGCCGAGGGCAGTGGTGAGCTGGTCGGCGGTGATCTTGCTCCAGCTTCTGCGGAGAACCTGTTGCGGGTGGTGGTGGGTCGTGGTTCTCCTGAAGTTGAAGTGGACGCAGCTGTGGTCTGTCCAGTTTAGTCCGGTTGAGTGGCTGAAGGAGATGTGCTTCCTGGAGGAGAAGATGGGGTCAAGCGTGTGGCCGGCATAGTGGGTGGGGGTGTTCACCAGTTGCTTGAGTCGAGGTTGGCGAGGTTGTCCAGCAGGGCTGCGGTGTTGCAGTCCTTGTTGTTCTCTAGGTGGAAGTTGAGGTCCCCTAGGAGGATGTAGTCTGTGGAGGTGAGGGCGTGTGGACTGACGAAGTCTGCGATGGCTTCGCTGAATTGTGTGCGTGGTCCCGTGGGTCTGTAGATGAGGGTACCTCTGAGGGTGGTCTTGGGGTCGGTGTGAATCTGGAAGTGAAGGTGCTCGGCGGCGGTGAGGGTGTCGTCGGAGTTGGTCGTGATGCGGATGGTGTTTCTGTGGACGATGGCGATGCCTCCTCCGGTTTGGTTGACGCGGTCCCTCCGGGTGATCTTGTAGCCATCCGGGATGGCTATGGCGATGTCAGGGGCTGAGGAGGCGTTCATCCATGTTTCTGTGAGGAAGTCGACGTCTGGTGATGTTGTGTCGAGGAGGTTCCAGAGTTCGACGGCGTGCCTGTGGATGGAGCGGTGTTGAGCAGGATGCACTTACGGTTGTTGTTGCTGGAGCTCAGCTTGGCGGGTGCGGTGCAGGTTCAGAGGCAGGTGAATTTGCAGGCCTGGCAGATGAAGGGTCCGTGGGTGCGTTTCGGGTGGCTCTGTAGCAGGCGGTGTTCCTTAGATGGATGCGTTGGCATCGTTGAGGGCCAGGGGTCCTGGCACTGGGCGGGTCCAGGCACGGACGGGCGCAGACGGGCTTGCCTTTGGCGCGCCTTCGATGCACAATCGGCACGCCCACTGCGCGCGTCCGCTGCGCGGTTGCTTCGCGGTCGCTTCGTGGTCTCCATAAGTAAGGAGTCGGGAGGGAGGAGCAGCTGGGTGGCGGGAGCGGGCGGCGAATGGGCTGGAGGGGGGCGGGGCCGCAGCGAGGCAGCGGCGGGAAAATCAGGCGGCAGGCGGCTCAGCGGCGACTGGGTCTTCCAAGGCGGCAGCGGCGGCAGGATCAGCTGGGCGAGGAGGCAGGCTGGGAGACAGCAGCGAGTGGGGGCGACCTAGCCTAGAGGCAGGGTCAACGGTCTCTCCCTATGCCTGCACGCAGCCCCCTTAAGTAAGGAGCCAGCAGGGAGGAGCAGCTGGGTGGCGGGAGCGGGGCGGCAAATGGGCTGGAGGGGGCGGGGCTGAAGGGAGGCAGCGGCGGGAAAATCGGGAGGTGGTCGGCTGAGCGGCGGCTGGGTCGTCCAAGGTGGCAGCAGCGGCGGGATCAGCTAGGCGAGGAGGCAGGCTGGGAGACAGCAGCGCGTGGGGGCGACCTAGCCTAGAGTCCTAGGCAGGGTCAACGGTCAACATCACATGGCTTGCATTTTTCCTTTTTTCAACCCTACTTTGCAGGCTCTTTAAATAACACATGGCTGGCATTTTTTTTTTGGCAATCTTACTTTATATTCTTTTTCATTAAATGCATTCTCACACTGTGGCAGTAAATGTAAAATACAATGTAAGCAATAGGCAGAGTGGGGGCCTGGGGGTACAGGAACCAGATAAAAAAACTAAGCCTTGGTAGCCCGTTTACAAAGTATTGCAAATATGCAATTGGTCTTTAAAGACCTGTGAAAAACTCGGGCGTGCTAGAAATATTACTCCAGGCACTGCCCTGCCGAGCCCACAACTGCAGCAGCCCAGGCTGAGACACACAAGGCGGGGGGAGTGAAGCCCATTCAGCCCAAAGGGCATTGCGCACCTGGGAGAGATCCCAACTGGGTTCTTTATTATTATTATTTTTTTTGCAGAGTTTTATATAGCGCGAGCTTGACCCGAATCGGGTATCCGAGCGCTTTACATAGCACCAGTTACGTTACATGAGGACACACATTCATTTTTGTTAGGCACTGGAAGATTAAGTGATTTGCCCAGAATCACAGGAGGTTTAGCGTCATTACCGAGACTCGAACTCAGTTCCCCAGGTCCGAGGTCGAGCGCCCTGGCCATTAGGCCTTGTCACATATTCATGAAGGCAAGTGAAGCAGTGAATGTGATCACACAGCATCGACTGTATTACATGAACCACAACTAAGCGTAGGATTAAGTGTAAAGTGCCCTTAGTAAATAGTAAAGAAATATTTTCACAAGATTACTCTTCCCATTCTATTAAATAGTTTCCTTGTTTTTCTTTCCACTATTCTGATACTCTGAACAAAGGCAGCCACTTTGATGTTTAGTAAGTTATGTTTAGCTTGCGATTTCAAAAAACAATGGGGCACATGCATCAAGATAAGGAATTGTGATTCCTCAATAGGGTTTTTTAAGGAATCGCTATTTAGGAGTCGCAGTTGCTAATGCATGTAGGTTTCACAAAAATAATAGCTATTCCTACTCATCCCCTAATAGCGAATCGCAATTTGCGATGTGCTATTACGGAATGCTTTCCCATTCATTCCTATTGGCCTAGAGGCCCATAGAAATGAATGGGAAAGCATTCACAATTTGCGATTACCAAATAGGTAATCGCATATTGCGAATGCAATTGCAAGGGGGCTATGGGGCCTAAGGTCACCCTGATGCACCCCCAAAAAGGTAAGTGTGCAGATGTGGCGCACACACACACGCACTAAGGGTATGTGTATGTGCCACATTGCACTTAGAAAAATTCAATTTTGTGCATTTTGTTTAAGGATTTGCAAATTAACATCAACTTAAAGTTGATGTTAATTTGCTATTCCTTAATACAAAGTCGCATTTTAAAAATGCTTCTTGCATTGCATTTAGTGAATCGCAAATTGCGATTCCCTAAATGCATTCGCAAAATAAGAGATTGCAAAAATTGCGATGACCTATTTTGTGAATGCATTTCGGGTTGATGCATCGGAAAGAGCTTTTTACCAGTCGCAAACGGGCCAATTCTGCATTTCGGCCTTTTGCGACCGGTAAAAAGCTTGGTGCATGTGCCCCAATATCTACAGAATAGTGACTGGTTGCCATTGCATGCTTCTGCTCCAATAAGCATTTGCAGGATTGGGTTGTAATTTTAAGAAAATTAGTTGTAGGTTTTATTTACAGTGTTGTGCCTGTCTCGGAACATTAACAGTGGTTAACACTCACTTTAGAGGACGTTAACGACTGTTAATGGCATACTCCGCAACTTGGTCCCAAGGAGAGGCGCCTTTTATGAAAGTAGGGCATTAAACCATCTAGGATGTTGGCAATTGATATTTCTCCTCTCTTTTGGTTGTTGTAAAGCAGTAGCCACCACACAGTATAGTTGAATAGTACTTTTTTGGTACATTGACAACACTGGAGGACATCGAGCTCCCACAACAGTCTCAGGGTAACTGCCAGTCCAGAGCCTTTCATATCACGCGCTTTATATTGGAATTCTCTGCATGCGGAGCATACTGAGAATTCTACAAGTACATTACAACATATCCACAACAGTTATATAAAAACACAAGAGTGTAAACTTGAAAACAAAAAATATTGGGAGAATAAAGATACCACACACTCATAAACATACCGAAATGGAATATATACATTGTAGACCTCTTGGCTCACATGTCATTGACAAAACACATTCTAACTGCAACACTTCATATACTCCTTGAAACCCTGTAAACACTAAAGTGTACCACACCCTATGTTACATGATCCTGTAGATGCCCTAGAGGCCTCCGACACCTTGGAACTTTTTTGCTCCTTTGTATATCAGGAATATTGGTAACAGCACTTTGTGCCTAACTACTGTCCCTTCCATCCCTACTTGCTCCAACCCTTCTTGCCATCACATTTCTGGTCAACAAATCTTCATCATTCATGTGTAAAAACTACTACACCGATCACGTTTTGAAACAACCCTGTCACAGTTCTTGCTGTATATAAAGCCAAAGTCCATCTGTTCCACCTTTTGTCATTTTCAAACAGCACATGAAAGTCATGCACCTCCTTTACTTTGTATGGCCCACGAAATTTTGTAATAC
Source organism: Lissotriton vulgaris (assembly GCF_964263255.1). NCBI lineage: Eukaryota > Metazoa > Chordata > Amphibia > Caudata > Salamandridae > Lissotriton > Lissotriton vulgaris. The sequence goes on along the minus strand of NC_141697.1, from coordinate 881,224,505 downwards.
CACTTTCTTACCCATGGGTTTACATCCCATCCTCGTTGCCAATGTTGTAAAGCATTATCCTTCACACAGTATAGTTGATTAGTAATTTATTGGTACATGGACAACACAGGAAAACACGGAGGTCCCACACCAGCCTCAGGATTACTGCCAGTCCAGAACCCTTCGCACTGGTCACGCTCTCCACATTGGAATTCGGAGCATACTGAGAATTCTACAAGTAGATTACAATACAGGTCGAAAAGTAGTGGCGTAGTGTAGGAGATATTCCTGCGATTGGTGCCCCGTGGCGGTCGCATGGAAGAGCGGGGTTGAGGAGGTGGTTTGCTGGTGATATTCCTGCTATTGCCGCCCGCAGCAAACGCATGGAAGAACGGGGGATGCCGTGCCACCAAAACTCGTGCTACCCGGAGCGGACCGCCACCACCCCCCTTTGCTACGCCACTGTCTAAAAGGTCTAATGAGAAAGATAAAAAGTTACTTAAATCTGAGACAGATCGTGGCCGATTAACATGTAATGTTATTTAGCTATCACTCATGATTTAAACAAGCATTTGCAATGCAATAGGTCTCGCATTAGGAAAGTTTGAGCTATTGATCTTGTAAATGACAATTTTTTTATTTATGTGTTGGTTTTGAAAATAGCGAAATTAATAGCTTTCTAATTTTTTTAAATAATTAATACTTAAATAAAAGTTATTGTAATTTATAATGGCAATAGCTTAAACTTTTGTAAATAACTTTTGGTAAGATTATGTTCAGTGTATTTTATTGTGACGAAAATCAAAGAACAGAAGTGAAATATTAACATCTTTTTGTGACATTTGTAATAAAGCTTGAAACATTGAGAGAAAATATTTGAACCAGTTATTGTTGAATGGTTGCACAGATTGATACTGTGGTGTCGCTGAGTGATGTTGTGGTGGCGACGAGTGATGCTGATGCGTTCAGTGATGCTGTGGTAGCACATAGTGATGTTGTGGTGCCCCTGAATGATGCTGTGGTACCCCTGAGTGATGCTGTGGTGGTGCGATACATAGATAGAGTGAGGGCGATAGATAGCTAGAGGGAGGGCGATAGATAGCTAGAGGGAGGGCGAAAGATAGCTAGAGGGAGGGCAAAAGATAGATAGAGTGAGGGCGATTGATAGAGTGAGGGTGATAGATAGCTAGAGGGAGGGCGAAAGATAGATAGAGTGAGGGTGAAAGATAGATAGAGTGAGGGCGAAAGATAGATAGATAGAGTGAGGGTGAAAGATAGATAGATAGAGTGAGGGCGATAGATAGATAGGGTGAGGGTGATAGATAGATAGCGTGAGGGCAATAGATAGATAGCGTGAGGGCGATAGATAGATAGAGTGAGGGCGATAGATAGAGTGAGGGTGATAGATAGAGTGAGGCGATAGATAGATAGAGTGAGGGCGATAGATAGAGTGAAGGTGATAAATAGATGTGTGTGGTTGTATGTGTGTGTGGTTGTGTGTGTGTGGTTGAGTGTGGTTGTGTGTGTGGTTGTGTGTGTGTATGGTTGTGTGTGTGTTGTATGTGTGGCTGTGTGTGTGGTTGGGTCTGGTTGTGTGTGTGTGTGGTTGTGGTTGTGTGTGTGTTTGTGTGTGTGGTTGTGTGTGTGGTTGAGTGTGTGGTTCAGCGTGTGGTTGAGTGTGTGGTTGAGCGTGTTAGCGTGTGGTTGTGTGTGTGGTTGTGCATGTGGTTGTGCGTGTGGTTGTGCGTGGGGTGATGTGTGGGGTGATGTGTGTTTGTGTGTAGGGTGATGTTTGTGTGTGGGGTTGTGTGTGTGGTTGTGTGTGTTTGTGTGGTTGTATGTGTGTGCTTGCGTGGTTATATGTATGTGTGTGTGCGGTTACAGATGGATGTATGTGGAAGAGAGCAGCAGATCAGCACAGCAGAAGAGAACACGGAGTTAAAGAAGGAGGCAGATGGAAGAGAAGAGCAGATTGGCACAGGAGAAGAGAAGAGAACAGGGAGCTAGAGAGGGAGGCGGTGGAAGAGAGCAGTAGATCAGTACGGGAGAATAGAAGAGAACAGGGAATTAGGTAAGGAGGTGGGTGGAAGAGAGCAGCAGATCAGCACAGCAAAAGAGAACAGGGAGTTATAGAAGGAGGCGGGTATAAGAGAGCAGCAGATCAGCACAGGAGAAGAGAACAGGGAGTTAAAGAAGGAGGCGGGGTGGAAAAGAGCAGCAGATCAGCACAGGAGAAGAGAACAGGGAGTTAAAGAAGGAGGTGGGGTGGAAGAAAGCAGCAGATCAGCACAGCAAAAGAGAGCAGGGAGTTAAAGAAGGAGGTGGGGTGGAAGAGAGCAGCAGATCAGCACAGGAAAAGAGAAAAGAACAGGGAGTTAGAGAAGGAGGCACGGTGGAAGACAGCAGCATATCAGCACGAGAGAAGAGAAGAGAACAGGGAGTTAAAAAAGGAGGTGGGTTGAAAGAGAGCAGCAGATCAGCACAGGAGAAGAGAATAGAACAGCGAGTTAGATTAGGAGGTGGGGTGGAAGAGACCAGCAGAACAGCACAGGAGAAGAGAACAGCTAGGTAGAGAAGGAGGTGGGGTGGAAGTAAGCATGGGCGGAAAATCCGTTTCGCTCGCGGATTTTGCGGATTTTCGGTAAATTCGCAATCCGCGAGATTCGCGAATCTCCCGCAAAATCCGCAAATCCGCGAGCAGCGGATTTTATGGCTTGCTCGCACTGTTCGCGTGAGTTCGCGGCTTCCCAGTACAACTTCGCGCCCCGCGAATAAGCGCTAAATTGCAGAAATACGATCTTAGCAAAACTGAAACTACTTACCAGGTTCAAAAGTTCAGGCTCATCATTAGTAGTCATTTCCTGTAGTGCTTCCTGAGGGGCCCCTTCAGAGTTCAGTTGCCAGTTGCAACTATTATGTGACCCTGCTCTGAACCTCAGAATAGTTACACATATGCCACAAAGGTCCTGAATTACAGCTAAGGGAGACAAGCAGGAGCCAGGCTGGAAGTTCAAATCCATTTATCAGCCCCTAATTCATTATTGTCAGTTGGGGCAGGGCAGGTGTTGTAACTAATTTTGCAACAATGAAAGCACTTAGCAAGTGCAAAAGATCACTAATCAGGAAGCACTAAGGAAGCAGGTGCCAGCTAAAAAAATATTCTGTGACACATTAATCAGCCCCAAATTAATTCAGGCCACTTGAGGCAGGGAAGGTGTGCTTTGCTTTGCCACAATAATGTACACTGACTGGACAACCAGCGGGTGCTGTGATGAAACAGAGGGTGGCATGGGTGGGCCAGAGGGTGGCATGAGTAGTCAGAGAGTGGCAGTGGTGACAGAGAGTGGCAGTGATGAAGAAGAGTGTCCCAAACAGGCTGGACACGTAGAAACAACAAGTTCGCAAAACTTGCCACCCGACAGGTAAGTTCGCGTTTGCAAAATTGTACAAAACCCTCGCGAACTGGCAGAAACCCGCGCGAACACAAAAAAAAAAAAATCCGCAAATTCGCGAGAATTCGCGGATTTTGCGGATTGCGAATTCGCAAATCCGCAAAATCCGCGAACGCGAGATTCGCAAAATTCGCCCATGCTTAGGTGGAAGAGAACAGCAGATCAGCACGAGCGAAGAGAACAGGGAGTTAAAGAAGGAGGTGAGTGGATGAGAGCAGCAGATCAGCAAAGGAGAAGAGAACAGGGAGTTAAAGAAGGAGGCGGGGTGGAAGAGAACAGCAGATCGGCACAGGAGAAGAAAACAGGGAGTTACAAAAGGAGGCGGTGGAAAAGAACAGCAGATCAGTACAGGAGAAGAGAACAGGGAGTTAGAGAAGGAGGCAGGGTGAAAGATAACAGCATGTCAGCACTGGAGAAGAGAAAAGGGAGTTAGAGAAGGAGGCGGATGGAAGAGAGCAGCAGATCAGCATGGGAGAACAGAAAGGGGAGTTAAAGTAGGAGGCGGGCGGAAGAGAGTAGCAGATCAGCACTGAAGAAGGGTAGAGAACAGGTAGTTAAAGAAGGAGGTGGGTTGGAGGAGAGCATCATATCAGCACAGGAGAAGAGAACAGGGAGTTAAAGAAGGAGGCGGGGGGAAGAGAGCAGCAGATCAGCATGGGAGAAGAGAACAGGGAGTTAGAGAAGCAGGTGGTGGAAGGGAGCAGCAGATCAGCATAGGAGAAAAGAACGGAGTTAAAGAAGGAGGCGGGGTGGCAGAGAGCAGCAGATCAGCACAGGTGAAGAGAACATGGATATAAAGAAGGAGGTGGGGTGGAAGAGAGCTAGAGTGAGGGCGATAGATAGATAGAGTGAGGGCGATATATGGAGTGAGGGCGATAGAGTGAGGGCGATAGATAGAGTGAGGCCAATTAATTAAAGTGAGGGTGATAGATGAGAGTGAGGGCGATAGATAAGAGTGAGGACGATAGATAGAGTGAGGGTGATAGATAGATAGAGTGAGGGCGATAGATAGAGTGAGGGCGATAGATAGATAGATAGAGTGAGGGTGATAGATAGATGTGTGTGGTTGTGTGTGTGTGTGGTTGTATGTATATGTGGTTGTGTGTGGTTGTGTGTGTGGTTGTGTGTGTAGTTGTGTGTAGTTGTGTGTGTGTAGGGTTGTGTGTGTGGTTGTATGTGTGGCTGTGTGTGTGGTTGTGTGTGGTTGTGTGTGTGGTTGTGTGTGTGGTTGTGTGTGTGGTTGAGTGTGTGGTTGAGTGTGTGGTTGTGCGAGGGGTTATGCGTGGGGTTGTGTGTGGGGTTGTGCGTGGGGTTGTGCGTGGGGTGATGTGTGGGGTGATGTGTGGGGTGATGTTTGCGGATGATGTCTGTATGTGTGTCGGGTGATGTTTGTGTGTGGGGTTGTGTGTTTGTGGTTGTGTGTGTGTGGTTGTGTGTGTTTGTGTGGTTGTGTGTGGTTGTATATGTGTGTGTGCGTGGTTGAATGTATGTGTGTGTGCGGTTATAGAAGGATGTATGAGGAAGAGAGCAGCATATCAGCAAAGCAGAAGAGAACAGGGAGTTAAAGATGGAGGCGGGTAGAAGAGAGCAGCAGATCAGCACAGGAGAAGAGAACAGGGAGTTAGAGAAGGAGGCGGTGGAAGGGAACAGCAGATAAGCACGGGAGAAGAGAACAGGGAGTTGGAGAAGGGGGGTGGAAGAGAGCAGCAGATCAGCATGCGAGAACAGAACAGGGAGTTAAAGAAGGAGGCGGTGAAAGAGAGCAGCAGATTAGCACAGGAGAAGAGAAGAGAACAGGGAGTTAAAGAAGGTGGTGGGGTGGAAGAGAGAAACAGATCAGCGCAGGATAAGAGAACAGGGAGTTAAAGAAGGAAGCGGGTGAAAGAGAGCAGCAGAGAGCAGCAGATCAGCACAGGAGAAAAGAACAGGGAGTTAAAGAAGGAGGCCGGTGGCAGAGAGTAGCAGATCAGCACGGGAGAAAATAATATGGAGTTAACGAAGGAGGCAGGTGGAAGAGAGCAGCAGATCAGCACAGGAGAAGAGAACAGGGAGTTAAAGAAGGAGGAGGGTGGAAGGGAACAGCAGATCAGCACTGGAGAAAAGAACATGGAGTTAAAGAAGGAGGCGGGGTGGAAGAGAGCAGCAGATCAGCACAGGAGAAGAGAACAGGGAGTTAAAGAAGGAGGCGGGTGGAAGAGAACAGCAGATCGGCACAGGAGAAGAGTACAGGGAGTTAGAGAAAGAGACGGGTGGAAGAGAACAGCAGATTGGGACAGGAGAAGAGAAGAGAACAGGGAGCTAGAGAGGGAGGTGGTGGAAGAGAGCAGAAGATCAGTTCGGGAGAATAGAAGAGAACAGGGAATTAGAGAAGCAGGTGTGTGGAAGAGAGCAGCAGATCAGCACAGCAAAGGAGAACAGGGAGTTAAAGAAGGAGGCAGGTGGAAGAGAGCAGCAGATCAGCACAGGAGAAGAGAACAGGGAGTTAAAGAAGGAGGTGGGGTGGAAGAGAGCAGCAGATCAGCACAGGAGAAGAGAACATGGAGTTAAAGAAGGAGGCGGGTGGAAGAAAACAGCAGATTGGCACAGGAGAAGAGAAGAGAAAAGGGAGCTAGAGAGGGAGGCGGTGGAAGAGAGCAGAAGATCAGTTCGGGAGAATAGAAGAGAACAGGGAATTAGAGAAGCAGGTGTGTGGAAGAGAGCAGCAGATCAGCACAGCAAAGGAGAACAGGGAGTTAAAGAAGGAGGCAGGTGGAAGAGAGCAGCAGATCAGCACAGCAAAAGAGAACAGGGAGTTAAAGAAGAAGGTGGGGTGGAAGAGAGCAGCAGATCAGCACAGAAAAAGAGAATAGAACAGGGAGTTAGATAAGTTATGTTATGTTATGTTATTAAAATATTTCTTAAGCGCACTGTCACCGATTGGTTTCTTGGCGCTGTGATCAGCAGTAACATGAACATAGATGAAAAGAGTTGAGTTATTGAAATGCTTGTCTGAAGAGCCAGGTCTTTAAGGCTTTCCGGAAAGAAAGAAGGTCTTGACAATTCAGGATCTCCAGAGGGAGGGAGTTCCACAAGCAGGAGGCAAGTGTGGCGAACCTACGGCCTCCGGCGCGCTTAAGTTTGAAAGAAGGCGTCTACAGGAGGCTCAGATGGAGTGAACGTAGGTTTCGAGATGGAGTGTATCTGGAGATTAGTTGGTTAATAAATGTGGGGCTTTTACAGTAAAGGGATTTGAATATTATGCATCCGGTTTTAAAGGCACAGCGCTGGGTAACTGGAAGCCAATGCAGTTTCCTAAGTAGGGGGGTAGCTGCATGTCGCCTTGGTTGGTTCAGGATTAACCTCGAAGCATGGTTCTGTACCATCTGGAGTCGTTTAGCTAGGTAGTTGGGAAGACCTAGATAGATGGCATTCGCGTAGTCCAGATGGGACAGGACAGTAGAGATCACAACCTGGGTGATTGCCTCGGGCGTAAGTAGACGACGGACCTTCCGGATTTCTTTTAGTTGGAAGAAGCACTTGGAGACCACCTGACCTACCTGTGCTTTCAGTGAAAGATCACAGTCCACGGTGACTCCAAGTGTTTTGGCTGACGAGGAGGGTGTTGGAGCTTGGCCCAGTTCAGAAGGCCAGTAGTGTGGGCCCCAGTACTTAGCGCTGTCGCCGGTCAGAACCAACTCGGTTTTTCCCGGGTTCAGTTTGAGCTGGTTCTGGTCCATCCATGTTTTAATAAAACTCATGGTAGACTGAAAATGCAGTATGGAGTCTTCAGTGTTGTCGATGGTAAAAAGCAGTTGTAAATCATCGGCATAATTGAAGACTCTCACCTGTTTGTCTCTTAAAGTCTGAATCAGGGGAAGTATGTATAGGTTAAATAAGTGAGGTGACAGGGACGAACCTTGTGGCACTCCGCAAGTGATGGGTTGTTTGGCACCCACTAGGTCTCCAAGGCGTACTGTTTGATTGCGGTTTGTCAAAAAGGACCTCAGCCAGCAGGCTGCTAGGTCCCGGACGCCGGCCTGTTCGACACGGTCGACCAAGATGTTGTGGTCGACCGTGTCAAAAGCGGCAGATAGATCCAGGAGCACCAGGGCCTGTGGGGAGCGTCTGTCAGCGCAGTCTCGCAACGTATCCAGGACTGTGGTGACTACTGCTTCTGTGGAGTGTGCCGGCCGAAAGCCTGCCTGGTGGGGGTCAAAGCAGGAGGATTCCTCAAGAAAGTTAGAGAGGCATTTAGCCACGTGAGCCTCCAGATCTTTTGCCAGGTAGGGCAATAGGGAGATGGGCCGAAAAATTAGCTTTACAAGCTGGGTCTGCCCCGGATTTTTTTAACAGCGGGATGACTATGGCCTCTTTAAACGCTGAGGGGACTATGCCGAGAGTCAAGGAATTATTCAGGAGTGTGAGGGCAGGGGCTGGGTATGTCGAGAAACACTCTTTCAAGATGTAGGGCGGGCAGCTATCTGAGGGGGCACCGGATTTTACTCTTGACAGTAGTTCCCGAAATTGGTCCTGGGTTATAGGTGAGAAACTACTGAGGGTGTTGTGGTTAGGCTTGATTGTCATGCCAGACGTGAGGGGGGACACCGGTTGAGGAATACTGGCTTTGATGTCCAATATTTTGTCAGTAAAGTAAACATTGAGTGAGTCACAGAGAGGCTGGGTGGGAATGATCAAAAAGGACCTCAGCCAGCAGGCTGCTAGGTCCCGGACGCCGGCCTGTTCGACACGGTCGACCAAGATGTTGTGGTCGACAGTGTCAAAAGCGGCAGATAGATCCAGGAGCACCAGGCCTGTGGGGAGCGTCTGTCAGCGCAGGAGGTGAAGTGGAAGACAGCAGCAGATCTGCAGAAGTTACCAGGGAGTTAAAGAAGGAGGTGGGGTGGGAGAGAGCAACAGATCAGCACATGAGTAGAGAAGAGAACAGGGAGTTCGAGAAGGAGGTGAGATGGAAGAGAGCAGCAGATCAGCACGGGAAAAAAGAACATGGAGTTAAAGAAGGAGGCGGGTGGAAGAGAACAGCAGATCGGCACAGGAGAAGAGAACAGGGAGTTAGAGAAAGAGACGGGTGGAAGAGAACAGCAGATTAGGACAGGAGAAGAGAACAGGTAGTTAACCTCATAACGGCTATGGAACGTCCAGCTCCAGTGCTGGACGTTCCATTGCAGCTATGAGGTTCGAACGTTCAATGGCCGACGGCAGCACTCCTGAGGTAGCGGTGCCGTCAGCCGCCGAACGTTCAAAGCACTTAAGAGGTTAAAGAAGGAGGTGGGGTGGAAGAGAGCAGCAGATCAGCACAGGAGAAGAGAACATGGAGTTAAAGAAGGAGGTGGGGTGGAAGAGAGCAGCAGATCAGCACAGGAAAAGAGAACAGGGAGTTAAATAAGGAGGCGGGTGGAAGAAAACAGCAGATTGGCACAGGAGAAGAGAAGAGAACAGGGAGCTAGAAAGGGAGGCGGTGGAAGAAAGCAGAAGATCAGTACGGGAGAATAGAAGAGAACAGGGAATTAGAGAAGCAGATGTGTGGAAGAGAGCAGCAGATCAGCACAGCAAAAGAGAACAGGGAGTTAAAGAAGGAGGTGGTGGAAGAGAGCAGCAGATCAGCACAGGAGAAGAGAACAGGGAGTTAAAGAAGGAGGTTGGGTGGAAGAGAGCAGCAGATCAGCACAGGAAAAGAGAAGAGAACAGGGAGCTAGAGAAGGAGGCAGGGTGGAAGAGAGCAGCATAACAGCACGAGAGAAGAGAAGAGAACAGGGAGTTAGAGAAGGAGGTGGGTGGAAGAGAGGAATAGATTAGCACAGCAGAAGAGAACACGGAGTTAAAGAAGGAGGTGGGGTGGAAGAGAGCAGCGGATCAGCACAGGAGAAGAGAATAGAACAGGGAATTAGATAAGGAGGTGAAGTGGAAGAGAGCAGCAGATCTGCAGAAGTTAACAGGGAGTTAAAAAAGGAGGCGGGTGGGAGAGAGCAACAGATCAGCACAAGAGAAGAGAACAGGGAGGTAGAGAAGGAGGTGAGGTGGAAGAGAACAGCAGATCAGCACGAGAAAAGAGAACAGGGAGGTAAAGAAGGAAGTGGGTGGATGAGAGCAGCAGATCAGCACAGGAGAAGAAAACAGGGAGTTAAAGAAGGAGGCGGGTGGAAGAGAACAGCGGATCAGCACAGGAGAAGAGAACCAGGAGTTACAGAAGGAGGAGGTGGAAAGGAAAAGCAGATCAGTACAGTAAAAGAGAACAGGCAGTTAGAGAAGGAGGCGGGTGAAGGAGAACAGCAGGTTAGCACAGGAGAAGAGAACAGGGAGTTAGAGAAGGGGGCGGGTGAAAGAGAGCAGCAGATCAGCACGGGAGAACAGAACAGGGAGTTACAGAAGGAGGCAGGTGGAAGAGAGTAGCAGATCAGCACAGAAGAAGGGAAGAGAACAGGAAGTTGAAGAAGGAGGTCGGGTGGAAGAGAGCAGCAGATCATCACAGCAAAGGAGAACAGGGAGTTAAAGAAGGAGGCAGGTGGGAGAGAGCAGCAGATCAGCACAGGAGAAGAGAACAGGGAGTTAAAGAAGAAGGTGGGGTGGAAGAGAGCAGCAGATCAGCACGGGAAAAAAGAACATGGAGTTAAAGAAGGAGGCGGGTGGAAGAGAACAGCAGATCGGCACAGGAGAAGAGAAGAGAACAGGGAGCTAGAGAGGGAGGCGGTGGAAGAGAGCAGGAGATCAGTACGGGAGAATAAAAGAGAACATGGAATTAGAGAAGCAGGTGTGTGGAAGACAGCAGCAGATCAGCACAACAAAAGAGAACAGGGAGTTAAAGAAGGAGGCGGGTGGAAGAGAGCAGCAGATCAGCACAGGAGAAGAGAACAGGGAGCTGAAGAAGGAGGTGGGTGGAAGAGAGCAGCAGATCAGCACAGCAAAAGAGAACAGGGAGGTAAAGAAGAAGGTAGGATGGAAGAGAGCAGCAGATTAGGACAGGAGAAGAGAACAGGTAGTTAAAGAAGGAGGTGGGGTGGAAGAGAGCAGCAGATCAGCACAGGAGAAGAGAACATGGAGTTAAAGAAGGAGGAGGGGTGGAAGAGAGCAGCAGATCAGCACAGGAAAAGAGAACAGGGAGTTAAAGAAGGAGGCAGGTGGAAGAAAACAGTAGATTGGCACAGGAGAAGAGAAGAGAACAGGGAGCTAGAGAGGGAGGCGGTGGAAGAGAGCAGAAGATCAGTACGGGAGAATAGAAGAGAACATGGAATTAGAGAAGCAGGTGTGTGGAAGAGAGCAGCAGATCAGCACAACAAAAGAGAACAGGGAGTTAAAGAAGGAGGCGGGTGGAAGAGAGCAGCAGATCAGCACAGGAGAAGAGAACAGGGAGCTAAAGAAGGAGGTGGGTGGAAGAGAGCAGCAGATCAGCACAGCAAAAGAGAACAGGGAGTTAAAGTAGAAGGTAGGATGGAAGAGAGCAGCAGATCAGCACAGGAAAAGAGAAGAGAACAGGGAGTTAGAGAAGGAGGCACGGTGGAAGAGAGCAGCATAACAGCACGAGAGAAGAGAAGAGAACAGGGAGTTAGAGTAGGAGGTGGGTGGAAGACAGGAATAGGTTAGCACAGCAGAAGAGAACAGGGAGTTAAAGAAGGAGGTGGGGTGGAAGAGAGCAGCGGATCAGCACAGGAGAAGAGAATAGAACAGGGAATTAGATAAGGAGGTGAAGTGGAAGAGAGCAGCAGATCTGCAGAAGTTAACAGGGAGTTAAAAAAGGAGGCGGGTGGGAGAGAGCAACAGATCAGCACAAGAGAAGAGAACAGGGAGGTAGAGAAGGAGGTGAGGTGGAAGAGAACAGCAGATCAGCACGAGAAAAGAGAACAGGGAGGTAAAGAAGGAAGTGGGTGGATGAGAGCAGCAGATCAGCACAGGAGAAGAAAACAGGGAGTTAAAGAAGGAGGCGGGTGGAAGAGAACAGCGGATCAGCACAGGAGAAGAGAACCAGGAGTTACAGAAGGAGGAGGTGGAAAGGAAAAGCAGATCAGTACAGTAAAAGAGAACAGGCAGTTAGAGAAGGAGGCGGGTGAAGGAGAACAGCAGGTTAGCACAGGAGAAGAGAACAGGGAGTTCGAGAAGGGGGCGGGTGAAAGAGAGCAGCAGATCAGCACGGGAGAACAGAACAGGGAGTTACAGAAGGAGGCAGGTGGAAGAGAGTAGCAGATCAGCACAGAAGAAGGGAAGAGAACAGGAAGTTGAAGAAGGAGGTCGGGTGGAAGAGAGCAGCAGATCATCACAGCAAAGGAGAACAGGGAGTTAAAGAAGGAGGCAGGTGGGAGAGAGCAGCAGATCAGCACAGGAGAAGAGAACAGGGAGTTAAAGAAGAAGGTGGGGTGGAAGAGAGCAGCAGATCAGCACAGGAAAAGAGAATAGAACAGGAAGTTAGATAAGGAGGTGAAGTGGAAGAGAGCAGCAGATCTGCAGAAGTTAACAGGGAGTAAAAGAATTAGGCGGGGTGGGAGAGAGCAACAGATCAGCACATGAGAAGAGAAGAGAACAGGGAGTTCGAGAAGGAGGTGAGATGGAAGAGAGCAGCAGATCGGCACGGGAAAAAAGAACATGGAGTTAAAGAAGGAGGCGGGTGGAAGAGAACAGCAGATCGGCACAGGAGAAGATAAGAGAACAGGGAGCTAGAGAGGGAGGCGGTGAAAGAGAGCAGAAGATCAGTACGGGAGAATAGAAGAGAACATGGTATTAGAGAAGCAGGTGTGTGGAAGAGAGCAGCAGATCAGCACAACAAAAGAGAACAGGGAGTTAAAGAAGGAGTCGGGTGGAAGAGAGCAGCAGATCAGCACAGGAGAAGAGAACAGGGAGCTGAAGAAGGAGGTGGGTGGAAGAGAGCAGCAGATCAGCACAGCAAAAGAGAACAGGGAGGTAAAGAAGAAGGTAGGATGGAAGAGAGCAGCAGATTAGGACAGGAGAAGAGAACAGGTAGTTAAAGAAGGAGGTGGGGTGGAAGAGAGCAGCAGATCAGCACAGGAGAAGAGAACATGGAGTTAAAGAAGGAGGTGGGGTGGAAGAGAGCAGCAGATCAGCACAGGAAAAGAGAACAGGGAGTTAAAGAAGGAGGCAGGTGGAAGAAAACAGCAGATTGGCACAGGAGAAGAGAAGAGAACAGGGAGCTAGAGAGGGAGGCGGTGGAAGAGAGCAGAAGATCAGTACGGGAGAATAGAAGAGAACATGGAATTAGAGAAGCAGGTGTGTGGAAGAGAGCAGCAGATCAGCACAACAAAAGAGAACAGGAAGTTAAAGAAGGAGGCGGGTGGAAGAGAGCAGCAGATCAGCACAGGAGAAGAGAACAGGGAGCTAAAGAAGGAGGTGGGTGGAAGAGAGCAGCAGATCAGCACAGCAAAAGAGAACAGGGAGTTAAAGAAGAAGGTAGGATGGAAGAGAGCAGCAGATCAGCACAGGAAAAGAGAAGAGAACAGGGAGTTAGAGAAGGAGGCACGGTGGAAGAGAGCAGCATAACAGCACGAGAGAAGAGAAGAGAACAGGGAGTTAGAGTAGGAGGTGGGTGGAAGACAGGAACAGATCAGCACAGCAGAAGAGAACAGGGAGTTAAAGAAGGAGGTGGGGTGGAAGAGAGCAGCAGATCAGCAGAGGAGAAGAGAACAGGGAGTTAAAGAAGGAGGTGGGTGGAAGAGAGCAGTAGATCAGCACAGCAAAAGAGAACAGGGAGTTAGAGAAAGAGACGGGTGGAAGAGAACAGCAGATTAGGACAGGAGAAGAGAACAGGTAGTTAAAGAAGGAGGTGGGGTGGAAGAGAGCAGCAGATCGGCACAGGAGAAGAGAACATGCAGTTAAAGAAGGAGGTGGGTGGAAGAGAGCACCAGATCAGCACAGGAAAAGAGAACAGGGAGTTAAAGAAGGAGGCAGGTGGAAGAAAACAGCAGATTGGCACAGGAGAAGAGAAGAGAACAGGGAGCTAGAGAGGAAGGCAGTGGAAGAGAGCAGAAGATCAGTTCTGGAGAATAGAAGAGAACATGGAATTAGAGAAGCAGGTGTGTGGAAGAGAGCAGCAGATCGGCACAGGAGAAGAGAACATGCAGTTAAAGAAGGAGGTGGTCGGAAGAGAGCACCAGATCAGCACAGGAAAAGAGAACAGGGAGTTAAAGAAGGAGGTAGGTGGAAGAAAACAGCAGATTGGCACAGGAGAAGAGAAGAGAACAGGGAGCTATAGAGGAAGGCAGTGGAAGAGAGCAGAAGATCAGTTCTAGAGAATAGAAGAGAACATGGAATTAGAGAAGCAGGTGTGTGGAAGAGAGCAGCAGATCAGCACAGCAGAAGAGAACAGGGAGTTAAAGAAGGAGGTGGGGTGGAAGATAGCAGCGGATCAGCACAGGAGAAGAGAATAGAACAGGGAGTTAGATAAGGAGGTGAAGTGGAAGAGAGCAGCAGATCTGCAGAAGTTAACAGGGAGTTAAAGAAGGAGGCGGGGTGGGAGAGAGCAACAGATCAGCACATGAGAAGAGAAGAGAACAGGGAGTTTGAGAAGGAGGTGAGATGGAAGAGAGCAGAAGATTAGCACAGCAGAAGAGAACAGGGAGTTAAAGAAGGAGGTGGGGTGGAAAAGAGCAGCAGATCAGCACAGGAGAAGAGAACAGGGAGGTAGAGAAGGAGGTGGAGTGGAAGAGAACAGCAGATCAGCATGAGAGAAGAGAACAGGGAGTTAAAGAAGGAGGTGGGTGGATGAGAGCAGCAGATCAGCACAGGAGAAGAGAACAGGGAGCTAAAAGAAGGAAGCGGGTAGAAGAGAACAGCAGATCGGCACAGGAAAAGAGAACCAGGAGTTACAGAAGGAGGAGGTGGAAAGGAAAAGCAGATCAGTACAGGAGAAGAGAACAGGGAGTTAGAGAAGGAGGCGGGGTGAAAGAGAACAGCAGGTTGGCACAGGAGAAGAGAACAGGGAGTTAGAGAAGGGGGCGGGCGAAAGAGAGCAGCAGATCAGCACGGGAGAACAGAACAAGGAGTTACAGAAGGAGGCAGGTGGAAGAGAGTAGCAGATCAGCACAGAAGAAGGGAAGAGAATAGGGAGTTGAAGAAGGAGGTCGGGTGGAAGAGAGCAGCAGATCAGCACAGCAAAGGAGAACAGGGAGTTAAAGAAGGAGGTGGGTGGAAGAGAGCAGCAGATCAGCACAGCAAAAGAGAACAGGGAGTTAAAGAAGAAGGTGGGGTGGAAGAGAGCAGCAGATCAGCACAGGAAAAGAGAATAGAACAGGAAGTTAGATAAGGAGGTGTAGTGGAAGAGAGCAGCAGATCTGCAGAAGTTAACAGGGAGTTAAAGAAGTAGGCGGGTGGGAGAGAGCAACAGATCAGCACATGAGAAGAGAAGAGAACAGGGAGTTCGAGAAGGAGGTGAGATGGAAGAGAGCAGCAGATCAGCATGGGAGAAAAGAACATGGAGTTAAAGAAGGAGGCGGGTGGAAGAGAGCAGCTGATCAGCACAGGAGAAGAGAACAGGGAGTTAAAGAAGGAGGCGGGTGGAAGAGAACAGCAGATCGGCCCAGGAGAAGAGAACGGGGAGTTAGAGAAAGAAACGGGTGGAAGAGAACAGCAGATTAGGACAGGAGAAGAGAACAGGGAGTTAAAGAAGGAGGTGGGGTGGAAGAGAGCAGCAGATCAGCACAGCAAAAGAGAACAGGGAGTTAAAGAAGGAGGCGGTGGAAGAGAGCAGCAGATCAGCACAGGAGAAGAGAACAGGGAGTTAAAGAAGGAGGTGGGTGGAAGAGAGCAGTAGATCAGCACAGTAAAAGAGAACAGGGAGTTAGAGAAAGAGACGGGTGGAAGAGAACAGCAGATTAGGACAGGAGAAGAGAACAGGTATTTAAAGAAGGAGGTTGGGTGGAAGAGAGCAGCAGATCGGCACAGGAGAAGAGAACATGCAGTTAAAGAAGGAGGTGGGTGGAAGAGAGCACCACATCAGCACAGGAAAAGAGAACAGGGAGTTAAAGAAGGAGGCAGGTGGAAGAAAACAGCAGATCAGCACAGGAGAAGAGAATAGAACAGGGAGTTAGATAAGGAGGTGAAGTGGAAGAGAGCAGCAGATCTGCAGAAGTTAACAGGGAGTTAAAGAAGGAGGCGGGGTGGGAGAGAGCAACAGATCAGCACATGAGAATAGAAGAGAACAGGGAGTTTGAGAAGGAGGTGAGATGGAAGAGAGCAGAAGATTAGCACAGCAGAAGAAAACAGGGAGTTAAAGAAGGAGGTGGGGTGGAAAAGAGCAGCAGATCAGCACAGGAGAAGAGAACAGGGAGGTAGAGAAGGAGGTGGAGTGGAAGAGAACAGCAGATCAGCATGAGAGAAGAGAACAGGGAGTTAAAGAAGGAGGTGGGTGGATGAGAGCAGCAGATCAGCACAGGAGAAGAGAACAGGGAGCTAATAGAAGGAAGCGGGTGGAAGAGAACAGCAGATCGGCACAGGAAAAGAGAACCAGGAGTTACAGAAGGAGGAGATGGAAAGGAAAAGCAGATCAGTACAGGAGAAGAGAACAGGGAGTTAGAGAGGGAGGCGGGCTGAAAGAGAACAGCAGGTTAGCACAGGAGAAGAGAACAGTGAGTTAGAGAAGGGGGCGGGCGAAAGAGAGTAGCAGATCAGCACGGGAGAACAGAACAAGGAGTTACAGAAGGTGGCAGGTGGAAGAGAGTAGCAGATCAGCACAGAAGAAGGGAAGAGAATAGGGAATTTAAGAAGGAGGTCGGGTGGAAGAGAGCAGCAGATCAGCACAGCAAAGGAGAACTGGGAGTTAAAGAAGGAGGCAGGTGGAAGAGAGCAGCAGATCAGCACAGGAGAAAAGAACAGGGAGTTAAAGAAGGAGGTGGGTGGAAGAGAGCAGCAGATCAGCACAGCAAAAGAGAACAGGGAGTTAAAGAAGAAGGTGGGGTGGAAGAGAGCAGCAGATCAGCACAGGAAAAATGAATAGAACAGGAAGTTAGATAAGGAGGTGAAGTGGAAGAGAGCAGCAGATCTGCAGAAGTTAACAGGGAGTTAAAGAAGTAGGCGGGTGGGAGAGAGCAACAGATCAGCACATGAGAAGAGAAGAGAACAGGGAGTTCGAGAAGGAGGTGAGATGGAAGAGAGCAGCAGATCAGCACAGGAGAAAAGAACATGGAGTTAAAGAAGGAGGCGGGGTGGAAGAGAGCAGCAGATTAGCACAGGAGAAGAGAACAGGGAGTTAAAGAAGGAGGCGGGTGGAAGAGAACAGCAGATCGGCCCAGGAGAAGAGAACGGGGGGTTAGAGAAAGAAACGGGTGGAAGAGAACAGCAGATTGGGACAGGAGAAGAGAACAGGGAGTTAAAGAAGGAGGTGGGGTGGAAGAGAGCAGCAGATCAGCATAGCAAAAGAGAACAGGGAGTTAAAGAAGGAGGCAGGTGGAAGAGAGCAGCAGATCAGCACAGGAGAAGAGAACAGGGAGTTAAAGAAGGAGGGCGGTGGAAGAGAGCAGCAGATCAGCACAGCAAAAGAGAACAGGGAGTTAAAGAAGAAGGTGGGGTGGAAGAGAGCAGCAGATCAGCACAGGAAAAGAGAATAGAACAGGAAGTTAGATAAGGAGGTGAAGTGGAAGAGAGCAGCAGATCTGCAGAAGTTAACAGGGAGTTAAAGAAGTAGGCGGTGGGAGAGAGCAACAGATCAGCACATGAGAAGAGAAGAGAACAGGGAGTTCGAGAAGGAGGTGAGATGGAGGTGAGATGGAAGAGAGCAGCAGATCAGCACGGGAGAAAAGAACATGGAGTTAAAGAAGGAGGCGGTGGAAGAGAGCTGCAGATCAGCACAGGAGAAGAGAACAGGGAGTTAAAGAAGGAGGCGGGTGGAAGAGAACAGCAGATCGGCCCAGGAGAAGAGAACGTGGAGTTAGAGAAAGAAACGAGTGGAAGAGAACAGCAGATTAGGACAGGAGAAGAGAACAGGGAGTAAAAGAAGGAGGTGGGGTGGAAGAGAGCAGCAGATCAGCACAGCAAAAGAGAACAGGGAGTTAAAGAAGGAGGCGGTGGAAGAGAGCAGCAGATCAGCAGAGGAGAAGAGAACAGGGAGTTAAAGAAGGAGGTGGGTGGAAGAGAGCAGTAGATCAGCACAGCAAAAGAGAACAGGGAGTTAGAGAAAGAGACGGGTGGAAGAGAACAGCAGATTAGGACAGGAGAAGAGAACAGGTAGTTAAAGAAGGAGGTGGGGTGGAAGAGAGCAGCAGATCGGCACAGGAGAAGAGAACATGCAGTTAAAGAAGGAGGTGGGTGGAAGAGAGCACCAGATCAGCACAGGAAAAGAGAACAGGGAGTTAAAGAAGGAGGCAGGTGGAAGAAAACAGCAGATTGGCACAGGAGAAGAGAAGAGAACAGGGAGCTATAGAGGAAGGCAGTGGAAGAGAGCAGAAGATCAGTTCTAGAGAATAGAAGAGAACATGGAATTAGAGAAGCAGGTGTGTGGAAGAGAGCAGCAGATCAGCACAGCAGAAGAGAACAGGGAGTTAAAGAAGGAGGTGGGGTGGAAGAGAGCAGCGGATCAGCACAGGAGAAGAGAATAGAACAGGGAGTTAGATAAGGAGGTGAAGTGGAAGAGAGCAGCAGATCTGCAGAAGTTAACAGGGAGTTAAAGAAGGAGGCGGGTGGGAGAGAGCAACAGATCAGCACATGAGAAGAGAAGAGAACAGAGAGTTTGAGAAGGAGGTGGGGTGGAAAAGAGCAGCAGATCAGCACAGGAGAAGAGAACAGGGAGGTAGAGAAGGAGGTGGAGTGGAAGAGAAGAGCAGATCAGCACGAGAGAAGAGAACAGGGAGTTAAAGAAGGAGGTGGGTGGATGAGAGCAGCAGATCAGCACAGGAGAAGAGAACAGGGAGTTAAAGAAGGAAGCGGGTGGAAGAGAACAGCAGATCGGCACAGGAGAAGAGAACCAGGAGTTACAGAAGGAGGAGGTGGAAAGGAAAAGCAGATCAGTAAAGGAGAAGAGAACAGGGAGTTAGAGAAGGAGGCGGGGTGAAAGAGAACAGCAGGTTAGC
Source organism: Lissotriton vulgaris (assembly GCF_964263255.1). Classification (NCBI taxonomy): domain Eukaryota; kingdom Metazoa; phylum Chordata; class Amphibia; order Caudata; family Salamandridae; genus Lissotriton; species Lissotriton vulgaris. The sequence goes on along the minus strand of NC_141697.1, from coordinate 881,206,078 downwards.
ACAGGAGAAGAGAACAGGGAGTTAGAGAAGGGGGCGGGCGAAAGAGAGCAGCAGATCAGCACGGGAGAACTGAAAAAGGAGTCACAGAAGGAGGCAGGTGGAAGAGAGTAGCAGATCAGCACAGAAGAAGGGAATAGAATAGGGAGTTAAAGAAGGAGGTCGGGTGGAAGAGAGCAGCAGATCAGCACAGCAAAGGAGAACAGGGAGTTAAAGAAGGAGGCAGGTGGAAGAGAGCAGCAGATCAGCATAGGAGAAGAGAACAGGGAGTTAAAGAAGGAGGTGGGTGGAAGAGAGCAGCAGATCAGCACAGCAAAAGAGAACAAGGAGTTAAAGAAGAAGGTGGGGTGGAAGAGAGCAGCAGATCAGCAGAGGAAAAGAGAATAGAGCAGGAAGTTAGATAAGGAGGTGAAGTGGAAGAGAGCAGCAGATCTGCAGAAGTTAACAGGGAGTTAAAGAAGTAGGCGGTGGGAGAGAGCAACAGATCAGCACATGAGAAGAGAAGAGAACAGGGAGTTCGAGAAGGAGGTGAGATGGAAGAGAGCAGCAGATCAGCACGGGAGAAAAGAACATGGAGTTAAAGAAGGAGGCGGGGTGGAAAAGAGCAGCAGATCAGCACAGGAGAAGAGAACAGGGAGTTAAAGAAGGAGGCGGGTGGAAGAGAACAGCAGATCGGCCCAGGAGAAGAGAACGGGGAGTTAGAGAAAGAAACGGGTGGAAGAGAACAGCAGATTAGGACAGGAGAAGTGAACAGGGAGTTAAAGAAGGAGGTGGGGTGGAAGAGAGCAGCAGATCAGCACAGCAAAAGAGAACAGGGAGTTAAAGAAGGAGGCAGGTGGAAGAGAGCAGCAGATCAGCACAGGAGAAGAGAACAGGGAGTTAAAGAAGGAGGTGGGTGGAAGAGAGCAGCAGATCAGCACAGCAAAAGAGAACAGGGAGTTAAAGAAGAAGGTGGGGTGGAAGAGAGCAGCAGATCAGCACAGGAAAAGAGAATAGAACAGGAAGTTAGATAAGGAGGTGAAGTGGAAGAGAGCAGCAGATCTGCAGAAGTTAACAGGGAGTTAAAGAAGTAGGCGGTGGGAGAGAGCAACAGATCAGCACATGAGAAGAGAAGAGAACAGGGAGTTGGAGAAGGAGGTGAGATGGAAGAGAGCAGCAGATCAGCACGGGAGAAAAGAACATGGAGTTAAAGAAGGAGGCGGGGTGGAAGAGAGCAGCAGATCAGCACAGGAGAAGAGAACAGGGAGTTAAAGATGGAGGCGGGTGGAAGAGAACAGCAGATCGGCCCAGGAGAAGAGAACGGGGAGTTAGAGAAAGAAACGGGTGGAAGAGAACAGCAGATTAGGACAGGAGAAGAGAACAGGGAGTTAAAGAAGGAGGTGGGGTGGAAGAGAGCAGCAGATCAGCACAGCAAAAGAGAACAGGGAGTTAAAGAAGGACGCGGGTGGAAGAGAGCAGCAGATCAGCACAGGAGAAGAGAACTGGGAGTTAAAGAAGGAGGTGGGTGGAAGAGAGCAGTAGATCAGCACAGCAAAAGAGAACAGGGAGTTAGAGAAAGAGACGGGTGGAAGAGAACAGCAGATTAGGACAGGAGAAGAGAACAGGTAGTTAAAGAAGGAGGTGGGGTGGAAGAGAGCAGCAGATCGGCACAGGAGAAGAGAACATGCAGTTAAAGAAGGAGGTGGGTGGAAGAGAGCACCAGATCAGTACAGGAAAAGAGAACAGGGAGTTAAAGAAGGAGGCAGGTGGAAGAAAACAGCAGATTGGCACAGGAGAAGAGAAGAGAACAGGGAGCTATAGAGGAAGGCAGTGGAAGAGAGCAGAAGATCAGTTCTAGAGAATAGAAGAGAACATGGAATTAGAGAAGCAGGTGTGTGGAAGAGAGCAGCAGATCAGCACAGCAGAAGAGAACAGGGAGTTAAAGAAGGAGGTGGGGTGGAAGAGAGCAGCGGATCAGCACAGGAGAAGAGAATAGAACAGGGAGTTAGATAAGGAGGTGAAGTGGAAAAGAGCAGCAGATCTGCAGAAGTTAACAGGGAGTTAAAGAAGGAGGCGGGTGGGAGAGAGCAACAGATCAGCACATGAGAAGAGAAGAGAACAGAGAGTTTGAGAAGGAGGTGAAATGGAAGAGAGCAGCAGATTAGCACAGCAGAAGAGAACAGGGAGTTAAAGAAGGAGGTGGGGTGGAAAAGAGCAGCAGATCAGCACAGGAGAAGAGAACAGGGAGGTAGAGAAGGAGGTGGAGTGGAAGAGAAGAGCAGATCAGCACGAGAGAAGAGAACAGGGAGTTAAAGAAGGAGGTGGGTGGAAGAGAGCAGCAGATCAGCACAGCAAAAGAGAACAGGGAGTTAAAGAAGAAGGTGGGGTGGAAGAGAGCAGCAGATCAGCACAGGAAAAGAGAATAGAACAGGAAGTTAGATAAGGAGGTGAAGTGGAAGAGAGCAGCAGATCTGCAGAAGTTAACAGGGAGTTAAAGAAGTAGGCGGTGGGAGAGAGCAACAGATCAGCACATGAGAAGAGAAGAGAACAGGGAGTTGGAGAAGGAGGTGAGATGGAAGAGAGCAGCAGATCAGCACGGGAGAAAAGAACATGGAGTTAAAGAAGGAGGCGGGGTGGAAGAGAGCAGCAGATCAGCACAGGAGAAGAGAACAGGGAGTTAAAGATGGAGGCGGGTGGAAGAGAACAGCAGATCGGCCCAGGAGAAGAGAACGGGGAGTTAGAGAAAGAAACGGGTGGAAGAGAACAGCAGTTAGGACAGGAGAAGAGAACAGGGAGTTAAAGAAGGAGGTGGGGTGGAAGAGAGCAGCAGATCAGCACAGCAAAAGAGAACAGGGAGTTAAAGAAGGACGCGGGTGGAAGAGAGCAGCAGATCAGCACAGGAAAAGAGAACAGGGAGTTAAAGAAGGAGGTAGGTGGAAGAAAACAGCAGATTGGCACAGGAGAAGAGAAGAGAACAGGGAGCTATAGAGGAAGGCATTGGAAGAGAGCAGAAGATCAGTTCTAGAGAAAAGAAGAGAACATGGAATTAGAGAAGCAGGTGTGTGGAAGAGAGCAGCAGATCAGCACAGCAGAAGAGAACAGGGAGTTAAAGAAGGAGGTGGGGTGGAAGAGAGCAGCGGATCAGCACAGGAGAAGAGAATAGAACAGGGAGTTAGATAAGGAGGTGAAGTGGAAGAGAGCAGCAGATCTGCAGAAGTTAACAGGGAGTTAAAGAAGGAGGCGGGGTGGGAGAGAGCAACAGATTAGCACATGAGAAGAGAAGAGAACAGAGAGTTTGAGAAGGAGGTGAGATGGAAGAGAGCAGAAGATTAGCACAGCAGAAGAGAACAGGAAGTTAAAGAAGGAGGTGGGTTGGAAAAGAGCAGCTGATCAGCACAGGAGAAGAGAACAGGGAGGTAGAGAAGGAGGTGGAGTGGAAGAGAACAGCAGATCAGCATGAGAGAAGAGAACAGGGAATTAAAGAAGGAGGTGGGTGGATGAGAGCAGCAGATCAGCACAGGAGAACAGGGAGCTAAACGAAGGAAGCGGGTGGAAGAGAACAGCAGATCGGCACAGGAAAACAGAACCAGGAGTTACAGAAGGAGGAGGTGGAATGGAAAAGCAGGTCAGTACAGGAGAAGAGAACAGGGAGTTATAGAAGGGTGCGGGTGAAAGAGAGCAGCAGATCAGCACGGGAGAACAGAACAAGGAGTTACAGAAGGAGGCAGGTGGAAGAGAGGAGCAGATCAGCACAAAAGAAGGGAAGAGAATAGGGAGTTAAAGAAGGAGGTCGGGTGGAAGAGAGCAGCAGATCAGCACAGCAAAGGAGAACAGGGAGTTAAAGAAGGAGGCAGGTGGAAGAGAGCAGCAGATCAGCACAGGAGAAGAGAACAGGGAGTTAAAGAAGGAGGTGGGTGGAAGAGAGCAGCAGATCAGCACAGCAAAAGAGAACAGGGAGTTAAAGAAGAAGGTGGGGTGGAAGAGAGCAGCAGATCAGCACAGGAAAAGAGAATAGAACAGGAAGTTAGATAAGGAGGTGAAGTGGAAGAGAGCAGCAGATCTGCAGAAGTTAAAAGGGAGTTAAAGAAGTAGGCTGGTGGGAGAGAGCAACATATCAGCACATGAGAAGAGAAGAGAACAGGGAGTTCGAGAAGGAGGTGAGATGGAAGAGAGCAGCAGATCAGCACGGGAGAAAAGAACATGGAGTTAAAGAAGGAGGCGGGTGGAAGAGAGCAGCAGATCAGCACAGGAGAAGAGAACAGGGAGTTAAAGAAGGATGCGGGTGGAAGAGAACAGCAGATCGGCCCATGAGAAGAGAACGGGGAGTTAGAGAAAGGAACGGGTGGAAGAGAACAGCAGATTAGGACAGGAGAAGAGAACAGGTAGTTAAAGGAGGAGGTGGGGTGGAAGAGAGCAGCAAATCAGCACAGGAGAAGAGAACATGGAGTTAAAGAAGGAGGTGGGGTGAAAGAGAGCAGCAGATCAGCACAGGAAAAGAGAACAGGGAGTTAAAGAAGGAGGCAGGTAGAAGAAAACAGCCGATTGGCACAGGAGAAGAGAAGAGAACAGGGAGCTAGAGAGGGAGGCGGTGGAAGAGAGCAGAAGATCAGTACGGGAGAATAGAAGAGAACATGGAATTAGAGAAGCAGGTGTGTGGAAGAGAGCCGCAGATCAGCACTAAGGATGGGCGAAATTTCCAAATCTGGCGTTCGCAAGTTTGCGTATTTGCGAACTCGCAATCCTCAAAATCCGCGAATTCTCGCGAATTTGCGGATTTTATTTTGTGTTCGCAAAGTTTTGTACCAGTTTGCAATTGCGAACTTACTTGTCGGCTCGCAACGGTCGCGACTATGTTGTTTCTACATCTGGTTCATTCATCACAGGTTCACAGCACCCTCTGTTTCACCACTGCCACCCTGTTTCACCCATGCCACCCTCTGGTACATCAATGCCACCCTCTGGTTCATCACTGTAGATTATGGGGGGAAAAGCAAGCACATCTGCCTTGCTTCAACAGACATTAATTAATTTGGGGTTGATTTATTAATGTGTCACTGTTTTAAAATTCCAGTCTGGCACCTGCTTCCTTATCTGTAATTTGCTTTTTGTTGCAGTGCAATTTTATTTTCCAGGGCCTTTGTGGCCTACTTGGAGCTATTCTATGAGCCTGCTGTGAGGGTCAGAGCAGGGTCATAGAATTGTTGCAACTAGCAACTGAACTCTGGAGGGGCCCCAGTCAGGAAGCACTACAGGGAATGGTTACTTATGATGAGTTTGAACTTTTGCACCTGCTGAGTGCTTTCAGTTTTGCAAAACTTGTTTTTCTGCAGAACAGCAACTGTAATGCCCCAAAGAAACATAGGCAACTGAACTCTGGAGGGGCCCCTCAGGAAGTACTACAGGGAATGGTTACTAATGATGAGTGAACTTTTGCACCTGCTGAGTGCTTTCAGTTTTGCAAAACTCGTTTTTCTGCAGAACAGCAACTGTAATGCCCCAAACAAACTTACTTGTGAAAGTTGATTTCTAATCCAAAAGTGATCCAAAGAAAGTCAAAAGGCCTCAAATCCAAAAAAGTGCAGGCAAATGTCAACCTGAGGAGTTACTCTGACAAAAATCATGAATTTCAGAAGGTCTATGCTGCTTGCTAGTGGATTTCTTGTGCAGAATTGCAAACTTTGTAATTTTGCGAGTGCAAGATTGTTGCTGCCCGCCGCACCTACATGTTCGCAATTGCGAACTCTCGCGATGCGTCGCCAAACTCCTGCGGGATCCCGCAGCAAGATCCAAAATGGCGCAGCACTCGCAAAATATCGAGAAAAGCAACTCGGCAAACGCTGAATGACGGTAAGTGAACGCCACACGCCGCAATATTGTATCACCAAGAAAAAAAATCTGCTGCGTGCGAATTTGCGGATTTTCGGTAAATTCGCGAGAGTTCGCGGATTGCGAATTTATCGAAAATCCGCAAAACCCGCTAGCGGAACGGATTTTCCGCCCATGCTTAATCAGCACAGCACAAGAGAACAGGGAGTTAAAGAAGGAGGCGGGTGGAAGAGAGCAGCAGATCAGCACAGGAGAAGAGAACAGGGAGTTAAAGAAGGAGGTGGGTGGAAGAGAGCAGCAGATCAGCACAGCAGAAGAGAACAGGGAGTTAAAGAAGGAGGTGGGGTGGAAGAGAGCAGCAGATCAGCACAGGAGAAGAGAATAGAACAGGGAGTTAGATAAGGAGGAGAAGTGGAAGAGAGCAGCAGATCTGCAGAAGTTAACAGGGAGTTAAAGAAGGAGGCGGGTGGGAGAGAGCAACAGATCAGCACATGAGAAGAGAAGAGAACAGGGAGTTCGAGAAGGAGGTGAGATGGAAGAGAGCAGCAGATTAGCACAGCAGAAGAGAACAGGGAGTTAAAGAAGGAGGTGGGGTGGAAAAGAGCAGCAGATCAGCACAGGAGAAGAGAACAGGGAGGTAGAGAAGGAGGTGGAGTGGAAGAGAAGAGCAGATCAGCACGAGAGAAGAGAACAGGGAGTTAAAGAAGGAGGTGGGTGGATGAGAGCAGCAGATCAGCACAGGAGAAGAGAACAGGGAGTTAAAGAAGGAAGCGGGTGGAAGAGAACAGCAGATCGGCACAGGAGAAGAGAACCAGGAGTTACAGAAGGAGGAGGTGGAAAGGAAAAGCAGATCAGTACAGGAGAAGAGAACAGGGACTTAGAGAAGGAGGCGGGGTGAAAGAGAACAGCAGGTTAGCACAGGAGAAGAGAACAGGGAGTTAGAGATGGAGGTGGGGTGGAAGAGAGCAGCAGATCAGCACAGGAGAAGAGAACAGGGTTTAAAGAAGGAGGCGGTGGAAGAGAGCAGCAGATCAGCACAGGAGAAAAGAACAGAGGTAAAGAAGGAGGAGGTGTGGAAGAGAGCAGCAGATCAGCACAGGAGAAGAGAACAGGGAGTTAGAGAAGGAGGCGGGAGGAAGAGAACAGCAGATCTGCATGGGAGAAGAGAACAGGGAGTTAGAGAAGCAGGTGGTGGAAGGGAACAGGAGATCAGTACAGGAGAAAAGAACAGAGTTAAAGAAGGAGGCGGGTGGAAGAGAGCAGCAGATCAGCACAGGTGAAGAGAACGTGGATATAAATAAGGAGGAGGGGTGGAAGGGAGCAGCAGTTCAGCACAGGAGAAGAGAACAGGGAGTTAAGGAAGGAAGCGGGTTGAAGAGAACAACATATTAGCACAGGAGAAGAGAACAGGACGTTAGAGAAGGAGGCGGGGTAAAAGAACAGCAGATCAGCACAGGAGAAGAGAAGCGAACAGGGAGTTAAAGAAGGAGATGGGGTGGACGAGAGCAGCAAATCAGCACAGGAGAAGATAACAGGGAGTTAAAGAACGAGGCGGTGGAAGAGAACAGCAGTTCAGCACAGGAGAAGAGAAGAGACCAGGGATTTAATGAAGGAGGTGGGGTAGATGAGAGCAGCAGATCAGCACAGGAGAAGAGTCCAGGGAGTTAAAGAAGGAGGCGGGAGGAAGAGAGCTGCAGATTAGCACGGGAGAAGAGAACAGGGAGTTAAAGAAGGAGGCAGCGTGGAAGAGAGCAGCAGATCAGCACAGCAAAAGGGAACATGGAGTTAAAGAAGGAGGCGGGTGGAAGAGAGCAGCAGATCAGCACAGGAGAAGAGAAGAGAACAGGGAGCTAGAGAAGAAGGCGGGTGGAAGAGAGCAGCAGATCAGCTTGGGAGAAGAGAAGAGAACAGGGAGTTGGAGAAGGAGGTGGGTGGAAGAGAGCAGCATAACAGCGCAGCAAAAGAGAACATGGAGTTAAAGAAGGAGGTGGGTGGAAGAGAGCAGCAGATCAGCACAAGAGAAGAGAACAGGGAGTTAGAGAAAGAGGCGAGTGGAAGAGAACAGCAGATTAGTGCAGGAGAAGAAAACAGGGAGTTAAAGAAGGAGGCGGGTTGGAAGAGAGCAGCAGATCAGCACAGGAGAAGAGAAGAGAACAGGGAGTTAGAGAAGGAGGCAGGGTGGAAGAGAGCAGCAGATCAGCAATGGAGAACAGAACAGGGAGTTAAGGAAGGAAGAGGGTGGAAGAGAACAACATATTAGCACAGGAGAAGAGAACAGGGAGTTAGAGAAGGAGGCGGGGTGAAAGAGAACAGCAGATCAGCACAGGAGAAGAGAAGCGAACAGGAAGTTAAAGAAGGAGTTGGGGTGGACGAGAGCAGCAGATCAGCACAGGAGAAGATAGCAGGGAGTTGGATAAGGGGCGGTGGAAGAGAACAGCAGTTCAGCACAGGAGAAGAAAAGAGACCAGGGAGTTAAAGAAGGAGGTGGGGCGGATAAGAGCAGCAGATCAGCACTGGAGAAGAGACCATGGAGTTAAAGAAGGAGGCGGGTGGAAGAGAGCAGCAGATTAGCACAGGAGAAGAGAACAGGGAGTTAAAGAAGAAGGCGGCATGGAGGAGAGCAGCAGATCAGCACAGCAAAAGGGAACAGGGAGTTAAAGAAGGAGGCGGGTGGAAGAGAGCAGCAGATCAGCACAGAAGAGAAGAGAACTGGGAGCTAGAGAAGAAGGTGGGTGGAAGAGAGCAGCAGATCAGCTTGGGAGAAGAGAAGAGAACATGGAGTTGTAAAAGGAGGTGGGTGGAAGAGAGCAACAGATCAGCACAGGAGTAGAGAACAGGGAGTTAGAGAAAGAGGCGAGTGGAAGAGAACAGCAGATTAGCGCAGGAGAAGAAAACAGGGAGTTAAAGAAGGAGGCGGGTTGGAAGAGAGCGGAAGAACAGCACAGGAGAAGAGAAGAGAACAGGGAGTTAGAGAAGGAGTCTTGGTGGAAGAGAGCAGCAGATCAGCACAGGTGAAGAGAACATGGATATAAAGAAGGAGGTGGGGTGGAAGAGAGCAGCAGATTAGCACAGGAGAAGAGAACAGGGGTTAGAGAAGGAGGCGAGCGGAAGAGAACAGCAGATTAGCACAGGAGAAGAAAGCAGGGAGTTAAAGAAGGAGGCGGGTTGGAAGAGAGCGGCAGAACAGCACAGGAGAAGAGAAGAGAACAGGGAGTTAGAGAAGGAGGTGGGTGGAAGAGAGCAGCATAACAGGGCAGCAGAAGAGAACATGGAGTTAAAGAAGGAGGCGGGTGGAAGAGAGCAGCAGATCAGCACAAGAGAAGAGAACAGGAATTAGAGAATGAGGTGAGTGGGAGAGAACAGCAGATTAGTGCAGGAGAAGAAAACAGGGAGTTAAAGAAGGAGGCGGGGTGAAAGAGAACAGCAGATCAGCACAGGATTAGAGAAGCGAACAGGGAGTTAAAGAAGGAGTTGGGGTGGGCGAGAGCAGCAGATCAGCACAGGAGAAGATAACAGGGAGTTAGAGAAGGGGCGGGTGGAAGAGAGCAGCAGATCAGCACAGGAGAACAGAAGAGGGAGTTAAAGAAGGAGGCGGGTGGAAGAGAACAGCAGTTCAGCACAGGAGAAGAGAACAGGGAGTTAAGGAAGGAAGCAGGTGGAAGAGAACAACATATTAGCACAGGAAAAGAGAACAGGGAGTTAGAGAAGGAGGCGGGATGAAAGAGAACAGCTGATCAGCACAGGAGAAGAGAAGCGAACAGGGAGTTAAAGAAGGAGTTGGGGTGGACTAAAGCAGCAGATCAGCACAGGAGAAGATAACAGGGAGTTCAGGAAGGAGGCGGTGGAAGAGAACAGCAGTTCAGCACAGGAGAAGAGAAGAGACCAGGGAGTTAAAGAAGGAGGTGGGGTGGATGAGAGCAGCAGATCAGCACAGGAGAAGATTCCATAGAGTTAAAGAAGGAGGCGGGTGGAAGAGAGCAGTAGATCAGCACAGGAGAAGAGAAGAGAACAGGGAGTTAGAGAAGGAGGCAGAGTGGAAGAGAGCAACAGATCAGCACGGGAGAAGAGAAGAGGACAGGGAGATAGAGAAGGAGGTGGGTGGAAGAGAGGAGCAGATCAGCACAGCAGAAGAGAACAGGGAGTTAAAAAAGGACGCGGGTGGAAGAGAGCAGCAGATCAGCACAGGAGAACAGAAGAGGGAGTTAAAGAAGGAGGCGGGTGGAAGAGAACAGCAGTTCAGCACAGGAGAAGGGGACAGGAAGTTAAGGAAGAAAGCGGGTGGAAGAGAATAACATATTAGCACAGGAGAAGAGAACAGGGAGTTAGAGAAGGAGGCAGGGTGAAAGAGAACAGCAGATCAGCACAGGAGAAGAGAAGCAAACAGGGAGTTAAAGAAGGAGTTGGGGTGGACGAGAGCAGCAGATCAGCACAGGAGAAAATAACAGGGAGTTAAAGAAGGAGGCGGGTGGAAGAGAACAGCAGTTCAGCACAGGAGAAGAGAAGAGAACAGAGAGTTAGAGAAGGAGGCAGAGTGGAAGAGAGCAGCAGATCAGCACAGGAGAAGAGAAGAGGACAGGGAGATAGAGAAGGAGGTGGGTGGAAGAGAGGAGCAGATCAGCACAGCAGAAGAGAACAGGGAGTTAAAGAAGGAGGCGGGTGGAAGAGAACAGCAGTTAAGCACAGGAGAAGAGGACAGGAAGTTGATGTGTGGGGTGATGTTTGCGGATGATGTGTGTATGTGTGTGGGGTGATGTTTGTGTGTGGGGTTGTGTGTGTGTGGTTGTGTGTGTTTGTGTGATTGTGTGTGGTTGTGTGTGTGGTTGTATGTGTGTGTGTGCGTGGTTGAATGCATGTGTGTGTGCAGTTACAGGAGGATGTATGTGGAAGAGAGCAGCATATCAGCAAAGAAGAAGAGAACAGGGAGTTAAAGAAGGAGGCGGGTAGAAGACAGCAGCAGATCAGCACAGGAGAAGAGAACAGGGAGTTAGAGAAGGAGGTGGTGGAAGGGAACAGCAGATCAGCACTGGAGAAGAGAACAGGGAGTTGGAGAAGGGGGGATGGAAGAGAGCAGCAGATCAGCATGGGAGAACAGAACAGAGAGTTAAAGAAGGAGGCGGTTGAAGAGAGCAGCAGATCAGCACAGGAGAAGGGAAGAGAACAGGGAGTTAAAGAAGGTGGTGGGGCGGAAGAGAGCAGCAGATCAGCGCAGGAGAAGAGAACAGGGAGTTAAAGAAGGAAGCGGGTGGAAGAGAGCAGCAGATCAGCATGGGAGAAAAGAACAGGGAGTTGAAGAAGGAGGCGGGTGGCAGAGAGCAGCAGATCAGCACGGTAGAAAAGAACATGGAGTTAAAGATGGAGGCGGGTGGAAGAGAGCAGCAGATCAGCACAGGAGAAGAGAACGGGGAGTTAAAGAAGGAGGTGGTGGAAGAGAGCAGCAGATCAGCACAGGAGAAAAGAACGGAGTTAAAGAAGGAGGCGGTGTGGAAGAGAGCAGCAGATCAGCACAGGAGAAGAGAACAGGGAGTTAGAGAAGGAGGCAGGAGGAAGAGAACAGCAGATCTGCATGGGAGAAGAGAACAGGGAGTTAGAGAAGCAGGTGGTGGAAGGGAACAGGAGATCAGTACAGGAGAAAAGAACAGAGTTAACGAAGGAGGCGGGTGGAAGAGAGCAGCAGATCAGCACAGGAGAAGAGAACATGGATATAAAGAAGGAGGAGGGGTGGAAGAAAGCAGCATTTCAGCACAGGAGAAGAGAACAGGGAGTTAAGGAAGGAAGCGGGTGGAAGAGAACAACATATTAGCACAGTAGAAGAGAACAGGACGTTAGAGAAGGAGGCGGGGTAAAAGAACAGCAGATCAGCACAGGAGGAGAGAAGCGAACAGGGAGTTAAAGAAGGAGGTGGGGTAGATGAGAGCAGCAGATCAGCACAGGAGAAGAGTTCAGGGAGTTAAAGAAGGAGGCAGGTGGAAGAGAGCAGCAGTTCAGCACAGGAGAAGAGAAGAGACCAGGGAGTTAAAGAAGAAGGTGGGATAGATGAGAGCAGCAGATCAGCCTAGGAGAAGAGACCAGGGAGTTAAAGAAGGAGGCGGGTGGAAGAGAGCAGCAGATTAGCACAGGAGAAGAGAACAGGGAGTTAAAGAAGAAGGCGGCTTGGAAGAGAGCAGCAGATCAGCACAGCAAAAGGGAACAGGGAGTTAAAGAAGGAGGCGGGTGGAAGAGAGCAGCAGATCAGGTCAGGAGAAGAGAAGAGAACAGGGAGCTAGAGAAGAAGGCAGGTGGAAGAGAGCAGCAGATCAGCTTGGGAGAAGAGAAGAGAACAGGGAGTTGGAGAAGGAGGTGGGTGGAAGAGAGCAGCATAACAGCACAGTAGAAGAGAACAGGGAGTTAGAGAAAGAGGCGAGTGGAAGAGAGCAGCAGCTTAGCGCAGGAGAAGAAAACAGGGAGTTAAAGAAGGAGGCGGGTTGGAAGAGAGCGGCAGATCAGAAAAGGAGAAAAGAAGAGAACAGGGAGTTAGAGAAGGAGGCTTGGTGGAAGAGAGCAGCAGATCAGCACAGGTGAAGAGAACATGGATATAAAGAAAAAGGTGGGGTGGAAGAGAGCAGCAGATTAGCACAGGAGAAGAGAAGAGAACATGGAGTTAGAGAAGGAGGCAGGGTGGAAGAGAGCAGCATATCAGCATTGGAGAAGAGAACAGGGAGTTAAGGAAGGAAGCGGGAGGAGGAGAACAACATATTAGCACAGGAGAAAAGAACAGGGAGTTAGAGAAGGAGGCAGGGTGAAAGAGAACAGCAGATCAGCACAGGAGAAGAGAAGCGGTCAGGGAGTTAAAGAAGGGGTTGGTGTGGACTAGAGCAGCAGATCAGCACAGGAGAAGATAACAGGGAGTTCAAGAAGGAGGCGGTGGAAGAGAGAAGCAGTTCAGCACAGGAGAAGAGAAGAGACCAGGGAGTTAAAGAAGGAGGTGGGGTGGATGAGAGCAGCAGATCAGCACAGGAGAAGAGACCATAGAGTTAAAGAATGAGGCGGGTGGAAGGGAGCAGTAGATCAGCACAGGAGAAGAGAAGAGAACAGGGAGTTAGAGAAGGAGGCAGAGTGGAAGAGAGCAGCAGATGAGCACGGGAGAAGAGAAAATAGGACAGGGAGATAGAGAAGGAGGTGGGTGGAAGAGAGCAGCAGATCAGCACAGGAGAACAGAATGGGGAGTTAAAGGAGGAGGCAGTGGAAGAAAACAGCAGTTCAGCACAGGAGAAGAGGACAGGAAGTTAAGGAAGGAAGCGGTGGAAGAGAACAACATATTAGCACAGGAGAAGAGAACAGGGAGTTAGAGAAGGAGGCGGGGTGAAAGAGAACAGCAGATCAGCACAGGAGAAGAGAAGCGAACAGGGAGTTAAAGAAGGAGTTGGGGTGAACGAGAGCAACAGGTCAGCACAGGAGACAATAACAGGGAGTTAAAGAAGGAGGCGGGTGGAAGAGAACAGCAGTTCAGCACAGGAGAAGAGAAGAGACCAGGGAGTTAAAGAAGGAGTTGGGGTGGACGAGAGCAGCAGATCAGCAAAGGAGAAAATAACAGGGAGTTAAAGAATGAGGCGGGTGGAAGAGAACAGCAGTTCAGCACAGGAGAAGAGAACAGAGAGTTAGAGAAGGAGGCAGAGTGGAAGAGAGCAGCATATCAGCACAGGAGAAGAAAGAGAACAGGGAGATAGAGAAGGAGGAGGGTGGAAGAGAGGAGCAGATCAGCACAGCAGAAGAGAACAGGGAGTTAAAGAAGGAGGCGGGTGGAAGAGAACAGCAGTTCAGCACAGGAGAAGAGGACAGGAAGTTGATGTGTGGGGTGATGTATGTGGATGATGTGTGTATGTGTGTGGGGTGATGTTTGTGTGTGGGGTTGTGTGTGTGTGGTTGTGTGCGTGTGTTCGTGTGTGTTTGTGTGGTTGTGTGTGTGTGATTGTATGTGTGTGTGTGCGTGGTTGAATGTACGTGTGTGTGCGGTTACAGAAGGATATATGTGGAAGAGAGCAGCATATCAGCAAAGCAGAAGAGAACAGGGAGTTAAAGAAGGAGGCGGGTGGAAGAGAGCAGTAGATCAGCACAGCAAAAGAGAACAGGGAGTTAGAGAAAGAGACGGGTGGAAGAGAACAGCAGATTAGGACAGGAGAAGAGAACAGGTAGTTAAAGAAGGAGGTGGGGTGGAAGAGAGCAGCAGATCGGCACAGGAGAAGAGAACATGCAGTTAAAGAAGGAGGTGGGTGGAAGAGAGCACCAGATCAGCACAGGAAAAGAGAACAGGGAGTTAAAGAAGGAGGCAGGTGGAAGAAAACAGCAGATTGGCACAGGAGAAGAGAAGAGAACAGGGAGCTATAGAGGAAGGCAGTGGAAGAGAGCAGAAGATCAGTTCTAGAGAATAGAAGAGAACATGGAATTAGAGAAGCAGGTGTGTGGAAGAGAGCAGCAGATCAGCACAGCAGAAGAGAACAGGGAGTTAAAGAAGGAGGTGGGGTGGAAGAGAGCAGCGGATCAGCACAGGAGAAGAGAATAGAACAGGGAGTTAGATAAGGAGGTGAAGTGGAAGAGAGCAGCAGATCTGCAGAAGTTAACAGGGAGTTAAAGAAGGAGGCGGGTGGGAGAGAGCAACAGATCAGCACATGAGAAGAGAAGAGAACAGAGAGTTTGAGAAGGAGGTGGGGTGGAAAAGAGCAGCAGATCAGCACAGGAGAAGAGAACAGGGAGGTAGAGAAGGAGGTGGAGTGGAAGAGAAGAGCAGATCAGCACGAGAGAAGAGAACAGGGAGTTAAAGAAGGAGGTGGGTGGATGAGAGCAGCAGATCAGCACAGGAGAAGAGAACAGGGAGTTAAAGAAGGAAGCGGGTGGAAGAGAACAGCAGATCGGCACAGGAGAAGAGAACCAGGAGTTACAGAAGGAGGAGGTGGAAAGGAAAAGCAGATCAGTAAAGGAGAAGAGAACAGGGAGTTAGAGAAGGAGGCGGGGTGAAAGAGAACAGCAGGTTAGCACAGGAGAAGAGAACAGGGAGTTAGAGAAGGGGGCGGGCGAAAGAGAGCAGCAGATCAGCACGGGAGAACTGAAAAAGGAGTCACAGAAGGAGGCAGGTGGAAGAGAGTAGCAGATCAGCACAGAAGAAGGGAATAGAATAGGGAGTTAAAGAAGGAGGTCGGGTGGAAGAGAGCAGCAGATCAGCACAGCAAAGGAGAACAGGGAGTTAAAGAAGGAGGCAGGTGGAAGAGAGCAGCAGATCAGCATAGGAGAAGAGAACAGGGAGTTAAAGAAGGAGGTGGGTGGAAGAGAGCAGCAGATCAGCACAGCAAAAGAGAACAAGGAGTTAAAGAAGAAGGTGGGGTGGAAGAGAGCAGCAGATCAGCAGAGGAAAAGAGAATAGAGCAGGAAGTTAGATAAGGAGGTGAAGTGGAAGAGAGCAGCAGATCTGCAGAAGTTAACAGGGAGTTAAAGAAGTAGGCGGTGGGAGAGAGCAACAGATCAGCACATGAGAAGAGAAGAGAACAGGGAGTTCGAGAAGGAGGTGAGATGGAAGAGAGCAGCAGATCAGCACGGGAGAAAAGAACATGGAGTTAAAGAAGGAGGCGGGGTGGAAAAGAGCAGCAGATCAGCACAGGAGAAGAGAACAGGGAGTTAAAGAAGGAGGCGGGTGGAAGAGAACAGCAGATCGGCCCAGGAGAAGAGAACGGGGAGTTAGAGAAAGAAACGGGTGGAAGAGAACAGCAGATTAGGACAGGAGAAGTGAACAGGGAGTTAAAGAAGGAGGTGGGGTGGAAGAGAGCAGCAGATCAGCACAGCAAAAGAGAACAGGGAGTTAAAGAAGGAGGCAGGTGGAAGAGAGCAGCAGATCAGCACAGGAGAAGAGAACAGGGAGTTAAAGAAGGAGGTGGGTGGAAGAGAGCAGCAGATCAGCACAGCAAAAGAGAACAGGGAGTTAAAGAAGAAGGTGGGGTGGAAGAGAGCAGCAGATCAGCACAGGAAAAGAGAATAGAACAGGAAGTTAGATAAGGAGGTGAAGTGGAAGAGAGCAGCAGATCTGCAGAAGTTAACAGGGAGTTAAAGAAGTAGGCGGTGGGAGAGAGCAACAGATCAGCACATGAGAAGAGAAGAGAACAGGGAGTTGGAGAAGGAGGTGAGATGGAAGAGAGCAGCAGATCAGCACGGGAGAAAAGAACATGGAGTTAAAGAAGGAGGCGGGGTGGAAGAGAGCAGCAGATCAGCACAGGAGAAGAGAACAGGGAGTTAAAGATGGAGGCGGGTGGAAGAGAACAGCAGATCGGCCCAGGAGAAGAGAACGGGGAGTTAGAGAAAGAAACGGGTGGAAGAGAACAGCAGATTAGGACAGGAGAAGAGAACAGGGAGTTAAAGAAGGAGGTGGGGTGGAAGAGAGCAGCAGATCAGCACAGCAAAAGAGAACAGGGAGTTAAAGAAGGACGCGGGTGGAAGAGAGCAGCAGATCAGCACAGGAGAAGAGAACTGGGAGTTAAAGAAGGAGGTGGGTGGAAGAGAGCAGTAGATCAGCACAGCAAAAGAGAACAGGGAGTTAGAGAAAGAGACGGGTGGAAGAGAACAGCAGATTAGGACAGGAGAAGAGAACAGGTAGTTAAAGAAGGAGGTGGGGTGGAAGAGAGCAGCAGATCGGCACAGGAGAAGAGAACATGCAGTTAAAGAAGGAGGTGGGTGGAAGAGAGCACCAGATCAGTACAGGAAAAGAGAACAGGGAGTTAAAGAAGGAGGCAGGTGGAAGAAAACAGCAGATTGGCACAGGAGAAGAGAAGAGAACAGGGAGCTATAGAGGAAGGCAGTGGAAGAGAGCAGAAGATCAGTTCTAGAGAATAGAAGAGAACATGGAATTAGAGAAGCAGGTGTGTGGAAGAGAGCAGCAGATCAGCACAGCAGAAGAGAACAGGGAGTTAAAGAAGGAGGTGGGGTGGAAGAGAGCAGCGGATCAGCACAGGAGAAGAGAATAGAACAGGGAGTTAGATAAGGAGGTGAAGTGGAAAAGAGCAGCAGATCTGCAGAAGTTAACAGGGAGTTAAAGAAGGAGGCGGGTGGGAGAGAGCAACAGATCAGCACATGAGAAGAGAAGAGAACAGAGAGTTTGAGAAGGAGGTGAAATGGAAGAGAGCAGCAGATTAGCACAGCAGAAGAGAACAGGGAGTTAAAGAAGGAGGTGGGGTGGAAAAGAGCAGCAGATCAGCACAGGAGAAGAGAACAGGGAGGTAGAGAAGGAGGTGGAGTGGAAGAGAAGAGCAGATCAGCACGAGAGAAGAGAACAGGGAGTTAAAGAAGGAGGTGGGTGGAAGAGAGCAGCAGATCAGCACAGCAAAAGAGAACAGGGAGTTAAAGAAGAAGGTGGGGTGGAAGAGAGCAGCAGATCAGCACAGGAAAAGAGAATAGAACAGGAAGTTAGATAAGGAGGTGAAGTGGAAGAGAGCAGCAGATCTGCAGAAGTTAACAGGGAGTTAAAGAAGTAGGCGGTGGGAGAGAGCAACAGATCAGCACATGAGAAGAGAAGAGAACAGGGAGTTGGAGAAGGAGGTGAGATGGAAGAGAGCAGCAGATCAGCACGGGAGAAAAGAACATGGAGTTAAAGAAGGAGGCGGGGTGGAAGAGAGCAGCAGATCAGCACAGGAGAAGAGAACAGGGAGTTAAAGATGGAGGCGGGTGGAAGAGAACAGCAGATCGGCCCAGGAGAAGAGAACGGGGAGTTAGAGAAAGAAACGGGTGGAAGAGAACAGCAGTTAGGACAGGAGAAGAGAACAGGGAGTTAAAGAAGGAGGTGGGGTGGAAGAGAGCAGCAGATCAGCACAGCAAAAGAGAACAGGGAGTTAAAGAAGGACGCGGGTGGAAGAGAGCAGCAGATCAGCACAGGAAAAGAGAACAGGGAGTTAAAGAAGGAGGTAGGTGGAAGAAAACAGCAGATTGGCACAGGAGAAGAGAAGAGAACAGGGAGCTATAGAGGAAGGCATTGGAAGAGAGCAGAAGATCAGTTCTAGAGAAAAGAAGAGAACATGGAATTAGAGAAGCAGGTGTGTGGAAGAGAGCAGCAGATCAGCACAGCAGAAGAGAACAGGGAGTTAAAGAAGGAGGTGGGGTGGAAGAGAGCAGCGGATCAGCACAGGAGAAGAGAATAGAACAGGGAGTTAGATAAGGAGGTGAAGTGGAAGAGAGCAGCAGATCTGCAGAAGTTAACAGGGAGTTAAAGAAGGAGGCGGGGTGGGAGAGAGCAACAGATTAGCACATGAGAAGAGAAGAGAACAGAGAGTTTGAGAAGGAGGTGAGATGGAAGAGAGCAGAAGATTAGCACAGCAGAAGAGAACAGGAAGTTAAAGAAGGAGGTGGGTTGGAAAAGAGCAGCTGATCAGCACAGGAGAAGAGAACAGGGAGGTAGAGAAGGAGGTGGAGTGGAAGAGAACAGCAGATCAGCATGAGAGAAGAGAACAGGGAATTAAAGAAGGAGGTGGGTGGATGAGAGCAGCAGATCAGCACAGGAGAACAGGGAGCTAAACGAAGGAAGCGGGTGGAAGAGAACAGCAGATCGGCACAGGAAAACAGAACCAGGAGTTACAGAAGGAGGAGGTGGAATGGAAAAGCAGGTCAGTACAGGAGAAGAGAACAGGGAGTTATAGAAGGGTGCGGGTGAAAGAGAGCAGCAGATCAGCACGGGAGAACAGAACAAGGAGTTACAGAAGGAGGCAGGTGGAAGAGAGGAGCAGATCAGCACAAAAGAAGGGAAGAGAATAGGGAGTTAAAGAAGGAGGTCGGGTGGAAGAGAGCAGCAGATCAGCACAGCAAAGGAGAACAGGGAGTTAAAGAAGGAGGCAGGTGGAAGAGAGCAGCAGATCAGCACAGGAGAAGAGAACAGGGAGTTAAAGAAGGAGGTGGGTGGAAGAGAGCAGCAGATCAGCACAGCAAAAGAGAACAGGGAGTTAAAGAAGAAGGTGGGGTGGAAGAGAGCAGCAGATCAGCACAGGAAAAGAGAATAGAACAGGAAGTTAGATAAGGAGGTGAAGTGGAAGAGAGCAGCAGATCTGCAGAAGTTAAAAGGGAGTTAAAGAAGTAGGCTGGTGGGAGAGAGCAACATATCAGCACATGAGAAGAGAAGAGAACAGGGAGTTCGAGAAGGAGGTGAGATGGAAGAGAGCAGCAGATCAGCACGGGAGAAAAGAACATGGAGTTAAAGAAGGAGGCGGGTGGAAGAGAGCAGCAGATCAGCACAGGAGAAGAGAACAGGGAGTTAAAGAAGGATGCGGGTGGAAGAGAACAGCAGATCGGCCCATGAGAAGAGAACGGGGAGTTAGAGAAAGGAACGGGTGGAAGAGAACAGCAGATTAGGACAGGAGAAGAGAACAGGTAGTTAAAGGAGGAGGTGGGGTGGAAGAGAGCAGCAAATCAGCACAGGAGAAGAGAACATGGAGTTAAAGAAGGAGGTGGGGTGAAAGAGAGCAGCAGATCAGCACAGGAAAAGAGAACAGGGAGTTAAAGAAGGAGGCAGGTAGAAGAAAACAGCCGATTGGCACAGGAGAAGAGAAGAGAACAGGGAGCTAGAGAGGGAGGCGGTGGAAGAGAGCAGAAGATCAGTACGGGAGAATAGAAGAGAACATGGAATTAGAGAAGCAGGTGTGTGGAAGAGAGCCGCAGATCAGCACTAAGGATGGGCGAAATTTCCAAATCTGGCGTTCGCAAGTTTGCGTATTTGCGAACTCGCAATCCTCAAAATCCGCGAATTCTCGCGAATTTGCGGATTTTATTTTGTGTTCGCAAAGTTTTGTACCAGTTTGCAATTGCGAACTTACTTGTCGGCTCGCAACGGTCGCGACTATGTTGTTTCTACATCTGGTTCATTCATCACAGGTTCACAGCACCCTCTGTTTCACCACTGCCACCCTGTTTCACCCATGCCACCCTCTGGTACATCAATGCCACCCTCTGGTTCATCACTGTAGATTATGGGGGGAAAAGCAAGCACATCTGCCTTGCTTCAACAGACATTAATTAATTTGGGGTTGATTTATTAATGTGTCACTGTTTTAAAATTCCAGTCTGGCACCTGCTTCCTTATCTGTAATTTGCTTTTTGTTGCAGTGCAATTTTATTTTCCAGGGCCTTTGTGGCCTACTTGGAGCTATTCTATGAGCCTGCTGTGAGGGTCAGAGCAGGGTCATAGAATTGTTGCAACTAGCAACTGAACTCTGGAGGGGCCCCAGTCAGGAAGCACTACAGGGAATGGTTACTTATGATGAGTTTGAACTTTTGCACCTGCTGAGTGCTTTCAGTTTTGCAAAACTTGTTTTTCTGCAGAACAGCAACTGTAATGCCCCAAAGAAACATAGGCAACTGAACTCTGGAGGGGCCCCTCAGGAAGTACTACAGGGAATGGTTACTAATGATGAGTGAACTTTTGCACCTGCTGAGTGCTTTCAGTTT
Source organism: Lissotriton vulgaris (assembly GCF_964263255.1). Lineage (NCBI taxonomy): Eukaryota > Metazoa > Chordata > Amphibia > Caudata > Salamandridae > Lissotriton > Lissotriton vulgaris. Next base: position 881,185,837 of record NC_141697.1, on the reverse strand, counting down.
TGCAAAACTCGTTTTTCTGCAGAACAGCAACTGTAATGCCCCAAACAAACTTACTTGTGAAAGTTGATTTCTAATCCAAAAGTGATCCAAAGAAAGTCAAAAGGCCTCAAATCCAAAAAAGTGCAGGCAAATGTCAACCTGAGGAGTTACTCTGACAAAAATCATGAATTTCAGAAGGTCTATGCTGCTTGCTAGTGGATTTCTTGTGCAGAATTGCAAACTTTGTAATTTTGCGAGTGCAAGATTGTTGCTGCCCGCCGCACCTACATGTTCGCAATTGCGAACTCTCGCGATGCGTCGCCAAACTCCTGCGGGATCCCGCAGCAAGATCCAAAATGGCGCAGCACTCGCAAAATATCGAGAAAAGCAACTCGGCAAACGCTGAATGACGGTAAGTGAACGCCACACGCCGCAATATTGTATCACCAAGAAAAAAAATCTGCTGCGTGCGAATTTGCGGATTTTCGGTAAATTCGCGAGAGTTCGCGGATTGCGAATTTATCGAAAATCCGCAAAACCCGCTAGCGGAACGGATTTTCCGCCCATGCTTAATCAGCACAGCACAAGAGAACAGGGAGTTAAAGAAGGAGGCGGGTGGAAGAGAGCAGCAGATCAGCACAGGAGAAGAGAACAGGGAGTTAAAGAAGGAGGTGGGTGGAAGAGAGCAGCAGATCAGCACAGCAGAAGAGAACAGGGAGTTAAAGAAGGAGGTGGGGTGGAAGAGAGCAGCAGATCAGCACAGGAGAAGAGAATAGAACAGGGAGTTAGATAAGGAGGAGAAGTGGAAGAGAGCAGCAGATCTGCAGAAGTTAACAGGGAGTTAAAGAAGGAGGCGGGTGGGAGAGAGCAACAGATCAGCACATGAGAAGAGAAGAGAACAGGGAGTTCGAGAAGGAGGTGAGATGGAAGAGAGCAGCAGATTAGCACAGCAGAAGAGAACAGGGAGTTAAAGAAGGAGGTGGGGTGGAAAAGAGCAGCAGATCAGCACAGGAGAAGAGAACAGGGAGGTAGAGAAGGAGGTGGAGTGGAAGAGAAGAGCAGATCAGCACGAGAGAAGAGAACAGGGAGTTAAAGAAGGAGGTGGGTGGATGAGAGCAGCAGATCAGCACAGGAGAAGAGAACAGGGAGTTAAAGAAGGAAGCGGGTGGAAGAGAACAGCAGATCGGCACAGGAGAAGAGAACCAGGAGTTACAGAAGGAGGAGGTGGAAAGGAAAAGCAGATCAGTACAGGAGAAGAGAACAGGGACTTAGAGAAGGAGGCGGGGTGAAAGAGAACAGCAGGTTAGCACAGGAGAAGAGAACAGGGAGTTAGAGATGGAGGTGGGGTGGAAGAGAGCAGCAGATCAGCACAGGAGAAGAGAACAGGGTTTAAAGAAGGAGGCGGTGGAAGAGAGCAGCAGATCAGCACAGGAGAAAAGAACAGAGGTAAAGAAGGAGGAGGTGTGGAAGAGAGCAGCAGATCAGCACAGGAGAAGAGAACAGGGAGTTAGAGAAGGAGGCGGGAGGAAGAGAACAGCAGATCTGCATGGGAGAAGAGAACAGGGAGTTAGAGAAGCAGGTGGTGGAAGGGAACAGGAGATCAGTACAGGAGAAAAGAACAGAGTTAAAGAAGGAGGCGGGTGGAAGAGAGCAGCAGATCAGCACAGGTGAAGAGAACGTGGATATAAATAAGGAGGAGGGGTGGAAGGGAGCAGCAGTTCAGCACAGGAGAAGAGAACAGGGAGTTAAGGAAGGAAGCGGGTTGAAGAGAACAACATATTAGCACAGGAGAAGAGAACAGGACGTTAGAGAAGGAGGCGGGGTAAAAGAACAGCAGATCAGCACAGGAGAAGAGAAGCGAACAGGGAGTTAAAGAAGGAGATGGGGTGGACGAGAGCAGCAAATCAGCACAGGAGAAGATAACAGGGAGTTAAAGAACGAGGCGGTGGAAGAGAACAGCAGTTCAGCACAGGAGAAGAGAAGAGACCAGGGATTTAATGAAGGAGGTGGGGTAGATGAGAGCAGCAGATCAGCACAGGAGAAGAGTCCAGGGAGTTAAAGAAGGAGGCGGGAGGAAGAGAGCTGCAGATTAGCACGGGAGAAGAGAACAGGGAGTTAAAGAAGGAGGCAGCGTGGAAGAGAGCAGCAGATCAGCACAGCAAAAGGGAACATGGAGTTAAAGAAGGAGGCGGGTGGAAGAGAGCAGCAGATCAGCACAGGAGAAGAGAAGAGAACAGGGAGCTAGAGAAGAAGGCGGGTGGAAGAGAGCAGCAGATCAGCTTGGGAGAAGAGAAGAGAACAGGGAGTTGGAGAAGGAGGTGGGTGGAAGAGAGCAGCATAACAGCGCAGCAAAAGAGAACATGGAGTTAAAGAAGGAGGTGGGTGGAAGAGAGCAGCAGATCAGCACAAGAGAAGAGAACAGGGAGTTAGAGAAAGAGGCGAGTGGAAGAGAACAGCAGATTAGTGCAGGAGAAGAAAACAGGGAGTTAAAGAAGGAGGCGGGTTGGAAGAGAGCAGCAGATCAGCACAGGAGAAGAGAAGAGAACAGGGAGTTAGAGAAGGAGGCAGGGTGGAAGAGAGCAGCAGATCAGCAATGGAGAACAGAACAGGGAGTTAAGGAAGGAAGAGGGTGGAAGAGAACAACATATTAGCACAGGAGAAGAGAACAGGGAGTTAGAGAAGGAGGCGGGGTGAAAGAGAACAGCAGATCAGCACAGGAGAAGAGAAGCGAACAGGAAGTTAAAGAAGGAGTTGGGGTGGACGAGAGCAGCAGATCAGCACAGGAGAAGATAGCAGGGAGTTGGATAAGGGGCGGTGGAAGAGAACAGCAGTTCAGCACAGGAGAAGAAAAGAGACCAGGGAGTTAAAGAAGGAGGTGGGGCGGATAAGAGCAGCAGATCAGCACTGGAGAAGAGACCATGGAGTTAAAGAAGGAGGCGGGTGGAAGAGAGCAGCAGATTAGCACAGGAGAAGAGAACAGGGAGTTAAAGAAGAAGGCGGCATGGAGGAGAGCAGCAGATCAGCACAGCAAAAGGGAACAGGGAGTTAAAGAAGGAGGCGGGTGGAAGAGAGCAGCAGATCAGCACAGAAGAGAAGAGAACTGGGAGCTAGAGAAGAAGGTGGGTGGAAGAGAGCAGCAGATCAGCTTGGGAGAAGAGAAGAGAACATGGAGTTGTAAAAGGAGGTGGGTGGAAGAGAGCAACAGATCAGCACAGGAGTAGAGAACAGGGAGTTAGAGAAAGAGGCGAGTGGAAGAGAACAGCAGATTAGCGCAGGAGAAGAAAACAGGGAGTTAAAGAAGGAGGCGGGTTGGAAGAGAGCGGAAGAACAGCACAGGAGAAGAGAAGAGAACAGGGAGTTAGAGAAGGAGTCTTGGTGGAAGAGAGCAGCAGATCAGCACAGGTGAAGAGAACATGGATATAAAGAAGGAGGTGGGGTGGAAGAGAGCAGCAGATTAGCACAGGAGAAGAGAACAGGGGTTAGAGAAGGAGGCGAGCGGAAGAGAACAGCAGATTAGCACAGGAGAAGAAAGCAGGGAGTTAAAGAAGGAGGCGGGTTGGAAGAGAGCGGCAGAACAGCACAGGAGAAGAGAAGAGAACAGGGAGTTAGAGAAGGAGGTGGGTGGAAGAGAGCAGCATAACAGGGCAGCAGAAGAGAACATGGAGTTAAAGAAGGAGGCGGGTGGAAGAGAGCAGCAGATCAGCACAAGAGAAGAGAACAGGAATTAGAGAATGAGGTGAGTGGGAGAGAACAGCAGATTAGTGCAGGAGAAGAAAACAGGGAGTTAAAGAAGGAGGCGGGGTGAAAGAGAACAGCAGATCAGCACAGGATTAGAGAAGCGAACAGGGAGTTAAAGAAGGAGTTGGGGTGGGCGAGAGCAGCAGATCAGCACAGGAGAAGATAACAGGGAGTTAGAGAAGGGGCGGGTGGAAGAGAGCAGCAGATCAGCACAGGAGAACAGAAGAGGGAGTTAAAGAAGGAGGCGGGTGGAAGAGAACAGCAGTTCAGCACAGGAGAAGAGAACAGGGAGTTAAGGAAGGAAGCAGGTGGAAGAGAACAACATATTAGCACAGGAAAAGAGAACAGGGAGTTAGAGAAGGAGGCGGGATGAAAGAGAACAGCTGATCAGCACAGGAGAAGAGAAGCGAACAGGGAGTTAAAGAAGGAGTTGGGGTGGACTAAAGCAGCAGATCAGCACAGGAGAAGATAACAGGGAGTTCAGGAAGGAGGCGGTGGAAGAGAACAGCAGTTCAGCACAGGAGAAGAGAAGAGACCAGGGAGTTAAAGAAGGAGGTGGGGTGGATGAGAGCAGCAGATCAGCACAGGAGAAGATTCCATAGAGTTAAAGAAGGAGGCGGGTGGAAGAGAGCAGTAGATCAGCACAGGAGAAGAGAAGAGAACAGGGAGTTAGAGAAGGAGGCAGAGTGGAAGAGAGCAACAGATCAGCACGGGAGAAGAGAAGAGGACAGGGAGATAGAGAAGGAGGTGGGTGGAAGAGAGGAGCAGATCAGCACAGCAGAAGAGAACAGGGAGTTAAAAAAGGACGCGGGTGGAAGAGAGCAGCAGATCAGCACAGGAGAACAGAAGAGGGAGTTAAAGAAGGAGGCGGGTGGAAGAGAACAGCAGTTCAGCACAGGAGAAGGGGACAGGAAGTTAAGGAAGAAAGCGGGTGGAAGAGAATAACATATTAGCACAGGAGAAGAGAACAGGGAGTTAGAGAAGGAGGCAGGGTGAAAGAGAACAGCAGATCAGCACAGGAGAAGAGAAGCAAACAGGGAGTTAAAGAAGGAGTTGGGGTGGACGAGAGCAGCAGATCAGCACAGGAGAAAATAACAGGGAGTTAAAGAAGGAGGCGGGTGGAAGAGAACAGCAGTTCAGCACAGGAGAAGAGAAGAGAACAGAGAGTTAGAGAAGGAGGCAGAGTGGAAGAGAGCAGCAGATCAGCACAGGAGAAGAGAAGAGGACAGGGAGATAGAGAAGGAGGTGGGTGGAAGAGAGGAGCAGATCAGCACAGCAGAAGAGAACAGGGAGTTAAAGAAGGAGGCGGGTGGAAGAGAACAGCAGTTAAGCACAGGAGAAGAGGACAGGAAGTTGATGTGTGGGGTGATGTTTGCGGATGATGTGTGTATGTGTGTGGGGTGATGTTTGTGTGTGGGGTTGTGTGTGTGTGGTTGTGTGTGTTTGTGTGATTGTGTGTGGTTGTGTGTGTGGTTGTATGTGTGTGTGTGCGTGGTTGAATGCATGTGTGTGTGCAGTTACAGGAGGATGTATGTGGAAGAGAGCAGCATATCAGCAAAGAAGAAGAGAACAGGGAGTTAAAGAAGGAGGCGGGTAGAAGACAGCAGCAGATCAGCACAGGAGAAGAGAACAGGGAGTTAGAGAAGGAGGTGGTGGAAGGGAACAGCAGATCAGCACAGGAGAAGGGAAGAGAACAGGGAGTTAAAGAAGGTGGTGGGGCGGAAGAGAGCAGCAGATCAGCATGGGAGAACAGAACAGAGAGTTAAAGAAGGAGGCGGTTGAAGAGAGCAGCAGATCAGCACAGGAGAAGGGAAGAGAACAGGGAGTTAAAGAAGGTGGTGGGGCGGAAGAGAGCAGCAGATCAGCGCAGGAGAAGAGAACAGGGAGTTAAAGAAGGAAGCGGGTGGAAGAGAGCAGCAGATCAGCATGGGAGAAAAGAACAGGGAGTTGAAGAAGGAGGCGGGTGGCAGAGAGCAGCAGATCAGCACGGTAGAAAAGAACATGGAGTTAAAGATGGAGGCGGGTGGAAGAGAGCAGCAGATCAGCACAGGAGAAGAGAACGGGGAGTTAAAGAAGGAGGTGGTGGAAGAGAGCAGCAGATCAGCACAGGAGAAAAGAACGGAGTTAAAGAAGGAGGCGGTGTGGAAGAGAGCAGCAGATCAGCACAGGAGAAGAGAACAGGGAGTTAGAGAAGGAGGCAGGAGGAAGAGAACAGCAGATCTGCATGGGAGAAGAGAACAGGGAGTTAGAGAAGCAGGTGGTGGAAGGGAACAGGAGATCAGTACAGGAGAAAAGAACAGAGTTAACGAAGGAGGCGGGTGGAAGAGAGCAGCAGATCAGCACAGGAGAAGAGAACATGGATATAAAGAAGGAGGAGGGGTGGAAGAAAGCAGCATTTCAGCACAGGAGAAGAGAACAGGGAGTTAAGGAAGGAAGCGGGTGGAAGAGAACAACATATTAGCACAGTAGAAGAGAACAGGACGTTAGAGAAGGAGGCGGGGTAAAAGAACAGCAGATCAGCACAGGAGGAGAGAAGCGAACAGGGAGTTAAAGAAGGAGGTGGGGTAGATGAGAGCAGCAGATCAGCACAGGAGAAGAGTTCAGGGAGTTAAAGAAGGAGGCAGGTGGAAGAGAGCAGCAGTTCAGCACAGGAGAAGAGAAGAGACCAGGGAGTTAAAGAAGAAGGTGGGATAGATGAGAGCAGCAGATCAGCCTAGGAGAAGAGACCAGGGAGTTAAAGAAGGAGGCGGGTGGAAGAGAGCAGCAGATTAGCACAGGAGAAGAGAACAGGGAGTTAAAGAAGAAGGCGGCTTGGAAGAGAGCAGCAGATCAGCACAGCAAAAGGGAACAGGGAGTTAAAGAAGGAGGCGGGTGGAAGAGAGCAGCAGATCAGGTCAGGAGAAGAGAAGAGAACAGGGAGCTAGAGAAGAAGGCAGGTGGAAGAGAGCAGCAGATCAGCTTGGGAGAAGAGAAGAGAACAGGGAGTTGGAGAAGGAGGTGGGTGGAAGAGAGCAGCATAACAGCACAGTAGAAGAGAACAGGGAGTTAGAGAAAGAGGCGAGTGGAAGAGAGCAGCAGCTTAGCGCAGGAGAAGAAAACAGGGAGTTAAAGAAGGAGGCGGGTTGGAAGAGAGCGGCAGATCAGAAAAGGAGAAAAGAAGAGAACAGGGAGTTAGAGAAGGAGGCTTGGTGGAAGAGAGCAGCAGATCAGCACAGGTGAAGAGAACATGGATATAAAGAAAAAGGTGGGGTGGAAGAGAGCAGCAGATTAGCACAGGAGAAGAGAAGAGAACATGGAGTTAGAGAAGGAGGCAGGGTGGAAGAGAGCAGCATATCAGCATTGGAGAAGAGAACAGGGAGTTAAGGAAGGAAGCGGGAGGAGGAGAACAACATATTAGCACAGGAGAAAAGAACAGGGAGTTAGAGAAGGAGGCAGGGTGAAAGAGAACAGCAGATCAGCACAGGAGAAGAGAAGCGGTCAGGGAGTTAAAGAAGGGGTTGGTGTGGACTAGAGCAGCAGATCAGCACAGGAGAAGATAACAGGGAGTTCAAGAAGGAGGCGGTGGAAGAGAGAAGCAGTTCAGCACAGGAGAAGAGAAGAGACCAGGGAGTTAAAGAAGGAGGTGGGGTGGATGAGAGCAGCAGATCAGCACAGGAGAAGAGACCATAGAGTTAAAGAATGAGGCGGGTGGAAGGGAGCAGTAGATCAGCACAGGAGAAGAGAAGAGAACAGGGAGTTAGAGAAGGAGGCAGAGTGGAAGAGAGCAGCAGATGAGCACGGGAGAAGAGAAAATAGGACAGGGAGATAGAGAAGGAGGTGGGTGGAAGAGAGCAGCAGATCAGCACAGGAGAACAGAATGGGGAGTTAAAGGAGGAGGCAGTGGAAGAAAACAGCAGTTCAGCACAGGAGAAGAGGACAGGAAGTTAAGGAAGGAAGCGGTGGAAGAGAACAACATATTAGCACAGGAGAAGAGAACAGGGAGTTAGAGAAGGAGGCGGGGTGAAAGAGAACAGCAGATCAGCACAGGAGAAGAGAAGCGAACAGGGAGTTAAAGAAGGAGTTGGGGTGAACGAGAGCAACAGGTCAGCACAGGAGACAATAACAGGGAGTTAAAGAAGGAGGCGGGTGGAAGAGAACAGCAGTTCAGCACAGGAGAAGAGAAGAGACCAGGGAGTTAAAGAAGGAGTTGGGGTGGACGAGAGCAGCAGATCAGCAAAGGAGAAAATAACAGGGAGTTAAAGAATGAGGCGGGTGGAAGAGAACAGCAGTTCAGCACAGGAGAAGAGAACAGAGAGTTAGAGAAGGAGGCAGAGTGGAAGAGAGCAGCATATCAGCACAGGAGAAGAAAGAGAACAGGGAGATAGAGAAGGAGGAGGGTGGAAGAGAGGAGCAGATCAGCACAGCAGAAGAGAACAGGGAGTTAAAGAAGGAGGCGGGTGGAAGAGAACAGCAGTTCAGCACAGGAGAAGAGGACAGGAAGTTGATGTGTGGGGTGATGTATGTGGATGATGTGTGTATGTGTGTGGGGTGATGTTTGTGTGTGGGGTTGTGTGTGTGTGGTTGTGTGCGTGTGTTCGTGTGTGTTTGTGTGGTTGTGTGTGTGTGATTGTATGTGTGTGTGTGCGTGGTTGAATGTACGTGTGTGTGCGGTTACAGAAGGATATATGTGGAAGAGAGCAGCATATCAGCAAAGCAGAAGAGAACAGGGAGTTAAAGAAGGAGGCGGGTAGAAGACAGCAGCAGATCAGCACAGGAGAAGAGAACAGGGAGTTAGAGAAGGAGGCGGTGGAAGGGAACAGCCGATCAGCACTGGAGAAGAGAACAGGGAGTTGGAGAAGGGGGGGGGGGGTGGAAAGAGCAGAAGATCAGCTTGGGAGATCAGAACAGGGAGTTAAAGAAGGAGGCGGTGGAAGAGAGCAGCAGATCAGCACAGGAGAAGAGGAGAGAACAGGGAGTTAAAGAAGGTGGTGGGGTGGAAGAGAGCAGCAGATCAGCGCAGGAGAAGAGAACAGGGAGTTAAAGAAGGAAGCGGTGGAAGAGAGCAGCAGATCAGCACGGGAGAAAAGAACAGGGAGTTAAAGAAGGAGGCCGGTGGCAGAGAGCAGCAGATCAGCATGGGAGAAAAGAACATGGAGTTAAAGAAGGAGGCGGGGTGGAAGAGAGCAGCAGATCAGCACAGGAGAAGAGAACAGGGAGTTAAAGAAGGAGGCGGTGGAAGAGAGCAGCAGATCAGCACAGGAGAAAAGAACAGACTAAAAGAAGGAGGCGGTGTGGAAGAGAGCAGCAGATCAGCACAGGAGAAGAGAACAGGGAGTTAGAGAAGGAGGCAGGAGGAAGAGAACAGCAGATCTGCATGGGAATAGAGAACAGGGAGTTAGAGAAGCAGGTGGTGGAAGGGAACAGGAGATAAGTACAGGAGAAAAGAACAGAGTTAAAGAAGGAGGCGGGGTGGAAGAGAGTAGCAGATCAGCACAGGTGAAGAGAACATGGATATAAAGAAGGAGGAGCGGTGGAAGAGAGCAGCAGTTCAGCACAGGAGAAGAGAACAGGGAGTTAAGGAAGGAAGCGGGTGGAAGAGAACAACATATTAGCACAGTAGAAGAGAACAGGACGTTAGAGAAGGAGGCGGGGTAAAAGAACAGCAGATCAGCACAGGAGGAGAGAAGCGAACAGGGAGTTAAAGAAGGAGGTGGGGTAGATGAGAGCAGCAGATCAGCACAGGAGAAGAGTTCAGGGAGTTAAAGAAGGAGGCAGGTGGAAGAGAGCAGCAGTTCAGCACAGGAGAAGAGAAGAGACCAGAGAGTTAAAGAAGGAGGTGGGGTAGATGAGAGCAGCAGATCAGCACAGGAGAAGAGTCCAGGGAGTTAAAGAAGGAGGCAGGTGGAAGAGAGCAGCAGATTAGCACAGGAGAAGAGAACAGGGAGTTAAAGAAGGAGGCGGCGTGAAAGAGAGCAGCAGATCAGCACAGCAAAAGGGAACGGGGAGTTAAAGAAGGAGGCGGGTGGAAGAGAGCAGCAGATCAGCACAGGAGAAGAGAAGAGAACAGGGAGCTAGAGAAGAAGGCGGGTGGAAGAGAGCAGCAGATCAGCTTGGGAGAAGAGAAGAGAACAGGGAGTTAGAGAAGGAGGTGGGTGGAGAGAGCAGCATAACAGCGCAGCAGAAGAGAACATGGAGTTAAAGAAGGAGGAGGGTGGAAGAGAGCAGCAGATCAGCAGATCAGCACAAGAGAAGAGAACAGGGAGTTAGAGAAAGAGGCGAGTGGGAGAGAATAGCAGATTAGTGCAGGAGAAGAAAACAGGGAGTTAAAGAAGGAGGCGGGTAGGAAGAGAGCAGCAGATCGGCACAGGAGAAGAGAACAGGGAGTTAGAGAAGGAGGCAGGGTAGAAGAGAGCAGCAGATCAGCATTGGAGAAGAGAACAGGGAGTTAAGGAAGGAAGCGGGTGGAAGAGAACAACATATTAGGCCAGGAGAAGAGAACAGGGAGTTAGAGAAGGAGGCGGGGTGAAAGAGAACAGCAGATTAGCACAGGAGAAGAGAAGCAAACAGGGAGTTAAAGAAGGAGTTGGGGTGGACGAGAGCAGCAGATCAGCCCAGGAGAAGATAACAGGGAGTTGGAGAAGGGGGTGGTGGAAGAGAACAGCAGTTCAGCACAGGAGAAGAGAAGAGACCAGGGAGTTAAAGAAGGAGGTGGGGCGGTTAAGAGCAGCAGATCAGCACAGGAGAAGAGACCAGGGAGTTAACGAAGGAGGCGGGCGGAAGAGAGCAGCAGATTAGCACAGGAGAAGAGAACAGGGAGTTAAAGAAGAAGGCAGCGTGGAAGAGAGCCGCAGATCAGCACAGCAAAAGGGAACAGGGAGTTAAAGAAGGAGCCGGGTGGAAGAGAGCAGCAGAACAGCACAGGAGAAGAGAAGAGAACAGGGAGCTAGAGAAGAAGGCGGGTGGAAGAGAGCAGCAGATCAGCTTGGGAGAAGAGAAGAGAGTAGGGAGTTCTAGAAGGAGGTGGGTGGAAGAGAGCAGCAGATCAGCACAGGCGAAGAGAACAGGGAGTTAGAGAAAGAGGTGAGTGGAAAAGAACAGCAGATTAGCGCAGGAGAAGAAAACAGGGAGTTAAAGAAGGAGGCGGGTTGGAAAAGAGCGGCAGATCAGCACAGGAGAAGAGAAGAGAACAGGGAGTTAGAGAAGGAGGCTTGGTGGAAGAGAGCAGCAGATCAGCACAGGTGAAGAGAACATGGATATAAAGAAGGAGGTGGGGTGGAAGAGAGCAGCAGATTAGCAAAGGAGAAGAGAACAGGGAGTTAGAGAAGGAGGCGGGGTGAAAGAGAACAGCAGATCAGCACAGGAGAAGAGAAGCGAACAGGGAGTTAAAAAAGGAGTTGGGGCGGACGAGAGCAGCAGATCAGCACAGGAGAAGATAACAGGGAGTTAGAGAAGGGGGCGGGGGGAAGAGAGCAGCAGATCAGCACAGGAGAAGAGACCATAGAGTTAAAGAAGGAGGAGGGTGGAAGAGAGCAGTAGATCAGCACAGGAGAAGAGAAGAGAACAGGGAGTTAGAGAAGGAGTTGGGATGAAAGAGAACAGCACATCAGCACAGGGGAAGATAACAGGGAGTTCAAGAAGGAGGCGGTGGATGAGAACAGCAGTTCAGCACAGGAGAAGAGAAGAGACCAGGGAGTTAGAGAAGGAGGTGGGGTGGATAAGAGCAGCAGATCAGCACAGGAGAAGAGACCATAGAGTTAAAGGAGGAGGAGAGTGGAGGAGAGCAGTAGATCAGCACAGGAGAAGAGAAGAGAACAGGGAGTTAGAGAAGGAGTTGGGGTGGACGAGAGCAGCAGATCAGCACAGGAGAAGATAGCAGGGAGTTGGATAAGGGGCGGGTGGAAGAGAACAGCAGTTCAGCACAGGAGAAGAAAAGAGACCAGGGAGTTAAAGAAGGAGGTGGGGCGGATAAGAGCAGCAGATCAGCACTGGAGAAGAGACCATGGAGTTAAAGAAGGAGGCGGGTGGAAGAGAGCAGCAGATTAGCACAGGAGAAGAGAACAGGGAGTTAAAGAAGAAGGCGGCATGGAGGAGAGCAGCAGATCAGCACAGCAAAAGGGAACAGGGAGTTAAAGAAGGAGGCGGGTGGAAGAGAGCAGCAGATCAGCACAGAAGAGAAGAGAACTGGGAGCTAGAGAAGAAGGTGGGTGGAAGAGAGCAGCAGATCAGCTTGGGAGAAGAGAAGAGAACATGGAGTTGTAAAAGGAGGTGGGTGGAAGAGAGCAACAGATCAGCACAGGAGTAGAGAACAGGGAGTTAGAGAAAGAGGTGAGTGGAAGAGAACAGCAGATTAGCGCAGGAGAAGAAAACAGGGAGTTAAAGAAGGAGGCGGGTTGGAAGAGAGCGGAAGAACAGCACAGGAGAAGAGAAGAGAACAGGGAGTTAGAGAAGGAGTCTTGGTGGAAGAGAGCAGCAGATCAGCACAGGTGAAGAGAACATGGATATAAAGAAGGAGGTGGGGTGGAAGAGAGCAGCAGATTAGCACAGGAGAAGAGAACAGGGGTTAGAGAAGGAGGCGAGCGGAAGAGAACAGCAGATTAGCGCAGGAGAAGAAAGCAGGGAGTTAAAGAAGGAGGCGGGTTGGAAGAGAGCGGCAGAACAGCACAGGAGAAGAGAAGAGAACAGGGAGTTAGAGAAGGAGGTGGGTGGAAGAGAGCAGCATAACAGGGCAGCAGAAGAGAACATGGAGTTAAATAAGGAGGCGGGGTGAAAGAGAACAGCAGATCAGCACAGGATAAGAGAAGCGAACAGGGAGTTAAAGAAGGAGTTGGGGTGGGCGAGAGCAGCAGATCAGCACAGGAGAAGATAACAGGGAGTTAGAGAAGGGGCGGGTGGAAGAGAGCAGCAGATCAGCACAGGAGAACAGAAGAGGGAGTTAAAGAAGGAGGCGGGTGGAAGAGAACAGCAGTTCAGCACAGGAGAAGAGAACAGGGAGTTAAGGAAGGAAGCAGGTGGAAGAGAACAACATATTAGCACAGGAGAAGAGAACAGGGAGTTAGAGAAGGAGGCGGGATGAAAGAGAACAGCTGATCAGCACAGGAGAAGAGAAGCGAACAGGGAGTTAAAGAAGGAGTTGGGGTGGACTAAAGCAGCAGATCAGCACAGGAGAAGATAACAGGGAGTTCAGGAAGGAGGCGGTGGAAGAGAACAGCAGTTCAGCACAGGAGAAGAGAAGAGACCAGGGAGTTAAAGAAGGAGGTGGGGTGGATGAGAGCAGCAGATCAGCACAGGAGAAGATTCCATAGAGTTAAAGAAGGAGGCGGGTGGAAGAGAGCAGTAGATCAGCACAGGAGAAGAGAAGAGAACAGGGAGATAGAGAAGGAGGTGGGTGGAAGAGAGGAGCAGATCAGCACAGCAGAAGAGAACAGGGAGTTAAAGAAGGAGGCGGGTGGAAGAGAACAGCAGTTAAGCACAGGAGAAGAGGACAGGAAGTTGATGTGTGGGGTGATGTTTGCGGATGATGTGTGTATGTGTGTGGGGTGATGTTTGTGTGTGGGGTTGTGTGTGTGTGGTTGTGTGTGTGTGGTTGTGTGTGTTTGTGTGATTGTGTGTGGTTGTGTGTGTGGTTGTATGTGTGTGTGTGCGTGGTTGAATGCATGTGTGTGTGCGGTTACAGGAGGATGTATGTGGAAGAGAGCAGCATATCAGCAAAGAAGAAGAGAACAGGGAGTTAAAGAAGGAGGCGGGTAGAAGACAGCAGCAGATCAGCACAGGAGAAGAGAACAGGGAGCTAGAGAAGGAGGTGGTGGAAGGGAACAGCAGATCAGCACGGGAGAAGAGAACAGGGAGTTGGAGAAGGGGGGATGGAAGAGAGCAGCAGATCAGCATGGGAGAACAGAACAGAGAGTTAAAGAAGGAGGCGGTTGAAGAGAGCAGCAGATCAGCACAGGAGAAGGGAAGAAAACAGGGAGTTAAAGAAGGTGGTGGGGCGGAAGAGAGCAGCAGATCAGCGCAGGAGAAGAGAACAGGGAGTTAAAGAAGGAAGCGGGTGGAAGAGAGCAGCAGATCAGCACGGGAGAAAAGAACAGGGAGTTGAAGAAGGAGGCGGGTGGCAGAGAGCAGCAGATCAGCACGGTAGAAAAGAACATGGAGTTAAAGATGGAGGCGGGTGGAAGAGAGCAGCAGATCAGCACAGGAGAAGAGAACAGGGAGTTAAAGAAGGAGGCGGTGGAAGAGAGCAGCAGATCAGCACAGGAGAAAAGAACGGAGTTAAAGAAGGAGGCGGTGTGGAAGAGAGCAGCAGATCAGCACAGGAGAAGAGAACAGGGAGTTAGAGAAGGAGGCAGGAGGAAGAGAACAGCAGATCTGCATGGGAGAAGAGAACAGGGAGTTAGAGAAGCAGGTGGTGGAAGGGAACAGGAGATCAGTACAGGAGAAAAGAACAGAGTTAACGAAGGAGGCGGGTGGAAGAGAGCAGCAGATCAGCACAGGAGAAGAGAACATGGATATAAAGAAGGAGGAGGGGTGGAAGAAAGCAGCATTTCAGCACAGGAGAAGAGAACAGGGAGTTAAGGAAGGAAGCGGGTGGAAGAGAACAACATATTAGCACAGGAGAAGAGAACAGGACGTTAGAGAAGGAAGCAGGGTGAAAGAGAACAGCAGATCAGCACAGGAGAAGAGAAGTGAACAGCGAGGTAAAGAAGGAGATGGGGTGGACGAGAGCAGCATATCAGCACAGGAGAAGATAACAGGGAGTTAAAGAAGGAGGCGGGTGAAAGAGAACAGCAGTTCAGCACAGGAGAAGAGAAGAGACCAGGGAGTTAAAGAAGAAGGTGGGATAGATGAGAGCAGCAGATCAGCCTAGGAGAAGAGACCAGGGAGTTAAAGAAGGAGGCGGGTGGAAGAGAGCAGCAGATTAGCACAGGAGAAGAGAACAGGGAGTTAAAGAAGGAGGCGGGTGGAAGAGAGCAGCAGATCAGCACAGCAAAAGGGAACAGGGAGTTAAAGAAGGAGGCGGGTGGAAGAGAGCAGCAGATCAGGTCAGGAGAAGAGAAGAGAACAGGGAGCTAGAGAAGAAGGCAGGTGGAAGAGAGCAGCAGATCAGCTTGGGAGAAGAGAAGAAAGCAGGGAGTTGGAGAAGGAGGTGGGTGGAAGAGAGCAGCATAACAGCAGAGTAGAAGAGAACAGGGAGTTAGAGAAAGAGGCGAGTGGAAGAGAGCAGCAGATTAGCGCAGGAGAAGAAAACAGGGAGTTAAAGAAGGAGGCGGGTTGGAAGAGAGCGGCAGATCAGAAAAGGAGAAAAGAAGAGAACAGGGAGTTAGAGAAGGAGGCTTGGTGGAAGAGAGCAGCAGATCAGCACAGGTGAAGAGAACATGGATATAAAGAAAAAGGTGGGGTGGAAGAGAGCAGCAGATTAGCACAGGAGAAGAGAAGAGAACAGGGAGTTAGAGAAGGAGGCAGGGTGGAAGAGAGCAGCATATCAGCATTGGAGAAGAGAACAGGGAGTTAAGGAAGGAAGCGGGAGGAGGAGAACAACATATTAGCACAGGAGAAAAGAACAGGGAGTTAGAGAAGGGTGAAAGAGAACAGCAGATCAGCACAGGAGAAGAGAAGCGGTCAGGGAGTTAAAGAAGGAGTTGGGGTGGACTAGAGCAGCAGATCAGCACAGGAGAAGATAACAGGGAGTTCAAGAAGGAGGCGGTGGAAGAGAACAGCAGTTCAGCACAGGAGAAGAGAAGAGACCAGGGAGTTAAAGAAGGAGGTGGGGTGGATGAGAGCAGCAGATCAGCACAGGAGAAGAGACCATAGAGTTAAAGAATGAGGCGGGTGGAAGGGAGCAGTAGATCAGCACAGGAGAAGAGAAGATAACAGGGAGTTAGAGAAGGAGGCAGAGTGGAAGAGAGCAGCAGATGAGCACGGGAGAAGAGAAGAGGACAGGGAGATAGAGAAGGAGGTGGGTGGAAGAGAGGAGCAGATCAGCACAGCAGAAGAGAACAGGGAGTTAAAAAAGGACGCGGGTGGAAGAGAGCAGCAGATCAGCACGGGAGAAAAGAACAGGGAGTTAAAGAAGGAGGCCGGTGGCAGAGAGCAGCAGATCAGCATGGGAGAAAAGAACATGGAGTTAAAGAAGGAGGCGGGATGGAAGAGAGCAGCAGATCAGCACAGGAGAAGAGAACAGGGAGTTAAAGAAGGAGGCGGTGGAAGAGAGCAGCAGATCAGCACAGGAGAAAAGAACAGACTAAAAGAAGGAGGCGGTGTGGAAGAGAGCAGCAGATCAGCACAGGAGAAGAGAACAGGGAGTTAGAGAAGGAGGCAGGAGGAAGAGAACAGCAGATCTGCATGGGAATAGAGAACAGGGAGTTAGAGAAGCAGGTGGTGGAAGGGAACAGGAGATCAGTACAGTAGAAAAGAACAGAGTTAAAGAAGGAGGCGGGGTGGAAGAGAGTAGCAGATCAGCACAGGTGAAGAGAACATGGATATAAAGAAGGAGGAGCGGTGGAAGAGAGCAGCAGTTCAGCACAGGAGAAGAGAACAGGGAGTTAAGGAAGGAAGCGGGTGGAAGAGAACAACATATTAGCACAGTAGAAGAGAACAGGACGTTAGAGAAGGAGGCGGGGTAAAAGAACAGCAGATCAGCACAGGAGGAGAGAAGCGAACAGGGAGTTAAAGACAGAGATGGGGTGGACGACAGCAGCATATCAGCACAGGAGAAGATAACAGGGAGTTAAAGAAGGAGGCGGGTGGAAGAGAACAGCAGTTCAGCACAGGAGAAGAGAAGAGACCAGAGAGTTAAAGAAGGAGGTGGGGTAGATGAGAGCAGCAGATCAGCACAGGAGAAGAGTCCAGGGAGTTAAAGAAGGAGGCGGGTGGAAGAGAGCAGCAGATTAGCACAGGAGAAGAGAACAGGGAGTTAAAGAAGGAGGCGCCGTGGAAGAGAGCAGCAGATCAGCACAGCAAAAGGGAACGGGGAGTTAAAGAAGGAGGCGGGTGGAAGAGAGCAGCAGATCAGCACAGGAGAAGAGAAGAGAACAGGGAGTTAGAGAAGGAGGTGGGGCGGATAAGAGCAGCAGATCAGCACAGGAGAAGATAGCAGGGAGTTGGATAAGGGGCGGGTGGAAGAGAACAGCAGTTCAGCACAGGAGAAGAAAAGAGACCAGGGAGTTAAAGAAGGAGGTGGGGCGGATAAGAGCAGCAGATCAGCACTGGAGAAGAGACCATGGAGTTAAAGAAGGAGGCGGGTGGAAGAGAGCAGCAGATTAGCACAGGAGAAGAGAACAGGGAGTTAAAGAAGAAGGCGGCATGGAGGAGAGCAGCAGATCAGCACAGCAAAAGGGAACAGGGAGTTAAAGAAGGAGGCGGGTGGAAGAGAGCAGCAGATCAGCACAGAAGAGAAGAGAACTGGGAGCTAGAGAAGAAGGTGGGTGGAAGAGAGCAGCAGATCAGCTTGGGAGAAGAGAAGAGAACATGGAGTTGTAAAAGGAGGTGGGTGGAAGAGAGCAACAGATCAGCACAGGAGTAGAGAACAGGGAGTTAGAGAAAGAGGTGAGTGGAAGAGAACAGCAGATTAGCGCAGGAGAAGAAAACAGGGAGTTAAAGAAGGAGGCGGGTTGGAAGAGAGCGGAAGAACAGCACAGGAGAAGAGAAGAGAACAGGGAGTTAGAGAAGGAGTCTTGGTGGAAGAGAGCAGCAGATCAGCACAGGTGAAGAGAACATGGATATAAAGAAGGAGGTGGGGTGGAAGAGAGCAGCAGATTAGCACAGGAGAAGAGAACAGGGGTTAGAGAAGGAGGCGAGCGGAAGAGAACAGCAGATTAGCGCAGGAGAAGAAAGCAGGGAGTTAAAGAAGGAGGCGGGTTGGAAGAGAGCGGCAGAACAGCACAGGAGAAGAGAAGAGAACAGGGAGTTAGAGAAGGAGGTGGGTGGAAGAGAGCAGCATAACAGGGCAGCAGAAGAGAACATGGAGTTAAATAAGGAGGCGGGGTGAAAGAGAACAGCAGATCAGCACAGGATAAGAGAAGCGAACAGGGAGTTAAAGAAGGAGTTGGGGTGGGCGAGAGCAGCAGATCAGCACAGGAGAAGATAACAGGGAGTTAGAGAAGGGGCGGGTGGAAGAGAGCAGCAGATCAGCACAGGAGAACAGAAGAGGGAGTTAAAGAAGGAGGCGGGTGGAAGAGAACAGCAGTTCAGCACAGGAGAAGAGAACAGGGAGTTAAGGAAGGAAGCAGGTGGAAGAGAACAACATATTAGCACAGGAGAAGAGAACAGGGAGTTAGAGAAGGAGGCGGGATGAAAGAGAACAGCTGATCAGCACAGGAGAAGAGAAGCGAACAGGGAGTTAAAGAAGGAGTTGGGGTGGACTAAAGCAGCAGATCAGCACAGGAGAAGATAACAGGGAGTTCAGGAAGGAGGGGGTGGAAGAGAACAGCAGTTCAGCACAGGAGAAGAGAAGAGACCAGGGAGTTAAAGAAGGAGGTGGGGTGGATGAGAGCAGCAGATCAGCACAGGAGAAGATTCCATAGAGTTAAAGAAGGAGGCGGGTGGAAGAGAGCAGTAGATCAGCACAGGAGAAGAGAAGAGAACAGGGAGATAGAGAAGGAGGTGGGTGGAAGAGAGGAGCAGATCAGCACAGCAGAAGAGAACAGGGAGTTAAAGAAGGAGGCGGGTGGAAGAGAACAGCAGTTAAGCACAGGAGAAGAGGACAGGAAGTTGATGTGTGGGGTGATGTTTGCGGATGATGTGTGTATGTGTGTGGGGTGATGTTTGTGTGTGGGGTTGTGTGTGTGTGGTTGTGTGTGTGTGGTTGTGTGTGTTTGTGTGATTGTGTGTGGTTGTGTGTGTGGTTGTATGTGTGTGTGTGCGTGGTTGAATGCATGTGTGTGTGCGGTTACAGGAGGATGTATGTGGAAGAGAGCAGCATATCAGCAAAGAAGAAGAGAACATGGAGTTAAAGAAGGAGGCGGGTAGAAGACAGCAGCAGATCAGCACAGGAGAAGAGAACAGGGAGCTAGAGAAGGAGGTGGTGGAAGGGAACAGCAGATCAGCACGGGAGAAGAGAACAGGGAGTTGGAGAAGGGGGGATGGAAGAGAGCAGCAGATCAGCATGGGAGAACAGAACAGAGAGTTAAAGAAGGAGGCGGTTGAAGAGAGCAGCAGATCAGCACAGGAGAAGGGAAGAAAACAGGGAGTTAAAGAAGGTGGTGGGGCGGAAGAGAGCAGCAGATCAGCGCAGGAGAAGAGAACAGGGAGTTAAAGAAGGAAGCGGGTGGAAGAGAGCAGCAGATCAGCACGGGAGAAAAGAACAGGGAGTTGAAGAAGGAGGCGGGTGGCAGAGAGCAGCAGATCAGCACGGTAGAAAAGAACATGGAGTTAAAGATGGAGGCGGGTGGAAGAGAGCAGCAGATCAGCACAGGAGAAGAGAACAGGGAGTTAAAGAAGGAGGCGGTGGAAGAGAGCAGCAGATCAGCACAGGAGAAAAGAACGGAGTTAAAGAAGGAGGCGGTGTGGAAGAGAGCAGCAGATCAGCACAGGAGAAGAGAACAGGGAGTTAGAGAAGGAGGCAGGAGGAAGAGAACAGCAGATCTGCATGGGAGAAGAGAACAGGGAGTTAGAGAAGCAGGTGGTGGAAGGGAACAGGAGATCAGTACAGGAGAAAAGAACAGAGTTAACGAAGGAGGCGGGTGGAAGAGAGCAGCAGATCAGCACAGGAGAAGAGAACATGGATATAAAGAAGGAGGAGGGGTGGAAGAAAGCAGCATTTCAGCACAGGAGAAGAGAACAGGGAGTTAAGGAAGGAAGCGGGTGGAAGAGAACAACATATTAGCACAGGAGAAGAGAACAGGACGTTAGAGAAGGAAGCAGGGTGAAAGAGAACAGCAGATCAGCACAGGAGAAGAGAAGTGAACAGCGAGGTAAAGAAGGAGATGGGGTGGACGAGAGCAGCATATCAGCACAGGAGAAGATAACAGGGAGTTAAAGAAGGAGGCGGGTGAAAGAGAACAGCAGTTCAGCACAGGAGAAGAGAAGAGACCAGGGAGTTAAAGAAGAAGGTGGGATAGATGAGAGCAGCAGATCAGCCTAGGAGAAGAGACCAGGGAGTTAAAGAAGGAGGCGGGTGGAAGAGAGCAGCAGATTAGCACAGGAGAAGAGAACAGGGAGTTAAAGAAGAAGGCGGCTTGGAAGAGAGCAGCAGATCAGCACAGCAAAAGGGAACAGGGAGTTAAAGAAGGAGGCGGGTGGAAGAGAGCAGCAGATCAGGTCAGGAGAAGAGAAGACAACAGGGAGCTAGAGAAGAAGGCAGGTGGAAGAGAGCAGCAGATCAGCTTGGGAGAAGAGAAGAAAGCAGGGAGTTGGAGAAGGAGGTGGGTGGAAGAGAGCAGCATAACAGCAGAGTAGAAGAGAACAGGGAGTTAGAGAAAGAGGCGAGTGGAAGAGAGCAGCAGATTAGCGCAGGAGAAGAAAACAGGGAGTTAAAGAAGGATGCGGGTTGGAAGAGAGCGGCAGATCAGAAAAGGAGAAAAGAAGAGAACAGGGAGTTACAGAAGGAGGCTTGGTGGAAGAGAGCAGCAGATCAGCACAGGTGAAGAGAACATGGATATAAAGAAAAAGGTGGGGTGGAAGAGAGCAGCAGGTTAGCACAGGAGAAGAGAAGAGAACAGGGAGTTAGAGAAGGAGGCAGGGTGGAAGAGAGCAGCATATCAGCATTGGAGAAGAGAACAGGGAGTTAAGGAAGGAAGCGGGAGGAGGAGAACAACATATTAGCACAGGAGAAAAGAACAGGGAGTTAGAGAAGGGTGAAAGAGAACAGCAGATCAGCACAGGAGAAGAGAAGCGGTCAGGGAGTTAAAGAAGGAGTTGGGGTGGACTAGAGCAGCAGATCAGCACAGGAGAAGATAACAGGGAGTTCAAGAAGGAGGCGGTGGAAGAGAACAGCAGTTCAGCACAGGAGAAGAGAAGAGACCAGGGAGTTAAAGAAGGAGGTGGGGTGGATGAGAGCAGCAGATCAGCACAGGAGAAGAGACCATAGAGTTAAAGAATGAGGCGGGTGGAAGGGAGCAGTAGATCAGCACAGGAGAAGAGAAGAGAACAGGGAGTTAGAGAAGGAGGCAGAGTGGAAGAGAGCAGCAGATGAGCACGGGAGAAGAGAAGAGGACAGGGAGATAGAGAAGGAGGTGGGTGGAAGAGAGGAGCAGATCAGCACAGCAGAAGAGAACAGGGAGTTAAAAAAGGACGCGGGTGGAAGAGAGCAGCAGATCAGCACGGGAGAAAAGAACAGGGAGTTAAAGAAGGAGGCCGGTGGCAGAGAGCAGCAGATCAGCATGGGAGAAAAGAACATGGAGTTAAAGAAGGAGGCGGGGTGGAAGAGAGCAGCAGATCAGCACAGGAGAAGAGAACAGGGAGTTAAAGAAGGAGGCGGTGGAAGAGAGCAGCAGATCAGCACAGGAGAAAAGAACAGACTAAAAGAAGGAGGCGGTGTGGAAGAGAGCAGCAGATCAGCACAGGAGAAGAGAACAGGGAGTTAGAGAAGGAGGCAGGAGGAAGAGAACAGCAGATCTGCATGGGAATAGAGAACAGGGAGTTAGAGAAGCAGGTGGTGGAAGGGAACAGGAGATCAGTACAGGAGAAAAGAACAGAGTTAAAGAAGGAGGCGGGGTGGAAGAGAGTAGCAGATCAGCACAGGTGAAGAGAACATGGATATAAAGAAGGAGGAGCGGTGGAAGAGAGCAGCAGTTCAGCACAGGAGAAGAGAACAGGGAGTTAAGGAAGGAAGCGGGTGGAAGAGAACAACATATTAGCACAGTAGAAGAGAACAGGACGTTAGAGAAGGAGGCGGGGTAAAAGAACAGCAGATCAGCACAGGAGGAGAGAAGCGAACAGGGAGTTAAAGACAGAGATGGGGTGGACGACAGCAGCATATCAGCACAGGAGAAGATAACAGGGAGTTAAAGAAGGAGGCGGGTGGAAGAGAACAGCAGTTCAGCACAGGAGAAGAGAAGAGACCAGAGAGTTAAAGAAGGAGGTGGGGTAGATGAGAGCAGCAGATCAGCACAGGAGAAGAGTCCAGGGAGTTAAAGAAGGAGGCGGGTGGAAGAGAGCAGCAGATTAGCACAGGAGAAGAGAACAGGGAGTTAAAGAAGGAGGCGCCGTGGAAGAGAGCAGCAGATCAGCACAGCAAAAGGGAACGGGGAGTTAAAGAAGGAGGCGGGTGGAAGAGAGCAGCAGATCAGCACAGGAGAAGAGAAGAGAACAGGGAGCTAGAGAAGAAGGCGGGTGGAAGAGAGCAGCAGATCAGCTTGGGAGAAGAGAAGAGAACAGGGAGTTAGAGAAGGAGGTGGGTGGAAGAGAGCAGCATAACAGCGCAGCAGAAGAGAACATGGAGTTAAAGAAGGAGGAGGGTGGAAGAGAGCAGCAGATCAGCACAAGAGAAGAGAACAGGGAGTTAGAGAAAGAGGCGAGTGGGAGAGAATAGCAGATTAGTGCAGGAGAAGAAAACAGGGAGTTAAAGAAGGAGGCGGGTAGGAAGAGAGCAGCAGATCGGCACAGGAGAAGAGAACAGGGAGTTAGAGAAGGAGGCAGGGTAGAAGAGAGCAGCAGATCAGCATTGGAGAAGAGAACAGGGAGTTAGAGAAGGAGGCGGGGTGAAAGAGAACAGCAGATTAGCACAGGAGAAGAGAAGCAAACAGGGAGTTAAAGAAGGAGTTGGGGTGGACGAGAGCAGCAGATCAGCCCAGGAGAAGATAACAGGGAGTTGGAGAAGGGGGCGGTGGAAGAGAACAGCAGTTCAGCACAGGAGAAGAGAAGAGACCAGGGAGTTAAAGAAGGAGGTGGGGCGGTTAAGAGCAGCAGATCAGCACAGGAGAAGAGACCAGGGAGTTAACGAAGGAGGCGGGCGGAAGAGAGCAGCAGATTAGCACAGGAGAAGAGAACAGGGAGTTAAAGAAGAAGGCAGCGTGGAAGAGAGCCGCAGATCAGCACAGCAAAAGGGAACAGGGAGTTAAAGAAGGAGCCGGGTGGAAGAGAGCAGCAGAACAGCACAGGAGAAGAGAAGAGAACAGGGAGCTAGAGAAGAAGGCGGGTGGAAGAGAGCAGCAGATCAGCTTGGGAGAAGAGAAGAGAGTAGGGAGTTCTAGAAGGAGGTGGGTGGAAGAGAGCAGCAGATCAGCACAGGCGAAGAGAACAGGGAGTTAGAGAAAGAGGTGAGTGGAAAAGAACAGCAGATTAGCGCAGGAGAAGAAAACAGGGAGTTAAAGAAGGAGGCGGGTTGGAAAAGAGCGGCAGATCAGCACAGGAGAAGAGAAGAGAACAGGGAGTTAGAGAAGGCGGCTTGGTGGAAGAGAGCAGCAGATCAGCACAGGTGAAGAGAACATGGATATAAAGAAGGAGGTGGGGTGGAAGAGAGCAGCAGATTAGCAAAGGAGAAGAGAACAGGGAGTTAGAGAAGGAGGCGGGGTGAAAGAGAACAGCAGATCAGCACAGGAGAAGAGAAGCGAACAGGGAGTTAAAAAAGGAGTTGGGGCGGACGAGAGCAGCAGATCAGCACAGGAGAAGATAACAGGGAGTTAGAGAAGGGGGCGGGGGGAAGAGAGCAGCAGATCAGCACAGGAGAAGAGACCATAGAGTTAAAGAAGGAGGAGGGTGGAAGAGAGCAGTAGATCAGCACAGGAGAAGAGAAGAGAACAGGGAGTTAGAGAAGGAGTTGGGATGAAAGAGAACAGCACATCAGCACAGGGGAAGATAACAGGGAGTTCAAGAAGGAGGCGGTGGACGAGAACAGCAGTTCAGCACAGGAGAAGAGAAGAGACCAGGGAGTTAGAGAAGGAGGTGGGGTGGATAAGAGCAGCAGATCAGCACAGGAGAAGAGACCATAGAGTTAAAGGAGGAGGAGAGTGGAGGAGAGCAGTAGATCAGCACAGGAGAAGAGAAGAGAACAGGGAGTTAGAGAAGAAGGCAGAGTGGAAGGGAGCAGCAGATCAGCACGGGAGAAGAGAAGAGGACAGGGAGATAGAGAAGGAGGTGGGTGGAAGAGAGGAGCAGATCAGCACAGCAGAAGAGAACAGGGAGTTAAAAAAGGAGGCGGGGTGAAAGAGAACAGCAGATCAGCACAGGAGAAGAGAAGCGAACAGGGAGTTAAAGAAGGAGTTGGGGTGGACGAGAGCAGCAGATCAGCACAGAAGAAGATAACAGGGATTGAGAAGGAGGCGGGTGTAAGAGAGCAGCAGATCAGCACAGGAGAACAGAATAGGGAGTTAAAGAAGGAGGTGGTGGAAGAGAACAGCAGTTCAGCACAGGAGAAAAGGACAGGAAGTTAAGGAAGGAAGCGGGTGGAAGAGAACAACATATTAGCAGAGGAGAAGAGAACAGGTAGTTAGAGAAGGAGGCGGGTGAAAGTGAACAGCAGATCAGCACAGGAGAAGAGAAGCGAACAGGTATTTAAATAAGGAATTGGGGTGGACGAGAGCAACAGATCAGCACAGGAGACAATAACAGGGAGTTAAAGAAGGAGGCGAGTTGGAAGAGAGCAGCAGATCAGCACAGGAGAAGAGAAGAGAACAGGGAGTTAGAGTAGGAGGCAGAGTGTAAGAGAGCAGCAGACCAGCACAGGTGAAGAGAACATGGATATAAAGAAGGTGGTGGGGTGGAACAGAGCAGCAGTTCAGCACAGGAGAAGAGAACAGGGAGTTAAGGAAGGAAGCAGGTGGGAGAGAACAACATATTAGCACAGGAGAAGAGAGCAGGGAGTTAGAGAAGGAGGCGGGTGAAAGAGAACAGCAGATCAGCACAGGAGAAGAGAAGCGAACAGGGTGTGAAAGAAGGAGTTGGGGCGGACGAGGGCAGCAGATCAGCACAGGAGAAGATAACAGGGAGTTAGAGAAGGGGGCGGGTGGAAGAGAGCAGCAGTTTAGCACAGGAGAAGAGAAGAGAACAGAGAGTTAGAGAAGGAGGCAGAGTGGAAGAGAGCAGCATATCAGCA
This sequence comes from Lissotriton vulgaris, assembly GCF_964263255.1. Classification (NCBI taxonomy): domain Eukaryota; kingdom Metazoa; phylum Chordata; class Amphibia; order Caudata; family Salamandridae; genus Lissotriton; species Lissotriton vulgaris. The sequence continues at coordinate 881,161,176 of NC_141697.1, read as the reverse complement.
CAGGAGAAGAGAAGAGGACAGGGAGATAGAGAAGGAGGTGGGTGGAAGAGAGGAGCAGATCAGCACAGCAGAAGAGAACAGGGACCTAAAGAAGGAGGTGGGGTGGAAGAGAGCAGCAGATTAGCACAGCAGAAGAGAACAGGGAGTTAGAGAAGGAGGCGAGGTAGAAGAGAGCAGCAGATCAGCAGAAGAGAACAGGGAGTTAAAGAAGGAGGCGGGTGGAAGAGAACAGCAGATCAGCAGAGGGAGAAAAGAAGAGAACAAGGAGTTAGAGAAGAAGGTGGGTGGAAGGGAGCAGTAGATCAGCACAGCAGAAGAGCACAGGGAGTTAAAGAAGGAGGTGGGTGGAAGAGAGCCGCAGATTAGCACAGGAGAAGAGAACAGGGAGTTAAAGAAGGAGGTGGGGTTGAAGAGAGCAGCAGAACAGCACTGTAGAAGAGAACAGGGAGGTAGAGAAGGAGGCGGGTTGAAGAGAGCAGCAGATCAGCTCTGGAGAAGAGTTAGAGGAGGTGGGTGTAAGAGAGCAGCATAACAGCACAGCAGAAGAGAACATGGAGTTAAAGAAGGGGGTGGGTGGAAGAGAGCAGCAGATCAGAACAGGAGAAGAGAACAGGGAGTTAGAGAAAGAGGCGAGGGGAAGAGAACAGCAGATTAGCGCAGGAGAAGAAAACAGGGAGTTAAAGAAGGAGGCGAGTTGTAAGAGAGCAGCAGATCAGCACAGGAGAAGAGAAGAGAACAGGGAGTTAGAGTAGGAGGCAGAGTGTAAGAGAGCAGCAGACCAGCACAGGTGAAGAGAACATGGATATAAAGAAGGTGGTGGGGTGGAACAGAGCAGCAGTTCAGCACAGAAGAAGAGAACAGGGAGTTAGAGAAGGGGGCGGGTGGAAGAGAGCAGCAGATCGGCACAGGAGAACAGAACAGGGAGTTAAAGAAGGAGGCGGGTGGAAGAGAACAGCAGTTCAGCACAGGAGAAGAGAACATGGAGTTAAGGAAGGAAGCGGGTGGAAGAGAACAACATATTAGCACAGGAGAAGAGAACAGGGAGTTAAATAAGGAGGCAGGGTGAAAGAGAACAGCAGATCAGCACAGGAGAAGAGAAGCAAACAGGGAGTTAAAGAAGGAGTTGGGGTGGACGAGAGCAGCAGATCAGCACAGGAGAAGATAACAGGGATTCAAAGAAGGAGGCAGGTGGAAAAGAACAGCAGTTCAGCACAGGAGAAGAGATGAGACCAGGTAGTTAAAGAAGGAGGTGGGGTGTATGAGAGCAGCAGATCAGCACAGGCGAAGAGACCAGGGAGTTAAAGAAGGAGGCGGGTGGAAGAGAGCAGCAGATTAGCACAGGAGAAGAGAACAGGAAGTTAAAGAAGGAGGCAGAGCGGAAGAGAGCAGCAGATCAGCAAAAGAGAACAGGGAGTTAAAGAAGGAGGCGGTGGAAGAGAACAGCAGATCAGCACAGGAGAAGAGAAGAGAACAGGAAGTTAGAGAAGGAGGTGGGGTGTATGAGAGCAGCAGATCAGCACAGGCGAAGAGACCAGGGAGTTAAAGAAGGAGGCGGGTGGAAGAGAGCAGCAGATTAGCACAGGAGAAGAGAACAGGAAGTTAAAGAAGGAGGCAGAGCGGAAGAGAGCAGCAGATCAGCAAAAGAGAACAGGGAGTTAAAGAAGGAGGCGGTGGAAGAGAACAGCAGATCAGCACAGGAGAAGAGAAGAGAACAGGAAGTTAGAGAAGGAGGTGGGTGGAAGAGAGGGAGGGCGATAGATAGAGGGAGGGAGGGCGATAGAGTGAGGGCGATAGATAGAAGGAGGGCAATAGATAGAGGGAGGGTGATAGATAGAGGGAGGGCGATAGATAGGGTGTGTGATAGTGAGGGTGTGTGACAGTGAGGGTGTGTGTGAGTGTGAGGGTGTGTGGGGGTGCGGGTGTGTGAGTGAGGGTGTTTAAGGGTGAGGGGGTGTGAGTGGGTGAGGGTGAGGGGGTGTGAGTGGGTGCAGGTGAGTGGTTGTGAGGAAGAGCGAGGGCGAGGGCGTGTGAGGGAGAGGGATTGTGTGAGGGTGAGAGGGTGTGTGAGGGTGAGAGGGTCTGAGGGTGAGAGGGTGTGTGAGGGTGAGTGAGAGGGTGTGTGAGGGTGTGTTTGAGGGTGAGGGGTGTGAGGGTGAGGGGGTGTGAGGAAGGGTGAGTGGCTTTGAGTGTGAGGGGGTGTGGGTGTGAGGGGGTGTGTGAGGGTGAGGAGGTGTGTGAGGGTGAAGGGGTGGGTGAGAGGGTGTGTGAGGGTGGGTGAGGGTGTGTGAGGGTGAAAGTGTGGGTGAGGGTGAGAGGGTGGGTGAGCATGGGTGAGAGGGTGAGTGAGGTTGAGTGGGTGTGTGAGGATGAGGGGGTGTGAGGGGGTGTGAGGGGGTGAGGGAGTGTGAGGGGATGTGACGGTGAGGGGTGTGAGGGTGAGAGGGGGTGTGAGGATGAGGGGGTGTGAGAGTGAGGGGGTGTGAGAGTCAGGGGGTGTGAGGGTGAGGAGGTGTGAGGGTGAGGAGGTAAGGGGGCATGAGGGTGAGGGTGTGTGGTGTGTGAGGGGTAAGTGTGAGTGAGGGTTGTGAGGGTGAGAGGGTGAGTGAGGGCGAGGGAGGTGAGGGTGTGTGAGGGTGTGTGAGGGTGAGGGGGTGTGAGAGTGTGAGGGTGTGAGGGTGGGTGAGGGTGAGGGGGTGTGTGAGGGTGAGGGGTGCGAGGGTGTGGGAGTGTGAGGGTGTTGGAGTGTGTGAGGGTGTGTGGGGGTGTGAGGGTGTGTGGGGTGTGAGAGTGTGGGGGTGTGAGGGTGAGGGGGTGTGAGGGTGAGGGGGTGTGAATGTGAGAGTGTGTGAGGGTGAGGGGTGTGAGGTAGGGTGAGGGGATGTGAGGGTGAGGGGGTGTGAGGGTGAGGGGGTGTGAGGGAGAGGATGAGGGGGTGTGAGGGTGGGGGTTGTGAGGGTGAGGGGTGAGAGGGTGTGTGAGGGTGAGAGAGTGTGTGTGGGTGAGAGGGTGTGTGAGGGTTAGGGTGTAAGTAAGGGTGAGAGGGGGTGAGAGGGTGAGTAAGGGTGAGGGGGGTGTGTGAGGGTGAGAGGGAGTGTGAGGGTGAGAGGGGGTGTGAGGGTGAGAGGGTGAGTGAGGGTGAGAGGGGGTGAGAGTGTGTGTGAGGGTGAGAGGGTAAGAGAGGGTGAGTGAGGGTGAGGGTAAGGGTGAAGGGTGTGAGGGTGAGGGTGAGTGTGAGGGGGTGTGGGGGTGTGAGGGTGTGTGGGGGTGTGAGGGGGTATGAGGCTATGTGAGGATGAGGGGGTGTTAGGTTGAGTGGGTGTGAGGGTGAGGGTGTGTGAGGGTGGGGTGTGTGAGGGTGTGAGGGTTGTGAGGGTGAGGGTGTGAGGGTGAGTGAGGGTGTGTGGGTGAGTGAGGGTGTGTGAGTGTGAGGGGGTGAGTGTGTGTGAGGGTGAGTGAGGGTGTAAGAGGGTGTGAGAGGGTGTGTGAGGGTGTGTGAGGGTGTGTGAGAGTGCTGAAGGGACGTGAAATAGCGTGTCCCATCTGTAATGTACTGGACGGTGAAATAACGTGTTCTGCGAGTGCTGAAGGGGAAGAGGTTGGTGAAATAACGGGTTGATGTACTCTGAAGGAGTCGAGTACGGTGAAATAATGCGTCCGATGTGCACAGAGGAGACGAGTACAGTGAAAAACTGAGCCATTGCTGGGACTTTTCTGGTAAAATACTGGATGAGAACCCAGGCCAGTAAAATGCTGTCTTCTGCGTGCAAGTCTGTGCAGTCATGGCATATCGACAGTGGTGCGCGCGAAAGCACTTAACCGCTCTTAACTCAAAAAAAAAAAGCTCTCACCATTGCTGTGGCGGGGGAGGGGGGGAGGCGGGGGATCTGCAGCCTTTGAAGACTGATGCCTAGGGCTAGGCACAGGCAAATGGTGGTGCGCGATATGCACGCGGGGGCGGGGGAGCGGTAGCCTTTGAAGTCTGATGCCTTGAGGCTCAGACAAAGGGTGTGTGTGACGTGGCTGGCATGCAAATGGCAAGCGCGTGGATGCGAGGCGGCTCGGGGAGCAAATGGCAAGCGCATGCACGGGCACATGCACTGTGTGTAATCCGTCTGCCAAAGCCCCTTGATCAGCTTTCCTGATCCACCTCTATATGTCTCGAGCTGCAATGCGCTTGCGCATCGGCAGGTCGAGCCCTAAAAATGCTGACAGTGTTCTTTCATTTCTACAAGAGCACAAGGATATAAACGGAAGAGGGCATGTGAGTTTAAAAAATGAAAGTCGAATATCTTCCGATGATTTACGTTTTGGAGGATCTGTCTGGGGCATCCTTATGGCTACAAAACTTGTCAATATTCTCTCCCTGAAGAAAGATTCTATTATAACCCTTCCGCCTGAGTCTACACTGGTTGTTGAAGGCCCTCGCCCTCGTTATAGGCCCTTATCTGTTTCACAGACCTATAACTTAGGCTCAAGGCCTTCAACAGACAGACAAGACAGAAGAGCTATAAGGCTCTTGGAACATTCAATCCAGTGGGGTAGAACGTTCTAAACTAGAAAAGGGATAAACAGAAAGTGAAGCATTGGAATGATGGAGCTGCAGGTGTTTACCACTAATTAATGGCCTGAGCCACTCCATGAATTCAGTGCAGCTACCAGCATCCCAATGTTCAAATGAGGACTATATCTTGCACAGGACTCTGGCAAAAATGCATTATCTAACCCCCTTTATTTACATGGGCCTTGTTCCTGATAGCCATTTCCTGGTTATCCTTTTGCGCTATGCCCCTTTTAGGGACCATCACTTTTTTTTGGTAAGAGTTTTATATAGCGCGAACTTGACCCGAGAAATCAGAGCACTTCACAGGAGCACCAGTTTTGTTACAGAAGAACACATTATTAGGCATGGGGAGATCAACTGATTTGCCTAGAATCACAGGGTGTTGAGCGTTGTTGCCGAAACTCAATACCAGTTTCGCAGCTTCGAGGTTGACCGCTCTAGCCGTAGGGCTACCTCCTCCACTTTTGCCATCCCAGTAAATGCTCTGACAGTACATAGAGATTTTAGAAAAAATGCTCTGATAGACTCGTGGCACATTCTGTTTTTGATGTGGACTTCCAGAGCCTTTTAGCAATCTGGTGATTCATTTTCCATATGGTTCTAGGCAAACACCCAAAACTGGTGTCCAATTCAGCTTGTTATCTGATAATTTGTTATTTACGTTGGTATTGTGCTAGTCACCGTTGTTATGCATTGCAGTGCATTCTCTATGTGGGCACCCTTCAGATCTGGGAAGACCATCATTGGACTGCAGCAATCAACATTTAATATTGTGCAATTTTCTGGTGTTGTTTTATGGTTGAGACAAATTCTTGGAGTCTTACAACATAATCTTTATTCCATTTTATCCTGGGATAATGGTCTTGTTCTTATTAATTTTAACCAACTGTTATGATTCATTGTATTTTAGAAAGTAAAATATTATACATTGTAAGAATGTATATTTTAATATAAGAAATGCACTTTATGGTTAGGAATAGCCAAATAAAGTTTATCCCTCCCTCTCTCTCTATGGTTGTGTGTGATAATAGAGACTTTGTAATTTATTATGTTTTGGAATGGTTTATGTGATAAGATGACACTGAAATAGGTCTGAGCTACGAAGATCTTTGCTGTATTTTATGCATGTGCTGAAAAGCTCAAAATTAATTTTTCTACGATGTGGATCAATTGTCTACTACTTGGCCAGATTATAGTGATTTTTACATATGGATCACAATAAAGGTTGGTGCCTTACAATGCCATGCGGTGTGTGAGAGAATTGTTATGATTATGCTAATTTTAACTTAGGGGCGTATTAGAATCTCGGGTGGATCACCACCGCCGGCCCGGCTGTGGCAATCCACCCGCCAAATGTGCCTGTGTCACCCCCGCCATATTAGTATGGCGAGGGGTACTGCAGCGGAACGAAAGATCAGCTGCCGCTTTTCCACCAGTCGGATTGCCGGCCGGGCGGAAAAGGCACACAATATTGTGGTGGTACCATGCAGGCACTGCCATCCATATTAAAATGCCTGCTGTGGAATGTGTTTCCATTGGGGAGACTCCGTCATGGAAAAGCATGCGGAAAATCACTGTTGGGGACCATTGCGGGCCCCCAGTGGGGGGGTGGCTGCACTGGGGGGTACCTATGGTACCACCATCATTGACATGCACAAGGTGGCAGGCACCACGCGGTAATGCACAACATGGGCTTTAACATTGCAGCGGGTGCTGCTTACAGCACCGCCCGCCGCAATGTTAAAGTCGAGGATGCGCACGCCAGTGTGGGGGGCGCATCCTAATTGGCCTGGCGGGACCGCCGCACCTCTGGTGGTCGGTCCTGTGTTCCGTAACCGTTACGGTTGCCGCCCGTCATCGTAATAGGCCCCTAAGTGTTTCAAGGGTGTATTTTAATGGCGTACATTACAACACATCCTGGCTTTGGTGGCACTTTGATAACTACAGGGCTTTGGTGCCATGGTGAGGGCTCTGTCCAGTCACGGCTGATGCAGGTAAGCACGGTGGGGTGGTGGTAGGTCGGGGCACGGGGAAGTTAACAGATAACAGAATAGGTTTTATTTATTTATTTAATGTTGCCTATCCTGCTGTCTATTAACTCTATCGTCTTGCCCCCGCCACACTGCACTTAACTGCGCCATCCGCCGCTGGCTCTGTCTAGCTTATGTTGTCCATACGTAAGTGTGATTGGAACAATAGTGACTTGTATTGTTGTTGTCTTTATGGGTTCTGGTGAAGGCCTGAGTAAGGATAATCTGATCTGTGTTGCTTTGCCTCCAGTAAAGGCTGTGTATAATGTCTTAAATGTAGGCTGTGAATTACTTTTATGTTTGGATGATAAGAATAGATAATGCTAAAGAGTTAATTTGCCAAAACCGACCATCTTTTGTACATTAATAAGGAGCTGGGTGGTGCACTTAAAGTGTATATGGTTACGCCTGGTTGTCTTCTTGGAGAAAATCAGAGGCAATGCAGTCTTCATAGCCAGAGATACATATATGCTAAGGCTGTGACATGGTTAGGCTAAAGCCATTAGTAAATTGTGATAAACTGAATAACAGGCGTTTGTGCTCTCCTTTTGGCCACGGTTTATTCAAGGTAAGAAAATCCGTCATGCTGAACCAACCTCCAGCTACAAGTTATTTTATCTGAATTTGTAAACCCTCTTTCACCATTAGTGTTGCACTTTTTTGATCTTGGGACCCTTTTTTTCTATGTCAGGTGTTTTGGGGTGTATCAAGAAAAAGGAAGAGCAGGATAGAAAGATGGAAAGAGAGAGAAAAAGAAAGCGAGAGAGAGAGAAAGGAATGCAATCAGGATCCATGGGTCTTTCTACCCTGGAGAGAGTGCCTCAGTTTTTGAGTCTGAATACAGAAATATGCCTGCATGTGGATTAGAATCTAAAGGAAATTTAATAGGGGTCTACTGCACCTCAAGAACTTTAGTGGCGTCAGAGGAAATGCCGGCTTCCTCCTCGATCAGATCTGCACTCAGACCAGACAGCTGTAAATGTAAATGTAAATTGATACTTGTATAGCGCACTACTCACCCGCAAGGGTCTCAAGGCGCTTGTACGAATACCGCTGTGGAACCCATCTTGGCTTTCCCTGCGAGGCGCCCACTCCTGGGCACCCCCAAGGTGGAGGCCATTACCTCCCGTCCCTCCCTCGCCTTCCTTCAGTACAAATGAGGCCCCGCCTCCCATCCAGACCCACCCCCAGCATAAAAACTCTGCCCGCCCCCACCTCCACCTGTTTTTTTCTGTCTCCCTAGTGGGACTTACCTTTCAGCTCCTCCCTGTGGCGGTGCCGGGGAGTCTTCGGTCTGGTTCTCTGCTACGGCGGTGCCCTCTGCAGCGTTCTCCTGGCGGTGCCTCCTCTCCTCGTCTCCCTCGTGGTGTGGGGGCGGAGCGGTGGCTCAGGAATCCTCGGCGGTGTCCGGCGGTCCTCCTGTGGCTGGGGCTGCGTTTCCGGGTCGGGCTGTGTGGCTGCCTCCTCCCGGTATGCTGTCTTCTCGGAGGCCAGGTAGGGCGGGTTTCGGCCCGTTTTTCCTATGTTGTTCCTGCTTGGTTGGTTCTCTTGCCCTGCAGTGCGGCCCTTGGTGCTGTGGCTTGGCGACGGTTCTCGTGCCTTTGGTGGCTCGGGCTCTGGCTGCCTGGGGTGCGTCTCCGGCCGCTGCTCCATGTTTCCTTGTGGTGGCAGTCTAGCCTTCTGGAAAGAGCCTAGATACGGAACGGTGACTCCTGGAGATGCCGGGGATTGAACCCGGGGCCTCATACATGCGATGCTTGCGCTCAAAAAGGGTGGTGCTCTTGGCGCTTGTCTGCCCCTGGGTCGCTGGGGGTTGTTGGGGCTTGCTGCCTCTTCCCTGCTGCTGGTTCTCCGGTCCCCCTGGGGTGCCCTGACCGCATGGGCTCCGTATGGGGGTGTTCTGCCTCTCGTGTCTGCTTCTGTTGCTTGACTTGTATGAGGCTGCTCTGTCCAGTGTTCTGGGGTTCGGCGGGTGGCTTCTGTGCCCTCCCATCTTCATCCTGAGGCTCCTGTTCGGGGCTGTTTCCTGGGATTTGGGGGGTCCTTCTGCCGCCTTTGGCGTTGCGTAGGACGCTGGGTTCTTGTCATGACTTTTTCGCTGAACTCCTGCACTGGTCGAGGGTTGGGGGGGCTTTGCTCTTTTCCTGCCGGGCTGGTACTGTGGGGTTCTTTCTTTGCTGTTCCTGGCCCTTCTGGTTAGGGCTTGACCTTCGTGCCCGGTGGGGTGTGTGGCATGCGTTGCCCGTGCGTGGTGTTTTTCCATGCTGTTCCCACTGTTGTGCGCTGCTCTGTCCACTGTGGCCTGCCCGGCTGGCGATTGCCTGTGTGTCGTGCCGTAGGGCGGTCTCTCCTCTGCCCTCTGTGTTCCTTCTGCGCTGTGTTGATCCTGGAAAGTTTTCTGGTTTCTTTGCGCGCTCGGGTGGTGTCTGGGGTTTAGCTTCTGTGCTACTCATCCCTCTCTTCCTCCAGTGGCTTTGCTTCTTGGTGGTGGTCGCCCCTTTCCTCCCGTTGTGCTGCCGGACTCTGTCCTGGCCGTGCTGCTTGGTGGGTCTGATGTTCTGCTTGGCTGCTGCTGTTGCGCTGGTTGGCCTGTTCTCTGCTTCTTCTGTGCCCTCCTTGATGTTGGGTTTCATGGAGTTGGCATCGGCGGCTCGTGGTGGCTGGGTGTCGCCACCTTGGCCCTCTGTTTGCCTTGCCTGGGATGGGGAGTTCTGCCTTTCCCGCGTGCCTTGCTCTGGGGCCTTTCCGTTCTCCCCGCTGTGGGTGTCTCCTCTGGCTTTCGGGTGCTCATGGTTTTGGCCTTTTGTTCGCCCTGGCTTGCTGCCTCCTTTTCTGGGTGCCGTGCCCTGTTGGGTTCCTGTCACTGCTGTCTGGTCCATTCCCTGTCAGTGGGTGGTCATCTTTGGCATTTCTCCCTCTGTGTCTGCGGGACATTTCTGTTGACGGGGTCCTATGTGCGGTGGTTCATGGGGGCTGGGTCGGCTTGGTGCCGGTTCCTCCGGTTCGTTGGGGTTCCTCTGCCGGTGCCCGTCTCCGGTTCCTGCTGGGTGGCTCTCCTGGACTGGGTGTCCTGTTTGCTTGCCTTTTGTTCCCTCTGCTGGGTTCCTGTCGGTGGGGCTAGGGTTTGGGGCCCGCTCCGTTTTATTGCTGGGGCTGTGGTGTCCGGCGGCTTTGTGCCTGTTCCGGTTCTCCTGGGGGTCTGCTCCTGGCTTCGGCCCGATTTTTTGCTGGGGCTATGGTGTCCGGCGGCTTTGTGCCTGTTCCGGTTCTCCTGGGGGTCTGCTCCTGGCTTTGGCCGGTTCCCTTCCGTGTGTTGGCCTTTCGGGCGGCTTTTCCGCGGGCTCTGCGTGTGGTACGCACGTTTTCTGGGTTGCGTCCTTCCCCTTCGGCCTCGGGCCTTCAGCCTGGGTCTTCCGGCATGTCCGGTTGCTCTCATGGCTCTCCATCTTACGGCAGGGGTGTTCCCTCTTCCTTCTCTGGTCGGCCTCTTGCGACTTACGGCTGGAGTGTCTTTTTGCTCGGTCTGTTCAGGAGGTCCTTTTTGGTTCTTCTGGTGATCGGGCTTTTGGTGGCCCGGGGTGTGTCTTCGCTGATCCCGTCTCTGGGCCTGGGGTTTGTCGGGGTGCCGTCTTCGGGCTGTGCTCGGCCCCGTTCCCTTGTCCGGGTGCCTGGTCTCTCTTCCTTCGTGGGTTTGGGCCTTTTTGTCCCAGGGCTCCTTGGGCGGTCCTGTGGCTGCGGGTGCTGGGGCGCCTGGCTTCTGTGGTGTTTCTGTTTGCCTGGGCTCGTTTTCTTCTTCTCTGCCTGTCCATCCGGCTCCTGTTGGGTTGGTCTCCGGGGTCTGTTGTCCCTGCTGCCCTTGTCGGTCCGTCCCCGGGGGTGCTCTCCTGGTGGCTCGGCCGCTGTTGCCTTCTGGCTGGTTGTTCACTGGCTCCTCCGGCTCCGCTTTTGGTGGCTTCTGTCGCCGGCCTGTCCTTGGCTTTGCTGGGTTCTGTTTGGGTTCCGGTTCTGGTTCCTGCTGGTCTCCCGGGGGTCCTCTTGCTGACATTGGTCCAGGTTCTGGTCCTTGTTCCTTGGTTTCCTTTGTCCTGTGTCTGTGGACTCTGGTCTGGGTGCTGGGGCTGTCTGCTCTCTGCCTTTGGCGGGTGGCCGGTGTGCTGGCTGTTCTGTTGTGCTGGGTCCCTCCTTCCTCCTGGGGTTTCTCGCTCCTTCCCTGTGTCCAGCCTGTTGGTGGGTCGTTGGGGCCTCCCTGTGGTGGTCCTATTGCAGCGCCTGGGTGGCCCGATTCTGGTCTCTGGGCCAGGGGCCCGGGTCTTGGGGTGGTCGGCGGCTGGCCCTCTCCTTGGCCTCTGGGTTTTTCTGTGTGCCTTCCCCTTCCCCCTCGCTGCTTTTCTGCTGCTCTGGGCGTTTCTGGTGCGGGCCCTGTGGGTCTGTTCTCGGGGGTTGGTTGCTCCCTGTTGGCCTTGGACTCCTTGTTTTCCTCTCCTGTCCGGGTTGTGTTGGGCTCAGTGTGGGTTCCTTCCTGGGGTTCCGTGCCCTTTGATGTTCCGTGCCCTTCCCCTGGGTTCTGTGCGGGGCTTGCCCCTGCTGCCTGGCGGTTGTGCGGCTGGCCTTGGCTGGGTTGGGGGTTCTCGGCCGGCTGGCGGTGGCTTGCGGGCTTCCCGTCGGTCCTCCTCTCGGCTGTCCTATGCTTGGTGTTTGCTGGCCCTTTTGGCCCGGGGTTCTGCTCTGGTGTTGTTCCCTTGGTGCTGGCCTCCTTTTTGTGTAGCGGTTCGCTCCTTCTGGGGCTCTTCTGGGATTGTCGGTGGCTCCTCTGCGGGTGCAGGGGGGCGGCTTTCCTGCTTCTTGGTGCTACTGGCTTCCTTGCATGTTGCCTGGGGTCTGTTGCCTGGTTTTCTTTACCGGGTCTGGTGTTTGATTCCCTGCCCTGACGTGTCCTTCCCTTCGGGGTCTTTGCTGCTTGTGTTGGATGTCCTGTCCGGTCCGCCCTTTGGGCTCCTTTGGGACTTGGGTTGCGACTCTCGGCTTTTGGGCCTTGTTTTTTGGTTGCTGTCGCCCCTGCTGGGCACTTGGGGGTGTTTGGGCCCTGTCTTGTGCGTTCCCTTCTGTCTGGTCTGTATGGTTCTGCTGGTTTTGGGTCCGGTTCCGTCCCTTGTCCCTCCGGTGGCTCGGCGTTTTCGCTCTGTTAGGGGGTCGTTTTGCCTGTGTTCTGTCCTGCTCCTTCCTTGGCTGTGGAGTCTCGTTTGCTCTGTTTGGCTGTCCGGCCTCTTTTGCTGTGGTGCCTGCTGGTTGTGGTGTCCTTCCGGGTGGTGGACTCTGTTTGTTCGCTTTGGTCCGACTCCGGGGTTTGGCTTCCCCCTCCGTGGGGTTGTTGGTTTCGGTCCGCCGTCTTGGTGGCTTTTCCTCTGGTGGGGGTTCGGGCCTCAGAGTCTTGTCCTCTTTGCGAGGCCGGGGATGTTGATCTGCTGTGTTTTGGGCACTGTTTTGTGTTCTTTGTCACTCAGTTGTCCGTCCCTGTTTTCTTCTGCTTGCTATGTCCTCATTTGTACTGAAGGAAGGCGAGGGAGGGACGGGAGGTAATGCTTCCATTTCTAACGATAATGGCATTACTCCTAGTCCTACTCCCTCGCCTTCCTTCAAGGACCCTCCCTCCCGGTGCGGTTCAACTGAGTGCTAGCTCGGCTTGTTTGTGTACAGGTGGAGGTGGGGGCGGGCAGAGTTTTTATGCTGGGGGTGGGTCTGGATGGGAGGCGGGGCCTCATTTGTACTGAAGGAAGGCGAGGGAGTAGGACTAGGAGTAATGCCATTATCGTTAGAAATGGAAGCAGGTATCCTTAGCGTTGTGGGGGCCGTTGTGGAGTTTAAGCAAGCTATTGCCCAGAGTTGCAGAGTGGGACTCCATGATTGGAATAGGCATTGAGGCAAGAATTATCAGGTCCGTGGAATTTTGAGCCCAAGACCCGCTGAGGCAGGGAATTGAACCCTGGTCCCAGGCTAGACCTCTGCATCAGGGTCTGCCGCTCTAATCATTGAGCAACACTTCTCCACACTGCCTCTCCCTAATTGATACATTTACCTATGAGGGCCACAAGCTGAAACTAGATATGATAGCTGCAGCTACATTTATTGGAACACTTTTCTCCCTTCCCTAGATGCTTTGCTTTCACAGCTGGGAGAGGAAGTGGTACCTTGATGCAAGCAGGGGCCGTATTACACAAATTGCCCGGGAGTTCATTGGCTTGTGCAGCCTCTTCTGTACTAAAGATAGCGCTGGCTCACTTAAAGCACCAGTGCTATCTTTAGGGGGTGTTCCCTCATTTGCATAGGGGCATGCATCTACAAATGAGGTAATCCATTTGCCTCTGCACCCGCGACGTATTATAGACGTGGGTACTGAGGCAAAGAAGCTCTTAGGAGGCGCACTGACTGCGCCACCGAAAATGTGGCGCACTGTCAGTGTACCCCCTGAGAGCAGCAGGACCCCCAGACATCCCCTTGCAAGCGGGTGCATTCACTGACTGCAATCACCTGCAAGGGGATATCTAATCCCCTTTAAAAGTGTAGGCAGGTCACCTCCTGCACTGTGAAAACACTGAGCGGCTTCAAAGCAGCCGATCAGTCTTTCACATGAATGCACTGCCCCCAGGGTAACGTGAGTTAGCTGCTGCTCCGAGGGCAGCGCACTCTTCATAATACAGCGCATTTTCCTTCATTGTGCCGGGTGCACCTTTAAAAAGGTGCGCTCAGCGCAATGAAGTAAAATGCACCACATATATAATGAGGCCCAGGAGTACTACTCCTCAGGATGTTGAAAGGCCTGCCTTGACACACACCTAGCTTAAGGTGCTTTGTATCTACACAAGTGTACTGCCTTGCTCCCAATTACCCAGGGGACTTATATAGTGGAGCCCTTATGTTCTATGATGAAGTGTTATAGAAGTTTTGCCCTTGTCGTACTCTTATTTAGGTGGCTATGTCTTATTCAGTGACGGTGGTGTCCGTGAACGTTGTGGGTTCATTATTTTGGCGCTTAAGAATTAGTTAGGAGGGCTTTGCCAATTATTTTGACTCTCTTAGCTTGGTAAACATTTTAGGTTGGTAAACATTCCCGTTGCCTGGTAATGTAGAACTGTACGGTGGTCCTTGCTGCAGGTGATGTTAGATATTGAGACAGTCAATTAACGGACGTATGTTAGATATTCTGCCATATGTGTTCTATTTGGATGTTAGTGTGTGCATGTTAAGAGTGGTGACCTGAAAAAACAGGAAACAATTTTGACTTTTAACATCATCATATGTGCAGTTTAATAATTTGTAATAAATGTATTTCTCTTTGTGTATTCACACTCAAATTATGGAGTCGCATCAATTACTAGACTAGCCCTGGAAAATGCAATAGCAACTGAAAAACACTGTGTCCAGTAAATGCTGATTTAAAAAACAAAAATCTCCAGTTAGAAATTATTGGGTTTTTAAATGAAAGTTATTTGATGATGATCTATTACCTTAATTTTTATTTACCCTTTCTTTTTCTTTTCTTTCTTTCACGTTGTTCTTATATTGAACGTCTAGGTACCTATACATTTTGAAAAACCTAATAGAATTGTATCACAGAAAGAAATGAGTGGGTCGAAATTATTATCTGGGATGAGGTCAAAAATAATCTGAAGAAATTACTTTGAGGTGAAATTAATAAATCCTAAAAAGTCACTGAATATCACATGTGAGCAGCAGGACGCAAAGAGTCAGCAAAGGTAACGAATATACATATACTTTACATGGCAATGAGGAATGAGGTGAGATCCCTGTCTCTTTGTGGAGAAGTGTGGCTCACCGGTTAGAGGAGGCAGACCCAGAAGCAGAGGTCAGCCCGGGACCAGGGTTCAATTCCCGACGCGGCAGGGTTTGGAGCCCAAATGTCCACGGACCTGATAATTCTCGCTTTGGTGCCTACTTGAATCAGGGGTTCATGCTCTGCAACTCTGGGCATTAGCTTGCTCAATCTCCACTACGGCCCCCGCGGTGGGGTGCCCAGCTGGGCTATCCCACAGGGAAAAACCAGGACGGGTTCCCAAAGCAAGCGCCGAGATACCCTTTGTGGTGATACGTGCGCTATGTAAGAAACTACATTACGATTTTTTTGGTGGCATATCTCCTGAAAGTAGGCTTGTGTTCCTTAACTGTTAATTTTATTATTTTGAAAGTCCAGTCATTAATATCCTTACAATTTAAATGGCCCACTAAAAAATTCTTAGCGTTCCTATCATAACAAGGTATTCCCATAAACAATGAAATAGAATAACTGAATACTATAGAGTAATACATTATGTAACATGCTTAAATCAAGAAGTAGATACTTGGGCACTGATGTTCACATTTAATCAATCAACCAATCAGTAGTTTGTAAAGTGCGGCTACTCACCCGTGAGGGTCTCATGGCGCTGATCCAGCTGGGCGTGGAGGTTCAGTCAAAGTCTCAGGTCTTGAAATCCTTCCTGAATTGGGTCAGCGATGGGGATTGCCTGAGGTGGACGGGCAGGGTGTTCCAGGTCATGGTGGCAAGGTAGGAGAAGGATCTCCCTCTGGTTCTGGTCTTCTGGATCCGTGGAACGGTGGCCAGGGCAAGTTGGGTGGGGCAAAGTTTTGTGGCAGATATGTGTAATGAAAGGCGGTGGTTCAGGAATGCTGGTCCTACGTCGTTGAGAGCTTTGTAGGCATGTATGAGGAGCCTGAAGGTGATTCTCTTGTTGACTGGGAGCCAGTGGAGTTTTCAAAGGTGTTCTGTGATGTGGCTGCAGCGGGGAATGTCAATTACCAGTCTGGCTGCAGCTTTTTGAACGTTCTGTACTTACCTGAGCTGTTCCTGGGGGACGCCGGCATAGATGAGTTCCCGTAGTTGAGTCTACTGGTGATGAGTGCGTGGGTGAGCGATACGTAATTATTTAATGTAATTTTATTCATAAACATATGTCAAGTAACAAGGGAGCACAGGGCACAGGCAAATCATGCAAATTATTGACCTAATGCCAAAACGTTTAGTTTTTCTCCGACATGTCTATTCTTCCAAAGTATTGTGCTGTTTCTGGTGCACCACAGTGAAACAAGTGACTCGGGTGAGACAAATATATGAAGATTGGTTCCAGGTTTATTCTAGAAATGCAAGAGTCTGTCAGGACTACTTTCAGTCCAGTTATCAACTGCCCAACATCTGCAGTTGAACCTGGAAAGCCCAGAATGCATTTCATAAAATGCTTGCGCCATAAAAGCATAACAAAAGAATAAGCATATTCCACATATTATCAATAATAGTAAACATATACACATATATACAACTGCAATGCCAATCAGAGCCAGAACACTACACATCTTCCCCCTTAATTGTTTTTAAGTTATAAGTAAAATAATTAATAATGCTGTAAATGACTATGTAATTCTGTATCCTTTTGCAATAGGAGTCCTTGATTATTCATTCTCATGATTGGAACTTTAGAGATTCCACAGCTCACCAGTACCCATATATTTAGGAGAAGTGGTACATGTATCATCACCAATCATGATGACTTACCATCAAACTGCTAGATAACTCACTTCTTTCCATACCGGTCTCATTTAGTCCTTCATCTGAGACTGTGAAAATGACGGTGAGTGAGATTTGTAGGAGTGCTTTTCTTGGGGAATGTTTCATAAATTCAGGTAACCTTGCACTCAAATGTATCAATCTTGCTGATACATTTCCTGAGTCTTTTTCACCCATCAGATATGGTAGGGGTTTATGATCGGTTCTTAATAAAAATTGCTCATCCTAAAGGTAAACTTTGAACTTTTTTACTGTGCATGACCAGGCTACTACCTCACTCTAAATTGTACTTTAATTCTTCTAAGCACCACTTAAATATTTAGCTACAACATCAATTGTGTTCTCTTTCGCATCCTCTTACTGGCTTATAATAGTCCCAATTCCTATTGCACTGGCATTGACAGTTACTACTCATTTGTGAACAGGCAGGTGCAGACACAATAAGGTTTCTCATTTTTCAAAAGTTTCCAGAGCATCCACTCTGCACACTATCTTTTAAAATATTCCCTGTAACGTTTCCAATATCGTAGCATATTTTTAAAAAATTGCATTAGTCACATACGCTTGAAAAGGATTTTAACTACTCCTTCTTCATAGGTTTGGTACATCAGTAATGGCATTTACAAAGTCACGCTTAGGATTAATTCCTTCAGTCATAATAAAATGTATCAGATACTTAACTGTTGAGATACAAAATGTTGATTTATCTTCCGCTATTGTTGTTCCATTTTCTTTTAAAATACACAACTCCTTCCAAAATCGTATTATGTTCCTCCACACTTGCAGCAAAGAATCCTATAAAACCTGTACACCTGAGACACCTGTAAGCAGTTTAAGCAAAAACATTTGGAATATGCTTGAGGCTAATGCAAGTCCAAAAAGCATTCATGTGTATTTATAAGTCCCAAATCTATATACTAATATACTAAAGAGAGAGCCCAAAACTTAGAGGCGGGTAATCTCAGGAACCACAGCACCAATCACAACACCCAATACAGCGTTGGAAAGGGCAGTTGCAGCAGAAGGACATAGGCTATGCAGACGCCCACCATATACATTGAAAAGGTAAAAGAACCGTGCCAGCAAAGTAGTCCCTTTTTGGCGTGTCTGCGTTGTGCTGTGGGGGTGTGCTGGGGGCGTGACAAATGCTGGGGGCGTGTGGTTCCGCCCTTCATGCCATGTCTCATATTGTGTACTAATCCCACCCTGCTCCCTTTAAATACCCTTGCACGCCATAATCATAATCCACCCTTACTCCTTAAAATACCCCACCACCCTTAAACACTAACCCATCTTAACCCTATAAATATACCCTGTACCCCAAAACCCAAACCTATCCCTAAACCCTAAAAATACCCCTGTACCCCCACACCCAAACCTAGCCCCGAACCCTATAAATACCCCTGTACCTCAAAACCCAAACCTACCCCTGAACCCTAAAAATACCCCTGTACCCCAAAACCCTAACCTAGCCCTGAACCCTAAAAATACCACTGTACCCCAAAACCCAAACATACCCCTGAACCCTAAAATACCCCTGTACCCCAAAACCCAAACCTAGCCCTGAACCCTTAAAATACCCCTGTACCCCAAAACCCAAACCTACCCCTGAACCCTAAAAATACCCCTGTACCCCAAAACCCAAACCTAGCCCTGAACCCTAAAAATAACCCTGTACCCCAAAACCAAAAACCTACCCCTGTACCCTAAAATACCCCTGTACCCCAAAACCCAAGCCTAGCCCTGAACCCTAAAAATACCCCTGTACCCCAAAACCCAAACCTACCCCTGAACCCTAAATATACCCCTATACCCCAAAACCCAAACCTAGCCCTGAACCCTAAAAATACCCCTGTACCCCAAAACCCACACCTATCCCTAAACCCTAAAACTACCCCTGTACCCCATAACCCAAAACTATATCTGAACCCTTAAAATACCCAAACACCCCAAAACATATACCTCAGTACCCCAAAACATATACCCCTATACCCATACTTACCTTATCCAAACATTAAAAAAAACATGCTTTTACCAATCATGCATTTACAACGAATTTCGTTGTCAATGTATGCGTGGTAAAAGCATATAAAATGTAATGCCATGCGTTATAATGGCATTGCGGAGTCATGGTACTTTCGTAATGAAAGTATGCGGAGTGATGGTATGCGGAAGGAAAGTTGCGGAATAATGGGTGTTTACCCTCCCCCGGTAAGTACATTGGTGGCACGGCGGCCCACATCTCCAGCAACATACTCATATTTTTTCACCACACATTTGAAAAAAGCACAGGTCTCTCTCATTGATGGCCAGCACCGACATACACTTTTAGACACACCTCCCGCCACAAGTTCTAGAATTGCGAACTTTAGAGCTGGGGAGCTACGTTCGAATCTCGGCATCAGCTCAACATCCTGTGATTCCAGGCAAATCGCTTTGTCTCCCCGTGCCTACCACAAATGAATGTTTTCTACTGTAATGTAAATTGTGCTCATGCCAAGTTGTCGAGTTTGCGCTATATAATACTGCAAGGAAAAATAAAGTAGGGAAACTCCAGTTCACACACTACTGAACGCGCACTCTTAAGTGCATCAGCAGTGCACTGTGAATCGGAGCGTTTCACAGGCCTGTCACAGATAAGAAATGCTATCAAAACGAGATCCTACAAAACAATATACTACTGGCCGGCAGCAATTCATACCCGGACAACGTCGGGACGGGCTGCTAGTAAAGCTATAAAGGTCGTTAATGCCTCTGAATCAGCAGCAAGGGGAGCATAATCATCGGCTTCCCTCAAATGTATTGCACTATAAAAAAACTTGGAATATCTCAGCGCAGCTAACGTCTCCAGTATCTTCGGGAGCCGGAGACATTCTACCCCTATATTCTTATTCAATCACCTTAAGCCACACACAACTTGCTCTGACCTCATTTGTTCCACACTACAGCTACTGCTAAAATGTATTTTGCTGCATTCACAGGTTAATAACTCCTTATACACACAATCATTCAGCAGTACCTCCAAGCCTTCCCTTACACTAAGCAGTACATCTCTTACTCTGTGAGCGACTGGAATTATGTTTCTCTTTAAAACAATTCTGTGGTCAAAACCATTAATGCATTGAATGTCATCCAAAAACATTTCTTTGTCACATTCTAAAAGCTGTTCAACTATTTATTCTGCCTGACCACTGAGTTCTACTCCTGAAACACAACCAATCCTCAAAGTGCCTCTGGCATGTCTTCCGAAAGTAACTGTCCTAATGTCACTCTGAAAAGATAGTAACTGGTGAACCTGAGTCTGCCATAATTTCTCCACATGCCTTACCCATGTTTACTGCTCAATAAGGTCCTTTCTTTTTTGCTCACACTCCAGCTTCATCAATCACATCCACAGTTAACACAAACATGCACTTACTCTCAGCTAGATCTTTCTATTAACCTTGTATCTGTTTAACTCACAAAAAACGTCTTGTCCCTTACATACTCTTAAGAAGTGGCCATTTATTTGGCATTTCATACACTTCTTTCCAATAGCCGGACATAAAGGATCTCTTCCTACATGTCTCCATGATCGGCATCTGCAACCCATTCTACTATTGTTTTGTTTTGCTCTCAAAGTACCTTTTCTCTCTTTCATAACCACATTCAGACTCATAAGCCTCAATTGCTCCCTTTCACCCTCTTAGAACTCAGGTCGAAACCATAAATCTTTTTATGTACTTTACTATTGTGACAATTTCTTCCAAATGTGTATTACTACTGCAAAAAGTTCTTGTGTGTACTTTTCTAGGATAGCAATTAGTTTCAATTTGATCCCTTATATACTAGTTGATTGAGTTCTGATGATCCCAGAAGTTGCAGTGCCACCATATATTCATATATTGTCTCTTCTCATCGTTGTTTCATAGGATAGAAGTTATGAATCTCAACAACCACACTTGGTTCATCACTGACATTCATTTTTTAAAATCTTGTGCATTATTTAGCCAAATCTTCCGGTTTAGGTTCTGTCTCTAGTAGGAGGTCAACTAATTTCTGGTGCTCAGTAACCAATGAACTAAACAACAAAGCCATTTTCCTCTCTCCATCAAATAGTTTCTCGTCCAATGCAACCACGTAATGTCCCAATGCATTGTGCCATTGTTTGTATTTAACAATTGGTTTTACTGGCTTCTGTTAAATTATAGTTGCAACTTTCCC
Organism: Lissotriton vulgaris; assembly: GCF_964263255.1. Classification (NCBI taxonomy): domain Eukaryota; kingdom Metazoa; phylum Chordata; class Amphibia; order Caudata; family Salamandridae; genus Lissotriton; species Lissotriton vulgaris. The sequence continues at coordinate 881,140,808 of NC_141697.1, read as the reverse complement.
ATTTTATAGTGCTGCCGTCTTGGATCCTGTAGTTTTTACCAACTTTTTAAAAGTCTTTTATCTTTTTTAAAAACCATCACCTCTCTCCTTTAGTTGAGGAGTAATACCCCCTTTCGTTTTTAAAGTTCTCCCACTGTCTTGTTCGTTTACTATTTAAACTACAATTCACTGACTTTCTTTTCGCCCAAAATACCTCCTTTCTGTTTTTTCAAGAGTTTTATTTAACTTGGTCTTCAATTCACCCCAGTATGTTTTCGGGTAAATCCAATCTAACAAGCTTTATTCGACTTATGTGTCATAAAAGCACAGTACATACAATACATACTCCATAAAACACACTTTTTTATGGGAGATAGATCCAGTTTAGGGATGCCCCACTGAATATCTTCCTCACATGTGAGGTCGTACTTATCATTGGCAAGTGGCTCAAAGGTCGAATTAAGGTCTCCTGCAATTAAGACTTGGAAATCCCGGGAGTGCAGGACTAGAAGATTGTCCAGAGTCGCCAAGACTTCTGACTTCTTCACCCCATTTAGGCCTCTCGCATGAACATTATAGATGTCAATATTTCCTTTCGGGCCCATCATCAGTCTGATTGCAAGGATGTCCCTGCTCAGTGTTGGGAGCACCTGGATGTTATAGCCGATCGATTGGCGAACCCAAATTGTCAATCCCCCTGATAGACAGCCTTTTCCACCACTAGTAGGTGGAATATGGTAATTTAAATAACCTATACAGTAAATGGAATCCACCAACCAAGTCTCCTGAAAGAGGCAAATTCCATAACACTCGATGAAGGTGAGCCAGTCAGGAGAAGTGACCTTAGACCTCAATCTTGCAATATTCCATATAACAGCCAACATTTTTGAGGTAAGACAAGATACTGATTGCCCAGCAGATATCTTAAATAACTCACCACTAGTAACCAGCTTCTCTTCATAGGGGAAGGATATAGCCAATGTAATTCTAGGCATCTGATCATCAACAATAGGTGGTATCGGGATACTAGGGGTGTGGGCAGTACAAATTAGAGGAGCAATGTAAGATTCCAAAGACAGTCGAGGCTCACTCTGTAGTCAATCATTTGCATTAATTTAGGAGCTTCCTGCCAAGAAAGTATGTATTTGCCTAGCAGAGCGACTGCACTGGTTGTCTAATGGAAACCGCCTGAATTGTATAGAAGATGCTTCAGGTGGGCAGGTGCGAAATTCCATGGCAAGAAGGTTTTTCGCCAGATCAACCACTTTCAGGGTGAGCTCAATGTGATCTAGCGGTTTGGTGGGAGAGGTAAACCTCTGAGCCCTGGTAATGTCATCCTGAATAACTGAATGGCAACCCCGGACTTGGCGAATCCAATGAATGGCTTTGTTGGTCAGAGAGTCTGCATTTTCAAACCCATTTCCAGAATCAAGCTTGGGCACATTAAACATGTACATTTTGGGTGCTACGACTGAGTTAGAAATGTTTGACTGGTTCAGCCTATCTTGACTACTACATATTGAGTTTTGGGCATGAGATAAGGAAATAGGTCTAGAGCAAGATGGTTGCCCTGTATTGCTGATATGTTATGACGGGCGTTTAGATGTCTAATGCTGGGATTGGTTGGGCGCTTGGCCACCGGGGGGAGCGGCACTGCCTTATAAGATGGTCCCACAGGAAGGGGTAGGTTGGGACCGGTAGGGCAGGTACCCATGCCATGTGCAGCAGACTCACGTCCAGTATGATTGATCTGTTGGGCTGTTGGATATGACCTGTCTTAGAATTAGGGCTCTATGGCCAAGACCGAGAAGAATCCTTTTGCACTAGACGATTGACCAGGGAAGTAAGGCCCGCAATCATAGATTTCATAGCCCCTATTTCGTGTCTGAGGGTATTAATTAGATTAAGTCTTTCCTGAAGTTCTAGGCTAGGCTTAGGGACTATCCCTTTGCACGGAGTCGGGGGTAGCTGGGGCCTATCTTCCTTGTCTTCGTCAGGCAGGTCCAACAAGGGTAGAAACCTTTTTACACAAGACATAATGGGTCCCGACTGTTGTGCGATGGCACCAGGGGGAGAGGTGGAAGGATGGCAGACTCCCTCTACGTCTGGGTGTGCCTCTGTGTTTGCCTCTGTGTTGGATGTGGGGACCCTTTTTCTAAGCTATTTATGGAATATTGCTGGGATAATAGGACAGCTGCTAGATCTAGGGTTGGTGGGGTGGGAAGGCTGGTGAGGGGCTTTATTAGGGCTGGAGTGCGTAGATGGGTCGACCTTTAGGATATTTTCACATTCACTAATGAGAGTACCTATTTGGTCTAAAACACAGCTATTACCTGCGTGTTTCTGTGACTTCCTAGCCTTTTTTCCTTTCAGGTAAATCACTGTACATGATCTTCCACAATGGTCACCACGCTGATTATGTGTGTGCTTTACTCATCACATATGCTAAGTTCGCCAAAAACTGTCTAGATGCTGTTCTCCAACATTATTGCAGTTCCCAGCTGCTGCTGCTGTTTATACTGTTGGATACTTTACTTTTTTACAAAAACTCTTTTGTCCACCACTCTTCACTGTTGACCTTCCTCCGCCTCCACAGGTCCCTAAGACAAAGTCTTCACTTTCTTTTTCCAGTAATCGACTCCACTCCTCAAGTTTGTCGGCAAAATAAAGTAGGGACAAGCATTGCATGAAGCGCTCATGTGATAGAAGCAGAACAAAAGCCTAAACAAGTCACATATTATCCTAAATAGTAAACATGCTCACAATTAAACAGGTACAAAGCCACCGACAGCCAAAATATGAAAAATATGATTTTTAAAGAAGAAATTTCTCTGAAATGTTGATCTTCACTGTTGATGTAACATCTGATGTCTATTTTTCAAAGATTTGCTTTTTTGGCCAAAAAGATTTGCTAAGTTACCCACACATTTTAACCATAAGAAACCCACTCCCAACAACTACATATGATGTAATAATAATAACATAGGTGATCTACCAGTTTCTGAACCAAAAACCAGTTATATACGATTTCACATCTTACCCATAAAAGGATATTTTTCCTGACACCCCCAGTAGAAGTGTCAATGTTCTGAGTATCAACTTACAGTTCAAACAATGGTCCGAGTAGGTAGCCATCTTAACCAGTGACAAGTGCACTACACATAGTATACTTTGCTGTGATATTTCTATCTCTCTCTCTCTCTTTCTCTAGTGGCATACTTTCACAATTAGGTCTGCACCCTCTACCCTGCTTATTTTTCAAAACAGCAAAGTAAGACTTAAAACCAGGCCTCCAATAGGAAAAAACTGCACACTTCTCAGCCCTAGGAAACACCCAGCCACACACCAATATCACACAGTGGTTCTGTTGAGCGTAAAATCGCTCACCCATGACACCTGCACGATTTATAATAGGATGTACCCTTGGTATGCACTTTTGTGAGACACAGGAATCATTTGTTTTGTAAACGCCCCATCACACTTGACGGAATTTAATTACAGATACCAGCTTGGCCCGGGCTCAATTTTGTCTTCCAGATAGCATAACATTCTCTTTCATCTCTGCATGTCTGCTAGAAGAATGAAAAATACAATTCAGGAACAGGGCTTTTTTTTTCTTTTTAAATAGCATTAGTTGCAAGGATATTATTATATTTTTGAGTTGTATATAGCGCTAGCTAGACCCGAAGGTATCAGAGCGCTTTACATGTTATATGATAACGTTAACAAGAGGTACACGAGGGGATTCATAAGAGTCATAGTTGAACAATACAGCATGAAGTGGTTATAAAGTCACACAAGTATAACAAAAGGACACGTTGAGGAATGGCATCGGGACGGAATAGGAGACTTAAAGAGCCATGTGTCATTGAAGATACTAGCCAAAGAGGGAACAACTTGAAGTAGTTGTTGGGGAGTGGAAATTTAAGACATCGCCTGCTAAACAAGCATTTGCAATGCAATCGGTCTCACATTTATGAGAGGTTGAGCTATTGGCATTGTAACTGACAATGACGTTAATTTATTTGTTGTTTTTAAAACAGATAAATAAAAGGCATTGCCATTTACAATGCCAATAGCTTAAACTCTGCCAAATGCAAGACCTCTTGCATTGCAAATGCGTGCTATAAAAATTAAATGAAGCGTTAGGAGACAGCGTGTCCTACCTGCACCAGCAGGCAGGAAGACTCTATTTGAGAAAATAGAGCTCGGAACCTGTAATGAAAGCATACCGAGCAACAACATATTTAACAGGGGGTGTCGCCATGGGAGGTTACAAAATGAAACAAGGAGGTACTAAGGAGGGACTCCTAAGCCTTTTGAGCAATGAACAGCCACAGTTTACAGGGGACAATGACACAAGCCAATGAAAAATGTGAGCAGAGAGTGGCTAAGCTTCAAGTCCCTACCTCAATACAGCATGCCTCTCAGAGCAGCGCATGCGCTGCCCAGGCACAACCTAAAAACAGCAAGAACACAACAGACAAACATCTTTGTAGCATGCAGCAAGAGCATTCATAGTTGAACAATACAGCATATATTCCTAAAGAGATTTAATTCAACAAATTAAGATACATGCCATAACAATGTGCACTGCTTCTGACAAACATTTGGAATTGATATGTTCTGTCTATTAAGCCTGTGGTTACCAAAGGGAAAGGGAGTTTAGTAGTGGTTTGATTGTTCCATAAAGGGGTCGTACCTGGGTTTGCTAGGGGCCCTGTACAGGGGGGTAAAAGAGAGGGGACACCTACTGGGTACAACTGTAGGATGCTGGAATGGGGCTCCCTAAGGTTTTTGCAGATAATGTTAAAAAATTCTAATAATGCAGATTCTGGCCAAATCCTCTCCACTGTTATGATCAGGTTGCCCCATTACCCTATTTTCTCCATCATCTTTGTATTAACGCTATTTATAAAATTACCATTCTTTGCTAAACGAAATAAACGTATCCAAAACCAATAATCTATTACATGTAGGTTGCACACTCGGCCAAAAAGTGGGCTTGCAACTATTCAGTTTACCACCACAACCCAGACCTGCTGGACGGTAGTTACCTCAAACATAAGGGAACAGGGCTAAGCAGCAAGTCTCAAGATGTTCTTTTGAAATGGCATTGTAATGCATTCTCATTTTGTGCTGTCAAATGTCATAGTCTGTGGGAACATAATTCGGATTAAGCCATCATCAGTCCCAGAAGATCAAAACTTGAAAAGAATATAAACTACATTGCAAGATTCTTCTGGACCACGCAATTTAGCAGTGTTTGTTCCTTGTTTGAACATGATCGGTATTCGAGCATTTTTTTCTCACTGCTCATTTTTAAAACCTTGCATATGAGATCAGGGGCCTTATTTATGAAAAGTGACGCATCGCTGCGCGAAAACAGCGATGCGTCACTTTTCATTGCGCCCTCCTTGCGACACCAACGATGCGTCATATTTACAGTATGACGCATCATTGCACAAGGAGTTACAGATACGTCAGTATTTCTGACGTATCTGTATGGCGCAAAAGTGACGCATTGCTGGAGTGTGTCACAAAAGTGACGCAACTCCAGCAATGTGTCATTTCACATGGGGCAAGCCCCATGTGAAAGGGCCTGCGTCAGTCTTACGCCTGCTGTGAGGCAGGCGTAAGATATTGACGCATTTGCATCCTAGAAGTCGCGCACTGAAATCTTATAGATTTCACTGCGTCACTTCTACGACCCTTTCTTGCGTCAATACGCCCCCCTTGCATACATTAAACCTGGCGCAGGTATAATGTGGCGCAGAGGTTTACAAAGTGACGCATCTACCTAGATGCGTCACTTTGTAAATATGGCGCAACAAGGTGCATTTTTTACGCCACTGGTGCGTCACAAAAAGTGACGCACCAGCGGCGTAAAAGTGACGCACAGCCTCATAAATGAGGCCCCAGGAGTCTAGATAGGCACCCTTCGACTGAGATTATAAACAGAGCATTCAGTCCTTCAAGAAATGTGTCATAAAGTGTGTTTGATCTTTAGAAGCTGAAAATGCAGACACAATTTCCAGATTTCTTTGAGACAGCCTTTGCAATTCTCTGGGTCTCAATAAAGTAGTTTCTGCCCTTTTTTTAAGATTCATAAATCTTGCTGCCATTTCGGTCTGTCTGATGATGAGGAGAATTATTGCTGTTTTAATATCTGACTGGAGGCTATCAGAACAGCAGCTTTGGAAGTCGGGGGAGCCTGATTAATGCCACAAGTCTATAAAAAATACACTTTCCCAATACAAATGCTCTATTAGTCTGTTGATGGGGATGTATCTGCTTTTAGGGATTCTGCGAAGCAGCGCTTAAGTGTTAAAATAATAAGTGCTGGGGCCCACATTTTTTCTCAGAATCTACTACTTCACTGTAGAAGGTCTTAGTGCAGAATACCAAGACTGAGTAGTTTCGATTACACTTCATGCCTCTCTAGTCCATCACCTGACACTCCCAACCCCTCTGTCCTTCGCTTAGGTGTTCTTTTTACTGCCTGCTTTCTCCCTTTGTCACTGTATTCCTGTCTTTTTCCTCCTACTCCTTTGCCTCTTTTATTTTTGTCCCTCTCTTGTTTTGTGTCTGGGTCGAAAAAAAAGTGCTGGTGCCCACAAATATGCGCTGGTGGGCCCTACCCAGGGACGGACTGGGAACCAAAACCGGCCCTGGCAAAGTGCTCGGCCGGCCCCCCCTCCCCACTGGGGGGCGTTGGAGGTGTCGCCGAGCGCTTTGCTAGGGCCGGTTTTCGGCCGATTTTGTTGCAGGGCCGATTTTGCAGCCCTGTAACAAAATCGGCCCCCAGGGGCTCAAAACCGGCCCACTCCCTTGCTGGCGCACCGGGGATTGCCCGGTGCCCGCTATGTCCAGTCGAGCCTGGCCCTACCAGCAATGACCGGCTCAAATTAGGTACTTATGCTAAAACAACACTTTGTTGGCCCAATCCCTGGCAGTGAGGGTAACTTTTGTTGTTTCATGGGCCAATCTGGTACTGGTAGTGGCTCCATAAACCCCCACCCGCGTCTTCTTGCCCAAGAAATGGACCTGCCCATTGTCCCATTCTCCGACAAAATGTAATTCAGTGACATAATTGTAAAAGCAATTGTATTTGTGTAGCGCTTACTACCAGTGACGAGGCATCAAAGCGATTTTTGGCAAGTAGCACAGTACTCGGAGCCCAAAAGGATTAGTGGTGGATTGGTATAGCGAAGTATGAGTTAATTTGAGTAGTGAACATGCAAGTCTGTTAGTTGGATTGAATAGGATAATGGAGGGGTATAACAGGGCAGTGTCTAAAAAGTGTTATTTGGGAGATCATGGTAGTTAGATGAGGTCTGGGGTAAGTAAAAGGAGAGATGGAGGAGGGAAGCGCCTCTAGCATGGGATAAGTGAGATCATAGTAGTAAAATGAGGGTTGGGGTGAGCTGAGGAGAAAAGAGTCTAGGAAGGGTTATTTTGAAGATCAGTGTGTCCATCTCTTCCGAGGAAGGTATGGTTCAGGTTGTAGTCCAGTGTAACCATTTCCTCCGGCTAAGATTACAAAATTAAAGTGTTTTGCTCCAGTTTGTTAAGTATCGGGTAAAAATTAAATTTGAGGCAACTAAAATAGAATTTTGCTTTGAAACAAATGAATGTTTTCTATAACAATACTTTCCAAAAGCGAGCCATCTTGTCACAAAATTAACTGTCTACCTACAATGGATCACAGGAAAAAAAAACATCGACAAGGTTTTTATCGAGAGGGATAGGAAGGTTGAGCAGAACAGACTGCTCATTGAAGGGAATATACATTTTGATCTTTATATGTGTTACTGCCTACCCAAATGAGGAAAAGAAAAACGTGATGAATGCTAGAACTATTCTCATTCAGTGGGAATATGTCTGGGACGCATTCCAGTCCATTATAATTTTGCCCACCATGCCACCTCACAAAGGAACCAGCCAGAAACCATCCACAATGATCAGCGTCCTGGATGCGCCCGCCATAGTGGCAGGCACATAATAATACACTGTGCGAGCCCACCACCTTACCAGTGGGCGGGATTCCAGCTCCACAGCGATGGCGGGCAGACTGATGTCCACCCCCCCATCGTAATGAGCCCTTAAGAGTGAGCCAGATATGCCTAGATGTGAATTTTGTGCTCTTTCTGTCGCTAGAGCCAAGCTACTTCATTGAGTAAACCCCTAAGTGGGAAACAGCCGGATGAGAAAACACAGGACAATCGCTGTTTCTCGTTCTTTCTGTTTTCTAATTAGAGTTTGCTGGATGACATTTTGCACTGGAAAGGCCAGCACACACAAGACATGGACTAAAGAGATATCATGCCCTGAGAAATCAAAGACTGCTTGGTGTTAAGGCCCAAATTCTCATGACTATGCTTCAGTTCTCCTCCTCCTCATGGTTCTGTGGATATACGTATAAATAGTCTTTGACTTCAGAAGTCCTTTATGCCCACCCATAGCAGCCACTGCTTTATCAACAATTGCTTGCAACCGAGTGGTTGAAAATGTAATTGTGTACCCTAGTAAAAGTGGAGAAGGAGGACTAGGAAGAGGAGGAGCAGGATTAAGAGAACAGGAACAGAAGCAACACTGCTGTTGTGATGTCAGTTTACCTTCCGACTAACTTTCGGGTATCATTCCAGATCCAAATTAAACAATAGTGGTAGAACCTGCAAAATGGAGATTTGCACAAATGGTGCACTTTTACACAAAATTGACAAAGACAAAACTGAAGCCAGAAAACCAACGTACATTTTATCTGTCACCTCCAGCAAAGCTGGCAAGTCAATTCCTAGGAAAGATCGCATGTGAAAAAGGCATGGAAGTTAACCACGGCCCAAAGACTAACACAGAAGCTAGTGAAGAACACCAACAGAAGACCGGGAAGCACATATACTAGGATATGCACTCTACCCTATAGTCAAGCCCAATAACAGCCAAAACAGGAAGCACAATAAATAGCTCAATATCAGGCCAGCATCAAAAAGAAGGTGAAATAAAAACATTTTAGAAGACAGTAATTGCTGAGAGAAATGGGAGACTACACCTAGTAAACACCGACACAGAACCCCAAGAAGGCAGAAGATCTGCACAGTCAGAGCAGGGCCAGCCCCAGCCTGAGTTCTTCACAGCACCATGGAGCAAAAGCCAACAATTCACACATCAAACAGGCAAACAAAAAAAGGGGAGTGGGCAGGAGGAACTATGCATTGAAACAGAAGACAACATTCCAACCCACTTATGCCATGCCACAACAAAGTGGGAACATAGGCGAAGACCACACCCAACTATTCCACTACCCAACAAACTACAACTTTACACCAAACCTCCAATCCAATGTACGTTGAGAAGGAGATGGTAACACACCCTGCTCCATCAGAGATGGTGTGAGGGAACTCATCCCACAATCGCAAAGCAGTTATCAGTGGCTGAAGATGCTAATGACCAGCACCACAAACTCCAACAGCAACAACTAAAACAAATGGGGGAAGGGATATTATGTGACCTCTAGCAAATACAAGCACTTGCACTGCACACAGAGAATGTACATCCCAGCCCCAAGCCCAGCAGGAACACAAAGGGAAGCCCAAATACAAGTTGAATCCACTAAAACAACGAAATGTGGGTTACACACACCTAATATCCATAAGAGAAGTGCACCTGAGCTGCCTGCTGGTCAACATTCATCCCCATGATCCATCCCAGGTTTTTCCAATGAGTAGCTCATGAGCTACTGGTAGCTCTCCAGCTACCTATAAGTAGCTCTCCTGTGTGTACCCCAGAGTACTAGATTAGAAAATGTTGCTAGGTTGAATTAATATATGTGTATCAAAATTGAAAAGAGTGTATTTGAGATCAAAATGTGCATCTTTTCAGAGCTCATAAGCTGATGATTTCAGAAAAATATTGATTTTATTAAAAATATTTAAAGATGATATTTGAGTGATATATCATGCAACATCAAGGAGACATATGATGTAAATTATTGCCTTAGTACTAGTGTTGTACAGCTATGGCTGCTATGTATTACCCATGTAGAGTCATTCCAAATTGATAAAGCCTTTTTTTTACATTACGGTGGCAACCCTGTCTGTGGCACTGAGGTGATTACTGCTAGTAATCTTGCATAGGGTGGTCGCTAACGTAACCTTGTCTGAGATGCTCTTTATTACATTATGAATAACAGTAGTTCAGGGTTATATGCATTGAACATAAGTAGCTCTTATTACAGAAAAGGTTGGAGACCCCTGATCCAAACCTAGCAGGGACCAAGGTAATTAAACCCCTAGTCACACCCCTACGCTCCTAAGCTTAGCAGGAAGGTAGTAGGAACAAGAGACTGCAAAAGAGGAAACACATCCACACTCTTATTCCCTCACTTTCGTGACGGCCTGCTGAAAAAAACAGCTCTTGGCAGGCGTTGCTTTGTGAAAATAATCTGCTAGTTGAAAGGAGGAGTCGAAGAGGTGCAGAATTTCCTTTCTACCAGAGTGAGTCTGCATGCAGTTAATTGACATCAACTTTCCACATAGTATTAAAATAATGTTAGTTTGTTATAGTAGGAAGTCAACCTCCGTATGCCATTTGGTGTTTCAAATTTTCATTTACCCAAGTGGTGCTCATCAGATCCAAAAAAAGAACCCTGATTTCATTAGAACATAACAACAGCATCTATGCCCATTCATTCATCACTTTTATGTTGTACCCACTCAGGTGGAGAAGATATTAGCTGAAAAGACACTGAAGTACAGGAGAACATCAGATTTATAATCATAAATGTTAAAATGTCAATGCTGTTTATCAGTGTCATTGAGTATTGGACCAGTGTGCACAAAATCCAAATTGCATCTTTGTAGAAAAGCATAGTCTTTTCACTCTTTGAAATGCAATCATTTTGGTAATAGATCAGCTTTCTTCTTTCAATTGTAGAAACTTCAGAACACTGACACTAGTTTGGTTCGACCTGATAGACACAAAGGGGCATATTTACAAGCCCTATTCGCTACCAGAGCATCACTTTTTTCTTGACGCTCCGGTGGCGTAGTGCCATTTACCATATTTACAAGGTGGCTGTTAGACCTGCATCTTTGGCTTGATTTCCCCCTATCTTTTTGCCTCTACCTCCTGTATTTTTGATGCTGTGCTGGATTTCGTTTTTGCTGGTTTAGATGCTTTGGACACTCTGCCACTGCTGATCAGTGCAGAGTGTAAGTGCTCCCTTTGTAAATTGTTATTATGCTTGGATACACATGATTGGCATATTTGTATCACCAAGAAGTCTATCTATACTAATCTTCTATACTAATATAATATAGAGAGAGCCCAAACCTTTGAGGCGGGTAATCTCAGGAACCACAGCCCCAATCACAATACCCAATACAGCGTTGGAAAGGGCAGTTGCAGCAGAAGGACATAGGCTATGCAGACGCCCACCATATACATTTAAAAGGTAAAAGAACCGTGCAAGCAAAGTAGTCCCTTGTGGGCGTGTCCGCGTTGTGCTGTGGGCGTTTGCTGGGGGCGTGACAAATGCTTGGGGCGTGTGGCACGTTCCGCCCTTCATGCCATGTCTCATATCGTGTGGTAATCCCTCCCTGCTCCCTTTAAATACCCCATAATCATAACCCACCCTTACTCCTTAAAATACCCCAACACCCTTAAACATTAACCCATCTTAACACTATAAATATACCCTGTACCCCAAAACCCAAACATATCCCTAAACCCTAAAATACCCCTGTACCCCAAAACCCAAACGTAGCCCTGAACCCTTAAAATACCCCTGTACCCCAAAACCCAAACCTACCCCTGAACCCTAAAAATAACCCTGTACCCCAAAACCCAAACCTACCCCTGAACCCTAAAAATACCCCTATACCCCAAAACCCAAACCTAGCCCTGAACCCTAAAAATAACCCTTAACCCCAAAACCCATACCTATCCCTAAATCCTAAAACTACCCCTGTACACCATAACCCAAAACTATATCTGAACCCTTAAAATACCCAAACACCCCAAAACATATACCTCAGTACCCCAAAACATATACCCCTATACCCATACTTACCTTATCCAAACATTTAAAAAAACATGCTTTTACCATCCATGCATTTACAACGAATTTCGTTGTAAATGTATGCGTGGTAAAAGCATATAAAATGTAATGCCATGCATTATAATGGCATTGCGGAGTCATGGTACTTTCGTAATGAAAGTATGCGGAGTAATAGGTGTTTACCCTCCCCCGGTAAGTACATTGGTGGCACAGCGGCCCACATCTCCAGCAACATACTCATATTTTTTCACCACCCATTTGAAAAATGCACAGGTCTCTCTCATTGATGGCCAGCACCGACATACACTTTTAGAAACACCTCCCGCCACAAAGTTCTAGAATTGCGAGCTTTAGAGCTGGGGAGCTACCTTCGAATCTCGGCATCAGCTCAACATCCTATGATTCCAGGCAAATCGCTTTGTCTCCCCGTGTCTACCACAAATGAATGTGTTCTTCTGTAATGTAAATTGTGCTCATGCCATGTTGTTGAGTTTGTGCTATATAATATTGCAAGGAAAAATAAAGTAGGGATACTCAAGTTCACACACTACTGAACGCGCACTCTTAAGTGCATCAGCAGTACACTGTGAATCGGAGCGTTTCAAATACCTGTCACAGATAAGAAATGCTATCAAAACGAAATCCTACAAAACAATATACTACTGACCGGCAGCAATTCATACCCGGACAACGTCAGGACGGGCTGCTAGTAAAGCTATAAAGGTCGTTAATGCCTCTGATTCAGCAGCAAGGGGAGCATAATCATCGGCTTCCCTCAAATGTATTGTACTATAAAAACTTTAAATATCTCAGCGCAGCTAACGTCTCCAGTATCTTTGGAAGCCGGAGACATTCTACCACTATTTTCTTATTCAATCACCTTAAGCCACACACAACCTGATCCGTTCTAATTTTTTCCACACTACAACTACTGGTGACGTTTATTTTGCTGTATTCACAGGTTGATAATTCCTTTAACACATTAAGCCACACACAACTTGATCTGACCTCATTTGTTCTACTCTACAACTACTGCTGAAATGTTTTTTGCTGCATTCACAGGTTGATAACTCCTTATACACACAAGTCATTCAGCAGTACCTCCAAGCCTTCCCTTACACTAAGCAGTACATCTCTTACTCTGTGAGCGACTGGAATTATGTTTCTCTTTAACCACATTGCTGCGGCTGCAATTTTTCCGCTGTGCGGCAATTTAAAAAAACCCGCGTTACATGACGAGCTCAGCTCGTCATCAGCACACGACCACCGTGGCTGATGACGAGCTGAGCTCTTCATCAGCAGCGAAGGGGTTAAAACAATTCTGTGGTCAAAACCATTAATACATTGAATGTCATCCAAAAACATTTCTTTGTCACATTCTAAAATCTGTTCAACTTTTTATTCTGCCTGACCACTGAGTTCTACTCCTGAAACACAACCAATCCTCAAAGTGCCTCTGGCATGTCTTCCGAAAGTAACTGTCCTAATGTCACTCTGAAAAGATAGTAACTGGTGAACCTGAGTCTGCCATAATTTCTCCACATGCCTTACCCATGTTTACTGCTCAATAAGGTCCTTTCTTTTTTGCTCACACTCCAGCTTCATCAATCACATCCACAGTTAACACAAACCTGCACTTACTCTCAGCTAGATCTTTCTATTAACCTTGTATCTGTGGCCATTTATTTGGCATTTCATACACTTGTTTCCAATAGCTGGACATAAAGGATAGCTTCCTACATGTCTCCACGATCTGCATCTGCAACCCATTCTACTATTGTTTTGTTTTGTTTTGCTCTCAAAGTTCCTTTTCTCCCTTTCATAACCACAATCAGACTTATAGGCCTCAATTGCTCCCTTTCACCCTCTTAGAACTCAGGTCGAAACCATAAATCTTTTTATGTGCTTTACTATTGTGACAATTTCTTCCAAGTGTGTATTACTACTGCAAAAAGTTCTTGTGTGTACTTTTCTAGGATAGCAATTAGTTTCAATTTGATCCCTTATATACTAGTTGATTGAGTTCTGATGATACCAGAATTTGCAGTGCCACCATATATTCATATATTGTCTCTTATCATCGTTGTTTCATAGGATAGAAGTTATAAAGCTCAACAACCACACTTGTTTCATCACTGAAATTCATTTTTTTAAAGCTTGTGAATATTTGACATATTTAGCAAATCTTCCGGTTTAGGTTCTGTCTCTAGTAGGAGGTCAATTAATTTCTGGTGCTCAGTAACCAATGAACTCAACAACAAAGCCATTTTCCTCTCTCCATCAAATAGTTTCTCGTCCAATGCAACCACGTAATGTCCCAATGCATTGTGCCATTGTTTGTATTTAACAATTGGTTTTACTGGCTTCTGTTAAATTATATTTGGAACCTGCCCATTTTATAGTGCTGCCATCTTGGATCCTGTAGTTTTTACCAACTTTTTTAAAGTCTTTTATCTTTTTTAAAAACCATCACCTCTCTCCTTTAGTTGAGGAGTAATACCCCCTTTCGTTTTTAAAGTTCTCCCACTGTCTTGTTCGTTTACTATTTAAACTACAATTCACTGACTTTCTTTTCGCCCAAAATACCTCCTTTCTGTTTTTTCAAGAGTTTTTGTTTAACTTGGTCTTCAATTCACCCCAGTATGTTTTCGTATAAATCCAATACAACAAGCTTTATTCGACTTATGTGTCATAAAAGCACAGTACATACAATACATACTCCATAAAACACACTTTTTATGGGAGATAGATCCAGTTTAGGGATGCCCCACTGAATATCTTCCTCACATGTGAGGTCGTACTTATCATTGGCAAGTGGCTCAAAGGTCGAATTAAGGTCTCCTGCATTAAGACTTGGGAATCCCGGGAGTGCAGGACTAGAAGATTGTCCAGAGCCGCCAAGACTTCTGACTTCTTCACCCCATTTAGGCCTCTCGCATAAACATTATAGATGTCAATATTTCCTTTCGGGTCCATCATCAGTCTGATTGCAAGGATGACCCTGCTCAGTGTTGGGAGCACCTGGATGTTATAGCCGATCGCTTGGCGAACCCAAATTGTCAATCCCCATGATAGACATCCTTTTCCACCACTAGGAGCTGGATTATGGTAATTTAAATAACCTATACAGTAAATGGAATCCACCAGCCAAGTCTCCTGGAAGAGGCAAATTCCATAACACTCGATGAAGGTGAGCCATTCAGGAGAAGTGACCGTAGACCTCAATCCTGCAATATTCCATGATATAACAGCCAACTTGTTTGTGGTAAGACAAGATACTGATTGCCCAGCAGATATCTTAAATAACTCGCCACTAGTAACCAGCTTCTCTTCATAGGGGAAGGATATAGCCAATGCAATTCTAGGCATCTGATCATCACCAATAGGTGGTATCGGGATACTAGGGGTGTGGGCAATACAAATTAGAGGAGCAATGTAAGATTCCAAAGACAGTCGAGGCTCGCTCTGTAGTCAATCATTTGCATCCATTTAGGAGCTTCCTGCCAAGAAAGTATGTATTTGCCCAGCAGAGCGACTGCACTGGTTGTCTAATGGAAACCGCCTGAATTGTATAGAAGATGCTTCAGGTGGGCAGGTGCGAAATTCCATGGCAAGAAGGTTTTTCCCCAGATCAACCCCTTTCAGGGTGAGCTCAATGTGATATAGCGGTTTGGTGGGAGAGGTAAACCTCCGAGCCCTGGTAATGTCATCCTGTATAACTGAATGGCAACCCCGGACTTGGCGAATCCAATGAATGGCTTTGTTGGTCAGAGAGTCTGCATTTTCAAATTCATTTCCAGAATCAAGCTTGGGCACATTAAACATGTATATTTTGGGTGCTACGACCGAGTTAGAAATGTTTGACTGGTTCTGCCTATTTTGACTACTACATATTGAGTGCTGGGCATGAGATAAGGACATAGGTCTAGAGCAAGATGGTTGGCCCTGTATTGCTGATATGTTATGACGGGCGTTTAGATGTCTAATGCTGGGATTGATTGGGCGCTTGGCCACCAGGGGGCGGCACTGCCTTATAAGATGGTCCTACAGGAAGGGGTAGGTTGGGACCGGTAGGGCAGGTACCCATGCCATGTGCAGCAGACTCACGTCCAGTATGATTGACCTGTCGGGCTGTTGGATGTGACCTGTCATAGAATTAGGGCTCTATGGCCAAGACCGAGAAGAATCCTTTTGCACTAGACGATTGACCAGGGAACTAAGGCCCTCAATCATAGATTTCATAGCCCCTATTTCGTGCCTGAGGGTATTAATTAGATTAAGTCTTTCCTGAAGTTCTAGGCTAGGCTTCGGGGGTAGCTGGGGCCTATCTTCCTTGTCTTCGTCAGGCAGGTCCAACAAGGGTAAAAACCTATTTACACAAGACATAATAGATCCCGACTGTTGTGGGATGGCACCAGGGGGAGAGGTGGAAGAGGTGGAGAGGTGGTAGGATGGCAGACTCCCTCTACGTCTGGGTGTGCCTCTGTGTCTGCCTCTGTGTTGGATGTGGGGACCCTTTTTCTAAGCTATTTGTGGAATATTGCTGGGATAATAGCACAGCTGCTAGATCTAGGGTTAGTGGGGTGGGAAGGCTGGTGAGGGGCTTTATTAGGGCTGGAGTGCGTAGAAGGGTCGACCTCTAGGATATTTTCACATTCACTAATGAGAATATCTATTTGGTCTAAAACACAGCTATTACCTGCGTGTTTCTGTGACTTCCTAGCCTTTTTTCCTTTCAGGTAAGTCACAATGGTCACCACGCTGATTGTGTGCGTGCTTTACTCATCACATATGCTAAAGTTCTCCAAAAACTGTCTAGATGCTGTTCTCCAACATCATTGCAGTTCCCAGCTGCCGCTGCAGTTTATCCTGTTGGATACTTTACTTTTTTACAAAAAATCTTTTGTCCACCACTCTTCACTGTTGACCTTCCTCCGCCTCCACAGGTCCCTAGGACAAAGTCTTCACTTTCTTTTTCCAGTAATCGACTCCACTCCTCAAGTTTGTCGGCAAAATAAAGTAGGGACAAGCATTGCATGAAGCGCTCATGTGATAGAAGCAGAACAAAAGCCTAAACAAGTCACATATTATCCTAAATAGTAAACATGCTCACAATTAAACAGGTACAAAGCCACCGACAGCCAAAAGATGAAAAATATGTTTTTTAAAGAAGAAATTTCTCTGAAATGTTGATCTTCACTGTGGATGTAACATCTGATGTCTATTTTTCAAAGATTAGCTTTTTTGGCCAAAAAGATATGCTAAGTTACCCACACATTCTAACCATAAGAAACCCATTCCCAACAACTACATATGATGTAATAATAATAACATAGGTGATCTACCAGTTTCTGAACCAAAAACCAGTTATATACTATTTCACATCTTACCCATAAAAGGATATGTTTTCTGACACCCCCAGTAGAGGTGTCAATGTTCTGAGTATCAACTTACAGTTCAAACAATGGTCCGAGTAGGTAGCCATCTTAACCAGTCTCAAGTGCACTAAACATAGTATTCTTTGCTGTGATATTTCTATCTCTCTCCCTCTCTTTCTCTAGTGGCATACTTTCACAATTAGGTCTGCCCTCTACCCTGCTTATTTTTCAAAACAGCAAAGTAAGACTTAAAACCAGGCCTCCAATAGGAAAAAACTGCACACTTCTCAGCCCTAGGAAACACCCAGCCACACACCAATATCACACAGGGATTCTGTTGAGCGTAAAATCGCTCACCCATGACACCTGCACGATTTATAATAGGATGTACCCTTGGTATGCACTTTTGTGAGACACAGGAATCATTTGTTTTGTAACCGCCCCATCACACTTGACGGAATTTAATTACAGATACCAGCTTGGCCCGGGCTCAATTTTGTCTTCCAGATAGCATAACATTCTCTTTCATCTCTGCATGTCTGCTAGAAGAATGAAAAATACAATTCAGGAACAGGGCTTTTTTTTCTTTTTAAATAGCATTAGTTGCAAGGATATTATTATATTTTTGAGTTGTATATAGCGCTAGCTAGACCCGAAGGTATCAGAGCGCTTTACATGTTATATGATAACGTTAACAAGAGGTACATGAGGGGATTCATAAGAGTCATAGTTGAACAATACAGCATGAAGTGGTTATAAAGTCACACAAGTATAACAAAAGGACACGTTGAGGAATGGCATCGGGACGGAATAGGAGACTTAAAGAGCCATGTGTCATTGAAGATACTAGCCAAAGAGGGAACAACTTGAAGTAGTTGTTGGGGAGTGGAAATTTAAGATATCGCCTGCTAAACAAGCATTTGCAATGCAATCGGTCTCACATTTATGAGAGGTTGAGCTATCGGCATTGTAACTGACAATGCCTTTTATTTATTGGTTGTTTTTAAAACAGATAAATAAAAGGTATTTCCATGTACAATGCCAATAGCTTAAACTCTGCCAAATGCAAGACCTCTTGCATTGCAAATGCGTGCTATAAAAATTAAATGAAGCGTTAGGAGACAGCGTGTCCTACCTGCAACAGCAGGCATGACACTCTATTTGAAAAAATAGAGCTCGGAACCTGTAATGAAAGCATACCAAGCAACAACATATTTAACAGGGGGTGTCGCCATGGGAGGTTACAAAATGAAACAAGGAGGTACTAAGGAGGGACTACTAAGCCTTTTGAGCAATGAACAGCCACAGTTTACAGGGGACAATGACACAAGCCAATGAAAAATGTGAGCAGAGAGTGGCTAAGCTTCAAGTCCCTACCTCAATACAGCATGCCTCCCAGAGCAGCGCATGCGCTGCCCAGGCACAACTTAAAAACAGCAAGAACACAACAGACAAACATCTTTGTAGAATGCAGCAAGAGCATTCATAGTTGAACAATACAGCATATATTCCTAAAGAGATTTAATTCAACAAATTAAGATACATGACATATCAAGGTGCACTGCTTCTGACAAACATTTGGATTTGATATGTTCTGTCTATTAAGTCTGTGGTTACCAAAGGGAAAAGGAGTTTAGTAGTGGTTTGATTGTTCCATAGAGGGGTCGTACCTGGGTTTGTTAGGGGCCCTGTACAGGGGGGTAAAAGAGAGGGGACACCTACAGGGGACAACTGTAGGATGCTGGAATGGGGCTCCCCAAGGTTTTTGCAGAAAATGTTAGAAAGTTCTAATAATGCAGATTCTGGCCAATGCCTCTCCACTGTTATGATCAAGTTGCCCCATTATCCCATTTTCTCCATCATCTTTGTATTAACGCTATTTATAAAATTACCATTCTTTGTTAAACGAAATAAACTTATCCAAAACCAATAATCAATTAAATGAAGGTTGCACACTCGGCCAAAAAGTGGGCTTGCAACTATTTAGTTTACCACCACAACCCAGACATGCTGGACGGTAGTTACCTCAAACATAAGGGAACAGGGCTAAGCAGCAAGTCTCAAGATGTTCTTTTGAAATGGCATTGTAATGTATTCTCATTTTGTGCTGTCAAATGTCATAGTCTGTGGGAACATAATGCGGATTAAGCCATCATCAGTCCCGGAAGATCAAAACTTGAAAAGAATATAAACTACATTGCAAGATTCTTCTGGACCGCGCAATTTAGCAGTGCTTGTTCCTTGTTTGAACATGATCGGTATTCGAGCATTTTTTTCTTACTGCTCATTTTTAAAACCTTGCATATGAGATCAGGGGCCTCATTTATGAAAAGTGACGCATCACTGCGTGAAAACAGCGATGCGTCACTTTTCATTGCGCCCTCCTTGCGACACCAATGATGCGTCATATTTACAGTATGATGCATCATTGCGCAAGGAGTTACAGATACGTCAGTATTTCTGATGTATCTGTATGGCGCAAAAGTGACGCATTGCTGGAGTGTGTCACAAAAGTGACGCAAATCCAGCAATGCGTCCTTTCACATGGGGCAAGCCCCAAGTGAAAGGGCCTGCGTCAGTCTTACGCCTGCTGTGAGGCAGGCGTAAGATATTGACGCATATGCATCCTAGAAGTGGCGCCGTGAAATCCTGCATCACTTCTATGACCCTTTCTTGCGTCAATACGCCCCCCTTGCATACATTATACCTGGCGCTTGTAAAATGTGGTGCAGGGGTTTACAAAGTGACGCATCTACCTAGATGCATCACTTTGTAAATATGGTGCAACAAGGCGCATTTTTTACGCCACTGGTGCGTCAGAAAAAGTGACGCACCGGCGGCGTAAAAGTGACGCACAGCCTCATAAATGAGGCCCCAGGAGTCTAGATAGGCGCCCTTCGACTGAGATTATAAACAGAGCATTAAGTCCTTCAAGAAATGTGTCGCAAAGTGTGTTTGATCTTTAGAAGTGGAAAATGCAGACACAATTTCCGGATTTCTTTGAGACAGCCTTTGCAATTCTCTGGGTCTCAATAAAGTAGTTTCTGCCCTTTTTTAAGATTCATAAATCTTGTTGCCATTTCGGTCTGTCTGATGATGAGGAGAATTATTGCTGTTTTAATATCTGACTGGAGGCTATCAGAACAGCAGCTTTGGAAGTCGGGGGATCCTGATTAATGCCACAAGTCTATAAAAAAATACACTTTCACAATACAAATGCTCTATTAGTCTGTTGATGGGGATGTATCTGCTTTTAGGGATTCTGCGAAGCTGCGCTTAAGTGTTAAAATAATAAGTGCAGGGGCCCACATTTTTTCTCAGAATCTACTACTTCACTGCAGAAGGTCTTAGTGCAGAATACCAAGACTGTGTAGTTTTGATTACACTTCATGCCTCTTTAGTCCATCACCTGACACTCCCAACCCCTCTGTCCTTCGCTTAGGTGTTCTTTTTACTGCCTGCTTTCTCCCTTTGTCACTGTATTCCTGTCTTTTTCTTCCTACTCCTTTGCCTCTTTTATTTGTGTCCCTCTCTTGTTCTTTGTCCGGGTCGAAAAAAAGTGCTGGTGCCCACAAATATGCACTGGTGGGCCCTACCCAGAGCCGGACTGGGAACCAAAACCAGCCCTGGCAAAGTGCTCTGCCGGCCCCCCTCCCCACTGGGGGGCATTGGAGGTGCCGCCGAGCGCTTTGCTAGGGACGGTTTTCGGCCGATTTTGCAGCTATGCTGCCAAAACGGCCCTGTAACAAAATCGGCCCCCAGGGGCTCAAAACCGGCCCCCACCCTTGCGGCGCACCGGAGGATTGCCCGGTGCCCGCTATGTCCAGTCCGGGCCTGGCCCTACCAGCAAAGACCGGCTCAAATTAAGTACTTATGCTAAAAGAACACTTTGTTGGCCCAACCCCTGGAAGTGAGGCTAACTTTTGTTGTTTCATGGGCCAATCTGCTACTGGTAGTGGCTCCATAAACCCCCACCCCGTGTCTTCTTGCCCAAGAAATGGACCTGCCCACTGTCTCATTCTCCGACAAAATGTAATTCTGTGACATAATTGTAAAAGCAATTGTATTTGTATAGCGCTTACTACCAATGACGAGGCATCAAAGCGATTTTCGGCAAGTAGCACAGTACGCGGAGCCCAGAAGGATTAGTGGTGGATTGGTATAGCGAAGTATGAGTTAATTTGAGTAGTGAACATGCAAGCCTGTTAGTTGGATTGAATAGGATAATGGAGGGGTACAACAGGGTACTGTCTAAAAAGTGTTATTTGGGAGATCATGGTAGTAAGATGAGGTCTGGGGTAAGTAAAAGGAGAGATGGAGGAGGGAAGAGCCTCTAGAATGGGATGAGGGAGATCATAGTAGTAAAATGACATTTGGGATGAGTCAAAGGAGGGATACATGAGGGAAGAATTTAGAAAAAGTTGTTTAGGAGATCATAGTAGTAAAATGAGTGTTGGGGTGAGCCGAGGAGAAAAGAGTCTAGGAAGGGTTATTTTGAAGATCAGTGTGTCCATCTCTTCCGAGGAAGGTATGGTTCAGGTTCTAGTCCAGTGTAACCATTTCCTCCGGCTAAGATTACAAAATTAAAGTGTTTTGCTCCAGTTTGTTAAGTATCAGGTAAAAATTAAATTTGAGGCAACTAAAATAGAATTTTGCTTTGAAACAAATGAATGTTTGCTATAACAATACTTTCCAAAAGCGGGCCATCTTGTCACAAAATTAACCGTCTACCTCCAATAGATCACAGGAAAAAAAAAGATCAACAAGGTATTTATCGAGAGGGATAGGATGGTTGAGCAGAACAGACCGCTCATTGAAGGTTATATACATTTTGATCTTTATATTTGTTACTGCGTGCCCAAATGAGGAAAACAAAAACGTGATGAGGTGAATGCTGGAACTATTCTCATTCAGTGGTAATATGTCTGGGACACATTCCAGTCCATTATTATTTTGCCCACCATGCCACCTCACAAAGAAACCAGCCAGAAACCATCCACAATGATCAGCGTCCTGGATGCGACCGCCATAGTGGCAGGCACATTCATAATACACTGTGCGAGACCGCCACCTTACCAGTGGGTGGGGTTCCAGCTCCACAGCGATGGTGGGCAGACTGATGTCCACCCCCCATCATAATGAGCCCTTAAGAGTGCGCCAGATATGCCGTGATGTGAATTTTGATCTCTCTCTGTCACTAGAGCCAAGTTGCTTCATTGAGTAAACCCCTAAGTGGGAAACAGCCTGATGAGAAAACACAGGACAATCGCTCTTTCACGTTCAAGACATGGACTAAAGAGATATCATGCCCTGAGAAATCAAAGACTGCTTGGTGTTGAGGCCCAAATTCTCATGAATATGCTTCAGTTCTCCTCCTCCTCATGGTTCTGTGGATATACGTATAAATAGTCTTTGACTTCAGAAGTCCTTTATGCCCACCCATAGCCGCCACTGCTTTAGCAACAATTGCTTGCAACTGAGTGGTTGAAAATGCAATTGTGTACCCTAGTAAAAGTGGAGAAGGAGGACTAGGAAGAGGAGGAGCTGGATTCAGAGAACAGGAACAGAAGCAACACTGCTGTTGTGATGACAGTTTACCTTCCGACTAACTTTCGGGTATCATTCCAGATCCAAATTAAACAATAGTGGTAGAACCTGCAAAATGGAGATTTGCACAACTGGTGCACTTTTACACAAAATTGACAAAGACAAAACTGAAGCCAGAAAACCAACGTACATTTTATCTGTCACCTGCAGCAAAGCTGGCAAGTCAATTCCTAAGAAAGATCGCATGTGAAAAAGGCATGGAAGTGAAACACAGCCCCAAGCCTAACACAGAAGCTAGTGAAGAACACCAACAGAAGATCGGGAAGCACACATACTAGGATATGCACTCTACCCTGTAGTCAAGCCCAATAACAGCCAAAACAGAAAGCACAATAAATAGCTCAAAATCAGGCCACCATCAAGAAGAAGGCGGAATAAAAACATTTTAGAAGACAGTAATTGCTGAGAGAAATGGGAGACTACACCTAGTAAACACCGACACAGAACCCCAAGAAGGCAGAAGATCTGCACACTCAGAGCAGGGCCAGCCCCAGCCTGAGTTCTTCACAGCACCATGGAGCAAAAGCCAACAATTTACACATCAAACAGGCAAACAAAAAAAGGGGAGTGGGTAAGAGGAACTATGCATTGAAACAGAAGACAACATTCCAACCCACTTATGCCATGCCACAACAAAGTGGGAACATAGGCGAAGACCACACCCAACTATTCAACTACCCAACAAGCTACAACTTTGCACCAAACCTCTAATCCAATGTACGTTGAGAAGGAGATGGTAACACACCCTGCTCCATCAGAGATGGTGTGAGGGAACTCATCCCACAATCGCAAAGCAGTTATCAGTGTCTGAAGATGCTAATGACCAGCACCACAAACTCCAACATCAACAACTAAAACAAATGGGGGACGGGATATTATGTGACCTCCAGCAAATACAAGCTCTTGCACTGCACACAGAGAATGTACATCCCAGCCCCAAGCCCTGCAGGAACACAAAGGGAAGCCCAAATACAAGTTGAATCCATTAAAACAACGAAATGTGGGTTACACACACCTAATATCCATAGGAGAAGTGCACCTGAGCTGCCTGCTGGTCAACATTCATCCCCATTATCCATCCCAGGCTTTTCCAATGAGTAGCTCATGAGCTACTGGTAGCTCTCCAGCTACCTATAAGTAGCTCTCCTGTGTGTACCCCAGAGTACTACATTAGAAAATGTTGCTAGGTTGAATTAATATATGTGTATCAAAATTGAAAAGAGTGTATTTGAGATCAAAATGTGCATCTTTTCAGAGCTCATAAGCTGATGATTTCAGAAAAATATTGATTTTAATAAAAATATTTAAAGATGATATTTGAGTGATATATCATGCAACATCAAGGAGATATATGATGTAAATTATTGTCTTAGTGCTAGTGTTGTACAGCTATGGCTGTTATGTATTACCCATGTAGAGTCATTCCAAATGGATAAAGCCTTTTTTTTACATTACGGTGGCAACCCTGTCTGTGGCACTGAGGTGATTACTGCTAGTGATCTTGCATAGGGTGGTCGCTAACGTAACCTTGTCTGAGATGCTCTTTATTACATTATGAATAACAGTAGTTCAGGATTATATTCATTGAACATAAGTAGCTCTTATTACAGAAAAAGTTGGAGACCCCTGATCCAAACCTAGCAGGGACCAAGGTAATTAAACCCCTAGTCACACCCCTATGCTCCTAAGCTTAGCAGGAAGGTACTAGGAACAAGAGACTGCAAAAGAGGAAACACATCCACACTCTTATTCCCTCACCTTCGTGATGGCCTGCTGAAAAAAACAGCTCTTGGCAGGTGTTGCTCTGTGAAAATAATCTGCTAGTTGAAAGGAGGAGTCGAAGAGTTGCAGAATTTCCTCTCTACCAAAGTGAGTCTGCATGCAGTTAATGAACATCAACTTTCCATATAGTATTAAAATAATGTTAGTTTGTTATAGTAGGAAGTCAACCTCCGTATGCCATTTGATGTTTCAAATTTTCATTTACCCAAGTGGTGCTCACCAGATCCAAAAAAAGGACCCTGATTTCATTAGAACATAACAACAGCATCTATGCCCATTCATTTATCACTTTTATGTTGTATCCACTCAGGTGGAGAAAATATTAGCTGAAAAGACATTGAAGTACAGGAGAACATCAGATTTATAACCATAAATGTTAAAATGTCAATGCTGTTTATCAGTGTCATTGAGTATTGGACCTGTGTGCACAAAATCCAAATTGCATCTTTGTAGAAAAGCATAGTCTTTTCACTCTTTGAAATGCAATCATTTTGGTAATAGATCAGCTTTATTCTTTCAATTGTAGAAACTTCAGAACACTGACACTAGTTTGGTTCGACCTGATCGACACAAAGGGGCATATTTACAAGCCCTATTCGCTACCAGAGCATCACTTTTTTCTTGACGCTCCGGTGGCGTAGTACCATTTACCATATTTACAAGGTGGCTGTTAGAACTGGCATCTTTGGCGTGGTTTCCCCCTATCTTTTTGCCTCTACGTCCTACATTTTTGAAGCTGTGCTGGATTTCGTTTTTGCTGGTTTAGATGCTTTGGACACTCTGCCGCTGCTGATCAGTGTCAGAGTGTAAGCGATCCCTGTGTACATTTTTTTTATGATTGGATATACATGATTGGCATATGTGTATCACCAAGAAGTCCCTAGTAAAGTGTACTGGGTGTGCCAGGGCTGGTGATGACAAATGCTACTAGTAGGCCTGCAGCACTTATTGTGGCACCCACATGAGTAGCCCTAAAATGGTGTCTCAGGCCTGCCACCGCAGTGCCTGTGTGCAGTCTGTGAACTGCCATGTCCTCCTGGTCAGTGTCCCCACTGACCAGGCCTAACCCTTCCCTTTCTGTACACATTGGACACCCCTATGGAAGGCCCAAGGTGACCCCCTTGGGCAGGGTGCAGTGTATGTGAAAGGTAGAGCATGTACTTGTGCAGGTGACATGCTCTGGTAGTGAATTATAGCCATTTTCGTTTTTCACTGCTTCAAGGTTATCTTGCTCAATAGGCTATCATGGGGGATGCTGGCTTCAGTGGCTACCAGCATATCTTCCCATTGGAGCAAGATAGGACATCTTTTAGGAAAGGTGTTTTTAACTCCAGTGTTTGAGAATAGCGCTTTTAGAAAGTTGCTGTTCTCTTGTCTGACCTTCCTGTGTGCCTTGGCCTGCTTGTGAATTGACTGTCTGATTTGAGAGTGACAGGGGCTGGGGATTCCCCAGGAGGCTGGCCGAATCAGCCCTAGGCTGAATGACTGCATTTGCAACTTGAGTGGTGGGAGGAGATAGCACCTGGGCCTGAATAGGGCTGTGCCTGCCTTCCACAATGCTTGCTCCACCTCCTGCTGGGCGGCTGACGACCCTGCCCCTCACTCTGAAAGGAAAGGAGAAACCAGTAAAACAAAGTGCTCAAGGAACACCCAGAACTGGTTCAGACCGGGCTCAGAGCCCTCCTGCACAAAGGGAACAAAGACTTTTAGGGGTATAAGTACAGGACCCCTGACAACAGAAAATTAGATCATCCTGGACTGGTCTGCTGTTGCTTTGCTGCCAAGGAGAGGGGAAGGACTTTGCTCTGTGATGTGTCCCCTTGCTTGAAGGAATCTCCAAGGGCCTGAGAAGAGTTGTCTCTCTGTTTTGAAGTCCCAGGAACAAAAGGACTTCACCCCCAGCTTCCCTGAGCTCTGCTGAGAGAGTTCTGTCCTTCCTGGAGTGCGTGGCCCATGTGTGGTGCCTCTGGAAGTTGTACCTGTGTTGGGGAGCTGGAAATCAAGCTTTTAAAGACTTTGCTACAAAAAATGTATCGCAATCCCGGCCGAGCGAGAACATTCCCACCGCTACGAAGACCGAGATCGTCGCTGCCTGAAGACGTCGCACCCTTCGTTAGCGGGAAGATTTCCGCCGCTGCGAACATCGTCGCAGAGCCTGTCATCGCTGGGTGAAATCATCGCATTACGTTGCTGCGGGAATCGCCGCAGAGCCATCGCATCGAGGAGCTGCGAGAGAAAGATCGCCGCTGGACCGTGCATCGTCGCCTCAGAGATCGTCGCAACACCCAAGAATCATTGCCTCATGCCTTTGCGGGAGAAAACTTCCTACAGAACCTACGCACCGGAATCCATACAAGTGGCCTTCCTCCCCATAAAGACCGGATTCGTCGCAAAATGCCCGCTGCTGCAGCGGGGCTGTCGTGAATGCCTCCCCAGGGTCTCAGGAGCAACACATCGCTTGTTTTTCACCGCTACAGCTTCTGTGCTTGGAACTTTTTCTTGCTAACAAAGGTACTGTGGCTAAAACGTGACGCAACTGTAGATGATTTTATTGCTAACCTTAAGAACATTAAGAACTCTTTTGCAACCATATTCTTGAACCGTGAATGTTGGATTTTTTTCGTTTTGGTCTTGTGTAATTTAGATTAAATACCTTTATTTTTCTAAACTGTTGTGGAGTCAGTTTGTGGTGTTTTCACTGTGTTACTGTGAGTGTTTGTACAAATACTGTACACATTGCTTTTGGATAAGCCTGACTGCTTGTGCCAAGCTACCAAGGGGGTGAGCAGAGGTTATCCAAAGAGTGTTTCCTCCTTACCCTTACTAGAAGCAAGGGTCCCTATTTGGACAATGGTACCTACCTCTGCCAACTAGAAACCCCCAGTTCTAACTGTGGCGCTAAGCCACATAATGTGGCATAACACCACCTAGTAAATATGACCCTTTCTACCTCAGTCCTCTTTGGCAATGGGGTGTGTAATGGGCGTTATTGCTTTTTGACACTGTCCCAAATTTACAAGACTGAGGCAGCGCCAAAAAATAAGGCCAGGAAATACCTGGTCTTAGCATGGCAATGTAAGCATTCTTACGCACACATAGATAGAGCAAATCAACATTATTGATTGTTTATGTGCAGGAAGGTGTCCCTTCCTTCACATAAGCAATCACCTCTGCAGCACAGACACCCTTGCAACATGGCGGAGAGGGTGCCTGCGCTGGCTCTAGGCAGCTTTTTTTGAGCAAGCGCTAGGGGAAACACAGGGGTGCGCCATATTCTTGTGAATGTCAGAGCGCTTTGCCAAATTTGGCATAGCACCTCTCTACGACTTTTTTTTCTAAATAATACCCATACTCTACAAACCAGTTGATTGTTTTACATCAGAAGGTGGTAATATTTGTAAAATAAAATAAAAGGCAATTCAAATATGGGGGAATGTAGAGAAACAAGATTTTACAAAATCGGATTTGGCATTAAAATGCCTTATTAGAAAAGAGGATATCGTTTTACAGGATTTTTATGGCCCAGCAAACACTCCAATATAATTTCAGTAGCATTAAAATACTTACAGTGCACATACTGAAGTACTATGCTTCCAACTTTGAATACATGCAGCCCGAGGGTGCATTCCCTGTATCTCCCCTTCAGTGTGACACATTTCTAGCTCTAGAGAAGTCGGCTTCTAATTTACATTTTATCATTGGCTTCTGTATGGAGTGTTTTAATATGCCAAATCTGTAAAATGTTGTAGATTTATTTAGTGAGATTACTTGACATTTGGAAATGACTCAAAAGTCCAGTCATCTATTTTACATGGCCATGGCAGCCACCAGCTGGTGGCTGTCACAGAGACTCCACGCAGTGACATGTGCAAAACTCGAATAGAGAAGTGGGAGACCTGTTCTTAGTAATATTTCTGGTTGAATAAGGATATATACGCAGCAGCTCAGAAGAGTGACGAGCAGACTCACTAGAGATGTAGCCCCCCACCTAAGGTACCTTCTCTACATGGGGTATAGATATTGTTGTGCCAGAGAGTAATGTTGCCTTGCTTCCACCAAACCAGACTTTAGTGGTGATGGAATATTTCATGAGTGTCCTTTCAGTTCTGAAGATTTTTTAGCAAATATGATTTTAAAATGGGTCTTGTGTAAAATGCACTATTTGACCCCCCCCCTTGAAGACTGGGGGCTAACTTGTTACTTGCTTCATAGCATAGGTTTGGTGAATATCTATTCAGGCACTGCCGGGTGGCCAGCAGTAGAAATGGTTGGGGCCAAAGCTATAAATGGGTATGTCAGTACGTGAAATGGATTTCTACCTCCTGGAAGTAATGTGGTTGCCTGTATTTATTATTACAAATTAAACACTGTGGCCTTATTTATGAAGGCCTTACGCCGCCTTTGCGTCACTTTTAACATAGGAAAAAGTGACACACCGGTGGCCCAAGGCTTTCATAAATGAGGCCCTGTATGTTTCCAGGGATCGGACAACCCTCATGCCTAAAAGAATGGGATGATGACTAGATGAGGAAATGCCTGCCCTAGTCATCCTTAAACGTTTGAAGTGTAATGCAGACTTTTCACAGTGCGGGAGAGAAAAGCAATTTCTCATGCAGGGCAGGATGCAGGACTGGTTTGCTCCCTCCAATCCCCCCACCCCCTGCATTACGGCATTACGTGCCGCCCCCAGAAGCATAACCATTACTTTCGTATTTCACCATACCAGTTCACCAGTAATCCTTTATGGGTTTCCAGAGCAGCATGCTACTCGCCAAAAAAAGTGCTTCAACACCCCAATAGGGGTAACAATTTCTATATAAATACAAACCTTTTTTCCTCTTCTATCCTTCTGCTATCCTTCTGAATCCAAATAACTGACTAAACTATTTACCATTTAAATTACTTTCATATTTCACTATACTAATTCAACACTAATCCTTTATGGGTCCCGGAGTAGCGTGCTGCTCGCAGAAAAAGTGCTTAAACACCTCGTCAGAGGTAGTAAGCACTATATAAATGCAATTACAATACAATACAATAACCATGCTCTTTCCTCATGAGAGAAAAAACGATAAATCACTGGCGCTCCATATCAAACACAAAAGACACACAATTAGTTTTGCCATATCAAACACAGCAACAAAAAATCTAACTCAAAAACTTCTAGATACATTACAGTACACAAAAGGCAAACCTTGATAATAACTGTATCTGAATAAATATTAGAGGAATGCGTTAGAAGATGCTAAACATTCATTTATTAAATTAATGTAGCAATTTGAACACTAAAACAAATTTGACAACTCTGATAATCATTTTTTTAAAAACTTCCTGCTCAAAAATTAAATTACCTCGTCCCCTGCAAGCTCGAACCCCAGCTTCTAACATGGTGGACTTTGACCAACGTCTTAAGTCCGAGTTTAGTACTGGACTGGAAAACAATTCAGCCCTGTATTGTCAGAGGAGACATATGCTACTTTCATGAGATGCGTGTTTCCTATATGGTGTAAACAACAAACTTCTTGTAATGTTTCAGAGAGCTAAAACAGCCCTTAGGAATCCTCAATAAGTCATATAAATCCTGAAAATCAGTATAACATGAAAATACTTTTATTTAAGCTCCGATTTCATCTTTTTCTTTCGAGTACAAGATACTGGTATCCCAGTTCGCCTTCAAATACAGATCTCTCTGAGCATTTTGCAGGTCGTTTTTCCAGGTGTGATTACCAGAGACTAGGGCCATATGCATGAACACATTTTCCCATAGACACAGAATGGGCAAAACCCGTTAATGTATCTGGCCCTATCTCCTTTAAGGAAATGATTTCAACAATTTCAGCCTTGGCTAATGGAGCTCCAAAATACAGTTTCAAGAACTCAGCCAGGATTGCAGATTAGCCAGAGCAACTGTCTTACCTGTGCTTGT
The DNA here is from genome assembly GCF_964263255.1 of Lissotriton vulgaris. Taxonomy (NCBI): domain Eukaryota; kingdom Metazoa; phylum Chordata; class Amphibia; order Caudata; family Salamandridae; genus Lissotriton; species Lissotriton vulgaris. The sequence goes on along the minus strand of NC_141697.1, from coordinate 881,110,075 downwards.
GCTGAAGAATGAGTTTGTCCCCACAAAGACCTGTAGACCCTCAGTGGGCCAAATTCACCATCTCTCAGCCTTCTCTGAATAAGATTCCAAGCTGTAAAGTAAGGATAGGAGGACCTCAGCATTGGTTACAGTGTGGTACCAAAATACAATTTTCAGAATATCTTCTGACATAAATCTTGTATCTTAAATATAGTCTTGAAATCGCCTCATTGAAATTAGTAATAGGAAATTCGCATACAATGGGTTGATCTTTTTTTAAATGATATTTAGAACACGTTTATGTCAGTTGTTGCTTCTGTAGCTTGGGTTACAGACAACAGCGGTTCGGATGAAGGACTGCTTAAATTGAGCCGGAGCTGTCTCAGAGCCTGATACTGGTTCAATAACTTGTTTTCCAAATATGTGTGCTTGCTCATTAAACCAGAGCCTCATATGTTATATGATGTGTGCATGCCGTTATAAAGTTCTTCAAACAGCAGGAGCCTAAAACTTGATTCTTATCACCAAAGAGACTGATTTCATTTTTTGACTAGTTCATTGTCAGGCTGTTGTTTAATTGTGGTGGTCCAACGTCAGTAAGGCAGTGGTGTAGCAAGGCGGGGTCCACGTGTTAAGGGAGGCACCCTCCCCCGCTCTTACCTGCTGCCTCGAGCCGCAATCGCAAGCACCCCCCGCTCCTCAATGTGGCCGCAGTGGGGCAGCAATAGGAGAAACCTCGCCAGCACCCCCCCTCTTCTTGGCGGCCAACGAGGGCTGCAAATGCAGGGGCCACCACAGGCTAGCTATGCCACTGCAGTAGGGACCACTAAAGGCCAATTTTGATACTATAGAGTATGCTGCTGTCATCAGCATATAGTACACCTGGACTAACTAGAGTCAGAGAAAACTTTATTCGGCCATAAGGCCACAAAAGACAATAACATATACATACTTTAAAATTCTTAGATGTTATGCATTGAAAATCATGTACAACTAGCTAAACAATTCAGTATCAAATACAAACTGAGGCCCATATTGCCCTAACCATTGGAGGGAACAAGCAGCTTTCTTTACTACATTAATCATGTCCACTACATTAAGGCAATATACTGGGATACTAATACACGTCCCAATTTCAAACAGAGTTGTTGAAATCATTGTTGACAGCACAGAATTTAAGCCTAGGTTAACCCACACTCAATTAAAGAAAAACAGGATACATTTAAAAAAGAAAAAGGAAATGTTACTGAAGCATTTTTTAAGAGCAGACAGTGGTCCGTGGGATCCATGCCTGCTCTTAAAAAACTATTCTCAATGCGAGTCGCAAAGGGGTCCCCTGACCCCTTCCTGTTTGCGAGTGGCTTACTACCCATTTGAAATGGGTGGTAAACTGCAAGTGTTTTGCCGTCGCAATTGCGGCTGCAAAACAATCTTACATTGAAGTGCGAGTCGCTATTAGGGAGGGATGCCCTTGGCATGCCCCTTCCTGATAGTGAGTCACAAACCCTACTATTTTGCGAGTTGGTAATAGGTTACCGACTCACAAAATTGAGTTTGTAAATAGGGCACACCTATTTTGCGGTCACAAACGGGCTGATTTCCGATTTGCGACCGCAGAAAACGGTCGTACATATGGGCCCTTATTCTCACTTTGTGAGTTGGCCTCATTGTATTTCCATAACACACTCAACATTGCTTCACTGCAATGGAAAAGCAAACGTTGCCATATTGGGGGAGATGTCTAGAATAATAAATAGGGAAAGGTGATCAATTTCAATGTTGGAGTCGGTTTTAAAATCATGACAATTTCAGAACAGGAGATGCTGTAATAATCCAAGCCTGCCTACAAAACAACACGAGGACCCTGAAAGAGAAATGAAGGAGAGCCAGGACCAGGGGAAGGAACCCGCAAACACAATCAAATCTGCCAACTCCATATTATAGTATTGGTATAATTCATAGGAATTAGCATAATAATGTACTCTGGAGCCAAAACATACACAATGAACTCATTTATTACTTCAATGCACTTGTTTATATAACATTCACATTTTTATCACATATAAGCACATTGTCGTGCCATATAATTTGAAGATTCAAAGCATATTTCTACTTCACAAGACATATAATTCATAATATGCAAAACAAATATGTGATCTACCACAAACCACCCGAAATTCCACTTGTGCTAAAATGTTACATTCGCACTCATAACTGTGCCGCCATACTTGATTCATTCTGGCTAATTCGAACTGCAAACCCTCAAAAAACAGAATGAAATGTGGAACCAACCCATACCCTAGGATGCTGGGTCTACTAACGCATAACTCTCTTAATGCAATACAATAATCTTAATGCTAGCAATAGGCGATTTGAAATTAAATTATACAGCACAGTTTTAACTTTTATAGTTATTTCATCATAACAACTATAGTGTGTTCTTCTGGCTCACAAACAGGTTGTATTGATGCCAATGTGCGTTTCAGTGCAAGACTAAAACATGGTACCACCTTCTTTTTAATTTCAAAAGGTACGTTTATTAACAGTATGTCAGAAAAGAAACAAGTATGCAATCATAAGCAGAAAGGCATCAAGTTTAAGCGATACAAAACATATTACTAATGGCAATTATGCAAATGATTATGTATACCACCTTCTTAAGGAAGCTACACATCAGACTGAACATATAATTAGCCAAGAGAGAAGGGAACCCAGGGCTCCTCCACAAATAATTTAGAACATCTGAAAATAAGAAAGGCTCAAGTTAAAAAAACAAACACATATTTATAAACTACATATATTCCGACCACCGAGAGGATACGCCCAGCATGCAACATCAACGGAAGTCAGATTCCTTACCCGGAACTCTCAAGGTGTGAGGTGTACGTATCAAGCACCACATATATTACAAATAAACAGAGAATTATCAACTGTGTTAAAGTAGGGGTTTCAAATCCTGTAATACAAAGACATGGATTCTAATATTTGCATGCAATAGATCATGACAAAAATAATGTACTTCACTGAATAAACCCCAAAGGTGAGGCATTGCTGACATAAACAAACTTGCCTATGAAGTATTTAGCGAAAATAAGGTACAGTGAGAGAGTATATCACCAACAAAGGTAGCCCTAGAGACCAGGCGCAATCCAACAAGGGGTGCAGGTGGGCCACTTGCCAGGCAACGCCCTCTGGAGGAATGGATGAAGAGAAAGGCCCATTATGCAATAGCTGGTGCTACACACATAACTATAATATAAACTGCAAAAGACATGAGGTACTTACCTAGAGCGTGGGCCTGACAAATTTGGTCAATGGGCCCAGAGTCTCCTGTTAGGAGCCTACTATCATCTGCTGGCATTTCATTCGATACAGACCTTCTTCAGAGTGTCACAAAATGTCAGGAGACCTCTACAGAGAGGTTCTATGACAAAACTGAAATATAGAAAAGCCAAGAGCTCTCTTATATGAGGTTAAGTATCCCCCTGTTGAGAAGGAACATAACTCATCAACTGTGTGAGGGTTTGAGGAATTATCATAACCATTATATATTACCTTGATACCTCAGGATCAAGAACTCTGATAGGTGAGGCTGAGAGTAACTGCGTTCACAGGAGGCAGAACTCATCCACTATACGGGGACATGAGGACATATAAAGACCATTTTATATCATCTCAATATCTCAGACTACTACAAGGACAGGGGCGCAGCTGGGAATTTAGGAGTCCCCCGAAGCAGAACATATAGCTACAGATGAGGACCCCTAAACTTGGCCCCATGAATGCTACATGTGCCAGGTAAAGATCCGAACCCCGATAGCTGACTTATAAGCATCTCACACGGAGACAAAAAGCAGCAAGTGGCAGGACACCAGTATTTCTTGGGCTGCAGCCTTAAAGCGGAAATTGTCTTTTCGGGGGCTAAAGGTCTTAACAAAAATCTCCAATCATATGGGTATAAGATAACAGCTTAATGGTCCTGAATGGATCAAAACAGAACATATTTCAAAATTTAGGGGGCAGGAGAAATGTAAAGAGGAAAGTGGACACTGGGTGGGAACACATGAGGGATATCCCAGATTCCTCATCCTACTTCAGAGTCAGGGAGCTATGCCAAGATAAATCAAAGGCCAACGACTGGTGCAAAACTGTTAAGGGGCCTAGAAAGGAACCCTTGTGCTCACCCTAATGCTGGAACATGCTGCTTACCTCAATGTAAGTGTTAGATTCCTCAAAAGAAACATGGGTCAAGCACCAGGACCTCTCGATGCCTCCCAATGTACGAAGTGGTGCAAACGCCCTGGCTTAAGTAGTTGTGCTGTGTGGTAATTACCCTAATACCCACATATACGTCAGCTGATTACAAAGCAAGGCTATGGCTGAGGTGTTGCTTTTGGGTGCCATCTTGGGAAGGCAGACTGCTCCCAGAAGGGTAATGTTTCGAGTGGGGCCATAAGCTCAGGCACCATCTTAGAGGAGGAAAACATGTAACTAACGAATACAAATATCCCCTTGAACAAGTGAGAACACCTTGAAAATGAAGACATAATAATAGAAGGGCGGCACCAAGAACATAGACAAAACAGTCATGGGGGAGGGCCCTGAGTCGCCATCTAAAACTGCCTTCGTCTTCCAAAAAGTGAGCCAACCAGAGGAACAGAGACTCATAAAAGGATACAGTAACAAATAATACTAGGTCTTGGAACGTGAGATTGGAACCAACAGCGTAGATGGCCAGGTCCCCCTAAAGGGAGGTGGCCAGGGCCGAGGTAAAGCAAACAAACAAGTCAGCAAACCAGAAGGGAGGGTAATGGAAGTTAGTTTACCGTATTCTCCTGTGGGATTGTTTCGTTGAGACCCTGTTTGTCGGTCTCCAAAGTGAAGCTCCAATGCATTTCCCTTTTCTTACACTGTTGGGTATCATCCAGCACTTTGACTAGTTTCATCTTTTCCAAAATGATCCAAGTGAGATCTCTTTCCTAGTGATTCTTTGTTATCCAGTGTTCCACCAACGGTGCTCCAGGCAATTTTGATGTGAATGATAGACTTATACTCGCTGTACCTTATTCTGAATTTGAGACTAGTTTCACCAACGTAACCCAATGGGCAATGACACAGAATTAGATATATTATAATCGATGTTCTGCAGTTTGTCATGCCAGACAGAATGATTTTTGCTTTGTCCCAATTGTACCAGGATCAGCGGCGGCTGGTGACATTTTAAAGTGGTGGGCAGAAACTGATAATCATACTGCACCATAGCGAGCGAGCGAGCGTAGCGAGCCTGAACCCCCTAAGGAGGGTTCGGGGGGATTTCCCACTGAGAAAATTTTGAAAAAATAGTGGGAAAATGGTGCATTTTCAAGCAAATTTGAGGAAGCAGGAAGGTTAATAAAGCAATTCTGAAAGTGCAGGTATTACATTATTAAAGAGCTGTCATATAACATAGGTAGCTGCTTATTCAGTATAACCACAGAGCTTTATAACAGACTTCAAGATACAATGCTGAGACCCTCACAGATTTTTTTTATTTAAACAGTGGCTCACTGACCTATTTACAGCATATAGTGATCTGCATCAGGTACATGTTCTTTGCAGCAGGCATATTAACCTTCTGTGCTACCTTTCCATGAGTCAAAACTTCCATTACACAAAACTTTGATCTCTCTCTAGGAATAACATTAACAATATCCTTGGTACAACAGCAAGTGTTGCATGGCAAAACATTTATAAGGTCCCAAAGGCGCAACTTGTAGGCTATGCCAATGCTTGTTCTGTTGCTTGTTCTGCGTTGGTAAGTGCTGGCAGATTTATTTAACAGTTTCACCTTTGGGCTGCTGCATTTTCACATGAAGTGCAGCGCTTGGTAAGCACTTTACGGGCGAACCTGCCTAGCAGTGATTGGTGTAATGGCAGACTGGAGGGTGCGGTTCAGACCCTATAAAGGATCAATTATGTCAGGCTGCGAGGCCACCCCACCACCCCCTCCTTCCCCCGCTTACAAGCTCGGCCTGTTGCCTGAGTGAGTGCGGGAGGTGATGGAGAGACGGCAGGCAGCAGTGAAGAAGCGGAGCGTAGAGGTGTGTAGATGTGCACAGGAGCGAGCTACTACAACAACTAAACACTGACACTACTGAATCAGCAATAACACATTCATATCTACTGCTCTGTCTGCCGCTGCTGTGCCCCCGCCCCGATCCTGCAGAACTCCCTACTATTCAGTCCTGATGCCCACGCGCCGTTCTGTCCGTGCCCCTCAGCCCTGCCGAGCAAGCCACCCTGGGGCTGGGCTCATGACACCCGGCTCCGCATGACGTGCATATTGGTACCTAGAAGCCGAGTCACCAGCACCAATCTCTAGACAAGACCCAGCTGCTCACAGGTGGAGATGGGATGTTACCAAGTGGTGTTTGGAGCTGTGCGACTTACAGACCTCACTGGGAGGAAATCACAAAAGACCTAGAGAGTGCTGGGCAGCGGGGAGAGAATGGCTTGTGCTCCCGAATCATGTCTTTGGGGTCAGTTCCTGGTCCGGCTCCTGTGTGGCAGGCAGGCAGTTGTACCACTAAACCACCAACGCTCAGCTTATCAAACTGAAACACAGCACTTCTGAAACACGGAGGTGAGTTATATGGACAATGCAGCCAGCGTTATTGAAATGTAGTCGGTACTCCACTTCTGGCCACTGAATCGGAAACTAGCAGATCTTACAGTAATGTGGTTTGGGGATTGGCAGCGCTGCGTTCAGTTTTTGCAGGGACTGATTCATCATCTTTTTAAAAAAAAATTTTTTATTGAAGTTGTATTCAGATTTATCCAGCATAACTCATAAAGTAAAAATACCGCAACAAAGTATAATTACATTCGTTTTCAATTTAACGTAATATCAAACCAATTTACTCAAAATAACACCCCCAAATTTGAGCGAATTTTCTAATACACCTAACTCTTTGAGCGTGCAACAGCTCGCTTTTCCTAACCCTTTTCATTTTTTCCAACCATTCCTGCGACGTCAGGACATAGGTTGAAAGCCAATTCAGCAATAATAAAGATCTAGCAACGGCCATTATAATATAAATCAATTTTGCCAAGTGACTTGAAAATGTACATTCAGGATCATAACCAAATAATAACATTGTTGCATTGCATGGAACTGATAACATACAATAAGTTTTAAAAAAAACAATATTTTCTTCCCAAAAATGCTTAATTTTAGGACAAAACGCCATAATATGTGACCAATTAGCTTGTTCGCAATTAAAATGTCTAAAACAAATAGCAAATAGTGCAAAGGTGGGTTTGGGTAGCCTTCCAGTCATGGGGTCTGTTTTGAGAATGTGCCATTGAGAGTTCACTATCTGTCTAATTTTATGATCAAAATTTGAATGTCGAGCTACACATGCCAGTTTTTCTTCATTGGCTTGGATTGTATTATGAAACATACTGTCCCTGTCATAGTATCTTGCTCGCTTAAAAGAGTTGCAGACAAGGTGTCTGGGGAACCCTCGGGATAGTAATTTGTTCTTCAGGGTCTCTGTGTTGGTAAAGAAATACTGGGCCAAATTTATAAGAAATGACGCATCGCTGCGTGAAAGCAGCGATGCGTCACTTCTCAGTGCGCACTCCTTGCGACATACCTGATGCGTCATATTTAATGTATGACGCGTCATGTCGCAAGAGTTACAGATACGTCAGTATTTCTGATGTATCTGTAAGCGCAAAAGTGAAGCATTGCTGGAGTGTGTCACAAAAGTGACACAACTCCAGCAATGCATCCTTTCACATGGGGCAAGCCCCATGTGAAAGGGCCTGCGTCAGTCTTACGCCTGCTGTGAGGCAGGCACAAGATTTTGATGCAACGGCGTCCTAAAATTGACGCAGTGAAATCTCATAGATTTCACTGTATCACTTCTACGACCCTTCCTTGCGTCAATACGCCCCCCTTGCACACATCATACCTGGCGCAGGTATAATGTGGCGCAGGGGTTTACAAAGTGAAGCGTCTACCTAGATGCGTCACTTTGTAAATATCGCGCAACAAGGCGCATTTTTTACGCCACGGGTGCGTCACAAAAAGTGATGCACCTGCGGCGTAAAAGTGACGCACAGCCTCATAAATGAGGCCCATTGAGTGTTCGTGCAGTTCCAACGCAGGCGTAGAAACTGGCTGAATGGGATACCTTGTTTCTGGCAAAGAGGATGAAAACTGTCAAAATGTAACAGGATATTTCTTGCCGTAAGTTTAGTAAAGAGAGAAACCTGGGTCTGCTGATTCAGATGCGGTATCCATATGTCCAAGAACTCCACTTTATCCCTGCTGATTTTGAGAGTGATCTTCATTTTGGGGTCACAAAGACTGATCCATAAAAGAAATTCCCGAACGTTCTCATCTTCTCCCTTCTAGATGAAAAAAATGTAACCTATATATATAGCCCACTGTTCTATGTTCGCATAAAAGGAAGCTATTTCATTGTATATAAATTTCTCCTCAATGATCCTTATATATAGATTGGTCAAGGTCTGGCACAGGCTACTTCCATGCCTACTTCCTTCGTCTGCTGGTATAGTGCACCATTGAACTCAAAGAAGTTTTAATCTAGTAGGATGGCTAGGCACTGCATCACAAACTCATGGTGTCCATTATCCCTTGATTTATTGAGGGTCACTCTAACTTTCTTACAAGCTTGTTGTTGAGGTATGTTTGTGTATAAGCCTCTCAGTGTCTATCGCAATCAGTATTTCTGTCCGGCAGTCAAATTCCATGCGCTCCAATTAGGAGATCATGCATCCTGTATCCTTAATGTACGCTGGTAGGGCACTCACCAGAGGTTTAAGGAACATGTCCATGTACTTCAACAATGGTTCCATGGCAGCCCTAATGGTGGATTCAATTGGGCATGATGGTGGGTCAAGAGTGTTCGTATGGGTCTTCGGAACTCCGTAGATTAACCTTACCCCAGTGTTGGTATGATTCAAAAATTCAAATTCTTGCTTGCAGATGATTCTCTTTCTGGCCGCTTCTTCAGTGATGGTAGAAATCGGATTTATAATTTTCTTCTCTGGGTCTCCTTTGATTTTACAATAGTGGTCAGGCACATTAAGATTTTTTTCATACTATCTTTATATCCTTCTGTATTTAGGAGAACTATCCCTCCCCCTTTGTCACATGGTTTGATTGGAATCTGCTGATTATCCTCTTACCTCTCAAGTTGGCTTTCCGGCTAATTGTTTTAATTTTGCAGGTTTGAGCCCATGCCTGTGATGGGGTTTCTGTCCAATCTGCTTTGCACATTTTGCTCTTTTGTACATTCTACGATATCCCTAGAAAACAGTTCTATTCCCTATTGGTAAGAAATATAAATTCAGACAAGTGAAGCCCAGCACTGATGTATTTACAAAACTTACATCGCTATTTGGGTATGTTGGGCAGTAGCCTCATTTATTTGGTAGGTTTTTAAATTACGGAAATGTGTAATGCCTTAGGATGTTGTTCTTATGCATTTAGGTTTTTAGGCTTTTTATAATTTATTGCTACTAGCCTTCTTGATGCATATTTTAATTTCTGCTCAAATTGGAATATAAAATGACTTGTTTTTATTTTATGAACAGATACTTATTGTATTGCATTTTACGTGCTTTTATTCTACAGAAATGTAGCGAAATAAAGATTTCTTGACTTGCTTGATCCGGACAATAGAAAGAGATTTACAGGGTACTATAAAAAAGTTTAAAAAAATTAGGGCTGAAGGGACATGCAACAGAAAACAATATTCCAATCAAAACACAGGATTCAGCATTCACGGCAAACCACCACCTAGAAGCCTCAGCACCAGAGAAAGTGTGTATAGGAGATGGAAGGAATTATAGAGCAAGAATAACTGATAAAGTAAAAAACAGAAAGTCGCAACTGTATGGCAAGAGTACACGTGTTCACAGGAGACATAACTCCTATGGTTTATACCAGTATTTTGGTGTGGATTTGTAGGATTTGATTGTGTTTGTATAATCCAAGCCTGCCTCCGTGATTTAGAGTAAGGTGTACAATGCATCGGAATGTCTGATTTTAAGCTACCATTCAAATGCATGGGATTAAATGCATGAAGTGGGATTAGCAACAAATTATTAGGTAGGTGTTTACTCTAATCCGACCTTTAGAACTTTACGTACCCCAAAAACAAATGTGCTGCTCCCCCACATCATCATCATAAGAACTGGCAGTCAGGTTCAAATTGAAATCTATATTCAGTTGTATAGAAGAGGAGTCATGAGCATTGTTTAATTTGAGACGGTGGTTTCTGGTGCTCCAAAGGCACTTAATTTTCAACATCGGCATGTATGACAGCCTGCCACAAGGAGGCACTGTTTATCTAATTTTGAGATGAGTACAATATTTGTTGCTTAATCATTCAATATACATTAAAATGACTAATGCCTGACACCGTAACCATTCTTATATCTTCGGGTGCCATGGAAAAGTCTGAACTGTCACACTTGTAAGAGAGTACTGGTTAGTAGTTGTGGTGGCACTGTCACTGGCAGCGCTAACAGGGCCAATGGATGGTGCAAGCGGCAGTGGCCTCTTGACAGGGGCCCTGGCACTTAAATAACTGGTCATGAGTGGCCACCAAGGATCTTAAGAGCTCTATCAGACTGTTCACAAATGATTTCTTCTTTTGGTGTGTCGGACTGGTGAAAATAGTCACCAAAGTAATATGCAAGCATAATCAAGGACAGGTCTTTATTCTTCAAAACCTAGAATTCTTTACTTCTGAAATTAATAAGTGTAATTGTGAAACCCAGATTTGATACTGCCTAAATGGAGGAGCCACCAGATGTTCAGACATGGAAAAGCACGTATAACTCTGTACGGTCATACTAAATGCTGTATGAAAGCTCTCAAATTACTCCTAGCACAACATGGCAAATGGAAAGGGGCGACCACTCGGTCCCCCAGAACGTATGGTCGGGTGCCCCGAATCCCCCCGGGAAACCATTTTGGGCGGGAGGCGTGTCACGGCTGGTATGCCCGAAGCGGCGTAGCCGGGGCGCGCCTTTTCCCGCCCAAGAGGGGTTGTCCTAGACACCTACACCGTCGGCCACGCCCTGTAGGCGGTCGGAGGAGGGTCCACGCCCTCCCAAAAGAAGAATAAAAGGAGCAACAATCCAAGGAAGCATCCTCTTGTTCCTGTGCTTGGAAGCTGCACCTCTTCGTTGCACGTGAGCCCGAGACGGAACAAAGAGCCAATTTTGAGAACTTGTAATTTTGTGTTTCTTCTTTCAGCGATTTCGAAGCTTTGATCCAGGACCTCGAGTCGAATATACGTGAATGATGCCTGGCAAGAAGGTCGGAAAGAAGGTTGGGACCGAACAGATGCTTCGTATGCTGGTAAAGGACATGGCGAACATGAAGAAGCAGATGGCGGCAATGAATGGTACGGGGAGACCGAAAAAAGTCATCGGACCAGCATTGCCGGGAGTAGTCCCTACCGGGAGGGGTAAGAGGACCAGGAATGGGGCGGCAGGAGGGGAGGCTCCGGTTCCCGAATCACCTCCAGCGAGCCCGGTCAGTCCGGTCGAGGCCCCAGTTCCGGTCCCGACAACCGATCCCTGTCGTGGTCACACCTGTGAACGAGGAGGTTATGCCTCCTGAATTGGCTGCCCAATTGGCGGCATGGTTGGGCAGGGACAACGAGGGGGCCACGGCCGAAGAGGCCAGGTCGATAATGAAGCAGTTGCGGCAATCGAAAGATGCTGCGAAGGCACCTTGTCCTCTTGTATCCCCGCAGGTTCCCATGGAACAACCAGTATCAAGCGTTGGAACAGCAGCGAAAACAGTCACAGCTACTTGTTCGGGTAAGCAGCCGTTGCCAATAGCGGGGGAGGGATCGTTACCCTCAAGGAGGGAAAAGGTGGTTCAACATATCCCGATGGATGTGAAAGAAAGGATTTGGGCAGATAAATATGTGAACATGTTTTCGTTATTGACCGATCACTACGAGATAGAGCATGTTAGAAATCAGAAGGAGTTGTTGCATCCGAGTGTATGGCGTGCAAAGATGGCGGGTTTCAGAGTAGATGAAACGATCGCTAATTGGTCCAGGGCGTTTGGAATGTTCACTGCAATTATGGGGGAACGTAGGCCTGAAGTATTGTTGGAACTAGCTTGTTACCAGACACGTATTATGGAGTTCTATGAATCGTACGGAGGCAATCAATGGTTTGGTTATGATAACAAATTTCGGAAGGCCAAGGAGCACGACCCATCCCTGACGTGGGATTGTTTCGACTCCATTTCCTGGCAGAAACTGGTTGGGTCCAACTCGGCGAAGTCGCCTTCTTTGGGCGGGAATGGGGCTGAGCCTTCCCGCCATTCTTTGGGGGCGCCCTTTCGGGCGAGCGCAAACAGTGATGGGAGCGCAGGTAGGAAAGGGGTCTGTTGGAGCTTTAACAGAGGCAAGTGCACTAGGCCACAGGGGACATGCAAGTTCAGGCATGAGTGTGCAGGGTGCGGACAGTCCTCGCACCCCGAGAGTTCGTGCAGAGCCAAGACTGGTGATACGGGAGGTAGAGGAGGCGCCAAACAGGTCTAAAATCGACCGAGGGGCACCGTTACCTACTCCCGTTGATATCATGGCAATAATCCCCTGGCTGAACGAATACCCTGATCATGTCTCCGCCGGGGTGTTGCGAGACGGTTTCTCATATGGTTTCCGCATCCCGGCGGGGGATTTTCGGGGGAAAGCACAATGTAAAAACCAACTATCGGTTCAACAAAACACGACGGTGGTACAGGCAAAGATTGCAAAGGAAGTGGCCCGAGGTCGGGTTGCGGGACCATATGGCAAGCCGCCAGTTGTAGACTTTGTTTGTTCACCGTTGGGAGTAGTCCCTAAGAAGGACCCAGGTGAGTTTAGGTTAATCCACAACTTGTCCGCTCCTAGGGGTCTTTCGGTGAACGATGCGATTGACCCGGGAGTTTGTTCGGTGCGGTACGCATCCTTCGATGAGGCCGTCGCCATTTTGAATCGCCTGGGGCCCGGAACGCTGATGGCTAAATCAGATATCGAGTCAGCGTTCCGGTTGCTCCCGGTACACCCAGAGGATCAGCGTCTCTCAGGTTTTGTGTTTCAAGGACGATACTACGTGGATAAATGTATGCCAATGGGTTGCTCCATCTCTTGTGCGTATTTTGAGAAGTTCAGTACCTTTTTGCAATGGGCTTTCACCAGGGCCACGGGTTTTACACTGGTCATGCATTACCTTGATGATTTTCTGTTTCTGGGGGCGGCCGGGGACACGGAATGTGCTCAGGCCTTGAGTGAATTCTGTAATCTCATGAAAGAATTTGGCGTGCCACTGGCACCAGGCAAGACGGTAGGGCCATCTACTACACTCGAGTTTCTGGGGATTGAGCTCGATTCTGTGGAGGGGTGCTTCCGCTTGCCCAAAGAGAAGGTAATGAAATTTAAGGTCTCACTAGAAATGTGCCTCGGCGAGAGAAAAGTAACTCTCCATCAGTTGCAACGAGCTGTGGGTCAGCTTAACTTTGCCCTTAGAGTAATGCCGATGGCTCGTCCCTTTTCACGCTCTATCGCCCAAGCTATGGTTGGCCTCAAGGAAGGGCACCACCGCACAAAACTGTCAGCAGAGGTTCGCCAGGATATGCGCATATGGCTGGCATTTCTGGCGGATTTCAACGGTCGTGTCATGTGGAACAAACCGCCAGTTTCCTCCGAGGAGCTGGGGTTGTGGACCGACTCGGCAGGGAGTGTTGGTTTTGGCGCCATTTTTGGTAATCAATGGCCGGTCTGGTGGCACGACGATGGCCTTACAGGCAACATTGGGTTTCTTGAGCTGTTCCCCATTCTGGTGGCCTTAAAAACATGGCCAGAGGGGTTTCGTGATCGCTCTGTGGTATTCTGGTCGGATAATATGACTGTTGTGGAATGTATCAATAATCAGGCAGCACGCTGCAAATGGATTTTGAGATTGCTGAAGGAAGTTGTCCTGTTATGTATGAGACTAAACGTCCACTTTAGGGCAAGACACGTGCCGGGTGTACTGAACCAGGCAGCTGATGCACTCTCCCGTTCCCATATGCAGGCCTTCCGGGGTTTTCTGCCCTCAGTGACTTGGTGGCGGCACCATTTCCCGAAGCTCTCTGGTCTCTCGGTGCCCCGGATTACAAAACCTCGTGGGAGAGAGTCTAGCACCCAGGACAAGGAAGGCTTATGAAGGGGCGTTCCGTTCCTATTGGTCATTTTTGGGTTCAGCTAGGGGGGAGCAGTGGGGGCAGGAGGAGTATGTCCTGAAATTCCTGGTATCATTACATCAGGCAGGCAGATCAGTGGCGACAGCCAATAGGCACCGGGCCGCCATTTCCTTCATGGCACGGGCACATGGAATCCAGGACCCCACAGCGTCCTTTCTCGTACAGAAGGCACTGCGTGGGTGGCAACGCCTTGAGGGTCGTAGAGTGGATGAGAGGCACCCGATAGGTCTAGCAAGGCTGTCCCTGTTAATGTCCGTACTCCCTGCGACATGCTCATCTCAATCAGAGACGGTGCTGTTCCGGGCCGCTTTTGCATTAGCATTCCATGGGGATATGCGGGTAAGCGAACTAGTAGCAAGGAACAAGCAGGATACGGGGGGAGGTCTGTGTCGAGAACACATTCAAATCAAGGGGGAGACAATGGTAGTCTCAATAGCCAGGTCCAAGACCGATCAGGGAGCGATCGGGGACAGTGTGGTAGTCCAGCGGATTCCGGGATCTCCCATATGCCCGGTAAAATGCGTAGAGGAGTATTTAGCGCAGAGGGCGGCATCATGGGGAGGAAGCTTGCTGAGGCACGCCGACGCCACCCCACTGACTAGGTTTCAGTTTCAGCGGGTGTTAACAATGGCAATCGCGGCAGCGGGCTGGAACCCGAGCGATTTTGGGACCCATTCCTTCCGGATAGGGGCTGCGACAGAGGCTACAGCCAGGGGTCTGAGTGTTGAAAAGGTGAAACAGTTGGGGCGTTGGTCCTCGAACTGTTATAAAAGGTATGTGCGGTTGCACATGTTGTGAAGCTTATGTCATGTACTCACGCTTCTTGTTTTCTGTTTGGTTTACAGTTTCGCGAGCAGGCTTTGCGGGGCGGACTGTGCAGTTGACCCGACACCTGGGGACCAGCGGTCAAAGATCACCGGCTGAGGAAAGAGTGGTGTGGGTCGTTGGCCACTCATAGGTGAGGCGTGCCGCGGACGTATTCAAAGCAGGTGACATGATTCACGTGGCTGGGGAATACGGGTACAGGGTGACCTTCCACGGAAGGGGCGGGCTCTGTATTGACCAGTTCCAAAGTTTTATTGAGGGACTGTTAGGGCGGACGAGGTCACCGCCATGTGTAATCATAGTGCATCTTGGGGGCAATGATTTGGTGACCATTGGTCGACGAGTACTTCTCGAGTCAATTTTGTCCGCAGTAAGTTGGTTGGCGAGAAGGGTTTCCGGGGTGCACAATTGCATGGTCACACATGATTCCTCGGAAGGTGTGGCGGGGGGCCCTCTCTGTGTCAGCTTTGAACCAGTCGGTAAAGAAGGTTAATAACAAAATGAGTAGGTTGTTTCGTACAGGTAAATTGCATTGTATTCCACACGGATGTATCCGGGGGGACCATATGTATTTGGAGGATGGGGTCCATTTGTCCCGGGAGGGTAATGTCTTACTCATAGGAGACTTCATAGCTTGGTTAAAGAGTTTACGTAGCCATGACCTTTAGTAGGAGCTTTTGTGGGGGGTCCGGATAGCCGGTCAACTATCCGGCCTGTGGCGGTAAGGTCATGATCGGTAAGCAGTAATTGGAAGATCCCTAGAGGTGGGGCGCCACCCATTATGGATGGGAGCGCCCGGGGGGAGGCGGCCATTGGCCCCTCACACGGGGAGGCGGTACCCTTCTAAGGATGGGACCGCCGAAAGGGAAGGCGGTCATAGGCCCCTCCCTGGGGAGGAGGGGCTACGGGCCCCTCCTTGGAATTTCCCGGGGCCAGGACATCCGCGACGGCGGATGTGGTAAGCAGTGTGGGGTGGGAGGGGGGTCTACGCTACCTTTCTAGACACCTCACACGAGTCCTCGGACGACCACCAAGATGGCGTCGAGTAAATATGGGGCCCCCGTTACGACAAGGGAAATTAGAAGTTGGCACAGAGGTACAGTCCTCTGTGCGCCCGCCCCTCACAAGTAAGGGGGGGGAGTTCTGGTATTAGGGATCTGACACCGGTTACGACCTTGCCGTTGGCCCGTAATGTTAGGATGTACAATTTGAATTTTGAGAAATGCATTTACAGGATGTTTTAGAATCGGCTAGGAGAACCTTTGTATTAGAGATATGTTAAGGTTAGCCAATAAACATCGTAATGTATAAATGAAATTGTACATGATATGAAACTGTTAATTTTAATGTTTTCATTTTGTTTCATATTTTAATAAATAGGGCCGGGAGGGTAACTCCCTCCCGCCTTCCAAAAGTTCAAGAACCGTTTCCGTCTACCCATTCTTGGGGATTGTGTTGGGAGGGGGTGACGGGTATCCCGGCCATATGGAAAGGGGCGACCACTCGGTCCCCCCGAACGTATGGTCGGGTGCCCCGATCCCCCCGGGAAACCATTTTGGGCGGGAGGCGTGTCACGGCTGGTATGCCCGAAGCGGCGTAGCCGGGGAGCGCCTTTTCCCGCCCAAGAGGGGTTGTCCTAGACACCTACACCGTCGGCCACGCCCTGTAGGCGGTCGGAGGAGGGTCCACGCCCTCCCAAAAGAAGAATAAAAGGAGCAACAATCCAAGGAAGCATCCTCTTGTTCCTGTGCTTGGAAGCTGCACCTCTTCGTTGCACGTGAGCCCGAGACGGAACAAAGAGCCAATTTTGACCCACCCACCAACCCCTGATGACAGTGATTTGTATTGCATTAAAGTCGATTGACGAGGATTTTATCTCTTTTTCAGGTTGTTTCTAATAAAGTTTGGACTGTTTTGATGTGACAAAAAATGGTTGCTCTTTTAGCATGAACTTAGGCGAAGTATCGCAGCTGAGTTGAAAGTGGTATTGTAGGGATAGAAGTTGATACTTTGAAATGCCCAGTATAACTGTTTATTTCGTCCTCATTAGGTTAAACAATGTCGTATTTATTTTTTGGTCGGGCGGTAAGGTCATGATCGGTGAGCAGTAATTGGAAGATCCCTAGAGGTGGGGCGCCACCCATTATGGATGGGAGCGCCCGGGGGGAGGCGGCCATTGGCCCCTCACACGGGGAGGCGGTACCCTTCTAAGGATGGGACCGCCGAAAGGGAAGGCGGTCATAGGCCCCTCCCTGGGGAGGAGGGGCTACGGGCCCCTCCTTGGAATTTCCCGGGGCCAGGACATCCGCGACGGCGGATGTGGTAAGCAGTGTGGGGTGGGAGGGGGGTCTACGCTACCTTTCTAGACACCTCACACGAGTCCTCGGATGACCACCAAGATGGCGTCGAGTAAATATGGGGCCCCCGTTACGACAAGGGAAATTGGAAGTTGGCACAGAGGTACAGCCCTCAGTGCGCCCGCCCCTCACAAGTCAGGGGGGGAGTTCTGGTATTAGGGATCTGACACCGGTTACGACCTTGCCGTTGGCCCGTAATGTTAGGATGTACAATTTGAATTTTGAGAAATGCATTTACAGGATGTTTTAGAATCGGCTAGGAGAACCTTTGTATTAGAGATATGTTAAGGTTAGCCAATAAACATCGTAATGTATAAATGAAATTGTACATGATATGAAACTGTTATTTTAATGTTTTCATTTTGTTTCATATTTTAATAAATACGGCCGGGAGGGTAACTCCCTCCCGCCTTCCAAAAGTTCAAGAACCGTTTCCGTCTACCCATTCTTGGGGATTGTGTTGGGAGGGTGTGACGGGTATCCCGGCCATACACCCCATAGTTGTAAGTAGTGCTTAATTTGTGAAAAAAGAAAAGTAAGTGCCAGAGTCCTCGTCAGGAGGCCACTGCAGCTTGCACCACCCTTCGCCCCTGACAATGCTGCCAATGACAGCACAAACACTGCTACTAACCATCATACTCCTACAAGGGTGACACTTCAGACTATTCCAGGCCCCCAAAGCTAAAAGAATGGCTTGGGTGGGAATTCTTAGTTATTTTTAATGCATGTTAAATTGATAAACAACTGTTGTTCTGATCTAAATAAGGCAAACAGTGCCACTGTGTGGCAAACTGTCATAAGTGCTGGTGTTAGCAAATAAGTTGCGGTGCTGAGCACTGAAACCACCAGCTCAAATTAAGCACTGGTTGTGAGCAGAGTGGCTGCTACAAAAAGACTGGAGAGGTAGCCGACTAGTAGCACCTCTACAGAGTGGCACCGTTTTGCAACTAAAGGCCTTTCATATAGCCCTTATTTTAGGGGAGCTTCAAAACGGAAGAATACAGTTTTGCCTAGAGCTCAAGAAGCAAAAATCCTTACACCAGATATTAATATGAAAAATTAAATTTCTCACCAGAGGAAGTCTGTTTCCGTGTTTGCCGGTTTTCGATAGAGTGAGATCAGATTTAAAACCAGAGGCATCAGGGTAGAATTTTACTCTTATATGTACAAGATACATACCTTGCACTTGTGCCAGTGATTTTTGCGTCAATGTGTGCACTACCTGACTAGTGCAAACATATTATTTGCACAGACTGACTATAGCAAAAGTGATATAGGATCAAAGTAATATTTTGCCCTGGTCTGGCCCAAATATCAGCATCTGCGGCATTGTATTCTGTGGATTCAAGAAAGAGTGAAAAATGGCATAAGTGTGATATATGTTATCAACTATGTGCTTCTTACAGAAAACAAGCTGCTGTTTGCTCCTCTCTATATTAGGTTCTTCAATACAGTCAATGTGAGTTGTTGGGACGAAGAACACGGAAAAAATAATCATAGACACATCCCTCGATGTTGGGAAACATTCAGTCACAAAAAAAATGATGTATCCTGGTTCTATTAAATGTACATCACATCACGCTTCCATGGCACTTACATAAGTTACATTATCAGGAACCCCGGCAGGGTTTGTCTGTGAGACATAAGAATCATGTGTTTTGGAACTGTCCTATCACACTTGACAGAACACAATTACAGATACCAGCCTGGCCTGGGCCCACTTTTGTCTTCCAGATAACATAACACTCTCTAACATCTTTTCATCTCTGCGAGAAATGTGAAATATACAGTTGAGGGAAAACTCGCCTGCAGCTACATTAACCCCTGCATTTCCTGATGTCGTTTTCTCATGAATGGCGAAAATCAAGGGTTCAGTCATTTGAAGATGGCTGCGTTAAAGGAAATTACATTGGGAGGGTTTACTAATCCCTCTAAAGTACATTAGGATTCGATACATGGATTTGGAAGGACATTGATTGAGAGGCAGTTAAACTGAGGGGACAGGTTGCCACCCATCATAGTTTAAAGTTCAGTGGTTTATTGTCTCATTCACACTTGTGTGTGGATTGTTTATGATTCCAACAGTTATTCCATGAAACAGGTTCCCTGTATTTCCTGTAACCAGGACAGTGTTTATCTATAGATATGGCTGCAGGAATGCTTCAGTCCAAAGAAAGCTGGTCTAAGCCCTTGTCCTGCTGTTGAGGGACAGACAGTTGTTATTCTGCTGGGTTGCATACTTTGACTTGGCCATTTCTTAATAGGTCATCATCAGCAATAACCTATACATTGAAGAGAATGTATGTATCCTTGGCCAATAGGGGAACACAACAGGCTAAAGATCTGTCTGAGCTGGCACAGGAGGAGCATGGACATGTTGAGCAGGAGCATGAGAGGGATTACCTTTATGGAGCACCACAATTCATCAGAACAAAGCTTTGGCTTCTCCTCCCAGCCCCCCCTCTAGCCGTGCTGCAGTTCACCTCCCTCATGCCTTGTGGTTGTGATATTTCAAGTAAAAACTTGGTTGAGATTTCTCTAACATCCGATCACTCTCTGTAGCTTCCTGTTTGTCTTTCAGTGTGAGTCTCACAACTTTATTTTACATTTCTTTATTGGCATTTAGATGTAAACAACAGTCACCAAGTAGGGAAATGGAGACAATAAGGGTGAGAAGGAGGAGGGTGAAGAGAAGGAAATAAGAGAGGCAAGCATGACACAAAACAATGAGAAGCAGAGCGAGATTATTACTTAATATCCATCACATATGACTTCGAGTATCTCAAATTTAGCAAGGCCTTCTCCATATTGAACCTACCCTTTTCGGCGAGACATAGATAATCTGACAGGTGGTGTTAAGACACTAGATTGCTGTGTCGCAAGCACCAGGGAGCGGGGGCGCAGGATCTGGCCTAGCACAGAGTGCAGTTGCATTAAGGATCCGAGAGGTGTGGGCAGTTCTCGGAGGTAACCTCCCCTTCCAACTATGAGATAGAGTCCCTATGTCACAGAAAGGTTAGTAAGGGTTCCCAAATGTCCTTGGGGCGGGAGAGTAGTGGCATAACTTTCCAAAAGTGGGCTAGTTGTTCTTGACAATATGTTGTATCTTGCAACCAAGCTTCTATAATGGGCGCTGGCCGTTGTCCCCAATGTATGGCAGCTTTGTGCTTAGCCAGGAGAAGGAGCATAGCAGTGAGTCCTCAGTCTCCAGCAGGTACGTCCCTTAAATAGCCCAAGGGCTAACCAGTGGGCTCCATGCCGGGAATGGCCTGTGATGGTATGTATGGCAGTGAACACCACTGCCCAGAAAGCCGCCTCTTACGGTGACTCCTATGCAAAGTGAATGAAGGAGGCTTGCAGCGTTGCACATCTAAAACAGTGCACGCCCACAGCCAGCCCCATTCGGTGAAACCGTAACAGCGTGCGGTATACTCTGTGTAGAATTTGAAATGTATTAGCTGTAATCTGTAATTGGGAGAGTGGGTCATCCCATGCCCAGTGTACACACTCCACTGTATCAATCTCGACCGTAGTGGCTTAAGGGTAGGTACAATGCTGTGGACGGGGGGCAAGGTGTTGTGCAGTCTGCTTCGATGGACGTGTATTGTTGGGATTGCATTGGACAAAGCATGAAGTATATGTAATGGTCGTGCGCACAGAGTGCATATAGAGTTATGTTTGCCGCGCCCACGACCCCCCGATTGAGTGGCAAGGTGAGTGGTTCACAGGAAACCCTAGTTGCTTCCCAGCCCAGGTCAGTATGATGAGATGAGATCTTAGGGCCCGATTCACAGAACTAAGTTACGACAAAATCCTAAACTTACTACTCATGGTATTCACAGAATGCACTTATGACTGTCCTACGTTTTTGTCCGCACTCGGGACAGAATTTCCGCACCCGGACTGTAAGCACCACACCCGGAGCGGAATTTCCACCATCGGGCCGGAATCAGCTTCCGGGCCGGAATACCCTCAATCTGGTGTTAATACATTGTGGGTATTGAGGCCTGGAAGCGGAGATTCCGGCCCTGAAGAACCGGGGTTTAACCCAGCAGCATCAAGGGCATGCCTAAGATCTTCGAGTTCACCCGTTTTGGTATACAGAGACACGGAATACTTCTGCGTGGCATCAGAGACCAAGTTTATTAGCTGCAGCTAGTAACAGTGATCCTAGAAATACATCACAGTGTAAATTCTCAGGAGACTGCTCATTTTACTAAGGCGAGACGTATCCTTTTATACCCAATATTCACATTATAAATGTACATCCACTGCACAAAAATCTAGCCAATAAGGTATATTTTCAAACAAAGTATCACATAACAAAAATTCAATTTACAGTATCCCAACCCAAAAGTTAATTATTAGGAATGTCAAATTCAATCTCCACAAGCCGGACAAACCTATAATTGAAAGCATAACCCATGTAATGAAGAAACATAAAAAAGAAACAGTAACAGATGCTGAACAAGATAAGGCATGTGCAAGGAAACTAAAAGTTAACAATGTCCTCAACATTGATTGGCAATCTCAGACAAAGATCGATCAGGGAAATTGGCTTTGCGAGGTCAGTTTCAGGTGAAGAGGTCAGTTTCTAACAGTTCATTTCAGAGTCAAAAAGAATCCTAGTTAATGTATACATGAACTAAGAAGGCCAGGCCACTTTTTTCGCCAGGCTACCTTCACAAGCCTACGTGAGGGCGACGCAAAATGGTGGCACAGAACAAAATGGAGTCAGACTCGAGAATTACAAAACCTCAGACCCTCCTTTTGCCATTACATAGGCAATAACCTAAGACTCATGTTAATCTGAATCTAGGTCTATATCGATATTCATTAGGTCATCAAGGTGTTGCTGTAGCATCCTCTTATTATTCTCTACTTCTCTCGGGACAGGTCTCCGAATACACATAGTAGCACAAAGACTACAAATGGCGGGACCACACTGGATGCAAAGACAACAAGAGAAAAGGATGGTTAAAACCATACCAAGGAATGTCAGAGTCTTCCATCCCCATTTGGACAGCAGTCCCCAAAACCATCCAGTCAGTGACCAGTCTCCTTCGTCTATATGGATAGACTCAGAGATTTTATACAACCTAGAGATGGCTTGGTACACTCTAGGGGCATTATCTGGTAGGTAAACACAGCAACTGGATCCAATCAATTTACATACTCCTCCTCGATCTGCAAGTATGATGGCTAATACCATACGGTTCTGCAAAGTCATAAGGCGGTCGGCTTGAAGCTCAGCTGTAACATTACTAAGAGCACCTGCTGTCTCATTAATAGTAGCTTCAACAATGCGGACAAGCTGTTGAATATGCCAACTATTGATCATAGGACCCCAAAAGGGCAGGAATCCCTTGAAGAAATCTCCTACTTCGTGTGCTGCAGTATCTTCCTGATTGAAGACACCTTTACCATATCTCGTTCTATGATAGTCTGAGGGAGTAGTGTATGAAGGGGGAAGCAGAAACACCACATAACACGTTCCTGAAAAATCAGGTGGCAACCATGTGTAGGCTCTGTCATGACAAACAAAATATGGGCCTTTAGCTGGCACAAACGGTGGAGAAGTCTGAGATGAATAGACATAGGTTTGAGCACACACACTCTTACCTAGCTGAGCTTTCGGATTCCGACCATTACCTTGCAAACAAAAATGGCCTCGGTGGGGTACAATCCAAATAGTGGGAGACCTTTTTCGTCTCTCCTTCTCTGTCAAGCTGGTACTATATCCAGTCATGTTCCAACCAACGTAAGCCTGCACCTCATCCTTAGAGATAGCATTATATGCATCAATATCTCTGATCATAGCTACTATTCCCCTTATTAAGGCACTATTGCCCGAGTTATCTTTAAGGGAACGTAAGGGGCGTACCTCATTTGCATAGATGAACATGGTCTGAAAAGCCCACACAGACCCATTAAAAGAAAAAGGCAAAACTAAATATGGCATACCTTTATCTGTCGTATGAGGCATAAGACCACAAACCCAACAATTAGTGGTATTTACTACTAACTGATTCTGATGCAACAACTGTATGAATGAGTTGTTGACAAATTCAGATCTCCTTGTCTGTTCATGTTCAGGCAATGTATAAAACTGGTGCAAAGAAACAGTAGTGAAAGAAAGCAGAGGTTGGGAGGTGGGTGCAGATGTCTGTTGTGTAGCATAGACAGTCCAATCCACACAAGCTAATGTGATACTTAAAAACATTAAACAGAAAAGGTTCCCTTGAGTAGGGTATTCAATTAAACAACTTAAATCACAAATTAATTAGCACAATTCGTATATAAAGTAAAAAAAACACAGTTTATTATTTACACAATATATTTAAAAGAACAAGTGGACAATAGCACCACTATACACAAATAAAACCAGTTAAAAAATGACAAAACTAATAAAAGTACATGGAATTCAAAATTGACCAGCAGAATTGATACAAATAAGGGGGACAGACAACAGTAAGACATCCAATTGTACAATACTAAGTGTATATTCAAACTCTATATGGCACCCATGTGTTATGCACAATCTTGTAATGTATCAACACAGGTGTCCGAGTTAAAGAATTATACTTGGAATTGCCTCGACGCGTTTCGGTGGTAGGTTTGGTTTTGAGCCACCTTTGTCAAGACACTACGTTCTGTCTGTCGTATTTCTGGGGTCAATAAGATCACCCTTAAGAATATCCTTTGGATATAGTCAAATGAGGTTCTGTTGGGACGTGGTATTTTCTAGGATTGGTGGGTTGGCTTCATTATCCGTTTTTCTCTCCTATATATGCATAGCCCGCTTCAATTATCTATTGAAAATCCTGAGAAGGGGCGTGCTGTATCTTAAACAGTGTTCTTCGTCCAATGACGTCTTTTATCTTTAAAAATTAGGGAACCAGGGGCTCTTTCGTCATGTCCTTCACTATTTTGCCGTAGAGGACTGCCTGCTTCTCTGGTTCCGATCCGTTTAAAGCATCAAAAAGCACAACATTATAAAACATTTGCTATGTATCAATGTACAAAATCTTGTCTTAAGATCTATTCTCTCAACATCTATTACAGTTACAACAGACTCCATCCTCTAACGTGCTGCACGCGGCAATTTTCCTTCTTCACTCAAGTGTACGTCCAGGCGTCCTGGACGTCCATAGATCCTCAGACCTTTCATCAATACGCGGGCCACCCCTTAAGTCTTATACTGCGACCCTGCAGCTGAACCCGGATGGTGGTTCGAAAAAGAAAAAGAAAAATAGTCTCTTGTCTGAAAGAGTGTATTTCACAAAAAAATTCAGATTTAATTTGTCCTTTTTAGACCTTAAGTTGTAGCGTTCTTTACCAGGCACAGTTTGATCCTGAAAGAGTGTCTCTGGGTGCATGGTATCAAGTCTCAAACACGGCAGTACAGCTTCTTGCAAGACTTCATCATCCGCACGTTCTGACTGAGTCCATTCCAGATGTGCATCGCTAAAAGGTACAAATCTTGGAACACTTTCACTCTCGGAATTGGCAACACCTTCCCGGACCCACTTATCGTATGGTAAGGGCAAAGGTATCTTCTTGCAATGGGTACCATGTACCCATTTTTTCGTGCTGAACACCTTAATAGCAGTCCGAGTTGATAACAGGACTTGGTATGGACCGGTCCATCTTTGTTCCAAGTTCTTTGACCTCTGGAAATTCCTGGTTAGAATCCCGTCACCAGGTTGAATCGTGTGGCCTGCGTCTACAGAAACTGAAGGCAAAGTGTCATGGACCTGTTGGTGAAGAACACACAATTTAGCAGTCAAATCATGTAAGTAGTCAACCAACATAGGGTACTCGATATCACTGTACTTCTTAGGCCTCGGCACACCCCAGACATTCGCTGGACATCCAAAAACAATCTTGTATGGGCTAAGTCCCACGCGAGAATGTATTGTCGTTCTCGTGGACAAAAGTGCTAATGCTAAGGCATCGGGCCATGTAAGACCAGAGCTCGCTTGCACCTTGGCCAACTTCAGCATCAGAGTGCCATTATAGCACTCGACCAGGCCTGCTGACTGGGGTGATTCGCAGCATGAAATTTCTGTTTAATACCCAGACCCGCACATACTTTCTTCATAATCTGACCCACAAATTCACTTCCATTATCACTCCATACCATCCTCGGCAAGCCATATCTGGGAAAGAATTCTTTGAGCAAAACCTTGGCTGTAGACAGGGCAGTATTATCTTTTAGGGGGTAGGCCTCTATCCATCTGGAAAAGGCACAAACAACCACAAGGACATACTTCACGTTATTGCATCTTTCCATATGAATGTAGTCTATCTACAGCACCTCGAACGGATACGCTGGAGGAGCAAAATGACCCGCTGGAGTTGGGGTTCCCTTTCCAGGATTATGCATCAAGCAAATCATGCAGTGTTTAACCAAATTCTCAGCACACCTAGGAATTCCACCATTCTGCCATACCGGAGCCAACAACTTACATATCCCTTTTGAACTAATGTGAGCCAACCCATGAGCCGAAGTAACCACCGGAAGCACATATGCATCCGGCAGCAACCATCGCTGGTGCTCTGACAACTCAACCCAACAGCCTGTTGAACCCAACATTCCCGTACTCTCTCTCCTCATACTCAATTCTTTCTTAGTAGCTTCTGCCTGAATCATCTTCACACTTTCTGTTGTATCTTCACACATTCCTCCTTCCACAACCCATCTGGCAGGACCTGCAACATACATCCGAGTCGTCACATCTTTCGCCGTTTCTCTCGCTACTTCATCTGCAAATGCATTCCCTCGACTCACATCATCCATAACCTTCTTATGCGCACTACACTTCACTATCGCAATTTGGGTCGGCAAAGTAAGTGATTCAAGAAGTTCACTCACTAATTGTCCATGCTGAACTTTTGTTCCATGGGAAGTAAGAAATCCTCTCTCTTTCCACAAGCGACCAAAACTGTGAGCCACGCCAAATGCATATTGGCTATCAGTATAAACATTCACTCTCTTTCCTTTTGACAACACACACACTCTAGTCAATGCTATCAACTCTGCTGCTTGCGCTGAATTCTGTGCAATACGTGCTGTTTCAACAATCGTGTGCAAAGTTGTGAAAGCATATGCTGCAGTCATCTCTCCATTCGGAAGCTTAAAGCACGAACCATCTACCCATAGGGTACCATCAGGATTCGAAAGAGGAGTATCTTTCAGATCAACTCTACCCTTCGTTTCCTCCTCTGTCCGGAGAAAACAGTCATGCTGTTCCTGAGCATCTATCTCTACAAAAATCGGCAACAATGTAGCTGGATTCAATGTGTGGCACCGCTTGATGTGCACATGGCTAGCCAAAAGCGGCAACTCATAACCTGACAAACGCGCACTGGTAAGATGTTGAGTCTTCGTTCTATTCAATAGGGTATCCACTGCATGTGGGACCATCACAATCCATGTATTATCCAATACCAGACCAGCAGACTGTCGGATAGAAACAGCTGCTGCCGCTGTAGCTCTTAGACAACTAGGCAACACCCTAGCTACCGGATCTAAAGTAGCTGAAAAATACGCACATGGGCGCTGCTTGTCTCCAAATTGTTGCGCCAACACTGACAACGCACAACCTTCTTTCTCGTGTACATAAAGTGTAAAAGGTTTACTGTAGTTGGGGGCACCCAACACCGGAGCAGAACACAATGCATCACGCAATTCAGAAAAACACTTCTGACATTCGTCAGACCAAGGAAGAGGGTGTGGTGTGTCCTTAAGAGTAAGTGCCAACAAAGGTTTCGCTAGCAAAGAAAAATTCAGAATCCACTGTCTACAATACGAGGTGATACCTAAGAAGGCACGCACCTCTCTCTGTTTGCATGGCACTGTCATTTGGGTAATTGCTTGAATACGCTCTGGGGTCAATTGTCTTCCCTCCTTCGACAAGAGATGACATAAGTAGGTCACTTCTTGGCGGCAATGCTGCAACTTCGAAGGTGACACTTTATGATGAAGGTCAGACAGGTGTCGCAACAAAGAAAGAATAACTTCTTTACAAATCTCTTCATCATCAGCAGTAACCAACAGATCAACAACATACTGGATAAGAGTAGCACAAGAAGGCAATGCAAGAGTATCAAGCTGAGTTTTCAAAGCCTGACAATAAATGGAGGGACTCTCACAATAACCTTGAGGAGCGAGCTTAAACCGGAAACTGCGGCCTCCTAAAGAGAAGCCAAAAATATCCCTACTTTCCTCAGCAATCGGAATACTGAAGAAAGCGTTCTTCAGATCAATAACAGAAAACCAAGCAGCTGAGGCAGGGATCATAGTCAATAAAGCAGTAATGTCCGGGACAACAGGAAACTGTGGCACAACGATCTTTTTGACCTCTCGAAGGTCGATCACAAACCGATACACAGGTGGCTGAGAAGAGTCAGTACGCTTAAGGACAGGCAGAACAGAACTGTTACACACATTACCTCTTGTTTCTTCAACCACACCTTTCTCAACCAAATCATAGATAATCGCTAAAAGAGCTCTTTCCCCATCACTGGAAATTTTGTACTGAGGAATGCGAGGTAATTTAGCATTCTTCTTAAGGGTAACAGCGTAGGGTGGAATCTGCAAGAGACCAACATCATTGGGACCTGTAGCCCAAAGTGGTGCACAGACATAATATCGAGTCCAAAATATCGATTGGACATTATATCGAGTTTTTAATATAGACTGGACAAAATATCGACAGGACAGAATATAGATATCAAAAATATTGTTTTTAAGGTAAGTGAAGTAATATCGACTGTTAAAAATATAGATAGTAAAAATATCAAAGTATATAATATAGATAGTTAAAAATATCGATTATTTAATAATATTTACTTTTTGATAGTGTATTTTTATGTTATATTATGTGTGAAAAGTGTGTATTTATGTTATAAATAATTTTATTTAATGAATTTTGTTTTTATAATTATTGCGTAATTTAATTCTGTAGCGGGTTGTGGGTTTATAGGGGAATAGGGTGGGAAGTAATTTAATTACAATTAATTAAAGATGGAAATTTATTTATTGATAGTAATTAGTAAATAATTGTTAATTAATTAATATGTGTTAATTAATTTAATTATAATTGTTAAATAATTTTTATTATTTGATGAATTGGTAATTATGTAAATTTTACTAATTTAATTTCTGTAGCGGGTTGTGGGTTTATAGGGGAATATGGTGGGAAGTAATTTATTAATAATTAATTAAATAATTAAATTAATTAAAATATATTTTTTGGGAAATAATTGTAAATTAATTATTAATTATTAAATAATTAATTGTTAATGTTTAATTAATTTGTATTAATAGGTGATTAATTGAAATAATTATTGTTAATTCGTAATTTTTACATATTAATTATTATATTAGATAAATGTTTTATTTATTTTTCATTAATTATTAATAGATAGTCTTTTTAAGATTTTTGAATAATATATGAAATATTTCCTTTCCCTAATGTTGTATTCTCTGGAGTGGGAATAGTAATTTTAACCCCTACGCTATCCAACGCTTTCCCTACTGTTGCATCCACTGGAGTGGGAATAGTAATTTTTACCCCTACGCTATCCAACGCTTTCCCTTCTGTTGCACTCTTTGGAGTGGGAATAGTAATTGTAACCCCTACGCTATCCAACACTTTTCCTACTGTTGCACCCACTGGAGTGGTAATAGTAATTTTAACCCCTACGCTATCCAACACTTTCCCTACTGTTGCACTCTTTGGAGTGGGAATAGTAATTTTTACCCCAACGCTATCCAATGCTTTCCCTACTGTTGCACCCACTGGAGTGGGAATAGTAATTTTAACCCCTACGCTATCCAACACTACTGTTGCACCCACTGGAGTGGGAATAGTAATTTTAACCCCTACGCTATCCAACGTTTTCCCTACTGTTGCACTCTTTGGAGTGGGAATAGTAATTTTAACCCTTACGCTATCCAACGCTTTCCCTACTGTTGCACCCACTGGAGTGGGAATAGTAATTTTTACCCCTACGCTATCCAACCCTTTCCCTACTGTTGCACTCACTGGAGTGGGAATAGTAATTTTAACCCCTAATCTATCCAACACGTTCCCTACTGTTGCACCCACTGGAGTGGGAATAGTAATTTTAACCCCTACGCTATCCAACGTTTTCCCTACTGTTGCACTCTTTGGAGTGGGAATAGTAATTTTAACCCTTACGCTATCCAACGCTTTCCCTACTGTTGCACCCACTGGAGTGGGAATAGTCATTTTTACCCCTACGGTATCCAACCCTTTCCCTACTGTGGCACTCACTGGAGTGGGAATAGTAATTTTAACCCCTAATCTATCCAACACATTCCCTACTGTTGCACCCACTGGAGTGGGAATAGTAATTTTTACACTTTTGTTATTATATGTTAATAATGTTGGCTATTATTTATTTATATTTTGTTACTATATATATATGTTTTAAGAAATATGATTTGAAAGTTATTTTTATTTAATTATTATAAGTTAATTTAAGTATTTTTAAGTATATTTTAGTAATTAATTTTTAATATTAATTTAATTTAACATTGTTTTTAGTAAAGTCGATATTTTTTATAACTATATTTTTGTAAACAATATTTTTAACTCGATATTTTTGTACCTACCTGTTTGTAGATATAAACTTGATATTTTGTCAGTCTATATTTTGTCAACGATATTCTTGATGGTCGATATTTTGTCTCTCGATATTATTTCAGTGATCCGCCCAAAGTGTATCAGGGAGAGAACGCAGTTCCAGTGGAAGGCGATCCTTAGACAGATACATCGGGGAAATCACTTTCTTACCCACCTTAAGATGTACTCCCGAAGGAGAACAATGTAACGTCGCATGCAATCTTTTCAACAAGTCCAAACCCAACAGATTCTCGCCACAGCCAGTCGTTAGAATAAGGGGAGCCTCCAATTCACAGGGACCAATAGAAAGGGGCAAAGGACAAGAAACCGGGTTACGAACTAGGGCGCCAGAAAATCCTACTGAAACATTGGTCAAGCCAGACAAAGGTGCGCCAGGGAGTTTAGAATGCATGATAGAACTCTTTGCTGCACCAGTATCCAAAAGAAAAGGTTCTGCCACACCTGATGTAATCACTTAAACATAAGGTCCACTCTGGTCTACTGGAACTGACACTACTCCCTCCCTTTGTCCATGGCTGTCCTAACTATCATTAAAACCAGCACTCTCACTTCAAACATAATAATCATCAGTGTAGTACTGAGCGGACTGGACGGTCGGAACATTCTGTTGGTCAAAATAATTCATAGAATTCTGAGGGGAAAAAGAACGTTCATTCTGGGGAAACGTACCACGTCCCCTACCCCTAGGTACTTGTTGGAAACCACCACGACCTCTCAGACCAGAAATACCATTTGCACGCAGTAGCAAGATCGGGCAACTATTCTGGAAGTGACCTTCTTCTTTACAATAAGCACACTGATTAGTGCCTAGCGGGAGTCGCAAAGCTAATTAGGGCGAGGCGGATAAGCCTGCTGCAGAAGAACTTTCGTTTTTAATTCTAGTCTTCTTCTCTACTTTATCCTTCTCATCTTTATCTCTATTCTCATAATATTGTGCAGTAGCCAATATCTGGGCCGAAGAAGAAACAGCCCATGAACTCTCAGAGCCCTTTAACTTATTAGAAAGTTCAGGAAGTAAATTAAAAACAAACTTATCTACAAACAACCTTTGACCACCTTCTGTACTCATATCCTGACCACTATGATCAATGAATGTTTCCTCAAACCTAGTGAAGAAATCAGACACACTCTTGTCTTTCTTTTGTTTGCAGGATTTTTATTGAGGTCAGGCTAGGTCTGCTTAAGAGCCAGGACCTCAGCTTTCTTTCAAGGGACATGCACCCACACTCGCTGAAAATAAGCCGGTGCAGCCGCAATACCATGAGCGGCATCAGCCACAACTGCCTCTCTCCATACAGGGGGAACCTCTCTCATAGGATACTGCTTCACTTTTCTCCTAACAGAAGGGTCAGGTTTGAACAATGACTGAGGTGGAAGACTAGACCTGAAAGTGAGTAGTGTCTGTACAGCTTCCTCAACATCGGAAACCACTATCGTCCCTTTAGCAAATTCAGACTGAACATTAAGCAATTCCAGTGGAATTGAACCCAACTCATTATCTTCCCACTCCTGACGAAGGAAGGTACACATGACATCAAAAACATACCTTTCTTTTGGTGCCTCCCACTGTAGGAAGATATCCATAACCACTTGTGGACTGTACTTGGAGGTATTCTAAACCCATCTACGAGCAAGGAGATCTAACACTGCCTGTTCTTCGGGACCAGGGAGCTGGCTACGTCTCTGCTTACGTTCAGAAACAGGGTTCATATTCAGTGCCCCAAAGAAAGGAGACAAAAGACTAGTGACAGTCTCAGTCATTTGTTGCTGAGCAGAAGGAGAAGAAGTTGACATGAGGACAGGAGACAAATGTTTTGAGGTGACAGAGACGTAGGAACAGAAATAAGAGAAGTCGAAGATAAAGGAGTGTAAGGCAAATGAGTTTGAGGCAAGGCTGGTGGCCCTGGAGGGGGCTGCGCCGGGGAGGAAGAACCACCTGTGAAGCAACGGGTGGCTGAACAACAACAGGGGGTTGACCGACAACAAGGGGTGCAACAACTGGAGGTAACGGAGGTGCAGTAGCACCCTGCACATAACGGGGTGGTAATCTCAGTAAATGAGACATCAAAGGATCCTTTTCAGGGTCTTCAGTCACATTTGAAAGGGGGGTGGCAAAGCCAGGTAACATTTGTCAATGGCCATGCAATGTTGTCTATCTGACACTTCAATCGCACGATCTTCTTCATCTTCCTTAAACTGCCTAGTAGCTTGCATCACCGATATATTCCTTTCCTTCCTATCTCTCTTAGCTTGCTTAATTTCTCGCTGTTTGGCTTCCTTACACCAAAGGCAGAAAGAGTCAAACATCGCCGGCCGGGCTTTCTTCTTAAATAGCACAACTTCTAGGTTATCTAAAACATCTGATTCAAAACTACTATGTTGGGGCCATCGTAAAACACCATCTTTCCTTGTTTAACGGACCCATACTTCAATAAAGGTAATGTGACCCACACCATGCTTTGAATAGAGCTCATAAGTTGGAGTTCCAACCAGAGGTATCGGACATGAGTCCTCCAATTGGGAATCCCTATTATAACTACAACAAAACCATTTCCTAAATTTGCTAAAATCAGGCATCTTTCAGCTCACTAGTCTTGCTTCAAACTTCAAGGGATTATCAAAAATGATACACTTGCAAATATACGAACCCCTCGGCTTCGACTATTGAAATGGCTGAATCAAAACCAAGAAACAAAACAAAGTCGTGGGAGCGACCCACTTATACTTAAGCAAAATGTCTGTCACGCCACCAGAAGACCGTCTAACGTCTTGCCGTACAAATCCTCACAAGAGGGTCCAAGACAGGGCAACAGACAGGGCAGCATTCCTTCGCAGCCGTCTGAATAGGGAAGCCTCGCAGAAAAAAAACCTTCGGTCCACGTCAACATGCAGGGGTCGATGAAGTGGCGGCCGTCCTCCAGAATTTCCTCAAAGGGGTCCTCACAATCTTCGGGGTTGGACCAGTACCGCTGAAGTCGCCCCACGTTGGGCGCAAGTTGAAGAACCGGGGTTTAACCCAGCGGCGTCAGGGGCACGCTTAAGATCTTTGAGTTCACCTGTCTTGGTATACAGAGACACAGAATACTTCTGGATGGCATCAGAGACCAAGTTTATTAGCTGCAGCTAGTAACAGTGATCCTAGAAATACATCACAGTGTGAATTCTCAGGAGACTGCTCATTTTACTAAGGCGAGACGTCTCCTTTTATACCCAATATTCACATTATAAATGTACACCCACTGCACAAAATTCTAGCCAATAAGGTACATTTTCAAACAAAGTATCACATAACAAAAACTCAATTTACAGTATCCCAACCCAAAAGTTAATTATTAGGAATGTCCCAAATTCAATCTCCACAAGCCGGACAAACCTGTAATTGAAAGCATAACCCATGTAATGAAGAAACATAAAAAAGAAACAGTAACAGATGCTGAACAAGATAAGGCATGTGCAAGGAAACTAAAAGTTAACGATGCCCTGAACATT
The DNA here is from genome assembly GCF_964263255.1 of Lissotriton vulgaris. Taxonomy (NCBI): domain Eukaryota; kingdom Metazoa; phylum Chordata; class Amphibia; order Caudata; family Salamandridae; genus Lissotriton; species Lissotriton vulgaris. Next base: position 881,076,473 of record NC_141697.1, on the reverse strand, counting down.
GATTGGCAATCTCAGACAAAGATCGATCAGGAAAATTGGCTTTGCGAGGTCAGTTTCAGGTGAAGAGGTCAGTTTCTTACAGTTCATTTCAGAGTCAAAAAGAAACCTAGTTAATGTATACATGACTAAGAACGCCAGGCCACTTTGTTCGCCAGGCTACCTTCACAGGCCTACGTGAGGGCAACTCAAAATGGTGGCACAAAACAAAATGGAGTCAGACTCGAGAATTACAAAACCTCAGCCCGATGGTGGAAATTCCGCTCCAGGTGTAGAGCTTCTACTCCGGGTGTGGAGGTTCCACTCCGGGTGCGGAGGTTAAACTTCTGGTGTGGAAATTCTGGCCTGAGTGCAGACGTAAACTTAGGACAGTTGTAAGTGCATTCTGTGAATACCATGAGTAATAAGTTTAGGATTTTGTTGTAAGTTAGTTCTGTGAATAGGGCCCTTAGTCACCGCAAGAAGTGAACTGTAAGTGGTAGAGGCACATTAAGAAAATGTACAAGAATTGCGGAAGAATTACCTTTTTTGTGATAGCTGTTTGTCCTAACACCGATAACGGTTGGCAAGAACACATCAATATCCTGTCTTATAGTCATGCCATGGCACTGGTGTAGTTGGCCCGCTACAGCTCATCAGTTTTACGACTGCGACAAACGCCGAGGTATTGGACCATGTCAGATGCCCACTGCAGCGGGTATTCAGAGGGGAAGGGCTGCATGCAATTAGTTAGGGTGAAGAGTATAGACTTGGACTGGTTAACCTGTATGCCGGAGAATCCTCCAAAGTATATAACCTCATGCATTATCGGGCCTAAATTCTCCATGGGCTTATGGATATATATGGTCATGTTGTCTGCATACATGGATACCACCAAGCGGCGAGTCGTAGAGCCTAGACCGTGGTGGGCATGTTGCTGCCAAAGCTGAGCAGCAAAGGGCTCCATCGCCACAGCTAAGATTGGGAATAGTGGACATCCTGGTGTGTCCCTCAGGTTATCAGGAAGGGGTCGGATATCATAGCATTTAGCTAGATACAAGCTGTGGGTAGCATATAAAGATGTTGTATCTGTCGGAGAAATCATTAACTAATACCCAAGGGCGTGAGTACTGAAAAAATGAAAGGCCATTCAAGAGAATCAAAACCCTTGGTGGTGTCAATGAGAGTGGCAGAGAGTTGGGGTCTACCGTGTGAATGAAGGTGAAAATTGTATGGGAGTTGTGTGATGTGGAGTGACCCAGAATGAAACCAGGCTGCTCCAATCGCACAATCGTCGGTAGCAGAGGGAGTAGGCGGTTTCCTTAGATTTTGCAATTATTTTACTATCAATGTTAATCATAAAGATCAGCTGATAAGAGTTGTAGTGTTCTGCAGGTTTGTCAGGCTTGAGAGGCATCACAATGACCGCTTCCCGGAGGACCCTGCACTCTAGAGACTTGTCATACATCGCCAGTATTGAAAGACTAGCATTGATGCATATCCTGGTAGAAGGAAGTAGTTAAACATTTCAGACCCAGCACCTTGTTGCCTGGGAAGCTTTGAATGCCCTGTTTGATCTCCTCCACAGAAGTGGGGTAGTCCAGGTGCGACCGGTGGGCTTGCTCCAACCACAATGGCTGAATGGAGTCTAAGGGCCTCATTCATGAAAAGTGTTGCAACGCTGCGTGAAAACAGCAATGCAACACTTTTCAGTTTGCCCTCCTTGCTGCACCATGGATGCGCTATATTTACTGTAGGCGCTCAATGTTGCAAGGATTTACAGATGCATCAGTATTCCTGACGTATCTGTAGGAGCAAAAGTGGCGCATCGCTGGAGTGTGTCTGAAAACAGATGCAACTCCAGCAATATGTCCTTTCACATGGGGCAAGCCCCACGTGAAAGGGCCTGCATCAGTCTTACACCTGCAGTGAGGCAGGCATAAGATTTTGACGTATTGGCGTCCTAGAAGTGTCCCAGTGAAATCGCATAGATTTCACTGCAACACTTCTGCGAGCTTTTTCTACTGGGGAACGCTCACCCTGAGTACATTATACCTGATGCAGCGTAGGGTGGAATCTGCAAGAGACCAACATCATTGGGACCTGTAGCCCAAAGTGGTGCACAGACATAATATCGAGTCCAAAATATCGATTGGACATAATATCGAGTTTTTAATATAGACTGGACAAAATATCGACAGGACAGAATATAGATATCAAAAATATTGTTTTTAAGGTAAGTGAAGTAATATCGACTGTTAAAAATATAGATAGTAAAAATATCAAAGTATATAATATAGATAGTTAAAAATATCGATTATTTAATAATATATAATTTTTGATAGTGTATTTTTATGTTATTTTTATGTGTGAAAAGTTCTGTATTTATGTTATAAATAATTTTATTTAATGAATTTTGTTTTTATAATTATTGCGTAATTTAATTCTGTAGTGGGTTGTGGGTTTATAGGGGAATAGGGTGGGAAGTAATTTAATTATAATTAATTAAATATGTAAATTTATTTATTGATAGTAATTAGTAAATAATTGTTAAATAATTAATATGTGTTAATTAATTTAATTATAATTGTTAAATAATTTTTATTATTTGATGAATTGGTAATTATGTAAATTTTACTAATTTAATTTCTGTAGCGGGCTGTGGGTTTATAGGGGAATATGGTGGGAAGTAATTTATTAATAATTAATTAAATAATTAAATTAATTAAAATATATTTTTGGGGAAATAATTGTAAATTAATTATTAATTATTAAATAATTAATTGTTAATGTTTAATAATTTGTATTAATAGGTGATTAATTGAAATAATTATTGTTAATTAGTAATTTTTACATATTAATTATTATATTAGATCAATGTTTTATTTATTTTTCATTAATTATTAATAGATATTCTTTTTAAGATTTTTGAATAATATATGAAATATTTCCTTTCCCTAATGTTGTATTCTCTGGAGTGGGAATAGTAATTTTAACCCCTACGCTATCCAACCCTTTCCCTACTGTTGCATCCACTGGAGTGGGAATAGTAATTTTTACCCCTACGCTATCCAACGCTTTCCCTACTGTTGCACTCTTTGGAGTGGGAATAGTAATTGTAACCCCTACGCTATCCAACACTTTTCCTACTGTTGCACCCACTGGAGTGATAATAGTAATTTTAACCCCTACGCTATCCAACGCTTTCCCTACTGTTGCACTCTTTGGAGTGGGAATAGTAATTTTTACCCCTACGCTATCCAATGCTTTCCCTACTGTTGCACCCACTGGAGTGGGAATAGTAATTTTAATCCCTACGCTAACTAACACTTTCCCTACTGTTGCACCCACTGGAGTGGGAATAGTAATTTTAACCCCTACGCTATCCAACGTTTTCCCTACTGTTGCACTCTTTGGAGTGGGAATAGTAATTTTAACCCTTACGCTATCCAACGCTTTCCCTACTGTTGCACCCACTGGAGTGGGAATAGTAATTTTTACCCCTATGCTATCCAACCCTTTCCCTACTGTTGCACTCACTGGAGTGGGAATAGTAATTTTAACCCCTAATCTATCCAACACGTTCCCTACTGTTGCACCCACTGGAGTGGGAATAGTAATTTTTACACTTTTGTTATTGTATGTTAATAATATTGGCTATTATTTAATTATATTTTGTTACTATATATATATGTTTTAAGAAATATGATTTGAAAATTATTTTTTTTACTTTCATTAATTATTTAATTATTATAAGTTAATTTAAGTATTTTTAAGTATATTTTAGTAATTAATTTTTAATATTATTAAATTTAACATTGTTTTTAGTAAAGTCGATATTTTTTATAACTATATTTTTGTAAACTATATTTTTAACTCAATATTTTTGTACCTACCTGTTTGTAGATATAAACTCGATATTTTGTCAGTCTATATTTTGTCAACGATATTCTTGATGCTCGATATTTTTGTCTCTCGATATTATTTCAGCGATCCGCCCAAAGTGTATCAGGGAGAGAACGCAGTTCCAGTGGAAGGCGATCCTTAGACAGATACATCGGGGAAATCATTTTCTCACCCACCTTAAGATGTACTCCCGAAGGAGAACAATGTAATGTCACATGCAATCTTTTCAACAAGTCCAAACCTAACAGATTCTCGCCACAGCCAGTCGTTAGAATAAGGGGAGCCTCCAATTCACAGGGACCAATAGAAAGGGGCAAAGGACAAGAAATCGGGTTACGAACTAGGGCGCCAGAAAATCCTACTGAAACATTGGTCAAGCCAGACAAAGGTGCCCCAGGGAGTTTAGAATGCATAATAGAACTCTTTGCTGCACCAGTATCCAAAAGAAAAGGTTCTGCCACACCTGATGTAATCACTTCAACATAAGGTCCACTCTGGTCTACTGGAACTGACACTACTCCCTCCCTTTGTCCATGGCTGTCCTAACTATCATTAAAACCAGCACTCTCACTTCAAACATAATAATCATCAGTGTAGTACTGAGCGGACTGGACGGTCAGAACATTCTGTTGGTCAAAATAATTCATAGAATTCTGAGGGGAAAAAGAACGTTCATTCTGGGGAAACGTACCACGTCCCCTACCCCTAGGTACTTGTTGGAAACCACCACGACCTCTCAGACCAGAAATACCATTTGCACGCTGTAGCAAGATCGGGCAACTATTCTTGAAGTGACCTTCTTCTTTACAATAAGCACACTGATTAGGGCCTGGCGGGAGTCGCAAAGCAAAAGACTCAGACTTCTGCAACAGTTTCTGAAACTGTGGGGGTTGCTGAAACTGGGAAGGTTGCTGAAACTGACGCTAATTAGGGCGTGGTGGATAAGCCTGCTGCAGAAGAACTTTTGTTTTTAATTCTCTAGTCTTCTTCTCTACTTTATCCTTCTCATCTTTATCTCTATTCTCATAGTATTGTGCAGTAGCCAATATCTGGGCCGAAGAAGAAACAGCCCATGAACTCTCAGAGCCCTTTAACTTATTAGAAAGTTCAGGAAATAAATTAAAAACAAACTTATCTACAAACAACCTCTGACCACCTTCTGTACTCATATCCTGACCACTATGATCAATGAATGTTTCCTCAAACCTAGTGAAGAAATCAGACACACTTGTCTTTCTTTTGTTTGCATGCGGCTAACTTGTCCCAATTCACCCGCAGAGGTGGCATCATAGTTTTCATTAAATTAATAATCCTACGGCGGGCGTGGCTAGCAGCCGATCATGGCGGCAGCATAAGGGATGAGCTCCGCAGCTGAAGCGGCCTCTTCGTCTATCCGACACACAATCTGGCACAGTTTTCAAGCCCTACAGGAGGGTACCAGAGCCCAGGACCGGGCGGTGTAAGCAGTGGACAGCGGCGTCCAAATCCGACGTCTGGAGACCGAGTTACGTCGTGGCTGCGGTCTGGCCTACTCCACCCTCCCGAGCCGGGGTCTCCCCTGGTCGAGTGGCCCAGCAAGAAGTGCGGGCGGTCCTGGGGAACTGGACCGAAAGCGCCCGCAGACCGCGAAGGACGGCAAGACCCGTAACTCCCGAACAGCCAGATCTGGCGGAGCACGCGGGCCAGAGGAGTGTAATGGACAATAGCATTATCGCCGGTGCCCTGGCCCTCCCTGATCTCGAATAGGCGGCCGTAAGCGTGAAGAATCCTGAGACGACGAAGGGCAGCCGCCATTTTCTGGGCCGAGGAAGTCATTGCGCACTTGGTGACTATTGGCACTCTTCGCTCTACGGAATACTCCACCAAGGCTTGGGCACATTACTTCTGGTTTTGAAAGTGCGACTACGCCACTCCGAACACCCTGGAGCGGAGAGGCACGAGAGGCACGAAACCCAACGGAATGGCGGGGAAAGGTCCCAAGGGCGGCGCCACACAGACCCGCATTGAAAGGTATACCTCCAACAAGCCAACTACCTCCCCGGTAACCGGGAAAGACCCGGGGAGCAAAACTGCTGATACCCCGGGAGGAAAGAAGGCAACGCTGGACGATGTGATGCATGCTCTGGCTCAACTACAAACGACAGTGGGTGCGATCTCCACGGATGTCACCTTGCTCAGAGCCGATCTCCACAAAATATCGGAGAAGGTTAAGGACATGGAAGTGGTTACGAAATCCCTAGTGGAGGACGTCTCCGAACTTCAACAAGCAATGGGGAAAATGGCGCAGGACAATAAAAGGCTTCGTGAGAAGCTTGATGAGCAGGAAGGGCGCTCGAGGCGGAATAACATCCGTATTATTGGGGTCCCGGAGTCGGAGGGACTTCGAGCCATGGACTTATTTGTGGAGAGCTTAATCACTGATGAACTTAAACCGAAAGGCTTGTCCACCTTTTTCTCTGTGGAGAGGGCCCACCGCGTGCCGGGGGGCCAACCGAAGCCAGGGGCGACTCCGCGGCCCATAGTAGCCCGTTTATTACAACTTCCGCGACCGAGACGCCATCTTGCAGGCGGCCAGATCTTCTCCTCCTATAAAAATACAGAACTCTACTATCGCCATTTTCCCCGACTATACGGCGGAGGTCGCACGTAGGCGACGAACCTTCTTCGAGGTAAAAAAGGAGCTGAGGGCACGAGAACTACCGTACTCCATGCTCTTCCCTGAGAGGCTTAGGGTGGTAGCTGAAAACAAAACATGGTTTTTCGACAACCCGGAGACAGTACAGGAATGGCTGGAGGGATGGAGGCCGGGACAACACCCGCGACGAAACAATCGACCCAAGAAGGACCGGAATGCAGGTCAACGCTCGGGCTCCCAGGCTTCGGGAGGAGGACCAGAGAGTAGCGAATCCTTGGGGGCAGACGGCGGCCAGGAAGAGAATGAGGAACAGTGATCTTCAGACTTTGATACTTTAATAGACATTTAGTGCTGTACACACTTCCCGCCATTGGACACTGGGTGATGGACCTCCGAGGGTGTGAATGAGAGACTGCCGGCAGCGGAGAGTCCCTCACCCCAACGCGCAAGTACACTGTTCTGGGGATGGGGTATGCACTCTGCTCAGTTGGGGGGGTGGGCAGTTTTGAGTCCGTGCAGCAGGGGGGCAGGGAGGGGGGTGGGTGGGGATTCAGGGATGTTTGCAATACAGAACCATTTGGTTCTTCGAGTTTTTGTTTCATGCACACACATGCTCATTGATATGTTTCATTATTCTAGTAACATCTTGTCTCTTGGGGACAACAAGGTATTGGAATGCTGGAAGGAGTCACATCTACCCTACACTTGTTTCCGTACACCACCTCGCTCACTACAAAGCGGCCTCGCGGCTGTTCACCATTTTTCTCATGGCAGGGATAGATAACCATACCACACCGGCCCCGTTGCACCTCATGTCGTGGAACGTTAGGGGCCTAGGGGACAAGATCAAGAGGGGCCTGGTGATACAGGGGATTAAGAGACAGGGACCTGCCCTAGTTCTTTTGCAGGAGACACATTTGACGGGGGCGGCCACAAGGGCTCTAGATAGGCGACTTTATCATATGATAGTTCACGCAGAGTTTACCTCAGGGTCCCGTGGCACGGGCATTTTACAGAAGAAATTCTCCCAATTCATAGTGAAATCAACGGCAGTCGATGATCAAGGCCGCTTCGCGGCAGTACATGGCCAGTGGGAGGGGAAATTGTTAAATGTGGTCTCCGTGTATATTCCGCCGGCACTGCACTCGGTAGCTCTGCCGGACCTCGGTAAATTCCTGCTAGATCTCCCTGACGGGGACTTGCTTGTAGGTGGAGACTTCAATATGACACTCACAGATACACTCGATCGATTCCCCGCATGAACACACACGGATGGTCCCAGCAGGTTACAGACATATTTGGATGCACAGGGCTTGGTGGATGTGTGGTGCGCACTGCACCCAGGTCAGCAACAATACTCCTATTACTCTGCCACCCACAATAGTCTTTCAAGGATCGATTACTTTTTCACATTGGGCAACGGACTTCTTGCCGTGGCCGAGGCAAGCATACAACCGAGAGGAATCTCGGACCACTCACCGATCACTCTGACAATCACCAGCACAGGCACCAAACGAAAACGGATATATCCGATTTTCCCGGGGTATCTTAAGGTCCCACAGATATGTAAGGACCTGAAGAAAGCTACCCAGCTCTACTTTGAGGAAAATCGGTCCTCGGTGGACTCCCCCTCCACATTGTGGGAAGCCTACAAAACGGTGTTCAGGGGCCAGGCCATCGCTACCATTACGAACCATAGGAAAGCACATAGAAGGGAAGCATTGGATTTGGAGTTGAGCCTCGAAAGGGCTAACACTGCCCATATGGCTGACCCATGGGAAGACACACTTCACGACTTACAGTTACACCAGCGCCGCCTCACCGACCACTTGAGATGGGTAATGTTGGCAGACATTGCCGCGACTCAACACAGAGTCTATGAAATAGGGGACAAAGCTAGCAAACTCCTGGCGTGGCTGGATAAGAAGCAAGGGGGATGGAGGAACATACTACAGCTCACAGATTCATGTGGGGTTGTCCAAACCCAACCAGGTGATATAGTGGAAGTCCTGGCTGATCATTTTAGTGACGTGTATACTCCTGCGATAGTGGTAACGGAGGATGAAGCCCGGGATGCCCTCGAATGTGTGCCTCTGCCGAAACTGACGGACGAGGCTTCGAAGGACATCGACGCCCCCTTGACTGTCGACAAAATTCAATTGGCCATCAACTCACTTCATTCGGGTAAGGCTCTGGGCCCCAATGGGGTGCCCATCGAGTGGTTTAAAATTATGTCGGAATCCCTGAGTACGCCCCTTCTTCAGATGTACGAAGAGAGTAGGTTGAAGGGAACATTACCGCCGGACCAACTGATGGCGACTATTGTTGCCATCCCGAAACCGGGTAAACCCCCCAGCAACTGCACATCGTATAGGCCTATCTCCCTCCTGAATCCAGAGGCCAAAATAATAGCTAAAGTACTGGCGAACAGACTACTGCCGTGCCTAACTCAGCTGATTCACCAGGATCAATCCGGCTTCATGCCGCATCGGAGCAGGGCCCTAAACCTTCGGAGGGTACATGGCGTTGTGACGAGACTCTCGATGCTGCAGGAACCGGCAGCGATCCTATCATTAGACGCCAAGATGGCGTTCGACATGGTGGAGTGGAATTACCTCTTCGCAGTGCTCACACGTATGGGCTTTGGCCCAGTGATTATCTCCTGGATACGTATGCTTTATAGAGATCCCATGGCCAGAGTGGTAGCTAACGGCCACATTTCTCGAACCATACATTTAGGACGTGGCACACGGCAGGGATGTCCACTCTCGCCCCTCCTTTTTGCTCTGGTTCTGGAACCGCTGGCGGTTACCATCCATACTACGCAGCTCCTGAGAGGGATCCAATGGGACCCGCACTGGGAGTGTCCCTTTACGCGGACGACATGTTAGTATACCTTACTGACCTGGAGAACAGCCTTCCCAACCTCCTAGCTCTGTGTAATTCACACGGACGAGTATCAGGTTACACCATCAATTGGGCAAAGTCGATAATTTTGGAGCTCAAGGGGCCACTCCCGCCACTTTCAGACTCCTGTCCACTGGAGATAGCACCTTCTTCCTTTAAATATCTGGGAATCCATATTATTCGCGACGAGGCGGAGTTTGCACGGCTTAACTTGCAGCCTCCCTTGCTCCGACTCCGTAATGATGTGCAGCACTGGAAAGAACTTCCAGTGACGTTGCTGGGCAGGGCAGCGTTATTTAAAATGATGGCCCTGCCGCGCTTTTTGTATGTTCTTGAGAATGCCCCACGCTTGATACCAGATAGCTTCCTCCAAAAAATAACGGCACAGATCACGGGTCTGCTCTGGGGAAACCGACCAGCCGTATCTCACACACAAAGCTGAACAGGAGTTGGTACGATGGGGGCATTGCACTGCCCAATATACGACTGTACTATTGGGCGGCCCAACTTAAGATCCTTAATCAGAGGGTGCACGCTCCACAAGACGATCCAGCGTTCAAGGCAGACAGGGCTCAACTGGGCATGAACAGTTTGCTGGCTCCACTCTATCACCGAGGCATAGCGGCAAAACTCGTGGGACCCACTAAACACACTGTTCATCTGTGGTACAAGGCGCAAGCGAAGCTGCAATGGGATGGGACCATCACAAAACTCACACCTTTATGGGACACTAAGGCACTGGGTCATCTGCGGCGCACTAAGGGCTTTACCCAATGGGATAACATCGGGATATCAACTGTGGGAGACATGTGGACTAGGGAGGGGGTGGTTTCCTTCGCGACCCTTCAGGAACAATATGAGTTGGGAGATAACGAATTATACAGATATATACAGATCAGACATGCCCTACAGGCGGCAATCCCACCAGACTCATCCCCACCAGAATCCTCTCCGCTAGAAGACCGTCTGCTCACAGACTTCTTACAGGAGGGCGCAACCTCACTGACATACCGCAAGTTAATCAATAATTTACCTGACCCACTGGAGAAGTTAAAAGACAAATGGATGACTGATGTCGGAGACCTAGACGAATCCGACTGGAACGCAGCCATGGCTTCTCCACGTGAGGCAGGTATATCATCCAAATTCCGTCTAGTGCAGTTAAAAATTCTGCATAGGATTTATTACACCCGAACGACACTACACAAACTGCAGAGGGCGGATCATCCTTATTGTCTTAGGGGCTGCGGGGCAGAGGGCACGTTCATACACACGCTGTGGGAATGTCCATGTATTGTTAACTATTGGTAGAGGGTTCTACGTACCATCGCACAGACACTCCACACCTCACTCACACTGGACCCACGGATGTGTCTACTGAACGTATGGGGGCCTACTGATCTTACCTTCTATGCGAGGGTATGGACCGCGATAGGACTTGTCACAGCCAAACAAGATATCGCACAGAAATGGGGGTCGGCGGACCTCCCCACATTGGCACAGTGGATCAGGAACATGGACATGCTAATGTTAACAGAAAGAGCAGTTTATAAATTGCGAGCTAACCCTCGCAAGTGGAACGGGGTCTGGCAACCGTGGAATTCCTATAGGGGAGATATTTGTGAACCACTAGAGGAAGAGGATCTTGAGGGTTCTGATGATGGAGAAGAACACTAAATGGGACTGGGGCAGGATGATGAACCACACGCATGGAGGACATGGGGATGGTTATGTAGCAGGGGACTGTGTCGGGGGGGAGGGTGGGCTCAGGGTACGGAGAATGTACGATTGGTCCCTCACATGACGACTATGATGCTGGATGTTATACTGAATCTAACTCAATGACATGCTGATTCATGTGTGCAGTTTTCTTTTAGTTTGCGTTCAATGTTACACAAAAAACATAAAAAGCAAATTATATTTTTTTTACTGTACATTTATACGCTCCGTACATCTGAACATTTTGATTAATGATGCTGCTCTACAATCAGAAGAGGTCCGGAAACATACGCCTTGTTTGTATATACGCTGCACTGCGAGCCGGCCTCAGGGATGTAGGCTTTTATGTGAATGATGATGATGATACTATTTGATTTTTGCAACAAAAATAAAAATTATAAAAAAAATTAATAATCCTACCAGGTAGTTCTGCAACTAAGGGTTCAGGTTTGGCACCTCCTACTTGCCGACCATCTGCAGCAGTAATATTAACCCACGTATCTCCTAACTCTGGCGCGTGATCCGCGTGATGGATCTTCGCCCGCAAGGGTTGAGGAAGTACATTACCCATCAACATATCTATGTCAGCTAAATTCATAACACACACATCAACTGTCTGAGACAACTCCTTGTAATAACCAGCAGGATTTTTATTGAGGTCAGGCTAGGTCTGCTTAAGAGCCAGGACCTCAGCTCTCTTCCAAGGGACATGCACCCACACTCGCTGAAAATAAGCCGGTGCAGCCGCAATACCATGAGCGGCATCAGCCACAACTGCCTCTCTCCATACAGGGGGAACCTCTCTCATAGGATACTGCTTCACTTTTCTCCTAACAGAAGGGTCAGGTTCGAACAATGACTGAGGTGGAAGACTAGACCTGAAAGTGAGTAGTGTCTGTACCGCTTCCTCAACATCGGAACCCACTATCGTCCCTTTAGCAAATTCAGACTGAACATTAAGCAATTCTAGTGGAATTGAACCCAACTCATTATCTTCCCACTCCTGACGAAGGAAGGTACACATGACATCAAAAACATACCTTTGTTTTGGTGCCTCCCACTGTAGAAAGATATCCATAACCACTTGTGGACTGTACTTGGAGGTATTCGAAACCCATCTACGAGCAAGGAGATCTAACACTGCCCGTTCTTCGGGACCAGGGAGCTGGCTACGTCTCTGCTTACGTTCAGAAACAGGGTTCATATTCAGTGCCCCAAAGAAAGGAGACAAAAGACTAGTGACAGTCTCAGTCATTTGTTGCTGAGCAGAAGAAGAAGTTGACATGAGGACAGGAGACAAAGTGTTTTGAGGTGACAGAGACGTAGGAACAGAAATAAGAGAAGTCGAAGATAAAGGAGTGTAAGGCAAATGAGTTTGAGGCATGGCTGGTGGCCCTGGAGGGGGCTGCGCCGGGGAGGAAGAACCACCTGTGAAGCAACGGGTGGCTGAACAACAACAGGGGGTTGACCGACAACAAGGGGTGCAACAACTGGAGGTAACGGAGGTGCAGTAGCACCCTGCACATAACGGGGTGGTAATCTCAGTAAATGTGACATCAAAGGATCCTTTTCAGGGTCTTCAGTCACATTTGAAAGGGGGGGTGGCAAAGCCAGGTAACATTTGTCAATGGCCATGCAATGTTGTCTATCTGACACTTCAATCGCACGATCTTCTTCATCTTCCTTAAACTGCCTAGCAGCTTGCATTACCGATATATTCCTTTCCTTCCTATCTCTCTTAGCTTGCTTAATTTCTCGCTGTTTGGCTTCCTTACGCCAAAGGCGGAAAGAGTCAAACATCGCCGGCCGGGCTTTCTTCTTAAATAGCACAACTTCTAGGTTATCTAAAACATCTGATTCAAAACTACTATGTTGGGGCCATCGTAAAACACCATCTTTCCTTGTATAACGGACCCATACTTCATTAAAGGTAATGGGACCCACACCATGCTTTGAATAGAGCTCATAAGTTGGAGTTCCAACCAGAGGAATCGGACACGAGTCCTCCAATTGGGAATCCTTATTACAACTACAACAAAACCATTTCCTAAATTTGCTAAAACCAGGCATCTTTCAGCTCACTAGTCTTGCTTCAAACTTCAAGGGATTATCAAAAATGATACACTCGCAAATATACGAACCCCTCGGCTTCGACTATTGCAATGGCTGAATCATAACCAAGAAACAAAACAAAGTCGTGGGAGCGACCCACTTATACTTAAGCAAAATGTCTGTCAAGCCACCAGAAGACCGTCTAACGTCTTGCCTTACAAATCCTCACAAGAGGGTCCAAGACAGGGCGACAGTCAGGGCAGCAGTCCTTCGCAGCCGTCTGAAAAGGGAAGCCTCGCAGAAAAAAAACCTTCGGTCCACGTCGACGTAGGGGAGTCGATGAAGTGGCGGCCGTCCTCCAGAATTTCCTCACGGGGCTCCTCACAATCTTCGGGGTTGGACCAGTACCGCTGAAGTCGCCCCACATTGGGCGCAAGTTGAAGAACCGGGGTTTAACCCAGTGGCGTCAGGGGCACGCCTAAGATCTTCGAGTTCACCTGTCTTGGTATACAGAGACACAGAATACTTCTGGATGGCATCAGAGACCAAGTTTATTAGCTGCAGCTAGTAACAGTGATCCTAGAAATACATCACGGTGTGAATTCTCAGGAGACTGCTCATTTTACTAAGGCGAGACGTCTCCTTTTATACCCAATATTCACATTATAAATGTACACCCACTGCACAAAATTCTAGCCAATAAGGTACATTTTCAAACAAAGTATCACATAACAAAAACTCAATTTACAGTAGCCCAACCCAAAAGTTAATTATTAGGAATGTCCCAAATTCAATCTCCACAAGCCGGACAAACCTGTAATTTATAGCATAACCCATGTAATGAAGAAACATAAAAAAGAAACAGTAACAGATGCGGAACAAGATAAGGCATGTGCAAGGAAACTAAAAGTTAACGATGTCCTGGACATTGATTGGCAATCTCAGACAAAGATCGATCAGGGAAATTGGCTTTGCGAGGTCAGTTTCAGGTGAAGAGGTCAGTTTCTTACAGTTCATTTCAGAGTCAAAAAGAAACCTAGTTAATGTATACATGAACTAAGAACGCCAGGCCACTTTGTTCGTCAGGCTACCTTCACAGGCCTACGTGAGGGCAACTCAAAATGGTGGCACAGAACAAAATGGAGTCAGACTCGAGAATTACAAAACCTCAGCCCGATGGTGGAAATTCCGCTCCAGGTGTAGAGCTTCTACTCCGGGTGTGGAGGTTCCACTCCGGGTGCGGAGCTTAAACTTCTGGTGCGGAAATTCTGGCCCGAGTGCGGACGTAAACTTAGGACAGTTGTAAGTGCATTCTGTGAATACCATGAGTAATAAGTTTAGGATTTTGTTGTAAGTTAGTTCTGTGAATAGGGCCCTTAGTCACTGCAAGAAGTGAACTGTAAGTGGTAGAGGCACATTAAGAAAATGAACAAGAATTTCGGAAGAATTACCTTTTTTGTGATAGCTGTCTGTCCCAACACCGATAACGGTTGGCAAGAACACATCAGCATCCTGTCTTATAGTCATGCCATGGCACTGGTGTAGTTGGCCCGCTACAGCTCATCAGTTTTACGACTGCGACAAACGCCGAGGTATTGTACCATGTCAGATGCCCACTGCAGCGGGTATTCAGAGGGGAAGGGCTGCATGCAATTAGTTAGGGTGAAGAGTATAGACTTGGACTGGTTAACCTGTATGCCGGAAAATCCTCCAAAGTATATAACCTCATGCATTATCTGGCCTAAATTCTCCATGGGCTTATGGATATATATGGTCATGTTGTCTGCATACATGGATATCACCAAGCCACGAGTCGTAGAGCCGAGACAGTGGTGGGCATGTTGCTGCCAAAGCTGAGCAGCAAAGGGCTCCATCGCCACAGCTAAGATTTGGGATAGTGGACATCCTGGTGTGTCCCTCAGGTTATCAGGAAGGGGTCGGATATCATAGCATTTAGCTAGATACAAGCTGTGGGTAGCATATAAAGATGTTGTATCTGTCGGAGAAATCATTAACTAATACCCAAGGGCGTGAGTACTGAAAAAATGAAAGGCCATTCAAGAGAATCAAAAGCCTTGGTGGTGTCAAGGAGAGTGGCAGAGAGTTGGGGTCTACCGTGTGAATGAAGGTGAAAATTGTATGGAAGTTGTGTGATGTGGAGTTACCCAGAATGAAACTAGGCTGCTCCAATCGCACAATCGTCAGTAGCAGAGGGAGTAGGCGGTTTCCTTAGATTTTGCAAATATTTTACTATCAATGTTAATCATAAAGATCAGCTGATAAGAGTTGTAGTGGTCTGCAGGTTTGTCAGGCTTGAGAGGCATCACAATGAACGCTTCCCGGAGGACCCTGCACTCTAGAGACTTGTCATACATCGCCAGTATTGAAAGACTAGCATTGATGCATATCCTGGTAGAAGGAAGTAGTTAAACATTTCAGACCCAGCACCTTGTTGCCTGGGAAGCTTTGAATGCCCTGTTTGATCTCCTCCACAGAAGTGGGGTAGTCCAGGTGCGACCTGTGGGCTTGCTCCAACCACAATGGCTGAATGGAGTCTAAGGGCCTCGTTCATGAAAAATGTTGCAACGCTGCGTGAAAACAGCAATGCAACACTTTTCAGTTTGCCCTCCTTGCTGCACCATGGATGCGCTATATTTACTGAAGGCGCTCCATGTTGCAAGGATTTACAGATACATCAGTATTCCTGACGTATCTGTAGGAGCAAAAGTGGCACATCGCTGGAGTGTGTCTGAAAACAGATGCAACTCCAGCAATATGTCCTTTCACATGGGGCAAGCCCCACGTGAAAGGGCCTGCATCAGTCTTACACCTGCAGTGATGCAGGCATAAGATTTTGATGCAGTGGCGTCCTAGAAGTGTCCCAGTGAAATCTCATAGATTTCACTGCAACACTTTTGCGAGCTTTTTCTACTGGGGAACGCTCACCCTGAATACATTATACCTGATGTAGGTATAATGTAGTGCAGGGCTTTACATCTGCTTAGTTGCGTCATTTTGTAAATATAGCGCAACAAGGTGTATTTTTTTATGACCCTGCAACGTCACAAAAAGTGACACAACAGCGGCACAAAGGCTCATCAATAAGCCTCTAAGTATGCAGCTAGCTCATCCTCATTGTGTATCGGGGTGGCTGTATAGAGAAGAAATCAGGGCTATCTGTGTTAGGGCCATACATGGGGGGTTTATATAGGGTACCAGCTAAAATGATATACCTTCCGTTATTGTCACAAATGGTTACACCGTAATTGCCAAAGCCGACATCTACGCAACAGTATTGCTAAGCCTCTGGCATAATTGGAGTACAGAGAAGTATAGGTCTCGTTGCACCAATTTGCATGTAGCCCTGGCACTGTGGTGTGTGTTAAATGAAGTTCCTGGAGATAGCAAATGTCTATGTGGTGCCTCGTAAGGTACACATGTATTTGCTCGGTTTTTCTACGGTCGTTTAGCCCTGGGATGTTCCATGTTAGGCATTGTATTGTAGTCATAGCGCTGTGGGAAAGAGTAGTTTAAACAGTGTGAGGAGTGGCCTATATGGAGGGCGCTGTGTGAAAGGGCGAGCACAAAGATTGTGACTGTGCAAGGGACCTGCCAAAGAAGAGGGATAGCAGACAACAATAGTTTGTGAACACATTCCACCCCTCCCTCTCAAACCCCCAAACATGGCTTAATGTAACAAACCCTCCCTGCACCCCAATTCCCAGCACCAACTGCTATGAGTAACTTGGGAATAATCCCTGTAGGCGGAGGAGAGCCATGTGAATGACCTAGTCAAGGTTTGGCTGGGTTGTTGAGGGTCTTAAGACACCCAGTGTACTCTCAGGGCGCTCCCAAATGACAGGTGGGGGAACTATAAGGCAGCGTTTAATGCATGCAAGGCCCCCAGGTTTTGAGCAAACATTTGACGTGGCCAGATTCAACCCCTTTGAGTAGGGGGGATGTGAAGTGGTTAGCTGGTCTTGTGGTGGCCCCTTGAGATTACTACATTAGTCATCGTCGCTGAGGGGAGTTTCTTCCTGGCAGCGCATTGAGAACCGGGGTGACACTCTCTTAGCAATGTTATGTTTAGCAAATTTAAGGGCAGCATTGGCATCTGTAAAGTAGTGAGGCTTTCCTACATGGAGGATATGTAGCTTGTCAGGATAAAGGAGTGAATATGGAATTTAGGCTTTCTGAAGGAGTCTTTTGGCTGGCAGAAATTCTCGCTGGGAGGCTTGTACTGTTAGGGTGAAGTTCAGGTAGAATGAGATTTTGTTGCCCTGTAAGTTGATAACAGGGTACTCCCGGGCCAGGCAAAGGACAATGAAGCTATCTCTGTAGTTGAGGAGTCTTGTGACTATTGATCTAGCCGGGGCACCAGAGGGGATGTGGTCCGACAGAGTGATGGCCACACTCTGCAATGAAAACTGGGGAGAGAACCTTCCCAAAGGGCATGCAGGGCTAATATTAAACAATGATTTCCATATTATCTATTGTGGTGGACTCCAGCACTACTGTTATCCTAAGGTTGTTGCATCTAGAGCACGCTTCAAAATCTTCATTCTTTGATTCAAGGTGGTTTGGCTCAAAGATCTTGTCCATGTGGTCAAGGCAGCTTGTGAGGAGATCCAGCGTCACATCAATTGCTCGTAGGCTGATCTTTACCTCCACGAGGAGTTTCTTTAGATCAATGTCTTGCAGGGCATCCTCACGGGGGCCAGTGAAAGTATTCCTAGTGTGGTAGCTCTTGCTTCTACGGCAAGTGTGCCATCTGCCTTCAACGGTGAGTTTCAGTTGCCTCGGATCTTGTTTTCCAATGTTTGTGTTGCAGTTTGAGCAGGTCTGTGATCTGCGGTGTGAGTTGGGCGGATATCAAGCAAAGTCCATAATCAGTTCAATGGGTCACCTTTCTGAAATACATGTGCCTGGACAGGTAGGCAGACTGAATAGTGGTATGTCAAGCTGAGCTTAGGTTGTGAGATGCAAGGTTGCTGTTCATAACACACCAGCTTTTTGAAGGGCATGGAAATGGGAGGGGCAGGTAGAAGAGAGCAACTTGGGAAGAGACATGCATGAGGAATTTAGCACAATAACAAATGCACTCTCCTTAAGTCCTTAATAGAGAGAGGATGTGACTTAACATACAGAGCTGCCAACTTAGGATCTGGGGAACAGGGTTTGAGTTTCAGCATCGACTCTCTGGTGTCTATTATAAAATAAAGTGAACAATCACGATTTGGAACAAATTAGAGAATTCATCAAAATTACAAATACCTAAATGCCGATCTGGCAATGGTTAAAATCCCTTAGAATGTAGTGTAAAGGATCAGGTGAGCGTTTGATCCAGTGAACGCGACAGGAAGAAAAGTGCACATTAAAAAACAAGCACAGCAAATGAAGCGCCCGCGGACTGCATGAAGTAAGCAAAACACGAACACTTAAGAGCAAAGGCAAGCCAATAAAAAAAAAGAGTGCTCTTAAAGTTTACTAAATACCATGAAGAGTAAGAGCACTTTTACAGGGGCAGTCTTCATGGGAGGATACAAAAGTCCTACTAAGCCTATTCACCAAACAAAAGCTGGCATTACAAAGGGCAGTAAGAGGAACCAATGAAAAAGATGGGTGGTGCTTAAAGTCCATATTGTAGATGCACCATGTCTCGAAGAGAATGTGCCATGCGCTGCCTAGGCGAGACCTAAAAAAGACAGGAGGGAGAGGAGAAATGGAGAGGGAGAAAATAGGAAGTTAGGGGAGAGTAGGAAAAAACTAATAAAGGGACAAAAAAGTCATACGAAAAAAGAGGCAAAAACATAACATACACCAACACAAATACACACCCTAAGGATATGAATATAAAACAGGGGATGATAAGTAGGTTAAAGTAAGGATGGCTAAAATATAGTAGGGATTGAAAAGTAGGCCCAGCACCATGCACAGAATAGGAAAATCAAGATGGCTGAGTGCACGAACGCATGGTGCCGTTCGCACTTGCGTTGCAACATGGAGCAAGCTTCTCACACCAATCTGTACAAATGGGAAGCCGAGCACAACTCCGCCAGTTTGCACAGTGCAGAATTCCACATAGCAGAACTCCGACACTCCACTCACCCCTAGAAACAGCATTTATTGTGTAATACCATCACTATAGAAATTAGAGCTGTCGCGTTATGTCTTTATTAAGGTGCATGGAGTTTGGAATTAATGCTGTAACACTTTTCGTTGTGTGTGTGGTGACTGGTTTCAGGTCAGCAGCACTGGGAGATGTTGGAATGGAATGGAATGCAGCTGCAGTCCTGTTCCAATGCATCGAAATATTTCAGTAGTTTTTCTGGTGAACAACCTGTAAAATGTGTAGCTAATCTACTTGTTAAAATTTGCTGTAAAAACTCATTTTATTCCATGTAAAAATCATAAATCTGAGAGAATGAGTGGGTTGGATGTTCTCTAACCTTCCGCAAGTGTTTCAGGCCCACATTGTGTTTTTTCCCCAGTTTGTGAAATATACAAGGTTCTACATCTCTATATCGCGTTCAGTAATATCGACCTGCACATATACTGCACTATTGACTACCATTGTATTATCTAGATAAGAAATTATAGGAAAGCACAGATTTACTGATTTTAACTGCACATTTAATTCCCTTAACAATACACAGGTCAACATAAAGACTTCTGTTAGGCCTGGGCAGAATTTATATTACGCAGGCATAATCGGTGAAAATTCGTGTTACAGTTGAAATCACACCATTAAGATAATTCATGTAATTATTAATTGGGTGCCATTTACAGTACAAATGTACAGTAAAACATGCAATCACATTTTCTGCCAACACACATGAACAATAGAACGTGAGCAGCTGTGGTTCGTGTGCATTGTTTTAATGCATCGCCGCGCCTAAAAATTGACACAAGGGTGCATTTTGCCCTACAATTTAGCACAAAATGATGACTCTGTGTTTCATGTAATTATGCATAATGTCGTGTAATTTTGCTAAAATGTTGCAAAAGCAAATCATGTGAATTTCACACACCCCTAACGTCAATACTGTATTTTTAATATAATTTTCAGGGCTGCTTTTTGAGTTAAAGGCACACGTCATGGTAAGGAGCAAAGAAGGAAAGGTGGAGAAAGAAGACATTAAAAAAACGGAGAGAGAAAGGTAACAGAGGAGAAAACCAAAAGAGTGAGGAAGAAAGAAGGAGAGGTAAGGATGCAGATATAGGTATAGGAAAGTGAGGGGTACCAGAAAGAGGATAACGGGAACCCCTTAGGAGGCTGGAGCACAATGGGCTGCTTTCAGAGATTACTGGGCTGAGGGGCTTCTTAGCCTCTTCCAGCCATAAAAGTGGCTCTGAGAGAGTCAAACTCGATCCTTATAGCTACATACACAAAACAGTGTAATAGAGAAACATTGCTGCTTAGTGCAGTGCCAGATCTTGACGTATCGGGAAATTTAATGAGTTTATATTTAGAGCTGCCTGTAAATACTATTGATTTTTTTTAGCCGATACATTTCGTAAATTGTGTTGTAAAGTGAATCATTTGGAAAAGAACGTCGTAAACCTCCCTGCAGAGGATTGGGTTCCCACTGATGAAAGGCGAAAGGTAATCAATCATGTGCACTATAAGGAGCTGGCACTGGAGCCCTGCAGAAACAGCTGGCACTGGTAGGGGGGCATTGTGAGAAGCTGACACTATCAGGTCATTCCAGATGCTGGTACCAGTGGGTAGTATGAGGAGGGAATCCTGGGGAAATTAGAGATCCTGGTACTGGTGTGGGCAGTGCCAAGATGTTGCCCTTGTGGGTATAGTGCAAAGCTTAGATCAGTGCGTAGTGGTAGTGTGAGGATTTACCACTGCGGGCGATGTGAGCTGCAGACACTGGTGGGTAGGAATAAGGTGGGCAGAATACGCAGGATGCCCTTCTAGGTAGAATGAGTCGCGTTTCCTAATGCTCACTGTCAGAAGGGACCTTTGATGTCTAGTGTACGCACGTGGCAATTGTGAGCCTTGTGAAATTCTAGCACTAATGGAAAGAGTGAGGAGCTGGCACAGATGGGCAGGGTGATGACCTGGCACAGATGGGAAGGGTAGGGACATGGTACTGGCGGGCAGTTTGAGAACCTTACACTGATGAGCAGTGTCAGGTTCTAGGACTTGTTGGCACCATTAGAATCTCATTTGGGAGGAATGTGTGAAAACTGACACTGGTGCACAGTGTGAGACTTCACACTGGTGAGGCGCGTGTTTCGCCAGCACTGGGGGGAATTGTGATAAGTAGAGTATTTTGGCAGTGTAAGAAGCATGCACGAGGGGAACAATTGACTGGGCTCTACTGGGCTGTACGGGTGGAGAGTTGACACTGTTTAGCCTTTGTAAGAAGCTGCCACTAGTGGGCTGTGTGAGTACTCGTGAACAGTGTCAGAATGTGTACTAGTGTATACCATGAAGAGTTCTAACAAGTGGGCAGTGTAAGAAGCCAGCATTGGTATGAAGTGTAAGGAACAAGCATTAGTTTGCAGCATGAGTTGCTGGCACTGGTGAACGGTGTGAAGGCCTGGCACTGGTGGGAAATGGGGGTAGATGGCAGTACTGAACAGCATGAAGAACTAACACTAGCAGAAAATGTGAGGAAGTTCCACTGGTTGGCACTAATATGCAGTGTGACAAGATTGTACTGGTCAGCGGGGCACATTCACGTTGGCGCAAAGTGTGAGAAGCTAACACTGGTCAGCATTACAAGAAGCTAGCTTTAGTTGGACATATGAGTAGCAGGCACTTGTGAGTAGTGTGGAAGCCACCACTAATTGGCAGTGTGAGAAACAACCACAGATGAGCAGTGTGAGAAAAATCCACCGATGGGCAGAATAAGCAGCAGGGAATTTTAGGCAAATTGCATAGGTAAGAGTGTTTACTGGTGGGAAATGTGAGTAGTTGGCAGTTTACAAAAATAACACTGGTGAGCAAAGTGAGGAGCAAACGTTAGACAGCAATTTAAGTTTAGGGCACTCATGAACAGGTGCCAAACAGGTGTTAGCATTAAAAGAAAACAGCCAGTACTGACAGGCACATTGAAGAGCCTTCCATTGTGTACAGAGTGAGAACTTCACATTGGTGGGGAGTGTTTATATACTGACAGTATGCATAGTTAGCAAGGGAGAGCGATGTTAGAAGAGGCACAGTTGGCCAGGGGGTAATTCTGAAAATGGTAAAAAGCATGAGGGAGAAATAGCGCCCTACACTGGCTGATCATGTGAGGAGTTCTCAGTTCTGGCAGTGTGTGGGCTAGCTCTGGGGGGAAGTGTGAGGAGCTAGTATCGACCAGAAGGGAATGCGGGTTGACTTTTTGGACCGTGTCAATAGAAGCTGCTTGTATACATTGTCTGAATCAAGCACCAATAGGTAGTGCCTTTAGCAAGCGCCTATGGGAACAATAAGACATAAGTACTGGTGAGCAGCATGATGCTCTGTCACTGGTCGTAATTGTTACTAGCTGGCCAACTGGGCAGTGTGAGAGAAAAACAAGTGTGAGAGATGTGAGGTGTTGGCACAGGTTGGCAGTGTGAGAGGCTGGCACTGATGGACTGTCAGAAGAGAGCACTGGTGGGTAGTACAAAGAACAAACACTGGTGGGCAGTGGTGAGAGGTAGTATTGCTGGGAAGGGGTGAGTGGTGGCACTGGTGGGCAGCTTGCAGGACTGGGACTGGTGCACACGTGAAGAGCTGGCACTGAGATGATTTGTGAGAAGGCCATATTGATGGGCAGTGTGGGGAGTTGGCATTGCTTCCTAGTGTAAGGAGGCACTGGCAACGGGTGTGAGCAATGCTGGTGGACGGCAGGCCCTGGCTGGATGTGTGTATTGTTGGCACTGAAAGGCAGTGTACGAATAGGCACTACTGA
Source organism: Lissotriton vulgaris (assembly GCF_964263255.1). Taxonomy (NCBI): domain Eukaryota; kingdom Metazoa; phylum Chordata; class Amphibia; order Caudata; family Salamandridae; genus Lissotriton; species Lissotriton vulgaris. Next base: position 881,053,376 of record NC_141697.1, on the reverse strand, counting down.
GAAGTGTAACAAGATGGCCCTTGTAGGCCACAGACGTTGCTGTCACTAGTGAGCAGTGCCAAGTGCTAGAATTGGAGGGGAGTGTGAATAGCTGGGACTGGGGGACAGTGTGATGAAGGCGTACTGGTTGGCAGTGAGATGCTGCCACCTTTGGGGGAAGTAAGGAGCGGTCATTAATTAGCTGTGAGGGGCTGGTACTTGGGTGCAGTGTGATGAGTTCACACTGGTATGAATGTAAGCCCCAAACGTGCATCTTTCCCAAGTTTGAAATGTATTCTCAAGTTCATGCCAAAGATGTTTGTGCAATACTTGAAGACTGGGCAAAATCAAAGGGCAAGATGCGACAGGACGAACAAACTCCTTCCCAGTGACAACAACACATTAACATTCTAAAGTAAAATACATTTTGTGTTTTATAGCATTTTACTTTCTCACACTAGCAGTGTCTTCTCGCTTAAACATAGGAAGCCAGTTCAAAGTTCCTCTTTTATTTTAGCATTGTGTATGAAACAGAATGTCTACATCATGCCAATGTGCACTGTAGCATCGTGCACAGCAAAGGAAGCAGTCTTGGGCAGAGCAAACAAAACGTCCTCTAAAGCCCTGCCCTGTGGCCTATTTTCTTGTGAATATTAATGCGATAGTTTCGCCCTGCTGTTTCTCTAAAACCATGACAAACACACACTGGAAATGTAGGCACCCAGGTCTTGTGCGATTTTCCTGCATGCACCTCCATCAAAATAAGGTCTTTGCTTGGTGTGGCAAGTTAAAAGCCTTCTGCCGAAGCCGAATAACGTTAGTATAAGGCAGGTTTTCAGAATGTCCCTACAACCCTTTCTTGAGGCCATAAGAAAGTTTGCAATCCATAAACTTCAGGTTTTTTCAGAAATAGTGCCACATGATTTATTTCAGGTACCCACAAATGCAAGCACTCCTCTGCGACCCTGGAGTCTCCCTGCAGGTGGCTGTTTATGGTTAAAAGATAAATCAAGGCACTTAGGTTTACAGAAATCCTTTTTCATTAGCCTGAGTTTTACTGCCCTGCTCTGTCTCATTCACTGTGTGTTAGGCTCAAATATATATATGCTCCATTAGCAAACTTTTTTGCCCTTATTACTTTTATGGTACACAATTAATTGAATTAACAGGTAGAAATTCGAAGTATTTTTTTTAGAAAATATAAGGGCATATTAACAAGGGTCAGAGATAATTATAGCTGGCCCCACATAGCGATAGGAATGTTATCGCTGGCTATCGCTGAAAATTATTGCCATGATCACGCTATATTTACAATGCATAGCGCTATGACGATAATATTTCAGTGATAGCGGTGTTTACCATGGAACATCGCTGGAAAACAACGATAACATTGCTGATACGACCCTGTGGTCATATCAGCATAATCCACCTACCATTATTAGTATGCCTTAGTCTGGAATTTAACAGACGTTAAATTCCAGCGTTAAGGCCGATGTAGCGCAAATTTTTTTAGCGATGCACCTCCTTGTTATTATCGCGAAGCTGCCTTCACGATATTTTAATTTGTTGTTTTCGCAGCCATGCCTTCTTTGCATCTCATTAGCGATGTGAGGCTGTGAAAAAACGGTCTCTACATCAAAGAAACACGCACTAGCGTGTTCTTGATGATATTGCGATATCATTATCTCTGCTTATCGCCCGAAAACCGGTTGCTAAAGCGGCGATAATTATATCTCCAGCCCTTTCTAATATGCCCCATATTTCTTCTTTCTACTGGAGAAAAATGGCAAGTATACTTGATATTCCTCCGTTAATGTGTTCTAAATGTTATGGCAGTCAACCTCAAATTTGTTGTAGAGGATACCGGAGGGGAAGTCACACACAGGTATGCTTCATAAAAGTCTCTTCTCCTTGAAGCTACCTAAAGAATGACTTTATGTCAACAGGCTATAGGACCCAGGTATATAGTCGTATGGTTCAAAATGACCCCAGAAGTGTACCCCACAGAACCTAATCATGTATATTAAACTTGCAGTCTCTAGTGTGTTGAGTTAATGTGCTCGAAAAACTAATATAAGGTTAAAATTGTTTTTTAAAAAAAGACATAATGTCGTTTTACATGCACAAAGGGATGTCCTCTAATTGTAAATGTTCTTTTATAGAATTGTTTGTCCTGAAGAAGGTGTTATCACTGATTCACCGAAACGCAGCGTCGACAACAACAAACTGTGACCCCTTGTATTCATTGTTTTTAACAAAATTGTGATGTTTTAATGTTTTTATTACTGTTTGTGCATAAAATGTTTTTAACCTTTTTTGAATTGTAATAAATTGTATACCTTTTTATAACAAACACACTTTCTAAGGTTCTCATTTCCGTTGACATAATTGTGTATTAATTTGTCTATGTCCAATAGGGTACTTACTTGAAGGCACAGTCTGGCATTTTGAGTCATATGAGAACTATATTCGGGTTTCTTATAGGCTGAATGGTTCAGGGACTTTCCTTGTTCTTCCAACTTAGTTCTCCTTGTCCCATATTACAAAGTAAAGGAGGCCTCCCTTCCTTTTTCTACACTTGTAAATATGGCCCCTTCTTAGGCAGCACTTTGTGTGAAAGGGACATAACATGGGTGTTGCTGTGGGTGTTCCCAAGCAACACACCTGTTTTCAGCCACAGTTCCAATTAATGAGAATTTGTTTACCTGGAAATGTGTCAGAATGCTATGCTATGCCACCCCAGGGGTGGCGTAGCAAGATGCAACGAGGAGAAATGTTTAAATTTCTCCTCAATTTTCCTCTTTCAAGGAGTGCTGCATTCTGCAGCAAACATAGGAAGAGGAAAACAACTCTTTTTATTTTATTGGTTTTGTTTTTGTTCAGGAAGGTACCCCTTCCTGTACAAAAACAATCTCCCACAACAATCTCCCACAACACAGGCACCCTTGCACCACGGCGCAAGGGTGCCTGCGGGGCGCATGGCAGCCGATTGTGCGCCTGCAGAGGGGATTGTACAGGGAGTACTTTGAAAGTGCTGCATCGCGGCGCAGCCAAAGGGCTTGCAGTGCCACGCTGCAGCACTTTCTTGTAAATAAGGCCCTCAGAGCCCAAGTAATTTTCATATGTATATGCTATAAAAAAACAATGAACAAAACTTAAATCCATGTTCACTGCTTTACCTCTTGCAGAGTCGGAGGGGAAAGGGCCTCTGCAAAGAAGGAAATTGGGCTCCTTATTTGGGTCACTAGGCTTCTTTCCTGTAGTATAACATAGCGTTGCCACCTCAAACCATGTATTCACTCTCCCTAAACAATACAATGAAGCTGTAAGGCGCTGGTGCCCTCCAGGCAGAGTAGCCTAGGGCTATACTGGGAAACAATGCAGTTGGTGTCTTGGAGGGAGGCCCCTTAGATAAGTGAACACCTGGCCTCGATACAAAAACCACCTCTATAAGGTGACATTTTTTGGATGAAAAGCAATAGGTAAATACATCACATATATTCATTGATTCATATATATACAGCCCCATTTAAACTTTTCATTTTTCTCCTTCCCTTTAGTTACCCCCTCCCTCAATAATCCTCCATTTTTCAAACTCTGGATTAGTTCTTGTATATATGTGGGGTATGCCACGGATCCCCACTCAGTCTAATATCTCATCCGATTTTGACAATTTACACAGGTGTCAGTAGTTCAAACCAAAGCTCATAAGTTTATTTTCTGAGGAGCTGCCTCACCAATACAAAAAAGAAACATTGGCTTTAAAGCAAAAATATGTTTTTTCTACTTTGTCATAGCTGTACCTGGTACTGAAGGTAAACTACTCTGGGGATGTGTGCTTTGTGAAAGGGCAGAATGCCAGCACGTGCTGTCAAGTTAGCCTATGGCTAAAGTGGGATGCCCCATTGCCCCATGCTGAAGGGGGGTAGAAGAAAGACGTGAATGACTCAACAACAGACCAATGGATGATAAGCGCTAGCTATTTTTAGGGCAAGCCTGGACAGTGATTGCGCATGCTCTGCTTTTGATTCATTAGTAGGCTTGTTAATCCCTGTTTAGTACCGCCTTTTCTTCATTTGTAACCTCCCATGAAGACTGGCCCTCTTACTTCTGTTGTTACTTATTTACTTATTTATTTATTTATTTATAAAGCGCATCATTTATCCCGAAGGATGTCACGGCGCTAAGGACTCTAGTAACAGATGAAAGCTGGATTAACCAATTGTCGTGGGTCAGTCTTTAGGAAAAAGGTGTGTTTTAAGTTTCTTCCTGAAGAGATTATAATTAGTAGTTAATCTAAGTTCCACTGGAAGTTCATTCCAATGACGTGCCGCCAAGTAAGAGAAGGTGCGTCCTCCTGCTTTATTCTTTTTTATTTTCTTTGTTATGACAAGAGCAAGATGTTGTGATCTTAAAGGTCTGGCAGAAAGGTAGAAGTGTAACCTATTCTGAAGGATAATGGGTCCTTTATTATTGAGTGTTTTATGGGCATGGCCCAAAAGCTTGAAGCGGGCTCTTTGGCGCATGGTCAGCCAGTAAAGTTGTTTTAAGCATTCTTTGGCGGAGCTGTGTTTGCCCTCCCTGCATACTAGTTAAGCTGCAGCATTCTGCACTACCTGCAGACGTTGAAATAGGTACTCTGGCATGCCTGCAAAAAGAGCGTTCCCATGTTCCAGCCAACTAACTAATAGGGCCTGTGTGACTGATTTCTTACTTTCCAAGGGGATCTATGCAAAGAGTCTTCTTAGGAGTTTTAGTGTGGAAAAACTTTTCCCACACAGGGCTCGAATATGGGCCTGCATGGATAGTGTGTCCTCAATTGTAATGCCTACATTTTTGGCTGAGTGCTTAGGTGACGGAGAGTCTCCCAGCGTGGCAGGCCACCAAGAGTTGTCCCATATGTGTTTTGCCTCACCGAACAATAAAATCTTGGTTTTGTCCGCATTTAGTTTGAGGCAATGGTCTGCCATCCATATGGCCATTTCTGTTAGACAATTATTGAGCCTCAGTTTGCTGTCTGCTTGCCCCTTACCAAACCTAATTATAAGTTGCGTATCATCCGCATAGGAGCACACGCCCAGACCCCACCGTGCTCCAATTTGTGGCAAAGGTGATACATAGGCATTGAACAAAGTGGGGCTGAGGGATGCTCCCTGCGGAACACCGCATTTGAGTTGCTTGGGTTTGGATAGGAATGCTCCTAATTGTTCTCTAGTAGAAGATGATGGGAGACCGTGTCGAACGCCGCCAACAGGTCTAGCAGGATCAGAGCCACAGCTTCGCCCTGGTCCAGAGAATTTCCAATGCTATCGGTAACAGCCAGTAGAGTGGCTTCTGTGCTGTTAGTAGCTCTGAACCCTGTTTGAGTTGGGTCCAGTAAGTTGTTATCCTCTAGGTATTTAGACAGTTGTCTATTTATCAGTTTCTCCAGCACTTTCGAGAGATAGGGGAGTTGGGATATAGGTCTATAGTTAGCTGGGTTTGTTACATTCGAACCCGCTTTTTTTAGCAATGGAATAACTATAGCTTGTTTCCATATCTCCGGAAACACAGCTATTTCCAGAGACTTGTTAAAAAAGTTGTGTGATGGCAGGAGTTAAAATCGATATAAGCTGTCTAAAAATAAAATGAGGGCAGGGATCAAGGGGTGAGCCAGATTTAATTTCTAACATGGTACTGGCCACTTCATCTTCTGTTATTGGTGTGAAGCTGTTTAGGCTAATAGAATTTTCAGCATTTTCAGGGGAACAGGTGGATGCTTTCATACTGTCACTAGTATTGAATGTAGCATATATTTCCTCCATTTTATCAGTAAAATAATTACTAATCATTTCACAGTTCCCTATTGAGGGATGTAATGCTTGGGACAAGCAGTTGGGTTTGCATAATTCATTTATGATTTTATATAATTCTTTGGCAGAATTACCATTTTCATTTATTCTTACACAGTATGTCTTATTTAGTTTGTAAGCACCATTTTCTTTAATGAGTTTCTCCTACTGCAGGCCCGACATGCTTTCCTGCCACATTCAGGGAGCCATGACGCTTTCACTTTCTAAGCAGCCCGGGAGTATGGCGGCCGCTTCTTTGAAATGGGTATGAGCTATTGGCATTGTAAATCACAAGGCCTTTTATTTATGTGTTAATTATCAAAACAGATAAACAAAAGGCATTTTCATTTACAATGCCAATAGCTTAAACTCTCGCAAAGGAAAGACCTAGTGCATTGCAAATGCTTGTTTTCCATTTGTGAAAAAGACAGCCTCGGAGGGTACTTTTATTTAATCCCTTTGAAGGAGCCTCGTACAGCACAGGTGCCGCCTTAGCAGAAAATATCCAGAAATGCCTCACGTCACATGCCTTTAAGGATCTGTGTGTTCAGCCTTGTATCTTGGAACTTATCCTTCCCGCACAGGCCTCCTCTGCTGAGCTGCTGCCAAAGCCGCACTGGAAATACTCCAAAGCAGAGCCGCTCCTGTACCCACAAGCGCATGGCAAGATGGCCTAAGTAGGATACGAGCCAGGCGGTGTTCAGGTGGGGGCTTAAACTGCAGCAGATTTGCAACTGTTGCCTTCAGGAAAATGTTTTTTTCCGAAAATGATTCTGAGATATCGCTTACTACGAAAGAGATGGCAGCCAGTTGGAGGGGGTGGGGGGATTAGAATTAGCAAAGACATTGGTTGTAAAAGCCAGTTCCGGATTACAAACAAGGCAAAGTGGGCACCAGCCTATGGTCCCCACTCCTTTTAGGGGCCCGCGACTACAGATCAAGACAATATTGATTTGCTAAAACTAAAGGCGTATTAGGAGAAAATTTGCGAGGGGAGCCCTGAAATTTCGACTGCCTAGTGGCCTCCACAGGGTTTAATCTGGCACTGGCAAAACCTCAGAAGGCCGGATTTATAAACCCTTGTTTTCCATGAAGTGGTGTGGAAAGTCAAGTGTAGGTCACAGCTTCACAGAACAAGCATTAAACATGCAATAGGTCTCGCTTTTGATTAAGTTAAAGCCATTTGCTTTGCTAATGGTATTGTATAGCAAAGCAAATGGCTTTAAATTAATGAAAGGCGAGACATTGCATTTTTAATGCTTGTAATATTAGTTCTTGTTTTATTCATTTTTTTTTTAATACTGTACCTCATCACATTCCTGTAAAGCGCTCTGATACCCCATGGTCTAGCTAGCGCTATAGAAAACCTTTAGAATAGATAAATTAAAAAAATATATGTGCACACATGCAGCCCACTTTCAATTTCCAAAGCCATGTGCAACAATGTGGCCCCATTCACTACAATGAAAGTGAGACAGATGCATCTCGGTTCATTGTGCAGGAGCTGCATACCTAGTCAGTCTCCTGCTCACATGTAGCAAGCAGCCTGCCCAATGCTTGTTATCAGTGCAACCATGCACGTGCCCAGTCATAAAACGTTGTGCACCCATGAAGCTGCTACTGAGGCATATATCTCACCTATGCAGGCGTGAACGACCTCTGCCCATCCCTCATCACCTGTAAACCCATGCAAATCCTGTCAATTGCTTGTGATGTGTGCACCAAAGCACATGTACATTCATCGAAAGCTGAGCACCCCTGCAGCACTAGTCCATCGCCATCCCCTTCTTTACCTTAGATGCATGCGCACGACCCCTGCCCACCACGATCACCTGTAAACCCATGCAATTCATGTCCATTATTTGTAATGTGTGCACCCCTGCACCTGACTATTCATCACAAGCTGTGCACTCCCTAGTCATGCCACATTATTGGTGTATTGTTGCAGCAAGCACCCTATCCACCCCTTATTGCCTACTGCCTTGAGGTCATTCACCTTCAGAAGAGCCCATTTACGAATGCATTTACCCCCCTCCCCGTGACTATAACAGCTACCTAACCAGAAACACGTAACTGGGACAACACAGCGCCCACCCCCCCCTGACCAAAGCCTGGTCCTCCCTGCTCCTTCCGCACCAACTCCAGCACGTCCCACTCATTCAAGGTGTTCTGTTATGGAGGTGAGTGTGGGCTCACTGACAGCATGAACAGTATACAGTAAATGAGGGCTGCTAGGCATACAAAGTAACATGCACACAGACGTGTTGGATTCTCGGTCTGACCCAGATCTTCCGGTCATGACCCCATTTATTCTCTTGTGTCTTTCCGGCGAGGAGCATACCAACAAGTCGGCACACACAGGGCTACAGTGTGCGACCCCCCCTCCGTGTAACACTAGCATGGGGTGGCCCACACGACATAACACAAGGGTTCTCCAGCGCCTTCAGCAGCCCGGATTTCAGATAAGTACCACTCCCCACCTCCCCCCAAAACTATAATGTGCACTTCTCCAAGAGGATGGGGGCGTATACCGCACCCTGTGAGATGTTCCCTGTCTGAAGACCTCCCTCAATAATAATCCTATTCCAACCGCCGCCTCCCTGCTGTTGCAAAAGGCACCATAACACCACAGAGGAAATGGGGTCCGAGGGATATTTTAAGACCTGCCCTGGTTCGTATCCCCAACCATCAAATCACAACACTTATAGAGAACAGGGGGTCTTATCAAAAAGCCAAATGTACTAAACTATAAAGCAGGCGCAACTGTTGTCAAATCAGTCGAGGATACAGAGTTCCTATAAAGCCTTTATATGAAGAACACAACAGTGAACCATAATCAAAAACACAAGTGATTGTTAGTGAGACTCAGAAAATATCTAAGTGAGTAATGGATTCCCAATAAATGTCATGTAATGATCTATTTTCTCATCTGGTCATCCAAGATCTTGGGGTGGTCTGTCTCTAGATCATTGAGACCTTTTCCACACCCAATCTATAGGATATTCAATGAGTCCAAGCCCACAAACACTGTGCTGACCATGAGGAAGATAAAGTCATATGGGAATCTGTGCAGTGCAACAATGAAAAAATGAAAAAGTGGTGAGATAAAATAGAGTGGAGAGACAAGAAAAAAGTGTTTTATTGAGAATACTGTCTTTCCCTCTAATTAAAATCAAGAACAGTGCAATAAGGCAGTCTCAAACAAATATTCAACTGTCACAAAGGGGGCAACATGTTTCAGCCAATAGGGAAGAGAGATCCCACGGCTCTCTTCAGGGCCTCTGTTCTAATAAATTGCTACCGCTGGTGTGAATACAAGGAAAAATCGTGTATTAATAAACAAATGAAAAAGGATATAAATAGACATATTAGTCCATATTCATATTCCACCGTATCTAACTGGTGTGTCTCACATCTAAAGAAAACAAACACAATAGTCTGAGTAATACATTCACTATATATGTTCAACAGATATTTTTGTGATCATAATTATGAGCATGCACTCACCCAGATCGACCGGGGACTAGACCTCACCTCTCCTGGACCCAGCTCAGGAAGATGGAGGCCCCGCTCTATGAAAGAAAGGTGTAGGATGCTTTGAGTGAAGAACTAGCTCTATACATGTCCTCTTTCTTCTTAAACAAAACAGCACCCTTAATGAAACCTCTATCATAGGCACGCATCTAATCTGTTAGAGCCTAGGCTCAATGAAATAATCAACCATCACAAAAAACAACAAGTAGTACTGCTGTTAAAAATCCCAAAATAACATAATACCAAAATAAACTGCTAGTTGGCTACCTGAGACAAAGTTCCAGGATGCCAGGCTGCCTATTGTCAATGAATCAAAAATATAAAACAAGATGCAGAGCTGTTACTAAATTGAAAGTTCTCCATTAGACAACCTTTTTTAAGCATAAAGGAAGATAAAATCCCTCAAAACAAGTCTAAATGGTCTATGATTGACTGACCTGTCCGTCGTTGCCTCTGTGCAAGACCCGAGTCAGGGGGGAGGCATCTGCTGTCTCATTGTCAGGATACTTAAGCGGTATCTATGTTTGGGGGCGGAGTCTCGTTCCTCCCAACCGCTTCGATTGTGCAAATAAAATTGTGCTTAGATCTCAACCAATATGTGACCTGGTGATGTAGCCCCATTAATTAGCTTAATTTCGAAGAATAGAGTAATTCCTTTCGATAAACTAGATTGCCGAACCAAGATAACGGTGGTGACATAGTGATCTGTGCCTCTGCGCTGTATTTTAACATACTAAGTGCATCGGGTTTGGGCGAACTATGGATCGAGTCTGCGTGACGTCATCCTGTAGTTCTCCCGATTCCCTCGAGAGTGGTGAGACAGGCTGTGATACTGGCTAAACCGGAAGGATTTCGGCAATCTAGTTTATTGAAAGGAATTACTCTATTCTTCGAAATTAAGCTAATTAATGGGGCTACATCACCCGGTCACATATTGGTTGAGATCCAAGCACAATTTTATTTGCACAATCGAAGCCGTTGGGAGGAACGAGACTCCGCCCCCAAACATAGATACCGCTTAAGTATCCTGACAATAAGACAGCAGATGCCTCCCCCCTGACTCAGGTCTTGCACAGAGGCAACAACGGACAGGTCAGTCAATCATAGACCATTTAGACTTTGTTTGAGGGATTTTATCTTCCTTTATGCTTAGAAAAGGTTGTCTAATGGAGAACTTTCAATTTAGTAATAGCTCTGCATCTTGTTTTAGATTTTTGACTCATTAACAATAGGCAGCATGGCATCCTGGAACTTTGTCTCAGGTAGCCAACTAGCAGTTTATTTTGGTATTTTGTTATTTTGGGATTTTTAACAGCAGTGCTACCTTTTTTAAGCATAAAGGAAGATAAAATCCCTCAAAACAAGTCTAAATGGTCTATGATTGACTGACCTGTCCGTCGTTGCCTCTGTGCAAGACCCGAGTCAGGGGGGAGGCATGTGCTGTCTCATTGTCAGGATACTTAAGCGGTATTTATGTTTGGGGGCGGAGTCTCGTTCCTCCCAACCGCTTCGATTGTGCAAAAAAAATTGTGCTTAGATCTCAACCAATATGTGACCTGGTGATGTAGCCCCATTAATTAGCTTAATTTCGAAGAATAGAGTAATTCCTTTCGATAAACTAGATTGCCGAACCAAGATAACGGTGGTGACATAGTGATCTGTGCCTCTGCGCTGTATTTTAACATACTAAGTGCATCGGGTTTGGGCGAACTATGGATCGAGTCTGCGTGACGTCATCCTGTAGTTCTCCCGATTCCCTCGAGAGTGGTGAGACAGGCTGTGATACTGGCTAAACCGGAAGGATTTCGGCAATCTAGTTTATTGAAAGGAATGACTCTATTCTTCGAAATTAAGCTAATTAATGGGGCTACATCACCCGGTCACATATTGGTTGAGATCCAAGCACAATTTTATTTGCACAATCGAAGCCGTTGGGAGGAACGAGACTCCGCCCCCAAACATAGATACCGCTTAAGTATCCTGACAATAAGACAGCAGATGCCTCCCCCCTGACTCAGGTCTTGCACAGAGGCAACAACGGACAGGTCAGTCAATCATAGACCATTTAGACTTTGTTTGAGGGATTTTATCTTCCTTTATGCTTAGAAAAGGTTGTCTAATGGAGAACTTTCAATTTAGTAATAGCTCTGCATCTTGTTTTAGATTTTTGACTCATTAACAATAGGCAGCATGGCATCCTGGAACTTTGTCTCAGGTAGCCAACTAGCAGTTTATTTTGTTATTTTGTTATTTTGGGATTTTTAACAGCAGTGCTACTTGTTGTTTCTTGTGATGGTTGATTATTTCAGTGAGCCTAGGCCCTAACAGATTAGATGAGTGCCTATGATAGAGGGTTCATTAAGGGTGCTGTTTTGTTTAAGAAGAAAGAGGGCGTGTATAGAGCTAGTTCTTCACTCCAAGCACCCTACAACTTTCTTTCATAGAGCGGGACCTCCATCTTCCTGAGCTGGGTCCAGGAGAGGTGAGGTCTAGTCCCCGGTCGATCTGGGTGAGTGTATGCTCATAATTATGATCACAAAAATATCTGTTGAACATATATAGTGAATGTATAACTCAGACTATTGTGTTTGTTTTCTTTAGATGTGAAACACACCAGCTAGATACGGTGGAATATGAATATTTTTAGGGCTCGTAGACAGGGATTACAGGCTGCCCTACCAGGACCATAATGCACGGCTATGGGATAGTGGTGTGTTGTCCCATACTGCCTCATCAGATCAGCTGGTAGAAGGGAGGTTCTTAAGCCTCCAATGAGAACATGGCGGCGCTTGGCTTTCCTTCCCTGCCCTCGTCTTTTCATCGCTGAAATCCCTTGGTCAAGCTCCTCCACGTATTCCGAGTACCCCCCTTCTTCAATTGGATTCTACCTTTCATTTCTTGTTGCCTGGTTGTTCCTCACACCTCTCAGCCAGTTATCGCCTTCACCTGAAACCTGCCTCTTGAACGCGGGGTTCATTCTCCATGTTCCCCGCCTTGCTTCAGTGCCGTTTGGAGACCGTGTCAATTGGGAAGCTGTTCTCTTCAAACACAGTTTTGTTTATTTTGAACTTAGCGCTCAAGTGTGCTGTTTGGAGAATTCTCTGTTTCTGTTAATAGCCGCGTCCACGTGCTGGTTACAGTTCTAATGGGTCGACGCGCCTTTTTTTGTTTTCTTGCCTCAGCTGGTGCAGAACTTTATTGATCAGCTGGCAAGCACACGAACAGCGTTTTTTGTAATACGCTGCAACTTTATTTACATAGCGTTTATTTCTTAGTATTAGGAACTCGTGTGAACTCAAGACTATTTACACGGGTGGACTACTTTTGGATTGAATGAATATAACTTGGTGACTCATCTTGGATTGAACCTTGCTCAAGTTCTGTGGAATCGTACTACCTGCCTAATGGTATTTATTGGAGTCCGACATTGGTGAATTAACCTGGGGTGTTTATTTAATTTTTTGTATTTTTCAAGAGACCAAGACTGTCCCTGTGGACTACCCTTTTATTGAGCTCTTATCCTGTAAGGTCACAGGTAAGTGTGGGACAATACACACATACGGGCTTCTAGATTGGTAGCTGTTTTCCTGTTTCACTTATACCCCATAAATACATTGTTTGTAGTTCTGTCTTTCTTCTCTCCCTCTGCAGCTATCGATCACCCCTCCAGCCAGAACAGAACCCCCTGCAGCTATTGATCACCCCTCCAGCCAGACCCACTACTCCAGCTATAGACCACAGGACTTGGGGCCAGATGTAGGAGCCCTAATACCGGTTGGTAACGGCCGAATTCGGCCGTTACCGACAGGTATTAGGGTTTTCTAATGTAGGGGGCCTATATTTTACCAATTCTGTAAATTTACCGAATCGGTAAATTTACCGAATCGGTAAAATACCGAATCGATATATTTACCGATTCGGTAAATCCAGATGTAGCTGGCACTTCAAAGAGTGCCACAGGCCTTTTAGGAGTCAGTATTTACCACCCAATCCTATTGGGTGGTAAAATGCCAAATTCAGGTGTACATGCACATCTGTGCATGTACACCTGTGCCATGTGACACACAGACATGCCCTTAAGGCATGTATATGTGCCACATGGCACACAAGCCTGGAATTGGGGTGCTACAGGGTGTCAAAGTGACACCCCGTTCCCCCTTGCAGGATTCGGTATTTACCGATTTGGTAAATACCGAATCGGTATTTCCCATTGATTCCTATGGGCTTCAAGGCCCATAGGAATAAATGGGAAATACCGATTCGGTATTTACCGAATCGGTAAATACCGAATCTTACAGATTTGGTAATTGTAAAATAAAATTACCTACATCTGCCTCCTTCCTAATTACCTACTCTTAAATACCGAATCGGTAAAATTTGGTATTTAGGAGTAGGTAAATCGGAATTACCTACATCTAGCCCTTGATCTCTTCATTTTCTGAGAGAACCTCTCATCCCTGGCGTGTTCATTAGTGGCACAGTGAGAGAGGTGCTTTTGGGAAAAGTTGAGGCATTAGCTTCGCTCCCGAGGCATTGGACTTCCTGCCTGGAATCATTTGTGAACCCGACAAATATGGACTAATATGTCCATTTATATCCTTTTTCATTTGTTTATTAACACACGATTTTTCCTTGTATTCACACCAGCGGTAGCAATTTATTAGAACAGAGTCCATGAAGAAAGCCGTGGGATCTCTATTCCCTATTGGCTGAAACATGTTGGCCCCTTTGTGACAGTTGAATATTTGTTTGAGAATGCCTTATTGCACTGTTCTTGATTTTAATTAGAGGGAAAGACAGTATTCTCAATAAAACGCTTTTTTCTTGTCTCTCCACTCTATTTTATCTCACCACTTTTTCATTTTTTCATTGTTGCACTGCACAGATTCCCATATGACTTTATCTTCCTCATGGTCAGCACAGTGTTTGTGGGCTTGGACTAATTGAATATCCTATAGATTGGGTGTGGAAAAGGTCTCAATGATCTAGAGACAGACCGCCCCAAGATCTTGGGTGACCAGATGAGAAAATAGATCATTACATGACATTTGATGAGAATCCATTACTCACTTAGATATTTTCTGAGTCTCACTAACAATCACTTGTGTTTTTGATTATGGTTCACTGTTGTGTTCTTCATATAAAGGCTTTATAGGAACTCTGTATCTTCGACTGATTTGACAACAGTTGTGCCTGCTTTATAGTTTAGTACATTTGGCTTTTTGATAAGACCCCCGATTCTCTATAGGTGTTGTGTTGCAAAAGGCACTCGCCGAAAAACAAATGCCGCATTCGCAAAATGAAGCTGTTAATGCAGTCACTAAGGCAAAAACACAATTTACTATCTGAAGAAAATGCAGTTTAAAAAGAAGTAACTGAGACATCTCTATCAACAGCTGAGGAACCCACGTCAAAGAAGCCTAGTGTAACTGTGATGAGATGGGGGTTTCTACGGACAGGGAGTCCGGTACAGTGGCCTCACACGTCCCATATGTGGTTCTACAACTTTGCCTAAAAATGAGCAGACGGGCCCCATTTCGCTGCAAAAGCAGCCCACTTGAATGAGACGAGGCGTGCAGCTCCGGTCAGCCCATGTGTTTGTCATTAGCTCTCCCCGCCCGCCCCAGGATCACTTCTCCTTGTCTGCCCTCCGCAACTTCAAACACCAGCGAAACAAGCTGTTGCCATTGTGAACAAGAGTGTTGAGCCGCCAGTAAAAGATCAAGTCCCAGGGGGCGTGTCTAAAAGGAGACAGGGTGGCAACAAGCAGCGATTGACATGCCTTCGGTGCTATCATTGCACAGCCTTTGGCATAATTTGCGACACCAAACGACGCGCACAAATGAAAACTGAAGGCGGAGCTGGGACACAGCTTCTGGAATCATATCGATTCCTAGAAGCCTTGAGCCTTGTATGATGAGTGCAGCCAATGCGGTGCTTATGTCAGGCTGAGACCTAAAACCACTTTTGGCCCTGGGTTCAAGAAGATGTCAATATAGACAGAGATCTTCGTATTTTCTAATGACGGGGTCCCTTCGTGTAAAAAAAAATCGGTGCCCTAGAAAGACAAATGTATTTTCTCTTGACTGTTCTATGAAACTGACAGACTTGAACGTATTCAGAAATTCAAATATTGTAGGTATGTTGAGTCATCCCTTTTAAAAATGCAATTAAATACTTGATTGCCAATATGCTAGTGGCAGCCGGGGTTCCCTAAAAGTGTATGAGTCCCCACAATGCGATTCTTTATTAGAAATGGAGGGAGAGACTTTGAGGATTATTTGGAGTCCTCCACTCACATCCACACACACTTTAATTCATGCTCCTCTTGACCAGAGTTGGGCGCCTTTCCTGCAATTAAATCAGCCCCAAACCACCCAGTTGGAAGACCCCTGACATATACAAAGAATTCCACAGTACAAGATACAACAGTGATTTTATACAAATTACTGTGCTCAGGTGTTGGCCTTAAAATGATAGAAGGTTTAGTCGGCTTTGCACTTATGACTTTTAGTGTACCATGAATGTAAACAACAAGCGCATAACTCGGGGAGCCATCTTGCAAACAATAATTCTGTTTCATGATGGGGATATGATGAGGGTTGTAAAATGTGAATGTGCCCTTTTGGTATATGAGGAGGAAATTGCGACATAGCACAAATGAGTGCAGTAGTTCTTGGAATGGATCAAAGCTCCTGAGTGAAGAACATTTCTTTACTTTATCTGGGTCTGGTATTGAAATGTAGATTGGAAAAGATGCAACACTGACTGCACCGGAAATATGTTCCATGCAATTTCAACCTGATGTATTTATGAGTGGGTGGTGAAGATGGACTGGATCTATCCACTGGCTGTATAGGTGAGCTTGGGTAGGATTGATGCAAAAATTGAGCAGGGATTATGCTCTTAGCATTATCACCCATGCTCACATGGGTCAAGTTTTACACCACGGGGGAGTGAGGCCTGAATAGGATTGGTATGGGGATAGTGAAAATTGTGTTAAGGAACCTGTCTTCCTGGTAACCATGACTTTATGGGTGGACAGAGGCTGCAGCTGAAACCTTTGGATTCCTTTTCGTCCAGCTGCTATTGCAGTTGCAACTCCTGGTTTCCCATTGGCCCATCTGATATTATAGTTGTTGTTCCTGATCCTAGGGGCCTGCAACAGAAATTGAACATGTGTCTCAGCATTTTGTAGTGGCCACTCTTAGCAACGCCAAAGAAAATGTGATGCTGTTGCAGGTCAAAGAGTGGGACAAGGAGTCACGTCTGTGATATCTTTGGGGTGTTCAAATGGTATGTGCTATCACTTCTGCTGCCCCTGGAATGTTGGTGAATCATTATCCATGAGCCTAATTCGGATTTGTAAAATTATTTTTTTATTGTACGTTAGCTGGTAGGCTTCCATATGGCAAGCAATTTTGGGCGGATCGGGAGCCAGTCCTGGCAGTCATTTAAGCACCAAGGAGAATGGTACTCCTAGTATGGCCAGTGGTAAATTAATGTCAAGCAAGAATTGGTGCAGAACCACAATGGGCATAGTAGAATTCTCACACAGGTTTCTCCTGTAAACTGTTCTCTCCAAGTGGGTGCCGGGGATCATTACCACTGAAATAATAGTTAACTTTTGAGAAAGTGAACTTTCTTCGGCCAGTGTGATACACAGTCTAAAATGTTTAAATTGTCCCACGTGTCTCTGAAATGCCAAGCTCCTACTCATTATATAAGTTTATAAAAAATCTTGAGAGAGAGGAAATGAGCACAGTTTCAACATTTCCATGGAGTCGCTCAGTTAACAAATGACTTGTAATTAGTACTTGGGGTGCTATTGGATCTAAGTGACTCCAGTCTGCCCAGCACAAAACCAGATTCCTCCAACTCAGTCCCCAAAATGGACTCAAAAATAGACATGTGAATGAGTTTTCCCATCACGCCTACCAAAGCCTGTTTAGGCAAAGTGAGGTTTACTAAAACGGCTGGAGGTATCTTAAATGATACCTGGCCAATGACACACAAATTACACATTGTGCAGAGTGGTCATTCCGTAGGTCCTCTGTGGAATTACCACCCCACATATTTACAAGATTTACTATTTGCAGGAAATATCACCCGGGAAAATATATCCAGGCAAATGGGCTGGTATGTTAACCCAATTCTGGGATATAGCCGTGAAATAGCTAATAAATTAGATGGAAATACCACCCGCTGGGCATCCTAACAACTAACTTAGACTGGCCCAGTTTCTGGAAATATGGGACAAAAACCATTGGCCTGTTCAGTTTTGTCCAGGAACTTCAGCTGCTCAAAGGATCCAAAACCTCTGGGGGTGGAGGGGTGGGAGTGGGGGAAATGTGGCCTGTATTGAGAAATAACTCAGGGAATCGGAGGTGTTAAATGGGATTTTCTTGGTTATTCTCCACTCATAAGTGGACCCTCTGGCCCCACTCAGAATGGACCAGTCTCCTGGTAACTGCCACATCTGGTATTGGTAATGCCGGCCCCGTTATTTATGAAAACCTCATTTTTAGACCTAAGTAGCTAATAACAAAGAAAGAATTTTGAGTTTCCGTGCCTCTGTAGCTTTCCGTGATTTGCTGGCACGGCAGCGTTACCACTGAACCCGAATGAGCCTGTGCACGTAAATTTACTTCCGCTGTGTTAACCTTAGGCAGCTAGTGCGTGAAATAAGGTCGTAGATAAATGATTTTAAACAGACGTGGCATGTTTACTGCTTCTACCCATGCGCGTGCCTAATAAACACCTCAGTCGTGCCCTGGTTTTGTTAACCTCTCGCGGTGCTGCTGTACCACGCGCGGGAACACGTCTCTCGAGCTCCCACGCCATCCTCTTCCACTCCAGATGCCGCAATTATCCCAGCGCGACACCAATTAAGCGCTTCACCTCATTAGTGCAGCATCCCAGTCAGGTGGAGGGCTCTTCTACGCCTGCCAGGTCTAAGGAGGCGGGCCTACATTCGGTGATCTGTGAAGGGAGGCCGAGGCCCCGGGTTGCCCTGGGACAGAGAGAACAGCTGTTTCTGCAGCTGGAAGAGGCCTGCTGTACGCGCACTGGGTGTAGGCTCTCTCAGAGAGTATATGTAGCAGTGTGTCAATCTAATAAAACTCGACCATACCGGGTTCTCCCAAACTCCCTCCTTAAATCATAAGCTTTATAAAAAACTGTCCCCTGATGCTTTATGGTGCGGTAGTCGGGGTGGGGAGGATGGGAGAAAAGCTGCTGGTGAAAAGTGAAGCTTGCAGCTTGCAGCTGCAAGGCGCCATTATCTGTAGCCAGTACCATGGCGGTGAGCTGGGGTTGATTGCATAGCTTTCAGGCTGAACTGCCAAAGGTATATGTATTATGTCATTGTTTCTCCTTATTGTTTTGCATGTAAACCGCTTGACGACAGTCAACCATGCAAAGCAAACAAGCATTGGCAGAGACAATATTTCTCACCTATGGAGGTACTGGCTTTGTCAATGTGTTTTTTGCCATATTGTACAGCAGCGCATGTGCTGCATGGATGAAATGGAAAAAAAGCAGTATCAAGCAAATAGGGCTGTCCTCATCATAGTGCTTTAAAATAAATTGCTAGTCTCATGATGCAAGTGGGAGGAAGAGCATGTGGGGGGAACAGGAAGAAAAGGTTTTTAAAAAATGCTATGACACCACAAGCACTCACCCCGTCATAGACTTTTTTGCCAATGCTATCAGGGAGGGTGAGCAGGGGATGAGGCAACTGGAAAGGGAGTGTGGAGGGGCAACACAAATACAAAAGTAAATAAAAAATACTATGACGCAGCCGTGCTGGCAGCTTCATAGCTTTTTTTTGCGGAGTGGGAGGCAATAAGAAGAGAGGGAGGGGGCAGTAAGTGACATGGATAGAGAGGGTGGCGCTACTCTTCATGGATAGAGGGGGTAGAAGGCAACAGGAGAGAGCGCGTATAGAGGGGGTTGGAAGGCAACATGAAAGAGGTGTGCGGGAAGGACTCTGAGAAAGCTGATAGACACATGCACCCCCATGAAATGCTCCCACAAAAAAAAGTAGCTCTCACACTGTAAGGAGTAGACAGATGCAAGCACTTTGGCCATGCACCAGGAGGGGGTCAAACACAAGAAGAGAATGTAAAGCCTGTATGGGTTAACACATTAAAAGTAAACAAATTAGACCAATTACGAAATCAACTAATGGTAAGCAATGGGCAAGCTCTCAGCCCGCTGCAAGCTAACCAAATGTTTCACAAGCAACAGTACATGACCTATCTGAGGCCAGACCAAAAAATAATTACAGTACAGAACTGGTAGTGAAATACTCAGGATTTCAGTACAATGAAAAAAGGGTGATTAATAAAACATTACATTGCATAAAGGTCAGTGTTTGAGAATTACAGTGGCTATTATGATATGGGGTGCCGCTTATCGAGGGATTCACCTTCTTGCCACGAGGATCGACCCTGACTGTTGCCTGCACTTAGAGGCTGTTTGTTCTGCTGCTGCTGCCACCTTTCGCGACACCTGCTTCGCGGGTGCCGCTCAAAGACACTCACTGCGGCAGCGAGGTTCGTGCTTGCTTCCCTGATTTTCATCTGCTCCCTGAGGCTGTCTAACCTGGTGTGAGCGGCTCCGCAGTCGGCGGAGAGCACACTCGCTCCCAGTAGACACCGGCCCAGGTTGAGGTCTTTGCTTGAGATCACAGTGTGTGGAGCCTACCGGGGGACTGCGAGGACCAGCATCCTCCATTCTACACAGCTGGTGCCTCTTCCCCCGGCGGCCACGCCCCCAGCCTCCTCGTACTTTACTGGTTCATTCACCACCGTGACGCGGGACGGAGCTCGGGGCGAAGACCGGGCAAAGAGCGGGCCGTTTGAGGCCGTTCGAGTACGGGAGAGTCCGGTCCGGGCCCCCCCCCTTTTTTATTGCCACATCTGGTTTCCCATTCTACGGAGCAATGAGTACTAGAGAAACCAGAAGCAAATCTACACTATCCGCGGCCGTAGCCGCAAAGGGCCCCATTGACAATTACTTCGTCAAAGCCGGATCTCTTCTGATCGAGGAAATTGAGGTTTTGGAAAGAAGAATTTCCCAGGAAATCGACTGGGTTAGAAGATCTTCAATGGGACCAATGGCTCAAGCCAGAACTCCGGAGGGGAGGACCGAACTTTTAATCAACGAAATGACTGACCAGGTAACACACCAACTACCTAATCCAACCATTACTGATCCCGATTTTACAATCGAGGCTCCCAGCGAATTTGAGGACATGAGTCTAATGGCCCTCCCAAACACCCAATTGCCTCATACTTCACCAGGAATTTCACACCTAACCCTCGATCCGAAAATAGTGGTAGTTAATGACAAAGAGTCTAGCCTCGATAGAGATAGGGGGGGTCAGAGAAGGTGCTATACAAAAAAAGAGGGGGGTCAAAACAAAGAAGTTAACAGGACAAAGTCCCCAAAATCCAAACGGCCTAGGGGAAAAGGACTGAAGGGAGGCACTACAGTCACCAACCCAGAGAAGCAGGGTATAACAACTACCCCCATAACTCATAGTACAATGGTACCACCACCGGCCACAAACATTACTCTAGGGGATAACTCCAGTGATGACATCACACTGGAAGACATCAGCACACTTCTTAGGTCGCTATTGAGTCCCCTTGAAGCTCGATTGATCAAGATCGAAGCCAGGCTAGTTAATATCGAAAAATCTACTGTGCAACTAGCCGATTCGAAGAAACTTGATCCCAATGAAGCTAAAGTAGTAAAAGGGGGCTCCGATCCAAAGTCTAAAAAGGGTAACAAATCCACTACAGTTGTAAAGAATAGGTTACCCTCCACTGTCTCCCACAACCCACCGACCATCCCTAATAAGACACCCCTACCCGCGCCTAACCCCAATACCAACAACGCACCTCCACTAATGCCACAAACATTAACTGCTACTCCAATTAGGATCCCCCCACCTAAAGATACTGCTCCTACCCAGACTAAAATCAAGGGTGATTCAACACTTATGGGAGAGAAACCCAACCACACCCGTAAGCCAAAACCTATCAACCTTCCTCCAGAGGCTGCCCCTTACACTTTAGTCTTGGCAGGGGTCCCAGAATTAAAACCCACGACACCAGAATCGACATCATCACTCAGGAACAAGGTTATTAGCTGGTTATCCACATATAGACCGCTCCCGAGAGGAATAACCAGCGACATTTCTATGGTCAGGCGGGCTACGTGGGTGGGATACTCCAGAAAATCAGTAAGGGGTGACTGCGCTTTGGTCACTTTCAGAGAGCCGGGCACTGCTGCTTACATCTGTGCCTGGGCCTCTGATGACCAAGCCAGCAACATCCAACCCCTTCCTCTCTCATTCTTCTATCCATCAAGTCTATACAACTTGGAGGATCAAAGATGGGGGCATCACCAAGATTTACTGGATGAATGGGAAGGTGGTCGCAGAGAGAGAAGCGTTCCTCCTAATTACAGGGGAAGACCTACAGACCATTTTCTACCGTATGGGGAGGAGGCAGGTTGGGAAACTATCACAAGGAGGAGGGGCGGAGGGGGAGGATTTATAAGAGGAATCATAGGGCCCCACAGAATGCATTATCCAGCCCATTTTCGCACCTACAATAGATATAGTAGCTTGGAAATGGTGGATTGACACTCGGATAATGAGGGGTGTGAATTGCCCGCATCAGAACGGATGGGGAATAGTCCACTCCCAGTACCCTCATCATACACAAGGGCACAAAACGCATTGGAACTAAATCTAGCCCCCGAGCCCATCATAGAGAGTCCAATTGCGACCCACACTAATCAAAGATCGGCTCTGGCCCATTCATCCTCAATTCAGATGGACACTTTGGAGATTAGGGTTGTTAATACCATCACCAAGGGCTCATCCACTACCAAACCTTTCCCCTTAACTTTGGTTTCATGTCACGTCGCAGGATTAGCAAGCAAAATTGACTCCACAGAGTGGGGTTCCTTTATTGGCTCCAAAAATATTCTACTCTTTCAGGAGACCTGGGCGCGTGAGGAAATCTCATTCCAGGGATATGCAGTTTTTTCTAAACCCGCTAAGTGGGGGGGAAGGTAACCATTAAGACAATGGGGTGACCCAGAACGTCAAGGAGACCCGGGTTCAATGCGCACAGTCCGTCCTCTCTGTTTACGACGGGCACCAGGCTCATTCGGAATTAGACGCCGAACGGCTCTGGGAGACTGATCACACTACTGGGAATTCGACCAACAGCGTGTACCGACGGGTGGCTGTATAATCCCCCATTGACTTCTCTTTTAACTCCAGTACCGGCCGATTGAAGGGCCACTTGGAAGTTACAATGGGACCTGACCAATTTCTTTGAGGATTGAGGAAGCAGAGACTTATTGCCTGCAGGATTAGGCCAAACTTACAACCTAGCTCCACCTTGTGAATAAGGTAGTAATTCCTTATCTCTGGGTGTGATATTGAAAACATCACCCTTCCCCTGCCACCTACACTGATTAGGGCCTTGCTACTCTTCTGGCTGCCCATACTATTAGTCCTGATGAAGACTCGCTGGCCAAGGTTTAATTTTCCATAAGGCCTCAAAGACGAGTCGAAACGTCGACGCTATTTGAATCTTTGTCCTGGATGTTGTTATACACTCTTCCGTGTGCAATATCATTTTGGAAGTATTGTCTCCACAAGAAATTGTTTTGAAAATATCACACGCCAGGCCAATTGCAAATTGTTCTTTGTATAAATTGATCGTTTGTGTATCCAAATTTGAAGTACTCTTCATTTTATGCTCTTTTTATATCTCTCTATCCTAACACGCTATATTCAGTTTCTTGCACATACTATAGCTTGGGCAACCGAATTTCTCTTTTTGTACACTGAGATAGCCATAACTGCAATGAATTAAAATTGGCCTGGATTTATAACTATTGCTGTTCCTTCTTTTGATTTTGATTGTATATATATTATCATTGAATGTGTTTGGGCTGAGTAATTGGACATGCCCCACGACTAAGTGAAGGTGATCATAAAAATCTTTGAGTAGAAATAATTGTCTGAGACCATTGTCTTTGAATAGCAAGTGGGGGGGAAGGGGCAGGCCATCGGGAGGACTCGCGAAATGGGTAGCAACGGATTTAGGCTGCCAGGCCATCTGCTTGGAAACAAACTCCAACGATATTTTGGCCGTCCTATTAGAGTGGCCAAATTCCTCGAAATTGGTGGTCGTAAACACATACTCAAGACCGGTACCAATGTCAAAAGAATCCAGCACCATAGAGCAACTTTCCGTGTTCCATGATGGTATCCCCTGGGAACTTGCATGCCTGGTGGGAGATGATTTAAACTCACAGTATGAACCACTAGCAGGTCTACGTGATGGCCCCTCTTTCAAGGAAGACTCACGTTGGCTTGTTCCTGCGATGGTGGCGCCTCCCCCAAGGGCCTAGACTCCCCTGGCCCTGCAGATAACTGCCCTCATTCTAAACCAAGGCTTAAGGGCCTGCAATGGTCGTTGTAGATCAGACACACCAAGTATCTGTACTTACAATAAAACTGGTAGAGAATCGAGATTAGATTATAGCCTTGTTAAATTATCCATGTGGTCACAAGTAGTTGATTTTAAAGTTATCGAGAGAAGGGATAGTGACCACAATGCCCTGGAACTCTCTTACATTTCACCAGGGAATGAGGCCACTACGCTTGGCACGGATAAAGACAAGTCAGGACTCCTACTAGAAAATAACCGGAGAAAAGTCAGATGGGAGAAATTGGCCACCAGCGGAGACCGGATACCAAAACTATACGCAAGGATCATCCCGCTCTTGGAGAAGGCTTTTCAGATAGGGAAGGAGGTGGAAGGTGTAGCTAACAGAGAAAAGCTTGCTCAGACACATGCAGATCTAATCAGTACCCTAGAGCTAGATTTGTTTTCAAAGTCGGGAAAAAGAACAGGACCCACAGTCAAGACGACCTGGTATAATGCTACCCTCAGGGAATCCAAGGCCGAACTGCTACTTGCTATCAAGGGAGGCAAAAGCAGTAAGGAAATCCAAGACAGGAGAAGATCTTATAGAAAGCTCTTGGTGGATGCGAGGGCTGAATGGGACCAAGAATATTGGGAAAATCTCTCAAGGAAACTAACCATCAAAGACTCGCGCAAATTCTGGCACCTAGTCTCCAATGGTACAGAGGACTTATCCTCAGCAATCAAGCCTAATATAGCTCCTAGCCTTTGGCAGAGCCATTTTCAGGCATTATACTCAGCAGAAAAAGGGTCTCCCATCATTCCAAACAGTACGCTAGTCCCAGGCCCAACTGGTGACCGTTTCACAGAAAAAGAGGTGAGGGCGGCTATAGCTGGGTTGTCCGCAGGGAAAGCGCCCGGCCTTGATGGGGTACCTGGGGACCAATTTAAGCAGGAACCAGGGATATGGGCCCCATACCTCACATTGATATTTAACGCTATCCTGCGGGGTATGGAGGTCCCGGATACTTGGCTGGGCGCAGAGGTGGTTCCAATTTACAAAAAGGGGTCCCCTCTGCTCCCAGCCAACTACCGTCCAATCAGTCTTATTGACATATCCCAAAAGCTCTTTGGGAGACTGATTTTGGACCGGTTACAGGACTGGGTGGATGAGATGGGTATCTTGACTCCCTATCAGGCGGGATTTAGACAGGGGGTGTCCACAATAGACCAAATTTTTAGGCTGAACCTCCTATATTGGAAGACAGCTATAATCGAGGGCGGTACTTTGTATACTGTCTTCGTAGACTTGCGTGCCACCTTTGATTTGGTGACTAGAGCGAAATTATGGAAAGTTTTGGAGGAGTTGAATGTCCCTGGAGATATTTTCGCCATCCTGATGAGATTGCATCACAACAACTATGCCCGCGTTAGGTGTGGCAGAGGTGGCAACTTTACCGAAAGGTTCCCCGTTTGCAGAGGGGTAAGACAGGGTTGCGTGCTTGCACCGACCCTGTTCTGCATCTTTGTGAACAGGGTAGTTGCCCACCTAACCAGGATTCCCAAAACCGACGCCCCAAAACTGACTGGCAGCAGGGTGCCTGCAATCATGTTTGCAGATGACACCCTGCTGCTGTCCAAATCCCCTATGGGCATTCAACGTGTTCTGGACGGGTTCTTACAGTTCTGTTTAGATCGGGGACTTGAAATCAACCCACAAAAGACCAAATATATGATTCTTAATCCCAAACCTCATAACCGTGCCCCTCCCAGGTTGGGAGCAGTCCAATTGGAACGGGTGCACACAATTGAATACTTGGGGATCACTCTTAACGAAAACTTAACGTGGTCGTCTCACCAGTCGAAAGTGAACATCAAACTGGCACAGTTGGCGGGTGGCACTATGAGACTGGTGAACAAATCTCCCTACCGGCCACTCAGCCCCATCATTCATATTTACAAAGCCCAATCCCGGGGGGGTGTCACATATGGGGGTGAGCTGTGGGGTCACATTCCAACATCCAAACTATTAACAACTGAGAATAAATTCCTGAGACAGATTGTTGCTCTTCCACAGAGTACTCCATTACTCCCGCTCAGACTGGACTTGGATATTCGACCAATAACGGAGGAGCTGGGTCTAAAGCCTTTGACATTCTGGCGGCGTCTATGGAGTAGCCCAGACCTTTCAAACTATAGAGCTGAGTTGCAGGAATTTTTAGAGTTACCCAATGCCAAAAGAATTCCATGGCTGATTTACATCAAGGGAACGCTGGAGGCAATCGGACCTGAACTATGGCTGGACCCACTAAACATCTGTCCAAAGATCCCAAAAAAGGTACTGGCGAGAGCTTATTATGACCACATGCTCTTCAGAGCCACAGACGGTACCCGGGACGGATCATTGTCCAACAAGTTCATACAAACAAAAGACTCCTACCAACTCGAAACTGTCCTAGATGCCATCACCCCACAACTAACTAGGAAATTATTTCTCCAATGGAGATATGGAACTCTTCCCCTAGCATCTTTTACAGCATCCTGGTCTTCTCGCTCCTCTTCAGAAACTTGCCCGGCATGTGCACATCCAAAGGAGAACGACGTTCACGTTGTCTTCGTTTGCAGGGGCTATGAGAGGAGCAGGAAATACTGGCTAGTCCCCTTGCTTAGGAATCTGGGATTTAGAACTTTTCTACCCGCTTACAGAGTCTTAAAGACAGATTTATCCCCTACTGTAGTTTTTGCTCTATCCAAATTTTTAACCTCTATGTGGTACGCTCAAAGTCGTTGTGTAAAAATGATTGCGTAAAACAATCTTGAAGACTCGAGACAGTTCTAGAATTTGTGGCACACTTTTTACCTCTAGTTTTTAATCTGATCACTAATGTTGTTTAATACGTTTTTAAATTTTGTACTGAATGTAATGTATATCTTTTATGATCTTGTGATCGAAATAAAGATTATTCAAATCGAATCGATATGATATGATGAAATGATGGGAGGCATGTAGGAGGCATTTATAAAGCTCATTGTCAGTCGTAACTGAGCATCTTGGCGCTAGCTCAGCAACAAACATAGGAAACCATCACGTAAAACATAAGAGTGTAGTATGAAGAACCGTCAAGAGAAATGAGAACCTTGAAATCAGTAGGTCAAACACCTACAGGAATCATTGGATAGAGAAAAAAGCCAAGTTTTGAGAAGTTTCCTGAATTTTACGTCACTGTTCTCAAATTTGAGTGGGACAGGGAGCTGATTCCAGATTTTGAACCCCATTACAGAGAGAGGTTTTACCTCGCTTTATTTTGCTTTTGGTGGCTAGCATATTAAGGTGGGAAGATCTCAAGGTTCTTGATCGCTTGTAGTGTTGAAAACAGTCACAGAGTAATAAAGGGCCTGAGTGGTGGAAGGCTCTGATGATCAAAGTCAGAGTCTTAAAAATAATCCATTTACAAACTGGGCGCTATGCAGTTTCCTAAGTACCTGAGAAACAGAACTATTGTGTGGGAGTTTCAGAACCAGTCTGACAGCAACATTTTGGACCACTTGAAGTTTATCTAATAGATGTTTAGTAATTCCATGATATAAGCTATTGCAGAAGTCTAATTGTGAAGTGATAAGGGCTAGTACTACAGTTTTCTTTGTTTTAAAAGGAAGGTATTCAAGGAATTCCTTTAATGATTTGATCAGGGAAAAACAACTATCATAAAGAGATACTACTTAAGAGTGAAAAGAGAGTGAGCAATCAAATTTGATGCCGAGACTGTGAGCCACTTTGACAGGAGAAGCAAAAGATGAAAGATTGTCGGGTTAATCAAAATGAGGAAAACATAAATTATCCTGAGCAAGTAAAAGAATCTGCATCTTGTCAGTATTACATTTCTGGGAATTAAGTTCCATCCAGCAGGCAATGCTTAAACAACTGGCTTTAAAATGTATGTTTTAAGAGAAGAGCAATTGGGTACCTTCAGCAAATGATGTGAACTAAATACCAAAAGAATCCATAAGAGAAGATAAGTAAACATTGAAAATGGTTTGTACTCAATGGTGAGCCCTGAGGAACTCCAACATTCAGAGTATTTTTGTTTGAGGAGAACTAACTAAGCGATATAACCTGCCTCATGTTCTGAAGAAACAACTGTAACCTGGTCAGGGCCTGTCCAGGGATACTGGCTTTTATGAGTCGTTGGAGAAGAACTGAGTGAGATATGTGTTGAATGCTGCAGACAGATGTAAAAGAAACAAAAGAGCGTTATGACCTTTAACCAACGTAAATTTGATTGTTTCAGAGCCTTCTAGTAGTGCTGTCTCAGTGGAGTGGAGTGGCCTAATCCCTGATTGAAAAGGGTGAAAGCTGCTGGAATTCTCAAAGAAATCAATTGACTGGACATTAACCAAATATTCTACAATCTTCGCTGGTTTAGAAAGAAGAGAGATGGGTCTAAAATTGGATAGGAGTTTTGGTCAGTAATGGGTTTTTTAATTAGTGGTTTGACCACAGCCAGTTTCGATAGCTATGGAACCAGAGAGCGGAAGAGAGAGAGACATTCATAATTTTATTAATAACCAGATTAATAACTTCAGTAGCTTTTATATGGACCATTAGAGGACAGGGGTCTAAAGAGTAAGCATGGGCGGAAAATCCGTTTCGCTCGCGGATTTTGCGGATTTTCGGTAAATTCGCAATCCGCGAGATTCGCGAATCTCCCGCAAAATCCGCAAATCCGCGAGCAGCGGATTTTATGGCTTGCTCGCACTGTTCGCGTGAGTTCGCGGCTTCCCAGTACAACTTCGCGCCCCGCGAATAAGCGCTAAATTGCAGAAATACGATCTTAGCAAAACTGAAACTACTTACCAGGTTCAAAAGTTCAGGCTCCTCATTAGTAGCCATTTCCTGTAGTGCTTCCTGAGGGGCCCCTCCAGAGTTCAGTTGCCAGTTGCAACTATTATGTGACCCTGCTCTGAACCTCAGATAGTTACACATATGCCACAAAGGTCCTGAATTACAGCTAAGGGAGACAAGCAGGAGCCAGGCTGGAAGTTCAAATCCATTAATCAGCCCCTAATTCATTATTGTCAGTTGGGGCAGGGCAGGTGTTGTAACTAATTTTGCAACAATGAAAGCACTTAGCAAGTGCAAAAGATCACTAATCAGGAAGCACTAAGGAAGCAGGTGCCAGCTAAAAAAATATTCTGTGACACATTAATCAGCCCCAAATTAATTCAGGTCACTTGAGGCAGGGAAGGTGTGCTTTGCTTTGCCACAATAATGTACACTGACTGGACAACCAGAGGGTGCTGTGATGAAACAGAGGGTGGCATGGGTGGGCCAGAGGGTGGCATGAGTAGTCAGAGAGTGGCAGTGGTGACAGAGAGTGGCAAACACAAAAAAAAAAAAAAATCCGCAAATTCGCGAGAATTCGCGGATTTTGCGGATTGCGAGTTCGCAAATCCGCAAAATTCGCGAACGCGAGATTCGCAAAATTCGCCCATGCTTACTAAAGAGGAACCTGATTTCCAGCACAAAGGAGCTTGCTCAGTCTGTTGGAAGGAAATATGCTGAAATACAGCCAGAGTAGACTTACATGGCAAAGAATCCTGCCTTTCACCTGGAGGGGTAGGTACCCTATCTGGAATGTGATTAAAACTCACCTGGGTGTTGGGAATTGTTTCTTCTAAGTAATTTGAAAGATTATCACATAGAGTTTTAGTGGGAACTTTGGGAATGAGATATCTTTCAGAGGCTTTGGGATTAAGGAATGCTTTAGCAATCTTAACAATTTTCTTAGGGTAATTATTTGCAGATCTAATTTGAGAGGTGAAAAACAGTTTCTTAGCCTCATTAAAAAGAGTATGATACCTTTTCAAAGCAGCTCTGTAAATGAGGTTGATGTTAAGGCTGTTTTGAGATCTCAACTTCTTTCAAACTGTCTACATACTAGCTTCTTTTATGAGAAACAATTATAATTAGGTAACTGTACATTAACTGGAGCATATAGCATTGTGACTTATGTATTTATGCCAGCAAGCGTAGTCCAAAATGCATTCATTTACCATGCTAAGAGAAAGAAACACATTCTGACCGCGATGTGTGATTGTTCCTGAGATTCAATTTTAATACAGCACAATGGTAATAGAGAAGAGGGGACAAAGTGGACAGTGCAGAAACATGGAGAAAATACTTTCTGTGTTCATCTCTTTTTAGTCAGATGGATCCTATATCATCATGTCTTTAGTTTCCACCAAACACATTTGGTACAATTTATCATAAATCATGTTGATAGGTCCTAAGTGGCTGCATTTCACAAAATACCTGTTTGTCCAAAGAACTTTCCATGTGCAAATCAAAAGAGACAACACATGTTTTTTGTGGTATATGTTGTACAATACATTACAGCCATGATGGTCATCAAAAGAATATTTAACAGCATGGCTATGCTCTATATGTTTAGCTTGTCTGTGTAAGAAGAGTTACATAGGGAGCACAATATTTCAGTGCAGAAAATAATTCTGAAAACATTTGCAAGCCATCAAAAAAGTGGCTCCAAATTATTTAGATGCCTTTATTGTCGTACTTTGTCATAATTTGGGGAGGAAATAGGAATCAAATGTGAGGAGGCTTGAATCTACATATATTATTGAACTAGACATGTGTGAACCAAGAGGCCTTAACACGAGTGAAGAATTGTAGGTACATCTAGGTGACTTAATGAATATTGGTATTGCTCTCAATTAGCAGTCAATCTAATAGTTTTTATTTATTCATTGGGATTTTAAATTAGAAAAAAGAAAATATAACACTCAAGAGATCAAAATGTTTGGATTACATATCGTAGTCATTTCGTTATCACGGTGCACAATCCATTGTAATCTGTACACATGGCCAGAGTAGGACTGAAAATAGGCCCGGGTACCAGAATAAAAGTGAATCTCATTTAGTGCATTAGAAAGCTTAACAGCGTGGCACATTTTTGCTAATTGTTGTAGCTTTGAACTTGTAAAGATACACTGTATAAGTGTTTTGAAATGTATGAAAGATTGCATTGATTTGAGCTTCCTGCAGGCAATGTTTGTTTTAATATTGAGGAAACCAACAGTAAAAATGTCACAGCAGACCACAAAACAGGCCCACAAACAGCAAATAAAACAGCTCATGCACTGACCTTTTCAGACAAGCCCATCGGGCTGTGCCTGAATGCCTTCTAGGCCAGTCTGACCGTGTCCGGCCACCAGCTGGCCACTGTCATTGCACAATGCGTAGGAAAATAAGACACACTACAGTTCTCCACAATACTTAATATGTAATATACCTGCCCCCCCATCTTCCTCCCTGAGACAGTAGTAAACTGCTGTAAGCTGTTTAAACTGTGTTTAATAGGGACTGTGCACTTCGTTTTCTGGCCAGGAGAGGGAGTTTTATACAAATAGTGTTGTTAGAGGACAAGTTTGTTGTGGTCTTACCAAAGTATGGCTTGAGCCTGTCTGTCTCCTGGGAGATCTGTGAAAAGAGCAGCTCCCCAGTCCCAGCCTCACCCCCGGGCCAGCAGACCTAGGACTGCTATTGGTTTTCTCCAGCTCCAAGCAAATGTGAGACCTCCTCTCACACCTGCCCAGGCCCCTTAAGGCTTTGCGGGGTGCACCCCAAATCATTCTCCTCCATCTTGTGAGTTGCAGCCTAACTGCGCCCCAGATTGCAGTGAGCAGAGTCCAGGAAGTGGTAAGGAGGCAGACTAGTGCTGTCTCTTTCCAAAAAAAAGTTTTTAAAATCATTTTCCGTACCTATGATTGCATCATCTTATTCTTTTCTTTTTAAATGCCTTTAACTCTCTTTGCCTGTGGTTGTTACCGTTTAAAATTGTAGTTTTAACCTGCCAGTGATTGCATAATTTATCCCATGTTTTTGTGTTTAAACCTGTGGTTTTTCGTGCCTGTGACTTCTTCCATTTAACCCGTTGAATTGTGGGATTAGCAGTCCAAACTCTGTAGTTTTTCCCTCTTATTCCCCTTGACTATCCTTTTTTCCCTCCAAATGTCACCTATGCTCAGTGCTAAGACCTGTATGTTAAGCAGTGCAACCCCAGCGACAATTTTAGGTTAACAAGTCAATGAAACCAGCCCCCCCCCCATCTTCTCCCCTGAGGCAGCAGTAATCTGCTGTAAGATGTTTAAACTGTGTTTAATAGGGACTGTGCACTTCGTTTTCTGGCCAGGAGAGGGAGTAAAGTGTTATACAAATAGTGTTGTTAGAGGACAAGTTTGTTGGGCTTTACCTGCAGCAGTCCAAAGTGTGGATTGAGCCGGTCTTTCTTCTAGAAGATTTCTGAATAGAGGAGCAGCTTCCAACTCCCTGGCCAGCAAACCTTGTCTGAGGTAGCTGGGAACTTATATAGTCTGATATTGTTGGGTACATGTGTGCACTGATTGGTGATTGTATCCAATGTTTCTATTGGATTAGGGTTGCTGTCCTCGTTTTTTGGGTATATGAGGGTTCTGATTGGTTTCTGGGTCTGTGATTCAATCAGTGCAGGGTTGGGACTAGGGCTGGGGTTATAATTTCTATTGGAAGTAGGGACCACGGCTTCCTGTGTTTATGGTTGTTGGGACTAGGGTGGGATTAGGGCTAGGGTTAGGCCTTTATTTGGAAGTGGTAATGATGTGATTGGTTGCTGGACTAGGTGTGGGACTAAGAGTAGGGTTAGGCTGTCTATTGGAAGTAGGGGCTAGGGCTTTCTGTGCCATTGGTTGCTTGGACTTGGTTTGAGACTACTGTTCGGGCATGGGGCCTCTATTGGACGTAGAGTTTGGGGTTTTTAAAACTGATTGGGTGTTTGGACCAGGGCTAAGATTGGCTGTAAGGTCCTTGTCTCCTATTGGTTCTAGATTTTAGGGCTAGTGCTGTGATTGGATAGTGTTAGGGCTAGGGTTCCCATTGGCTGACGGGGTCACCTTACTACTAGGGCTATAAACGCCCAAGGCTTATGGTGTCTGAGCCCTGGCGTCGAGGCTAAGGGTGGAGAGGACAAGGGTGATTGCCTGTTTTAGCCTGTTCATGACTGGTCAGTGCCAGGACCAGGACCAGGAATGCTGCCCATTTTCCCATTCATTAATACCCACCCTGTGTATTTGTCCCTTTGTATATAAGCATTTATTTTCACTATAGATATGTGCCTATCTTTGTGCATTGCTTTGTCTATAAATCTACAATAATTACGTTGTTATAAAAACAAAAACAAACAATCATCTTTGGTCTACATGTACTTGCTTCCATTGTGCATCTATGTACCTCCATGTACTTGATTCTGTGTGTCTGTTACTTTTCTCCTGAAAAAGCATATCCAATGCACTACCCTATTTCTCATCAATATCTATCAATATCTTTAATCTGCATATACTTACCTCCTTTATGCATCTATATACGTTCAATGTACTTATGGATCTATATATTTCCCTCTTTCTTCTAATTTAGCATTTCCAATGCTCTACCCTATTTCTCAGCCTATATTTCTCTCAATGCATCTTATAGCCCAACTTTCTGACTCATCTCAAACTTCTTTCTACTACTCTTCCCAATTCACTACCCTATCTCTCACCCTATACATCTATCATTGTATCCTCTACACCCACTCTCTCCTTTATCCCAAATCCCATACCACTACTAGGTTCCCCAAAATAACCCTTTCTTGACTCTCTCCTACTCTATCACTCCTTGCATCATCTGACACATCTTTTACTATAACGATCCTCCAAAACAAACCTTTCTAAACTCTTCCCTCTGACTCTGCCCCTCCAAAAACCCTTTTTACTCATCCAAATGCCTCTTCCTACTGCTATGACCTAAAAAAATAAATCCTTCACTCTTCTATCCCTCCACTATTCCTTTCAATCAAAATACCAGACTAGCTTGTTCACTTCTCTAATTCCATATTCCACTATACTAATTCACCACTAATCCTTTATGGGTTCCAGAGTAGAGTGCTACTGGCCAACAATGCGTTTTAACACCTCATCAGGGTTACAAGCACTATATAAATGCAAAGCTTTTTTCCCTTCTATCCCGCCGCTATCCTTCTCACTCCAAATAACTGGCTAATATCCACCACTCAAATGACTTCATATTTTACTATACTAATTTTCAAAACTAATCCTTTATGGGTTCCGCAGTAGGCTGCTACTCACCAGAAAAACGCTTCAACACCCCATCAGGGGTAACAGGCGGCATATGAATGCAAACCTTTCTTTCCCTTCTATCCCTCCGCTATCCTTCTCACTCCATATAACTGACTAATATCCACCACTCAAATTACTTTCATATTTCACCATACTAATTCACCACTAGTCCTTTATGGGTTTCCGGAGTAGCGTGCTACTCGCCAAAATTAGTGCTTCAACACCCTATCAGGGGTTAGAAGCATATATAAATACAAACCTTCTTTCCTCTTCTATCCTTCTGCTATCCTTCCGAATCCAAATAACTGACTAACATATCCACCACTTAAAATGTACTTGCATGTTTTACTATACTAATTCAACACAAATCCTCTATGGGTCCCGGAGTAACATGCAAATCGGCGAAAAAGCGCTTCGACACCTCGTCTGGGGTAGTAAGCGCTATACAAATGCAATTGCAATACAATACAATATATGCATAGTTCTCCAGAGTATTCATTACTCAGGCCATCCATTAAGGTCCATCAATTAGGTTGATAGGCTTGTCAAGACGGGGCTGGCAATGCAGTGTTTACTAGTAATGTTCAGAGTTGGCCTATTGGACTTTAGGCCTGTTAGCCAGAGGATGTGTACAGTGGTAAATCTTTGGTTGTGTGTTGCAGATTGATCAGTCCCCCTCTCCACGCCTTGACTGTAGGGCATCGGTCCCATCACCATGCACAAGTCACACAGCGTATGGCCATCAGAAGGGCAACTGCGGCCAACATCATGACATGCTGGGGAATATCCCTTGTGTATCTCAGTAGTGATAGCATGGGGCGAAATCTCGATGAATGTTGGAGACCTGGGCAAAGATCTCAAGCTAGGTTTTATACATATTTCAGTGCATTTCCAGACTAGATGAAGGAAGTCCACCACTGGACATAGCATCACATACTTTTGAAATCCATGCGATAATACTATATACTTGATGGAGAAACTTAAAATGGATGAGACTCAGCCAACTACTAGGGGCTATAGTTCTTATCTGCCTGCAGCCATTTCATTTCTGAGATGGGATTCTGAATGTCTGTTACCCATTTCTTTTTCATTGCCGGAGAATGATAGAGGTCTCTGCCTGTATTGAGCTATTCGATTTGGGAACAATGTGTTCCTGAGGAAAGGAGCCGGTCTGGGCTGCACTTTTATTCTTCTGGGCATTTCTTCATCTGTCTGGAGTTCTTGGAGACCGGTTTTGAAATGCTCCTCTGCCATTTTCACAGCTCCCCAACATTAACTGCCGCAGGCACGGGGAGCCTTCAAGAGAGAAAGAAAGAGAGGAAAAGAAGGGAAAGGTAAAGAGAAAGTGATTAGATAGAGAGATAGAGAGAATGGATGGATGGAAAGAGAGCGATTGCATGAGCTGCGTGATAGAGCTGCTTTTGGTTACCCTGTCTGGCCTAGGAAAGGAAGGATAGGTCATTCTAATAGATGAACAAAGTCTATACCATAGCAGGACATCAAACATTACTGTGTCTGTAATGGTTACGGGGTCTTCAAATCTGAATCTAGGAACACATCAACCATTCTAATAAGCCCTCAGCAGTGGAATTAGGTATGAACCTTGTGTTCATCCATTAGCAGATGAATCAGATGATGAATATCAACTGTTCTGGGGCGTATAGATGTAGGTATATGGTTCTCTTACAGATCTTGTCCCAGGCTAACTGGGCGCATGTTACTGAGTGTATGGTGTTGTTAACTGCACACAGGGTAGCTCCCAATCAGAGTTCTGAGTAGTGCAGACCCTCCTGTGTCTTTGTCTTTTGTCACATGCTCATCAACTGGGTAGGACATAACCAATAATATGCAAAATGCATGTCCACAATTTTTGTATAGGTCAACATTGGTGCAGCAAAGCCTCCCTGATCATATAGTAGTACAATACCTTTCTATCTGACCTTGGGCAGTCCTCCAGCCCGCGCCAAAGTTACCATACAGCGTGCAAGCACCTGAAAAAATGTTTCATTAGCGAGATTGGGATATTATAGAAGAAATGTAGCAGTTTGAGTAGGATAACGATTTTCATCAAGGCCAACTTGCCTGCTAAGGATAGGGGGAGGGAAATCCAATATGTAACCTTCTATTTGATTTTCACCATCACTACTCCATAGTTTTCAAGCACACTTGCGACTTTTTCTTTGCTTCCCCAGGTGCCTAGGATTTTTGCTGACTTTGTACACTAGCGGAGAGGGGATTCCAATGCATGCAGAGGTGTGCATGGTGTGAGTGGTAATATTAATTTATTCCAGTTTATTGATAAACTTGACTGCTAACCAAATGCGGAGAATTCCCTTATGACTGGACTGAGGTTTAAGGTAAGATTGTGAAGGAACAATGTGATGTTGTCATCTTAGTTAGAAATAATTAGATTGCGGGATGTAAAATTGAGTGCCCTGGTAGCGTACAACTGTCTAATCATGCAGGCGAGAGGTTCAAGGACCATGGCAAAACAAATCGGGGAAAGGTGTGAACCTTGCCGATGCCTCTCTTGATGGAAGTAGGAGAGGAGATGAGGTCATTGAGGCACGGTCTCATGGTAATATTAGTGTACAATAACAAGACCAGCTCAGGAAATGTGTTGCCATTGCTATTCTGGCTACTGTGCATATAG
This sequence comes from Lissotriton vulgaris, assembly GCF_964263255.1. Lineage (NCBI taxonomy): Eukaryota > Metazoa > Chordata > Amphibia > Caudata > Salamandridae > Lissotriton > Lissotriton vulgaris. The sequence continues at coordinate 881,016,744 of NC_141697.1, read as the reverse complement.
GAAGTCCTATTGTAATGAGCCAAATGACTTGGTGGCATCGAGGACTATTGCGACAGCATTGAGTTCCAGATCTGATACTACTATGGCTGCTAGTAACTGCAGCAATCTGTTGGCTGGTGGCATATTGTCCGTACTGATCAGTGATAGTGAAATGATTCACAGTGCTCCTGTGGCTTTCTGCTTTTTATTAGGGCAATGAGAAGTGCCTCTCGGAGTGAGAGGGTAGAGAGCAGAAATTTTTGCCTCCTCATATATCACCAGCAGTCTTGGAGCTGGGCGGTGGAAATATTCCTTGTTGACTTGCTCAGGAAACCATCACTTACAGGCCAGTTGAATGTGGACATGCTAGAGACTATCCAGTTTATTTCTTCTATGGGTATGGGGCTTTCAAGCAACTGACAATGCAGGTCATCTGGCAAGGCCACTGCTTTCTGTTACAAAATGCTGGAATGATCAGTAGACTCTGGGGGTCATTTGAGGTGTGTAGAGGATGGCTTTATATATATATATTAAATACATTGAGGATATATTCCGCCTCAAAAACCATCTCTATATTGTCTGATTTAATCTACACTGTATTTTTTGATGACCATGAGGAGTGTACAAAGGATGCCAGTGTCCACTTGGGCACTCTCCATCTCCATATATTCTAGTTCTAGTGTGCTCGCCTTGGTGATTCACCACTAGTCTGCCACTTTGTTAAAATCCGTGAGCTTAGCCTGGAAATCTGACAGAATTTTTATGATTGGGTTGCTGCATTTAGGTTGTTTTGAGTGCCCATATCGGGCTCTTTAGCCTCTCCAATATCCTTGCAGGCCCTACCTGACTCCACACTACTAACCATACACACCTCTTTTATCTTCACTTTGAGGACTTCCCAAAATGTGCTTATATAGTTCACAGAGTGTTTATTTTTCTAAAAGTATGATGTGCTCTCATTCCTTATTTATTCTTTGTAAAACTTGGAGTATCTTGTTGTATGAGTCCCCATGTGAAAAAAAGCCGGTATAGTGTGGTTAGTATGGTATGACTAACTTGATAGGGGAGTCGTCTAAGAGGATGTGTGCAAGGTGTTCCATAGCTTAAGTGCAGAAACCTCAGTACCAATCCATTAACCTAGACTGTACATAGGAGATGTGCTTACCCTTATTGGCTTTGGGGTGTCTCTTATGACAATTGTCTGTCAAATTGTAAGTTTCCGGTATGTTTAACAATTTGGACACTGCATCTTAATGGGAGCCCAACAGCTGGTGTGCTTTCTGCGTGGTTTAGTACAAAATAGGCATTGTTTCCCTGCCACCCTTCATAGTATAGTCAATGGAGCCATAGATAAGCATTTGCCCCAAAGTCATTGAATAAAAGTGATCATCCATATTTGGGCCGTATTCATTTAAGCATGATGTGTTTCCCCTCATTGTGCCTTCAATGTATCCAGGCAGTCATCAATGCCGTGAAGGATTCTGAAGAGCGGCCACGCCTAAAGAGAGCAGTTTCCCTGGCATAATCAGAGTATGGTGAAAGTGACTTGTACCCACACCATCTAGATCACATCATTAGATACATTTCTGTAATGCCACATCAATGTTATGGCTATTTGAATAAGCTAGTGCTGTTCTGATATAACAGAAGGGCTATACAACACTCTGACATTCAATGAAAGGAACTGGCAAGTAGCAGTAACATTAGTCATTGTGTAGTGTGCTGTATGAAGGTATGAATAGATTGTGCCAGCTTCCTGTTCTCATGTCATTGGATGCATTTGATGTGTGTTTTGCACCAGAGGTGTTTAACCAGGTTGTGTGTTGATCTCTGTACTTAAACAACAGTTTCCCACTACTACACCCCACCACCCACAAAAGCCACTCCAACCAGGGGTCTCGAAGGCGATTTGGGGCATCTACACTTGCCTGCTCACTGGGGGAGACGCTGGGCTGGTTCCTGGGCTGCACGCCCGCCGCTCGACCACCACGCGGCAGGGAACTACAGCCCCCAGCATCCGCGGCGGTGACACGCCCAACACAACGCACGGAGGCGCATAAAGACCGGAGGTCCCTGCAGGAGAGCGGGGGTCTCGAAGGCGATTTGGGGCATCTACACTTGCCTGCTCACTGGGGGAGACGCTGGGCTGGTTCCTGGGCTGCACGCCCGCCGCTCGACCACCACGCGGCACGGAACTACAGCCCCCAGCATCCTCGGCGGTGACACGCCCAACACAACGCACGGAGGCGCATAAAGACCGGAGGTCCCTGCAGGAGAGCGGGGGTCTCGAAGGCGATTTGGGGCATCTACACTTGCCTGCTAACTGGGGGAGACGCTGGGCTGGTTCCTGGGCTGCACGCCGCCCCTCGAACACCACGCGGCAGGGAACTACAGCCCCCAGCATCCTTGGCGGTGACACGCCCAACACAACGCACGGAGGCGCATAAAGACCGGAGGTCCCTGCAGGAGAGCGGGGGTCTCGAAGGCGATTTGGGGCATCTACACTTGCCTGCTCACTGGGGGAGACGCTGGGCTGGTTCCTGGGCTGCACGCCCGCCGCTCGACCACCACGTGGCAGGGAACTACAGCCCCCAGCATCCTCGGCGGTGACACGCCCAACACAACGCACGGAGGCGCATAAAGACCGGAGGTCCCTGCAGGAGAGCGGGGGTCTCGAAGACGATTTGGGGCATCTACACTTGCCTGCTCACTGGGGGAGACGCTGGGCTGGTTCCTGGGCTGCACGCCCCCCGCTCGACCACCACGCGGCAGGGAACTACAGCCCCCAGCATCCTCGGCGGTGACACGCCCAACACAGCGCACGGAGGCGCATAAAGACCGGAAGTCCCTCCCGCCTCGCGGGACGCACGCGGGCGACGCCGGGCGGAGCCCGGGCAGAGGGCGGGCCGTCTGTGGCCGTCTAGAGACGTCGAGGGACGGGACGGGCCCCCTCTTTTTGATCCGCTCTTCAATATGGGTAAGCGAAAATTACAAACTTCTGCCAATGGGGGTCCAGTTAAAGCCAAAGTACCACGCAAAGCCATTGCATCAGAAAGTATTATGACCTATTTAACTACTGCAGTGGGAAAACTGACCAAGGAAATTGCAGCCAAAGAACGTGAGTTGGGACTAGAACAGATAATTCTGGACAGTCAATTATCCCCTACAGTAAATACCCTTCCTATTCCATTGGACCCTGTTATAGTCGTTGGAAATTTGCCTAACATTGACTCACAAGGTCTAACAAATATCATTTCACATGAGGGCCAAGATAATGCCAATCAAGACACTCAACAACCAGAAGATTCCCTCATTCAGGTACAAACCCCACAGGTTACTAAACGTACTAAACGTGTAATCCAAAGACCAAACAAACAAGGATTATACATACGGAAAAAGGTCCGACACCCGTTAACTGACATTGAATCCTCGTTGAAAGATATGGTGGAGAGAGTACTTGCGGATAAAATTGAAGCAACACTTGTGCAGATTTCAAATGACATAATTGAAACCTTAAAGGATTGTGTAGCAGACATACTTGGGAAATGTGATAGGATTAATACATTTTTGTCCTCTGGTCCCAGTAGGCCATGCACATGCACCTCAAATACTGCACTACAGCCATCTCGCAATCCAAATATACAAAAAAAATCCTCGATGGAAGAAATAGGAGAGTTACACCCTCCAACGCCATCTGCCCCGCCCCAAGTATCTGCGGGTACTGTAAAGTCCCAAACGGTCACCAGTATAACCAGGGTACAGCAGACGAGTAATCCCCGTTCTGCTCTAGTTACATCCAGAGCCCCAGTAATAGACACCTCTAATCTACCAGGGCCTAGAACCCAACGCGCAAGACCACCTGTACATCTTCCCCCGGAAGCAACATCCTTTGTTGCAATCCTGGTGAACGTACCAGTACTGAGAAGTGGAGAATGTGAGTCGGATATTGCACAATTAAACAATATTAAGATGTGGTGTGATGCAAACTGTACTGGCCCCAACAATATCTCAGAGTATATCCAAACAGGCAGAAGGGTCAAATGGGTGGGGTATACGCCTAAAAAATTTGCAGGCGACTGCATGATTGTTAATTTTAATAGACCCCATGAGGCCCAACGGTTATTTTGGGATGCTACCGAAGTGAGGGAAGACGGGATCAGAGCACTACCGCTAGGTTACTTTTATCCTCAACCTACAATACAAAAGCCCCAATTAGGAAGGGACTTGCACAGAGCACAACCTAGATACACCCCCTGCTCGAGTTCATGGGCCACACAGAAAACAGGCATGATGCCAAGAAATAGTGATAAACAGGGAGGTGAAGCCAGAAATGATCTTATGCTAACAAATAGGTTTGCTGCCCTTTCCAATTTAGAGGAAAATGATTGACTAACCTCACCAGGTAGTACCACAAATCAGCCACAACCCCCTATCCCACTTGTAATAGATAAGGGCAATACAGTAACTAAATTAGGATATGCCCTCTCTCCATCTCAACATACTCGGCCGCAAATTATTGGAAAAGATAGTAGAGTGAAATTGATGAGCTGGAATATTGCAGGCTTACGCTCCAAAAGGGGCGATATAAGATGGTTGGACCTGTTAAAAAAATGTGATGTGGTGGCCCTGCAGGAGACGTGGGATAGGGATAGTGATTTTTGGCTAGATGGATACACTTCTTACTTTCTAGCTGCCCAGACATCAAGTTCAGGCCGAAATAAAGGGGGCCTGTTGTTTTTAATATCCGTAAATGTAAAAGGCACTGTGAAGGTACTGAACACACCATCCCAAAACTATTTAGTTCTTGAGGTTACAATGCCTAATAGATATAAATGCGTCTATATTAATTTTTATAATAGCATACAATGTATAGCATTAAACGCCAATATTAACTCCTTGACGGACTTTTTAAGAAGATATAGGGAGAGTCAGACCACTTTTGTATATTTTTTCCTGATGGGAGATTTTAATACTCATTTATGTCAACAGAACTGCCATGTTATAGATACAATTAATACTGACATGTTACAATTACCACATTTTGAGCACTCAGAAAAGGGGTTTGCCTTAGAAGAACTTCTCTTAGAAAATGACTTATATGAACCAGAGTTCTTCGATAGAAAGGAACGGGTGCCTACTTATAGTGCTAGGGACAGCAATACAATAATTGATTATATTTTTATTTCACCGGGTATGTTACAAAATGTAATGTTTTATAACGCTGTACAGACGACTTTCAGTGACCACAACCCGGTAATACTAGAAGTAGATAATAATAACCTGTTTTTATTCACAAAAGGAAACAACATTGATTCGAATACAGTAGGATATACAGAACTGATTGCTAAGGACCAGGGGAGACGGGTCAAATGGAGCAATATCATCCCCGAGGACTTTCTCTATTCTCTTAACCTAAAGATGGGCAAAGAAATTAACATCTGTATGGACCCTACTAGGTTTGAGGGGAATATAGTCCAGTCCTTTGAAATGATTTGTTGTCAAGTATCGGACGACCTAAAAAGTAACACGAAAAAGAAAGAGAAAAGGGTTATGGGATGGTTCGACAAAGAATGCTCCAAATCCCATCGTGAATTATATAAAGCTTTAAATAAGATACCACGTGATAAACAGGAAGTGGCCAGCCAAAGGCAAAAGTATAAGGCAAACATCCTAAGAAGGAAAAACGAAATTAAAAGAAGGGCATGGGAAGATCTATATGAAAAGGCCACTCTGAGGGACAGTGCTAAATTTTGGAAAATCGTTATTACCCCCTTATTTAACGGGATTGACAATGCACCGTTAGAAGTGAATATTGCGGAACGAGATTAGTTAGAGCATTTCCAAAACATCTATGGTAGTAACATTGCTGTAGACCCTCTAGACCAACAACTGATTCAAACTGAAGAGGTTTTGTCCAGTTTCACTATTAAAGAGGTGCAGAAGGCAATTGAGGACACGGCAGGAAAGAAGGCCCCTGGTCCAGACGGCGTACCTGCCGACATGTTTAAATCAAATTCGGGCATGTGGGCAGTGGTTCTCACCAATGTCTTTAATGTGATTAGCTTGGAAAGGACAAAAGTGCCAACTTCATGGTCACAGTCTGTTATAATCCCCATTTTTAAGAAGGGCCAAAGGGGAGACCCTAGATGCTACAGACCCATCTCTTTGTTAGATTCTTCTTTTAAAATTTTGGGTAAAGTTATTTTGGAAAGAATCTCAACTTGGGCGACAAATAATGACATCCTGTGTGAAGCCCAGTATGGCTTTCGAGCCGGGAGAGGCACAGAGGATCAATGCCTAAATTTACATCTTACCCTGGGTAAATACACTGTAGCGTCAAAGGGGATGATGTATTTGGCTTTTATGGATTCGTCCACAGCCTTTGACCTAGTTAATAGGTCAAAGCTGTGGACAATACTTTTAAAACTGGGCCTAGACCAAGCACTGGTGAATTTCTTGGCACGACTTCATAGTGATTTGAGGGCGACGATACGCATGTCCCAAGAGGGAAATTGCACTGCCTTTTTTAAATCAGGAAGGGGGGTGCGCCAGGGTGCATTTTGGCACCAATGCTCTTCTCACTTTATATTAATTCACTGGGAAAGACTCTGGAAACGGCCTCCATTGATGTACCACGTATGGGTGACTCCTTAATGCCGGTTTTATTATATGCCGATGATACAGTATTGTTGGCAAGAACCCCTAATGGTTTACAACGTCTTTTAAATTCTTTTGGGGCTTTTATGCAAAGCTTGGATTTATCAGTTAATATTGAGAAATCCCATGTTATGGCAGTAGGTAGTCGCAAGAATAGTATTAAAACCCTTACCTGTAATGGCTCAGTGTTATCTAAAGTTAAAGTTTTTACCTACCTAGGTGTGGTGTTTGATGAGAATGGGACATGGCTCCACAAATCAAAAGTAAAGCTGCGGCAGTAAAAAGATCGGCTGCCGCCATCCTAGGTTTTGCTAAAAGGTTGGGAGGCAAACCACCTGAGGCTATATTAGCAATTTATAAAGCCAAAACCCTGTCCATTGCGAGGTATGGGGCCACGATATGGGGTTATAAAAATCTGGCCCATATACAAAGAGAAGAAAACTTATTTTTGCGATCCCTACTGGGCCTTCCAAAATCCACCCCAGCCTTTCCCGTACATATGGAATTGGGGATAGGGTACATTGAAGACTCACTGACTCTGGCCCCATTACTGTTATGGATTAGGATATGGCTTAATCCAGCTTTAATTTTAAACCATGTGATCATTAGGGATTGTATGGGGAGGGAAAACGTGGCTAAGATCGGGTGGCTACAATACATTAAAATTACAGCAGAATATTTAGGCCGTCCGGAGTTATATACAAACCCCGAGAGCATTATGAGAGAGGACATTGACTGGGTAAAGAAAAACTTTATAGAGAAAAAGGAATCAGAGAGAGAGGCCAGCAACATTTTAAAACCAACTGTCAGGGCCCACTATATGATGATTGCTTCGTTATCTATTCAATCCTACTTGACGATAGTAAATAAACCTTTTCATAGGTGGGTCCTCACTAAATTTCGTTTTAACCAAGCACATTTTTTGTTAGGAGAATTTGAAAAATGGTGTAAGTCTCACGAAAATGCTCCCTGCAAATGTGACTACTTCTCAGATCAGGATATATTACATTTTGTGTTTTTCTGCCCCTTTTATAAGAATGGGAGGGAGAGATACATTAAACCAATTCTGAGAGGTTTAGATTTTGTGCAGGTTAAACCAGCCTTATTGTACCTACAGCTCATGGAAACTACAGTAGTAATGTATGGGGTAGCCAATTTTCTGACTATGTCAATCCGATCAAAGCAAGCAAGATCAAAGTTAAATAATTAACGTAATTTAACTGCTTGAATTGAATAACTGGCCACTATGTAACTTTGAAAAGTGTCAAATATGAACTCATGAACTGCACGTTTTGCACTTTACCCCCAGGCTGCTAGCACTTTTATATTTAGAATTGTAAAGATATTCTAGTTTGCATTATATTTAAATTCTGTATACTGCTAAGGGCCTATAAGACTGTGATTACTGTAAATATGATGGTAAAGATGTTTTTTTTATATGAATTTTTCATTTTGTATAGTAACTCTATTAACTTTGTAACTTGTTTTAAAAATTTGTCTGTATGATTGAAAATGGTTCTGTAGCATACTTTTATGATTTTAAAACAATCGAATAAAGGTTTTCTGACTTGACTTGACTCACTCCAACCAGGTAGTGGATATTGCCCCTCCACAAATCCTGCCCCAAAATATACCAAAGGTGCAAGAAAACCAAGAACATTTGAGCACATCACATGTAATCGGGGGCTAACCTAGGAAAACCATGAGAGCCAGCATGCCAGCACCACCACTAAGGTGATGCTTTCCGGGGACATTTGTTAGCCTGGACTATTCTTGCTATGAATGGCCATCTTGAGTATGCACTCTTGGTACACTATTACCAAACTGTGTTGGCATTCAGTCTGTGTCCATTTAAACTTTTGCACAGTTTGTGCCCCAGAATGTGGATGGATGATGAGTCTATAGTGATGCATCAGAAGCAGTGGCAGTTCCTTGAAAGAGTGCTGTGGGCAATGGGCGGGGCAGGGTGGGAGGTAGTAAACTCCGTCTCACAGCCAAACAGAGTAATGTAAATAATTAAATAAATAAAAACGAATTACATTGCCCAAACTGCATCGCCATTTGGCATTGCAGCACGTGCAATTTAATTTCTTTCCCCTCCCCTGCCCCATCCCACCACCCGCAGCACTCCCTTGAGGATCCGCCAGTGATCAGAAGGTAGTTTTCAGTGTTTCAATTATTTAGAGGAGTGTTTATTTGTCTACAGCCTGTGGATAGTACAGTACCCTATCAGTCAGTTAGTCAGAATACTTTATTTCGATAAATCAATATCATAAAAAGACAATAGTACTATACAGGATTTACATGAAATACAGTTACAATAATTGTACACACTAAAAACAGAATTAATTTATACAAAGTTGATTTTACACAGTGAAAGTATCAAACTTTTAAAAAACTCCTTAAAATTCATAAACATTTCATAAAATTTCCTACAATAAGATCCTAATGTAAAACATTTAAAAGGATCTTTCAATATTTAAAATGGATCTTTCATTATAATTACCCTAAACTGCTATTTCATATTGCGAATAGTTATCCCAGATTTCATCTCAGTTAATTTCCATACATTTACGGGTTCTCATTCATGTTCTTATTCCTAATCCTGACTGCACCCACTAAAAAACTAGCAACGTGGAAGATAATCCTAGGGGTCTGTAATAATTGCAGATACAAAAGGGCAGGCTTAACCTGCAGAAACCCAGCCTCCTTTAAAATAGGGACCAAAAATGTTAACCGTAATTCCATATAATGACCACAGAACATCAGGAAATGCATTGTGTTCTGGGTAGAAAAGTTGTCACAGGAACACAGAGTTGCATTTTCAGGAGTACTCCAGTTAGGGAAATATCCGAGGTTCAAATGAATCATATTAAAACGGAATCGGGTGAAAAGAAACCTATGATATGAGCAATTCACTATTTTAAGATAGATTTCAGGTCCTTGTTGACTGGATATGATAAGATTGGTCCTCACAGTAGGTTTTTTCAACTCCAGTTCTTCCCTTTCCAAACTTAACATATGTCCCATTGCACCCTTGATTAGTGCAATGTCCTTTGATGTTATTGTCTCTGGTGAGAAAAAAAGCTCTGGTCTCCCTAGCTTGACAAAACTGTTTTTAATGTATGTCAGCCACTGAATCTTATTATTGTTGTCTAGGTGTAGACAATCTTTCAGAATAATATGATTCAGGGGTATTTCCTAATTTAACCAGGTCTTCATCCAGAATATTAGAGGGGCCATTTTTATCCTATCTGAAATAAAGCCTTCCCCAAGTTCGGTGTGAATAGTATATGAGGGAGTAGACTTTGGCACTGAGAGGACAGATCTCAAAAATTTATTTTCAGTAGTCTGCAGTCAATCCGGGGAACGATATCCCCAAATTGAACTACCATAAGTGGCCACTGCGAGGCATTTAGCTTTGTAAATTTTCATTAAAGCTACTATGGGCCTTGCCTCCAATCGTTTGGAAAAACCCTGGAGAGCAGAGGTAGTTCTTGTGAGGGAAATGTTTCTATTTTTTAACTGCGGTCCCCAGTTCCCTCTTTCATCAAATGTTATCCCCAAATAGGGGAATGTAGTAACTCTGCAGAGTTCTTCTTTTCCACAGGTGAATATTTTAGAGTACTTCTCCCTAGAACACTTTCCCATGATCATGATCTGGGTCTTCTTAGCATTTATTTTAAGATCCAAGGAACCCATAAAATTCTCAAAAACATCCAGCAGGCATTGTAATCCAACCCCGGTCCGCGAAAGAAGGACATCGTCATCCGCGTAGAGGAGAACTAGAATACCAAGTTCTCCTACATGCGGGATGTCAAGGGTGGCCTCCTTTAGTACAGGTTCCAAAGCGTTTATGTATATCGTAAAAAGAAGGGGAGCCAGGATGCACCCTTGCCTGACCCCCTTTCTGAATTAAAATGGGTGGTGCATCGGCCCTCCGTGGTGACCCTGACGGAGGCTAACAATCCATAATGTAAGTCAGCCAGAAGGTTAACTAGGGCCCTGTCAAGACCAATATTTAGTAAAATTTTCCACAGCTTTGACCAATTTACAAGGTCAAAAGCTGAAGAGAGGTCCATGAACCCCAAGTACATGGACCCCTCCTTGGCCATAGTGTATTTATTCAGGAGCAGGTGTAAGTTAAGACATTGGTCTAGAGTAGTCCTTTTTGGTCTAAACCCATATTGCACATTTGACAGGACCCCTTTTTCATTCACCCATTCATTCAATTTAAACAAAATGACCCGCCCAAAAATTTTAACCGAGGAGTCAATTAATGAGATGGGTCTATAATAAGAGGGGTCCTGCCTGTTTCCCTTCTTGAAGACAGGGATGATGATCGATTTTTTCCACGAGGCCGGTATGTTATCCTGGTTTAAAGCATTAAATACATCACACAAAATCTTTGATCAGAATTTCGGTGCGCATTTAAATACGTCTGCAGGGATCCCATCGGGGCCAGGAGCCTTATTTTTTAGGGTCAGGTCTATCGCTTTTTCCACTTCTGAGACCTCGAAGGTTACAATGGAACCCTCGATTCTAAGAGGGAAGTCCCTCATTTGTGTATCATTGCTAGGGTCAAAGTATATTTTTCCAAAATGTTTTATCCATCCCTCATCTGGAATGTTAGCCTCAAGTGGGGAATTCTCCTCACCCGAGAATAACGTTTGGTTTACTATTTTCCAGAACAGACCGCTACTTTTTAGGGTATCCGGGGCAAGTAGTTGGTCCCATGCTTCATCTTTTAGCTCTTTTTTCCTGTCAAAGATAGCTTTCTTATACGCAGATCTTAAGCTAACTATTTGAGCTCGATCTTTGGGTGTGGCCTTCATGGCCCTAAGTAGGTCCCCATGTGCCTTAGAGCATGTATTATTAAACCATCTCTTGCCATAATGCGTCTTCTGTCTTAAGCCTATAAGTAAACTTTTATTTATTTCCCTGCAGATATTGTCAAAAGCAAAAACCACCTCTTGATTTTGCGTCTCGTTTGCTAGACATACGGCCACCTCATCCTCAACTTTGTCCAATACCTCTACTAGGAATGTTTCAGGGACTATGTTTGACCATTTTAGCCTGCGTCCTTGGTCTTTAACAGTCACATTTAGTCCACCCTTGTGTGACACCGTTTTCATGGAAAATATGTCCGTAGACATTATCTCCATGAACACCGGGTTATGATCACTGAAGACCGAGACCTCCGTTTTATATATTAAAACTTTACACAACAAAAAGGAAGACATGAAAATATAATCAATAATAGTACCATCATCTATTCCCTTAAATGTAGGAGACCTACACCCCCCTTCCCCGCAACCTGACTCGTATAGGTTCCATCTGGCCAGAAAGTTTTCAAGGGCCTCCCCCATTTAGAATGTTCTACGTGCATAGGTAAAGGGAAAGGGGGGCCTTCTTCTTCTAGACTGGCACACGGTAGGTTGCAGTGATGTATGTTAAAATCCCCAGGAATATTATTTCAAAAGTATTCACGTTTACACTGTAGACTGACAAGAATTTTTCCAGTACGTCCAAGTTATAACTGGTGCACTCATTTGCACTTGAATTATAAAAGTTGATAAATAAAATCTTACTCTTATCGGGGATGGATAATTCCACAATTAAACAATTCTCGCAGCCTGAAATACATAGAGATAGTGTGCCCTTTATGTCAAGTTTGAATAAGCTTAGTAAGCCCCCCTTGGCTCTTCCTGCGGCACTACTAATTGCTGGGATGCAAAAGTGTCTATAACCATCGAGTGAGAAACTGTTTGTCTAGTCCCATGTCTCTTGAAGAGCAATAATATCAAACGTTTTTAATATGTTAATCCACGTGTCATTTCCTGCTTTAGCCTTGATACCAGCAATGTTCCAGGTTGCAATTCTGAAGCTAGAAGGTGGTGGCTGGGCTTTAGTCCTCAGTTAATTTGACTGTCAATCATTTTCTTCCAGTGAAGATAGGGGGGTATAACGATTTGCCAGGGGAAAGACTTGATCAAAATCAAATTGATTGCACGGCCTAGCCAACCGATAACAGTATGGGTCAAGTCTATTTGATGGTTGATATGCTTTTTGCGGGGGACAGACAAAACCCCACATAGGTCGAGCAACTGGAAACTTAGACTGATCAGGCTGTGAGAGCGCAGGGTTACTAAGATGATTATAAAAGAAACCAAGGGGCCGTGCGCCTACAATATTATCCCCGACTGGTAAGGAAACTGCTCTAAGTAAAACTGTGGCCACGTGCTGTGGGTGCTTAAAATTTACAATAATGCAGTCCCCCCTAGTATTCTTTCTGGAGTTTCCGATCCAGTTGACTCTTCGGGTAGAAATTATATCATTAGAGAAGGCGAGTGGAAAACCGCAATTCCGGCTTAACCACGATAGCGATTTATTTTTCAAAGCCTCATGTGTTTCTAACCTAGAGTCAGTGATATAAGAGTCCACCTAAGGAACATTAGTTAACACAACAGTATATGGTACACATTCCGGGGGAAGGTTAACTGGAGCTTTCCTCTTAGCCACACTCCTTCCTTCATTGTTCCCCCCACCTACAGCTTTCAAGTTACTAGAAGTTGTAGGGAGTGGTTGGGTTACTGGTACTGGGGGTGGTTGAGTGGATGGTACCAATGGGGGTTGAGTGGCTAGTACAGTTTGTGTGTTTGTTATGGCCCTGTATCCTTATTATCATTATTTGCATTATTTCCAACCTTGAGAGACTTCGGTGTTTTAGTCAAGGTTAGGTGTGAGTTCAGAAGACCACCCAGTCTAGATACCTCTTGTGTTACCTGATCTAATTTTTCCACAAGAGGTTTAAGCAAAAGTTCGAGTTTTGATTCAATTAGGCTTGCCAACAGGTCAATATGGGCAGGAAGCAGATTATTCATCTCCGCATTATTTATGGTCTCAGCTATACTCCCTTGACCGGTTGATTGAGTTCCAGCCTTTTTTGATTTCCTATTCCCCCCCGCTTAGCTGGTACCTTCCTACAGGCCCTCAATACTCTTAGTACAGGCGAGGATGCAGGTGAGGGTGCAGGTGAAGGCCTCGGGGAAGGTAACAGGGAGGAAGATGATGTGATTTCCAAGGATTTACCCCTCTCTTCCAGCCTCTGTTCTGGAAATATATCATTGGCACTAATAATGATTGAGTCCTCATTACAACTACGATCCAAAGCCGGTGAGACCAAGGGGGCATGCAAGCTTGTTGGTGAGACCGGAGGGCTTACCCGGTTTAAAGAAAGACGCCTTTCTTGATTATTTTTACTGACCACCTTTACCAAGTAATTGTCCATAGTGCTAGTCACTAGTGGTGTTTTGGATGATCTAAGTTTCGACATTTTAGTATACCTAGATTATGGATCAAAGCACTTTAGTTTGGTGGCACAGGTATTATTGCACAGGCGCGTATTACCAAACGATTGCCTTAACTTCAAATGCGTCAACAAGGGCCACAGAACAAGTACAAAATAGTAAGTCTCACAGTTTTGAAGTGTGCCGGGGCAGAAGAGCCAAGGTCCGTGGCCCAGCTCAGCCTCGGTCTGCCACGGACGGCCACAGACGGCCCCGCCCTCTGCCCGGGCTCAGCCCGGCGCGTCCCGCGCGTGTCCTCGCGGGACGAGATAGAGAGCTGATCTTTAAGCGCCTCCTGGCGCAGGCTGATGACCAGTGGCGGTGCGTCCATTAGGGGCGTTGGGGCGTTGCCCCACTAGCCTGGACAACCGCCGACCGACCTCACTGAATGAAAAAAGTATTTGCACTGTACATAAATTAAAAGTGGAACAAGAGCGCACTCAGGCCCCGGAAAAGCCCGACAGGATCGGGACTACATTAGGGAAATGGGCCGGCGGCGTGGGGGGCGGGGCTGTGTCAGAGTGACAGCCAGGCAGGCAGGCAGCAGGCAGCACAGCAGATCTGTGTGCATGCAAAAGGCCGGAGTAGTCGAGATTTCGACTGGCCCGCGCATGCGCACTTTTGAGACCTCCCCCCCTCCCCTCTACAGTAATGTTGGACATAGGCATGGAGCTGGGGCCCGGGTGTAAAAATGGGCAGATATCAGTCTGCTCTTTAGCCAATCCTGGCGCAGTGGCGCTCCTAACGCCGTGCCAGGATTGGCTACTCCAGCTGGATGGTGCTGCGCGTGGTGTTGGCTGCTGTAAGGCAATGTCACCAGTGATTGGCCAAACTGCGCGTGCTGGAATCATGGCACAAGGCCGTCAACAACAGTAAGTGAAAGTGATGATGTGTTCATGATGAGTCATACAGTGGGCGCGTGACTGTTGTTGTTGGACTCGTCGTGAGTCGTGACCAGACGTGTGTGTATCAGCGCACTGGTGTCTGCCACTGGACCGCATGCCTGGACCTGAGTATGACAGTTGACATCGATGAGACCGCGCCCCCCCCCACGTAAGTTATGCTGCCACCAACCAATAATTATGTGTGTGATGATTTTATGTGTGTGTGTCTAATACACTATACTATTTTTAAATTTGTAATTAAGCACGACGGGAGGGGGAGGGGACGAATAAGATAAAGATAATAACTGAATTGGATAAGGACTTGTCTTGATCACTCAGAATCACCCTGTGCGCGCGCTAGAAGTGAGGCCCGTGATCTAACTGGCTGAGGTGGAATAGAGTGCAGGATGGGACGGAATGAATTGAATGGGAAGGGGAGGGGATTGACAGAAGGGGAGAGGATTAAAGAGTGATGGAGAAAAAGGGAACTTAAAAGAAAGGGGGAGATGGGGATATGAGAGGAGAGATAGGAATGTAAGGTAGAGAAGGAAAAACGGGAAAGAGAAAGGAAAAGGTATCAAGTCAGTATCAAGTCAGTATCAAGCCAGTATCAAGTCAGTTTAAAGTTTGGTTTCAGTTCAGTTTCAAGTTCGGTTTTCATTTGGTTTCTATACTCACCTCGTCCCTTTCACCCAGCCCCACCCATTTCTTTTTGGAGCCTGTGAGGCCCCGGCCCGCTCGGTCTCTCCCTCTCGGGTGCCTCGGCTCCAGCCGCCATCAGTGGTCCTCTCCGTCCGGTGCTCATGAGTGCAATGCCGAGGCTGCCTGGTTACCAGCCTTGTATACCACGGACACGTCACAATAGAAAACTTCAACCTGGCATCATGCATCACCGGTTTATGGGCGATGACAGGTGTTGCAGTGTAAGGGGGGGAGAGCAGGCGAGGCACGGTTTTAATTCAATCACCTAAAAAAAAGCAAAAATCTATTTAATCACAAAAGGATCCTGCGACGAGCCTCAAAGACGATCTAATCTTTCCCGACCTTCTCCCCCCACAGTGGCCTCTCCTTGTCTCTGCTGAGGCGGAAGCCTCCCCTCTGCACTTAGCCTCGACCTTGTGACATCACAGTGGAGGGACTGGCACTCACATGTGTTCCATCCACAGGATTCCCCTGCTGGTGCTGGCCTGAACCTCGTGACATCACAGTGCAGGGCCTGGCACATCACAGGTGTTCCATCCACAGGATTCCCCTGATGGTGCTAGGCTGGGCCTCCTGACGTCACAGTGGAGGGCCTGGCACGTCACAGGTGTTCCATCCACAGGATTCCCCTGCTGGTGCTAGGCTGGATCTCATGACATCACAGTGAAGGGCCTGGCACCTCATAGGTGTTCCATCCACAGGATTCCCCTGCTGGTGCTAGGCTGGACCTCGTGACATCACAGCGAAGGGCCTGGCGCCTCACAGGTGTTCTATCCACAGGATTCCCCTGCTGGTGCTGGCCTCGACCTAGTGACGTCACAGTGGATTGCATGGCACGTCACAGGTGTTCATTCCACAGGATTCTGCTGCTGGGAAGGCGCGGCCCTAAGGCAGTCACAACTTGCACACACACACATTCATACAAGCACGTGCGAAGTCACTCACATAGGGGGGGGTCATACGCTACAATTTATTATGAACTTTACCAAGAGAGCCCAATGAGGGCCACTCTTCATTGGTTACAGTGAGATAACTTCGAATCAATCACACCCGGTGCAGTTGTTGCGTCCCTGCTGATAGATGGGTCTCCCCTCGTGGACGGTACACCATTCACAGCAGGAGCTCTCATTCTTCACCAGGCTCGTAATGGGGTCTCACTTGTGCGAATTTCTAGTACAATCTTTACTGTGTGTTGCTCCGGGGTGCTTCTACTTTCCCTGTGAGTCTTAGTCATAGCTGCCAAGTTTCTGCGTTCATTGTGTGATGTGCCGCGCCAGTCCAGGTTTTTTCCTCTGAATTATGGGACGTGTATTCCTGTTTTATAATGAAATAAACAAGACTACAAGTCCTAGAATTCCAGGAAAAAACATGGACTGGAGCAGCACAACACTGATGGACCCGGAAAACTTGGCAGCTCTGCAAGATACCTGTGCTCAGGTTAGGAGAGCAACAAGACCCAACCGTTGTGGGGGGTGTCAGGGAAGGGGGGCTAACACTTCCCGAAAGTGGTGCAGGCCAAGAATTTCAGGCAATGTGGGTAGAGCCATCTTCATAGCCAATATGAGGGAAAGAAGTGACACATTTTGTAGTTTTGACCCATTGGACAAACCCAATCTGATTATGATTGAAAGATTGGAGTCCATGTTTACCTCTATATTCCTCCCTAGGGTTGAGTTATGTGGTGGGCTAGCTACTAAGGCCAAATTGTTCATAGCAGTGTTAGATCCTTTTGCCGCACATGAATATTTCGATTTATGACATGTTACTTTATTGTTAGAAATGGGTTCTCTACTTGGCAGGGGTAGGTACCTTTGTCCAAATTGGGACCGTTGCTTCTAGTCAGGGTAAGGGGGATATACACTCAAGATAACCCCTGCTCACACCTAGGTAGCTAGGCACAAGCAGACAGACTTATCCCAAAGGCAAGAGTTTTCAGCATTGATGAATTATTCTCTGGTTAGGAAGGTTAAAGGTGATTAATTGTAATTGCTTTCATGTTTTGTTTTCTGGTGAACTGAGCTGTGCTGCTAGAATTGTGGTTAAGCAGTGGGAAGGCAAAGGAGGAAGACTGACACGGGTGAGTGGGAATTATTTCAGGTGTGTCCTGCAGACAGCCAGGGTCAGGGGTGTGAAGGCCTTTTCAGTGTGTTGCCAAGGAACCAAGCTGTCCTTAGGTACTACCACTTCAGGTATTGCGGTTGGCTGATCCTTTCTGTTCTGAACTCGTGTAGAGGGGCTGTAGCTTGTGACTTACAGGCCCCTCATCAGGTTTACATGCCACTCAGCAGCTCTCCACATTGTTTACCGTTTACAGGCTGCAGAGCGGCTATTTCCGCATGTGTGCATAGAAATAATGTTTGTTTAGACCAGTGACTATACATTAAGACACACATGTGCACTTGTTTAGAATCCACAAAACATCAGATTTACAACTACATAGTGGAAAGACCATACAGGAAGCAATATTAATTTAGGAAAACATAATATTGCCTGAACATGTTATTGGGACTGGAATGTCCCCTGTGAGGTATGTCAGGTTGTCTATCTTGAAAACTCGACTGTGAGTAGCTGGGTTCCCAGAGAATATTTAATTTTGGCCCTAGCCTTGTGGTAATCTAGTGCATAAAGGCCTATGCTGTCCCCTGACGTGATGGAGGTCATGGACCTGTCCTGTGACCTGGAGGGACATGTCAAGCATGCCCTCTTTGTCCTGATAGTGGACTACCAGCCTGCTACGGGTTAAGCATGTAGATCGACGGCACAGCATTCTGTATTTGTTGAATGCATAGTCATGATCAGACCTTTTTATCTGTGTCACTGGAGTGGAGGCCCCACCAATGTGAAGTTCTGCTTCAGTGCACTAATCCTAACCCTTCTGCTAACATTCCAAATATATGCTGTGTGTGTTTATGTTGTGTCTTGTTTGGTACATGCAATATGTACACAAGTGTGCCCATGTAATGGATGCCTCTGGATTCCATTCTGGAAGCCCCAAATCTGCTCCGGTACACAAGATGGAGGTGAGATTGTTTTCCCAGACAGTGTAAGTGTTTTGCTGACATTCCTAAAGCTGGAGAGTGGAGACAAGACACCTTCAGAAATTCACTGAAGCCCTTTTGCTGAGAGGAGCTGTGGATTAGTCTTCCTGTAGTGCCGTCACTTGGAAGATGGTGGCGGTGAAGGGTGGGACTGAAGTCTCCTTTTCAGTGTGGAAAGGATCTTTTAGGTGAGCCAGCCTTTTGTATTTCCACTGATCACTGCATAGTGTGGTTGTTGATACGCCAGGTATAGAAAGCTCATCTCTCTTTGTGCCTCTGTTAGCCCGAGGCTTCTGCTCCACGGTGTGTGCCTGCGCCCATCTGCCCACCTCCCAGCCGCAGCCCTGCCTGTTTAACTTTACGGTCGGTGTAGTAGTCACATAATAAATGGTCGGTCTGTGCATGGTGAGCTTAGCTAATGATGTAATGCTCTTCTCTTTTCCTAAATTACTGCATGTTCTCTGTAGTCTGTATTCAAAAAAAGAATTATTAGATTGGCAAAATGAATTCTAGTCACACTCTGCGCATTAACCGTGATACCCAAACACACATGAATACTGTAACTCCAAGCCTCTTGGAGTCTTGGACCTTTATTCTATGCGCCCATCTGCCCACCTCCCAGCCGCAGCCAGTCTGAGTCTCTCTAACCTCTCAGATGAGCCACCTCGACTGCCCCCCCCTCGTCCCCCCACACACACACATGGAAGCCGAAGCGCTCTAAAACATTAGGGACGAGTTTGCAGGGCCATATCATCACGGGCCTCACTTCTAGCCGCGCTGTCCTTTGCATTTTTTTTATATCATATAAAAAAAATGCAAAGGACAGCGCGGCTAGAAGTGAGGCCCGTGTGACCGTACATAAGTGAAGGTTTCATTTTCGATTCCACGAAATACCATAATTTTAGTGTCACTGGAATTAATATCTCATTATTATGTGAGGTTTTCCTCACATTACAACCGGAGCAGTGTGACATCTCTTGCAGTGTTTGTTAAGATTGCTGCAGCTGAGGTGTGTATTTCACATCACAGTGCGGGCCGGCACTCTGATACATTTCCATACATCTTTTGCTGTTAGGTGAAGCGAATTTGATGTAAGAGTCCGCGTTGGAGATAAAGGTGCGCAGGGAGTTCATATGAATACAGTGATATTAAGTGGCTTGGTGTCAAGGGTGGCTCAGCATGCTGGGCCTTGCACTATGAGTCTTCCTGTGAATAATATCGGCCTCTAGTACCTGTGGTGTGGATGCATGCGCACATTGAAAATACTCAAATGCACAAGGTGGTGGGCCTTTTGCTACAATCAAACATGCTTATTCAGGGCGTCAGGCCTTTAACACCAATTAAGGATACACAGAGGGTGGGCGCTTTACTTCACACCTACCATTGTGAGTTATTATTCAATTTTTGCTCCCGCCGGATCAATGAAACATGATAATGAACTCCAAGGGGCAATTCTTTTCGATTACGTTTTTCAGTTATATGTTGCTGATAAACAAGCTCCTGTTGGTTGCCAACTGCTGTAATAACAATGTTCCAAAACTCTCCGGTTTGCACTTGTTTGCCTCTTTTTTTTTATCAAACTGCTTTTACCTCCTCTGTGTGTTATTCTCAAATCTATTGGTTATTCACTTTGATATCTTCTTTTTGTAACCCTCAGTGTGATAAAACTCTGGGAAAGATCTGTTTGCACCGCATTGGAGACGTCTTTGTATAATTTTGTGCATGGTGCAATTCCCGTGTGAGGACACCGTATTGTAAAATAGTTTCCCGAGGAGTAAATGGGTCTTTGGTAACAGTGTCATGCGGTTGTCACTTGTGCTCGACGTTGTCTCAGTGCAGGCCTATGGACAGCCTCGTGTCTCAAGCAGTAACAGTCCACTGTGTCTGTGCAGAGGGATTAATAAGTCCTAACAACAAGCATTTGCAATGCAATAGGTCTCGCATTAGGAAAGTTTGAGCTATTGGTATTGTAAATGGCACATTTTTCATTGATGTGTTGGTTTGGAAAATAGCGAAATTAATAGATTTGTCATTTACAATGCCAATAGTTTTAACTTTCTCAAATGTGACACCTATAGCATTTGTAATGCAATATGTGTATTATTTACGTGACTAAGATGTATTGATGTTAGAAAAAAACAATGGCTTTTATTTTTTTTAAAATAATTAATACTTAAATAAAAGCTATTGTAATTTATAATGGCAATAGCTTTAACTTTTGTAAATAACTTTTGTTATTTTTGGGCTGGTTTGGCCATTGCTCAAGCCAAGATGTAAGAAGGATAGACTTTAATTTCTGGTCATCGTGCAAAAATGCAGGCAGTCATACTTACTACTGTGAAGGGCAATGAAACCCTTCAAAGTAACTGCTCGCTATTGATGGGACAGAATATTCGATTTTAACCAACTAAAACATGCACTTCCCTAAAAGCACTGATGCAGATCCACAAAGTGAAAAACAGTTTAGGACGTCAAGGGCCGGGAATTTAATCTTGCTAGCCACGGGCACGGCCTGGAATCCATTGAGGCAAGAGAGACTTTTAAGAAGTGAAAAACTGCGGTCGGAATGCCAGGTCACGCCGTTTAGTTCCCTCCTTCAGCCACTTCCCTGTCTTGCGGTATGATACTGCTAACCAAGTCAGGAGTACTGATGGAAGGGAAGATACAAGTACACGATTTGTGTGCTAGTGAGCTGCACAGCCTGTTTGTAGAGACTCGTAAATCTGTGAAAGTCCGCCTTACCCAGTACACTCATTATCTTGCCAAAGATGCTCATTGAAGCCATTGTGACGTTGGGTGATTTCAAATTAACAGTGTTTTCCAGTTCTGTCTCAACTGTGTATTCTCAAGAGCATCATCTTTTCACTCAGACTCGCACCTTATTCTGTTCTATGTAAAACATTCTGTTTGAGTTAATCTGGTGGCAATACAAATGTTCTGTGTAAAGCGCTTCGATGCTCCCAAGCGCTATATTTGGGCTAAATCGGGCATCTATAAAATATAGATAGCAACACTTTTTTCCATTGTGTGAATTCAAAAATGTTCACACCATCGGAAATATCAAACATTTTACTTTACAGCTAATCAGAAGAACAAGACATATTGGATACAATAAGTTACATGCAGTTTCATTGGCCCTTAACATAGATGATGTTGTTTTTGTCATTTTCATGTCTGACATAATGTGTTTCATTATGTTAAAATGTTACAGTTATTGTAGCAGACCCATTTTCTAATAAAAACCCACTTCAATCTGATCTGTGAACGCAATACTGAGAACAGACTGAACCTGAGTCTTTCCAATTCCACACCAGTAGCTCTATCTATACATTAAAACAGAGCAGTGTGCTGCCCCTTTATAGTAATTGAGACACTTTGAAAAAGTCACAAAACACATTTGAAGGGAGCACTCAACTTGATTGATGTAATGCAGAATAATCAGTTGCTCCTGACTAAATTAGTACGGTTCACAAATATGCAAGACAACTTTTTTCCTAACTTGCACGACTGTATATTTTCTAGCCAAAGCTGAGGTACGAACGTTGATACATAAATGATACTTAGCACGTGACTTTTACGTGATTGTGTATTGCCATCTATAAAAGACAATTCCCAAGACGTGCACCCTAGGTCCTTCCTGGACCATAATCGTGCATCAATAAGGGTCCCTCCTATGAAATAAGGTGAACATCCTGAAGTTGGGTTTTGCATGACTGTAACCGGGCCTGTTCATGCGAAAGCTCTGCACCTGTGATGATTTCCAAAGTGAAAGCCCAGCTAGACCTGCTCTTCCAGTCGAGAGCGATGACTGGCAATGTGAAACCTGCACTACACCCCGACAGTGACCGTCCACAAGACCTACTTTCCACTGCTATAGTACCTGTCATTGTATAATGTTGCCCGAATGTCCAACCTCCTCTCAAAATGTATAAAGGGTAGGTCGCTGTTTTAAATCTGGTGTGACATCATAAAGGGTTGTGGTGTTCGTATAACAACTCATGTGATTATAGAACACCAAAATAGACTATATAATGGCCTCTGTAACTGTGTAAAGAATCTCGTCACTGCATACTGTTGAATGGTGATAGTTTGTGACCTGTTTAGTTGGTTCTTTTGTTGTTTACAGTTTAAATCAAAAAAGTTGTTTGTTTTGTTGTTTGCAGTTTAAATAATAACAATCTGTGATGTTCTCAGCATTGTATCTTGAAGTCTGTGATGAAGCTCTGTTGTTATACTGAATAAGCAGCTACCTGGTATGTCATATGACAGCTCTTTAATAATGTAATCCCTGCCCTTTCACAATTGCTTTATTATTATTCCTGCTTTCTCAGATTTGCTTGGAAATGCACCATTTTCCACTATTTTTTCAAAATTTTCGCGGGGGAATTCCCCCCGAACCCTCCTAAGGGGGTTCAGGCTCACTCGCTACGCTCGCTCGCTACGGTGCAGTATCAATATCTGGTTCCGCCACACCACTTTCAAATGTCACCAGCCGCCACTGCTGATGACAACAGTGGCGGCGTCCTGGGGTGGGGCTACTGGGATTCGTAGTCCTGCCCAGCGGAGCAAAGCCCCGCCAGACAGTAGAGCAGTGGGGGTAGGTCGCTCGGCGGAGCGAAGCCCGGCCGCTACACCCAACCAGTAAGGTGAGCCTCAAAAATGCCTTAGCGGAGCAAAGCCCGGCCGGCGTGAGACCCTCTCAAAGCAGCACCCTATCAATGGATGGGGGTCTTCTAAATAGCTGTTACAATTGCATGTCAGTGTTGTTCATACTAGTTATACTGAGCTGTGAGTGTTCTCCTTCATGACTTCCATTCCTGCCTGGGGTTGTGAAGAATTAACCATCACTCTGTGTCGCGAATAAGGGGGAAGCCAGGATGCAATGCAGTCAGAAACTACTTTGCAAAGGGAACTGCACTCTGCAACATTGCAAAGATGTGTGGTTTGTCGCGGTGCGGTATATTTTGTCACACCTGATGCAGCATGGTGTGTTGCATGTTTATTTTTGCTACCTTCCCCTTTGTTTTCAAGAACTGAAGGATCAGTTAGATAAGAAAGGATGATAAACAGCAAATATCAGAACTCCACATGTCCTCAGCACTGTGAGAATGTATTCATTCTTTGATAAGATTCCTGTTAATGTTTTGCTTAAGCTTAACATACAAATTCTATTATGTGCATATATGTTTGACTCATCTATTTCAATAAATATGTCAATGAAGTTCAACTGGTATAAAAGGTAGCGTAACTGCGTCTGCTACATGGATGCCAACTGCTTTGTACCCCTCAAGTGTAAAGCTTGAATAAATACACCTTCATGACTGTGTTTGATTGCTGTCTCTCATTAACAGGCAAGTGTACCTGATTTGTGCTTTCACACAGGGAGATCCCAAGTGAAGCTACTCCATAGGAAAATGCGTGCTTACATTGATAATCATAGGAATGCAAACAATGGCAGCCTGGCCGGAACACAAAGTGTGAATATTGTCATAGTTGGTGACTATCTATTGCAAAAATAAAGACTGTTATGGTGTAATGCTTTACAGCACAGACAGAGGCTCTTAAACATAACACACCTGAAGGTAGGCAACCACTAAAGCTGTTTAAGTGAGCAGTAATAGAAGTGCATAGGGAAGTTTTAGAAACAGTCATGTTGCTGCATTTTGAGCCAATTACAGAGATGGATGGTAGCTGCCGGCAACCTGAGGTGAAGGACGTTAGCAGAATCCAAAAGACACACAATTGATGGACGGAATGCAGAACAATTCAATACATTCACCCCCAGTCAAGAGATCTGGGTCAAATCCATCATTTTGCTCATCATGCCACCCCAGTTTAGACCTGGCCACGCAAATCAGTCTCGACCCTGTGCCTCATGGGAACAGTCCAGCCCGAACTACCAAGCCAGGTCCTCCCTGAACTGGAAACATCAGAATCCAGGCAAGAGCCAGCAGTGTCTTGAATTATGTTAAACTGGAATTGTTCTTGTATAAAAGGGAGCATCTTTTTCAAAACATTGACATGTAAGAAACCGTTTGAGACAGCCTTCACGATTTAGGTTTTGAAAGAATGCTTACTATCAAAGTATCATCGAACAGCTTGTTATTGAAATATGCATGGTCATAGATGTCTTTAAACGAAGGACATAAACAGCTCCTAAGCATTCTCAGAAATGTGTAATATCATGTGGGAATGCCCTGAGCATCCTTTTGTGACCAATATCTGTTTCCACTTAAGGCTCATTCTCTTCCGGCATTAACCAGGGACAAAGAACGCACTTCCAAAGCGGGCTCAAACACCATGAAATAGTAATCAATGATGAGGTATGCAGACATAATATCAATGTTTAAATATCGATATACCAGAATATCGATGTTTGAATATCGATGTAATACCAAAGGGGATGATGGACGGAGAGCCACCCCAGTTTAGCATTGGCCATATGCAAATCAGTCTGACCCTGTGCCTCATGGGAACAGTCCAGCCCGGACTGCCTAGCCATGTCTTCCCTGGTCCGGAAACAAGCATCCTTGGACCAGTTACGGGTTCATAACCCTCATCAGCCAGGCTATCTTGAATCCAATGGCAGAGTGAGCAAGGAGCCCTTCCCTGGAGAATATGTAGCCAAAGAAATCCACGGACTCTTTGTAGAAGGAGCACTTGTCCCGGTGCAAGGTGAGGCCATGATCAGCTAGGCGTTGCAAGGTGGCTCGGAGGTGAATGTGGTGTTCCTCAAGGGTTTTGGAGAAGACGAGGATATCGTCGCTCAGATTTATAACTCCGGGTAATCCTGAGAGTGTCTCCCTAATAGCGTTTTGAAAAACCTCAGCGGCCGACGACACACCAAAGCTCAGAACCTTATACCTCCGAAGCCCAACATGAGTGGAAAAAGTAGTGATGTTGCGGCTGTCCGGGTGGAGTTCGAGCTGGTGATACCCGGCGTTGAGGTCCAGCTTTGAAAACCAGCGGGCACCGTTGAGGTCCGCCACAATGTCGTCCATTGTGGGCGTTAGGTGTCTTTCCCTCTTCACTGCCTTGTTGGGTAGGCGCATGTCCACGCACAGGCATATAGCACCCGGCTGTTTAGGTTTTGGGGCTATCACCAAAGGCGACACCCACGGCGTCGGGCCCGACACCTTTTCTATAACGCCCAATTCTTCGAGTTTACGCAGTTCTTCCTCCACCTGCGGCCGCAGGTGAAACGGTACTCTCCGGTGTCTGAGGGCCGTCGGTCTTACGGTTGGATCCACGTGCAATTTGAATGTCTTTCCCTTTAGACAGCCAAGCCCTCTGAATAGAGCCGGGAAGTCCTGCAGCTCATGTACTTGCCGAGCAAAGAACACCAGTTGAAGATCCTCTGCTGTATGGCAGCTCAGGAGTGTGCCACGTCTCCCACCAGTGACATGTAACTTAGTTTTGACTTCTTGGTCGTTGCAGGCAGCTACCACCTCGATCACTCCCCTCAACGGAAGCGGGTCGTCGCTGTCATAGGTATAAATCTTGGCCCTCGACGGTGACAGTGGCGGGCGTGGCGACAGTAGTTCGTATTGAGTGCTGTCCATCACATTCACTGACGCCCCCGTGTCGATGAGCGCCTGTACGGGCGACCCGGCAATAGAGATTTCGCACATCGGGGGCGGTCTTCTTCTCGAGCCTTCTCTTCCAACGAAAGAGACAAAAAAAAACGTTGTCTTCATCGTCCTCGAGGCGAAACGCCGATCTAGAGGCGTCGCTACATGGGCCTGGATCTTCCAGTGAGAGTTGTCGCACGGCCTGTGCGGGGCTTTTCCCGCCCGATCCGGGGCGACGGTTGCCGCTGCTGCGGCACATTTTCGCGAAGTGGTTCATTTTTCCACAATTAGAGCAGACTTTGCCTTTTGCAAAACATCTTCCCCCGGCGGGATGGTCCATGCCGCAATTACCACATGGGTTCCGTGACGTCGTCTGGGAATTTCCTCTCTGAGGTTGCGGCCATCGCCGAATGGCGTCCACGTGCTCTTCTTTGATGTGAGGGACTTTCGCAACCGCACCAGGCCGGTCGAGGGCCGCCTGCATCTCATCAGCCCTGGCATTGGATAGCTCATGCGATCGTGCAAGGACGAGGATTTCATCCAGGGAGATCCTCGGTTGCCTGAGGATGAGGCGTCTGAGTTGCACCGACCTACACCCCTGGATTAGTTGCGCCCGTATCTCCTGGCGCTGGTCTGGGAGTTCACAGGCTAGAGCCAGCTTCCGCAGCCGTGCGTAGAATGAGTCGATGGATTCCGTTTCGCCCTGTCTTGCCTGGCGCAGCTTGAACCATTCGTAGTCAGGGTTCACCCTGGGGTCAAAATATAGGTTCAGTGCTCTGACAGCGGCGTCGTAGTCGTGGTCACCACCCCTATCCGGCAGCGTTTCGAAGAGCTCGTAGAGTTCATCACCGCCGTAGCACATGAGCAGGGAGCGCTTAACCCTGCCATCGGTCTCTCGGACGCCGACAAAGTAGTGGTCTAGCCTCCCAATCCACAGGCTCCAAGTCGAGCCAAAGAAGGCCGAAGCCATCCGAGCAGCGCCCAAGCCCACATCGGCCACGGAAGTCAGAAGCTTCCTAGGGATGGCCACCTACTGTGGTCGCTTCATCCCTGGTTTGGCGTCCCTCTCGGAGCCACTACGCGTCCTCACCAAGTCGGGCCAACCTTGGGCATAGTCTGCCAAAGAGGACAAGGCTTTCACGGCGATCAAGGACGCGCTGAGTGATGATAAAGTTATGGCCTACTTCAGACCCCACCGACGCACAGAGGTAGTCGTGGACGCGAGTCCCGTTGGTCTCGGGGCTGTCCTGATGCAGGAAACGGAGGCCCATGAGTGGGTACCGACAGCATATGCAAGCAGAGCATTGACAGCGACTGAGATGAGGTACGCCCAGATCGAACGTGAGGCGCTAGCCATTAAATGGGCATGCCAGCACTTTCACCTCTACCTGTATGGACACGAGTTCAAGGTCGTATCAGATCACAAACCCCTAGTGCCTTTGTTCGCAGGAACGGCCAGGCTGGCCCCTCCCCGGATTGAGAGATGGGCCGTCCAGCTTCAGACATACCGTTTTGAGGTCATTTACCGACCTGGAGCAGACAATCCCGCAGACTTCCTGTCACGACACCCCGGAACCATCACTACAGCTCAGGGGTCGGCAGACACGGAGGAGGTTGAAGAGTATGTGAGGATGCTGTCTCAAGAGGCTTGCCCAACGGCCCTCACACTGGAGGCCATTGGTAAGGCCACAGAGGAGGACGAGTGCCTCATCAAGGTGAAAGCTACGCTGTTGAATCGGAACTGTAAACACTTCCTGGACGGGGTCAGTGCCCTCACGACCACAGAACAGCTGTCAAGGCAACAGATGTGGAGAGCCCAGAGCGAGCTTAGTGTTGGACCTCATGGAGTGGTCCTCCGAGGAATGGTGATAGTGATCCCCACCAAATTGCAGAAGGAGGTTGTGCGCTTAGCTCACCAAGGCCACCAAGGTGTGTTGAAGACGAAAGGAAGGCTACGCAACAAAGTATGGGTCCCCGGCATGGATGCAGCCGTAGAAGAGGAAGTCAGCAACTGCCACTCATGCACCATAACAGGCCAAGATCCGGCTCCCCACCCAGTGATAACTGAGGACCCGTGTCGTGAACCATGGTCAAAAGTCAGCATAGATTTCGGATCCTTCCCGGATGGACGACATACCCTTGTGTTGATCGACTCCTACTCCCATTTCCCCATTGTCGAAGTGGTGCCCTCCACTGCGTTCACGCACGTGAAGAAAGCTCTTGAGAAAGTATTTGCCATGATGGGCCTGCCAGAGGAGATGAGATCGGATAACGGTCCTCCCTTCCAGGGAAGAGATTTCCAAGCCTATCTCGCTGCACGTGGCATCCACTACAGGAAAATCACCCCACAGTGGCCCCAGGCAAATGGGGAAGTCAACAGATTTATGAGAATTCTGAATCGTGCGCTCCAGATTGGGGTAGAAAAGAAAGAGGATGCAGAAGAATGTCTGTCCCAATTCCTAAGTGCATACCGGCAAACGCCACACTCAACCACGCGCTGTGCCCCAGCGCATTTGTTGTTCAAGAAAGTACCAAGAGACTGTGTGCCGACTGCACCGGCATGGTGCCCACCGAAAATGAATCAAAATGCCACCCAAGACCGACGAAGGCGCACCAATGACAAAGCCAGTCAAGCTCGGAGAGCCCAGGCCAGATCTCTAGTGGTCGGCGACAAGGCAGTCCTCAAAAACAGATACAGACACTCAAAGTATGACCCTGCGTTTGAACCAGAAGTGTGGGAGATCGTAAATGTCCAAGGCACCATGGTATCAGCGACCAGAGGCACGAGAACTGTGACCAGGAATGTGTCATGGTTCAAGCGCGTCTCTCGCGAGAGTGGAAACACAGACTCAACATCTGAAGGTGCTGAAGACGTGGATCATGGGCTAGTGGGGAGTGAGTCACCAACGGCCCCACGAGAAGAATAGGGGGAACAACTTCGCCAAGACCGGAACCGGACAAGGCCACCAGTCCGGAGCACATCTCAAGTGAAGTCCGGAATCACCCTGAGCGACAGGAGGAGATGGAGAACACGGAGAGCCGTCGAAGCCAGAGGTATCACCTCAGGCCAAATCCAGCTCCCAACCAGAGACTGAGAGACTATGCATGGAACATGGACTCGCCTAAGTGATCCTCCTGGCTGGGACTGTTGATCCGTGAGTTTGAAGGGATGTAGTAACGGAGCCACCCGGCCCGTTCACGTACGCCTACACGCACGCATGCACCTCAGGGGCGGGGTAGCCCCTGGGTATAAATAAACGGCCGGAAGACCGCTCGTGGTCTTTGGCCCTAACCAGCAGCTAGTGTCCGTGTCGTCATTCAGTGTAATAGTTAGGCCCCATTACGTGGCATAGGTCTCCCTCCCCTCATCGTGTCCCTAGACACTACATCACCCAGTGCGGTAACTCATGGTGTCACCCCCTCACGACTTACCCCTGGAGCCAGAAAACAATTCAGAGGGGGGTAAGAGACCCGTGCTGGGATACACAAGGTGGCGTTTGCCGTTTGTGAGGGAGCGGGACTTGGGAAACACCGTCCCCGGAGAAGGCAGAATTCAAAGGCAGGCAGCCCGATGCTGTCTCTTTACTTAAGGTGCAGACGGCGAAATTAGGTGAGCTTCCCCGCCGGCCCGGACGGTTTAATATGAGCTCTTGCCCCGCTCCCGAGCCCCCGTACCCGAGCACGCACCTGTTCAAGACTATTTATACAAAAGTACAAGTTACACAAGTAATAAAAACGATCTCTGTGAGAAAAGTAACTCACAGGTATCATCAAACCTCAGAAAATACAGTTTGCGAATATACAGCATGACTCATTGTACACATACACGTTCTGTCTTTCCAGCAGGGAGTAACCCTTTGCGATAGTAAATCATCGCAAGCCAACTGCCAGCACACAAAAACCTCGACATTAACAGAAACATTTAGCAGGGTTAACCGGTTTAATTATTTACACTTATCAAGCGTGTCTCTGAGTCACTGGGGTTGCAGGTGGTAAAAAAAAACCTAGCTGCTGCCGATGGCTGGGTCACTAAGTGTCTGTCACGATCCCTGGCTGCAGACAGGTGCTGGAAGTTTGCACAAGTGGGAGTAGTCCTAGCACAGCAAGAGCAAGGAGCTTAGTGCGTGGCAGTCTGCTTCCATGTATTTCCACATTAAAACCAGAAGTACTGGCTTTGCCAACGCTTGTTTTGTTTTAAGCAGGTGGATGGTGTGCTTAAGGGTATGCGTGAACATATATGTATGTGTGTGACTTTCTGTATAGGATGCAGGTTTGAAATAATAACTTCACGTGTGTTGGTGTTTTGCTAATATGCATGTTTAATTTCCGCACCATGTTATTCTACCTTCTGGCCTAGAATGTGCCCAATATTCTTTCAATATATG
Source organism: Lissotriton vulgaris (assembly GCF_964263255.1). Lineage (NCBI taxonomy): Eukaryota > Metazoa > Chordata > Amphibia > Caudata > Salamandridae > Lissotriton > Lissotriton vulgaris. The sequence goes on along the minus strand of NC_141697.1, from coordinate 880,986,179 downwards.
CAGAACCGCATATTCACTTGTTGAAAGACATTTGCAGGGGCCTGCTCCTGGTACAGATTCTGCAGGTGAGCGATTCTGGGTGCAATTACGTGAACGGAACGTTAAACCGCCGGGACTGGCATCACACCGCTCCAGTAGACAGTACACTGAATTCGGACCCTAGTAATGCGCAGAGCCTCTGGAATGATTACTAGGACCTGTGGGCCACTGGGCCTTGCCAATAACTTGTCGCGAAATTGTTGAAACACGTAGTCGAGGTGTAGTAAAGTTATTTATTAAATAAATAACAAGAACAAGGCCCACACACAGGTGAAAGTAAAACGAACTGCTCCTGTCCAATTCCAATCTACACCATCATTCCATAACATAAAATTAATACACATAAACAGGTATGATGTGACATCAAAACGTGGGTTATGTGTGATTGGACAATACAGGGCGTTAAGATGAGAGAACACAGAATAATGTTTATGTGAAGTGAACAACTAAACATGAAATATGTACAAGTACAACAAGGACCTAGTGTTCAACTTCTGACCAGAGGGTTTTACTGAATGAACATGCCCGGTCCAGTGGAGTGCGTCACAGCGAGGCCGTCCCCAGGGGGTGATGTTTGTACTCTCACACCTGACCACCCGCAGCCAGCGCCACTGAGATTTCACACGCTTATGGAGAGAAAGGAAAATACAGCCAACTGTGCCCACTCAGGTCAGAATCACATACAAACACCAATAATATCATTCCAGGATGTCCCTGTGTTTGATGGCGTCGCTGACACTCACGGAAGTGACATGAAGGCTTGTTTTCCAGCCGTCTTCTGTTTCTTAGCGCCCACACACCTCCCACTCCTGTTCGCCACTTTCCCCTTCTGCATTCCAACGAGGGTCCCTTATCTCACTCACGTGTGACTTAAGTCATCTGGCACCACTTGGGCTTGAGAGCCGTGCCAGTGCCTTTTAAAGACACTCAGCACGTAGTAGCTGCCCTCAGACTCATGCCGCCGTGATCGGATGCAAGCCTCGAGAGGCCACTACAGAGGATGGGCAGCAGCACGTGTAGCCCAGGAGGTCGGTTGTTTGCCACGGATAGGCGTTTTAAAAAATGGTTAATTTAGGGTCTTCTATGTAAGAGTGTGCATTAAAGAGCGGGTTAACATGGCAGTAATTAATGTTATTGGGCGTTCTCGAGAAGCACAGGCCAGGCAGCTCTTTTAGGTTTTCTGGGCTCCGCACTAACTGCTCACTTTTTTGGTATCAAACTTTTAACTTAGCTGGCTGCAGTGGTAGGCTTTGCACTGCCGCCCAATGTCCAGCTCCGCCATCCCCCGACAGGCCACAGGGATCGGAGTAACAAGACTCTTAAGGTCAGCTTACTGGATGGACTTTTTGCTCAATTCATCTCTGCCGCTTCTAATGATTATTTTAATTTTAGAGAAACTTTCAGCAGGCACATTCAATCAATTAGCCAGGCAGTTTACTCCCGAGGCGAAGTGTTAGCAGTAGGTTGTGACACGATCCACGGGACTCATGATTACCACCAGCTGACGGAGCAACTCGACTCACTGTCTCTCTCGAGTCCTCCTTCGCTTCTAACGACCAGGGATCTCACTTCCAGTGTTCAGGCAGGTGGACGTGAGGTCACATCCGATTATAATCCCCCCAAGGCGCCACAGTCACACCACAGGCGCGCCAGGTGACTATGAATTAAATCTAGCCAGGGGAGTCCGATGCCAATTGTAACATTGTAGCACCTCACTGACTCTCAGAGCCAGAGAGATTTAACTGTTTATTAACTATCTGAGCCAGCTGCTGGCAAAGGAGACTGACTGCAGCGCCCGGGAGCAGCAGAGCTGGCACACAAGTCAGCACCGAGTTTCTGAAATACGTAAATGTCACACACCTGATGCATGATACTGGGCTGGACTGCACTGTGTCACCCCCCATGTGTTGGTGTCACCCGGTGCGGACCGCACCCCCCTAGTGACGCCCCTGCTACTGGCATAAATGAATACCAATTTAAGATTCAAGCAACGTATCCACCAATTGAAAGCCTGGAGACTGGTGAAGAATAATGTATGCTTAGAGGAGAAACACTAGTCACTTCCAGACATTTTCAATAACAAAAATCAATAAAAAGGCTGCTGTAGTAACAAATAATACCAAATAAGGATTGCTTTAAGAATAGAATTCATGCATGATGTATAGAATTGCATGCTGAACACAAAGAATTGAATGTGTGATGATTGGATGCACTTTATTGGAAATATTTCATAGGATGCAGAATGGTATACCAAACAGCCAAAACAATGTGATGAGAGAAAGAAATACTTGTTTGTGTCTGTACCAAAGCCCATTCTATGTATATTTTTAAAAATTAGTTAGAACATTTCAGCAAAGAGTTAAGGGTGTCTTTACCATACCTAAAATGCACCTGAAAATGTTAAATAAGTAGATGGCAAGTGCAGTGTGGTGGTAGAAAAGGAAATGAGGTGGATTCAACATGGATTCAGTTAACAACCAATGCATGGGTTCTACAAACTGTTAAAAAGTATCAAATAGAGTTTTACCAAGATCTAGTTCAAGTATTTTACTTCACAAAATTAATTTTTTTCTCACACAAATTCAATGCATATTCTCAAGAAGCCAACAAATTGCTTGTAAAGCCACTGTAGAAAAAACAGCTAGATTCCTGAGGATTTTTAAGCAATCTTTTTCTCTGTTAAGAGGAAAAACAAAAGTTGAGACTAGTCATGAATCTTCAACATTTTAACTACTTTACCTTCATCTCAGGAACTGTCTCCAGCCTGCAGACTGGATGGTGCATTTAGATTTGAAGGACTCTTACCTATCAGTTCTGATTCATCTCTCTCGTCACAGATGTATTCAGTTCCAACGGCAAGACATTGATTGTTATATTATGTTTTGCGTATTTGCATAACATTCTATCAACCAGGAGGGTTTCTCAGCACTCAAACCTGTGCAAAGACAACCAGGCCGAGGCCTGGCAACCAGGCCTATTCGTAGAGCCATTTTCTACAGCTTCTTGTGGAACTCAAGAATTGAAGATATGACTCTGATGTGTACCAGCAGGTTGTTCCAGGTTTTATGGGTAAAGTAGGAAAAGGCATGACTGCTCTGTCTGGTTCTGTGTCTATTTTGAATGTGTGCAAGTAGTAGTCCGGCCAAGCAGAGGTGCCGATTATGTTAGTAAAATTAGGTTCGGCTGTTAAGGTAGGGAGGACTTGTAATCTGAAGTGCTTTGAAGGTGTGTGAGGAATTTGAACTGAGCTTGTTTGTGTGTAGCAAACCATTCGATGTTCATATGGTGTGGTGTGATGCACATTCTGCTTGGCAGGCCGAGATTGATTCTGACTGCTGAGTTCTGAATGGTCTGAAGTTGTCTGGTGAGTTTTATGCTGATCCTGGTATAGACGGTGGTCCCATATTCCAGTTTTCTAGTGATGAGTTTGTGTGTGATTGTTTTGTGGGTGCCAGTTGAGAGTAATTTAAAGATATTTCTCAACATTTTCAGGGTGTGGAATCAGGAAGTTGTGATTGCTGTGAGTTGGGTGGTCCTGTTGAGTTAGCTGTTATTGACAATCTCTGGGTTTTTGGCATGAGTGGGTGGTGGTGGTAGTGGGTCTGAGTTCTGCTACCCACTAAGTGGAGTCCCCAGGCAATGGATTCTTTCCAAAGATGACAATGTCTATATTGTCGGTGTCGAGTTTGAGGCAGTTGGTCTTCATCCAATTGGTGACCTTAAGCTGAGTGTAGTCGGCATAGAATAGGAAATCAATTTCATGGGTGTCATGAGTGTCATGGGTGTGAGTGGGGTTATGTATGAGTTAAAAAGGGCTGAGCTAAGAGAGGATTCCTGGTGAGCTCCACAGATGAAGCTGCAGGCATCAAAAGAGTTGCGGGTCAGGCTGACATTGTTTGTTGTTCTAGTCAGGAAGGAGAAAATTCAATAACGACAGAATCCTTTGCTACCAATCTCATGCAACCTCTGTATAAAGGAGGGGTGGAATATGGTATGGAATACCACAGATAGGCCCAGGAGGATAAGGGCACCAATGCTTCCTCTATTCATGATCTTGCAGATGTCTGCAGTGATGATGAGGGCTGTATTCATGTTGTCATCGGGCTTGAAGCTGGATTGAGTGACATCTAGGAACTCATTGTCAGTGAGATGATTGATGAGACATTTGTTGGTAATTTTCTTTAGGAGTTTGGCAGGGTGTGCCAGCAGAAAGAGGGGTCTGTAATTGACAAGCATCTCTGGGTTCACAGAAGGCTTTTTGAGCAGTGGGAGTACTGTGGCATGTGTGCATGTGCCTGGGATGTTGGCAGTAGAAATAGAGGCATTCAGGATCGAAGGAACGCTATACTGTTGGTTTGTAGCCTTTTGTTGGAAGCATGATGGGGGCATGGGTTTGATGGAGCCCCGGGGTGAATGAACTGCATGGTGGATGAGGTTTCGTCCATGAAGTTAGCAAGCCCTGAGGTCAGCGTTGTTTCCTTTGCCGAGATGGGGATTCATGTTGCAAGGTCTTTTGAGTGTGGTTGGGGTGTTGAAATTGTTCTAGATGGTAGTAACCTTGCTGCAAAGACCTGTGAGAGCCTATTGGAGAGGTTCTATGAGAGATTGATGCTGTTAGAGGTGTTTGCTTGTGAGGTGAAAACTTTCATGATAGCTGCTGTTGATATTGGAATAAATTGGGTCTGTGCGTGCTGAGTGTTTGTTGGCCCGGGTCTGCTGGTGGCAGCATCTCAGAGCAGATTTGAAGGTATTGAGTTCTGCGTTTTCTTGGCACATTGCCCATCTACACTCCAATTGTTTGCAGTGGCACTTCGTCATTTTGACTTCTTCCATGTATGGCTAGTAGTCTGGATCGTTTGAGTTTTCTGGTTTCTCTCTCCCTCTTAACTGGTCAGACCACCACCTTGTCCCTTTTGACCTAGAGCTAAGTTCGAGACCTACACCTACTGTCCTTGGTAAAGAGCTGGGAAGAAAGTGGCATAAAGTTACCTGCACGACCTTAGACCCCTTACTCAACTATCAGCCGGACCCTTTGTCTAGTGACATTGATGAAAATGTGTCCAAACTTAATTCTGCGCTGCTCCTTGCCATTGATTCCATCGCCCCTCTCAAACCTATTACCTCTGCTAGAACACGCCCCTCTGCCCCTTGGTTCTCTCCGACCCTCCGTGAGGAAAAAAGCCGCTGCAAAATACTAGAACGCAAGTGGCGGCAGAATTATGACCCTGAATCCAAAGCAATTTACAAAACCACTTTGAAAAAATTCCTTAAACAAAAAAAAGTTACCATGAGAGACTATTTCTCTCTACAAATCTCTAACGCTAAGAACTCCTCTAAAACCCTTTTTAATATTGTTAAGGAATTTGTAAACCCTCCCGCCAGGGCCTCGCAGAACCCCTCTAGCCCAGCACTCTGCGATGGACTGTCTGATTATTTTTTAGAGAAAATTGATAAAATTAGAACTTCGTTTCCTACTGAGGAACCCTCCCCGGTCCCCCCTGTCATGGCCCCGGAATCTGCTTCTTTACAGTCTTTTAACAAGCTGACTCTTGAGACCGCACTCAGGTTACTCACCCAGTGCAGATCTGGCTCTCCTTCCGACCCAATCCCTGCCAAGGTCATGGGTGACCTGGCCCCCTCACTGGCTAGTCCCTTTCTTTCCATTTGGAATGCCTCCCTCTATCATGGCATATTTCCAACTGCTTGGAAGGAAGCTTTGTTGGTCCCCATCCTGAAAAAGCCTGATGCCGATCCTACAAAATTTAGCAATTATCGCTCCATTTCCCTCCTCCCCAAACCCGCAAAAATTCTTGGAAAAGGCCGTGCAGCTGCAACTGACAGAATATCTAGAAACCAACTCTTTACTACACGACTCTCAATCCGGCTTTAGAGCGGGCTTCAGTACCGAGACTGCTCTTTTAGAAGTATCTGAGACTATCCGTGAGTGTGTGGATAGGGGCGAGGAGGCCATGTTGGTCCTCCTCGACCTATCCGCCGCTTTTGATACGGTTTCACATAAAATCCTACTAAACCGTCTAAAGCAGGTTGGAATTGGTGGCTCTGCATTAGCCTGGGTTGCGTCATTCCTTACTGGCAGAACTCAGAAGGTGGCGCTCAGGCCTTTTAAATCAGAGGGTAAACCCCTGCTGTGTGGTGTTCCGCAGGGCTCTGCCCTGAGCTCTCTGTTTTTTAACGTTTATCTCGCACCCTTGGCTGCAGTGGTGGAGTCCTGTGGGGTCAGAGTGGTCTCTTACGCTGATGATACTCAGCTGATATTCTCTTTTAGAGACCACTCTGACTCCACCTTTGCCAACTTCCGCCTATGTTTGGATAACATCTGTGCCTGGATGACCATCAACCACCTTAGGCTTAATACTGATAAGACAGAGGTCTTATTTTTTAACCAGAAAACTCCAATATCCCCCAGCCTGTGGTGGCCCACAGTGCTTAACCCTTCGCCCACCCCTGTTCAATCAGCACGTAACCTTGGTTTTCAGTTTGATGATTCACTTTCTTGTAAAGCGCAAATCAACAAGGTCACTTCAGCTTGCTTTGCGAAACTTCGCATGATTAAAAAGATCTGTCCTTACCTCCCCTTAGACGCCCGCAGAACAATCACTCAGGCCCTCATCACATCTCATTTAGACTACGCCAACAGCTTATACGCCGGTGCCCCTCAATATTTGATCGATCGTCTTCAGATCGTGCAGAATGCGGCAGCTAGACTGATTGGAAATATCCCCTACCCTCAGTCGGTTGCTTTTTATTGCAAAGAGCTACACTGGCTTCCCATTGCAAGCCGCATTCAATTCAAGATCCTCACCCTCGCCTTTCGTGCTATCAACGGCCTTGGGCCAGGATACCTGAAAAAGCGAGTGGTAATATCTCAATCAGTCAGAACATTGAGATCTAACAATTTACGTCTCTTGATTGTACCACGCTTTCGATGATCCAGAATGGGCGGCAGAGGGTTTAGCGTAATGACTGCTAAACTATGGAACTGCCTCCCACTTGACCTCAGGTTCTGCCCGTCTGAATGCCTCTTCCGTAGTAAATTAAAAACGTGGCTGTTCTCCAGATCATGATTCTAGTCCTACATTCGTCCTGTTCCTCTCCTTTATTCCTGAGTTTCTGTTTTAGCGCCGGGACACCCCTCCTGGGGTAGCTGCGCGCTGTATAAGCTACTTAAATAAATAAATATTATAAGTTAGAATTACACCAACAAAATGAGTTAGCACATCAAACACCTGTTATTGTGCAATCGTGGAACTCTATTTATAATGTACTAATAGGACATCTGTGTTTGTCTGCATTGATAGTCCAGCACCAGGGTGTGCTGGGTATTGTTGTTTCTTAATGTTTTGATTACTGTATTATTTTTTCGGGCTGCTATTTTCTAAAAAGGAAAGAAGGACGCATATTTCCCTCCATGTCTTTAATTAAAGAGGACTTTTCTGCACTAGCACTTGGAAAATCTTGATTTAGTTGAATAGCAGGTCTTGCCCCATGTGTGCTTGCATTGTCCAGGATTGCGTTCATATTTGAATGACTTTTTTTCCCATCATATATGATTCCACAACCAAACATCTTTAGTTACTCTTATGTTAAGGCTGTAGTATTGTAGCAGTTGCAGATAAGTTCGTAAATCTGAAAATGACATGTTTTAATTTAAAATGGGTTTCATATTGTAGATTGTTTAGCACTTATGGTGCTTAATGCTGGTCACACATGGATGCAATGCCTACCCGCCTGAAAAACCTAGATCTATTTTTCCTACTGTTGTGAGGGCAGCTGCACTCCATTATTGTTCTGTGATGTTCATTTACAACAGTCAGGGCATGATTTTGAACTTTGGGGACGAGTCACATGACTTTTGGCTTCATCCTTTTTTCCCTAGATCACACTGGGTAAAATTCTGGCACTTACATTGAACCCCATAGCCATAGCCCAAATGTCCAAGTAAAAGGCACCACTTTTTTCTCCAATGAACACTAATGGGACATTTAAACAGGGTTTTATTATCATGTCAAATTACCCTGTTCCAACTCCTGTAAGACAGGATTTCCAGCATCCTCCTCTATCTCAAATACCATATATAGAGTACAGTTAGCACTAAGCACTAACATTCGCTTGTCATTTACCAAAAACTTGTAAATTGAGTATTTATCACACCCAATAAATTTGGCCTCGGCTGATTTGTATTTTATCAGGTTTGATAAATATCACAACAATTAAATCGTAAGAAAGGCCTAAGTAATAAAAATCGCAAATATGACATTTTTAAAAAGACCGGCAGGAGAGGACGCGTTTCATTGACGTATTTTTATTGCGAGGAATAAGAGGCACACCCGCATACATTAACAAGCAAATAAAGTATTTATTGCACGTTGCCAGAAAGAGAAATTCTCCAATTCATGTCAAAACAGTAATTCTTTCTTTCGTCCGTTTCCATATCCAGGCACATGTTTTGGAAAACAAATTCCTTAAAAGAGTTAATATGTTCTTTGTCAAATTAGGGATATTCTGTTATTGCTAAAGTAAAATAAATAAATCTGTTGGAAAGGCTTAGAAAAATGTCTAGTATGTGTCGAAATTCTAATTCTACAGGCGGGAAACTGACACATTTACTTAGTCCTGTCTTAGTTCAGTGGAGCTTGCTTCTATTACTCATGAGTCATTTGCTGCTGAAATATTCTAGGAAGATGTGGATATAGTCTCTTCGAAAGTATCTGCTTTGAGAGCATGTTTGTGGGCGGAAGCTCCATTTCTTTAATGGGCTTGTTTTGCAAAGATTTTCTGTGAATGTGTCAGAATAAGTCACATTTACTCACAGAAAATAGCTTTTGGTGACTGGCCCAGTGTGGAGTAGTTTGTGACAGTTCCATAAGGGCAGTAGAATTGTGATTGGTGGTTTTAATTGGATGCTTTTAGAGGGAGGAACTCGCTAATTCGCATGATTGGAGGTGTGGACTGTCTGTTACGGGTTCAGGGATCTATCTGGTGGTTGTGATGCAAGTATATGAGATGGAAAAGGTCTCTCAATGCCATGTCTTGGCACATTTTTCTTTTGTAAAGTCTTTTTATTGAACAAAAAAGAACAAGCTTCAGAGACTTAGCATACATAGACATACAGTTGCGGGTTAGGAAAGAGGCACATCTGCCCTGCAGCCCCCCAAATATTGAACTCAGATGCAGGCAAGGCACAATTTTTTATTCTCCAAAATTGCAGTGCTGTTTTACACAGCCCCACAAGCTTGGGGAAAAATACAGCAACTAAACCTTGGGGAATAACAAACAGGTTGCCCAGGAGAATGGCACAAATAATCTGTAAATGTATGTATGCCTTGGCTGCTGCAGGCACACATCGCCCATCTATGAATGGGCTTTAATTTTATTTTATTTATTTATTTACAGATTTGTAACGCGCTAGGAATTCGACTCCCTGAGGAGTATCTCCGCGCCTTTTGGCAACATCTGTGAACAAAAAGCCCTGACCAGTGTATAACAAATGCCCTAACAGAGCTAGTAATTGAACAAGAATGTTTTTAATTTTTTCCTAAAAGGAAAATGTTCCTTACACACTCTGATGTCATAGGGAAGATCATTCCAGAGCTTTGGTCCAGCTACTGACAGAGCCCTTCCCCCTTGTCTAGATTTCCAGAACCTGGGGACACATAACAGTTGTTGCTCTCCAGATCTGAGAGACCTCAAGGGGGTATAGGGAATGAACTTTTTGGTCAGGTAGTCGGGACCTTTGCCAATGAGGCATTTGTGAATGGTGCAGCATGTTTTAAACAACACCCTCTGTTTTACAGTAAGCCAGTGAAGTTTGTTTAGAAGTGGCATAGAGGGAGTACGGGCTGGGGCATTGAAAACAAGCCGTGCAGCTGTATTTTGCACGACTTGTAGTCTGGTCATGACGTCCTCATTGGCGGCCAGCAACAGACCGTTACAATAATCCAGTCTGCTTAACACTAGCGACTGTACTAGTGTTTTCCTTGTTGTATCAGGTAACATGGGGAATACCCGTCGGAGAAGACCAATGACATGGAAACAGGAGCTTACAACTTGATTGGCATGATGTTTAAGGGCAAGCTCCTGATCCAATTTAACTCCTAGATCTTTCACAACGGCTCTGGGTACGGGGACTGGGCCTAGGTCTTGGGGCCACCAGTCAGGAGTCCAGAGTCGTTTGGCCTCTCCAAAGAGCATGACCTCAGTCTTAGAGACGTTACACTGAAGGAAATTTGCTGCCATCCAATGCGCCACCTCTTTCATTCCCTGTGCAAAGGAGTTACGCACCTCAGGGGTCAAGGTTTTAAAGGGGAAGAGGAGTTGAGTATCGTCTGCATACGATACAGGGATGAATCCATGAGATCTCATGATGTTAGCTAGGGGTGCCACATAGATGTTAAAAAGCGTTGGGCTCAAACAAGAGCCCTGTGGCACTCCCTTTGAGATCTCAACCTCCTCTGACTGGTATGGACCCAGTATGACTCTCTGAGTGCGGTTGGTGAAAAAACTCCTTAGCCAGGCCAGCGCCTTGCCTTCCAGACCGATGTCAATTAGTCTGGAGGTCATGATCTCATGTGAGACAGTGTCAAAAACTTGAAGACGACCGCCTATGTGTTCACGCAGGCAGGCTGCTTTCTTTGAATGGCTTTTGTAATACTTTTCTCAAAGCCATTCAGCCATAACTGCAGTGCCTAGGCATTCATGGCATGTGCAGAAGGCCATCTTTGAATACTTTTTGTAATACTTTTTTTAAGCATTCATATGTCACCTATATATGAACACATATGCACACACACAGGTGCCCATTTTTCATTGTTTTTGACAAAGTACAGCGTAAACTGTTACAAGATGGGCCCCTGTGTGAACACATACATGCAGGGGTGGCTATCTTTGAATGGTTGTTGGTATGTTACTAAAAACAAATCAAAAGCAACACGAATTGTGAATAGTTTAGCAGGGAAAGCCAGACGTGTTGCATTGCCATTGCTTCTTTTCTCTTAATAGTGGTAGCTGGGAATGGTGTGATTTTTGAAACACAGCTCAATCAGTGGCGGCTCGCTGTGGGAGTGCTGCGGGGCAGTGAGGTGGGCGGGGGAGGGACAGGGTGGGGGTAGTGGAATCCGACATACGACAGATAGGAGTAAGGTAAGTAATTAAATAAATAAAACCATTTACCTTGCCTGCGCTGCATCGCCGAGATTGCGATGCAGCGCGCGCAAGGGAAATTGTTTTATTTATTTAATTACTTACCTTACTCCTGTCCCTCGTATGTGTGACTCCACTATACCCCCCTTCCCCTCCCCCATCCTGCCTCACCGCGCGCAGCACTCCTATGACGAGCCGCCACTGAGCTCAATCAAACATTTTCTAAAAGTGAGTGTAATGTGTTTGTTGGTTGAAAAATGACTGAGTGATAGATCTCTTTTTAAGAATAGGCAAAGTATCTCAACTCCAACTTCTACTGTATGAATTGACTAGTAGTTGGAAGGGTCCACAGGAGAACCAGGTCGTTTACAGTCTCTGTAGAGAGCAACCAGAGACTTTGAAATGCATTATGTTTAATTGTGAATGTCTTTTGTCCATTATTGGCCAATTATGTTGTTGACAGATCTGTGGAGAGGTCATATCAACTATTTACTTTCTGATTGCCTACAGATAAAGTACAACTGATTGCATATTTGAATGCAATTTTACTTCAATGATGTGCAGCATAATTAGTAGAATAAGAATCAGTGTGTTTGGTGAAGAGTGACCATCGGAAATTATATTCCATGACATTTTGACCGACGATGACATCATATGAAATGACCCAGATAAAAGGAAATGATAACCCCAGATGACATAAGAAATAAACACCCAGACTTATTGAGTTATAAACACTGCCATCCGACATTTTGTAAATTTTTTTTGTGGATGTGTATAGTGTGAAATCAACCCGAAGGTATTGGAGCGCCTTACATGAGCACCAGTTACGTTACACAAGGACACATGCCTTTTTTTTTGGCTGGGCACGGGGAGATTAAGTGATTTGCCCAGAATCACAGGATGTGGAATCGACCCGAGGCTTGAACCTTGGTTTTCCAGCTCCAAAGTCGGCAGTCTAGCCGAGAGACCACATACTCTCCCCAATGACATGACCTTATTAAAACATCTTCATCATCAAATATTGCATATTTTTCAGAGGGTTGTTGGTAATAAGGATATAAGAAACAAGTGCTGCAGGATCTTCTAAAATCCTGCTTGCCTATGGCCATCTAAAAAGTAAACAGAGCATCATAGGCAGTGTGGCTCACTGGTTAGAGGCGGCAGACCCGAGAGCAGAGGACGGCCCGGGACCAGGGTTCGATTCCTGGCGCGGCAGGTTTCTGGACCAGGGTCAGCGGACTCGATAATTCTCTCGCCTCGGTGCCCACTCTGATCAGCGATCACACTCGGCAACTCTGGGCATTAGCTTGCCTCATCTTCACTAACGGCCCCACCAGACCGCCGGGGATGCCTGGTCTCACCCTGGAGATACCCATTAAGGGACCATCTCTCAGGGAAGCCAGGAAGGGTTTCGCAGCGGTCGAAGCGCCTTGGGACCCTACGGGTAAGTAGTGCGCTATATAAATGCCAATACATTTACATTTACATTTACACTCTTCCTTTTAACTTAGGGATAAATAAATTGCGGGGTTTTCTATAACTGCAGACTCTGAAGTACCAGAGAGGTGCCTTGGTTGTTTGCTGACATAGCCCCCGCCCCATCTACGTGCCTGAAGACGTTGACCTGCATGCTTTCCTGGAGAAGACAGAGCTTCAATAGACGTGACCTCTGTGTACACAAAAGAGCTCCAACTCCTATAACTTTTATTACTGACTCAATTTTCTCCATCCTTCATGCCTGTCTGGAGGTCTTTACTCACAGAAGGTCTTTGGTCATCATCTCAGGCGTGTCTGAGCATGGTGTGTAATTATGACTAGGTGACAACGTAATTTAGAAAATGGTCATCTTCAAAAGTTTGGAGCCCAGATCTACTAAAAATATGGAACACTACAAGGAATTCTACAGAGCTATAAAGGGTGAAATGAACAAATGGAGAATGCTATACTTCTAAAGCTATGCGCAGATTAAGGTGTTAGCCCCAATTGCCCTTAAAATGCAATTTTAGCACAAAGTTGAGCGTAGCACTCTTATGCAAATGCAGGTGAACAATATCTTTCACAATTTTTGAACTTGAGGCACACCCTTTAGTTCACATTTTTACACACAGACAACTGTCTTAAGATGATGATGTGCAGTTTCTTCGTAATGCCATGTGGAAATATATTCTGATATTTTGTTTGCTCATTGTTAGCTTTCAGATTCATGTAGTGCTAGGGTTGCACTCAAAGCCAGGTCTCATTGCATTTGCTTCTTGCACAGTTACACTTTCTTTTCATAGATTAGTAGGGGTTTGACGCTTAGCAACGCAAAGGTATTTGGCCCTGCAATCACATCAACTTTGAGTGACAATTTCTGTTTGCTTGGAAAAGTTGATCTGCACTGCCATTAGCTTCACACTGCATTGCTCCAGCACACTAATCTGGGCCTAATTGTCTGGTAATATGGACTTTTTGACTTAGTAAGCTAGCAAAATGAAAGGCATGAAATGCTGGCAAAGACAGCAACGTGCATGAATGACAGTACAATTATATGCCCCAAAACACTGAATTGAACATTGGACATTGTAAAATAGTAAAAGCACACACTGCCATAGAGTAAAGGCATCTCACCACTGTATAATTTTTAGACCTGGTGTCCTTGGCGTGCTTCTCCCCTAACTTTTTGCTTTCAATCCTCCTGTTTTGCCACTTTGTTCTTGCTGGCTTTAGTACTCTGCACATTGCACATTTTATCATTGCTAATCAGGGCTAAAATTATTGTGCTCTCTCATTTAAACGTGGTATAATTGGTTTACACCCAATTAGCATATTTAATTTACTTGTAAGTCCTGACTAAAGTGGTACTACATGTACCCAAGGCCTGTAAATTAAATGTTACTAGTAGGACTGCAGCACATATTGTGCACCCACTTGAGTAGCCCTTTAAACATGTCTCAGTCCTGATATCACAGCCTATGCGAGCAGTTTTTAAAACTGCCATGTCCACTTGGCAAAACAAACCTTTTTGCCAGGTCCAAACCTTCCTTTTTAATATATATAAGTATTTCCTAGGGTAGGCCCTGAACAGCTGAGGAGGCAGGGTGCAGTGTATTTAAAAAGTTGCTTTGGAAGAACAATGGTTCAGGGTAGGCCTCAAGGGGTCCTTGGTAGAAAAAAGAACAAAGAACAGGGAGCGAATACTTAATAAATCGCTTGGGAGCAGAGGTAGTAGGTACAAGTAGGAGTATTTTATTTTACTCTTTTTTCAAGGGTATACATAAATAGTCATACTCTTTTTCAGGTGCTCAAGTGAATAGTGTGGTGCAGGAAGTGACATAAGTGAACAAAGTGAACGGACTGTCACACAACAACAACAAGGATAAAAACACAACAATTATATACAACTAGAACTAGTGAAATTCCTTGGGTAGGTCAAAAAAGTTGGACATGTACTTTTAAGTTTTACACGTTGTGGTAGTGAAAGACTCGTAAATTCGTTTTTCACCACTTCAAGGTCTACCTCTCCAATAGGATAACATTTGGCTACTTCATTACATTTAATGAGAAATAACTTTCAATTGGGAGCAGGTGGACAGATCAAGTTTGGTGATTATACTTATCAGCGCTTTTTAATGGAAAAGTCCGGTTTTTTAAACATAATTCCGAAAATGCCTCTTTTAGAAAGTTGTTATTTTCTTGTCACACCCATTTGATGCATGCAGCCTGATCTTGGGGTCACATGACTAACTGTAGCTGGCAGTTGATTGTTGTGTATTGCTCCCAGACAGGGATACAAAGGGAAGCTACATGTTGGATGGATGGGCCATTCTGAGTTAATGAAGAGGGGAGCTGTCCCCTACCGCTCTTGCACATCACAAAGGTCCTGCCTGAGCACTTTCACAAAGGGCTTGACACTGACCTTTTGTGACCCCAGACACGATGGGGCCAGGACAGGGGGGAAGGGGTGCCTGACAGCTCAGGGGGTGGAAACCTCTGGAAGTTTTTTTTTACTACAAAGTGGGCAGCAGATATAAATATTGGACCCTTACACCCAACTCATCAGTGCACTTCTGGACCAGTGGACTCTGCCAGGAAGAAGGACTGCTGTGCTGCTGAAAGGACTGTCACTCTGCTGGACTGCTGCTCTGCTGTGTTGACCTGCAGCCCTGCTGTCCTCTTACCTGGGTGAGAAGGACTGGACTTACATTTCTATACCCACGACCTCAGAATGACTCCAAGGGTCAGAACCCTCAAGGGCAGAGACACCTACCAACAATCTTGAACCCAGCACCTGGACTCTGGCATCTGGCATCTGTGAGTCCTGCCCTCCCTAATGGTGCAACCTCATGCCTGATCCTTGGAAGTGGGACTAAAAGTGCTCTGCCAGCCCATCTGTGGACCCAACAGAACTGATGCATATCTTCCATGGCGCATCTCCTGCAGAACTGGCACATTGTATTTGCTACTCATAAAACGACCTCAGAACCAATGCATTTCCTCTGCTGTACGACTTCCAGGATGTAAGGCCTTTGCATCACCCATCGCAGCCCATCGGAATCACTGCGGGTACTGTGGTTAGTGGACTTCAGTAGGTTTCTTTAGCCAGTCCATGTGCTCCAACGTGGTCGGCCTGCACTTGTGACATTGTCCCTGTCTACAGCAACCAGATAACCACAGTTGGTGCTTTGTGCTTTGTGCCGCCATTTTCTCTGAAATCTTTAAACTTGCATATCTCCGGTTCTACTTATTGGATGTTTGTTATTTTGGTCTTGATTTATTTTTTAAAGGTTACTCTTTTTATTTTAATTGGTGTGCGATCTTTCATGTGTTGTGTTTTTACTTTATTTCTGTTTGAAGTGCTGCATAAATACTTTACTCATTGCCTCTACTTTAAGCCTGACTGCTCTGTGCAAAGCTACCAGAGGGTTGAGCACAGGTTAATTTGGGGTTTTGCTTGTGACTTCACCCTTACAAGGATTGTAGTTACTGATTGAGCAGGGTTTCGCCCCCTCAACCAGTAACCCACTTTCTTACAGTCATCATTAGAGAATATCTCCCAAATGGGACGTTAACATGTTCAAAATTAACACACACATGCGCACACACACACGTACACGTGTTACCATCCTTGTGGGGACTATGTGTGAACACCTGCCTTGTGGGGACTCACCTTTCCCAATGGTTTAAAAATATGGCAATAACAGAAATATGTTGAGAACAAAATTCATAATAAAGGTGTAGTGTAGTTCCTATTTTCCCAATAGGCCCTGCGCATTGGAATAACATACACAGTAGTATGGACGTAGAAGTGCGGATCTTGCAGGTCTCCACTGACTATGCTAAACTTAATTGGGTTTGTTACCAACTAGCTCAGAGGTCACTGGAAACTTTCTTGACTGAATAGGAAGTGATCAGCTTCCCTGGTACAAACAAGAAGGGATTCAGTTTTCCAACAACCGCATAAACATGACAACTTTGCTCCTTAGAATAAGAATCAATCTCTAGAGTCGTGTGAAACAATAGACAGTTATTTTACTCAGTCAGTTTTGTGCAGATTACTTTCACCAATATGCAGAGAATAGAGAGATGGGCGTTTTCAATAAAAAGGTATTATTTATTGAACAGTCTTTCTTCTCGTACAAGAGAAATGAATTGCCACAATTGCAAGACTTGTTATTATAAAAAGTGCGTACAGTAAAATGAGGATTGCGAAATAATACTGTAAAAGCATTGATATGGTTTCTTAGCCATACAATGGTTTCAAATGAATAAAACATATATACATTCATATATACATTAGGCTAACGTACTCAACTGGTGCTTCTAACTACGCCTACCCCAGTGTACCTGACCTAAGCCTAATACTTGGGAGGGGAGTAAGTAAGTAGCTTTAGTTAAGTTGGTTTTGCCAAGGTTTGCTTCAAGAATTCTCTCTAAGGGTTTAGTCAACACCATACCTCTGGAATTGAATGTTGGAGGTCTGGTATCTCCTTCCAGGGACTCGATATCCCAGTCACTCGCAAGAGTAGGCTGGAAACGCCGGAGCTGGATTTCTCGGCAGGAGAAAAGACAGCGTCTCTCTCAGCGCGTCGAGGAAGAGGAGGGGCAGCGTCCACAGGCAGCTTGCATCTGCTGGGCTCTTGCAGGGGACAGCTGTTCTGCTCCTATGATCACCACACCATCGTTCGCTGATGCCGTTTGAGGCAGCGGTAGCTTCAGTATCAGTGAGGCAGCGATAGTATCGAGGCAGCAGCGTTTGCTTAAGGCAACGTTGGTAATATTTATACCTGAAAGGTGCCTCGTTTGACGTAAGATTTTGGACATAAGACGTCAATAAAGATGTCACTAGGAAGTGATCGTCTCTCAGTGCTCATTAGAGTTCTATTACTAATCAAAACATAGCAAGTGGGGCTTTCCCAGGTTGAAGAGTTTTATCTTGTTGAAGAACTCGGAGTGTAATCTAGGAATCTTAGATAGTGGCTTCTGCTGTGTCATTTGCACTAATGAGCTGCAAAGGAAGCTGCAGAGGAAGTGATTCTGAAATGTGGCTCTGATCGTGTGAGGCTAGAGACGAGTTTCTGAATATTGCATTTGATCGGTTATGCCAATATAGGGGTACAAAGGGATTATAGCCGTATAGGGGCATAAGGTCACAGTATTGATCAGGGTCCTAGATTAGAACGCGACACCCACTCCACGAATTTATGTCCATCAAATTACTAAAACTATAGCAAAAGATGCATGTGTAACATTACCCACCCCAAAATACATATATGCATTTGAAATGGCGTATTCGAAATACATGGAATGTACTGTAAGTCTTTAAGCATAGAAATTATTCAAAATTATAGCATATGTAATCAATGAACGATTTTGCAAAAAATTACACTTGAAATATCTCTTAATACAGAAAAGAAGGGCGAGATAATTTCATCACATATAAATGCATTTGTCATAAAATTTGCTAGAGGCTGATGTAAAGTTATTATGTCTCTAGATGTTCCTAAAAATAGAATTAGAAGCTTCTGTTCTTTATGAATAGGTCTACTTTAAGCAAAGAATTTCCGTGCCAGAAAAAGGTAAATATATATATATTTTTTAAAGTGTTCAGTTAAAAAAAAAAAAATTCTTGTTGAACGGGGGAATAGAGTTCCAACGCTTTTCAGCAGTTTTTGTTGATCAAAACTGAAGGCCGAATTCAGAGTTCATGGGAACGCTGTGTGTCGGAATGCTTTTCTAAAATTATTGTTTCTGTTCGGGTGAGAACATCATATCAGACAGGCTCTCAAAGAATTGGTCTACAAAATCAGGTGACAGTTCGACCAAGTTCGATAGTGCTGTAACTTGGCAGGTGTGAGAATGATTGCTATCATCAAAGTCTGGATCAGCAATGCTCACAGATGGTCGTACCTGGGTGATGTTGCTTTTATTTCTCGCTCCACTGTCACCACCTAGTCGTAGCACAGGAGTCTCAGCGAATGCCGTCATCAGGATTGGTAGCCGCTGGGGACAACACAATGCGTGAGCCGTTATCGGACTTAGCAAAGTATCGATATCCATTGGTACTGCTGATGGAAGTGCAAGACAGATGTCCAACACGCACTCATCTCCGCATAGCATACATCGAAGCACAGGTAAGATGCAGGATTGCCATATCGGTCTGAATGAAAGGAACCAGGTCATGTTTAGATCTCTCAGCCTGGCCAATCCAAGGACTCTAGTTATTCTGTCCCGGTAGCGTATTGCTAGGATTGTTTCTTCCATCCTTGTAGGAGTCATGTCTGAGCTTTGGCTTGCCATATCAGAGCAGGAGAGTCAAAAATAAAATCCCTGCTACAAGTCCCAAAAATAGGGGTATGCCGCCAAAGACTGAATGGACAAAATTAGGAATGATTCCCAGAATTGCTTGAAATGGTGTTAGCAGTCCCGTAAAAATCGTCTTAAATACGCCTGGGATGCCTATGGCACTAGACATGTTAAGAATTTGGCTAAGCATTTCTGTGAAATGCACGGGGCAATTTGTTGATAAAAGGTCATGGATCTCTGTAGCCGTCCTTGCAACTAGGAGATCATACATCTCTTTTGATGACGTGATGGGCACTGTTGTCTGCAAAAGCACAGACTTCATTCTGCTTAAAGTATAAATTTGTATAGAAGAGAAATTCAGACGAGGCCATAAGGGAGTCGCAGTGTCTCCAGGGCCGTTTGGAAACAATGCTTGCATACAGCATTTGACCATGGATGTTATGCTTACGAGATAGGCTTTTCCTGGCAAAAGGCCACAACATCTGTGATCCGTTCTTAGAATGTAACTCCCATTTGCGAGTTACATAAAGAAAGGCTCTATCTGCGTTGCAGGTGTGACATGCTGGTGGCATGAAAGGTTGTTTGAATTACCTTCACAGGCTCCGTGTAAATTAATACCCTGGCACAAAAGTATACCGCTTAGCGAACGTTTACAGTTTTCACCACTAAGTAATACATTTTTGTTGCTGTCACTATAGCATGAATGTGTGTATGGTAATTTCCATGTTGACTTAATGTATCCTTTACCCAATCGTTCATACTGGCCAGTAGGTATGTATTCAAGGCATTTTTTAAATTGGAAAGTTGTTATCGGAATTGTGATAATCCCGTGTATTATCCATTCAATGACAGGACTTTCTGACATTGTCAAAGGTAATCTCTCAAGTTTTTCGATGCTCAGGATTGTATAGTCTGCTCCTTTCTGTGCCAAGCTGATTTGTTTATCAGTAAGGTTAAAGATGGAAAACAATGACGTTGTGTTGATTAAACGCCAAGGCACATAGCCTGAATGAAGATTTTGCAGCGTCCAGCCTAACTGTACAATAGAACGCAATTGTGACTGGCCATGCTGTAACATTAGCAAGTCTTTGTCTATTATATCTATGGCAGATGATACAATATTGTCAACGAATATATTCTGGAAGGCAGAGTCATTAACCCATTGTCCACAACAGAAAGTGATTTTTCCAAATTAATACGATCAATTTCTCGTATTTTTTCAGCTGTTTCAATTTGTGTGACTTTCCAAGCCTCATTGTATGCAGCATAGATGCTGGCCGCTATGAAGCGTTTTTGACGCTGTTTGCGTGGTCTCATAATAAAATCGCGCAAATCAGCACCATCTTTAAGTAAAGATAAGTGTTGCTTAATTTCAGCCAGTGTGGATGATTCTAGCCATTCAAGGCACAGCTTCCCTACACTGTATGTTGTTACTATCCCTGGATGTCGTCTCCGGGAGTATCTAGGGTCTTGTCTGGACATAGTTAACCCCTGTGTTTTGTTCAGGAATCTATCTTGACAGTTGTTTGTGTCAGTAGGCCAGATTAACCACTTTTTCCAATCAGGATGTGTTCTGTTTAGATGTAAAATTTTAGATACGTCTATCTCAATATCTGTTGTTGCATTATCAGGTATTGGCTTTGGAATAGACGGTTTGTTAAGGTCTTTGATCTTAGCTAGGCCAAGACAGGTTGTTTGTTGAATTGTTTCATTTAAAAACATTATTTGCTCTGGGATCATGCAGGCTCGAAATAGTGCTTCTAGGCCTTGTACCTGCCATTCTTTTGTACCCCAGATGGTTTTTGTTTCAATGTTATTTCTCCAATAATCAAAACCAAATGTCATCATTTTTTCATAAAATGTTTCTGAATATATCAATTTAGTATTTGTCAGCATTGTTTTCAATCCTGTTTTATCTCACAGTTTATAATTAAACGTTTCTGCATCACTGGTGTTAAACCCTGAGAAGTACTGAAATTTCTCATAGAATGTTTTAGAACTGCTTTTAGGTGGTGTAGCACAATGTTCCCATTGGTTATACTTAAAAACATTTCTAGGCTGTGCAGATTTATGCAAGTAATGATTACCATAGTGTGTGTAGCAGAACATCTGTTCATAACTAGACAAACCTTGTAAATAATCATGATCTGTAAATCTAGCTGACATTACTAAATCAGACATCATATTATTAATACTTTCCAAGTCCCAATCATCAGAGAATGTATTAGGTTTTACAAAGTCACTTAAGGAAACCTTGAATTGATGAGGATAATTCAGGATTTCGACCGGACCATAGATTTCATAGTCAGTTTTCTCCCATACTACCCCACCGGGTATTGGAATGGCTGTGACATTTACTGTTGACAGTTCTCTTTTCTTCACGTGGGATGATCTGTGTGGTTTGAGGACTAAGTTGATGTTCTGACTTGCTGTGTCCATTGAACTATATTTTCCCTCAATGAATTTTCCCAAACAAAGTACCATGATGAGCCAAAGCAGGAGGAAAAATACACCTAGACCAAACCAGAACTCTAACCATGGAGAGAAAAGGTAAATTTCCTTGAGTTGATGAAAGAGTTCTGTTGCTTTTTCTTTAAAAGTCCTTTTTATTTCTGGCATCACTTCTGGGTTGCTTTGATCCTCAGAAAAGTTATCGAAGTTGATGAAGTAGCCAGAGGCAGTTCTGTCAATTGTTGGGATTGTTCTTTCAATTTGTCTTTCGGTAGCACATTCTGATGCCACATCATTGTAGACTGGTGTTTCTTGACGAACTGTTTCAATCTGTGTCTCAAGAGGCACGAGTTCCATGGCATTATTGCATAGTCCCTCTCTGTGCACTGCAGGCTTATCGAATGTGATTAGTCTTTCAGTTTGAACCTCTTGGATTGTTGCAAGTTTGGGTATTCTGTTGTTTCTCGGGAGTCCACTGGGCCTACTGTTGATTATAGGCCACATGCTTGTGGTTTTACCAGGTCGATTGATACAACTCTGTTCTCCTTTTTACCAGCAAGGGGCGGTAGTACAACTGATCTTGTTCCGTTGACTGCTAAGACAGGTACTGCTTTTCTGTAAGAAGGCCCAAATTCCTTCTTCACCGCTATTTTTTCTCTGACTAGATCCCCAATCTTTGGAATCCAGACAGGCCTTGCTGGGGCTGGTGGTGTCTCGTCAGTGGTAGCTGGCTGTTGCTTTAACTTTATGTTGCTTAAGGATTTTCTTGTTTCATTCAAGTCCTGTAAAATAGCCAAACGATCTTTGATGTCAAAGTCTGTTTTCTTATCTTCTACCACTGATACCTGACTATCTAAGTCCTGAATTCGCATTCTAGTTCCGAACAATAGTTCCTATGGGCTGAAACCTTTTAGAGAATTTCTTGGCAAGTTGTTTAGGCTTAATTGGACACTTATTAAATGTTTGACCCACCCAGCACCTGAACCTAACACCTTCGCTGTTATAGATTGATTTATGTCCCGGTTTTTTCTTTCTACCACACTGTTCCCGTCGGGGTGTGACGGACAAGAATACCGCAAGCCAACGCCCATGCTGGCCATGGCCTCCTTATAAGCTCGAGAGCTGAAAGCAGGACCCTGGTCTGAATGGAACATGGAAATTGCGTATGTGCCGATAAAGACTCGCAGATCTTTTATAACCGTTCTGGCGTCAGCCGAGCGCTGGGGCCAAATTTTTTAAGTGTGTTTAGCCTTAATGATGTGCAATGGGACGCGTTTCTCTTGTTTGATTGCGAGATAGGGAGGATCCAGGGTGCTACCGACCAATCTCTCTAGTAGACTCTGCCTTTAAGATCTTGGGCAGAGTACTATTAACTAAACTGAGAGCAAACCTGGAGCTATGTGGGGGCCACGCAGAGATACAATATGGCTTTAGGGAGAAACGGGGCACCCTGGAGCAATGCTCAAACTTACACCTCCTAATCTCCAAGTACACTGTGGCCGGGGAGGGGTCAGTTTATTTGGCTTTTATGGACCTCTCCTCGGCCTTTGACCTGGTAAATAGGTCCAAGCTTTGGTCCCTACTCTGTGAGCTTGGTATTGAGGATTCCTTGGTGGCACTCATAGCAAGCTTACACCAGGGGCTCTCTGCGAAGGTCCGGGTTACTAGGGAGGGGCGATGCTCAGACAGCTTCAGGTCAAAGAAAGGGGTGCACCAAGGCTGCATCTTGGCCCCCCTTCTATTTACTATCTATATAAATGGCCTGGGGAAGTCCCTGTTAGCAGGCAATGCAGATGTCCCTCGGGTAGGTGGGAAGCAGGTCCCGGCTCTCCTATATGCGGATGACGCAGTTCTCATCGCCCGTACGGGCATCGGACTACAGACCCTCTTGGAGCTATTTGGTTCTTTTATGGGAAACCTAGACCTAAAGATTAATGTAACCAAATCACACACAATGATTGTGGGCCCACAGAAAAGGAAATCACACACAAAAACCTTTACCTGTAAGGGCGAGGTTCTCTCCAGGGTCCCTGTTTTTCCATATCTCGGGATCCTGTTTGATGAGAAAGGCACCTGGGCCCCACAGATCAAGGCCAAGAATATCTCTCTTGCACGGTCCACAGCAGCCCTGATGGCCTTCACGAAAAGACTAGGGGCCAAACCAATGGAAGCTGTGTAGAAAGTTTATAAAAGCAAATGTGTTTCCATTGCTTCATATGGTTCAGCTCTGTGGGGGTATGTTAACCTGGATAGTCTTCAGAGGGTAGAAAACAAGCTTATCAGACGAATTCTATCGGTCCCAAATTCTACACCTACCTACTCTATACACGAAGAAGTAGGCCTTCCTTACATTACAGATGGACTGAAAATGGCTCCTTTACTTTTCTGGGCTAATACCTGGTTAAACACAGAGCTGTCTTTAAATCACAGTATTCTTAAAGATGTGACTGCAAGGGAAGGGGCAATGAAAATATTATGGCTGAAATATATAAAGTCATCATTCACTGCCCTTGGAAGACCTGAGCTATACACAACACCTTCAAATATTAGGAGGGCAGACATTGCATGGATCAAGCAGGAATTCCAGGGGAGGGCCCGACTAGAGAGAGAGGAGCTTGAAGTTAACAAACCATCAGTAAGAGCACATCTGGTCCTATCCTCTTCCCACTCTATGGAACCATATTTACAATTTGTCACTAAACACTTGCACAGATTTTTATTAACTAGACTTAGAATGAACTTGATCCACTATTCGCTAGGTCGTTTTCCTGTGTGGGAAAAACCAGAGCATGCACCACCTTGTGAGTGTGATCAGTTCTCTAACCAGGACACTCTTCATTTTAGGTTTTTCTGTGGGCTATATAATACAGAGAGGGGAAAATATCTAATACCTCTCTTGAAAACCATGGGCTTTACACAAGTGAGACCGGCTTTACTTTTCCTGCAACGGTTACCCAACGCACATGTCACTTTTTGTGTTGCGAGCTTCCTTACAGCCGCTTATAGAGGAAGAAACAAAAGAATCCCTAGAGCTGTATTATTTTAAACTAAAATTGTGCTAACATATTAATTTTAACCTAATTTCAAATATTTTATGGCGTTCAAATAATTGACTTTTTTAAGAAGATGTGTAAATAAATGTATTGTGGGTGCTTTTAAAATATTTTAAATGTATGTATTATCTTTGCCTTTTATGATTTTAACAAAAATCGAATAAAGTGTATTTTGACTGACTGACTGATTGTGCGGATAGATCGCCTTATGCTTTCTATTAGGGTTTCTGACACTACACTGGCCGGTTCTCCACTGCGATCTCTGTTGCAGTCTTCACAGTTTTTTGCAAAATCATAAATTCCTTCACTCATTTCCGGCCACCAGTACTCTGATTGCAATTCTCTCAGAGTCCCTGATTGTTTGGTGTCTCAGACACAACGCCATATGTGCCTCCTGTAATAGGAAACCTCTCCTGTTCATGTTTGGAATTACCCTATCCCCCACTCCAGGGATTCGAGCAAAAGGAACGGAGTTTGCATCAATTAAGTATGCATAATTGAGTGGATAGTTCACGGGTAGTGCTGCACAGTCGCCTTTTACGGACGTTTTTACTGCCTGCATGGTTTCCCCGTCTATGTATTTTTCTGAACGCTTTTTTGTGGCTACGGAAGCCGGTTTAGTTGCTTCCGCTGTGGCTGTATCAGCCAATGAATTCCCTGCAACGTGAACGCCATCACGTTGATGACTCAGAGTGTGTATCACGTGAGTCTTTTGTAGTTCTTTCTGTAAAGGTGCTACCTGTTTCCAAAGCATTTTATGCTTTATTGTGGCACCTGTGTCATCTTTGTAATAATTTTCAATCCAGCTCTGTAAATTGTTATTGTAAGAGTTGACGCAAAAATGCGAATCGCACACGATTAGTGTCGGGAATTCACGTTCTGCATTTTCAAGCGCCATCTTTAAAGATCTGATTTCAGCTCTCTGAGCCGAACAGTACTTCACTGATTCAGTTTTTGTTATTTTCGGTCTGAATTTACCGGACAGCCAGCGACCTTTAACAATCGCACAGGCTGCATCATAGGATTTGTTCTCTACGTTGAAATGCTGTACAAATCTATCTGTATAGATTATACAAGCGTACTGTGGGAGAGGCAGAAGTTCGATTGGCAGAGGATATTCTACTTCATAAGTCAAATCATTCAGTTTATTAAAGAGCGGGCCGTGATAGAATTTCACGTCTTCCACAGCATTACGTACTGTATCCATTTCGGATCCAGTGACACTGTGGGCAGATTTACTGGGCTGAATAGCGCCTCGAAGGGGGATTCCGCTGTGACAACAGTGATCCTTCTGCCTTTTGCTAGTTCTCTTTCTGTAGCTATAGCTGTTTGCACTGCTTTCACAGTATTTTCTGTGAGACTGAATGCTTTTTCTGCTTGCGTGTACAAGTGAGATTTGTAAGCTATTGGTACCGTTTCTCCCTCCTTAGAGGTCAGGTACGTGAATCCGCATCTTCCTGGGATGACTCGGATTACAAGATTGCGTGTGTTGTCACGTGTATCTAATTTTGTTTTTGCTAACATGTCTGTTTGCAGTGATCTCAAAATTTCTGTGTGTTTTTGAGTCCAGGTGATTGGTTTAAAATCAGGTTTAATTAGTTCATAGAGAGGTTTAACCCTCTCCGCATAATTTAGAATGTAAGTTCTTCCGAAATTCAGGAAACCTAGAATCGATTACAAATTCTTCAGCGTTTTTGGAGCTTGGAGTACAGCGCACTTCTCTAAGAAGTTGTCCACTAGGCTTTTTCCTTCACTTGACAATTCGGATCCTAAAAATAATACTGTCAGATGGGCAATTCGGGACTTTTTAAAGTTGAATTTGTAACCCTCTGCTGCGAACCCAAGTATTATGGTGTTCACTCTTTTCAAGTGAGTCTCCAAGTCGTCGTCTGTGAGATAGATATCATCTACATAAGATAATGCCTCATCATCATACATTTGTAGTAACTCTGTTACTCTAGCTGAGAATAGTCCTGGGCTGTTCTTGAATCCCTGTGGGAGCCTACAGAAATTTTTCTGTGACCCCATTACTGAGAAAGCGGTCAAGTATCTGCTTTCTGGTGCAATATTTTGACAAAAGAAACCATTAGATATGTCTAATGTCGTTTTATATTTTTTCCTAACTATGTTTTTCATTAGTGCAGCACTATGCGAATTTTGTAATGCAAATGTTTTGCAACATGCATTAAGGTGTCTGTAGTCCAAAACTAGACGATATGAATTGTCTGGTTTGGAGACAGGAAACAAAGGATTGTTCATTTGAGAGGTGCATGTTTCAATCACCCCCTGGTATTCAAGTTGATCTAAAATCTCCCTGACTTGTTTTTTAGCTTCTTGCTTAATGGGATACTGCCTTTGGGCAGTCGGTTGACTTTTTAACTGGATTTTGTGAGGAGGAGAGTCCTCATCCCATCCTACATGATTTTTATATAATGCTGGTGCCTGGGCTACTGCGCATTTCCTTGCATAAGTATTGTTTTTATGAATCGGAATGTGATTCGAGAAGGCAGGCATAATCATTTCTTCGCCACGAGGGCACTCCCTGACAAACTCTGGGGGCCAATCTTTTTCAGCTAACAGAATATCATAGCCTTTTGAGAGTTTATCCCAAAATAGACCCCTTATTTTCCTAGTCTTATCACCCTCTATACGCAGTCTTATTTCGTATATCTTATGGGGCTCGCTAAGTCTGGTGTCGGCAGTTTCAACCTGAATGTATTCATTCGTGTCCACTGTCTCCAGATGACTCATCAGGATCTTGCGGGCTATACTGACTTCTGCTGCGCTGTCTAGCATTGTCTATGCCCACTCCCCGTTTTTCAAATGTGTCCTCGGTATTTTCAGCATGGTTGATTACTCTAATACTGGCTACCTTCTTTTAAGGAAATTGAGATTTTTTACTCTGAGCAGGTTCCTTGTCTTTGGACTTGGTGTGCTCTCCTGGGTCTGACCGTCCTCTTCTTTCCGATTTCTGCGAAAAAGATCGAGAGGGACGTGTATCAATACTTTCATATCTATCAGGCTTCTTCAAATTATCCCTATTTCTAAGGTTATATCTTTTCTCAGAGGGCTCCCTTTGGGGAGACTGGTGTTCTCGAGTCGGAGTTCTTTCCCTCTGTCGAGGAGACCTTCCTCTGGACTGGAAATTCTTTTTCTTTGGGAGTGGATTGTTTATTTCCATCCCAGCTCTTTTTAGGAGTGTTTGAATTATTTGTAATAAGTAATTTTACTAACTCTCTATATGCCTTTGTTAATTCTCTTATTTTAACTAAGTGTTCTTCACTTGACATTTTATCAATGTCCGAATGTGGTGTGTAGCTGGCTAGAACCGGCCATGTTGCTCCTGGTCTACCTAGTGGACCGAGCCTGGTAATATGATCATTATGTTTAAGGGCGCCTTTAAACCAGAGCAGGTGCTCTTGGAATTTTAATGGGATTTCAGTCTCCTCGAAAGGAGCGTACTCTTCCGGTGGATCCCCTATTTTGTAATAGTGGAACTCGTGTGTTGCAGCGTTTGCTGCTGGAAATTCTATCCATGAATAGAATACCTCTGTCTGCCGATATTTGTGTGCCTCTATCACGAAGACGACTGTGCCACCTTGTGTGGTCAGTCCATTTTCTATAAGTTTTGACGTTATAGATTTTCTTAAATGTGCCGGGATGATTATTGCACCCGGTTCAGTAGTCCTGTCGGGACCCTGCTGAGTCGCATCTACTGCGGCATCAGTTCCGTTATTTTCTACTGACATTTTATAAATGCAGGTTTTGCAGAGCAGGTCTCCAAGGAGACAAAGATTAGGTGCACAATATTTTGGAACACTGTATCCTTCAACAATGAATAAACCATAGCTTTACATAGGAATCTCTTCCTACTAAGGTCGGGCGGATTTTAACCTTTCACCCACTCCAGACGTCTATTGGAGTATTTACGGGAGAAAGGGGTCTGTGTGAAAAATGCACGACTGAGTTACTCTAATGTCTTGCGTTAGTTTATCGCCTTACCAAACGTTTGGGCGCCATGTAGTGTAGTTCCTATTTTCCCAATAGGCCCTGCGCATTGGAATAACATAAACAGTAGTATGGACGTAGAAGTGCGGATCTTCCAGGTCTCCACTGACTATGCTAAACTTAAATGGGTTTGTTACCAACTAGCTCAGAGGTCACTGGAAACTTTCTTGACTGAATAGGAAGTGATCAGCTTCCCTGGTACAGACAAGAAGGAATTCAGTTTTCCAACAACCGCATAAACATGACAACTTTGCTCCTTAGAATAAGAGTCAATCTCTGGAGTCGTGTGAAACAATAGACAGTTATTTTACTCAGTCAGTTTTGTGCAGATTACTTTCACCAATATGCAGAGAATAGAGAGACAGGCGTTTTCAATAAAAAGGTATTATTTATTGAACAGTCTTTCTTCTCGTACAAGAGAAATGAATTGCCACAATTGCAATACTTGTTATTATAAAAAGTGCGTACAGTAAAATGAGGATTGCGAAATAATACTGTAAAAGCATTGATATGGTTTCTTAGCCATACAATGGTTTAAAATGAATAAAACATATATACATTCATATATACATTAGGCTAACGTACTCAACTGGTGCTTCTAACTACGCCTACCCCAGTGTACCTGACCTAAGCCTAATACTTGGGAGGGGAGTAAGTAAGTAGCTTTAGTTAAGTTGGTTTTGCCAAGGTTTGCTTCAAGAATTCTCTCTAAGGGTTTAGTCAACACCATACCTATGGAATAGAATGTTGGAGGTCTGGTATCTCCTTCCAGGGACTCGATATCCCAGTCACTCGCAAGAGTAGGCTGGAAACGCCGGAGCTGGATTTCTCGGCAGGAGAAAAGACAGCGTCTCTCTCAGAGCGTCGAGGAAGAGGAGGGGCAGCGTCCGCGGGCAGCTTGCATCTGCTGGGCTCTTGCAGGGGACAGCTGTTCTGCTCCTATGTTCACCACACCATCGTTCGCTGATGCCGTTTGAGGCAGCGGTAGCTTCAGTATCAGCGAGGCAGCGATAGTATCGAGGCAGCAGCGTTTGCTTAAGGCAACGTTGGTAATATTTATTACTGAAAGTTGCCCGGTTTGACGTAAGTTTTTGAACATAAGACGTCAATAAAGATGTCACTAGGACAGCGTCTCTCTCAGCGCGTCGAGGAAGAGGAGGGGCAGCGTCCGCGGGCAGCTTGCATCTGCTGGACTCTTGCAGGGGACAGCTGTTCTGCTCCTATGTTCACCACACCATCGTTCGCTGATGCCGTTTGAGGCAGCGGTAGCTTCAGTATCAGCGAGGCAGCGATAGTATCGAGGCAGCAGCGTTTGCTTAAGGCAACGTTGGTAATATTTATACCTGAAAGTTTCCTGGTTTGACGTAAGTTTTTGGACATAAGATGTCAATAAAGATGTCACTAGGAAGTGATCGTCTCTCAGTGCTCATTAGAGTTCTATTACTAATCAAAACATAGCAAGTGGGGCTTTCCCAGGTTGCTGAGTTTTATCTTGTTGAAGAACTCGGAGTGTAATCTAGGAATCTTAGATAGTGGCTTCTACTGTGTCATTTGCACTAATGAGCTGCAAAGGAAGCTGCAGAGGAAGTGATTCTGAAATGTGGCTCTGATCGTGTGAGGCCAGAGACGAGTTTCTGAATATTGCATTTGATCGGTTATGCCAATATAGGGGTACAAAGGGATTATAGCCGTATAGGGGCATAAGGTCACAGTATTGATCAGGGTCCTAGATTAGAACGCGACAAAGGATCCTGCTTCAAATTTGCAAATATATTGTTTTTTAATCGCGTGCACAGAACCATCATTGTGGGGACTTAAACATGTGTTACCATTCTTGTGGGGACTTGCTCAATAATTGTCATTTGTCATTAAATGCCTTCATAAACACATGGCTAAATGTTATTTTTCAATGCTGTACTTAAATTACATGATTGTTTATTCATATAGAAATAGCTCAATGTGTCCTAGGAGCACAAGAACTGTGATGATAATGAATTTCTCAGCAGAAGCCTATTGCATATGAAGTCCCTGGAAATAGATTTACAAATATTTTGTCTATTTCTGATTGCTCACAAACATTCAGGAATAAGGAAACAACACACTGTTAAGATAATTTAGAGGCCACACATCCTGCAATGTGATCTGTTAGGAAAGGCAAGTTGAGATTCCCTAGGCCCTTTTCATCAACCTTACCATGTAAGCCCCAAAATATATGGTATGTTATTTTAGTAATGTTCTACAGCTGACAGAGAGTATGCGATGATAATCATTTTTAAGCCACTGCAGAGATAGAGCGTGATTATATTAAAATTGTGTTTCAATGTAGTCACTCCCAAGTTCCTATAGGGATGGTGCGTGATTATATTTATGTTCAAGTCCCACATAGATAATGTGTGGGTATACTAATACTTAAGTCTCCAACAAGATTGTGTTTGATGCTAGTTATGTTTTAGTCACATGAGATAGTTTGTCATTATAGCGATGCCCAGGCTCACGCTCAGATAGGATGTGATTTTAGACATGTTTAAATCCTACAAAACAGTGTCTGATTATAATCGAGTTTGGTTATAGTCCGATTCAGGCCCCCTACAAATAATGTACAATGACAGTCATGCTGCAGTTCATGCTAATATAGTGTGTTATTTAAGAAGTGCCCAGGTCCCCGCAAAGATAGTGTGTGATTATTGGCATGTTCAAGTCCCCGCAGAGATAGTGTGTGATTATTGTTATTTTCAAGTCCCCGCAAACATAGTGTGTGATTATTGGCCTGTTCAAGTCCCAGCAAAGATAGTGTGTGATTATTGTCATTTTCAAGTCCCCACAAAGATAGTGCGTTATTATTGGCATATTCAAGTCCCCGCAAAGATAGTGTGTGATTTTGTAAAAATAAATACAGACAGGAAACACATCTTTTTCTGTCTGTATTAATCTGCAGAAAAAACGTAAAAGTGGAAAACTGGGAGCCTTAAAATGCTTTTATTAATGTTTACAAAACAACTAATATTTTTCTGGAAAAAAAAAAATCTAAATTCAACAGCTTAATGTAAATAAAGTTTTACTGTGATAATTCGAAAAAAGGTGAATATGCATTAAAAAAGGTTTTAACATTGGTTTATGCATTTTTACCTTTGAAATATGTGTTTTCTGCTGCTAGCAGGTGTTTCTAGTGAGCAAAGTGTGTTTAAATGCAGTGTGTTTAAGACTGCAGTACCGCCTCCTGTCTACAGGGGCAGACCTGAGCAGAAATATACACACACTTTGCAAAACACAAGTCCCCACAAGGCAATTTTTTAAAAAGTAGTAAAATTTTACACAGATGTTTCTGAAGTCATTTTTTATCATTTAGAAGACACTTCCTTGTGAGGACCTGCGTTCAGGTCCCCACAGTGCACTCAAGTCCCCACAGCGTGAGTGTGTTATCACACCCAAGTCCCCACAAGGATAGTAACACAAACCCACACACGCACACGCGCAGGCACACACACACAGAATATCCTGTAAAACCCAAAACTGAAAGCATTGGCTGCGATGTGGGCCAGATGTCACTTGATATCACCACTATGGGTGTGCGCAATTCACATAATTAGCTTTTGTGTCATTATGAGCAATGACAGCACAAAAACTCATAATTAAGCAAAATGCTAATCCACTATTTCCTGTTTGCTACACAGCAAATTGTGTCCTCATTTAAATTTTTGATGCAAGGACACATTCAAATAAAAACACCATAAACAACAGCCGCTCGCATTCTACTGTTCCTGCATTTGCAGTATTTTTTTTTACCAGGAATGCGATAACGATCAACAGTGGCTGTTACAAATACTTGCTATATATTGCATACAGTGAGAGAGTAATGCGAGTGAACCATTACTGCTTTAATGGTGTTGGGAAAAAGGAGGTGAGGGATTCTGCTATCCAGACAATAATGTAAAGATGGGTCTTGAAAGTGCATTTTAGAGTGTAATGTATACCTAAGAGTGCTAAAAACCCAAAGGTTAATAAGGAGCACACATTATATAGTCCAGTGCCTTCAATGTGCACGAACCAAGTCTGGCCCCTAATAGGAGTGTTTAAGGTTTATTCTCTTCTAAAAATCTTTGGCACAGCTGGGAATTGGTCAGCACAGGTTCACGAAATAGCTCACTATAGTTAAAAAATTGCCACCATTCTGTCAGAGGGGAACCTCATCAAGACAAAGCTGTCCCAAGACTAGTAGGCAACTAGCTTGAAATGCTAAGGGTCTCAGATGGAGAAAGGAATGTGGTAGGGACTGGAATGTCATAATGAATCTAAGTGTGACAGGTACTGAGAGGGTTGAAAAGGATGGGAGGGTGACAGGGACAAGCAGAGTGATTGAAATGATTACTAGGACAGGGACAGGTGGGTGAAAGGGATTGAGGGCCTCATTTATAAGCCCATTGTGCCACCGGTGCGTCATTTTTTTTGACTCAATGAAGGCGCAATTGCTTTGACCATGTTTACAAGGCCACATAAAGTGACCCTGTGTGACTTTTCAGGCCTTGTAAATATGGGCCCTTTTGGCCAGTTGGCTGGCACAGATCTCTGGGGGGCGGAGGAGGGGGGGCATGGGAGAAGCAGGTGTAAAAAAAAAAAGAAGAGAACTTACCTAATCTCCGCTTTCTTACCGCATCTCTCCTCGTAGTCCCTCGCTCTGGCCAGGAACAGGAAACACACTCAGGCTCCCAGTCAGCCAATCACAATGCGGAAATGCAACGTTGCGATTGGCCTGAGCGCCATGGTTCTGTGCTCAGATGCTAACGGGGAGCCTAGGCATGTTCTTGACGCAGGCTGTAATGCAGCCTGCGTGAAGAGCATGCGAAGTGCCCATGAACGTTTGGTTGCCCCAAGGCAACCAGCCAAACATTCATGTGCACTTACAATGTGCTCACCACTCCCTCTGCTCCTGTCGTGAGAGCAGCCGCACCCCACAAAACTGCAGGACATGAGGACAAAATATAATGTTGATAACATGGATTATTATCATTTTATTTTTCCTTAACTTCAATGCTAAAAAGCAGTGGGGCAACGCTCCTCTGCCTTAGTGTGAAAGGGGTGTTCCGTGGGTGTTGCTGTGAATGTTCCCATGCAACATCCATGGAACCAGACACATTCACAGATTTACAACATTTTGTAAAGCTGGGAATGCGTCAGAATTCTACATCTCCCCAGGGTTGGCATAGGAGTGGCACAGAGAGGAGAAATACTTTCATTTCTCCTCACTGTTTCCTCTTTCTATGCATTGTACAGCACGCACAGAAAGAGGA
Organism: Lissotriton vulgaris; assembly: GCF_964263255.1. Taxonomy (NCBI): domain Eukaryota; kingdom Metazoa; phylum Chordata; class Amphibia; order Caudata; family Salamandridae; genus Lissotriton; species Lissotriton vulgaris. The sequence goes on along the minus strand of NC_141697.1, from coordinate 880,952,398 downwards.
AGATGCCATCAGTTATTGTTTTTTTGCAGGAAGATGTCCCAGCAATGCAGGCACCCTTGCAACATGACACAAGAGTGTCTGCGTTGGGGCTTGGGGTGCTGCAGTGTGTCAAAATATAGTAAATGAGGCCCTGAGAGTGGACAGGGATGGAAAAGGTGACAAGGATGGGGCTGGAGAGAGGGACTTGTGGGTAACATGTACTGGAATGTTAGATGGGCGGGTATGATGATACGGACTACGAGTAAAAGAGGGTCGGGTAATATGAAAGGGGTGGGGAGTTTTACATGGACTGGGAGGGCAGGTGTGACTCAGGTGATGATAATGATAGGAAGTGAGACAGGATTAGGAGCATAGCAGAAATAGGAAGTGTGACAGATGAGAGAGCTGATAGCGAATAGAAATGTGACAGGGATGGGGTGACAGGGAAGCTGAAGGTGAGAGCGATAAAGAGGGTGACAGTGATGAGGAGTAGGAGTGTGACATATGTGGGGAGGGTGGAATAGATGTGATTGAGATAGGGTTTGGGAGTGGGACAGAAACTAGTGATTTGTCAGGGTTTGAGAATGTGGCCTGGCAGTGTGAGGGTGCAATGGATGGGAAAGATGGCATGGATTGGACGGTGACAGGGACTTGAAGGGTGATGGACAGGGAGGAAGACAGTGCTAGGGCTGATGGCATCGATGGAGATGGAGGCATATGTCAAAAGTGTGACAACAATAGTGATAGTGAGAGGGGTGAGAGCTAATCGTGAAAGAGATTTTGTCTGTGAATGGAGCGGTGACAGAGATGACAAGAATAATAGTCAATGGGATGGTGACAGGGTGAAGATGATCACAAGAATGGAGAGTGTGGCAGGGGTGGGAAGGATGGCATAAAAGTGATTGCTTTTGGGCGTCGGAGGCCATCGGGCTTGTTATGGTGACAGGGGCTGGTAAACTGACAGAGGCTGGAACAGTGATACGCATGAAAGGTTGACAGGGATGGGTACTGTAAGAGAGACATGGAGTGCGGCAAGAATGGGGAAGTGACATTGATAAGGGTGGTGAGGGGAATAGAAAGCATGACAGGGTTAAACGGATGAAAGGTATGGGGGAGAGCAACAGATGTGGAGGATCACAGGCGTTTCCAGAGTGGCAGAGACTGGGAATGTGACAGTGAGTGTGAGAAGTTGGCCTGATATTCAGTGTTCACTATTCTAGTGATCACTATGTATCAGTCCAAACAACCCTTATGGTGATTGGTTGTAAGTCAACCTTATAGACCAGCTATCCTAGTAGCGTGGATACGAGCAGTCTTCGGGCTAAACTCTAGAGGGCTTGTTAAGCCAGCTGTTATACCATCACATATACCCCTTGAACACCAAGTGAAAGGACACCACACAAGTGTTATGAAAATAAACAGTGTATTTATTTAGATCACAACAGCCCTGTACTCTTTATGAGGACAGGGTACTAAGCACACAACAAAACTCTTACGAAAATACTTTAAGTTGCACAATTTACACAAATGCCCGAGGGGCACGAAAAACCATATACTCTAAAAGTGGAATGCGAAATTACTAGCAGGTAAGTACTGTACTAATAGGCTTTGGAATCGCTAGGACTACGTTACTGAACCTTCAGATTACTAGTAGGAGGCCTAGGGGACTCGGGTGCAGAGTGTGCACTCTCACGCGGGATGCGGAACAAAGTCTATGGTAGCTAGATTTCACAAAGTTAGTGTTATCGGGCGAACCCGACTAGATAGGCTGAAAAACGAAAAGGATCTGGACCCTTGGATATTGAGGCTAGGCTGGGGCACCGAAATGCCGAAGTTACCTAGCCCAGGGGCTGCAGCTGCATAGGTCTGAAAAGACGTCGGGAATCCTCGTTGCAGTCTATGGAGCCTGAAGAAAGAAGTTGCTGGCAGGCGACCAGTGAAGATTGTTTGATGGATCCAAGCCTGGATCGAAGAAGGATGACACCTGAAAGCAGAGGGGACCAAGTTCTTAATCACTAGCCAGTGAGTGTGTGGGCACCAGGAGGGCACCGGGCGAAGTCACCTCGACCAGGTGAGTGGGCGACGCTGGGCTCTGTAGTCTCACGGACCAGGAGGCGTTGTCGGCGACCAGGATGGAGGTGCGAGCTGTCCCACGATGGTTGATGCTGTCGACGTCGCTGGACCCAGGATTGGGGCAACAAGTCTTGGCAAATTCAAGCCCACGCGGTGGACTCAAAATGGCGTCTGGAGTGGACCAGGAGGGCCCGGGGTGCTCCTCTTTTGGAAGGGAGCAAGGGCCAGTCTGGAGCAACCAGACCAGCAGTGTTGTCGTCGTTGATCGTTGTCGGGAAGGCCACAAGCCAACGGGCTAGTAGCCAGACAACGCGGTGAGCAGCAAAAAGCAGAAGGGCCCCACGCAGATCTCGTGGATGCTGGGAGGCTGGACTTCGGTGCTGGAGCTGCCCCGGGTCGGGGCTTCTCGGACCCCAAAGCGCTCACCAGAGGATCCCTCGGCGGTCGTGCTGGATAGAAGTCGTGCAGTTCTGATGATGGCCGGTCCCTCGAGGTCTCGTCGCACCTACGGTTCTCAGCTTAGCTGTAGAGGTAGGTAGAGGTCAGAGGTGCCAGGGAAGCCGGGTCTCGTCGAGCTGGTCAGTCGGATTCCAGAGGAAGGACGTGCAGCAAACCGCAGAGTTCTTAGATGGTGCCTGCAGATGCAGGGTGACTACTCCTTAGCCACAAGGGAGAAATCTTGAGAAGAAGTCGAGAGTTCCTTTCGTAGAAAGTAGTTTCTTGATTCAAAGATGATCTAATTTGGAAGGGTCCCCGCTCCTGCCTTTATCCTAAAGAAAGGGGTGGGTACGCGACTAGGTCCTGCCCTAGGGGTGGGACCAGGAAGGGGGGTGGTTACACCCCTCTCCCATGCCGGACTTTCCCCAGGCCAGGGGCTGGTGTGCCCCTGGAACTGGTTCTAGCCGGCAGATGCGTAGTGAGCACCGGGGTGCCACTTGCAGTCACCTTCCTGTAAAGCCCTGCCTACCCAGGATACACAAAACCCTGTCTGGGATGGTGCTAGCACCGCCCCTGACAGGAAACCCTTTGTCCAAGCTCCCCTCGCTGGAAGGACTCCCAGCTGCAGGGGGTCAGACTCGTGTCTGTGGTGGCAGCATCCATTTTGTGATGCTGAGGCTTGAGTTAACTTTAACCGGGGTTCACAGTTACATACATGTTGTGTCCCTCTAGAAGGGTGGAATGCTAACCCCGTCGCCAGAATTGGCGAGGGGTTAGTATTCCAATTCGTATGACACCTTACTCGACATGTTTTGATGTAGCGATACCAAAGATAGCATTTAACCGCGAGGATTATAATGCACTTAAGAGTATATGGTATGCGTTATCATGGAACAGCTATTAGGACTTGGTTCCGCAAGCTGCAAACGGGCTCAGCTCATGACAGAGCACCATCTCACACGATTCCAAGCACTCTGCCTTCAGGATTGTCAAGGCCTGCCATAGGAGTGACTGATAGGAATCTGTGTGTCCATTTTAGGTTTAGATATAGGTATACTATATCTACAGCAATGGGTGATTACACCACCTTGCCCCAGCTGTCGTGCAGCCAGTTGTGTCAGATTTAGATGGCCATCCAGGGGTGGCATAATACATGCTTCAGCCCCTGGATGGCCCTGGACACACCTATGCCCTGAGTTTCAGGGTCTGATAAGGTGGCCCAGTACCAATTGGAAATGTGCCTAAGGTACATGGAATCCATTTTAGAGAGAGAGCAGTAGGCCTGGGGTCCTGATTGGCAGGGTCCCAGGCCAACTAAGTCGGAAAACCAGCAAAACACCAGGCAAAAAGTTGGGGGCAGCCATAGTCAGGTATCCACCTTCCTACACAACACCCCCCCCAAACGAAAGGAGATAAGGCTATCCTTGACCAGGTAAGCCTATATTGCCTGAGTGGCCATATGAGGTGGTACATGCACTGGCATGGTTACCCCCTGTATCATGGTCCACTAAGCAACCCCTCACCCTAAGGGTATCGGAGGGTTTCCACCATAGGGAATCACTACCTGTGGTGTGTTTTGGCAAAGTAAAAGGCTGGTGTGGGAATGGAGTACTGAAGTGAGACTCCACTACTGTTGGGCTCAACTTCCTCCAATCACTATCCACCATATGTTCCTTTCTTTCCAGTACTGAGTTGCTATGAGCTCTCAGGGTCAACCTCTAGCTACCTAAAGCTGGAGGCTGAGTCCCTCTGTTTGGCTTACTGGAGGGACAGGTCAGGTTTGGGGTTTTTAGGCCCCAGGTTTGGCTGTGCCCAGCAGTGTCCAGCTGTGGGAGTTCCCTAACTAAGTTTAAGGGGGATCCCTCAGGAGTTTGTTTTATTTTCACTTGGCTAGGACTACTAGCTTCAGTGATCCTAATCTGCTGATTGTGGATTTTTGGACAGGGGGCCCTTTGAGGTCCACCACTGGCCTCCCTGACCTCTACAGCCCTGGGCTGACTGAGGCAGGGTAGAGAGGTGCAGGCTACCTGCTCCAGACTGGGTCCCACCTGGGAAGGGTCCACTGCCATCAGGGGCTCTGCCAGGCTAGGCCTGACTACCTCTGGGGCCGTTCCTTCAACAGGGGTAGAGTCAGTTCCCTGAGGAGGCTGGCTCTAACCTAGTGTCCGGGAGGGGGAAGACTTTTCTTCCTCCTCAATGCTCTCAGTTTGGGTGGAGTGATCCATTGTTTCAGGCTTCACAACCCCACTATCTGTCTGAGTAGAGACTGAGACCATTTCAACCTTGCCAACCTCTTCAGGAGGGCACTCAGTCTGTGTTTGGGCTGTGACTGTCACAGCCCTCCTATCCTGTTCAGGAAAGTCTGTCTGAGCCTGGGCAGTGGCTACCACTGCTCTTCCAACCTTTTCAGGGAGGAATGGTGCTTGGACTGGGGCTGTAGCTATTACTGCCCCACTAACCTTTCTGGGCAGGCCTATCATCCTGGAGTGAGTTTCTTGCTCCACCTCAGCCCATGCTGAGAGTTCCAGGTCATTCCCCAGTAAGCAATCTACAGGTAGGTTATCTGTCACTGCCACTCTCATAGGCCCTGTGACATTACCCCAACTGAGCTCGACTACTGCCATGGGATGCCTTCTTTTCACTCCATGAACGTCTGTCACCTGATAAAGAAAACCAGGGGTCAGTTGAGTAGAGGGGACCAGATGGTCAATCACCCTGGTGATGCTGGCCCCTGTGTCTCTGTATGCCTCAACTTTCTGACCATTGATAAAGGGCTCTTGTCTATACTTTCCCAAAATGTGGGAACCAGTAGTGAAGTTGGCAAACCCCAAGCCAGTCTCACAGACAAGAGTGTTGTTAGGGGACCTGGCTAGGCCATAGTCCACCTGGTTTCCCAAAGTAATGCCCACCACATTCTTGGGGGCACTCCCACCACCTGGGGGATTACCACTAGTGGTAACAGGAGGTCTGGGAGTATTACTTGGGGGTATGTTCTCCTTATTGTTGTTGGCCTTGGGATAACTGCTGTCACTTTTGTAATGGCCTACCTGTTTGCAGGTATGACAATAAGGTTTCTTTTGGGTTTTGGGAGAAGTTTGGGACCCACCCTTTTCAGAGGAATTTTGGGGCCCTGTGGTTTGATCAGAAGATTTATTCCCACCCTTCTCTTGAGGCTTGGTTGATTCCTTCTTTTGGTCACCACCCTGGTTCTGACCCATTTGTCTGCCCTCTTACCCAATTCTTGTGGAGAGGTCAGATCAGAGTCTACCAGGTGTTGGTGTAGTAACTGGTTCTGACAATTACTTAAGATTTTCTCTCTCATAATTAGATTGTACAATCCTTTAAAATCAGTAACCTTACTTCCCAGTAGCCAGCCTTCAAAAGCCTTAGTGGCACAATTAACAAAGTCAGTCCAATCCTGAGACTGAGTTTTCTGGGTGTCTCTGAACATCAACCTGTACTGTTCAGTGGTTAAACCAAACCCATCAATCAGTGTATTCTTCAGGACTTGGTAATTGTTAGCATCCTCAGCTCTAGTAGTGAGGAGCTTATCTCTACCTTTACCTTCAAAGGAGAGCCACAAGATAGCTGCCCACTGACTCTGGGGGATACACTGTACAGTGCAAGCCCTCTCCAAAGCAGTCATCCATTTGTGGATGTCATCCCCTTGTGTGAAGGGGGGCACTATCTTACTCAGGTGTCTAGTGTCTAAACTCCTGCCTTTTTCTCTTGGGAGAATGTATTGTAAAGATGCAATACACAGGAGGCAAGTTAAAAGGGGTTTATTAGCCCAACAGGGAGGCAAGTCGTCCACATCCAAGTCCTGGAAAACTGACATACATCATGAATTCCAGAGTGACATGGCTGCATTCTCTCTTGAGAATGCACATATTTAAAGACATAGATACAACACATCTCCCTTATAATAATAACAAAATAAAACAAGGAAAATGAAAAGAGGAAAAAAGGAACAATAAGCAAAGGACCTGAAAAGGAAGAAATTATTCAGTACAGTAATCTTGGAGATACAAAGGTGGTCTCCTGATTCTAGGGTTCGTCCCACGAGACGAAGCACACGCATCTTGAGAAGATGATGGGCAAACTTGTTCCATCCAATACAATTACGAGGAGTAGAACTCACAGCAGCAGCAGGTTCCATAACAGCAGGTTCCATAACAGCATTACCCCCCTCCACACACCTCGACAAACGTGACATGCTCCACACATCTCCCCCCGCAAGCATAACTACATTCTTCATAACTTTCACAATGCGCCTTGGCCCAAAGAACTTAGACTCACCCTTTGGGGACCAAAGACCTTTTTTGATAAAAACAAAATCACCCACTTTCCAAAAAGGATCTTTCGCACCCTTCAATGCATCATATCTGCGCTTGTATCCGTCCTGATAATTACTCAATCTGGAATTGTTGAGTACCACACCTCTATCTTTGATAGACAACCACAAGGGATTGAGCTTTGAACCAGCAACACGCCCCCTAAGTTTCTCAAAAGGTGAAATACCAGTCACACTATTGGGGGTGTTCCTGTGCGCCCACAATTTTTCTCTGAGAATGGGTTTCAGGGGGAGTCCTCTCTCCAAAGCAGTCTGAGCACACGCTCTAATCAGTCTATTCATGCTTTCCACCAAGCCATTCGCCTGTGGAGCATAGAGGGCAGTCTTATGATGGGTGATGGAAAGATCTTTAAGAAAAACAGACATTTCTTGGGAGGTGAATTGGACACCATTATCGGAAACCAAGGTGTCCGGAACCCCTTCACAGGTAAAGGCATCCTTAAGAAATTCAATGATATTCCTACTCAAAACAGTTCCCATGCAGGCAGCAGACAACCACTTAGAAGTGTAATCTACAAGGACAACGACAAATCTCTCAGAGAGTCCCAGGTTCACAAATGGTCCAACTATATCAATGGCAACCTTGGACCAAGGTCGTTCAGGAATGGCAATAGGAGAAAGAGGTGCGGTGCTCACCTTCCTTGATTTATCATTACCAGCACAAATGTGGCAGTCTTTGACAACAGCTTCAACTTCACGGTCTAACTCGGGCCACCAATAGGATTCTCTCACCCTTGCTTTGGTGAGGCTACGACCCAGATGTCCCTCATGGGCTAGGTTGATTATCTTTTCTCTCATACCAGAAGGGGGAATTAGTCTGTCACCCCTAAATAGTTCACCCTGAACAATGTTCAACTCGTCCCTTACGTTCCAAAAACCTTTGGCAGAATCAGGAACTTCCTTCAAAGCAGGCCAACCATTGACCGTAGCTTCCAAGATAAAATCTCTAGCTGGATCATCAGGAAAACACCCTTTCCATTCTACTTCATTTAAAGCAGACTCTCTCACCCATGAAACAGTGGGAGCATCTGGATCATACGTGACCAACTTATCGACGGGCAACCTAGAAAGAAAATCAGCGGGAACATTCTTGGGACCAGGTAAATACTCAACACAAAAATTGTATTCCATGAGACCTTCAACCCATCTCTTAATTCTGGGGGTAGTACATTCGACATTCCTACATGAGAACAACTGCACTAGAGGTTTGTGGTCAGATCTTACTACAAACGGTAGGCCCCACAGATAGAATCTGAAGTGTTTGATGGCCCAAAAGCAAGCTAAAGCCTCGCGCTCAATGACCGAATAACGCTCCTCTGCACCCTTCAAGGAACGTGATGCGAAACCAATAACTTTTTCTGAACCATCCACGAGCTGAGCCAACACAGCCCCCAAACCACGTAAGCTGGCATCGGTGGATAAAATGGTCTTTCTGCGCACATCAAAATGCCCCAAGGTAGGCATCTTAGCAATCACCGACTTGACTTTGTCAAAAGCAATGGAACAATCTTTGTTCCAATCGAAAACCGCACCCTTCTTAAGGAGAAGTCTGATAGGTTGCATAACGCTAGAAAAGTTGGGAATAAACTTGGAGTAATACTCCGATAACCCATTAAAAGACTTTACATGATCCTTATTAGAAGGAGGTTGAGCTTGGAGAATGGCCTCAGCAAGATCAAACTTAGGACTGATGCCCTCCCCAGATATGTTGTGCCCCAAATAAGACACAGACCTAACCCTGAATTTGCATTTCTCACGTTTAAGAGTCAGACCGGCATCCTTGAGTCTAGACAAAACAGCCAAAAGGGTAACATCATGTCTGCTCACGTCAACACCATGGACCAAAATGTCATCCTGGAAAAAGAGGACACAGTCAATACCAGAAAGAACATTTTTCATGATTCTCTGAAAGCAGGCAGCAGCGCTGGCTAAGCCAAAAGGCATCCTGATGAACCTATATGCACCGATGGGAGTAACAAAAGAAGTCAAATGTCTTGACTCCTCATGCAAAAGAACCTGGTGGTAGGCTGCTGACAAATCCATAACGCTAAACAGAGTAGCACCACCTAACTTGGTCAAAATCTCATTGATATTAGGCAAAGGTTGCCTGTCCACCCAAATAGAACTGTTTAAACTCCTGAGGTCCACACACATCCTAATTTTGGTACCCTTGTCCTTAGGTGCCAAAACAATCGGCGCAAGCCATTCCGAGGATTCTATCTCCTCAACAACACCAAGCTTCAATAACCTGTCAATCTCAACTTGCAGGGGTTGCAACATGAGGTTGGGCACCTTCCTAACCTTATGCACCACAGGCTTAGCACTACCTTTCAAAATTATCCTGTGTTTGAACCCTTTGAGTAATCCCAGATCATCAGTAAAAACTTCAGGGAATTTCTCAAGAACATCTGAAACATCACCCCCCTCAGATACTAACATAACCTGCTCAGGTGCATTGGGATTCAACGTGATCCCCAGATTTCTTTGGTGACGCCAACCGAGGAGATTATCTCCCCTCTTAGCAATATAAACCTTACCAACAGTTTCCCTGCCTTTGAATACAATGGTTTGGATGGAATATCCCAATACCTCAATCTTCTGTTTAGCATACCCCACAGGATTGATATCAGAAGCTATAAGTTTAATCTTGTCTCCGTCAAAATTTGCAAACCAAAACTTATCGCTGATAAGGGTGAACAGAGAACCAGAGTCAGCTAACGCGGGAACAACTTTGTTGGCAATTTGAATGTCACAAGAGGGCATAACTACTATATCATCATCAACTTGATTCACACCATTGATAACATCATCCGTAATGCAATGAATAGAATCCTGGGAATAAGCTTCATCTCCATCAATACAATTGACTTTGTTACTTTTACACATCCTTGCATAGTGACCCTTCCTCCCACAATTTCTACAAACAGTACTTTTAGCAAAACAATTCGGATAATTCGGTCCATGTTTTTTACTACCACATCTGGGGCATCTAAATTTGTTCTCCCTATTAAAACCATTACTGCTAAAGTTTTGTTTAGGTTTTTCAGTTTTAACCATGGTTTTCTCTTGTTTGGAAGAAGTTTTACTAACAACAGCAACATTACACTCAGGTTGGAGAGTTTGTCGGTGCTCGTGACCAACACTGGAAACCGGATCATTCTGAGAAGGACCCTTCCTGATCTCCTTGACCCAAGTAGAGGTATGTTCAACACTCTCAACAATAAGTATAGCCTCTTTTAAATTGGGATTTTTGGACAGCAATTTCTCTTGGATTTTGAGATCATTTGTGCAACGAACGAGTTGATCACGAATGAGGGAATCCGTTAAAAGTTCAAATTCGCAGGTCTGCGCAAGGGATTTGAGTGCTGCAACGTCATTTCCAACTCTCTCACTTTTAGCTTGAACACGCATGAAAAATTTGTGTCTCTCCATAACAACGTTAATGCGTGCACCAAAATGATTTTTAAGGAGAAGAACACTCATTTCAAAAACATCCGAAGGTTCACCAGCACCTCTGCCAATAGGTATCGGATCTAGACTGTCATAAATGTTTCTTCCCTCAATTCCAAGGTTGTTTAGCAAGACAGCCTGTTTCCTGACAGCAGAAAACTTCTCTCCGCCAATTGCAAGTAAGTAAGAGTCGAAAATAGGTTTCCATTTTTTCCATGGTAAAATAGGTTCACCCTGCTCACTTAAAAACTGGGGAGGTTGATTCATTCCACTTGTAGAAGACGACATGCTGAAAGAAAATAACTAAACAAACTAAAATAACAAGTTAACTAAATAAGCTAACACAACAATCTAAAATAACAACTCAAAATAAGGAGTTAAAATAACAAAAGGATTACACAACTTCCTTAGTGTGCCATGCCTGTTTCGCTTCACCAGAAAACTTCTTTGCTTACTTCACTGCAGCTGCTGCACACTGCGTACTGCCATTTTCATTTGGAGATTAAAACTTGAATCATCAAACGGTAAGTTCAAAAATAGAAACTGATGTTCCACTTCTTCAGTCAGATATACACATCAAAAGTACAACAGTAATCAGTCTTGACAACTGTAATCAGTCTGGTAAATACATCCAAGGTCAAACTGCATCAAACAAATATATGACTTGCCTCAAACTTAAGTGTATGATCAACTAAGGTGAAGAACAAAGGCATATGACATCGCTTAGGAATGAAATTGTGTTCATACCGTGCTTAGGAGAAAATCTTCAGCGCGTTTAAACAAATGGCCGAGGAACAGACACGTCGCGCTGGCAAACACGCGGTTGCTAGGTGACAGAACTACGCGTAAGGAAACAGGAACGCGTTTGTTTGTTTATCACCTTGGCAACACAATGCGTGTGACGTGTGGCTTGAAGGACGCCAGGCACGTTGCGTGTGACGTGAAACTTGTCAAGTTCGCGTAGAAGAGAAGACACGCAGAGACAATGGCAGACACGCTCCAGGCAGGCACGCTCCAATGGAACAGAACAGCTCGTGGAGATCACGCTCCAGGCAGGCACGCTCCAATGGAACTGGAACAGCTCGTGCAGGATAGTAAAAGATGCCGAGCAACGGAGGTAGGGATACTTCGTCAAAACAAATCCAATTTCAGCCAAAATTACATAAGTGTACCTTCCGCTGGGTGCCGGCGCCGCCAATCAAATACTCCTCAATTAATCACGTAGAGCACAATGTAGAATAGGAAAACAATGGTTTTTCTTTTGGTAAAAAAAAACGGGGATCCAATTAAAAGAAGGTCTTCATAGCGCTGGGTTCATGATCGCCTGCTGGGCTCATCGTCGCCAGTATTGTAAAGATGCAATACACAGAAGGCAAGTTAAAAGGGGTTTATTAGCCCAACAGGGAGGCAAGTCGTCCACATCCAAGACCTGGAAAACAACTGACACACATCATGAATTCCAGAGTGACATGGCTGCATTCTCTCTTGAGAATGCACATATTTAAAGACATAGATACAACAAAATGCTGCCACCAGTGGGCTCTAGCCCACACAATTTTTGCTCTCTAGCAAAGGCAACCCTCTCTTTTGCCAGGGCAAGTTCTTCCCTTTCAATCCTCAGATTGGCTTCCCTCATCTTAGCTTCATGCTCCCTTCTCTTAGGGGATGACATCCCTCTATGAGAAGAGGTCTGAGAGCCATTGGTTTGAATGGATCTGTTAGAGCCTCTTGATAGAGATCTAACTCGTCCACTCCCAATGTTAAGTCTGCCTGAGAGTGGCCCTGGGGGTCCCCCAAATCCAGTCTCATGCCTACTTAAGTTGGACCTGGTGAGTCTCCTGACTTCTACCTGTCCCTTGTCTGCCTCCTCCCCTGACAACTCATCCTCATCCTCATCCTCAGCATCATCTGCCTCCTGGAGGGGATGGTCATGGTTATCAAAGGGACCCTGTAAGGGGGGCATATTCCCATCTGGATGAGAAGGATCTGTGTTACCAGCCCTCCTAGCATCATAAGTCTCTAAGAGACCAATCAGAAAAGTAATGGTAGGGTTTGCACCCTGTTTTAGCTTCCTGGATGTACAGATTTGTCTCATCTCCTGGAAGCTAAGAGCAGCATATCTGGAAGTGACCTGTGGAGGGTCCACTGACACAAGGGGAGACTCAGAGTTTCCTCCTTTGTCTGACATGCTGTTTCTAGTGTGGTGTAAGTGATGCACCTACCTACACTATTTGTTTGCCTACTGATCCCTTGCTAAGAGTTGTAGCCAAGGTGTGCTAAGCCTTGAGGAGCTACAACAGCTGGTTCAGTAGAACTCAGAGTATTCTAAGCTAAGTTATATGTACCTGGAGTACTTATGTGATCTTTCACAAGGATATTCTTAGGATACGTGTGGTAAAACAACAGCAAACTCAAATCCCAACCGCTGTTCACCAATGTGAGAAGTTGGCCTGATATTCAGTGTTCACTATTCTAGTGATCACTATGTATCAGTCCAAACAACCCTTATGGTGATTGGTTGTAAGTCAACCTTATAGACCAGCTATCCTAGTAGCGTGGATACGAGCAGTCTTCGGGCTAAACTCTAGAGGGCGTGTTAAGCCAGCTGTTATACCATCACATATACCCCTTGTTCAAGGACACCACACAAGTGTTATGAAAATAAACAGTGCATTTATTTAGATCACAACAGCCCTGTACTCTTTGTGAGGACAGGGTACTAAGCACACAACAAAACTCTTACGAAAATACTTTAAGTTGCACAATTTACACAAATGCCAGTGTGGCACGAAAAACCATATACTCTAAAAGTGGAATGCGAAATTACTAGCAGGTAAGTACTGTACTAATAGGCTTTGGAATCGCTAGGACTACGTTACTGAACCTTCAGATTACTAGTAGGAGGCCTAGGGGACTCTGGTGCAGAGTGTGCACTCTCACGCGGGATGCGGGACAAAGTCTCTGGTAGCTAGATTTCACAAAGTTAGTGTTATCGGGCGAACCCGAATAGATAGGCTGAAAAACGAAAAGGATCTGGACCCTTGGATAGTGAGGCTATGCTGGGGCACCAAAATGCCGAAGTTACCTAGCCCAGGGGCTGCAGATGCATAGGTCTGGAAAGACGTCGGGAATCCTTGTTGCAGTCTATGGAGCCTGAAGAAAGAAGTTGCTGGCAGGCGACCAGTGAAGATTGTTCGATGGATCCAAGCCTGGATCGAAGATGGATGACACCTGAAAGCAGAGGGGACCAAGTTCTTAATCACTAGCCAGTGATTGTGTGGGCACCAGGATGGCACCGGGCGAAGTCACCTCGACCAGGTGAGTGGGCGACGCTGAGCTCTGCAATCTCACGGACCAGGAGGCGTTGTCGGCGACCAGGATGGAGGTGCGAGCTGTCCCACGATGGTTGATGCTGTCGACGTCGCTGGACCCAGGATTGGGGCAACAAGTCTTGGCAAATTCAAGCCCACGCGGTGGACTCAAAATGGCGTCTGGAGTGGACCAGGAGGGTCCAGGGTGCTCCTCTTTTGGAAGGGAGCAAGGGCCAGTCTGGAGCAACCAGACCATCAGTGTTGTCGTCGTTGATCGTCGTCGGGAAGGCCACAAGCCAACGGGCTAGTAGCCAGACAACGCGGTGAGCAGCAAAAAAAGCAGAAGGGCCCCACGCAGATCTCGTGGATGCTGGGAGGCTGGACTTCGGTGCTGGAGCTGCTCAGGGTCGGGGCTTCACGGACCCCAAAGCACTCACCAGAGGATCCCTCGGTGGTCGTGCTGGATAGAAGTCGTGCAGTTCTGATGATGGCCGGTCCCTCGAGGTCTCGTCGCACCTACAGTTCTCAGCTTAGCTGTAGAGGTAGGTAGAGGTCAGAGGTGCCAGGGAAGCTGGGTCTCGTGGAGCTGGTCAGTCGGATTCTGGAGGAAGGACGTGCAGCAAACCGCAGAGTTCTTAGATGGTGCCTGCGGATGCAGGGTGACTACTCCTTAGCCACAAGGGAGAAATCTTGAGAAGAAGTTGAGAGTTCCTTTCGTAGAAAGTAGTTTCTTGATTCAAAGATGATCTAATTTGGAAGGGTCCCCGCTCCTGCCTTTATCCTAAAGAAAGGGGTGGGTACGCAACTAGGTCCTGCCCTAGGGGTGGGACCAGGAAGGGGGGTGGTTACACCCCTCTCCCATGCCGGACTTTCCCCAGGCCAGGGGCTGGTGTGCCCCTGGAACTGGTTCTAGCCGGCAGATGCGTAGTGAGCACCGGGGTGCCACTTGCAGTCACCTTCCTGTAAAATCCTGCCTACCCAGGATACACAAAACCCTGTCTGGGATGGTGCTAGCACCCCCCCTGACAGGAAACCCTTTGTCCAAGCTCCCCTCGCTGGAAGGACTCCCAGCTGCAGGGAGTCAGACTCGTGTCTGTGGTGGCAGCATCCATTTTGTGATGCTGAGGCTTGAGTTAACTTTAACCGGGGTTCACAGTTACATACATGTTGTGTCCCTCTAGAAGGGTGGAATGCTAACCCCGTCACCAGAATTGGCGAGGGGTTAGTATTCCAATTCGTATGACACCTTACTCGACATGTTTTGATAAAGCGATACCAAAGATAGCATTTAACCGTGAGGATTATAATGCACTTAAGAGTATATGGTATGCGTTATCATGGAACAGCTATTAGGACTTGGTTCCGCAAGCTGCAAACGGGCTCAGCTCATGCCAGAGCACCATCTCACACGATTCCAAGCACTCTGCTTTCAGGATTGTCAAGGCCTGCCATAGGAGTGACTGATAGGAATCTGTGTGTCCATTTTAGGTTTAGATATAGGTATACTATATCTACAGCAATGGGTGATTACACCACCTTGCCCCAGCTGTCGTGCAGCCAGTTGTGTCAGATTTAGATGGCCATCCAGGGGTGCATAATACATGCTTCAGCCCCTGGTAGGCCCTGGGCACACCTATGCCCTGAGTTACAGGGTCTGATAAGGTGGCCCACTACCAATTGGAAATGTACCTAAGGTACATGGAATCCATTTTAGAGAGAGAGCAGTAGGCCTGGGGTCCTGATTGGCAGGGTCCCAGGCCAACTAAGTCGGAAAACCAGCAAAACACCAGGCAAAAAGTTGGGGGCAACCATAGTCAGGTATCCACCTTCCTACAGTGAGCATGAAAGGGATAAGGATGGTGACAGGCTTGAGAGTGTGAGAAGGACAGGGAGGGTGACAGTTGTAGGAAGGGTGACAAGATAAAGGTGGCACGGATGTGGAATGTGAAAGGGATGTGGATGAATGCAAGGATTAGGCTGGTGGTGACAGGGATTGATAAAGTGACAGAAGTTTGGCAGGGGTACATTCCTGTCATGTCGTGTTCTCCCATTCCAGATTCCCAAGTACGCTGAAAATCAACAGTTTTTCAAGAAAGGAAACCCCTGAGTGTTCCCCTCTGTGACAAACAGCTGGCGGGGTTACAGCGAGGACCACACTAATACTAAAAACACCCACTCCCACTAGACACCCGGCTCACACCCTTTCTTTCTACTCTGCCTATTTTGCCTTCCTCCCTTTATTTTACTTTCTCTATTTTTATCCCCTCTGCGATCATCTGATAACCCTTCAATTTTCCATAAATGCCAAAAGACCAATTCAGGTGGGAGACTCCCAAATTTTAAAGACAACAAAGGCTTTAATTTAGCTTTCTCCTACCTAAAATTGCCTCTCCTTAAATGCAAAGGGGAAACAAATTATCCATTTTTTATTCAAAACCTTCCTCTTTCCTGTTACCAAATACTGGAATACATGTTTGTGCCCCATCTAACCTTTTGCATCATTCTCTGGTCTCTATTTATGTTCATGTTTCTTCTTTTGCAGCTCATACGGCCATCGCCAGTACAGTAACAAAGCCACTCAAGCTCCTCTTGCTGTATTTGTAGGTATCAGACATCTTGTAGTGGTTTTGAATATATAACCTTCCTTAATTTCTTTCATTCTTTCAGGCACTCTAGAAAACACATTTTAGCTCTCCACTTTTTTTACTCGAATTTTTAATACAACTTTTTCGTTCTAAGTTATTTCCTCTAAAATGAACATTCCTGCAGAAACACACGTCTTGATCATAGTGTTTGAAATGAAACGGTAAATCCTTGATGTGATGGGGGATGCGTACAATGCCATGCATCAAATTTATGAAGGTGTCGAGGCCCTTGAACCATATGCTGATATGATAGCATCTTTTTACATGCAGGCAAATTTCCTCCACAGAGCAGAGGACAGCACAGAAGCTCTACTGTTTGCTGCACAGTCCATGCTGCTGCACACTGCTGTTGTGCATCCTGGCCACTCTATCACCCCATGCCAATGTGTGGTCAACACATGTAGCCAATTTTCAAATTCTATTCCTCCCCTGATTAGGACCTAGAGGCTTATAGGATGGTTCACTCTCCTTGCCTGCTTCCTTAGTGACTTCTGAACTACTGTGCAGAGTCTTCTGCATACGCCACTTGATCCTTCTATCCCTTCCATCCTTATGCATATTCAAGCATGCAATCCATTGATGTACTCGAGGAACTATGAATAGGGTGGACAGATTTAGAAAAACAAAGACCAAGAAATTCCACAAGCATAGAAGTAGGGTTGCAGTTTTTTTTCTTTGCAGAGTTTTATATAGTGCGAACTTGACTCGAACCAAATTGGGTATCAAAGCGCTTTACCTAGCACCAGTTAGATTACATGAGGACACACATTCATTTCTGGTAGGCACGGGAAGATTAAGCGATTTGCCCAGAATCACAGGATGTTTGGCGTCGTTACTGAGACTCGAACCCAGTTCCCCAGGTCTGAGGTCGAGCGCCCTAGCTGTTAGGCATTGTATGACTTAACATACAGCGCTTGGCAACACAGAAAACACATTGAAGAACTAAGGGAAATTAACAGTGGCGGCTCCTCCGTTGAGGGCAGAGGAGCGTCGCCCCACTGCTTTTTTGCAGTGAAACAAAGGGAAATAAAATTATTAATACTTGCATTATTATTATTTTATTTTCTCCTACTTTGCTCAGCTATGCATGAGGGGGCGGGATAGGCGAGGAGTGGTAGCACCCTCCTAAGTGCGCAATGACTCCTTGGCCATCCCCCTCGGGCCACCCAAAACAGTCTTGCGCACTTTGCATGTTCTCCATGCAGGCTGCATTACAGCCTGTGTGTAGAAGGTGCTCAGGCTCTCAGTCAGCATCTGAGAGCTGAAACACAGCGCTCTGACCAATCACAACACTGCTAAGGCAGCGTTGTGATTGACTGACTGGGAACCTGGTGTGCTTCCTGTTGAGGCCCAGCGAGGGAGGACTATGGAGGAGAGACATGGCGAGAAAGCGTCAAGAAGGTACGTTATATTTCTTTTTTTATACCCACTCCCCGCCTCCCCCCTGCCCCCACACCCCCACCTTTGATCTGTTATGGCCACTGCTGGAAATTAAATGTAACTTTCACACATGCATCATCCCTGGTAATTACATTGCTTTCTGCTGAGGGTTGCTAGCTAATCGGCCCTGTCTGAAAACCAGGAATTGTGCCAAATTCACATAAATGTGCAGGGACAGCTGGTTGAAAAGGAGACAATAATGGCACATCTGGTTTGCAGAGGTGGTTCCTCCACTAAGGTGGAGGAGGATCTCTCCACCACTCTCAGCAGGTTAGGGTGGGGCTGGTGTCACAAGGGGAAGGGTGGTGGAAATCTATAAGTGCGAATGACGGTTTGGTTGTACGACTTGAGACGGCCAAACAGTAATGCACAGCCTGGTGGGGAACATGTGCAGGCTCCCTGTCCTCATCTGAGTGCCGAACCACGGTGCTCAGACCAATCAAAACGCAGCATCGCAGCTTCGTGATTGGCTTATGGGAGCCTGTATGCCTCCTCCTTCTGGTCTGGAACTCACCAGGAAGAGAAGCAATAACAGAGGAGAGATGACGGACGTGAGGAGGTGTTTTTTTCAATAAAGTTTGTTTTTTGTCTCCCCTTTCCCCCTCACCCCACCACCCCCGTTCCTTACCAACTCCCACTGATGGCACTCCTGGTCACCCTGTCTGTGGTTCTTGTGAAGGGTCATCAGGGAAGCTGGTCAAGCATGAGAAGGCTGTCGCAGGAAGAAATTTTAGTTATTCCAGCGGTCGCTGCTTTTGCAGAAGACTCTGGTGGATTTTTGCATTTCTTGAAGACAATATGTGCACTTGCATCCAGGTGTTAATGGAGGTGACTGGATGCTTTTCTTTGCTTGTTTGCTGTATATTGCTTAGGTGGGTTAAAAAAGCAATAATGCCATACAAAGAATCTAATAATTCTTCTCCTTGTATGAACTATTGCTGTTAAATGTCACATGCCAGCACGTTGTTCTGTGATTAAAACTGTGATTTTTCTGCTGATGGAACCCCTGACACATAAGAGGAGGGGAAAGCCTATAGTAAAAGAAAATATCTCTAAAAGGGAAAACGCTGGAGGTCTTATTTCTTAGAAATAGCCAAGCTAGCAAACCCCCTGCCATCTCCCTCTCCAGCCTTATCTCCCCTGAGCTCAGAGCCATGAGCAGGTGCAGAAATTGCAGTGACCTTTTCCTGCTGGAGGTAAAGAGTTCCAGGGGAGGCGAGGCAAGCAATCCCTGACAGTTTTTAATCTCTCTCAGAATCAAAGTCAACATACACAGTGATGAAAATGTGTCCCCAGTTTCATTCCTGCTGCTTACTTTCATGATCAAAGGGTGGTTGTGCAGTCTGGCAAAACACAGGCTAGGGCACTGGCAATTGCAGCCTAAATATTTTTCCCTTATTTTTAACCGAAGTTTTATATAGTGCAAAATTGACCCGAAGGTATCAGAGCGCTTCAGACAAGCACCAGTTGCGTTACAAATGAACACATTCATTTTTTTGTTAGGCACTGGGAGGTTTATTTACAAGAAACTGACGCATCTGTACAGATGCGTCAGTTTCCCTGTGCCTGCACGGGAAACCCTTGCGCCACTATGGATGCACAAGGATTGACAGATGCGTCAGAAATTCTGATGCACCTGTCAGATGCAAATGTCACGCATTGTTGGAGTTGTGTCGCAAGCACAACGCAACTCCAGCAATGCATGGGGAGGCCTATTCCTAATACACTGCGTCACTCCTTACATCTACTCCAAGCAGGCGTAGGGTTTTGATGCAGTGGCGTCCAAGAAGCGGCGCAGTGAAATCTTGTATATTTTAACTGCATCGCTTCTACAAGGCTTTACAACATGGGAACACCCAAACTGCAAACATAGGTATAATGTGGGACAAGGCTTTACAAGGTGATGCATCTCCCTAGATAGGAAAACAATGTAGAGAGTTAGGACTCGTAGACAGCCGTCCGTGTCCCAGGTAATATAATGCTAAACAAGAAGGAACGGCCAGAAACAAAAACAAAACAACAACAACAACAAAAATTGCTTCTGGCCGTTCCTTCTTGTTTAGCAGCATCTCCCCAGATGTCACGTTGTAAATGGGCCTCAATGTGGTGCATTGTTTACGCCGCCCCTGCATCACAGTGTTGCAAGGGGTTTGAAAATCTGCCCCAGGGGGATTAAGTGATTTGTCCAGCATCATAGGATGTTGAACGTCGTTGCCAAGACTCGAACCCGGGTCCCCAGATTTGAGGTTGACGGCCCTAGTGGTTAGGCCACATCCTCTCTCTTCCTTCCTAGTTTGACACTTAGCATCAATCCAGTACTTGATTTGTAAAATATAAGTGCCGGGCCCACAATATGTTTCAGGAGACCAGTGCACTTTGTACCACCTATGGTCAGTGCTAACGCTGCCAAATAACAGTACCAACAACACTCCATCACAATCCTTCAAATGTGACAATTTGGACTACTCTAGGTGACGCACAGCTGCATGAACTCTCTGATATTATTACTTTTTAATCCTATATTGAATTTTGAAACACTTTGCTGAAGTGCTTTTTTAAAAATGGACTGACAGCACCATCATGTAGTGGACTGTCAAATTTGTGGTGGTGTGGCAAAATAAGTGCCAGTGACAAGTACCGGCCAACACAGGCATAAATTGAGCACTACATCAATCCTTGGGCTTGTGCCTCCTATTCGGACTGACCATGTAGTTCAGGAATACTTCACTGAAGTTCTGCTGCCAAAGTTACTTATACCACATGCATTGGTAATTATAGGATTGGAAATTCCAAGGTATTCTGTGTTGTTTCACGACGTTGCCCTGAGATGCCTGAGAAATCAGGCATCATCATGTTAATCGAGATTGCCTCACTCGATTACCAAACGAATTCCCCATTTTTAGTCCGGTTCACACCTGGAAATACCACCAGCTTTAAAATCTCCCTGGCTGGTGGTGGAATTGCAACACATTCAGGAATTACACAGAACTGTATGACAAAAGTTGGCAGAATCAGCAATACTGTAATCTTTAATGCGTATACTCTGTCACGCACCTCTTCCTCCAATCACATGCCAGCACACATTTAGAACTAAATGTACTTGCATTTATACAGGCAGCAGAGTGTGATGAGGTGCTGAAGTTGAAGTACACTCGCGGATAGATCAAACACTACACCATAGGAGCGTAGTTGGTTGTGAGAGTGTTGGAGGTTGCAGGCTGAATTACACAAGAGCCTTTTGATGTCATGTGTGAAGGAGCAAAGTGGTTCTCTAATGTAGTCTTGAATTGCACCCCCCCTTGCTCTGGAATAAGTTCTTGGAGTGAAATGGCCAAAGATGTGTCCTGGTTTGGTAGTGTCCAAAGTGTAGCAGAAGACAGACCCTCAAACTGATGAAACTTGTTAACAATGATTGCCTTCAGAAATTAAACCACATAAATTACTGAATTATTTTGGAACACAGTTTCCAAGACAGACCAGCTTCAAAGGAAGGCACCTCAAACCCTCCATTAAAGATGAAATTGCTCTCTTGTGAGATTTATTACAATTGTAAAAATCGGTACTGGCAAATAATTATTCTCTTGCAATTACGATAAAATTCCCAGAATAAATAGAAATGATTTAGAAGCCTTTTTATGTACTATAGATGTATTTCTACCATACTAATGTATTCATTTGTTTAAATAATGCCAGGAAGGGAGAGCACACGTGGTGCCAACTAAGATTGCCTCCTAACTCGGAGCACCATACCGCGGCTGAAAATGCTGCAGTGAATTTTGTAGCTCCAGCATCGCCTTCGCTCCGAAACTGAGTTTTCCACATGTCGGAAAACCCCTGAGTGGGTCTGTTTAATTGGTATAACTTTTTTTCCCCTTTTGCAGTGAGGAATATTAAAAAGTTACAGGAGCCACTATACTGCCACCATTTTAGCTTCCCCTGTGATGACGTTTTTTTTTGTTACTCAGGCACATTATTTGTGAAGGGACTTTCACCATACATTATGCAGTGTTTGTTTCTTCACGCGTAATTAGTTATTTACTCCCTTTTTATTCTTTATGTTTGGACCAGTGGATTTTAGAGGCTGTACAACTTCACTGAGGATCATTGTGCAACTATTTTTCTGATGTTCTGCCTTTTCTCTACTCATTGTCTTTAAATTTCTCCAGCTGCAATTTAATATATTGCTGACTTTATTATCCTTGAATAACCTTATGTTGACTTGCAGCTTTTGCCTTGAGAAGAATATTTTTGGAGTGAATCCAAAGACTAAAGGGTTGATTTCGATCTCGCTCTCAAGGCCTACGAATCGGATTTGGCTTTTAAGGACTGATTCGTAGCCCTTTTTTCCGACCGAATTGTACACAGGTCCAAACGACCAAGTACAATGCAAAGATCACGCATGTGATGACAGAATCGTCTCCCGACCCGATCCCATCCATACGACTCATACAAAGATGCTTCATACAGCTCAACGGACTCTGTTTCCGAGTGAGCAAGTACGATGCACGATTTGGACAGCCTTCACGATTTGGTATGTCTGGGTTAAAAAAGCTGCTGGATCGTTCTTTTGGGGCCAAAAGTAGGCCCCCCATCATCTGGAGCCCACCGATTTGGACCCGTGGGGGTACCCGTGGGTCCCCCATTCCCATGCATGGACAGTGTGGTGGGCACCATGGGATGCCCACTACAGGGTGTACTCTTTTCCACACCCACCCCTTTGTGCTATGCGAGCCTGTCTACGTGTCCAGTATACATGATCCCATAGAGTTCACTGGGAGTCCGAGTAAACCAAGTCTGTAAGCATGTGAATGCATCATACTCACTTGCTCGGACTCCAGTTACACAATTCGCTCACAAAGCCCTACAGATCCGAGTCATACGGAGGGTTTTATAAGCGAGATCAGGTCGGGCCCTTAGTGTACATGCTGGTGATTCCTTTTGCTCCTACGTATTTTCTTATTTCTTTGACTTATGGGTAGGAGTAAGAAACTGCTGCTTGCTATCAAGAAATTTACCGCTCACGCTTCTGAATCTGATTCCTCCCATACTAGTCTCCTTTGCATAACACTGGTAATATAGCGCATTCTGGCTCTTTACATCCAGTGACTTTGCCAGCCTCTTCAATCAAATTGCAAGCACAATCTTCTGCGAATAAGCGTCTTAAACAGGATCCTCCTGGTCCACCAAAGTCTGTTTTTCTTGAATATTTGGACACTATTTTAAAGGATATACAGGCTCTTCGTCCATTTATTGAGGAAAAAAAGTTGTGCCAACAAGTTCTGGATACTGAATGGTCATCTAAGGAAACCCATCTATGCATGGTGGAACAGGATGTTGGTGAATTACAGGAGGTATCCAGCAAAGTTGTCACCTTAGAGAACCAGGTCCTCCTGTTAAATAAATGTGCTTGAAAATAGAAATGGACGCAATAATCTCTGCTTATATGGTTTTCCGGAGGGGTTGGAAGTCAACAATCCCGTTCTTTTTTTACTGCCTCTCTTCCAAAGCTTCTTGATCTTTCGACATCTACAAACTTGGATATTCAGTGTGCTCATAAATTGGGTCACCGTGTGTTTTCACCAGCTCCCTTTAAGCCCTGGGCTGTGATCCTTCTATTTCTGAAATTTACCGACCTTCCAAAAGTCTTAAATGAAGCTAAAGTTAAAAAACAGCTTGTATGGTCTGGTTCTAAATTATCTATCTCCCAGGACGTCTCTTCAGCAACAGCCAAACGACAGAAGAAATTTCTTGAACTTATTCCTGCTTTACGCACACAGGGTGCACGCCATGGGTTATTTCACCCATGCCTGTTTAAGGTCACTTTTCAAAACAGCACCTCTACTGTTGAAGATCCAGTAGACCTAAGGAAATGTACCGTTTCACACTACACTTCTTCGATGGAAACTGCTGGTCCTTCTTCTGTGACTTTTATAACTTGATTTATCTCTTTCTTATTGTAGCCATGTTTGATTTACTTTGATTCATTCACTGTTGTATCTTGCAGGATGTTTTTAATAATACTCTCATAACATGTAAACCTTATTCTTTTTCCCTTCATAATCTTAAGATTTTCTTTTTGGAACTTCTTATTTATCTGTTTCTTGCTCGTCTTGTGTGGTTCCCTGCTGTGGTACGTTCTCCCTGGTTAGATGTGTGTTCTTTATTTGTGTGTCACCACTCCTTGTAGTTTTTCTTCCTGTTCGCCCCTGAAGGTACGTATTACAGGCTTCAGTCCTCATTTATTTTCATTTACAGCCATATCCTTTGTCAGCTGTTGGCATGTAGTGTCTTCTTCTAATGTCTTATCTATCACCCTTTCCTTCTTCTTACTTTTCTTCTATACTATCTTCTTCTCACAGTTCTCTCTCTTTTTCACTGTTTCACTTCCCTTTGTTTATTACTGTTGATTGTGTTACTTCATATATTGTTCAGTTCATCTACATTCAGAGTTGTATCTTGGAATGTGAAAGGTTTTATTAACCCCATAAAAAGGCAGATAATACCATATCATTTAGCCTCCTATAACCCAGATTTAGTTCTCTAACAAGAAACTCATTTGACGGAGTTGGAGGCTTTGAAGCTCAAAACGTCCTTGTTCTTGTTTCTCCTACTTCCAATAAGAAACATTGTGTAATTACCCTATGTCATAAGTTATTTATCAACAATATATCTTTGACTGTATTTAATGTTTACGGTTCGACTCAACCGGACTACTCTTTTTGGCCTAATTTGAAAAAAAAATGTATTCAATATGAAGATGATTTTTATTATTCTAGGAGGTGATTGCAACCAGATTATAGATCTATTTATTGAGCGCCAATCCCAAGTTCACTTTATCCCTGATGACGCTCATAAACAATTTCATAACACACTCTCTCAGACACGCCTTGTTGATTCTTGGCGTTTATGTAACCCAGATGTAACATAATTTTCTTTTTTCTCCCCCTATGGCTCTCTCACACGGTTAGATTATATTTTTCTCTCCAAAACTTTTTCCCAGAATCTCATTACCTCTTCAATTGAACTTATTGTAATTTCTTATTGTGCCTCAGGTTTACAGATTTTAGTTTGCTCCAACCACAGCCCAGATCTTCTAGGTTTAATCATTTTCCCTCACAGGATCCAATTTTCTCTTCTTGTTTCTTCTCTTTTGCTGAGGAATTTTTCTTCTTAACTGAAGATCCGAAATATTCCCCTTCATTGATATGGGATACATTTACAGCTGCTGCCCGTAGTTTTATTATACATTTTGTCTCCAGGAAAAAGAAAAATCACTTAACCAATATAATTGTTTATTAGCCAATATCAAATGCCTAGAATATCAATTTTATTCTTCCTCCTCTGACTCTACCTTACAGGAAATTGTTCATGCAAAGCTAGATTTTAAGAAATTAACTACGGATAATGCTTTGTCTATTCTCCGACGTAGACATGTCCATTATTATGGCAGACAAAATAAAGTAGGCAAAGTTTTGGCTAATTATCTCAAAGCTCAAAAAGAGTGTGTGTTAATAAATTTCATTCAACCATCAGAAGGAAAACATATTTTTAGAAAACAAGATATTTTAGAAGAGTTTGTGAAATTTTTAAAAACTTTATGTATAGTGGAATCCCCTGCATCCATTTCTCTAAGTGATACCTATCTTGCTCAATCTACCCACTCTTTTTGTGGAAATCTTTGATTTCGATGCTCTTGAGTTGGATCTATCAATTACAGAGATATCTAAATCCCTGAATGTACTTAAATAGGAGAAAACTCTGAGTCCAGATAGGTTGACAGTAGAATTTTATTTACACTTTTCAAACTTACTACTCCCAAAACTTTTGCATCTTTTCCAACACATTTGTTTTACTGGCAAAGCAATGGCAAAGGTTGCGATCCTAAATTTTGTAGGAATTACCGCCCTATAGGCCAGATGTAGGAGAGAAAATACGGGTCGGTAACAGCTGATTTCGGCCGTTACCGACCGGCATTTAGGATTTGGCATGTAGGGGCCGTCATTTTACAGAATCGGTAAATTTACCGATTCGGTAAAATACCGAATCGGTAATTTTACCGATTCGGTAAATCCACATGTAGGTGACACTCCTAAGAATGTCACAGGCCCTTAAGAATCGGTATTTTACCACCCAATCCAATTGGGTGGTAAAATACCGAATTCAGGTGTGCATGCACATCTGTGCATGCACACCTATGCCATGTGAAACACAGACATGCCCATAGAGCATGTATGTGTGCCACATGTCACACATGCCTGTATTTGGGGTGCTAGAGGGTGTCAAAGTGACACCCCCTGCACCCTTGCAGGATTCGGTATTTACCGATTCGGTAAATACCGAATCGGTATTGCCCATTGATTTCTATGGGCTTCAAGGCCCTTAGGAAACAATCGGCAATACCGATTCGGTATTTACTCAATCGGTAAATGACAAAAGTTATCGATTCGGTAATTCCATTTTAAAATATACCTACATCTCCCTGCTTCATATTTACCGATTCATAAATACCGAATCGGTAAAATTCGGTATTTATGAGTCGGTAAATAGAAGTTACCTACATCTAGCCCCATATCCTTTATAAATCTTTATTATAAAATCTTTGCTAAATTACTTGCTTGACGAATCGAACCTCTTCTTCCTACTTTAATCAGCCCAGAGCAGTGTGGCTTTGTTAAAGGCAGATTAATTCTGCTAATTCTCAGATGTTTTTTTAATGTCCTAAATAAGGCTTCCACTCTTTCTTATTCTTTAGCTGCAGTCTCTATCAATGTGAAGAAGGCATTTGATAGAGTTGACTGGTTGTTTTTTATTTAAAGCCCTAAACTGGCAAGGATTTAGTCCCAAATTGATGTCTTTTATTTCTTTGCTTTATACATCCCTTAGCGCTTCTGTCTTAATTAATGGTCTTATTTCTCAATTCTTTCCATTACAGCAAGGTGTACGCCAAGGATGTCAATTATCCCCTCTTTTATTTCTTTTATTTATTGAACCCTTTCTGTCTTGTATGCATCAAAATGCTTCTATCTCTGGATTTATTTACGGAGATTCTCATTTGAAGTTGTCAGCTTATGCAAACAATATTTTGCTTCTCATTTCTAATCCCGAATCCTTTATTCCCACTTTACTGCAAGAGTTCCATGATTTTTCTCTGGTGTCTGGGTATAAAATCAATCCAGATAATAAAGAAATTCTGCCCATTACCAAATTTTGTCTTAAACAGCATTTTGATTTGACTGGTTTCCGATGGAATAATTCTAAAATTAAATACTTAGGAATCTGGTTAAATAATTGCATATTAGACTCAGTGAAAATGACTATGAAGGAGGGTCTTGACCATATTTCTAAACTTCTTTCCTCCTGGAACCCTCTTTTTCTCTCATGGTGGAGTTGTCTTGACTCTGTTAAGATGATGATTACTCCTATTTTGTTAAACATTCTTTCAATGATACCTATTCACATTCCTTCTATGTATTTTAAAAAAATTGACTCCCTTCTCTCAAAATTTATATGGCACGATGGCTAGAATTTCCTTGAAACTTCTCAGGAAACCAAAGTCTAGTGGAGGTGTAAAATGTCCTAACTTTGGACTTTACCATCAAGCTTTTTGTCTGAAGCAAACATCTAAATGGCTTTTTACAGACATCTCCCCTTTTACACCTTCATAGGTTAGAGTGGAACCATCTTTATTCACACCTTTTTCTTTTAAAGAAATTTTTGCCTTTACTGCAAAGGCAAATTTCATGTCTCTTCCATTATTTTGTCACATATGTTCTTATTAAGACCTTATTGTCAACCGAGATCTCTACCAGACATTCTTCCTACAAACTCCTCTTTCATATAACCGTCTTAATACTATTAATGTTAGACCTTTATATTGAAAATCTTGGAGAGACCGGGGAAAGTTTGGGTCTGAGATATGTTTGACGGTAGGACCCCTTGTTCTTTCCCTCATTTTCAAGGTACTTTTAAATGTCCATGCTCTTTTTGGCAGAAATGTTCAACTCTTATAGAGATAATTCTAGTTGTCTTCTACTCCTTTGCTTCTGATGCCTCTGCATCCCGAGAAGATCTATTTAAAAAAATGTTGTCCAAAAGCGTCCCTGATTTATACATTTCTTTTCACCCAAGACCCGATCCGCTTTAAAACAGATTTGGAAATAGCCTGGGAAGCGGATTTGGGCTGTGTTAGGAACGTTGACTTCTGGAGCAAGATCTGAGCACGATCGTTAAAAATTTCCAGATCCGCTTGTACTACTCAATCTATGTGTTTTCTATATCATGGGTCGTATCTCACCCCCTATCAATAGCTAACATTTCACATACTTATAATGATTCCTGCAGGTCCTGCAAATCCTTTTTAGCTGATTTGTTTCATATTTTGCTTTCTTGTACCTATGTAGCCTCCTTCTGGGTGAAAATATAGTCTCTCATACCCAAATGTTTTAATTTACATACTCCTTTATCTAATGATACTCTTTTTGCAGGAAGTTTGATAGAGTCTTTGAATTTATCTTTACACAAAAAAGGTTTCTTTGATCTTACGTTGGCTTTAGCTTTTCAGCAGAATGTTTGACGTTACTTAGCATGCCAATACTTCGCATGCTTTTACTGCAATGTTTTTACTTAGCAAATGCCTTTACTTCGCATAACTTTAGTTTGCATTCAATTACTACGCAAATGCAGTAATAAAATATTAATTTGCTTTTACTTTGCCAACCCTTTCTACACATACCACTACTTTGTGATCATACACCTACCCCCTGTCCGTCCCCTACCCTTAACCACTACCCTGCACAACCCAGACACTACCCTGAACCCTAATACACTACACTACACTACAACACTACCCTAAACCCTAAAACACTACCCCCAGCACGACCCTACCCCTACCCCAAGTCCATCTCCTACACTGTAACTCTATCCTACACTAACCCCTTAGACTACCCTAAACACTACCCTACACTACACAAACTCTACAACACTACCCCCAGCACGACCCTACCCCTACCCCAAGACCTTCCCCTACACTGTAACACTACCCTACACGACCCCCTAACACTACACTAAACCCTAAAACACTAACCTACACTACACAAACACTACAACACTACCCTAAACCCTAAAACTCTACCCCAGCACGACCCTACCCCTACCCCAAGTCCTTGCCCTACACTGTAACTCTAAGCTACACAACCCCCTGACACTACACTTAACCCTAAAACACTACCCTATACTACACTAAACCTGCAACTCTACCCTAAACCCTAAAACACACCCTAAACCCTAACCTTACACTGCCCTCTACACTACCCTACACCCAAATACACTAACCTAACCCCACAACACTACCCTAAACCCTAACCTTACACTACCTAAACACTACCCTCTACATTACCCTACACCCACATACACTACCCTACACTACACTAACCCCACAACACTACCCTAAACCCTAACCTTACACTACCTAAACACTACTCTCTACACTACCGTACAGCCAAATACACTACACTAACCCCACAACACTACCCTAACCTTAAACTACCTAAACGCTACCCTCTACACTACCCTACACCCAAATACCCTACCCTACACTACACTAACCCTACAACACTACCCTGAACCCTAAAACACTACTCTAAACACTAACCTTACACTACCTAAACACTACCCTCTACACTACCCTACACCAAAATACACTACCCTACACTACACTAACCCTACAACACTACCCTAAACCCTAACCTTACACTACCTAAACACTACCCTACACCCAAATACACTACCCTACACTACACTAACCATACAACACTACCCTAAACCCTAAAACACTACTCTAAACACTAACCTTACACAACCTAAACACTTCCCTCTACACTATGCTACACCCAAATACACTACCTTACACTACACTAACCCTACAACACTACCCTAAAGCCTAACCTTACACTACCTAAACACTACCCTCTACACTACCCTACACCCAAATACACTACCCCTACAAAGCCCCTACATGACCCTACACAGCCCCACTTACCTCTTTCCACGCGTGGTTCCAATCTTCTCCCTCTTCCTGCTTCCTCCGGCTTCCTACGTCCTCCGAGGCAGCAGCAGACCCAGGGAGCAAATGGATGTCGCAACGACCTCCAAAAACGGCATCCGCTCACTACGCATGCGTTGTAAGTACGCATGCGAAGTAACAGCACACGTACTAAATGTGAAGCATTGTTACATCGCATGCATACTAATGCTTGCGTTGTAACGGTAAGCAAAGAAATGTCCGCGCAGTAACGGATGTTTCCCTTTCAGCAACTTACACAAAACTGGAAATGTTCAATTAAGCTCTCCGTAAAGTCTTGGTGGAATAATGTTTGCCTTTGTTTCCTCTTAAAATCCACTTGCTAAAAGAGATTTGTATTAGTTACCTTTATCTAATTATTTAGAC
Organism: Lissotriton vulgaris; assembly: GCF_964263255.1. Classification (NCBI taxonomy): domain Eukaryota; kingdom Metazoa; phylum Chordata; class Amphibia; order Caudata; family Salamandridae; genus Lissotriton; species Lissotriton vulgaris. The sequence goes on along the minus strand of NC_141697.1, from coordinate 880,922,263 downwards.
AAGGTTGCAAATTTATTTTATCTTTCAAACGTTCGAAATTTTTTAAACCTTTGTAAATTCTTACTTTCTCTGCTTTTTACTCTATGTTATTTCTTAATAGAATATTGTTTTAGGTATGTTAATTATTTATTTACTATTATTGTGCAATGCTACTTGATCTTCATTTGTAGAATTATGTTATATCCTCTCTCCCATCCCGCCCTAGGATAATGTCAAAATGTAAATAGCTTTCTACTTTGTTTAGTATTTGCCTTCTCATCTCTTGCTACTTTAATTTAAGATAATCTGAATGGCTTATTCTTTTTAATTGTTTTTTGTTTCAAGTAAAGCTTTTTAAACATAAAAAATAATAATGGGAGGGAGACTGGTCAGGGCTCCTTGAGAGATAAAAGATATCCTTTTTAAGGCTTTCTTGTTCTTTCCCTTATTAATGTCACAAACCCCATATTCCATTCTCTATGAAGGGTTAATCCAGGAACTTAAATGGCAGAACTAGCCAGGTGTGCCAAGATGCGGTTGTGAGCAGGGGTGGGCGGAGTTGGCCGAGAGCCACTTCATGGAATTCCATGGAAATGCCTAAAAACTCCATGGAATTCCGCTATGCTCCGCCCTCTGCATGCAGCATGATGCAGGCAGCAGACCTGGAGGGCTCTTGACCCCCTTACGGCACCTGCTTGGCTTTCCTGATGCATTCTCTGCCGTGCCGGGGCTGCCTTCCTCTTCCTGGCTGTCTCCTCTCTAGGCTCGACTATGCAAAACGAAACCCATACACTGTATGTGTTGGGAGGACTGTCCATGCACATAGGAGGAGGAAAGCTCGGGCATAGCGGTGGATGAACCAGGTAAGCCGTGGCGGCCTCGCTAGGGGTGGGTGGCAGGGGCAAACTGTTATACGCTGCGGAATCAGAGTTTTTTGCTCAACTTCGCATTCCCAGTGGAGCATGGAGTTGGAAAACTCTGCTGGTGGAGTGGAGTTCGCCACCCACCCTTAGTTGTGAGGTGTCATGTGCCCAAAATGGCTTGGCTGTTCTGAATGAATGAATCTGAACACACAGGAGGGGCCATATTTACTATGATTTTGCATTGGGACTGCATCACTTTTGTGCACTTTGAGTGGTTTTGTGTGGTATAGTTAATACAAAGTAAAGCAGCGCAGCGCATAGCGCTGCCTTGCATTACTTTGTGTCGAGGAGACGTTCCATGCGTGGAGCATGGGTGCTTCAATTTATCCACCCATGGGCTTTGATGCAAACCTAGATTTACGAAAACTTGTGAATCTGGATTTGGTCCAAAATGGTGCACCTGCCAGAAGCTGGAGTTATGAGGAGACATATATTTTTTTCTCCTCATTATTAACTCTTTCTGTGCCTGATGCATTCTGCAGCACACATAGAAAGAAGAATAAGCCTCTAAGGATTGTTTTTGTGCAGAAATGTATTCCTTCTTGCAAAAAAAAAAAAAATCCTGCCTATAACACATGCACTGGTGCACTATGTTGGAAAGGTACCTGCATTGGCGCTAAGCGGCAGACAGTATGACAGCACAAAGAGAAAGTCTAAGTGTTCCATATCTTTGTAAATAGGGACAATTTCCACACGCTCCTTTTCTTACAACGCAAGTTCCCTTGCTGAGCTGTGCTATGTTGCAAGCAATAATAATAAATATGCCCTTTGGTGTCCCCGGTGTGTTTTTGGTGGCCCAGAAAATGGGCCCCTCGCAGAGGGGAAGGGAGGGTACCACCTTCTCTGCCTGTGTCTTTGGTGAAAGTCATGAGGAGACGACACTTAGGATTGTCAAGCCTCAGAAGTGGATTATGAGTGTCTGATTACAAGAAGATTATGCTAATTTGGAACAATGCCAGGAAGCTTGGGACTGGCTTATATTGTTGATCTCATGTTTAGCACATGGAGGCATTAGAGCCTTTTCCTTTGTGTGAAGGTTATTTTGCTTAATTGGTAGGCATTTGGAGCTTTGTTGGTGAACATTGGCTGTAATTGCTAAATTTAAGGGCATTCATGAAATTGGTGGTGTATCTTGAAGTTGCAGCTGAAGTAGGTGTGGGGACTCAGGGGCATATTTACAGCAAAGTGGGCAAGCTTGTTGTTAAGCCAAGAAGGCTAATGACACACTCCGTCACTTTAGAAATGCAGGGCTGCACCATATTCACAAGAATATGGTGCAGCCCCTGTGTTTCCCCATGTGTTTCCCCCTGCACTGGTGCTAAATTTGGCAGCCAAGCTCCAAAGCAGGCACCATTGCACCATAGTGCAAGGGTGTCTGCGTTGAGGGGAAGATTGTGGCATTGTGTAACTTTTATGTGTGCTTCTTGATGCAGCATACATAGAAGTTACATAATGTCATTTTTTTAAAGATTGTTTATGTGTAAAAAGGGAGACCTTCCTGCACATAAACAATCATTGGCGTTTTGCTGTTTCCTAGTGTGCTGCACTAAGTAGCACACATGGAAACAGCAAAAACGAGGACAAATAAAGCATTTCTCCTCATTTCGCCTATTTAGGACCATGTTTTCCATGGTCTTAATTTTCCTACTGCCTCCTACTTACTCTACCCTTGTAAATAGAGGGAGCATCAAAATCAATGGGTTTTGATGGTGGAACACCCATCGTAACACCCATTGCCCTCCCCTTTCACGCTAAGTGTCGTATCCTGATGGTGGGGCAGTCGGCACACCAAACACAGGACAGCAGGTTGGTGTTTAAACACTTCTTTATTATCTGTACAGGAGCAAGTCTTGGCACGTCCGTCCTCTGGTCAGTCCTTGGCTTCTCTGTACACTTCCTGTCCCTAACAGGATGTGGTGTCCAGTGACCTGGTCACTGCCCCTATGACCCACAGGGTCCTAGTGCCCTACGGTCAGTCGTCGCCCTAAGGTCAGGTCACTACATCTCCCCCTTTGTCGCAAACAAAAGTTCCTGATACATTTTCACTAGTCATTGTCGCCCCCCCCCTTCTTTGTTGACAGTACTTACTGATAGTTGTAGTGAGAGAGAGAGAGAGAGAGAGAGAGAGAGAGAGAGAGAAAGTTATTCATTCTACATCTCTTCAATGAGTCTTTGTGGTTTCCTGCATGTTCTTCTTGGTCTTGTCTCTCTGTCGATTCGTGGCTCTCTGTCTTCTGCTTTCGGTGGTGTTTCTGCTGCTGATTCTTCTTCTTCCGCCTTGAGCTCCTTGAAGTGGGAACTGTTTCTCGTTATTCTTTGGTGGTCAGAAACTGCCGTCACCATTGATCCCTTCACTTTGGTCACTACCAGCGGATCTTTGGAGAATGGGCTGTCCGATTTCCGTTGTTGTCTCTGTCTCACCACCAGCAGGTCTCCTTCATTTAACTTCGATTCCGATGCGTGTCTCCGCTGATCGGCATATTCTTTCATTTTCCTCTTGGCTTTGTGATCCCTTTCCACGATGTCGCTCCGATCCATGCTCATTTTGGCGTCCATTTGAGGCAGCCTTGTCTTGCTCGAGCGTCCCAGCACCAGTTCCGCTGGGCATCGACCTGTGGAGCTGTGAGGGGTGTTTCTGTAATCTCTCAACACCTGGCACAGTGCCTGTCCCGTCGATATTTGTGTCAGTTTTACTCGCTGGATAGCTTTCTTTATGGTCCCCATAAATCGTTCTGCCATTCCGTTGGCCTGGGGCCACAGAGGTGTTATCTTCCGATGCTTGATCCCCAGATATTCCATGAATCGACGGAATTCTTCTCCAGAAAATGGAGGGCCGTTGTCCATCTTCAATGTTTGTGGGGAGCCCCAGGCAGCGAAGATGTCATCTAGTACTGGTAGCGTGGCACTTGCTGATGTGGACGATATCTGTCTTACAATCGGGAACCTTGAGAACTCGTCGATGACAACCAACAAGTAGTTTCCAGTTTTAAATGGTCCATAAAAATCTGCCGCTAACTCAGTCCATACTGCCTGTGGCAGTTCTGACATTTGTAGTGGCGCGGGTTTTGATGGAGGTCCCGTCACTTGACAGACATGACAGTGTGCTATTGCTTCTTCCACCATGCCATCCAGTCCTGGGAACCACACTTTTTCCCTCAACATCTTCTTTGTCACTACAATGCCTCGATGGGACTCGTGGGCTAGTTCAATTGTTCTCTTCCTCAGCTTGTATGGTAACACTATTCATGATCCCCTCATTAGAATTCCGTTCTCTGTTTCAGATAGTTCTTCACTTATTTTCTTGAAAGCCAGCATTTCTTCTTTTATTACCCCTTCTTCTGTGGGGCCTTATTTACAAGAGAGTGTTTTGCCACGTGAAGTGGCTTAACGCTGCCTTTTAAATAAGAAGCCCCTATCGCCATCACAACATCACTGAAAGTGACTTTTTGGCAATAGGTGCTTGTAAATATGCCCCTCAGTTTGACCGCTGTTTTCCTCCACTGCTTCTGGTACCTAATACCTAGTCACTAAATTGTTTTGGCCACCCTAAGGTTGGATTATAGGTGCCTATCTTTTGTGCGATGTTATTTCACCAGTTCAGGGTCCTATTTTCCTATTTCTCTCTTTTGACTTATTTGTCATTTTTTGTTTATTTGGGGGCAGAAAAGGAGGGAGGATTTCTTCTGTTATTCCTTTGACATATATGAGATTCACTATGCAATATACAGTAATTATTCAGTATGCATGTGCACATCCTTTTTTATTATGTGGTATAGGGAATGTCCAAGAGTGGGATTTTATGGTTAAATTTGCATTGCTAAATATCAGGGGGAAGAATTTCCCAAATAAAGTAATAACAATCTGGAACTCTTTGACCAATTTGTGTGCCAATATGCTTTCCATTAGACATAGTCCAAGGATAATGAGGGGACCCACGGTTTTTTAAATAGATGCTCTAAAAAGAGACATAAGGCAGAGATATAATGGCTAGGGGGAATATTCATGAGATACATTTTACCACTGATAATGTTTACCCACTGGATTGTGGTCATGAGACATTTTTTCTCACCTCTCTTCTGCTAATGGGAAATGATGCTGACTGGAGATTTCAACTAAACACGGAATCAATTTGCACAAGCATACCGCTTTTGCAGATCAATTCTTGTTAATTCTTTGCTCCCTAGCCTAGTCATGCCAAGATGGGGTAGAAGAAATATCTGGCTTCAAGATCAATATGAGAATGTTCAACATTTTAAACTTGATTCTAGATATCAATCCAGTGGGATTACCCTTTGCGATGAGCTTTGAGGTCCATCACGTTGGGAGGGAAAATTGAGTGCATGTGTCCTGGGTCTGTGTAAAGTTAACTTTCCACCCTTAAAACTTTGAAAGAGGATTTTGGGAGATGGACACCACTATTCCCGCCTTGGCTGGGAAGGAGAGTTGTTTATTGAAGGTGCTTCAATTTCTTGTAAACTATATCTGCAGGTTCATATAAGGTGGCTGGGCTTTAGATTCCTGATTCAGCTCCAATGGAAATGTTTTGTAGCTGCTTTGCATTATTTATGAACAGTTTATAACTAAGATTCACCATGGTTGTTTCAGTAGTTCATACCTCTTTTGATTTTATTTTCAATATTTGTAATCCAGATATTTCCAATGTAGGTACGTTTCTCAGTAGCGCCCATCCTCCAGTCCTCTATGGCCGCCAAGTTGTATGCAAACAGTCTTACTTTTTCTGCTGCAGCAGCAGTGAGACTCAGGAGCATTGATTGAATGTGGTGTGAAGGGTTGCACCAGAAAGCAGAGGTTCCACTGTTCTTCTGGTTCCATCAACAAGCATAAGCAATCATGTAGAAGTGTGCTGCCTATAGAACAATCTGTTCCTTTTATTTACCTAGAGAACACAGCCGGAGGAAGGAAGACTGTCCAGTGAAGGAGACATACAACTCCACAAACTTCCAGAGGAAACCTCAGAACTTTGCTAAAACAGTCTCTTAAAGCAACTGTCAGAAAGTACTAATCCTGAGTACATGTCCATCGGAATCAGTGTCTGTTTCCACGCCTCTTCAAATCCACTGTCAACCATACACAAAAATACATGTTTTCAGAGGTAGGCCCGTAGAGGAGTGAATAGCAGGTGTGGCCCGTGCAGGTAAGAGCGGTGAGGTGGGGGCGTGGTGGGGAGAGTCGACAGACGACGACGAGGTAAACTTAAATTTTAAAAAATGAAAACCACTTACCTCATGTTCGCAGCATCGCAGAGGTGACAATGCGCCGAACACAAGATAAGTCTTTTTAATTTTTTTTAAATTTAAGTTTACCTCGTAGTCGTCTGCTGACTTCCCCGCCCGACTGCCCTTTCCTGCACATGCCGTGCGTGGAGAAGAGAGAGAAAACAGAGACACTGGATAGCTAAAGAAAAGAAAATGCCTTTAGTGCCTTATTAATCATGCAACAGTGTTGAGTTTCTAATATTGACTGTTATATGCCTTCATCTCTGTGTGTCCAACACTCTAAAGCTTGATGAAACGTTGCATCTCCCTAGAGCTCAAACACAATTTGATATCAATGAAATAGATATCAAATTATTCAGATCTATTATGCTTTTCTCACTTCAGACAACTGTTTTCTCTATTATAAGAGCACGCTCTGTGATTTCAATTATTTTCAAAGTGACAGATTCATGAACTGCAATATAATAAACACACATTAGGAATGTGAAGTCTGCCTGGCAAAAAGCACTCACTTTCCCTTCCAATATTGACACTTTAATGCAATGCGTCTGACAAAATGAAATATTTTCAAAGTTTGTGAAGGGATGAAGACCCTTTCTTTTCCTCACATTGGAGTAAGCAGTTGCCCATAAATATGAGTTTGAAATCCTTAAATAATGGCTCATGAGACTGTTCTACGAAATTATTAATATTGTTGTCATTTTTATTATTATTATTATTACTAATATTATTAAATAGACTTGTAGAGCGCATGGCTACCCAGGAAGAGCGATTCAGAAAAGGGGGTGGTGATGAACAGAGTGTCTGAATTAAGCAGACCACTCTTACCCAGTCCAAAGATCAGGGCTTGATCCATCACCGTTATTTATCTCACTGCACCATCCCAGCTCAGAACCTGGCTATATGCAAATCAGTCTGTCCCTGGCCCAGTGCATCATGGGAACAGGGCAGACTAAACTACCAAGCCAATTCTTCACCAGAAATGAGACACGCTACCGGGGGACCGGTTTCTGGCATTTCAGCCGTCTTCGGCCCGGCTTGCTTGAATCCTGATGGTGCAGTGAGAAAGGGACTCATGTCTGAGTATACCCTGCCACACCTATAGTGGCCAAAAGCGATTCAGAAAAGGGGGTGGTGATGAACAGAGTGTCTGAATTAAGCAGACCACTCTTACCCAGTCCAAAGATCAGGGCTTGATCCATCACCATTATTTATCTCACTGCACCATCCCAGCTCAGAACCTGGCTATATGCAAATCAGTCTGTCCCTGGCCCTGTGCATCATGGGAACAGGGCAGACTAAACTACCAAGAAAATTCTTCACCAGAAAGGAGACAAGCTACCGGGGACCGGTTTCTGGCATTTCAGCCGTCTTCGGCCCGGCTTGCTTGAATCCTGATGGTGCAGTGAGAAAGGGACTCATGTCTGAGTATACCCTGCCACACCTATAGTGGCCAAAAACGATTCAGAAAAGGGGGTGGTGATGTACAGAGTGTCTGAATTAAGCAGACCACTCTTACCCAGTCCAAAGATCAGGGCTTGATCCATCACCGTTATTTATCTCACTGCACCATCCCAGCTCAGAACCTGGCTATATGCAAATCAGTCTGTCCCTGGCCCAGTGCATCATGGGAACAGGGCAGACTAAACTACCAAGCCAATTCTTCACCAGAAAGGAGACACGCTACCGGGGGACCGGTTTCTGGCATTTCAGCCGTCTTCGGCCCGGCTTGCTTGAATCCTGATGGTGCAGTGAGAAAGGGACTCATGTCTGAGTATACCCTGCCACACCTATAGTGGCCAAAAACGATTCAGAATAGGGGGTGGTGATGAACAGAGTGTCTGAATTAAGCAGACCACTCTTACCCAGTCCAAAGATCAGGGCTTGATCCATCACCGTTATTTATCTCACTGCACCATCCCAGCTCAGAACCTGGCTATATGCAAATCAGTCTGTCCCTGGCCCAGTGCATCATGGGAACAGGGCAGACTAAACTACCAAGCCAATTCTTCACCAGAAAGGAGACAAGCTACCGGGGACCGGTTTCTGGCATTTCAGCCGTCTTCGGCCCGGCTTGCTTGAATCCTGATGGTGCAGTGAGAAAGGGACTCATGTCTGAGTATACCCTGCCACACCTATAGTGGCCAAAAACGATTCAGAAAAGGGGGTGGTGATGAACAGAGTGTCTGAATTAAGCAGACCACTCTTACCCAGTCCAAAGATCAGGGCTTGATCCATCACCGTTATTTATCTCACTGCACCATCCCAGCTCAGAACCTGGCTATATGCAAATCAGTCTGTCCCTGGCCCAGTGCATCATGGGAACAGGGCAGACTAAACTACCAAGCCAATTCTTCACCAGAAAGGAGACAAGCTACCGGGGACCGGTTTCTGGCATTTCAGCCGTCTTCGGCCCGGCTTGCTTGAATCCTGATGGTGCAGCCCTGATCTCTTGACTGGGTGAGAGTATTCTGCTTAATTCAGAAACTCTGTCCATCACCACCCCTTGTTGTTTAATTATTTCGTCCACCATAAGCGTGGAAGGGTATACTCAGATGCGAGTCCCTTGCTCATTGCACCATCAGGATTCAAGCAAGCCGGGCCGAAGACGGCTGTAATGCCAGAAACCGGTCCCCGGAAGCTTGTTTCCTTTCCAGTGAAAGAATTGGCTTGGTAGTTTGGTTTGCCCTGTTCCCATCATGCACTGGGATAGGAACAGACTAATTTGCATATAGCCAGGTTCTGAGCTGGGATGGTGCAGTGAGCTAAAAAACGGTGTTGGATCTAGCCCTGATCTCTTGACTGGGTGAGAGTATTCTGCTTAATTCAGAAACTCTGTCCATCACCTTCCCTTGTTGTTAAATTATTTTGTCCACCATAAGCGTGGAAGAGTATACTCAGATGTGAGTCCCTTGCTCATTGCACCATCAGGATTCAAGCAAGCCGGGCCGAAGACGGCTGTAATGCCAGAAACCGGTCCCCGGAAGCTTGTTTCCTTCCCAGTGAAAGAATTGGCTTGGTAGTTTGGTTTGCCCTGTTCCCATCATGCACTGGGACAGGAACAGACTAATTTGCATACAGCCAGGTTCTGAGCTGGGATGGTGCAGTGAGCTAAAAAACGGTGTTGGATCTAGCCCTGATCTCTTGACTGGGTGAGAGTATTCTGCTTAATTCAGAAACTCTGTCCATCACCACCCCTTGTTGTTTAATTATTTCGTCCACCATAAGTGTGGAAGGGTATACTCAGATGTGAGTCCCTTGCTCATTGCACCATCAGGATTCAAGCAAGCCGGGCCGAAGACGGCTGTAATGCCAGAAACCGGTCCCCGGAAGCTTGTTTCCTTCCCAGTGAAAGAATTGGCTTGGTAGTCTGGTTTGCCCTGTTCCCATCATGCACTGGGAGAGGAACAGACTAATTTGCATATAGCCAGGTTCTGAGCTGGGATGGTGCAGTGAGCTAAAAAACGGTGTTGGATCTACCCCTGATCTCTTGACTGGGTGAGAGTATTCTGCTTAATTCAGAAACTCTGTCCATCACCACCCCTTGTTGTTTAATTATTTCGTCCACCATAAGCGTGGAAGGGTATACTCAGATGTGAGTCCCTTGCTCATTGCACCATCAGGATTCAAGCAAGCCGGGCCGAAGACGGCTGTAATGCCAGAAACCGGTCCCCGGAAGCTTGTTTCCTTCCCAGTGAAAGAATTGGCTTGGTAGTTTGGTTTGCCCTGTTCCCATCATGCACTGGGACAGGAACAGACTAATTTGCATATAGCCAGGTTTTGAGTAAGCATGGGCGAATTTTGCGAATCTCGCGTTCGCGAATTTTGCGGATTTGCGAACTCGCAATCCGCAAAATCCGCGAATTCTCGCGAATTTGCAGGTTTTTTTTTTGTGTTTGCCACTCTCTTTCACCACTGCCACTCTCTGACTACTCATGCCACCCTCTGGCCCACCCATGCCACCCTCTGTTTCATCACAGCACCCTCTGGTTGTCCAGTTTTACATTATTGTGGCAAAGCAAAGCACACCTTCCCTGCCTCAAGTGACCTGAATTAATTTGGGGCTGATTAATGTGTCACAGAATATTTTTTTAGCTGGCACCTGCTTCCATAGTGCTTCCTGGTTAGTGATCTTTTGCACTTGCTAAGTGCTTTCATTGTTGCAAAATTAGTTACAACACCTGCCCTGCCCCAACTGACAATAATGAATTAGGGACTGATTAATGGATTTGAACTTCCAGCCTGGCTCCTGCTTGTCTCCCTTAGCTGTAATTCAGGACCTTTGTGGCATATGTGTAACTATTCTGAGGTTCAGAGCAGGGTCACATAATAGTTGCAACTGGCAACTGAACTCTGGAGGGGCCCCTCAGGAAGCACTACAGGAAATGGCTACTAATGATGAGCCTGAACTTTTGAACCTGGTAAGTAGTTTCAGTTTTGCTAAGATCGTATTTCTGCAATTTAGCGCTTATTCGCGGGGCGCGAAGTTGTACTGGAAAGCCGCGAACTCACGCGAACAGGGCAAGCAAGCAATAAAATCCGCTGCTCGCGGATTTGCGGATTTTGCGGGAGATTCGCGAATCTCGCGGATTGCGAATTTACCGAAAATCCGCAAATCCGCGAGCGAAACAGATTTTCCGCCCATGCTTAGTTTTGAGCTGGGATGGTGCAGTGAGCTAAAAAACGGTGTTGGATCTAGCCCTGATCTCTTGACTGGGTGAGAGTATTCTGCTTAATTCAGAAACTCTGTCCATCACCACCCCTTGTTGTTTAATTATTTTGTTCACCATAAGCGTGGAAGGGTATACTCAGATGTGAGTCCCTTGCTCATTGCACCATGAGGATTCAAGCAAGCCGGGCCGAAGACGGCTGTAATGCCAGAAACCGGTCCCCGGAAGCTTGTTTCCTTCCCAGTGAAAGAATTGGCTTGGTAGTTTGGTTTGCCCTGTTCCCATCATGCACTGGGACAGGAACAGACTAATTTGCATATAGCCAGGTTCTGAGCTGGGATGGTGCAGTGAGCTAAAAAACGGTGTTGGATCTAGCCCTGATCTCTTGACTGGGTGAGAGTATTCTGCTTAATTCAGAAACTCTGTCCATCACCACCCCTTGTTGTTTAATTATTTCGTCCACCATAAGCGTGGAAGGGTATACTCAGATGTGAGTCCCTTGCTCATTGCACCACCAGGATTCAAGCAAGCCGGGCCGAAGAAGACTGAAATGCCAGAAACCGGTCCCCGGAAGCTTGTTTCCTTCCCAGTGAAAGAATTGGCTTGGTAGTTTGGTTTGCCCTGTTCCCATCATGCACTGGGACAGGAACAGACTAATTTGCATACAGCCAGGTTCTGAGCTGGGATGGTGCAGTGAGCTAAAAAACGGTGTTGGATCTAGCCCTGATCTCTTGACTGGGTGAGAGTATTCTGCTTAATTCAGAAACTCTGTCCATCACCACCCCTTGTTGTTTAATTATTTCGTCCACCATAAGCGTGGAAGGGTATACTCAGATGTGAGTCCCTTGCTCATTGCACCATCAGGATTCAAGCAAGCCGGGCCGAAGACGGCTGTAATGCCAGAAACCGGTCCCCGGAAGCTTGTTTCCTTCCCAGTGAAAGAATTGGCTTGGTAGTTTGGTTTGCCCTGTTCCCATCATGCACTGGGACAGGAACAGACTAATTTGCATATAGCCAGGTTTTGAGCTGGGATGGTGCAGTGAGCTAAAAAACGGTGTTGGATCTAGCCCTGATCTCTTGACTGGGTGAGAGTATTCTGCTTAATTCAGAAACTCTGTCCATCACCACCCCTTGTTGTTTAATTATTTCGTCCACCATAAGCGTGGAAGGGTATACTCAGATGTGAGTCCCTTGCTCATTGCACCATCAGGATTCAAGCAAGCCGGGCCGAAGACGGCTGTAATGCCAGAAACCGGTCCCCAGAAGCTTGTTTCCTTCCCAGTGAAAGAATTGGCTTGGTAGTTTGGTTTGCCCTGTTCCCATCATGCACTGGGAGAGGAACAGACTAATTTGCATATAGCCAGGTTCGGAGCTGGGATGGTGCAGTGAGCTAAAAAACGGTGTTGGATCTACCCCTGATCTCTTGACTGGGTGAGAGTATTCTGCTTAATTCAGGAACTCTGTCCATCACCACCCCATGTTGTTTAATTATTTCGTCCACCATAAGCGTGGAAGGGTATACTCAGATGTGAGTCCCTTGCTCATTGCACCATCAGGATTCAAGCAAGCCGGGCCAAAGACGGCTGTAATGCCAGAAACCGGTCCCCGGAAGCTTGTTTCCTTCCCAGTGAAAGAATTGGCTTGGTAGTTTGGTTTGCCCTGTTCCCATCATGCACTGGGACAGGAACAGACTAATTTGCATATAGCCAGGTTTTGAGCTGGGATGGTGCAGTGAGCTAAAAAACGGTGTTGGATCTAGCCCTGACCTCTTGACTGGGTGAGAGTATTCTGCTTAATTCAGAAACTCTGTCCATCACCACCCCTTGTTGTTTAATTATTTCGTCCACCATAAGCGTGGAAGGGTATACTCAGATGTGAGTCCCTTGCTCATTGCACCATCAGGATTCAAGCAAGCCGGGCCGAAGAGGACTGTAATGCCAGAAACCGGTCCCCGGAAGCTTATTTCCTTCCCAGTGAAAGAATTGGCTTGGTAGTTTGGTTTGCCCTGTTCCCATCATGCACTGGGACAGGAACAGACTAATTTGCATACAGCCAGGTTCTGAGCTGGGATGGTGCAGTGAGCTAAAAAACGGTGTTGGATCTAGCCCTGATCTCTTGACTGGGTGAGAGTATTCTGCTTAATTCAGAAACTCTGTCCATCACCACCCCTTGTTGTTTAATTATTTCGTCCACCATAAGCGTGGAAGGGTATACTCAGATGTGAGTCCCTTGCTCATTGCACCATCAGGATTCAAGCAAGCCGGGCCGAAGACGGCTGTAATGCCAGAAACCGGTCCCCGGAAGCTTGTTTCCTTCCCAGTGAAAGAATTGGCTTGGTAGTTTGGTTTGCCCTGTTCCCATCATGCACTGGGACAGGAACAGACTAATTTGCATATAGCCAGGTTTTGAGCTGGGATGGTGCAGTGAGCTAAAAAACGGTGTTGGATCTAGCCCTGATCTCTTGACTAGGTGAGAGTATTCTGCTTAATTCAGAAACTCTGTCCATCACCACCCCTTGTTGTTTAATTATTTCGTCCACCATAAGCGTGGAAGGGTATACTCAGATGTGAGTCCCTTGCTCATTGCACCATCAGGATTCAAGCAAGCCGGGCCGAAGACGGCTGTAAGGCCAGAAACCGGTCCCCGGAAGCTTGTTTCCTTCCCAGTGAAAGAATTGGCTTGGTAGTTTGGTTTGCCCTGTTCCCATCATGCACTGGGACAGGAACAGACTAATTTGCATATAGCCAGGTTCTGAGCTGGGATGGTGCAGTGAGCTAAAAAACGGTGTTGGATCTAGCCCTGATCTCTTGACTGGGTGAGAGTATTCTGCTTAATTCAGAAACTCTGTCCATCACCACCCCTTGTTGTTTAATTATTTCGTCCACCATAAGCGTGGAAGGGTATACTCAGATGTGAGTCCCTTGCTCATTGCACCATCAGGATTCAAGCAAGCCGGGCCGAAGAAGACTGTAATGCCAGAAACCGGTCCCCGGAAGCTTGTTTCCTTCCCAGTGAAAGAATTGGCTTGGTAGTTTGGTTTGCCCTGTTCCCAACATACACTGGGACAGGAACAGACTAATTTGCATATAGCCAGGTTCTGAGCTGGGATGGTGCAGTGAGCTAAAAAACGGTGTTGGATCTAGCCCTGATCTCTTGACTGGGTGAGAGTATTCTGCTTAATTCAGAAACTCTGTCCATCACCACCCCTTGTTGTTTAATTACCCAGGAAGAGCAGCTGATGAAGTCTAAATACTTGTTTCCTACAATACTTCTTTGTATCTAGTTCAATTTTTCGTGAGTGCCAAAAGTAATCATGAACCATCTTCAAAGTGTCTTTTAACTCTGGCAACAAGAACCTGGCTGCAGCAACTATGTATTTTGATTGCCTAGTATGGATGCTCTGGACCATGAGGAACTTATATTTTGTGACTTCAAAGTGGCTGTCGCTGCATGCAAACCTCATGGGAGATGTAAGGGTATATTTGCTAGAAGATGTCGGAGCGCGGAGCTGCAGCAAATTTGGCAGGGGAGCGCTCCGTCTTTTTCAAAATGCAGGGAAGCGCCGTATTTATTACAATACTGAGCACCCCTGTGTTTTCCCTAGCACGGGCACTAAATTTAGCTGCCTAGTGCCAATGCAGGCACCCTTGATCCATAGTGCAAGGGTGCTTGAATTGCAGGGAATGAATGTTTATGTGATGGAAGGTCCTTCCTGCATATGCAAAATCTACAATGGCTACTTATTACTTCTATGTGTGCTGCATTTTGCAGCACACACAGAAGTAGAACATCGTAATTATTTAATGATTGTTTAGATTGTGTACAGGAAGGGACACCTTCCCGCACATAAACAATGGCTTTTTGCTCTTTCCATTTCTGCTGCAGAATGCAGCACATATAGAAAAAGCAGAAAAACGAGGAGAAATAAAAGCATTTCTCCTTGTGCGCCATTCTAACGCCTGCTCTTTCATGGCGTTAGTTTTTGGTACTGCCGCAGATAACACCTCCTGGAACGCCCACAGCAACACCCATTGCATACCCCTTTCATGCAGATACTAGCGTGAAATGGTAGCATATTTGCAAAGTGACATTAAGCCACAAAAAGTGGCTTAACGCCACTTCTTAAATATAGTACTGGGCATACCGCCACTGGGTTGTCCAAAAAGTGACGCTCTGGTGGCTATAGGGGCATTCACATATGGCCCTATATTTCCTTCCTTGACTGAACTCTGTCATTTCGTATTGAGCATTCAGTGATGACACAAAGCCTCTATCCAAATAGAGCCCACACGGCATACACACTGCCAACCTTTCCTGCTTTTGAATGCGGGCACTGTCAGGCAGTTGAAATATCACGCTTTCATGCACTTCAAGTACAAAGAGGTAAGTGCGTGCCCCAGATCATGACAACAGCATGACTCTACAATCAAAGTCATCTACACACAGTGAAGAAAAGAAGGGCAACTGGTAACTTAGTCTGTTACAGTCCATTTGATTCCATGTGTAACCCTGTGAGAAAACCTATAGTGAGAAAGGGGTTGCATATATGTTCAAGAATTGTTTAAAAATGCGTCTTTATAAAGAGGTGATTGCAGATATATATTCTGAGCCAGAACTTCTTCTGTATGGTGTTTGTACAAATTGATGTGTGCTGTGTGTTTGATCCTATGATAGGTGTTTTACTAGCTTTGGCACTGTGTTGACTGCACACGTTTTGTTTGATATTTTCTAATAAATATTAACAATGTTTCAGGAACGTGGGTGTCATGTTAACTCACTGTCCTGATGGTGATCCGTCACAAAAATTGCTACTTGGATCAAAATGTCAACAATTTATTCAGAATGTATTGATTTATGTCACTGTTTCCATGTCTTAGCCCTTTTGTCTCTCATGACGTCAATACTGAGTCAGACCATCCATAGTTCTTCATGTAGATACTGCATTGCAATAAATTCAGTTACCCTGCCAGATTATCTTTTATATTGTTTGTCTGAACTCAAGCTCTCCTTCAGTCACGACTGCGACCTGGAAGCAGCCATGAGGTGAGGGGGGAGGGGCAGTGTGGATTGATTAAAAAGATAAACACTGACCTCCCGTCCGGCCGGTTGGCTGGCCGCTGCCGCCTCTCCTGCATCCTCTTCTTGGCTTCTTGGGAGAAACAGGAAGCACCAGGACTCCGACGCTCCCCGCAGTCAATCACAATGCTGCAATACAGTGTTTTTTATTGGTCTGAGCGCCGGCACACGGCGCTCAGACAGGGCCTAGAGCCATGGGCATGTTCTCCATGCAGGCTGTAATGCAGCCTGCATGCAGAACAGGGAAAGTGCGCATGACTGCTTTGGGAGGTCCGAGAGGGCCGGCCAAACTGTCATTGCACATTTAGGAGTGTTCTACCACTCCTCCCCTGGTCTGTAGCCCCACCTGCCCCACCCCCACATGCAAGCTGCTGCAGCAGGAGGACAACGTAAAATTCTAATAACATTACGTTATTATCATTTTATTTTTTTATTACTTTTGCTGCTTCATGGCAGTGGGGTGATGCTGCTCCACCTAAGGGATCACAGACTTTGTATTTGACAATCTACGAAAGCACAAATATGCACCATATCTAATAAGGGACGCGTTGTGTGAATCCAGCCCAGTTTTCAGAATCTTCCTCTGTTGCTTATGGAAAGTTCCTTCCGACCTCATCTTTCCACCATGCTGGACAAGCCAATGAGGACAGGCAGCTAGCATCCAGGGAATAACCCTTCAAACAAAGTTGCTCCTGGATTCAAAATGGTGCTGAGTTGCATGGGCTCCTTACCAGTGTAAGTGGGCTGAATCCAAAATTTGTAAACGTTATGCCAAAAATGGAAGAGTCCAGTTCTTTGTGGAATCAATCAATCAATCAATCATAGGCATTTATAGAGCGCTCTACTTTCCCTGGAGGGTCTCAAGGCGCAAGGGGGGGGGGGGGGCTTGCTGCTGCTACCCGAACAGCCAGGTCTTGAGCTTCTTCCTGAAGGCGAGGTGGTCTTGGGTCAGGCGCAGGTCGGGAGGGGGGAGTTCCAGGTCTTGGCGGCCAGGTAGGAGAAGGACCTTCCTCCTGTTGTCGTTCTTCGGATGCGGGGGACGGCGGCGAGGGCGTGACTGGCTGATCGGAGGTGTCGTTTGGGAGCGTAGAAGTTGATGCGGTTGTTGAGGTAGCTCGGGCCTTGGTCGTGAAGAGCTTTGTGTGCGTGGGTGAGGAGACGGAAGGTGATTCTCTTGTTGACCGGGAGCCAGTGCAGGTCTTTTAGGTGTCCGGAGATGTGGCTGTGTCGTGGGATGTCGAGGATGAGTCTGGCTGAGGCGTTCTGGATCCGTTGGAGTCTCTTCTGGAGCTTGGCGGTGGTTCCGGTGTAGAGGGCGTTGCCGTAGTCCAGTCGGCTGGTGACGAGTGCCGGGGTGACAGTCTTCCTGGTTTCGGTGGGGATCCACCGGAAGATCTTCCGTAGCATGCGCAGGGTGTTGAAGCATGACGAGGAGACGGCGTTGACTTGCTTGGTCATGGAGAGGGAGGAGTCCAGGATGAAGCCCAGGTTGCGTGCGTGGTCTGTCGGTTTGGGTGTGGTGCCCAGGGTGGGGGGCCACCAGGAGTCGTCCCAGGCGGAGGGCGAGGATCCCAGGATGAGGACTTCCGTCTTGTCCGAGTTCAGCTTCAGGCGGCTGGTCGACATCCACTCGGCTACCTCTTTCATTCCTTCGTGGAACACAACAACACAAGACCCACTGGCATGTAAAAAGCAGTAGCATCTTGTTTAGCTTGTGAAATCAGAGTGAACCAGACTCACACTGCCACGCCATGTCTCCAAATGACCACCTTTAAAGACAGGTTTAGGATCATTGTCTCAGTTTAGATATATACTCTGGAAATCTCTTTTATTTTAATGCTTTCTACAAATTTCTGATTGATTACCCCTGTTATCACTGAACAAAATAGGCAACCCCCATCCCTGCATATCAAATCAATGACTTAGGGAGACAAAGGGACGTTGTGGAGTGACATCCTGTTGAGAAGCATGAAGGGAGAAGGACACCATTTTTATATATAGTTGGAGCTACATCCACAACTCTACTTGCACCCACTACCACCTTTCCATGAGTTTTGCCATGACACCATGCTTGCATACACCACACCTGGGAGTGTCTACATTTTTCTTTGAACCATGCATTCCTCCATATCCAGCATTGGCATTTCTAGAAAATGATACACTCCACCATTTTAAATGATACCTTCCGTAGCACAATCACTTATTGCTGCTGGCGACTATGAGGAAGTCATTTCACCTGCTCAATATATCAATAAAGTTTGTTAGGCATTTGTTAAATATAAATTAGGTTGGTGTAATTTGTGTAATTTCTGGAAATGTGCGTTGTACTTTTTAGGTGAAATACACAAACTTACTCCATTACAGGACTTCACGTAATGTGTTGGAAGCAAAATTATAGTGCAGTAGCACAGGATGAATACGAACTTCCAGGAAGTGATTACAATTGTGTTTTTCATGGACTTTTTTAGCTCAAAATTAGACCTTTTTTCAAACGATCATTTTATGCTAAATTGCGGTGCAAAATGAAACATTTGCATGTTGCCTAATTTGGCACAATTTTGCATACTTTTTAGAAAATGTTGCATAATTAAGTGAAAGCAAGTTAAGCTGGGTGAAGGGGGGATCAGAATTTGAAAAAAAAAAGAAAACGTACCTTCAGGCCCGGTCCCGAGTCTTTTCTGCTCCTGCTTTTCTTCCTCCAACAGGAACAGGAAGCAGGTAGCCAGGCTCCCTCCCCTAAGCCAATCACAATGCTGCAATGTAGTGTTTTGATGGGTTTGAGTGCCTTTACATAGTGCTCAGCCAGGGGCAGGAGGGGTGTGCATGTTCTTCATGCAGGCTGCATGGAGAACAGGGAAATGCGCATGACTGGTTTGGGTGGCCCAAGAGATATGGCCAAAAAAGTCATTGCGCAGTTAGGAGTGGGAAACCACTCATCCCCTGCCCTGCTCGGAGAGCAGCGCAGGCCCTCCCACCCGCTTGCTGCAAAGCAGCAGGACAAGAAACATAAAATGGTAATAACTGTAAGTTATTATCATTTTATGTTTCTCACTGCTTAAAAGCAGTGGGTAGGCACTCCTCCGCCATAGAGGAGGAGCTGCCCCTGTGTACTGCCTCTTCCGCATGCACAATAAAAGAAAATAGCGGGGCAATTCACCAGAGAGGGGAGTCTGAACATTAAAAGCATGACTTTAAAATATGAGGTACCAGGAATGTAAAAGTGTGTCACCTCAAATAGGGGAATAGGTTAGTATGTTTTAGTGTGGGTGCACTGCCATAAATTGGTGGTGCTGCTACACTACTGGACTCATAATTACCACACCCCATTTAGTAGAGTGGGAACCCATGCCTTTCAGCCAATGGAGTCTTAGCAGGCTCAGTGGGCATACATTCTTGACCCGATGGCCATGTCCCAACCTAGGGGCATATTTACAAGGCCATTACGTCACGGATTGTCACTTTTTATGACGCTCCGGTAGAGCAATTCTTGATCCATATTCACAATGCAGCACTAAGCCACTTTGCTTGATTATCGCACCCTTTCACACAGTTTTCTGTGTCAAAGGGGCGTGCAATCAGTTTTTGTGTGGGCATTCCACCACAACACTCATTTCTTTTTGACTTCAAGAGTTGATGGGGTTTGAATTAAATGTAATCCATCAGAGTCGTCAAAGTTTCGGCTGTCTAATCCAATCTAAAGTCTCAGCGTAATGCCCAGCTTGTAAATCCGTTCTGATGTCTTCTCTGCGCCTGAGAGCTGAAACCTTGATGACGCTGATGGATTACCATTTATTTCAAACCGCCCTGAGGAAGCCCCAGGCCGGATGGCCGTGTAATGGGTGAAACACGTGTTGGCTGTTCACTCATCTCATTCACTCTGGCCTCCAGAGTGCGAATAAATCTTCAAACACTTCATGTGAACTATTGGAATTTTTTCCGGAAAAATCAATTAAAATTACATCCCGCCCTACCTGAAACTAGTTGCTTCTTACTCATTGCTTTTTTACACTGCCCCAGATTTACAAGGACCTGCAAACGCAATTGAAAAGCAGGCGTTAGAGTGGTGCAAAGAGAAAAAATACTTTTATATCTCCTTTTGTTTTTTTCTCTTTCTATGTGTGTTGCATTCTGCAGCACAAATAGAAGGAGCAAATCGCCTTTAATGATTGTTTATGTGCAGTAAGGTGTCCCTTCCTGCACATAAACAATCATCCCTCCAATGACGCACGGGTTTCTGCGTTGGTGCTAGGCAGCATTTATAGCACCGGTGCAAGGGAAAACACAGGGCTGCGACATATTCTTTGCAAATATGGCCCTTTTTTGGGCTGAGCTGCCATCACTCTTTTTTCTGAAAGTGTCTGTCATGTGAGGCATGGCAGTCTTGGGAAGGGAAACGTACAATGGAAAGGGGCGACCACTCGGTCCCCCCGAACGTATGGTAGGGGGCCCGGATCCCCCCGGGAAACCATTTTGGGCGGGGGCGTGTCTCGGCTGGTATGCCCGAAGCGGCGTAGCCGGGGCGCGCCTTTTTCCCGCCCAGGAAGGGTTGTCCTAGACACCTACGCCGTTGGCCACGCCCCGTAGGCGTACCAGAGGAGGGTACACGCCCACCCGAAGAGGAATAAAAGGAGCAACAATCCGAAGAAGCATCCTCTTGTTCCTGTGCTTGGAAGCTGCACCCTCTCGTTGCACGTGAGCCCTCGACAGAACAAGGAGCAATTTTGAGAACTTGTAATTTTTGTTCTTCTCTTTCAGCGTCTCCCACCTTTGGATCCAGGACCTCGTTGCGCAGCAAGGACCGAATATCCCACAACGATGCCTGGCAAGAGGCCCGGAAAGAAGGCAGGGGCTGAACAGATGCTTCGCATGTTGATGAAGGATATGGCGAGCATGAAAAAACAGATGGCGGCAATGAATAATACGGGCAGACCGAAGAAAGTCATCGGGCCAGCATTGCCGGGAGTAGTCCCCGCGGGGAGAGGTAAAAGGGCTAGGAATAGGGCGGCAGGGGGGGAGGCCCCGGTTCCCGAGTCACCCCCGACGAGCCCGGTTAGTCCGATGGAGGCCCCGGTCCCGATGCCGGACGCGGGCCAACCGATCCCTGTTGTAGGTACGCCCACTAATGGGGAGGATATGCCTCCAGAATTGGCCGCCCAGTTAGCCGCATGGCTCGGCAAAAGTACCGAGGGTACGACGGCGCCAGGAGACACGGCCGAGGAGGCCAGGCTACTAATGAAGCAGTTGCGGCAATCGCGAGATGCCGCAAAGGCGAATCTCCCTCTTGTCCCCTCACAGGTTCCTCCAGAATGACCGGCGTCTGGTGTTGGAAAAACAGCAGGACCAGCGGTGGATTCGGGTAAGCAGCCATTGCCAATGGCAGGGGAAGGGGTGTTGCCTTCAAGAAGGGAAAAAGTGGTCCAACATATTCCGCTGGCCACGAAGGAATTGATTTGGGCTGATAAGTATGTGAATATGTTTTCTCTCCTGACTGATCATCACGAGGTGGAGTATGTTAAATCTCAGAAGGATTTATGGCACCCGAGTGTGTGGCGTACGAAAATGGCGGGTTTCAGGGTTGATGAGACAATCTCAAATTGGGCCAGGGCATTTGCAATGTTTACTGCGGTCATGGGGGAACGTAGGCCCGAGCTTTTGTCAGAATTAGCCTGCTATCAGACACGTATAATGGAGTTCTATGACACGTATGAGGGTGATGTATGGATGGGTTATGATAGTAAGTTTCGTAAGGCCAAGGAGCACGATTCATCTCTGACGTGGGATTGTCTCGACTCCATATCTTGGCAGAAGCAGCTCATGCCGGGCGAGACGAAGTCGTCTTCGCTTGGCGGGAATGGGTCGGCGCCCTCCTGCCCTCAATCGGCGGCGCCCTTTCGGACAGGCCCGCAGTTGACCACCAACCGAGGAACTGTGGGAATGGGGGTAGAAAAGGGGTTTGTTGGAACTTTAATAGAGGCAAGTGCACGAGGCCACAAGGGACATGTAAGTTCAGGCATGAGTGTGCGGGGTGCGGACACTCTTCACACCCCGAGACTTTGTGTAGAGCCAAAAATGGTGACACAGGGGGTAAGGGAGGGGCCAAACAGGTCTAATGTCGACCAAGGGGCTTTGCAATCCTACCCCCGTAGATATCATGGCAATGATCCCCTGGCTAAATGAATACCCTGATCATGTCTCCGCCGGGGTGTTGCGGGACAGTTTCTCGTATGGTTTCCACATCCCGGTGGGGGATTTTCGGGGGGAAGCACTGTGTAAAAACCAACTGTCAGTCCAGCAGAATACGACCGTGGTGGAAACTAAGATTGCAAAGGAGGTTGCCCGTGGCCGGGTGGCCGGCCCATATAGGCAACCGCCAGTTGCTAATTTTGTATGTTCACCGTTGGGAGTAGTCCCCAAGAAGGACCCGGGTGAGTTTAGGTTAATTCACAACTTGTCGGCTCCTAGGGGTCTATCGGTGAACGATGCGATTGACCCAGGAGTTTGTTCGGTGCGGTACGCATCCTTTGATGAGGCCGTCGCCATGTTGAATCGCCTGGGGCCCGGAGCGCTGATGGCTAAATCAGATATTGAATCAGCGTTCCGGTTGCTCCCGGTACACCCTCAGGATCAGCGTCTGTTAGGTTTTATGTTCCAAGGACGCTACTATATGGATAGATGTATGCCAATGGGTTGCTCCATCTCTTGTGCGTATTTTGAGAAATTCAGTTGTTTTCTGCAATGGACGTTTACCAGAGCTACGGGCTATACACAGGTTATGCATTACCTAGATGATTTTTTGTTCTTGGGGCCAGCCGGTGACACGGAATGTGCACAGGCTTTGTTGGAATTTTGCAATCTCATGAAACGGTTCGGCGTGCCATTGGCACCAGGGAAAACGGTGGGACCATCTACCTCACTCGAGTTTCTTGGAATTGAGCTCGATTCAGTGGAGGGATGCTTCCGTTTGCCCAGGGACAAAGTAATGAAATTCAGGGCTTCTCTGGAATTGTGCATTAGCAAAGAAAAAGTAACTCTCCATCAGTTGCAACAAGCAGTGGGCCAGCTTAACTTTGCCCTTAGAGTAATACCAATGGCCTGCCCCTTTTCCCGCTCTATTGCCCAAGCCATGGTCGGTCTCAAAGAAGGACACCATCGCACGAGACTGTCTGCAGAGGTTCGCCAGGATATGCGCATATGGTTGGCATTTCTGGCGGATTTCAACGGTCGAGTGGTGTGGAGCAAGCCACCAGCATCCTCGGACGAGCTGGGTTTGTGGACCGATTCGGCGGGGAACGTTGGATTTGGTGCCATTTTTGGTAATCGATGGTTGGAGCAAACATGGCCGGCGTGGTGGCACACCAGTGGGCTCACAGGTAACATTGGGTTTCTTCCCCATTTTTGTGGCTTTGAAGGCATGGCCGGATGAGTTTCGTGATCGCTCGGTGGTGTTTTGGTCCGACAACATGACCGTAGTTGAATGCATAAATAACCAGGCAGCACGCTGCAAGGGGATATTGAGATTATTGAAGGAAATTGTACTACTTTGCATGAGACTGAACGTGCAGTTTAGGGCGAGGCACGTGCTGGGTGTGCTGAATCATGCGGCTGATGCGCTCTCTCGTTCCCACATGCAGGCCTTCAGGGGTTATCTACCCTCCGCGGACCTAGTGGCGGCACCATTCCCCGAAGCTCTATGGTTGCTCGGTGCCCCGGATTACAGGACCTCGTGGGAGCAAGCCTAGCCCTCAGGACAAGGAAAGCGTACGAAGGAGCGTTTCGTTCCTATTGTGCATTTTTGGGTCCAGCAGGAGGGGATAACTGGGGTCAGGAGGAGTATGTCCTGAAGTTTTTAGTAGCACTCCATAAGGCGGGCCGATCAGCAGCGACGGCTAATACGCACCGGGCCGCCATTGCATTCATGGCGCAGGCGCATGGCATCAAGGACCCCACATCGTCCTTTTTAGTAAAAAAGGCACTGCGTGGGTGGCAACGCCTCGAGGGTCATAGAGTAGACGAAAGGCGCCCTATTGGGTTAAAAATATTGTCCCTGTTGATGTCGGTACTCCCCGCGATATGTTCCTCCCAGTCCGAGGCAGTGCTATTTCGGGCCGCTTTCGCATTAGCATTCCATGTGGCTATGCGGGTGAGCGAGCTGGTAGCAAAAAATAAGAAGGATATGGGGGAGGTCTGTGTCGAGAACACATCCTGATCAAGGGTGATTCAATGGTGATCACGATAGCCAGGTCTAAAACCGATCAGGGTGCGATGGGGGACAGTATTGTTGTTCAGCGCATGCGAGGGTCCCCCATGTGCCCAGTACAATGCGTTGAGGAATATTTAGCGCCAAGGGCGGTAGCATGGGGGGGAAGCTTGCTGAGACACACTGACGCCACCCCACTGACAAGGTTTCAGTTTCAGCGGGTGTTAACTATGGCAATCGCGGCAGCGGGTTTGGACCCGGGCGATTTTGGGACCCATTCCTTTAGGATAGGGGCTGCTACAGAAGCTACAGCCAGGGGTCAGAGTGTGGAAATGGTGAAACAATTGGGACGATGGTCCTCGAACTGTTATAAAAGGTATGTGCGGTTGCACATGTTGTGAAGCCAATGTCATGCACTCACGCTTCTTGTTTTTGTTTGGTTTACAGTTTCGCGAGCATGCGATGCGGGGCGGACTGTGCAGTCGACCCAACACCTGGGGATCAGCGGTCAAAGACCAACGGCTGAGGAGAGAGTGGTGTGGGTCGTGGGCCACTCATACGTGAGGCGTGCTGGGGACGTATTCAAAGCAGGTGACATGATTCACGCAGCTGGGAATACGGGTACAGGGTGACCTTCCACGGAAGGGGCGGGCTCTGTATTGACCAGTTTCAATGTTTTGTGGAGGGACTGTTAGGGTGGACATGGTCACCGCCGTCTATAATCATAGTACACCTGGGAGGCAATGATTTGGTGACGGGTACTCCTCGAGCAGGTTCTATCCACTGTTAGTTGGTTGGCGAGAAGGATCCCGGGGTGCACGATAGCATGGTCGCACATTATTCCCAGAAAGGTGTGGCGGGGGGCCCTCTCTGTGTCAGCTTTGAATCATTCAATAAAGAAAGTCAATAACAAGCTTGGTAGGTTGTTTCGTTCGGAACAGTTGCACAGTATTCCGCATGGATGTATTCGGGGGGATCACATGTATCTCGAAGATGGGGTCCATTTGTCCCGGGAGGGGAATGTCTTACTCATAGGAGACTTCATAGCATTGTTAAGGGGTTGGTAAAGCATGACCTTTAGTAGGAGTTTGTGGGGGGGCCGGATAGCCGGTCAACTATCTGGCCTGTGGCGGTAAGGTCATGATCGGTGAGCAGTAATTTCAAGGTCCCTAGAGGAGGGGCGCCACCCATTATGGATGGGAGCGCCCGGGGGGAGGCGGCCATTGGCCCCTCACACGGGGAGGCGGCACCCACTAAGTATGGGGTCGCCGAAGGGAAGGCGGTCATAGGCCCCTTCCAGGGGAGGAGGCGGCTCAATGCCCCTCCTAGGAATTTCCCGGGGCCAGGATATCCGCGACGGCGGATGTGATGTACAGTGTGGGGTGGGAGGGGGGTCCACGCTACCTTCTAGACACCTCACGCGAGTCCTCGGACGACCACTAAGATGGCGTCGAGTTAAATAAAGGGCCCCCGCTAAGACAAGGGAAATTGGAAGTGCGCACAGAGGTACAGTCCTCTGTGCGCCCGCCCCTCACACCGTGAGGGGGGAGTTCTGGTAGTAGGGATCTGACACCGGTTAAGACCTTGCCGTTGGCCCGTAATGTTAGGATGTACAATTTTATTTAGAAAGTATGCATTTGCAGGATGTTTAGACTCGGCTAGGAGAACCTTTGTATTAGAGATTTGTTAAGGTTAGCCAATAAACGTGTCTGCATCGGAATGTTATAAATGAAAATTGTACATGATATGAAACGTTTATTTTAATGTTTTCATTTTGTTTCATATTTTAATAAATACGGCCGGGAGGGTAACTCCCTCCCGCCTTCCAAAAGTTCAGAACTGCGTCCGTCTTCCCATCCTTGGGGATTGTGTTGGGAGGGGGTGACAGGAACCCGGCCATATGGAAAGGGGCGACCACTCGGTCCCCCCGAACGTATGGTAGGGGGCCCGGATCCCCCCGGGAAACCATTTTGGGCGGGGGGCGTGTCTCGGCTAGTATGCCCGAAGCGGCGTAGCCGGGGCGCGCCTTTTTCCCGCCCAGGAAGGGTTGTCCTAGACACCTACGCCGTTGGCCACGCCCCGTAGGCGTACCAGAGAAGGGTACACGCCCACCCGAAGAGGAATAAAAGGAGCAACAATCCGAAGAAGCATCCTCTTGTTCCTGTGCTTGGAAGCTGCACCCTCTCGTTGCACGTGAGCCCTCGACGGAACAAGGAGCAATTTTGACCCACCCACCAGCCCCTTATGGCAACGTTAGTAGTGCAATAAAATTTATTTGCTTTGATAGTATCCTTTTTGGGGTTAGTGGTTATTAAAGATGTTGCTGTTTTATTGCAATAAAATGATTTGCTTCATAACATTTTCTCCCCCAGTGCAGCGGAGTATCATAGTCTAATTGAGAAATGTGTTGAATAAATATTAGAATGTTAAGTATTCGCTTTTTCTTCAATAGGTTCATAAAACGTCGTATTTATTTTTGGTCGGGCGGTAAGGTCATGATCGGTGAGCAGTAATTTCAAGGTCCCTAGAGGAGGGGCGCCACCCATTATGGATGGGAGCGCCCGGGGGGAGGCGGCCATTGGCCCCTCACACGGGGAGGCGGCACCCACTAAGTATGGGGTCGCCGAAGGGAAGGCGGTCATAGGCCCCTCCCAGGGGAGGAGGCGGCTCGATGCCCCTCCTAGGAATTTCCCGGGGCCAGGATATCCGCGACGGCGGATGTGATGTACAGTGTGGGGTGGGAGGGGGGTCCACGCTACCTTCTAGACACCTCACACGAGTCCTCGGACGACCACTAAGATGGCGTCAAGTTAAATAAAGGGCCCCCGCTAAGACAAGGGAAATTGGAAGTTGGCACAGAGGTACAGTCCTCTGTGCGCCCGCCCCTCACACCGTGAGGGGGGAGTTCTGGTAGTAGGGATCTGACACCGGTTAAGACCTTGCCGTTGGCCCGTAATGTTAGGATGTACAATTTTATTTAGAAAGTATGCATTTGCAGGATGTTTAGACTCGGCTAGGAGAACCTTTGTATTAGAGATTTGTTAAGGTTAGCCAATAAACGTGTCTGCATCGGAATGTTATAAATGAAAATTGTACATGATATGAAACTTTTATTTTAATGTTTTAATTTTGTTTCATATTTTAATAAATACGGCCGGGAGGGTAACTCCCTCCCGCCTTCCAAAAGTTCAGAACTGCGTCCGTCTTCCCATCCTTGGGGATTGTGTTGGGAGGGGGTGACAGGCATCCCGGCCATATATTCCTTAGGCATTAGGGACATTTATCCTATGCTTTTCAGTGGCAAGCTCCTGCTTTAGGGTTTGTCGCTTAAAATCAAACGTGAAAAAGAAGCAGTCAAGATAAACACGGTGACCGATTAGTCATTCAACTGTGAAAAGGGTGCCACAGGTGCACATTCATCACTTGGATCCTGCCAGGCAGTGGGGGATCCCTGGATATGGTGGGTGGACATCGGCTGGAGACAATGGCAACGGCTCTTACCAACCTGGTATGCTGGCAGGCTTCTCCAACATACTCACAATGAACTTGTCAGGCAGGATTGTACTAACCGAATATGAGGGATATGAAGATTGTGATACAAGAATGTCATGGACAAAATTTCAAAGACCAAAATATCGCAAAGTATGTGCATATGGGAGGAGTATAGATTTACTATCAGTAACACCTCATCTAACTACTGTGAAGATATATATATATATATATATATATATATATATATATATATATATATATATATATATATATATATATATATATATATACACACACATAGCCAAGGTAGATGTAGATATGTGTGGAGTTAGGTATAGAAAGTCTAAACATACCTCTTGGTATTTTGGATTCAATATTTTGTCCTCAATATTCTTATACTTTGATTTTCAATCTTCGATATTCTGGGTTCACAGCATAAGACAGCACTACATTAAAATGGACTCACTGCTTATGTGTACCAGCTTTGCCTCCTGTGCTGGACATTCATTTTTCTGACTTTCTCGTATTACGTGATTGTCCTACACTATTCTCCCGTAGAGCCAGGACAGGTGATCACCTGTATTGGAGTACCACTTGGATAGGGCTGGCTGCCACAGCAAGCTCAAAATATGTCTGTCCATTTAGAGGTGCAATGGGGCCAACAATAATATGAAAGTTACTCTCAATGCTCTTTCCTTGCCACTCTTTTTGCCATGAGCAGCTCACAAGCACACTTAGTCTACTGCATTTAGTTTGAGAATAAACATGTTCTAACCTCTATCAAGAGATCATGATCAATGGATAATCTGTTTTGATGATGTCTAGAGTTTAAGTCAGGATCCAGTTTAGTTCTGCAGGGGTGTGGCTTGGTCAGTATTGGTGGGGGAGGGGGGAGCACTTCAGATTTCCCAACATACACACAGGAATATAATCAAGCCGGACTGGCCGTAGCGGGCACCGGGAGGTTCCCCAGTGGGTCGCAAGGGTGGGGGGCGGTTTTGGACCGATGGGGGCTGTTTTTGTTACGAGGGGCGATTTTGCAGGATAGGCCCCCTGTAACAAAAGCAGCTGCAGTGCTTTCTATGCACATCTCCCCCAACCTGCGGCTAGCCCGACTCAATTGCCAGGGCCAGTTTGTGTTTTCAGTCTGTCACTGTTAATGTTAACATACATTATCTGAGAAACAGGACATGAGGGGGGCTTAAGGGGCAGCGGAAAGTGAGAGCCGCGAGCACTGTTAGTGGTACATAAAACTAAATATTTTGTAAAATAACCAACATTTTTTAAAAATTTCAAAACAGAGGGGAGAGTGTGTGTGTGTGTTTAAGTCTTTGTGTGAATGTAAAAATCCTAGGTGAAATCAGACAGACACCAAACCATCCCCAACAGAAAGCACCTGTACCCATCTATGTACTATAGAATACATTTATTAGGAGGGTGTAACACCCCAACACCCCCCTGAAGCTATGGTCCTGTCTGTGTCACATATATTGGAATTTGCTCCATGTGATTATTTACTCGCAGGACTGTCCATCGGGGTCTGAGGGATTACAGACTGGGGGCCTGATCCACAAAAGAAAATTGACACTTTTATGTACATTTACAATTGATTGCTTTTTACAAAAGGATCAAAGAGTAGTGTCTTTACGAGTGCGGATTCTACGCTCATAAAAATATAGGACTGTCCTGTCAATTTATGTGCAGATACTGCACACTCATAAAGTTACTTCTGGTGAATCCCTTTGTGAATAGCAAACAATCGTAAACTTAAACAAAGTTTTGGATGTCTTTTTGTCAGGCTTCATCTTTTGTGTCTCGCTGTTTGCGCATAGCACCTAGGTAGCATTATGATTCTAAAGAAATATGCTCACCAATATTGATAATTTAAACAGCATTGATTGATTTAAGAAAAGCTGGAAAAGTTGAAGAAAAGGTTGCTATCTCAATATGATGAAGAAAAATAACATCTGCTAATGGCAAACAGTAAGCAGTTAGGCAAGAAGCAAAGATGAAACTGAAACATTACAGGATACTGCATGGAAGGCATTGGGCACCGGACTGAATGTGCAAAGATGGCCAAACAAACTATAAATGCTGGAGGAGTGTCAGAGTGTATAAGATGGGGAACATGTCTCAATGTCGTGATCTAACTATCACAATTTGAGGGACTATGAAGAATGTTGGGGAGCGGCCATAATATAGGACTTTCAAGGTGTCACAAAGATAGGAAATCACATGACAACATGGTTAGTGGTAGGCCTTATGTTATTAGAAATGTATATTCTGACACAAAAGAAGAGCTGATTGGATGGTCAAATGCCCAAATGTGTTTCGTATGAAATGGTGGCATACCGACTCAATGATCAGTGAGGCATTTTTAGGAAGTGTGGGGTGTCCTTTTACTGGTAAGGTTTTCTCTTGGAGCTAATTGACCCTGAGTGGGGGGCCTTTAAATAGCATATTGTAAGATTTTGGTAAATATAGACAATTGGAACAGTCGAGAATACATGCAACCAAGACCATTGTGGCGGTCACTCTCCTTGGGATGTGCAGATTCCTAAAGATCATCTTAAGAGCTTTTAGCTGATACTAAAAATACGGAACAATTAGCAGTGATTGGTGGAAAACATGATTGCTTGTTGTCTAAAAAGACATATGTTTTTGTTGTTGCATCTGGTGACTAACAAGCCAATAAAATGGGACATTTAGTCATTTAACCAGACATGGCCATCCAGGAAAACATCACGTATGCAGTTTTTTCGAGTTCAAACTCATTTGGCTGCATTTTCAGACAATTCCAGGTTAATTGATTATGGTATAAGATCCAGTGTTGTTTTACTGTAGGAAACGAAACGTGTAAGCTCTTACACTCTTATTGAAACATAAACAATAAATACAACAATAACCTTTCTGATTTTAAGGCTGAATATGCTGCAGTAAACAGCAATGTCTCTGGTAACTGCCCATACAGTAGCGACAACTCATCATCATCCCAAAGTAATTCTGCTTCCTGAAATAGTCACTATGTCCCATTATTTCACAATGTTTTTCATCCTGCAGTCACTAAAATATTCATGTCCTAGGTCAATTTTTTAGATAATCAGAACTCACCATCTTTACCTTCAGCCTTCAACCATTTACTTAGTGCGTGATTACTAGTTTGGTGGACAGGCTACTCCATCATAACGTGATGGATATCCTTTCTGTCCTATTACAAGTTCCATTATGTTCCATTGGATATAATTGAACTCGTTATTTAGCGGACAGAGTATCCGTCACTTTTGTAATGGAGTAACCAGCGGGGGCTTCTCTACTAAGGAGGAGGAGCGTCCCTCCACTGGAAAATAAAAGAAAATTGATAATAACAAGAAGTTATTATAATTTTATTTTTCCTTGCGACTCTGGGCGGGGCTGGCTGATGCATAGAGAGCAGGAGTGGTTTGCACTCCCTCCCTACATGCGCATTATGCTATGACCGCCCCTTTTTTTGCCACAGGCAATCAGTCAAAAGCGCTGCGAGGCCTCCGGGTAGTTATGCGCTATACAAGTGTAATTTTTCATTTCATTTCAGGGCCTACCAAACAGTCATGCGTAGTTGGCTACTATGGGTAGTATTACATGTATAGAATTTTTTCTGTTGAAATTCATGTTTTGTATATTCTTTTATGGTTATTATTATGTCTTTCTAATGTCTTTTTTTAAAATTTTGGAAAAATCGTGCTTTTTAAATCAGAACCTTTTAATCCTATGAGGCATGATGAATTGTATGTTCAATACTTTTATGATTCATTTTATGTATCGAATAAAGTTTTTGAAACGAAAGCGTAGTTGGCATGGTCTCCATGGGGCTGTGTTGCATAGCCCCATGGAGAACATGCCCAGCTTCCCCAGGCACTTCCTGAGTGGCAAAATAGTTGAAAGCCTGGATGCTTCCGGTGCAGGCTACAGGCAGCAGCCGGGAAGTAGAAAAGAGGACAAGGAGAGACGTGCAGCGGATGCGGCGGCAAAGCAGGTATGTTTCTTTAAAAAAAAAATCATCCCAACACCCCTGCCACCCCCGCTCTGAGGCATCCGCCACTGGGAGTAACCCGTCTGCCAAACTTGTAATCAGGCCCTTGGTGTTTCAATGTAAACCTAGGATTGAATACACATTTTATAAGCAAACAATGATGTCTTATAGGACTCCAAGGCTGATACATTAGCACAGTGCGGTGGGTTCACACTGACACCAGAAAATGTGTCACAGGGGTACCAACAATCAATCAATAAATAAGGGGTTTGTAAAGCGCTCTCCTCACCCATGAGGGTCTCAAGGCACTCCATGACACAGAACCCCTGACAAGGAGGCACCATCAATGTCACTTGCTGTTTGCCACAGAAGTACTAACATTGTCATGGAGAGACTGACTTGGGTACAGGTGCAAAAGTAGACTGACACTAGGGTACAACTCAACAATCGCACAAAGGAGCTGGCACACAGGACACTGAATCACAAGCCTCAATAAATACTGACCTGAAGACAGTGACACTGGAGTGCTGCCGTGGGGAACAATCACTAATAGAGGCACACTGACATCTGAGTGAGAGGGTGGAAGGACATTGACACTGGGACACAATACCAGTATAGTACACAAAAAAGTGACACTGACTTTGAGGGTGAGATATTAATGTCATGACATGTGGATATGGACAAGGGCTTTGACACAAATACATTTAAATAGAGACACTGGTAATAGAATACCGCCACTGGGGCATGGACACTACAATAATGACACAGGGACACCAACACTGACATGGGAAATTGGACAGGGGGGGCAGTGAAACTGGAGGAATGAGATGGGACATAAACATAAACACTAGAACAACAACAAAGGACCACTAACAGTGCAAAACTGGGCACCAGCAATGACACAGCAAAACTGATACAAGCAAATAGATATGGAAGCGCCACCACTTACATGGGGACATTGACTTGGACTAATGAGACTGAAATGCTGACAAGGGCACAAACAGTGATGTTGGGACAAAGCCACGAGGCATTGACACCGGCAGATAGTAAAAAATACAAGGACACTTTCATTAAAATACTAGTGCTTGGACTCAAAGCCATAAAAGTGAAATTGCACAGGATCTCTAAGTCAGGGGCACTGGTCTGTGGATACATCAATTGGAGTGTCTGACCTGTGTTTAATGACACAAGAGAAATTATATAGTAAAACATTTATTGATAGTGATACTTGGACACTAACATGGACACTGGGTATTGTAACACTGCCAAGAGTTAATGCTACAGTGACACGGCCTGGGAACAAAGTCAGTCTGATGAGCGGCGGTAGGGGTAGGTCGTAGAGGCAGTTCCGGAATCCGGAACAGGGACACTACTGTTGCGTGTCTCGATACCGCTGCATCCAGATGAGGCCTGTTCTTTCACCAATTTAGGTGGCCACATTTCCCTATGAAGATTCCCCTTGGTGGACTTCAAAAGTGGCAAGTATAACCCCAATACTTTCCACGCGAAATTGTAGATAGTACACATTTCTTCCACACATTTTTTCCATTTATATTTTTTGCACAGTCCTGAAGAATCGCCTTAGATCTCTCCTAGACAACTTGATGGCGAGAAACATGTTGACCACTAGAGAAAAGTGTAGAGTTTCCTGTACCTAATACAGAGAACACACTACCCTCCTTTTCTCTTTTAGTCTAGGTAAGGTACCCAAATGAATAAAGCATCACTGAGGAATCCTTGACATATTATAACTCACCTCACAAACATCTGCATGAGACTAGGCCTCCTCACCCCCACTGCACCCTTACGGCGGAACAAAAGATCTCCGATAAAGAGCCCCTTTAAGGGTGCCCGTTGGGCATTGCAGCGCTGGCCAAACCAGGAGCAGGCTCAAATGATGAAGCATGACACCTAGCTTGCTGGGTGTGTGAGAGCCCTAGTTCCACAAGGAGGAATTCCCCTCCTCCTTCTACCTTGACTCAGCACCTGTTTTTACTTCCTCCACCAGACACACTTGTTCAGGTGGACTTAGGTGACAACCTCCTCACCTAGGAACTGCGTACCAATTCTTTGTTTCACTGTTAATTGGGCAAGTACGCTGGACCTACTTAAAAGCCCTTCAAACATTTTTTCGCCCCTCCCCTTTTTTGATACACAACAAAGTCAGTGAGACATGAGGACACTGTCACAGATACTCTCTCTGATGTTGAGATGCTGCAATTGGCACATGGACAATACAAAAGTACTGACTTGGAGACTTTGATGCTGAGACACTCCCACTGGAGCACTGCTGCTGGGTAGTCAGAGAAATGGAGGCGCTGACATTGATGCTAAAACACTGAGGAGGAAACAAACAGAGGGACATTGACACATATGCATTTATACCGACATGATGACATAGACACAAGCAAAATAGTAGCAGTGAGACACTGATGCAGGATGGCACAACACATTGGTACTAAAACTAGGAAGTGACACAACACCAGTCACTAGTATGGAGGCACTCACACTGGGATCCTGGCACTAGAGCGCCTACACTGACATATGGAATCTACCAGTGGAGATGCACTTTGGGGCTCCGGCACTTGTCCATGAAAGTATGGGGGAAACAATGATATAGGAATGCTCAGACCGGGTCACTGACACAAGACCAATGATATGGATACATTGACACAGGAACGTCAGTGTCGACAGTGGAACACTAGCATGTAAAGTGTGGAGTCCGTTACTGCCACTGAGACATAGTCCCATATACCTATGGAATAGTGACACCGGGACAGTGACACAGACATTGAGGTGAACATATTGGCACTAAGACACTGGCATGGAGGCACAAACTTCCAAAAGGACACATGGATATGGAGACCATGGCACTGTTACAGGGACATTGGCATTTGGACAATGACGTAGAGACACTAATACATTGGTATTGCGACTGACACTGACGTAGGAACATGGCAATATAGGCACACGGTGTCACTGAGGGGGGCACTGAAAGTTCTACAAGGTTACTGGCACCTCAGTACATAGAGACACTAACAGGTGGGCACAAAGGCTAACCACGTGAGATAGCCTGATAGGATCAACCAAGTTTATGGTCCCATAACCAAGCAAAATTGTTCTTTAACAACATTGTTGCCAATAGGACATAACACTGGCAAATGCTGTTTATCATCAGTACTTCCTAATCTTTGTTGTTGAGACAACAAGGCAGCATATACTCTTTCAAACACAATTGCTTCTCAGCCCTGCCTAACAAAACACAAAACCCTGCCTCGGTCAATTTAAGTTCCCAGAATGCACCTTTTTTGGTGTCCAAAACAGCAAGAAGGCCATATGCTTTCTGTTGTCACAGTAGCTAAAAGGGGATTTCCGTTAGGCTACATATGCTGCAGTTGAATGAGAAGAGGCATCTCCTTTTCCTTGCTGTTTGAGCATTCTTTAGAACTTAAAACGCACTGCCTAATACCAGCCTAGTCAGTTTGGAAGCTCTCTGCAGGCAGCCATCTAAAGAGAAGGAGACCAGTGCAGAGTGAGGAGCTGGGCCCAAACTACATCTCTGCCACCCCATCTCATGTTGGGGTCCAAGCAGTGCTTTCTTTTTGAAAATATTAGTGCAGGGGCCAAACGTGTTTCTCAGGAGGTGGGTACAGCATTACTGAATGCCAGGCCTGCAGAATACCAAGGCTGCCTCGTTTTCATTCTATCTCATCACTCTTTTTTCCACCACCCTACATTTCCTGTATCTTTTTTCTGCTCTTGCAAGTTCATTCTCGTCCCATTTGTTATTGTTTTCTTATCTGTCTCTTCAAATGTCTATATTCCTTCCTCTATTCCGATCTGGGTCAAAGTCTAATGATAATAATTAAGTTTGGTTCTCCAGAAACTCTATATTGGTGCCTGTCACCTCCAACCACCTGCACAAATTAAGCACCATGTACAAGGCTTTGAAATGATGGATTTGGTGCCTACCTGGTTAATCCTAGTTCTACTGACTGGTTGGAAGGGAGCAAGTTGCCATACTCTCTGCCTTAGCTGTACCCGTGCCCTTCAACAATCTGTGCTGTCATTGTTTTTTTCTGCTGGCTACGGTTCCTCTGAGGTCTCTTCCACATGAGCCAGGTACAGTCGGCAATCTTTGAGTGGACAACACCTGTCTATTTAAAGCGGTATCATTGTGTTAGAACTGCCTTTAAGACCCATTCAATTATTATCAATGGCTGTTATTAAAATGTGCCTAGAAATTCAGCATTTGCCATACATCTCCTCAAAGGTGCCTTGATGGAGAAAACACAACCAATCTGTTGATGCTTTAAATTATATTCAATTTGCATCGATTTTGCTATCCAGAAGTACTTTCAAAACCCCATTTGTCAGACATTTCCTGAAAAATTCCCAGTGTTCATTTCACACTTGCTTTTAAGGCCATCATTTAGTATTTTGCCTTCAAAGCTCAACAAGGCACTGCCCTAAGTACATCAGGAAACGTCTCTCCCACTATGTACCTAGCAGGTCTTTGAGATCATCTTATTTATCCAAGATGACAGTCCCGGCTATCAGGCGGGCAAGGTTGGGAGGTCGATCATTCCGCTATCTAGCCCCAAAGGCTTGGAATGAACTACCACTCTCCCTCAGACAGGCTCCCAGTCTCCTTGTTTTTAGAAAAGATCTGAAAACGTGGCTTTTTACTAAATAATTTTTTTCCCTTTCTTATCTGCCTGCATTTTAGTTGTTATGTTGTTGTCTTACTTGCCGATATTCTTCGTCAAAGCGCCGGGATGCTCCCTGGAGTAGCCGTGCGCTATAGAAGAAATAAACTAACATAACATATCATAACTTCTATCTGATATAGCTATCAAAGTAGAATACTTTAGAAAGTACCACCAAAGGTGTTGTTTCCTTTAAAATCTCACTTTATTGTGTGTTTTCAAAAGATACTGTGGAGGAAGCCACATCCCTGTCCTCCGGAGACCCCTTTTACTTGTATGCTTTAGTTATCCTTTGATGCCCACTCTCCCAAAAAATACATCTACCCCTGGCTACAGACCTGCTGGGTGGAAATTCAAAGGGTCGGTACTGGCTCTTTGCTGCATGGGCATTTAAAATGTACATCCTGACTCTTTTCTGTATAAGTATTTAAATGAAGAAAGTTAACCATTTACTGCATGGACATTACATTACACATATTCCAATGGATGGACATTTGAATGGACACTACTAGCCTTTCACTCCATGGGCATTCAATAGTTCAGCACTGATTCCTTACTCGTTGGACATTTAGACAATTAAAGGGAAAATATTGGGCGTTTCAGTAATTAATTACCCCTTGCCCTCTGTTTGCACCTTCTTACAGTTTGACCCTAGGATTCTAGGCAAAGATGGTTGTGCTATTTTGCTTAGGTGACCTGGCTTTGTGTGGAACCATAGCTTTCTTTGCACTGTTTCCAACTCAGTGCACCTACTTTGTATAGGTTATCAGGAGTGACACGTTTTTAATGTGCAATGCTTGTGTCAAACGTCAGGGCAAAAATCCACATACTTTCAAAAGTTGCTTGATGCTGTTGTTTGTGCCCCTATGCATTCCTTATCACCCCCTTGCATTGCACGAGAGCCCATGCTAAAGTTAGTAAATCTGGGGCAAAGCAGCAGAGGGGCTTATTGGCAAGCCCCTTGAGCCACCTGTACAAGAGAAGAATAGAGAGGTAGAGAATGGTGTAGCAAGAGGTCTAAAATAGAGGGAGAAGGGAGGTAGATAGAATGGTAGGGTAAGGAGATGTGTAAGGTAAAGAAAACAAATGAGGCATCAAGATTGGAAGATGAAGAAATGCAGAAGGAATAAGAAGGGCACAGGGAAGGCTTAATATTGAAGGAGAGAGATCATTGTAGAGATATGGAGATATAATTTGAGGTGAGGGAGAGTGGTGAGGTACACAGGAGGTGATGAGCTTAGTGAGGCAAGGTAGAAAGAGGAGTAACAGAGAGGTAGAAGCAGAAAGAGGTAGAGATAAACAGGTAGAGATGTGAGGATGTACGAGACACATTGGGAGATGCAAGTGAGACCGAGAGAGGGTCAACATGAGAAGAGTTATTGGAAGACATGAAAGTAACGAGAGTAGTGAAGGAGAAAGAAAGGTAGAGGGGAAGGTGAAGGATAGTAAGAGAGATGAGGCGTAGAGAGAAGAGAGGTGAAGTATAGAGACAGAGGTGAGGTACAGAAAGGGACATTGAGGTTGATACAGAGCTGGAGAGAGCGAAGGTGAGGTAGAGAGAGAGAGTTCTGAGGTAGAGAGAGAGGAAAAGCCAGGCAGATAAATAGAGAGAAATATCAAGAGGAAGAGGAAGGGACTGAGGTGACACAGATGTAGTCAGGTGAAGTAAAGAAGGTGGGGCAATTTGCTGAGATGATGAGAAGTTCATGCTCTGTAAATATGTAAAATATATTTGTTCAACTATAATCGCTTCAACTTTTCTTAAAATATAATCTTGAGTGAATTTGCAACTAGCATATATGTAACTCTAACCTCTAGTATCTGTAGTAATTATATGTACTTACTACCATTATTTGTGAGTTTAGAGTTTATCTGTTTTGTATCTTTTATGTAATTCATGTAATTCATGCAGTCTGAAGTCCTTATTTAATGGAACAGGTTCTATTGTAAAGCGCTCTGAGACATTTGTGTAAAGTTTGCAATATATAAAAACGCATTAGTAAATAAATGAGAGACAACAACGGTAATGATATATAAGAAGAGATAGAGGGAACGATATAGGTAGTGAGAAAGGAGTAAGATAGTAAGAGGGGTGAGGTGGACGGAAGACTGGTAGGATGGGATGGGGAGAGAGATATGAGGAAGTAAACAAAGAAAGAAATACATTGAAAGGCTCTTCACTGAAAGAGAGTGCGAGAGGTCTGGTGGCAAGGGATTAGGAAGTGTGACAAGAGAGGTAGAGGATGGTAATGTAGAGAGTGGGCTGTGAGAATTAGAGAGGGGGCATGAGCTGTAGACAGATGGAGAGAAAGATAGAGAGGTGGGGGTAAAAAGAGAGTGGAGGTTAAATAGATGGAGGAGACATGCATGGAGGTGCAATGGAAACTGAGCAGTGAGGTGTAGAGAGAAGGATGAGGTAGAGGAGGAGTTGAGGTTCAGAAACTGGTAGTACTGTAGAAATAGTTAGAGATGTATAGGTAGGCACAGACTGGTAGAACGAGAGGTAAGTTTGTGAGAGAGTGGTAGAGAGAGGTGTATTGAGAAAGAGGTGAGGTGAAGAGAGTTGGGAGAGGCAATGCAATTGTAAATCATGGTCTTAGTGGGCAATTGTCCTGGGCCTCAATCTTATAAGGGAGTCCTTTGAAAAGTGGTTAAGACATCACAAGTCTTGACATACCAGTCTGCATAAAAAAATTGTTTTAAACATTTGACACGTGGACATGTGCAACTTTTAACTGCCATACTCTCAAGCATTCGGTGGCAACCGCATTATAAAACAATATTCTATCTCCTGTCTTGCTTCTTACTTCACCTCAATCTGCATGTCACCTTCTCTCTATCTTGACAGCTGTGTGCACCAAATTATGGTCTCCATAACTATCGAAAGGATTTTGTGGGTCCTTGGGGGAACATTGGCCTTATTATTCTTTTTTGGCTAGCTCAAGCCCTTGTGATGACAAACAATATTAAATTGTTAAACGTTAAGATACGGGGTTAGCAAATACAGGGGTGACCAGAATAGTTAAAGCCATTTTCTTATGTGTAAATGTAGACTTTT
The DNA here is from genome assembly GCF_964263255.1 of Lissotriton vulgaris. Classification (NCBI taxonomy): domain Eukaryota; kingdom Metazoa; phylum Chordata; class Amphibia; order Caudata; family Salamandridae; genus Lissotriton; species Lissotriton vulgaris. Next base: position 880,882,913 of record NC_141697.1, on the reverse strand, counting down.
TATCTTGAAACAACAGTATGTTATGAGGAATCCAATGTATAAGCTGCCTGTTCCTCCCATGGCAATGGTGGGTGTTTAGTGGACCTTTGCATAATATGAAAGAGGGTGTCTGCTTCAGTAAGCAACAAAGGGCCAGATGTAGGTAATTGCCATTTACTGATTCCTTAATGGCGATTATTGCCAAATCGTTATTAAGGAATCGGTAAATGCAATGTAGGTAGGAATCGCTAAAATATTAGCGATTCCTTAACATTCCATAATAACGAATCGGTAATACCGATTTGTTATTAAGGAATACCAAGCCGTTCATTCCTATGGGCCAGGAGGCGTTTAGGAATGACTGGGAAGACATTCACTATTAGCGATTCAGTATTACTGAATCGCTAATAGCGGGAGGTATTTCAAGGGTGACAGGGTGTCCAAAGGACATCCTTTGCACCCCTAAAATGTGCATGTGTGCACATGTGGCTCACATACATGCCCTAAAGGCATGGATATGTGCCACATGGCACATAAAAAAAAGCAAAAAAGTGCTTTTTGTACGGAAATCGCTATTTACCACCAACTTGGAGTTGGTGGTAAATAGTGATTCCTTAAGGCTGAGGTGCACTGTTTTTAGTGCGACCTACATTGCATTTAAGGAATCGGTATTACCGATTCCTTAAATGCAAGAGCAATAAGGAATCGGTATTAAGGAATCGGTATTTACAGATTCCTTATTTACTGATTTCTTACCTACATCGCACATGGCTAAATACCGATCGGTAAAGCTGAAATTTACTGAATTTCGACGTTACCGAACAGAATTTAGCCACCTACATCTGGCCCAAAGTGGTGAAAGGAATGAGTTTTATTGAGTTTTATTTATTTTATGTGTTCGGATTTTGAAAAAAGCCATTACACCAAGCGACATTAGCAGCACTAATAAAAATAATTGATAGAATTTTAAAACAGTAAGGGCCAGATGTAGGTTGCCAATTACCGGTCAGTAATGGCCGATTTCGGCCGTTACCGACCGGTAATTGGTTTTTGAGATGTAGGGGGCCCGAATTTTACTGAATCTGTAAATTTACCGATTCGGTAAATTTACAGATTCGGTAAAATACCGACTCAGTATATTTACCGAATCGCTATTTCGAGATGTATCTGGCACTTTAAAGAGTGCCACAGGCCCTTTAGGAGTCGGTATTTACTACCCAATCCTATTGGGTGGTAAAATACCGAATTCCAGTGTACATGCACATCTGTGCACGATGACCTATGCCATGTGACACACAGACATGCCTTTAGGGCATATATGTGTGCCACATGGCACACAAGCCTGCAACTGGGGTGCTACAGGGTGTCAAAGTGACACCCCGTTCCCCCTGCCGGGATTCGGTATTTACCGATTCGGTAAATACCGATTCGATATTTCCCATTGATTCCTATGGGCTTCAAGGCCCATAGGAATCAATGGGAAATACAGATTCGGTATTTACTGAATCGGTAAATACCAAATCTTACAGAATCGGTAATTGAAAACTAAAAAATACCTACATCTGCCTACTTCCAATTTACCTACTCTTAAATACCGATTTGGTATTTAAGAGTCGGTAAATCGGAATTACCTACATCGGGCCCTTAGTCTTTGATCTACATCTAAAGTGCAATTAAAAAATTCTTTTAAAATTGAGACAATGATGTCATTATAAAAACCCATATGTAAAACTGCTTATTTTCTTTACAGGTTTCTTGTATAGTTCCAGTACTTCTAAGAATCTGTTTGGTTCTCCACAGGATTTTGAACAATTTCCTTTAAATACAGATTTAAAAGTTTTACCCTCCCTGCAGACTAGGGTGATTGAAGACCCACCAAGCAAGGTGGGTACTGCTTCTCTACTTGTTCGAATGGTCATGTTATTAAATATTTCTTTTAATAAAATCTTCCTTTCTTTTAGTAGCTTTGGGTATGCACAGAAAATATGTTGAGGTAATTCATATTTATAGCTACACGGTATGCAGTCTCGGTTTTGCCTTTGTTCTTTCCATGAAGGGATAAGATCCTTTGATTCCCACATGCCGAAACGCAGTCTCATGAATTGATGTTTGCTTGTTTGATGACAGGAATGTTTGAATTATACTCAGCCACTGGGGATTGCTCTGGGCCACATTCCAGTCCACTATTTTCTGCCCACTGTGCAACTCAAACAGCCACTGTTCTGTAGCTGCTGGTGTGCCCACCTGAAGTTTACCTATCTTGGCTTATGTTAGTTGAGCACCTTTTGGAAGCTTGTGGAGAAGAATCATGTCAGCACATTGATGACGGATATGCTGCAGATCACAAACTGCTAGCTGTGGCTGCAGAGTAGTGGAATGTAAATAGGGTGATCAAAAATAGACAGCATAGTGAGCCAAAAAGGCTGATGGGACTGATACAAGAAATTCAAAACACTGACTGTTCCAAGCTTGGAGAAAACCCAAGAATACTGGGCTCCGGTTTCAATGCCAGATGTTTTAGGGTGCAACCTACTCAAGGTGGTACACAAATGAATAGATCCCAACAGTCCAGGAAAAGCATCAGGACTCCAGGTCATGAATCAGCTGTACCTACCATGACTAGTCGTCAGAAAATAAATAGTCATTGGAAGTGACCATGGGACAGCTGGAGGCCAGGAAAGAGGATCCTGATATATTACCTAACACTAGTTGCACTTTCAAATGTTGAATTGTGTATGTGGATAGACATATCCCACTAGCCTCCAACATTCTGGAATCAGCATGATGATGTTTGGCCATGATATTAAAGCACAGGGAAATTACATTCCGCAGCTATGAGTGATCAACTCTTCAGCCTGGAGCAAGAAGGCAACTTGTCACACCCCAGTTCCTGTAATATTTGAGCATAAGGTTGTAGAACACTTCACATTAAAGGATGTATAGGAAGACTCTAACCTCATCTATACCGATCCAATATTGGTACCGAAATTGGGAGATACTGCTGCTGCCACAAGTCTAGACAGTTGCATATCAACCTGAAAATACGATTTATGACAAAGATCTTATTTGCTGGTTCCTGTGCCCCCACTTCGATTCACTGGAGTTACCTGATATCGAAGAGCTCCTTCATTGGACTCAACATTTAGAACATTCCACATAGAGGCAGTAAAACACAAACATACGAGTATACTTGTTAACATATAACATAGTGAACCTCAAATGCATTGACTGAGTGCTTGCATTGTGAAGCCCTGAACAGGTGATAATAGTATCACAAAACCCATGTTGGCATTTTGAAGTACTCACAAAACAGCCTGCCATTTCACAATTATCAGAAAAAAACCAAATACAGCTAAATGTTTAGAATGCAACATAACAGACTGGAGTATTGATTTTATTTTCAATTCATATGCATACTGGAAAACAGCTGATTTAAAGATGGGAGATCGTAAAAATCTTTGAAGTGCCATTAACCCATTTCCCAGCTTAGAGTAGCACATAGCACCTTTTAAAGTATTTAAAACTGAACAATTTATAAATGTAAATGATAGAAAATTGAAGTACATGATTACTGGGATGAGTGGCTCAAGTATGCAAAAGCATTTCTGTTTAGTTTCAAAAGGTAATTTAATTGAATCAGGTAGGTAACTATTCACAGCAACAAACAGTAGTTGTCTGACGTTAATCGGGATTACATATCTGTTCATGTGCATAATAAAACAAAAAGTACATATAACAGCAGTTCCCCAAAACCAAGGCAAACATACAGGAGTGGTGCCACAGGTGCACACAGAGTCAAGTTGCAAGAACATCCGCCTTTGATCACAACAGATATGTTCTAAGAGGACCCCAAAAGTCCATAGGATGGGTTTTATGGTGGGCATCGCCAGTATAGATTTCCTCCTGGTCACAGCAGTAGGTCATGTGTTTAAGCCATTGATCCATTGTGGGCGTATTGTTCTACATCTAAACCATTGCCTCTTGTATCTTTGCAAGTACAAGTGTCATTGGCACAAAACAAAGTGTTGCCCAAGGGAGAACCAACGTGTCTCCCAGCAATGCCAATTTAGGAGAAGGTGGCAGAGTGAGCTCCAATATGACCCACAATAGTTGAAACAGTTGTCACCAATACTTTGAAATGTTGGAACAGAACAAGGACATAAGCAGGAAATTTACATTAAATAGGTCACTTCTCTTACACTCTGATTTGCTGTTGGATCCAAATTTAGCCATTCATTCAGGATTAAAATAATAGTTATTATTAAAATGTATACATTTGTGGTTATAGTTCATATGAGATCCTTTCATCGAGGGCTTTTTCGCAGTTCTGTCTATCAGGAATTATACAAGGAGTTGGATTTGAGGTCCTCTCTGACTTGGAGTTCTAGAGCCTGGCAGCATACACAGAGGAGTCTTGCATTTTGATCTTTTGTTTATATCATTCTGGATCTTGTTTATGGGTACCCAGTTACATTTTCATTGATATTGATCAAGCTTATTGCTTGTGAAAGGTTGACTTTAGAGAGTGTGGGTGTTATCTGGAATAAAGTGAGAAATCTTACGTCCACCTCCATGAGACAGGATTCAGCCCTGAGCTCAATGAGGTCATGGATAGTCTTTAATTGGATAGCATACAGCTCATTAATGCAATTATTTATTTATTTACTATGTGAACTTATGGGGTTTACTAGTCGTCAGAAAATAAATAGTCATTGGAAGTGACCATGGGACAGCTGGAGGCCAGGAAAGAGGATCCTGATATATTACCTAACACTAGTTGCACTTTCAAATGTTGAATTGTGTATGTGGATAGACATATCCCACTAGCCTCCAACATTCTGGAATCAGCATGATGATGTTTGGCCATGATATTAAAGCACAGGGAAATTACATTCCGCAGCTATGAGTGATCAACTCTTCAGCCTGGAGCAAGAAGGCAACTTGTCACACCCCAGTTCCTGTAATATTTGAGCATAAGGTTGTAGAACACTTCACATTAAAGGATGTATAGGAAGACTCTAACCTCATCTATACCGATCCAATATTGGTACCGAAATTGGGAGATACTGCTGCTGCCACAAGTCTAGACAGTTGCATATCAACCTGAAAATACGATTTATGACAAAGATCTTATTTGCTGGTTCCTGTGCCCCCACTTCGATTCACTGGAGTTACCTGATATCGAAGAGCTCCTTCATTGGACTCAACATTTAGAACATTCCACATAGAGGCAGTAAAAACACAAACATACGAGTATACTTGTTAACATATAACATAGTGAACCTCAAATGCATTGACTGAGTGCTTGCATTGTGAAGCCCTGAACAGGTGATAATAGTATCACAAAACCCATGTTGGCATTTTGAAGTACTCACAAAACAGCCTGCCATTTCACAATTATCAGAAAAAAACCAAATACAGCTAAATGTTTAGAATGCAACATAACAGACTGGAGTATTGATTTTATTTTCAATTCATATGCATACTGGAAAACAGCTGATTTAAAGATGGGAGATCGTAAAAATCTTTGAAGTGCCATTAACCCATTTCCCAGCTTAGAGTGGCACATAGCACCTTTTAAAGTATTTAAAACTGAACAATTTATAAATGTAAATGATAGAAAATTGAAGTACATGATTACTGGGATGAGTGGCTCAAGTATGCAAAAGCATTTCTGTTTAGTTTCAAAGGGTAATTTAATTGAATCAGGTAGGTAACTATTCACAGCAACAAACAGTAGTTGTCTGACGTTAATCGGGATTACATATCTGTTCATGTTCATAATAAAACAAAAAGTACATATAACAGCAGTTCCCCAAAACCAAGGCAAACATACAGGAGTGGTGCCACAGGTGCACACAGAGCCAAGTTGCAAGAATATCCTCCTTTGATCACAACAGATATGTTCTAAGAGGACCCCAAAAGTCCATAGGATGGGTTTCATGGTTGGCATCGCCAGTATAGATTTCCTCCTGGTCACAGCAGTAGGTCATGTGTTTAAGCCATTGATCCATTGTGGGCGTATTGTTCTACATCTAAACCATTGCCTCTTGTATCTTTGCAAGTACAAGTGTCATTGGCACAAAACAAAGTGTTGCCCAAGGGAGAACCAACGTGTCTCCCAGCAATGCCAATTTAGGAGAAGGTGGCAGAGTGAGCTCCAATATGACACACAATAGTTGAAACAGTTGTCACCAATACTTTGAAATGTTGGAGCAGATCCAGGACATAAGCAGGAAATTTACATTAAATAGGTCACTTCTCTTACACTCTGATTTGCTGTTGGATCCAAATTTAGCCATTCATTCAGGATTAAAATAATAGTTATTATTAAAATGTATACATTTGTGGTTATAGTTCATATGAGATCCTTTCATCGAGGGCTTTTTCGCAGTTCTGTCTATCAGGAATTATACAAGGAGTTGGATTTGAAGTCCTCTCTGACTTGGAGTTCTAGAGCCTGGCAGCATACACAGAGGAGTCTTGCATTTTGATCTTTTGTTTATATAATTCTGGATCTTGTTTATGGGTACCCAGTTACATTTTTATTGATATTGATCAAGCTTATTGCTTGTGAAAGGTTGACTTTAGAGAGTGTGGGTGTTATCTGGAATAAAGTGAGAAATCTTACGTCCACCTCCATGAGACAGGATTCAGCCCTGAGCTCAATGAGGTCATGGATAGTCTTTAATTGGATAGCATACAGCTCATTAATGCAATTATTTATTTATTTACTATGTGAACTTATGGGGTTTACCCATTTGTCCTGTCCTAAATTAATCACACATATTGATATAATTCAGGCTTTGCCATAAGAGGTGTGGCAGTGTTAAAATAATTTGTACACAGACATGTAAAGACTTTGCGGAGAAGGGGAATACATCAGTAAGGAGATGAGGAAAGCAAATATACAGGGGACGGTTGCAGCAGGAATTATTAAACAGCTGGGTTTTTAACTTCCTTCTGAAATGTAGTTCAGAGAGAATAAATTAATATGTGTATTTTCAGCTCTTTTTTTCTGGCTTTTCTGCATCTCAAGTCTTGGCTCTAGGAGGCCAGGGGAAAAGGCCCTGCTTAGAAAGCAGCTCATTATCCAAGGGCCCAGTCCCGGGGTTACTGATAAGACCGGCATTAGCTATTCTTAGAGCCAAAACGTGATGGGTGGAATGCTTGTAATAAGTCTAACCACTGTCAATCAATCAAGGTAGCACTCCAACCCATCGTTCTTTTGACCACCATGCCATCTCAGTTTTGATGCAACCATGTGCAAATTAGTTTTGACCCTGCTTCATTAGGAACAATTCAGCGCGAACTGCCAGGCCAGGTCCCCCTGAACTGGAATACAAGCAACCTAAGAATAGTTTTGTCCTCATTCGGTAAATTCTGGTATTACAAGTTGGTCTCTGAGAAATGGGCAATTATCAGGGAAATGAGGAGTACCACACATAATTCCCAAATGTATTCCTCATTTCCATTAATTATTTCCTCTAGACATTTTGTCTGGTTTCAGCTGGCTAACTATCCACACGAAGCTGATCAACCAATGATCATTCCAGGGATCTTATAATACAAATGAAGCCAGTCACTAACACTACCAGCCCCACAGGGTTACCTTGCCACTCTGAATGATGACCTAATATTTGAGATTGTCAGTTTTTCTTCAGGGCTTGCTACTCTCTCTGCATTGACTGCTCTGTCAACAATGCATGCAATAAAAAGTTTGCTTTATTGGACGTTTCCTTTCAGCACTTAAAACAAAATATATTAGCACACAACAGTTTAAAACATTCATTACATTTTTATAATGCTACTGTTAAATCCAAGAGATGGATAGTAAAATAAAATTACATTAAAATCTCTATTAATCAACTCAGTACACAGCGTACAAAATCAGAAAAAGGAGAGAACATTTTCATTAAAAATGATGCGATATGGTTTGATTTTATGAAGGAGGCATTACGGGTAACAGTCTTGTGGAAATTTTGTTCATGAAATGTTTAAATGTGATCTTTGGGTCAATGTGAACATAGAGAGATTTTGCCCGGTGTCCTAGAAATTGGAAGAAGCCTTCCCAGCTATTGTATCCAAGTGATTGTAGTTTGCAATTGAGAACCATGAACTTTGCTTGGTTCAGGTTACATTTTAGATGATTTACCAACATCCACCACTGGAAGGGGAGAACCATCTAATTGTCTGTGGAATACCATGGGCAAGCCAAGAAGCTTTGCAGAGATGGAAGCGGCTTGTGCTTGGGCAAAGTCCTAATAGAGACTAGGAGGGTTATGTCTACACTAGACTGATGTTATACCTAGGAGTTTTGATGAGTTTCAGATAATATTCAATAACAAATGAGATCCTTCAATCCCTGTATAAAAATCTGTCTCCAATTTCCTTATTACAGGAGACTTGTGACACGCCTAGTTGCCTGTAATAAAGAAATGACGCAGCTGCTCAATTGTAATAATTTATGTACTGTTGAGTTCCAACATCACATAGCCTGCTGCAGGCAGCTGAGGTGAAGACGAAGAACAGAGCATAATCAAAGCTGTGGTTTAAAAAAACAAAACTAAAACATGGCTTGCTCTTCTTCTGCTCAATATTTCTATATGAACAGTGATAAGCAGAAAGGATATGCCTATGGCAACATTTTTATTTTTTGCACACCTCAGGTAAATATAGAGAAGGTAAAATCTCATTGTATGGTTCTGCACATTCCAAGCTAAAGCCTCTTTTTTTAAAAATCTGACTTGTGTTTTAAATATTCTAATATATGCCTGCTACAAATACATAACTAATTTTTTGGTGTGTTTAATTTTGCAATAGAGATTCTACTTTTATACTTCATGTTTACAAACATTCTATCTTTTCCACACAAGACAAACCACGAAGCAAGGATTTAATTGGTTCCTAGAAAAAGGGATGGTGTAGTCTTGTATTATAACGAATACAGTACCCTCTGCCATGTACATTATAAAGATAGTGCAGGACATACTGCAGTTCCACAACCTAATAAAGAAACTCAGCCTTCGGCCTCATCCCTGTGTATTGGCATGGAATGCCTCTGTGACATGCAATATCCATATAAGGTATTGCAGGGGGTACTTTCTCTCATATATCATTTTCAATGGTACAGTTTTACTCGTGGACATTATGGAGTGTGTCTTGTTGAATCTTACAGTTGAGGCTTTCCTGGCTTTAGTATCTACAAGTCTTCAATCTGGTTGCCACATTAACAAGACTTAGAATACCACTGTACTAGTACTGTACTGAGAGAGTACTAGTCCTGCCCTGAGCCAGTTATATTAGAGAGCTTCTTGGCTACAAGGGGCGTCTAGTCCTGGTGTCTGGTATCTTTTCTTGTTAAATCCCACAGGTCAAGACCATTCAAGATTTTTGGCATTTGGGCTCTAAAAGCAGGTAGGCAGTGCAAATGTAACAAGCAGAGTAATTGATTGCCCCTGGGAGTAGATCAAGAAACTGGTTCTCTCTTCTGTTAACCCCTTCGATGCTGATGACGAGCTCAGCTCGTCATCAGCTACGGCGCTCGTATGCTGATGACGAGCGGAGCTCGTCATGTAACGCGGGTTTTCGAAAAACCCAGCACACAGCGGGAAAACCGCTAGCGCGCAAGGGGTTAAACACGTTCAGACCATTAAGGATGCGTCATTTAAGGGAGATCAACTTTTCTCAACTTCTTGTTTCATTAGCACATTGTCAGGATCAGGAATGATAAAAGACACAAGACCAGCAAGAGACAGGCAGGTCAATGAAAGAATAGTAAGAAGTGGGATTGGTGGATTTGGAGATCTGGTCCACGTGGGCAGGGCATAAAGGCACAAGGTCAAGATCACTATGTGGCCAATTGGAGTGAAGCCCCAGGGGGAGGTAGACACTTCCAGGGATATGTAAGAAGCACCAGAGACAGTGGTTATTTGTCTCACCACTGCTATGTTTTATGGCTCTCTAACTATTAAAGAGCAGGTAAGGAGTCTCACCTACCATTGCTCCTTGCCTGCTCTTTTATTTTTTTCCTTTCTTTCCTTTCTTGGTTTTTTCCTTCTGCAGCTCTTTACTTGTTTACCTTTTTCACTCGTAAATTGGCTATCTGATAAAAAACAGTTACTCTCAGAACCTGTTTGGCTGGCACGTTCCTCTGGTGTTTCCTCCCATAACATTTCATTGTCTTCACAGCTGCCCCTCCTCAATTCATCCGCTTTCCACTCCTCAGTCTCTCTGGGTTGCCAAGGTCTACCAGTGCTCCTCCCTCATTACTGGCATATCATTGCTGAGAACCTGGTAACGTCTGGACTAAAGTGGTGGTTGTGGCTGCAGGTGGTTTCTACTAAGAACTTAATCAAGGTGGCACTGGGAGGACAAATCCAAGTGGATGCATGTCTGGAGAATTACCAATACATACAAAGCTAGTATTGAGCCACCAAAGATGCCAGCGGTGCCCTGTTTCCTTAACCCTTACCTCCATTTTCCCCAAATCAACAGCATGTATTCTGAGTGTCTATCACTTAGAACCCCACAACTTTCCAAGGGTGGAGTTTTGAGTATTAACATTGGAATCCACCAAGTCTTTAAGTCTTGAACTTCACAACACAAAATGCTCTTCTCAATCCAAAACTGCTATTAAAAGGATTGTGGACCAATCTGGGCATTTTGCAAACAAAGGGTCATACTTACAAGCCCCTATCGCTACCACAACATCACTTTTAGTTTTTGCTGTTTTCATTAGTGCTGCCTTGAGCAGCAGACGTAGAAACAGCAAAACGCCAATGATTGTTTATGTGCAGGAAGGTCCCCCTTCCTGCAGATACATAATCATTTAAAAAAATGCTGTTTTGCAACTTCTATGTGTGCAGCATTAAGTAGCACACATAGAAGTTACAAAACGGCATTTCAAGATTGTTTATGTACAGGAAGGGGGACCTTCCTGCACATAAACAATCTTCCTCTCAACACAGGCTCCCTTGCACTATGGTGCAAGGGTGCCTGCATTAGCACTAGGCAGCTAAATTTACCGCCAACGTAGCGGGAAATGCAGGGCTGCACCATATTCTAGTAAATACAGTGCAGCCCTGCGTTTCTAAAGTGACAAAGCGTGTCGTAAATATGCCCCAAAGTCCTCTTATTATTGTTTAATCTATCAACGCACCAGCTCTACTCTTTCCTTATTTGGCTTACTACCTCTGCACTACAGGTTGACGCATCCAAATATTGATGGAATTCATTTGGAGCAGCAACATGTACATTCCAGCCACAAGCTAAATCACTGTGCTCCTACTGAAACTTACACAGACCGCAGGTTCAAACCTAAAACAGGTTTAGTATGCAGAATCTGTGGTTTGTGGGAGGAAAGCCTCCAACATAGAATTTATATGGGCCTGGCTTTGATAGGTTTGCAAATGGTGTATTTATAGAATATGGAATGAGAATTGTCAAGAGGCAAGGAAGACCTGTTTAAATGATGTCTTTTTGAAATTTGCAAACGTACAGTTAGATGTTCGGCTATATTGTAACAGATTCTAGTTATAGAGAGATGTTAAGTTACATTAAAACATTTAACTTTAAACAAGAGTGTGTAAATAAGAATATTGTCCAAGAAAACAGAATAAATTGTGATTTTTTTATAAGAATATCTTACTGTAAAATTTCAGTGATTGACATTATTTTGCAATATGTAATTAAGTAGGACGAGTATTTCGTCACATTTTATGTTTTCTGCCTGCCTTTGCATTATGGTCAGCTGGACCTCGCAGTAATTTTTCTTTTTCGCATCAGCAAAAGATGCAGCAATTGAGACGAGATTGTGGGCCAGCTATTTTAAACTATAGAGCAAAATGCTTGATGGAGCGAATAATAGAAGATAGAAAAAGGATTGTGCAGAGTAGTGTAAAATTTTGTGTTTGACAGGTGCCGTGGAGTCTCCTGGCTGTTTGCCAGGAAGGATGTCACTTTTATAGTATCCAAGGCGGTCAGAGGAGAATGGTGATGAATGTATTACTTTACGAGGATTTCTCATTTCTTACAATTTCATAGCTTGCCATATTGCAGTTTATTACTTCCCCAATAAAGCAAAAAAGAGCATTAATGCCCCTGGCTGTGATTCTGCTGATGGTGCATTTTCCACATCTGCCAACAAACAGCAATTTTCATTCTACACACCACCTGTACACCAGGCCCTCAAAAATAAGATATAAAATAAAAGTTGAACACTTTAAAGGTCACAGAAGAACATGTGTGATTTTTGTAAAAAGACACAGCCAAACGGGTGCCTAACGTGCATTCAGATAATACAAAAATAGCTGTCCTTGCAAAGTAAACTCTCTGACAAAGTGAAATCTGTCTGATCAAGCATTGACAAAAGCAATAATGTTTTCGTTTCTCTATTAAAGACATTTTCTCAAGGTCACTAGCTCACAGTACCAACACCTGCAGTTCAGTCTTTTTCCTACAAGGGTAGAGGTGCAGTACACCAGCAGTGCAAGCTCCATAAACACAGAACGAGTACAACATAGACACAGACGTGCATACTTTCCTCAGATCACTTAGCAGGTGCAGCACACACAGAAAAAAATCGAACCCTGCAGCAAAAATAATAGGTGCAGCATAAGTATCGACTCTGCAAGCTTCCCTTACATACAGAATAAATAGAGCACCGCAGTCACTGCTGCTGCAAATATGCAGTGGGGAGATGCGGTAAGGCAGCAGCGGCAGTGGGCGGGTGGGGGTTTAAATAAAAAAAAATTCTCACTGATCCTGCAGCCTCCTCATGCTTCAATTCTCCTCCATTCTACTCCCGGCAGTCCCTGGGATAGACTCCCCAACCAATTCAGATGTTGCTCTCATACTATGATAGCAATGCTGAGATTGGCCAGAGCAGGCTGGTATGATGCTCCACTCAGGTGCCATTTCTCATGTAGAATACAGTCGTTTGCGCTCCATTAAGCTATTGTCCTTCCTTTTGTGGCGATTACTGAGGCTGGTATCGTAGAGCTTCATAGACGCTACAGCATTTGCATATTGAAGCGCTTGTATGCCGAGTAGCGCTTTCACTGCTCGCATTGTGTGCTGTAACCTTGTTGTGACTGTGCCTGCGCCCCCGCCCACCCCAACCTCGTCCGGTCTCAATTTATTTACTATTGCTGCCATCTTGTTCCATCTTGTTGTTGTTGTGCCTTCCAGCCCGCCCCTCCGCCCCAAACCCGCCTCCCAGCTGACCCTCCCTCCCACAGGAAAGGTTAGGCCAATCCCTTCGAGCACAGCGCTGTGACCGTCCTGACTCCGTCAGTTGCGGTCGCTCCCCTCGCTCTCCTGGCTCCCTGGATCCTGCTGTGACCACAGCGCTTCATCAGCTGAACGGATTGGTGCTGGTATCGTTTGCGCTCCATTAAGCTATTGTCCTTCCTTTTGTGGCAATTACTGAGGCTGGTATCGTAGCGCTTCATAGACGCTACAGCATTTGCATATTGAAGCGCTTGTGTGCCGAGTAGCTCTTTCACTGCTCGCATTGTGTGCTGTAACCTTGTTGTGACTGTGCCTGCGCCCCCGCCCACCCCAACCTCGTCCGGTCTCCATTTATTTATTATTGCTGCCATCTTGTTCCATCTTGTTGTTGTTGTGCCTTCCAGCCCGCCCCTCCGCCCCAAACCCGCCTCCCAGCTGACCCTCCCTCGCCCCTCCCCCCACTACCCATTTATGACAGATGCTTTTGCGCGCAGCATTCACGCGCAGTGGTCGCGCCCCATGCGCGCCGAAGGTGCGCCAAAGGTAAGCCCGTCTACGCCCGTCCGCGCCTGGACCGCGCCCAGCGCCAGACCCCCTGGTCCTTGCCAATCCCACTCCTCCCGCATTACGTACGATGCCGCTGCTCTCAGTGCCCTTAACCCCGGTCGCAAACCACAATGCTGCAAGGCTGTCCCTGGACACACCCACGGACCCTTCGCCTGCTACTCCTGCAAATTCGCCTGCGTCAGGACCCAAACCAAATCCACAAACTCCAAACACATCTCCCACTCTAACCACCTGAAATGCATCTTGCTGAACACCCGCTCAATCCACAGACATGCCACTGAGCTCTGGGACCTACTCGACACCACATCGCCAGATGTCGCCTTCCTTACAGAAACCTGGATGAACACATCATCAGCCCCCGACATCGCCATAGCCATTCCGGACGATTACAAGATCATCCGAAAAGACCGCACCAACCAAACAGGAGGAGGCATAGCCATAGTCCATAAGAACACCATCCGAATCACGACCAACTCCGACGATAACCTCGCGACCGCCGAACACCTCCACTTCCAGATCCACACGACCCCAGGACCACACTTAGAGGCACCCTCATCTACAGACCACCAGGAACACGGACACATTTCAACGAAGACATCACTGACTTCATCAGCCCACACGCCCTCCCCTCCGAGGACTACATTCTACTGGGAGACCTCAACTTCCACCTGGAAAAGAAAAACGACAGCAACACCACCACCCTTCTGGACAACATGGCTAATCTCGGTCTCAAACAACTTGTTGACACCCCCACCCACCGTGCCGGACACACGCTCGACCCCATCTTGACCTCCAGCAAACACATCTCATTGGATCATACCACAGCTCTTCATTGGACAGACCACAGCTGCGTTCACTTCAGCTACAAAAAGACCATGACCCACAACCCCCCACAAACTATTCCTCGAAGAAACTGGAACAAAATCACCACCGACCAACTCTTCACATCGCTTAACCAAACCCCCCCTGCCATATCATCGGACCCAAACCATGCTGCCACCAAACTCACACTTTGGATCACCCACAGCGCTGACGAATTAGCACCCTTGAAAAACCACCAGACCAAACAAGGTAACAAGAAGGCCCCCTGGTTCAACGATGACCTTAAGAAATCCAACAAGTTATGTCGTACTTTCGAGAAAAAATGGAGAAAATACCCAACCACTGACAACCTGACCACCTTCAAGGACGCCACCCGCAAACACCACCAACTGATCCGATCCACCAAGAAATCGACATTCAAGGACCGACTCGAAAACAACGCCCACAACAGTAAGGAATTATTCAACATCGTCAAAGAATTTACCAACCCCACCGCCGGGACCAACAACATCACTCCCTCTCAAGACCTCTGTGACTCTCTATCCTCTTTCTTCCACAACAAAATCGTCGACATACATAACAGCTTTTAAAACCAATCCGAAGAACAGTCCACTCCACCCACCCCCGAACCAAATCAGCACTCTAACGAACCTGGCGCCTGGAACCCAATCACTACTGAAGACACCATCCGCCTGATGAACTCCATCCACTCTAGATCACCAACCGACCCATGTCCCCACCACATTTTTAACAAAGCAGACTCCATCATCGCACCCAATCTCCGCGGTGTCATCAACTGCTCCTTCCAATCCGCCACCTTCCCGGAAAGCTGGAAACATGCCGAACTCAGCGCACTTCTGAAAAAACCCACAACAAACCCCACAGAACTCAAGAACTACCGCCCCATCTCACTCCTCCCATTCCCTGCCAAAGTAATTGAGAAAGCCGTCAATAGTCAGCTTGCCACCTTCCTTGAATCCAACAATTCCCTCGACCCATCTCAGTCCGGCTTCCGAGCCAAACACAGCACCTAAACCGCCCTCATCGCAGCTACAGACGACATCAGAACACTACTGGACAACGGAGAGACAGTCGCCCTCATCTTACTCGACCTCTCCGCCGCCTTCGACACAGTCTGTCATAGCACCCTCACACAACGCCTCAGCAATGTCGGAATACAAGGAAAAGCATTGGACTGGATCATCTCGTTCCTCGCTGGGAGAACCCAGAGAGTTTGCCTCCCCCCATTCAAATCAAAGGCCACCAAAGTCATCTGCGGCGTACCACAAGGATCATCACTCAGTCCCACCCTCTTCAACGTTTACATGGGTCCCCTCGCTTCCATCGCACGACACCACAACCTCAACATCATTTCCTACGCAGATGACACCCAGCTGATCCTCTCACTCACCAAAGACCCAAACACCGCCAAAACCAATCTACACGAAGGAATGAAAGAAGTAGCCGAATGGATGAAGAACAGCCCCTTAAAACTGAATTCAGACAAAACGGAAGTTCTCATCCTAGGATCATCCCCCTCATCCTGGGACGACTCATGGTGGCCACCAGCCCTGGGTACAGCACCCATACCTACAGATCACCAGGGGCGTAGCTAGAGCTTGTGGCACCCGGGGCTATCCCTCAAATTGCCACCCCCGGGGTGGGTGGGGGGGTGCTGGGAAAAAAGGACGGCGAGCACTTGAAACAGGTCAGAGAGACACGTAGTATTGCTGCTGATAGTTACCTCGATCATGCAAGTTACATGCACATACATGACACGGTCCAAGGCTACACAGTTGAATACACTATATAAAGGCTACAGTATGAATTAGCTTCCAGTGTAGTAGTGTGATGTTTAAAATAAATGTCCTCTACTCAATTTGTTTTACACCAGTGTTATATTAATGTAGAGCGGCACAATTGGCCAGGCATTATCTTCGTCACTGCTTGGACCATTTTGTTTCCCAATCTTGCAGCAAAATCAAAGACTGCTGACGAGGACCTTAAGAGCAGATTTTATTTTTATATTAAAAGCGGAGACCATGAACCACATTAGTCTCCTAATACATAGCGGAGATCGCCGTATATATTAATCAACTTAGAAACATAGACAGAGCACAACACAAAATTAAGTAAACAGCTGATTGATCCCAACCAGCGAAATTATTTTAATACAAAATTCATGGAGTAAATTCTGTTCAGCAAACAATCTTCATGATAGTTGTCCTGTGGTTACAACATTAATTCTGCTACAGCCGACACATGTTTTGTCGCCATTTGCGACTTTTTCAAGGCTGTTAACAAGATCATATAGAATATTAATTTGTTTTAATTTATCAGGTTAGATGGAGAGAATGCTGAATTTGTATTACACAATTCAATTAAAAAATTTTAAATTTAGAGTACCCCTAATGTGCTTAATCAAAAAGTTCTTCTCCCTCGTGTTAGAGTGTTCATGCAAAAGAAGTAATCAAGACGAGAAATCTTTTTACAAATTAGTATGTGACTCCACTCAGTCCAAGAGGTGAAATAATCAAGGACAGTGTGTTAAATAAAAAATTGGTAAAAAAAGAAAGTGAAAAAAACTTATAAAGAAAAAAGAGTGGAGAGAGAAAGAATACGGTGAGAGTGCCCAGAAGAACACCCAAGTCAATGAATCCAGTGAGCAATATTAGAAACAAAAATATATAAATACCTTCTAGAAAAAGCAAAGAAGGATCAAATATTGCATCCAAAATAGATTAATCAAAGCACAAAAGAGTCTGAATATGATAGTCCAGAACAAAGAATATGGGCTTGTAATGTAAATCACGTCCACACGTCGGTTTCCTTTGCAGATATGAAAAACATTGAATGAAAAAATAAGAACCAGAAACTAATGTTGGCCATACTATTACAAAATAATTACTTTTCTAAAACAGTCATAGTGGGCTCTGCTAAATGGTAAAAAGTAAATAGCTTCCATTACATATACAGGTTTTAGCCAATTCAAATGTAAGACCTATTCAAAAACCAGTCTCCAAACGCCTGAGAATTTACCTGATCATAAACGTCAACTGTCCCTAATCATGTATTCTATGAGATCCCAATCATCAGTCCTACCAAGTATCACACATCAGGCGTGACACTACCGCATTTCAGTGTGGTGCTCCGCATCATCGCACTGAAATGCATTGTCACGCATGATGCAGTAGTCTCAGCTGTCACAGAAAGCATGCTGCAAACAACAGCGTGTGGCAGTGCGCTCCAGTGCCTGCACAGGCTGCTTCCGTAGGCTTGGGTAATTTTTAGCACCCGAGCAAGCTCACTCAGCCTCACAGTGGTAACCAGTCAGTGCTGCTACAATGTGTCCAAAGTCTGATTTCTGCGGCACCTCAGGGCTGAGTAGGACAGTCTCAAACTGCCTGTAGCGCCACAGGGTGGCGTGAAGTCACGTCCTGCTAACAGCGCAGGGACAGGAAGTTAAGTTACTCCTGGGGTGGCGGGGCAGCTGTGCGAGGAGCCGGCAGTTATGAATTATTTCTTTAGTTTGAGCTTCTGCCACTGGTCGCAACGCTGTCTGTGTCCAATTGGTCCCTGGCCCCCTCATCATGCCACTGCTCTGCGATTGGACTCATAGCTGCCAAGGTTTCAAATTACGTATGTGTGACATTTTCAGAATTTCAATGTAATTATGAGTGACATTCAACGACTACGAGTGACAATTTCTTATTAGCAAAATCAAGCAACGGAGACGAGTGAATCACATTTATATCAGAAATTTCACCCATTTGAGCAATGACAAACTTTAAGATTATCTTAACACAGCTGCAAAGTACCAGAAATGGAAGGGCAGTGTTCCTCAACAGATGCCAAAAGCAATACCACATCCTTCTTATGCTTTCTCCCATACACATACTGCTTAAAAACACAAACTCTCTTCTTCAAAAACGGTCTCGTACACTTGCATAATCTCCTCTCACCTTACACCTGCTTGCACCGCTTCTCTGCAGTGTAAAATAGAAATTCCATGCTACAAAACCTTACCAGAGTGATCTTTAAATCCAAACTTCTTCCTGTAAACTATAGCTTTAACCAGGCAGATAATGTCCAGTACATAGTACCTGCACTACTTTAATTTAGAATGTAGAGTATCTGAACGTCTCAGCAATGCAGTAATACATTTAATGGGAGAACAGTAGCACTTCTCTGTTTCCATTTAAAGTGCTGCCTATAACATTTCACCCCTCCAACCGCATACATCACTCTATCAGCACTCATTGCTTGCCCTTCTGGACAGGCCACTTACCAACTTTCTGGACTACAAGGTTGTTTAGTTGGCAATCCCTGGTGTTGCGCCGATAGCAGCAGGCGCAGGGCCTCTCTGAATTAAGTGCTGAATTAAAGAGTTGACAGTTTGCAGAATACTCTCAGTCACAGCTGCCAGTTCATGTAATCGACAAGGTACATGCTTTGGCCTGTGCCTTTTAAAGCTAGTGCAGCACAGAGCTCGTCTGGCCAGACACAAGTGCCCCACACATGGTGCCAGGGCAGGGGAAGAATGGTTTACATCAAAAGCCCGCCCAGACGGAATCTCCCCCTTGGGGCCGGGGCTGGTGAGACAGCAGGGGGGCACAGGAGGACTTGAAAACACTCCTGCCTTTGCCCGTGTGAGTGCAACCTCCTTTGCAGCAGAACAACTCTGACAAGTCGTGGACATGGACTGGAGGCCCTCAGTTAGGACCCACAATGATGTTCAAAATCTAGTCAGTGTTATAAATCAATTCAGGGACACCTGAATGGAGCCTACCCTGGGCAGCACCACCCGGACCATGGAGAGCTGTGAGCATAGCTAGAGGGCCGGTGTTTGTCAGGATGTTAAATTCAAAACAAATAATTTTTCAGTGAGCCAGGCAGCAGCCTCTCTGTGATGACAGTCTGTACAGCAAATTTGAAACCTTGCTTGCTGACAATCGTCAGCAATAAGTATTAAAGTCATCATCAATAATCTTTGTTTTACTTACTTCGTTTTCTTTTTTTTAATCCAATAACCAGAGGTCCGCATCACTGCTGGTAGACTTCCCCGCACCCATCATGCCAGTCATGCACAGTACATGCAGCCGCCTCGCCCGTCGCAATCAACCTTGTAGAAGTTAATTCTGCGTGCGAGGGGCCTATTCTAGGTGGTGGCATGGCATGGCGTGGCGTGCGTACGTGCGCTGCACGCACACGGCAGGAAGCAGTTTGCACATTAAACGGCCCGCGCGCGCAGCTCTGGCGGCCGTTGCGGTGGCCTTTATAATTTATTTGGGGACACTACTGTAAAGTAGTTGTGTCCACAAATAAATTATAAAGGCCACCGCAACGGGCCGCCGGTGCCTCGCGGCCGCCGCCCCCAAATTGATGCCGCCTGGGGCGGACCGCCCCCCCCTAGCTACGCGGCTGCAGATCACGGACGTAACCTGGGATTCATCCTGGACTCCTCCCTCTCGATGGCCAGACAAGTCAACGCCGTCTCATCTTCATGCTTCAACATCCTACGCATGCTCCAAAAAATCTTCCGTTGGATCCCCACCGAAACAAGAAAGACAGTCACCCACGCACTGGTCACTAGCCGACTGGACTACGGAAATACCCTTTACGCCGGAACCACTACCAAACTACAGAAAAAACTCCAACGCATCCAAAACGCCTCAGCCAGACTCATACTGGACATCCCCCGTCATGCTCACATTTCCAGTCACCTGAAAGACCTCCACTGGCTCCCCATCAACAAGAGAATAACGTTCCGTCTCCTCACCCACGCACACAAGGCCCTCTACGACATAGGACCTGAATGCCTGAACACAAGAATGTCCTTCTACACACCCACCCGCCAACTATGATCATCCAATCTAGCACTCGCCGCAATTCCGCGCATTCACAGATCCACCATGGGAGGAAGATCCTTCTCCTACTTAGCGGCCAAGACCTGGAACTCTCTTCCCACTCACCTCCGCCTTACACAGAACCACCTCTCCTTCAGAAAGCAGCTAAAAACCTGGCTTTTCGATAAATAATTAACCTTCCCTCCTTCAAGCGCCTTGAGACCCTCTGGGTGAGTAGTGCGCTATATAAATTCCTGAACTTGAACTTGAACTTATCCATCTGGGTTAAGGATGACCTAAAATTCAATAGAGCAGTGGTACATGATTGCCTTAACCTGGATAACTGGTTTAAAATCTCTTGGATAACATTTATCTGAATTATTATTGCCACCTTATGTCACCCTGGATTTTTTGTTGATCTGGAGCAGATCGTGAAAGGGGATATAGCCTGGAAAAAGAAGGCCATTCTCTTTTGGATGGCAGCTGAGAGACAGAGACTTTTGCTTTGCACAAATGCATGATGCAGCAATATATTATGGTCAAAAAGGTTACGGGGATGGAACCATATTTGAACTAGGGGTTGACCAGCCATCACCAGAGGTTGCTAACCTACTTCATACTGAACCTGTTTCACCAGTTACTTCCAAGGGGATGCTCGTCCAAAGTATCTGATCTGCAAGCCTATACCTGTGACAACCCTTCCTTAACAGATACAATGCATATTGTCATGAGTTGCCCCAGATTTAATAGACTATGATATAGCTATATCTGCCCATTACTTTATCTTTGAATATTAACCAGGTGAGACTGACGTTTCTGTATTTACAATTGTTACAATCACACAGAATATGTTTCCTGCTGTCTTTCTGGTAGATTTCATGGATGCTGAAAGTTCCCTGAGTGCATTAGACTGCTTACAGCTTGATATTTTTCTTAACATGCTATTGGCATTAACTTTGTAGTTTTTTGCATACCTACAGTACCTCCTGCTCATGCACTTTATCTTGATTTTAGTCAAATGCATTTAGACTGTGGGTGCTGTTTTTATTCTCTTTTATCTGGTCTTACACAAATTATTTTATGCACTTTCATGATTTTATGAGAAAGTCGAATAAAGTTAATACCATACCATGTTTTCTTCATGTTCTTTATGAATGTGGGCGCTTTGATCTAAGTATAGCTGTCTGTTGTATTTATTCTTGCTGGGAGTGACCAATGGCTATCTTATGTACTTATTTGCAGTATTTATCAACAAGCATACACAACCTTGGCTCAAACTGAGCTGCTAGTTGCCCCAACAAGAGGGTGCGAGCAGAGGTACAATTAACCCAAACGCTGAGTTATCAGACATTTGTAAAATTGAAAGTGATCGTGAAAAATTTGCAGATCTAATTGCAGGGTATTTTACACTTTCGACCAAAAGAATCTTGCAGCCAGGCCACCACAGTGAATATGTCTGATACATGGTACATGGCTTTTGGCTACAAATGTAAGCTGTCAAAAATGCATGTGGAGAACAAACATCATGAGAAGAAAGCGGGTGTTGTCCTTTAAATGACTCAGTGAAATATTCATAGGGCCTTACAGTGGGCATGCTGCTTGACGAAAGACAATGCCAATATTGCCAAGCCGCAGAGATGTGGCTGACCTTGTTCAGGTCGCAGATCCTTGAAGTGCTAAAAAAAGGTGTATTCCCATTATTTTTGGGAGATAATCTCAAGAACTGGAAGTCGTTGTCTAGAGATTGAATAACTGGGAAAAATTTGCAAAGCAGAAATAACTGAAAAATTCAGGACGTAGAGACTACCTGAATCTGGTACCCACAGCGGCATAGCAAGGGGGAGCAGTCTATCCCTGGCGACACAAGTTTTTGGGGCGAAGGCCTCCTCCTGCTCTTATCTGCAATCTCGGGGGCGACTATCACTCTCCCCCCTCTTTAAATTACGTCAGTCGCAGGGCGGCATTTGGCGTCGAATCTCACTAGTGATGGAGCGCAGATTTCATCATGGGTCAGGCATTCATTTAATTTTGTGCTTCAGACAGACTGCATTTAAATTGACACGCACATTTTTGTGCAAATGAAAACACATGGCATGTGAAAATATGAAATGAGGCCTAGTCAATCTGAAATATGTGTGCTGAATTACTATGTGTTTTTGCAGTGTAGAGAAAAACTTGTGATTTAAATGGCCTTTTTAGTTTTAAAGATAATCATAGAATGTGTTCTCTCTTCCCAGCTCATTTTCCTTGCAGTCTACATTCACTATTCCTGTCTTAACCCCTTAAGTGCTGCTGACGGCCAATGGTCGTCAGCAGCGCTACCTCCCCAGTGCTGCGCACGACCATTGAACGTCCATTCAGCACTAGTTCTAATGGACAGCGCAGCACTGGGGAGAAATGTTTACACGCAGCTAAGGTGTTAAGAGACTTTGGTTTTGTTGCATATTTAGACAAACATGTTCAGTTTATAACACCTCTTTTTATAATGTGTTTTAATTAACAATACACCAAACACTATACACAGGGCAAACACTTTTTTTGCACAAAAAGCTATCTAAAACAATAAAGTATGTTGCTATGAGTATGTATTAACTGTGAGCACTTTGAAATTTTACATTAATGCATGTATTATGCTATGTTGCACATTGCACATTTTTGCATGTTGTGCACAAACAATAAGAAAAGCTGCTTTAAACTAATAGCTTTGCTAGATATTCATTAATACAGGGTACTAGTATAGGGGTGGGAAAACATAATGGGATTTATTTGGGAAATTCATATTATTTTAGTGTTTGTTTTTTTTTTGGGCTTAAGATAAAAAGGCTGCCTGTGAATCCAGCAAGGCTGTGAATTGTATTGAAAGAAGAGAGCTTGCGCAGATTATACCAGCTTGCCTCAATTACAGAAGGAGTCAAGGCCACTGTGAACAGTACATTCTTGTGAACGTGCCAATGTACCAGTGCTAGTTAAAGTATCCTGCCTGCGTGCGATTTGACAGGAAGGAACAAAATAGAATGAAACATTTTTCCTAGTAAATGGTGCTAAAACATATAAATGTATTAATCATTAATATCTCTTTTGTTAAAACCGATATGGTTTGGAATTTCCAATGAGAACAGAATGGTGAGACCCTCATGTCACATATGGTAACCAAACACAGTGCGAGTTTTTCTGAATACGAAACATTTTATTACAGTTTAAATAATGACCTCTTTGGAGGCATGGTTGGCTCTTAGGCTTTAGACTAGGTGTGTGATCTCTTGAGAGGGAGCAGATTAGACCAGACATCATATGGGTTAGGTACGAGAAACGTTGCTGGAGGAGATTGCTGCAGCCTCGGAGGAGATTGCGTCCAAGGAGAGGCGGGGGGTTCGTTGCTCATATTTTTTGAAAGAAGTCCTTGCAAGTCATATTTTTTGGCAAGGCCGATTACATTCCTATGTGGACTTGTGAAGGGCGGGCTGTCTTACTCCTAAATAACAGACGAGGGCAGAGAGAGCAACAGATATATTGGTTTTTTTTAGATTTAGATGCTAAAACTCTAAATGTATGCTTTGACTAATTAACTAGTTTTTGAAAGGGTTTATTTGTCTTATGCATTTATTTCTCTTTATGGGAGATTTTGTAAATTATTAATAATTGATTAGCCTTGCATAATTCACTCTTGAATTATATTTCCTGAACTCTTTAAATAATTCTGATTGACATTTGATGTCTCATTCCTTTCCTTTATGGAATGTTTTGTATGCAAAATATAATATGTTTGTTATTTAATTCTATTGTTGATGTTTTCAAAATTCAGTAACCTGATTGATATTTGACTAATGAATAAAGGGTCAGAGAAAAATTAACTTTTGACTAGAAAATAAAACTCTTTAAAATACTTAAAAACTCTCTTTATTGGCTTAAATAATAATTGAATTTTTGACTGTTCATGTTTATGTAAAGTCTCCTGAAGGTAATACAAGAAGGTAATACATGGTGTCAAGGGTCCAAACACCTTTTCAGCGGTAAAATAGAGGTAGATGAGGTTCTGCATTGAGAAATTACTGTGAAATTACCTCTATATCAGTTTCTGGTAGCAGAGGATGGTTATTATTGATTAGTTTGGTGATTAAGGATTATTGACATCACCGTCAACGATTCAACTAATGGCTCACTGACCTTAGAAGGGGAGTAAAATAATTGCCCAAGTTAGATAAATGTCCAAGTCCTGATTCCTGATTCCAATCCTCAGAACCTGAAGCAAAGCAGAACTGGAAGGTGATGCAAGAAGGTGATTGTTGGAGTGGTGTGAGTATCAATATGGTTCTAAAATGTTGTTAATGTGTTAGGATATATTTTGTAGTGTTGAAAATAGTAAGGTTTTATTTTTTGACTGTTTGTGAAATTTTGTTCATTTTGAATTGATGGTGTTATTGATTATATTGGTAATTTCATAGGACAAAATGTTTTGATTATTGATTATATGTTCTTAACATGAAAAGTTAGTGTCTTGTTTTATGTTGTCTGGAAATCCCAGGAAGGAATAGCGAGTGGTAAATGGAAACCACACTGCTCTGAGGTTATTCGTCTTTTGGAATAACACTGAGAAACTAGGTAAGGCTGGCAGTGTTAAATTAGGGACTATGGGGCATATTATCAAGGGCTCTATCGCCGTTTTAGCGGGGAAAATCCGCGGTAAAACGGCGATAAGAATAACGCACTATTATCAAGCTGCCGCTAACTACTGTTAGCGACAGTTTCCATGCGTTAGCAACGAAAAAAATTATCGCGAAACGCGGAAGCAATAAATATCGCTAATGAGATGCGTGGTAGGCGTACCCTCGCTAAATTCAACCAAAAAAGTCGCTAACACGCTAGTGCACTATTATCAACTATCGCCTATACATGCTTAGCGACTAAAAAATTCCCGCTAATGCCCCTTAGCGGGAGATAAATAAGAACTGCTAAAAGCAGTACTAAAAATGCAAAACAGGAGATAAAAAGACCATAGAAAAGGAGAACTAGCCCAGCCCAGCCCCACCACAAAGCTGAGGACCTGCAGACAGCATGGAGGTAGTAATCATACAGCTCGGAGTCCCACAGTGGCCACAGCCCCCACCGCCACCACCGCCACCGCCCCCACCGCCTCCCGGACCACCAGCAAGGCAGCACCAAAGACGACAGCGGACAATGCGCAACCGACTTGTCCTTGGAGACCTACAACCACAGGAAATCATAGCCCACTACAGGCTCAAACGGACATCCATTGACTACATACTGAACCACATAGCCCAACGGCTCACACCACCAACCCAGCGCATTACCAATATCCCCCCCAAACAAAGCTACTGGCTGTGCTTCATTTCCTGGCCTCCGGGACTTTTCAACCCACAACATCCAGAGTGGGTGGTGTCTCACAGGCAGCCTTTTCAAGATTCCTCCCAAATGTGTTGGATGGCATCATCAGCCTGATACCCCAGGAACTACACTTCCCCAATACAGTGCGTGAACAGCTCCTGGTCAAGCAGGGTTTCTACACCATTGTAGGAATCCCACAAGTACTGGGTGCAATAGACTGCACACACATCCGAATTGTGCCACCAGCGGACAGGGCACACATATATAGGAACAGAAAGCACACGCACTCAATGAATGTGCAGGCAATAGTGGACCACCGTGGAATGTTCACAAATGTCATCGCTAAGTTCCCAGGGAGTGTGCATGATTCCTATATTTTCCAGCAGTCAGTCATCAACCAGCGCTTCCAGGATGGAAGATATGGGAATGCAGTCCTAGTTGGTAAGTAGTAATCCTACATATCACTTGCATCTACCGCACGTACATGGAAAACAGAAATCTATCCACATCAATGTCACTGTATCACATACAAGGGGGCACATGTGCAATAACTGGTGCATACCTGCTAAGCAGCAAGGATATGCAAGACATAGTGTGCCACAGCTCCACCATCTTGGATGGGTGCCATTTACAATGCGGTGCACCATGGTGCCAAAACGGCACAGATGCGTGATGCATCTGTGTCGGAAAAGTGACGCATAGCTGGAACTGCGTTACAAGTCCAACGCAGATCCAGCAATGCTCTGGGGGCCCTAACTAGTTAATGCTGAGTCAATCCTCATGCCTGCTACAGGCAGGTGTAGGCGTGTCATGCAGCATGGCCTAAAAGTGACAGAGTGAAAAGTTGAACATGTAACTCAGCTACTTTTAGGAGGTGTCCCAGTGGCGGAAGGCCCCCCCTGCACAGGAACGCCTACATGTTGTGCAGCCCATTACAACGTGCCGCATCTCCCAAATGCATCACGTTGAAAGTACCCCTGGCCCCAGCTTTGTCAGGTGGAAGGCATCATAACTCAAATGGGCGGGGAGTGAGAGTAGCAACAGAATGCAACTGCCACATAGCTCCCAATAAGAAAAAGTGCCTGAAGCTACACATGCATGGGAGGCCCTGGTGGGGGGACTCAGGATAATAGACAGGGAGGAGGATAGCAGGTCTGAGTCCTCAGTGGGGGTGGGACATGCATGAGTAGCTCCATTTGGATAGAGAGGGACTAGCACAGTGAGAGGCACCCGCAACATAGGAGGAAATAGAGAACTACACTATAGAGCGTACGCTGACTCATTGGTACATGACACACATCAGTAGTGATGTAGCAACACATAGATGTCACACTACTGCACCAGCGGCGGGGCTTGGGGGATGGGAGTTGATGGTCAATGTGCATGCCCAACGATGGGGCGTTGTGTAAGAATCATGTACCATCATACATGCTTGATTGTGGTTCATTGATGGGCTGGGCATGATAGCATCCAAACTGAGGGTGGTAAATATGCCTGTAATACTGATTGCATACTTGTCCAGTCTTAACTTGTACAGTTGATTGGCTGAATTCATTTAGGCCCCTTTGTCGTGTGTAGTATGTAGTCACGAAAATCTAAAAGTCTCATTACAAAAACATTTCCAACTTAAGATATGTGATATTGCTACATTCATCATGACCGCTGAGCACTCATGTCAAATAGTCATGAGGCCAGGACTGGTAGGAGCACACAGTACAGGTAGGGGATGGTGTTCCACATGCTGGAGTTGATGTCCTTGTTGAACCTAACAAGGCCCCAATGGTCCAGGCATGTAACAGGTAGCTCACTGGTGATGTGTGTCACACCATGACCATGAGAAGCATGCGTTGTGTTCTGCAGCAGGATTGCTGAATGCTGGTGTACAGTAGGTCAAGTGTGTGTAGTGTGTACTCATGCCACCTATATAGAAAAAGTACATTACAGTGCAGTAGTTGGATCACTGTCTGTGGAAGATGGGAAAAGAGCCACACATGCAACTCCTCAGCACAATAAAATGATGTTGGATGGAGTCACAGCAGTCAGCCTGATTCACATGCTAACATGCACTACAGCCTTCTGCTTACACACATGGTCACCTTGAAATACAACATGACATCCATGCCAACACACTAATCCATTCTCATCAACAACACATCCAGCACTACCAATTACTAATTCTGCTTTCCCTTGTATGTCACAGGGGACCAAGGATATGCACTGGGACCATGGATGATGACACCAGTACATCACCCCACCACCCCTGCCCAGAGACAGTACAATGTGGCACAGATACGCACAAGGTCCATTGTAGAGCGGACATTTGGTGTCTTGAAGTCCAGGTTCCGGTGCTTGGATATCACAGGTGGCAGCCTGCTGTACAGTCCCGAAATGGTGAACAAAATGATCTTGGCATGTTGTGTGTTGCACAACATATGTGTCCGTACCAAAGCACCATGGATCCAAGTGCCCGAACCACCTGATGAAGATGAGGACGAAGATGAGGCTGGTGCAGTACACCCCACACCAAATGCTGCTGGACTTGCACGGAGGAACCGCATCATCAACAATTATTTTGCTTGAGTCAGTCACGTGTTGTCTTAGAAATAAAATTGTCACATAAATAACGTCTCAATGTGTTACTGTCTGCCATGGGCACTGTACCCATCAAACAGTTACGTGTCACAATGAGTGGTCAGATGAGGCCATTATCAATGGAGGGTGGGAATGTGTACGCAGTACAGTAATGCCCTGCACCATGTCAAATGTATGAGACTCTACTTGGCAAGGTACTATGTAGGCTACACCATGTCAAATGGTTGTGTCACATGGTGCAAATACTAGCTGAGTAGGGTGCTGATTGTGATGAGGATGACATTCCTATACTGACTCAATTTCCACAATCCATGTATCATGGATTGGGCATGTTGTGTGAATCACACAAATCGGGAGAGTGTGAAATGGTGTGCATGATGCCAATAGTCATAGCAACATCCCAATACACATTGGTGCCAATCATCCAGACACATCTCCAGACCATGTCAGTCGTAGCAGCAGTAAACTGACCCTTAAGATGTGTACAACGTTCCTGATTACCAGCCAATGTACATTTCCATAGAAGCATGCACAAGATGTGGCGTATAAATAACCCTGGCCCGTATGAGATACATATCCTGTATATTTCCAAGCCCATTGTTGACGTATAATGTCAAGTACATATGTGCACAGATGGCCATAATGGCAAAGAGGCTCCAGAACAATGCCTCAAAGATGTATGTGTCGAATGTGATTAGAGGAGCAAATAGGGCATGTAATGGCATTAAATATTGCTAG
This sequence comes from Lissotriton vulgaris, assembly GCF_964263255.1. NCBI lineage: Eukaryota > Metazoa > Chordata > Amphibia > Caudata > Salamandridae > Lissotriton > Lissotriton vulgaris. Next base: position 880,853,793 of record NC_141697.1, on the reverse strand, counting down.
GGGCGGTGACAAGTGCCGCCATTTGGATCGGGGAAAGGGCCTATCATTTAGACCACCTGAAAAGGAAAGGGCCAAATTAGAGTAACAAGTTGATGTGCCGTCTAATGTGGCTACAACATCAGTATGTCTGTCACAAGACATCAGCCTGGAAACTACTCCCACCTACAGATCCACAAGGCCAAACATCACTATTCTGAGCAGAGACTTTGTTGAACGCATGGACCATTACCATCACCAAGACATGCATAACACCAACATCAATAATATTTCACATGGCTGGGTGAAGACACCTCCTACAGCTGGACAGACAAGTAAATGTGGATACACACTCACCCCTGGGTCATTCATAGATACCACCTGGACACATACCTTATACCTATTCAACAATGACGTGACATCGTAACATCTACATCTGACATGACACATGCAGGTGCAGGTGCACACACGGTGAAGTCTACAGAAAGTGATGGGCCAATGTCACATGTCCACCATGGGGGAGTAGCACATGTAAGAGGAGGCTGGACCACTTGTGGACAAATGCCAACATGACGAGGCATGTCTGGTGGCTAAGTGTACCAATAGTACAGACGTGCTACGGGCTGCCCGGAGCTACCTTCCAACTTGTACCTACACATGTAGGATGCAGAGCTGCTGGCCATGTTGGTAAGTTGTGGTCCAACTACACACCTGCTGCAGCCCTCCCCCAAATCTGATGTTGATGAAAGGCATGCTCATTGCACCTCAGGGCCAGAGACTCATGATTCACATACTACACACATAACAGTGTGAGTGCAGGGAATACACAGTGAATGCAGTAGTGCCACTAATATTTTCTAAGACTGTGTGTACCCTATTGAACGTATGATGCCAATATAGAGGTCAACCAGTGGTATGTAACAGTGCATGGCCTACTAGACATGAGGACAGTAGTGCCTGCCCTGCTGCAACCAAACATGGACCAGGGGGACTTCTACTATCACATTTTGCACATCAATGCTCACTTGCATGTACCAATTGAAGACCTTGCCTGAAGACCTTGCCTGATGGACCATTCACATTGTGACAATGTCATAGCATTGCATTGGTGCAATGGTGGGACCACATGTTTGCACATATCTTCATTATTCTACACCATCCCTGGATCAGTATCAACATGTACAATGCTCGTATTCACATTGTCGTACATCCCTAAGGTATCAGTGGCCAGGCCCTAAAAAGTAAGTTATCACCTTAGCAACATTAGACCAATACACATATCAAAGGGAAAATAATAATTTATTTACACTATATACAACAGGTGAGCATATAGGGCTAGTGCAGAGGGTGCCCGTTGGATGGCTAGACAGAGACAATAGATGTCAACAGGTCCAAGGGAAGAGGCATAGTTCACTCCACAGGCTGGTTGAGGTGGCAAGGAATGGGTTCATATGGGAGTCCATGGGGGGTCCAAGGTTGTTCCGGGGGACAGTGAAAGTGAGTGTAAGAAGTTCATGGGTGGCACGAATCAGAGTCCAGCAAAACAAAAGAAACTGGGGCATTGGTACAGAGGGATACTAACGCTTCCTCCTCAGCACAATTTCGCAGTCATCCTCATCTCCATCATCATCGGTGTCATGTGCCTCACAGGTGTCAGTGGGTGTTGTGGCAGCAGCCATGTGAGGCACTGACACTCCTGGTGTTGGAGCTGAGGATGTGGAGGCTGCAGCAGCATCCATCTGCACCAAACCCTGTGGCAGCAAGGAGGTGACAAGAAGGTGCAGGGCGGTGAAAATCCCAGTAACCTGGCGCATGTGCTCATCCCTGGCAGCCAGATGTTGGGCCTGCATCCGCTCCATGCTCTCCATGATCATCCTGATGTTCTCAAGTCCCTTGGCGACATTGCTGGAGCTATCCTGAGCAGACAAAGCATGTTGCTGCTGTATCATGACTCCAGCTTTGTCAGCCATGGACTGGTGGAGAGCATGGAATGGGCCCTGGGTGTCAGTAAGGCACCCACGGATGCCTGCGAGCTCGGCTGCCACGAGCTTGAAGCCCTCGTCCACCCTATCCCCCAACCGTTCCTGGAGCCCTATGATCCGCTGTTGGAATGCACGTGCCGTTGGATCTGGGCCCTGGGAAGTGGCTGGGGTGGTGGATGCCTGCTGCTCGTTGGTGTGAGCAGGGGGAGGGCTCTGCCGAGGGGTACTGGGTTGCCCTGCACGGGAGGCTGGGAAGGCAATGTCATTGAGTAGGAGTTCGATGTCCTCGATGTTGAGTGTAGCGTAGACATCCGGGTCAACAGTGAGTGCCTGTCCAGGTTGCTCTTCAGGAGGTGCCGGAGGTGCTGTCTCGGCCTCTGCAATGTGACAAGGGATATGAATTACATCACTGTTTGTCACAACCAATCATGCATTTGAACATAACACCCTGATACAGCATGACATTGTCTGATCATACTTGTTTACAGGAAAGGACCTCTGTTTGACAAATGGGGATTCATCTGAGGAGAAGACAGTTGAGGTGTAGCAGTGGTACATGGTCGTCTCACTGTGCCCTTTCTTCAATGGGACATACCAAAATGGCTCTGCCTTAGCACTAGGAAATAGCCTAATGAAAATGGAGTGTATCTTGACACTATGTGAGACTATTGGGACTGTGATGCATATTGACACTGGCTATCTGGCAGCCCTTGTGTGACCTCATCTCATATGCACAACATTCCACACATCACTGTGACTGACATCACCTCCCCCTTAGTGTGTGGCTCATCTCAGTCCTGCTTTCGGTTCAGGCTGTTTGGCATTTGGATGAAATATACCTATCTGGACGCACCAGCCACATCCTTAGTGTGGACTGAGTAATGAAAGGCACATACATGTCCTGGTGTAATAAAGACTTACAGCAAAACTACCACCCATTCTCAAATCTGTAGTCCAATGGGGAGTAGCTATGTGTCCAGCTAGCCACAATGGCCATGCCAGGGTTGCCAGCATTAAGTAATGGCGTGCTACATGTCTCCAATGGACCTCAGTGTCAGACAAAAAGGTGCAGTATTCCAATACCTGTTGTCTCCATGCATGTCCGCAGGGATGCCACAGTAACAGTGCAGAACGCCACACCCAGCATGGATGTGATGCGTATTATGTGTTGTGCAGCCTGGGCACTAAAATGACAGTATCTGTGAGAGCCATCTATGCCGTAAATGTGTGGCATTGCTGGAGTGTTCATGCAAGTGCAAGTCAGCCATGTGCAGGTGCAAGTGCTAGTATGTGCAGGGTGTTTACATATGCATGGGGGAGTATTATTGACGGGTGACTCTATGGAAATGAACATCACTCAGAGTCATGGCCCTCCAAGTACCAGGGCTAACTATTGTGCAGATTGCTAAACAAGATTTGGATTCACACTGTAGCAAAACAGACTGAAGCAGCAGAAGCAGCAAGTAACCCAAGTATTACACAACACTGCGTACCCAGAGGCAGAAAACACTGTCCCACACATCACCCTATGTCCACATGACATTGGAGTGGGGTGAGAACACCCAACGCCAGCCATGCACAACATGGCCTCGGATGTCCTCCAGAAGCAAGCGCTATGATCGGCCACACCCAACGCAAGCAACCTCTTAATGGCCCATGACACACACCACAAGGTCAAACACAGGCCCTACAGCCAACACAGCCACTGATGGAGAGTAGGCACAGAAGACCACAGATAATGACCAGCCAGGCCAAAGGGAACCAAAAGGGATAACCACCCTACAACAAAGGCACAGCATGAAGGAGGTACACCTCCAGACTGTGCACAAACGCTAAACTGAGCACATGCACATATACATCAGTAAGAGGTACACTACACAACAAGATTAGAAACAAATACTGTGACTATGCGCAAAGGAATTAAAATACCTGACCCAGGAAGATTAAACTCAAGGTCCATCTGGCCAACAAGGGGCTCACATGCTCAACCCACAAACCGCCAAAGGCCCATCCGGCCACACACAAAGCTTGCAGGGTGGACAGGGCCCGACCCTAGTTGAAGCAAAACACCACGTAATCCTAAACACACCCCGGATACCAATGCGGACACACCCCGTGTTGGACAGCACTCCAGGTAAAATGTCCACATGACTGGCATGGAACCAGAGGGTCCAAAGGAAACCATACCCATGTACAAAGTCACCCATAGTGGTAGGACAGGCCAATGCAAGGTGGTCCACACACATCACAGCCACCCCACAAGCAGATCTGACACCCCACCACTGAAGTGAAACAACAAGGGATCTCCAGCAAGCTACAGCAAGCAGGGCCGGACAGGGAACAAAAACCCGCCCCCTCAAAGTGCTCGGCTGTCCCCCGTGGGGAGGGTGGGTGTGCAACAGAGCTCCTTGCCAGGTCCGGTTTCCGTCCGACTTGGTTACAGGGAGGAGGTTGCAGCTATGCTGCACAAAGAGCCCTGTAGGTAAAAGGGACCCCAAGGGCCCAAAAGCCTGAACCTACCCTTGCAGCACACGGGGGGATTGCACAGGGCCCGCAATGGTCAGTCCAGGCCTGGCAGCAAGGCCCCACTGCCAAACACAATGAAGTGAGTCAGACACACCCCGACCAAACTCCATGCCTCCCCATATGGGAGGCCCAAGCCAGTCGGACTTGCAGCCGGATCCACAAATCGTGTGCAATTGGTGGCAACGCACACATGTGACCTTACACACCACCATATTTGCAACAAGGGGTGGTGAGGGACAGAGTCTCTGAATTAAGCAGAAAGCTCTCACCCAGTCAAGAGATCAGGGCTAGATCCAACACCGTTTTTTAGCTCACTGCACCATCCCAGTTTCAGAACCTGGCTGTATGCAAATTAGTCTGTTCCTGTCCCAGTGCATGATGGGAACAGGGCAAACCAAACTACAAAAGCCAATTCTTACACTGGGAAGGACACAAGCTCCCGGGGACCGGTTTCTGGCATTACAGCCGTCTTCGGCCCGGTTTGCTTGAATCCTGATGGTGCAATGAGCAAGGGTCTCACATCTGAGAATACCCTTCCACGCTTAGGGTGGACAAAAATATTTGCAACAAGGGGTGGTGAGGGACAGAGTCTCTGAATTAAGCAGAAAGCTCTCACCCAGTCAAGAGATCAGGGCTAGATCCAACACCGTTTTTTAGCTCACTGCACCATCCCAGTTTCAGAACCTGGCTGTATGCAAATTAGTCTGTTCCTGTCCCAGTGCATGATGGGAACAGGGCAAACCAAACTACAAAAGCCAATTCTTACACTGGGAAGGAAACAAGCTCCCGGGGACCGGTTTCTGGCATTACAGCCGTCTTCGGCCCGGTTTGCTTGAATCCTGATGGTGCAATGAGCAAGGGTCTCACATCTGAGAATACCCTTCCACGCTTAGGGTGGACAAAAATATTTGCAACAAGGGGTGGTGAGGGACAGAGTCTCTGAATTAAGCAGAAAGCTCTCACCCAGTCAAGAGATCAGGGCTAGATCCAACACCGTTTTTTAGCTCACTGCACCATCCCAGTTTCAGAACCTGGCTGTATGCAAATTAGTCTGTTCCTGTTCCTGTAGGTGTGGCAGGGTATACTCAGACATGAGTCCCTTTCTCACTGCTCCATCAGGATTCAAGCAAGCCGGGCCGAAGAAGGCTGAAATGCCAGAAACCTGTCCCCGGTAGCTTGTCTCCTTTCTGGTGAAGAATTGGCTTGGTAGTTTAGTCTGCCCTGTTCCCATGATGCACTGGGCCAGGGACAGACTGATTTGCATATAGCCAGGTTCTGAGCTGGGATGGGGCAGTGAGATAAATAACGGTGATGGATCAAGCCCTGATCTTTGGACTGGGTAAGAGTGGTCTGTTTAACTCAGACACTCTATTCATCACCACCCCCTTTTCTAAATCGTTTTTGGCCACTATAGGTGTGGCAGGGTATACTCAGACATGAGTCCCTTTCTCACTGCTCCATCAGGATTCAAGCAAGCCGGGCCGAAGAAGGCTGAAATGCCAGAAACCGGTCCCCGGTCGCTTGTCTCCTTTCTGGTGAAGAATTGGCTTGGTAGTTTAGTCTGCCCTGTTCCCATGATGCACTGGGCCAGGGACAGACTGATTTGCATATAGCCAGGTTCTGAGCTGGGATGGGGCAGTGAGATAAATAACGGTGATGGATCAAGCCCTGATCTTTGGACTGGGTAAGAGTGGTCTGTTTAACTCAGACACTCTGTTCATCACCACCCCCTTTTCTAAATCGTTTTTGGCCACTATAGGTGTGGCAGGGTATACTCAGACATGAGTCCCTTTCTCACTGCTCCATCAGGATTCAAGCAAGCCGGGCCGAAGAAGGCTGAAATGCCAGAAACCGGTCCCCGGTAGCTTGTCTCCTTTCTGGTGAAGAAGTGGCTTGGTAGTTTAGTCTGCCCTGTTCCCATGATGCACTGGGCCAGGGACAGACTGATTTGCATATAGCCAGGTTCTGAGCTGGGATGGGGCAGTGAGATAAATAACGGTGATGGATCAAGCCCTGATCTTTGGACTGGGTAAGAGTGGTCTGTTTAACTCAGACACTCTGTTCATCACCACCCCCTTTTCTAAATCGTTTTTGGCCACTATAGGTGTGGCAGGGTATACTCAGACATGAGTCCCTTTCTCACTGCTCCATCAGGATTCAAGCAAGCCGGGCCGAAGAAGGCTGAAATGCCAGAAACCGGTCCCCGGTAGCTTGTCTCCTTTCTGGTGAAGAATTGGCTTGGTAGTTTAGTCTGCCCTGTTCCCATGATGCACTGGGCCAGGGACAGACTGATTTGCATATAGCCAGGTTCTGAGCTGGGATGGGGCAGTGAGATAAATAACGGTGATGGATCAAGCCCTGATCTTTGGACTGGGTAAGAGTGGTCTGTTTAACTCAGACACTCTGTTCATCACCACCCCCTTTTCTAAATAGTTTTTGGCCACTATAGGTGTGGCAGGGTATACTCAGACATGAGTCCCTTTCTCACTGCTCCATCAGGATTCAAGCAAGCCGGGCCGAAGAAGGCTGAAATGCCAGAAACCGGTCCCCGGTAGCTTGTCTCCTTTCTGGTGAAGAATTGGCTTGGTAGTTTAGTCTGCCCTGTTCCCATGATGCACTGGGCCAGGGACAGACTGATTTGCATATAGCCAGGTTCTGAGCTGGGATGGGGCAGTGAGATAAATTACGGTGATGGATCAAGCCCTGATCTTTGGACTGGGTAAGAGTGGTCTGTTTAACTCAGACACTCTGTTCATCACCACCCCCTTTTCTAAATCTTACACACCACCATGACACAGTGTGACCGGAACATCAACATCCTCAGGAGGTAAAAAGGCAGTAAGAGCCCAGGGCAAACGAAGCAACCATGGGATATACATAAGGCATAGGCTGCTATCACACACAAGACCTGTGCCAGCCTGCGCCACCAGAGGCACAAGACATGTACATTTGCGCACGGATATCTATGAACGCTCCATGTGACCCCACTACCGCCCTGCATGAAGCTTCACGCATGCTGAAAGCAAGTGCAGGGATAGGATGCAGTATTGGTCCAGGAGTGAGTGGCTGGTATCAATCAGAATTACATCAGCCAATGGTATGACGCGTAGCAACGCCAGTACACTACCTCCTGTGCATTTGTGCCACACCCGGTGGCAGCCCTTATTGCCGGTACACCTCTCTTCACGTGGCAAGACCTTGGGGATATGCCACAGCATTGGGCATCCTTTGCACAACATATGCTGCACATGGATTGTGCAACCACAGGCGCATATAATGTAACGCTAATGCTGACAATCAGGGGTGCAGGGAACTTGATAATCTGCACCATGATGTATGGTTTGTGGTGTTTTGATCCCTCCTTTTGTGTGTTGCCTTCTACGTCTGCATGATGTAATGTCACATTTCCACCCTATGCATGAGATGTAGAGGCATAACAAAGACTTTGACCAGTAACGTCTATGTAAATGCATTACGAAGTGTCCATTTGGAGGTCCTTCCATACTTTGCTACAGAACCATGATGAAACAGCATTGTACCAATGATAGTAGATATTATTCCAGTAGGTAATGTGTGCATGATCACGTTCCCTCACCCCTGTCTCTTGTGTTGACCTAATTGCATGGTAAGATTAACTTGTAATTTGTGTTCACACCTCTATATCCAAATAATTAGAAGATTTAGTGGGATGAAAAATATACTCATAGGGGCAGATTTATGTTAACTGGCGCATCCCGAGGGATGCGCCAGTTAACATGCGCCACAGTGCGCCACAGCTACGCCACCCATGGTGCACCGCATTTATGATGCGGTGCAACATGGGGCAAAAACGGCACAGATGCGTCACGCATCTGTGCCATAAAAGTGACGCATTGCTGGAGTTGCGTCGCAAGCACGACGCAGCTCCAGAAATGCTCTGGGGAGGCCTATTCTTTCAATGCTGCCTCAAGCCTTACGCCTGCTTCAAGCAGGCGCAGGGTTATGACGCAGCATTGCCCTGAAAGTGACTGAGTGAAATCTCATAGATTTCACTCAGCCACTTTCAGGAGGCGTTCCTGCGCAGGAACACCCCCCCCTGCGCAGGAATGCCTCCTCATGGCGCAGTGCTGTACAACGTGACGCATCTCCTAGATGCGTCACGTTGTAAATAGGGCGCAGGGATGCGCCACGTTTCCGCGCCGTTGCGTCACGCAACGGCGGCGTAAACGTGGCGCAAGCCCTTCATAAATCTGCCCCGACATATTTAGTGAATTTTCTGGTATTTTTTTCAATTCATGTAGAGAAATCCATGATGTAATTCATGTATGTATAATTATTATTAATTATGTCGCTTAGCATTGGTTAGCGAGTACATTTTCGTCGCAAATACAAAAAACGGGTCGCATTTCGATCGATTTTGTATATGCGTACCATCGCTAACACCTATTATTTTGTCGCTAACACCTAATATTTCGTCGCTAACACCTATTATTTTGTCGCTAAGTCGGACCTTTTAGCAGCAAACACAGGAAGTTATGTATTACTGCTTCCTGTCACTTGGGTGTGGTTTCTACTTTCACTTTCTCTTTTCTGCAATTGCTGGTGCATGGGCTGAGGGAAGGAGGTTTATGGTGGTTGGTGTGTTGAAAGTTGGATTTGGAGAGTGTTGCTGCGTGCTCTGTCTTGTCTAAAGTGTGTGTTTGTACTTTTTGTTGTGTTTTATACTGTTTGTGTGTCTACTGTCCTCAGTTTGTTAGAGTTAATTCAGGGGTCAGTTTGTATATATTTATTGAGAGTTTGTTAAGTGGGTTATTATTTATTAGTGTTTATAGGGTTAAGGGGGTCAGGGAGATGCCTGCTGTTGGGAGGTCGGGGAGGATGAGTGAGGAGGCATTGGGGGGGTTTTTGTGGTTGGTAAAATTTTACCTTCCAAATATGTTGGAGGCAGGGGGGCGGATCCTGCTGGGGTATGCTGTTGGGGGACGCAATGTGCGCTGGGAGCGCGTGAGGCTCCACATGGAGCACTACTTCAAAATAGCACGCTCTGTGCACCAGTGGAAACACCGCTGGCAGGACATGACTGCGCGGGAGGCCGACCTCCTGGATTACACTGGAGTACTGCCAGGCTTACAGGGTGGTAAGTCCTACACCCATAGTTTCACTTTAATGTTCTAATGTAATATAAGTGCGTGACGTGTGTGACATGTGTGTATGGGATGTACATGCTGACTAGTTACTGTGATACTGTGACAAGGTCTTGATGACAATGTCATGTCCCTATGGGCCATATGTATCATGGCAAAAATAGTTTTGTAACGCAGACATTAGCTGATTAGCGGCGTCAGCAAACCCTTCATTTGGTAAATGGCATTTATGTGACATTATTTGTGCAAAGTTAGGAATGGCAAAATTTGCTTGTGCTTAATTTGCTATTACATTTGAGGAATACCTACTTTAGTAATACCTTACATGCTATGTATCAGGGCAATTTACATACAAATTCACCATTTGTGATTGGCAAATTACCACCTTCTGCTAGTTGGTGGTAAGTAGCGCTATTTCCTTAATGTGCTCTGTTTGTGTTAAAATCATCAATAGCTGCCATGTGACGCTCATACATGCTCTTGCAGCATGTCTGTGCGCCTTATGTGCACACATGTCATTTTTCATGGGTACTGCAGGGTGTTCATGTGACACCCCTGCACCATTTGAAACAATGTCTATTTGCAATTAGCAATTTGGTAATTGCAAACTTCCCTATTCATTCCAAAGCGCCTCCTGGCACACAGAAATGAAGGGGAAGATTGTGATCTGCAAATTGCTAATCGCTATTTGGGAATGTTGATGGTACGCAAGCAATAAGCGATTTCCGACATACTTACTATTTTGCTATTTCTATTTTGCGATTCCTAAATGATCGCAATTTACTAATCGCTAAAGGGAATGTTTATACATCTGTCCCTATGTAATTTGCACATGATTTGCTTAAGTTAAGATTGATTTGGACTCCCACTTCCCAGCACATTTTAGCAGATTGACATGACTCTTGGGGTAATTTGGCAGCGCTGTAGCATTACTTATGTGACTGTGTAGCAACGCAAAAGTAGCGCCATGGTGCAGGGTAGGTACAATATCACTATTCTTGGAAAATCCTGACTTCCTACAGTTATGCACCTTTCGGGTGCATTGTGCCGCAGTGGAGGACATTCATACACAGGAACACCTCTATGAAGTGGCATAGTTAAAAGTTTCAGGTTACAGTCATTCACTTTTGTGTTTTACAGCTCAAGAGTGTTTTACCTCCCAAAGGATTGTGTGTCAGCCTCTTACTAAATGCATACTTACCATCATACGGAGTACAACGTGCACATGTTGCCTGTGTGGACATGGGCCCTTATTTATGAGGCCTTGCGTCACTTTTGCGCCGCCGGTGCGTCACTTTTTGTGACGCACCAGCGGCGTAAAATATGCGCCTTGTTGCGCCATATTTAAAAAGTGACGCATCTAGGTAGATGCGTCCCTTTTTAAACCCCTGCGCCACATTATACCTGCGTCAGGTATAATGTATGCAGAGGGGGAGTTCCCCCGCAAAAAGCCTCATAATAGTGACGCTGTGAAATCTATGAGATTTCACTGCGTCACTTTTAGGATGCTGTTGCGTAAAAATCTTGCGCCTGCCTCACAGCAGGCGTAAGACTGACGCAAGCCCTTTCACATGGGGCTTTCCCCATGTGAAAGGATGCATTGCTGGAGTTGCGTCACTTTTGTGACACACTCCAGCAATGCGTCACTTTTGCGCTTACAGATACGTCAGAAATACTGACGTATCTGTAAGTCCTTGCGACATGATGCATCATACATTAAATATGACGCATCATTGGTGTCGCAAGGAGTGCGCAGTGAAAAGTGACGCATCGATGTTTTCACGCAGCGATGCGTCACTTTTCATAAATGAGGCCCAAGGTGCTTAGGAATTGCATGCCCCAACTTTCATGTGCATGTGTGACTGTGGTTATGTTATGTTTGGCCACCACTGCATTAGCAAGCCCATGTGTGCATGCCAATCATTGTGCACAAAGTCATTAGTACTATGTGCAAATCCCCTACTAAGTGAAGTAGCATTTCTTGTGACTGAAAAGTTGTTCATCATGTTCATCATGTTTCTGTGACGTGTCTGGATGCCATACAATGACACATATTTAATTTGGTTCACTCACAGATGGTCGGCAACCCATCACGCAGGGTGACGTGGACCGTTTCAAGGACCCAAGAGCCACTGGTGAGTAATTGTGAAGTACATTGGCATGTGTGATGTAATGGATGTCATTGAGAAACCCAACACACGGTAGTTTGGCAATGCTGGTGTGTTCCGCATGTCACTGGGCCACAAGGTTCTGAGTATTGTTGCGTCATTATTCAGACAATATGTATGAGAGTGTGGTCAGACGCATATCTATGTAAATTGTGACATTGACCATGAATGGACGATGCAACTGCTCTGATTCCCTGTGCATGACATCCAGCACAGATTATAGCAAAATAGGCAATGATTCTGGGATCATGCAGGCATTACGCTACAGGAGTCTCACACATGGCTACATATTATCACAACCAGCACAAACATTTATACACGCTTCATCTGCAGTACACTGCCTCTGAAGCGGACATTGAGATTTACTTATATGCCCTGTAACACACCCATATCATGCCCGGTTAAGTCAATGTCATGTGTAAGGTATGAATAGAACACATCTCATCCACACAAGGTTTGAAGGTCCTTTTGCTGTCTCATTCATATGAAACTGTGCCATAGAGGTTCAAGGCAATATTGCACCACATATTGGGAACAGGCAAGTTTACCAACGTTCACAGGAGAGTGTGTGTTGATAGATGGATAATGGGTGAGGGGGCAGTTCATTACACCGCCAAGGGGCAGGAGAAATGACCTAGCGTAGCCATGTTGAGAGGGACTGACACAAGACTGGGTCATGAATGTTTTGTCACATGATCTGAGTGGTCTATTTTGCCCGTTCCAGGAATTCTCCTTTATGAGGCCTTTAGGTTCTGGGCTAGATTGGGTCTCATGCATGCAACTCAGAATCTTATAGAGGCATATTACCAAGTGATAGCGATAATTATCGCTATTGGTTGGTTAGGGTGGGGGGGAAATTTTGCCGAGCATCAAGGTTTATTACCGCTGAGATACCTTGATATTATCAAGGTTATTCTCAAAAGCGGTGAGATTCCTGCGCAAACCATGAATATCGCAGTAACATCAGCAATATTCACACATTATCGTGACAATGCTCTTCTTAGCCATGTTATCCACCTTCCATTGGATGACATGGCTGAGGACTGCTTTTAGCAGGCGTGACCTTTTGGCAATATTTGCGCTTAGCGTAAATATGTACAAGAGTTGTCAATGGGAGTTAGAGATGTTAGCAACTGTTTTCAGTCGGTCATATGTTGGCAGGCCCACTTTGCATGTCATTAGCGATGATTATCGCTCACATGCAAAGTGTGCCCCTAAATGCCCGCTATCAGCAACAAGCTGTCGGTAACTGGCGTTGGCGACAGCTTGGTACTAGGGCAATACAATTATCGCTGCTTTAGCGGGAAAAAGTCCCGCTAATGCTGCGTTAATGCCCTTGGTATTATGCCCCATAGCGCCTTTTCTGCCACATGATGTGCCTGTGGTGTTTTTACTATGTAGCCATGGAAGGGGTTCTAGGCGACTGGTCGTGAGTCAGTGTGGCTGGCAGATTCTGCAGGGTCAGCTGTTTGTCACTAATTTTTACATGTAGTCATGATATCAGAGGATTGCTGTCATCGGTGTGGCTGATGGCCAGGCCCTGCAGCAAAGGGTTCCTTGCTTCAATAGGATGGCATTTGGAGTTCTTCCATATTTTACACATGTACCCATAGCAGGTGAAATAACCTGGCTGACGGCCTTTGGACAGGACAGGGCATGTTATTTTGTTTGTGGTAGGTCTTACATGTTTGCAAGGGGGAGAGGAGCACAGTTCCAGCTGCCACCTATCATGTGACCAAGATACCTCAGGGCTGCCAAACGGAATGCGGTCTGTTTTGCTGCAGTTTAGTTACTATTTGTTGACGCTCTTCTAGTTACGCATGTTCAACATGCTGCTTGTACAACAGAGACGTGTGTCAGTGTAGTTCGTCCCACACGTACTCAGTTACTGATTATTGTCGGCATACAATACACTTAGATGAGCCGTACTATTTCCCGACGTTGGCCAGCAGACGAAAGTATAGATTGGAAAGCATTGGACTTAGGATACATCCTTGCCCCATGACCAGGACAGCTATGGGATTCCTGAGGTGCATATTGTGTAGGCCTTTATGGCGTGTTTTGATGCTGTTTCCTGCCCATGTACGCAGCAATATTGAGGAGAACTTCCTTGATATTCTTGACACCTGCTGTTGGTAGGGGTGTCCCGGTCTAATTCCCATGCATATAGGCTGCGCTTACATAGTGTTGCCATTGACATATTCATATGGCCACACTGGCAAACACTCTCAGGATGCACAAAGGTGATATGTTATGACTCTCTCATTTGGCGTCTGATTTGTCTGTACATCACACCTGCCATGTACTGTGATGTCACGTTCCAGGGCCTGTATAGTGGAAAGTAGGGCTTGTCAATTATGTGGGCAGGTCAGTTTGAGACGTTACAGGATGTGACATGTGTGTTGCCTCCCATGTGGTATGTGATTTGTGCCATATGATATGATGATAGGCAAATGAACCAGTGTAATTGGTTTGGGATTGACGTTTCCCATTTTTTTCAGACAACATGAATGCAGAGGAGACCCATGCATTCAATGTGGCCAAGGAACGGTGGCTTCACTGCCGCAGGGTCAAGAGAGGGTTCCGGTCCATGGCACGGATATACGCTGCTGCTCGGCGGGATGGGACCTGGCGTGCGATGCCAGAGGCTGTGGGACACAGTGACTCATCTGCCAAATCCAAGGCTGGTGGCAAGGCTGGCGGTGGAAAACATGCAGACACAGTGGTCTCACCTGTTCCGGTACCAGGCACATCAGCCATTCCAGGTACCAGCAGCCAGGGGCCAACTCAAGCTGCACCCAGCCAGGGAGCTGGCCGGAACGCACCAGGGCAGGATCCGGGGGCACCCACCCCAGCGCCGGCAAGGGCTGACAGACAACAAGACATTCTAACAGAGCTGGCCAGGAACAACAGCTTGCTCCTGGACGTGCGAAATGAACTGGTCACGATGAACCGGCGGCTGAATGACATTGCCGTCAAACTTGGGGTACCATAGTACTGGACTTCTTCTGGCCCACACCCCTCTTCTGCCTTCCCTCCTTGTTATCTTTTTTTTGTTTGTATATAGTTGTATTTTAGGATTTAGATATAGAATAGTTTTAGATTAGGTATAGTTAGTTTAGTGTAGTGTGATATTGTTAGGTTAAGATAGTGTTGTTTCTCTTTGTTAGATGTTAGATGTGAAGACATCTAACATGGGCTTCGATTGGAATTCCACAGAGCATATTATCAAGCCCATTATCGCCGCTTTATCGGCCGTTTTCGGCCGATCAAGCGGCGATAATTTTAGCGCACAGGCTTGATAATATGCCCCAAAGTCCCTTGAGTGTACTGGTCGTTATAGTGTGTACGCCAAGATGAGGTTTCATACTTCTAGTGTGTGGTGGAGGTTGCCAGACAGGTAGACCTTCTATGTGACTTCACATGCATCTTGTTTATGAGGGGTCAGAGACCAAGCAGTGCAGCAGGTGTGGTGAATGCAGGCACCTTGTCACAGGAGCTTCACAGGGATGGGGCTTGTGCACCCACCCACCCACCCACACTTCCACCCATGCTGCTGGTCACACATTGGACACCACCTTCTACACAGGCACCTAAGTGACTTTTGTACACGACACCTGTTTCCACAGGACTGTACCATGCTGCATCCATTCCCACATTCACTGTACAGTCCACAGACCACCGCACACAACAGGTAAATCACCACTGCTGGAGGAGAGTGACTGTAGACCAGCTGATCACCACCCTTACCCACAGGCCACACAACAACTCCAACTCCAACGCTGCAAGCCCCCACCTCAGGCAGTGTATGTACAACTGTGACAACACACTTGTGCCACTCAAGGTACCCTGTTGTACCCACACCAGCAGGCCAGCTGCCACTTTCAACAATGTGCTGGTGTGTATCCTGCGTTGGATGGCCGAAACATGAGTGGTTATTGGTCACCATATACACTCCACACAACCACGCACACCACAGGGATGCCATACACATGCATCTCCAACGCTTGTGATTGGACAAGGGTTGCTCCTTGTAAACCTAAATGAATGACAACACACACGGGAGCAAGGGTATCTTCTGCATCATCAGGGTACTCTCAGGCTCCTGCTCCAATAACAAAAACATGACTCCCTGAGTGGAACTGTGCAACTCACTAGCCATCTTCTTCTACTGCTAGCTCACTGTTGTCCATGACAGCTTCAACACAACACCCACCCAACCTATGCCAGGGCCCACCTCCCCTGTGTACACCAGCAGCGCATGCCACCTGACCTCCCGGTCCAATGTCAATGGCTAGAAGTTACACATGGTTATGTACTCCATCCACTCACGCTCCCTGTCACACCTATTCCAACTCCACAGGGCAGATTAATGAGGCTGTTGCGCCTCTTTGCACGACAAATACGTCACTTTATTTTACGCAACTGCGACGCAAACAATGCACCATATGTACAACGTGACGCATCTAGGAGATGCGTCACGTTGTATGCCACTGCGCCATTAGGAGCCGTTCCTGCGCAGGGGGGCCGTTCCTGCGCAGGAACGCCTCCTGTAAGTGGCTGAGTGAAATCTATGAGATTTAACTCAGTCACTTTCAGGGCAATGCTGCGTCAGAACCCTGCGCCTGCTTGAAGCAGGCGTGGGTCTTGATGCAGCATTGTGCAGATGGTGTACCCCCAGCCTTGCTGGAGCTGCGTTGCGCTTGCGGCGCAACTCCAGCAATGCACCACATTTCCGGCACCATGGCGCACCACATTATAGATGCGGCACACCATGGGTGGCGGAGCTGTGGCGCACTGTGGCGCACGTAAACTGGCGCATCCCTGGGGATGCCCCAGTTGACATAAATCTGCCCCCACATATGTTACATGGCAGATGCTGCTATCTGAGCTGACTACATTACAGCAATATTTCCATGGAGCTTGCTACGCAACTTATTCTGCACCCTCCTCAACTTTCCAGAGCCAGGCCACATGGACCTGAGGTGCTTCCAGCCTTTCTCCGTGCTCCTGTTGCCAGGGCCGATCACTGGGAATTGTTCTACATGCAACTGGCCCACCACCTGGTAGACAACAACATCCACTACCCATCCCAGGACTGCATCGTTGGAGTCCACACCACCCTGCCAGTACTCATGGCTACCACTGACGACATTATGTGCACGTGCATGGTAGATGCATGCGACTGTGCCCATCCACCCACTTCCACCTGTTCCTATTTGACACTCACCCTGGTGTTGTTGTGTGTCTTCCAGTACAGCAGTATCCTGGCCTGTGGCTCCGATGACACTCTCCTCACTGATGACGTTCGCTACAATCTCCTCCACCTCATCCAGCTCCTCCTGTGGAGCTGGTCCACCGCCTCCCGTCAGACTTGCTGCCCTTAGGTTTGCTCCCAGTTTTTTTTTTTTTTTGCTTTTTGTGTCGTGCCACCGCTTCTTACACTCGTCCACTGTCCTCCTGTGCTCCCCCACGCCATTGACCTTGGTCATTATTTCCTGCCATATGTCCCTTTTCCTCGCCAAAGTGACTGTGGAACTGACAAACAGTTCCTGCTGGTGTCGCGTCACTTCCTCAACCAGTACCTGGTTCTCATCAGGAGTGAACTTAGGGTTCCTCTTCCTCTTGCCCCTTCCCTGGCTCTCTGCCTGGCCTTCCTGGGTGTTGGTAGTGCCCTCTGCACTGGTCCCTGGCTGCTCACCATCATTTTGCACATTTTCCATGTTTTGCAACGATTTTCACGTTAGCGGGCATTTTTTCGTCCCGCTAACGCGTTTTATGGTAGCCTTGGGCCTATTGGTTTAGCGATAATCATCGCTGATAGGCCCATCGCGATTTTTTTCACGCTAGCGTGCGGCGGCTTAGCGTGGGCACGCTAGTTTTACCGCACGCGTTTCTCGCATTTTCGGGGAAATATCGCCGCCATGCTGGGTGTTGATAATACCTCGCTACGGCGGCGATATTTCCAGGCGAAGCTTCGCGATAAAATTTTTCGCGCTAAATATCGTTAGCGATATTTTTCGCCTATTATTGATAATATCCCCCTATTTTCTGTGTAAAAGTGAGAGTGATTGATAGTAAAGAGTTTGCTGGTGAAACTGTGGTGTTATTTCACCTATAAAGGGTAACACTGAAGGAGTAGCATGTTCTTTTGAGCTTGAGTGAAGGGTAAGCAGAAGGGATTTACTCACAGTGTTTGAATAGTAAACAGAAGTTCTTACATTGTGAAGAGTAGGTGGAATGTGTTACTCGCAGTGAAAATAAATCTATCCTTTGTTTAGTGAAACAGACAAAGAAGTGAATGTTTTTAAGTTGTTAATAACATAATTTTGATTAAGAAAAACTCAGAACAATATTGCAGTAAGATTTTGTGGAGAGTCAGTAGTAGGAGTAAAACTGACTGAAATTGAGACTGACAGCATTGAAAAAAAGAAATTGGATTGAACTATTGCAAAAATGAAATAGTTTGAAGGTTTAAAGAAACTGTTGGAAGGTAACGTGAAAAAATCATTTTTCATTCAGGATGCTCCTGAAGGAACACCTGTGCATTTTATGTCTACCAATTTGGGACAAAATTCATGTATGTGGGTTCACCAATGGTGCAAGATTACTGAAAAAGAAGGTACTTTGAGGTTTCCAAAAGATGGTACTTTTGAATTGCAAAGTATTGACAAATTAAGGCAAGTTTTATGTGAAATAAAGACACCATCTAGAGCTGCACAAGTTGAGGCTTTAAGCATGTGGGAAAAGACAACAAGAGACAAAGCAAGTGAGGATAAAAAGGTAAAGCACTAGATGCAGGAGAAGGGAATTAATGATGATACAAAGCTTTAAAAAAAATAATGATTCAGTGGATGAAATAATGGATGCATTTTGAATTGAGTGTCCACCACTTTATGTGGTTCCCATTAAAAATACTGAAAATAGTGCACCAGAAAGAACTACAGTGGCTACTGCTTCTAATGAACAGAGAGAAACACAGACTGACAGAACTGTGAAGACATTTCAGATTGACCCACTACCTGTTGATTCAGAACGGACAGTGATACCTCCAGGTGTTACTGCTTCAAATGTGACTGATTCAGTCCAGGAATTATAAACTGCATATGCACAGATAATGCCTAGACAAATGATGACTGTCCCAATTATTATGGTCCCTACTCAAAGGGTTCAAAAAGCTGCAGAAGGAGTGATTTTGGCTGGGTTTATTTCAGAATCTCAGAATTCACAGATTATTGAACAGAAATTACCACAGACAGTCCAGGTACTGAAGGGTGGCAGGAAAATGGTCTTTACAACATCTGCAGCCCAGGATAAAATTAATATATTTGAAAATGGGATTTTTCAAACCTGCTTTGAGAAAGCACCTGTGATTAAAAAGATGGAGAGCATGGGGGAACAAATTAACTGAGACCCTGAAATAGAGAGGCAGCTTAATGTTTTAAATTCAACATTTGAACATGAAGAAATTAACAGTCACTGCTGTTTAAATCATGAACCAGTGTCAGAAAAAATAATTAATTTCCCTGAGTAAGGAAACAGCCGCATGTGCAGAAATTACACATGATGGACTGACAGATTTGGCTCAAAATTATTAAATGGATGTTTCAAGGAGTTTTCCATTTCAGACAAGTTTCAGGATACATATGGATGATGAAGCAAATGAGAAAATGTGTTATTCAGGAATACATTTTCACATTGCAGAAATAATAAAATATATTTTCAAATGCAATGGGTTTGAGAAATTAGGAGGCAAATGGGGAAGAAAAATTGAGAAGAAAAAGAAACCACCAGACCTTTTTAGGAAAAATAATAAACGGGATGAGGGAGAATCTTTAGCTTGCTCATTGAGAGAAAAGGTGGTAGAACTGGATGTTCATAGGCTACAGAATAAAAGTGAACTTGCAGTATTTCTGAACACATTTCCACAATTGAGAGACAGACTTATGCTGTGGTACCCACAAGTAGATGGATTTGTTGAAATTTTAAAAGAGTTGTGCATTAATTTGGAAATGTTCTTTGACATTGCCTTGAAAACTGAATTGTGGTTTGTATCTAAAGTTGTTGTGCAAAGGCCAGGTGAGGAGACAATGAAAAGGGTTTGCATGAATGCACCATCAATTTCTGAAGTTATGTAGAAAAACATTGTAGTGATTACTTTCCTGAAGGGCAGAGTGCCAGCAAAGGATGTTGATTGTGTACAGATTAAAAGAACACAGGATGTAAATAAAGGTGTTTTAGTTTGTGCAAATTCATTTAAGGATGTTGTACTGCTGGAAAATGTGTCCTTTTGCCATCTGTATAACAGATTTGAGCATTGGAAGAAGAAATATAAATTTAAACATGATGCACAAAAACATAGAGAAATGCAGATGCAAAATATGCCAGCTAAGCAAATGTCAGTTCAGAAACAGGTACCAATCGCAGGAAATTTCCAAGCACAGATGGTCCCACATAATATGGAAAATGCAAATATTAATTTAAATAAGTTGTCCAGAGCAAATGGGAATTATTTCCAGAGACAAAAACAGAACCCAGTTCAACAGGTTGCTGTGTTTGAAAATGGGAGTTTTACCCCTCACAATTCTGAATTTACCAAGTCCATTGTGAAAGCGGCGGAAGGTCCACTTTTAGTTGTAGAAATTTTAAACAAAAAAATTACAAACCAAGTTTTAGAAGAATGTGCACCCAAATTAAGCCCATATGAGAAAATTGCCAAATTGTTGTTTGTGACTCAGGCCGAGCAGGAAAACAAATGTTTTGAAAATGAAACAGCAAAGATTACTGTACAACAGATAATGTTAATTTTCAGATTCCTGATGATGATGTACATTTTAAAATGGCCCAACAAGAGACAGCTGTAGCATTGTTTTCAGAAAAGACAGTTGAAAAATTACCTTCTGATTTGAAAGAAATAATAAACACAGAAATAAGAGAGATCACAGAGAAGGATGCCAGATTAATAAAATGTGCAGAACAGGTCTTATTAAAATTAGAACCAGATGACAGGTATTCAAGAACATCATCAGCTGCAGAAATGTTACCAATAAAAGGATTTTTGACAGAATTGATTAGAAGTTTGTGTAACTTTCTGATCACAGGTTCACAGAAAATAAATAAAAACAACAGAATAGTGCAGGAGATTAAAAGCATATTTTTTCCATATTGTCCTGTGGTCCCGAATCCAGCCAATATATTTTTTCACATTACATGTGCTGAAGAATGGCTTACTGCTATTGATTTTTGTCAAGTTCATATCATCGTGCCATTGCATGAGAATAGTCAGGAGTACTGTCAAAAAGAAGATGAATATCTGGGACACAAAATTGTAAAGAGGTAGAAAGGTGTCACCAGAGAGGGAGGAAATAATTCCCAAGATAAATCCACCTCAAATTAAGAAAGAAGTCAGAACATTTTTGGGAATGGTTAGCTGCTGTAGAGAGCGGTTACTAAACCTTTCCCTAGTGGCTAAGCCTTTACTGAGGCTAACACACAAGGATATGTCTGATCCGCTTCCATTGGACAACAATTGCACCAAAGCATTCCTTGAGTTGGAAGAGAAAAAATGTTGGCCCCAGCACTAGGAATGAAAGTTTACTTGAAAGAAAATACACCAATTTGCAGTGAGAGGGAGGGCTGCGCTCTTTCAGTGCCTATTCAAAAACATGTATGTTTACAAAGGTCTGTGATGTATTTCCCAATGACCTTTGACCCTAACTTCACATAAATGTCAGCAAATTAATTGGTTTGTGATGAAACTGAATATGAATGTCTAAATGTCATAAAAATATGCATAACACCAAAATCAGACTTTAAGGATTAACGTCTGATTCAGCCCAACAATGTCCATTTTGTAGATGGCCTAAATTTGAAAGGTAACAATGACACATTAAAAGCAGCACATGCTGTGCTCCTTATGCATTACGTTGTCAAAGCTTCATGGATTTCAGTAGATATCTCAAGCCAGAATTCAAAATTGATTGCCCTTACCATAACATGCAGTATATCTGCTCAAATGGGAGTCAATATTGTCATGGGAGAGAAAAATACTAATTCAGTTGCACACAATTGTATTCTGTTAGCATATAGATTAAATGGAATCTTCACAGGTAAATTAGAAGAGGCTCAAGAACATTTTTCAGAAGCAAAACAACAGGGTTGTATCAGAACTATTTTTGAGTAAAGTGACAACTGCATAGTGGCAAATGTGTTATTGCAAACACTGATGCCCAGGTATAGATTGCCAGTTTCTCTGAAATCAGATCATAATGAGGTCTCAAAGATAATGAGTGCAGAACAACAGATTGAACACGGAATGGATTGTAGCTATCTGCCTGAAGTTTTAAGCATAATAAAGCAACACAAAGGCAGCCCAGAGTTACACTTTGCAAACAACTGTGTTTCAGCATCACCAAAGTGGCTTGAAAATGCATATGCAAATGCATTTGTGGAAAACACTGATGAGAACACTAGCCATTGCTTTGTAGGTCTGGTTGATGCAGAGTGTGCAGTTTCTCACCAGATTGCAGCTGCTACACAAGATCTGCATAATGGATGGTGCAACAACTTTGATCTGAAAGATGCCTTGCTGAAACATCTGAATCTGATCAAAGTGAAAATAAGAGTGAAAGGCTTAGGTTGAAAAAGTGCAAAGGATTGATGGTGCTCTGTCAGAGATTCTCAGCACCTAAGTGATTAAACTTGCATGGAAAAAGTACAGAATGCCACACTGTATGAGCCATACCGATGGCAAGGTGATGACAAAGAGCAAAGAAATGCTGAAACTGTCCTGTCGTATTCTCCTTTTATTATTATAGTTACTTATTTTAGACAAGACTAACAGTTCTAAGAAGCTACTAAGAGAACTCTGCACTAAACATTTGAGATTGGCTATATATGATCTGATTACAGACAAGTCTTGTGTTTGCCTTAGAAATCGAAGTCATATGCTCAGCTTTTGCAATAAAAAGGCAATACAAATGTCACCTGTGAAATTAAATAAGAGTGATGATTTAATAATAATTTGAGGAATTTTGATTTAAATCATCAAAAGGGTGGATTGATGGAGTGCAGATTTATTCTGGAGTCAGAAATTGCTTTATTTTTGTGCTTCAGACAGACTGCATTTAAATTGATACACACATTTTGGTGCAAGTGAAAACACATGGCAAATGAAAATATGAAATGAGGCCTAGTCATTCTGAAATATTAGTGCTGAATTAACATGTTTTAGCAGTGTAGAGAAAAACTTGTGATTTAAGTGGCCTTTTTAGATTTGAAGATAATCATAGAATGGGTTCTCTCTTCCCAGCTCATTTTCCTTGCAATCTACATTCACTATTCCTGTCTGAAGAGACTTTGGCTTTGCTGCATATTTAGACAAACATGTTCAGTTTAAAACACCTCTTTTTATAATGTGTGTTAATTAACAATGTATCAAACACTACACGCGGGGCAAACACTTTTTTTCCCATGAAAAGCTATCTAAACATTAAAGCATGTTGCTATGGGTATGTATTAACTGTGTGCGCTTTGAAATTTTACATCAGTGCATGCATTATGCTATGTTGCACATTGCACATTTTTGCATGATGTGCACAAACAATAAGAAAAGCTGCTTTAAACTAATAGCTTTGCTCGGTGATCATTTATACAGGGTATTATTATGGGGCTGGGAAAACATAATGGGATTCATTTAGTAAATTAATATTATTTTTGGGCCTAAGATAAAATGGCTGCCAGTGAATCCAGCAAGGCTGTGAATTGTATTGAAAGAAGAGAGCATGTGCAGATTATACCACCTTGCCTCAGGTACAGAAGGAGTCAAGGCCACTGTGAACTGTACATTCTTGTGATCGTGCCAAGGTACCAGTGTTAGTTAAAGGATCCTTCCTGCGTGCAATGTGACAGGAAGGAGGAAAATAGAATGAAACATTTTTCCTAGTAAATGTTGCTAAAACATATAAATTCATTAATCACAACGCTTCTTTTGTTACAACCGGTATGATTTGGAATTTCCAATGAGAACGGAATGGTGAGACCCTCATGTCTAATATGGTAGCCTTTCACAGTGCGAGTTTTTCCCGAATATGAAACATTTTATTGTAGTCCATCAAGAATTAGAGTATAAATAATGACCTCTTTGAAGGCGTGGTTGGCTCTTAGGCTTTAGGGGGGCATGTGAGCTCTTGAGAGGGAGCAGATTAGACCAGACATCATATGGGTTAGGTACGAGAAACATTGCAGGAGGAGATTGCTGCAGGCTGGGAGGAGATTGCGTCTGAGAGGTGGGCGGTTTCTTGCTCATATTTTTTCAGAAAAGTCCTTGCACGTCATATTTTTTGGCAAGGCAGTTCACATTCCTCTGTGGACTTGTGAAGGGCGGGCTATCTTTCTCCTAAATCACAGACGAGGGCAGAGAGAGCAACAGATAGGACGTTTTTTTAGATTTAGATGTTAAAACTCTAAATTTATGCTTTGACTAATTAACTAGTTTTTGAAAGGATTTATTTGTCTTATGCATTTATTTCTCTTTATGGGAGATTTTGCAAATTATTAATTATTGATTAGGCTGGCATAATTCACTCTTGAATTATATTTCCTGAACTCTTTAAAGAACTCTGATTGACATTTGATGTCTTATTTCTTTCCTTTATTGAATGCTTTGTATGCAACATATAATATGTTCTGTATTTAATTCTATTTTTCCTATTTTGAAAATTATGTAACTTGATTAATATTTTACTAATAAATAAAGGGTCAGAGAAAAATTAACTTTTGACTAGAAAATAAAACCCTTTAATACTCAACAACTCTCTTTATTGTCTTAAATAATAATTATAATTGCATTTTTGACTGTTCATCTTTATGTAAAGTCTCCTGAAGGTAATACGTGGTGTCAAAGGCCCAAACACATTTTCAGTGGTAAAATAGAGGTAGAAAAGGTTTTGCATTGAGAAATTACAGTGAAATTACTGTTGTATCAAAGGGCCCACAGGGAAAGTCCGGCCATCGGGCCAGCCACCAGGCAGAGTCAAGTCAAAATATCTTTATTAAATGTTTTATTAACATCATAAAAGAGAACAATTCAATTCATCATGAAAAAGCATTAAAAATATAAAACTCAAAAACACTAATACATGATTCATTAAAAACATAGCCCAATACAATAAGCGCTGCCGCAATAAAGTACATTAACTTAGCAATGTACTGCTACCACTACCATCATCCGTCCAGCAGTGCTTAATTTGTGAAAGAAAGATGCCGGTGCCCAAAGTTGTGCTCAAATGCCAGCGACTGGTGCAATTAAATGTTAGCAAGTCATATACGAAGGCTGGTATCCACTGCAAGACAGTTGCTGACCCTTTTTCCTTCTGGCTGTTGCAGGTTTCTGCTCTCTGTTTGTAATGTTTTGGCTGTCTTTTTATTCTGTTGTCTTTCCTTTCTGTGTGCTTTTACTTCTTTTGCACTTAGTAGATATTGAAAATGGAAAAATAAGTGCTGGTTCGCCAAAATAAGTGCCGGTGCCCATCACCGGCAACCACCAGCCCAAATTAGGCACTGCACTCCAGCAATGAACTGCCACTACTGCTATTATAACCCCATTGATTTCCTATTTTTTACAGGCATCAAACACTGCAACAGAAAGCAGGAGCACCTAACATCTGAAAATATGTTAAGACATCCCATCATTTGTTAAAGGCAAGTGGTTTCAGAATATGGTTAAGGCACTATTGAAAAAAAACAACTGTAAAATTAGCAAAAAAATAAAATACAGCAAGGATTGCTCAGCCGACCCATCACAAGGAAATGCTGGTATACTGCTGTCCCAAGCCTTTGCCCCATAACATAAGGCACCACACAGTGCCTGCTCTACATCTAAAGAGAAGAGACGTCTCCCACCAGGGGAGTTCCAAGGTTAAATAAAATGCCAGTTCTCCTGTTGCTAATGAAATTAAAAAAGTTGTGAACGGAGTGCTTACTAAAAACCTCCTCCATTCTTTTGGAGAGACTGAACCCTTTATGGTGGGACTTTACCAGCCTCTTATCATATTTCCTTATAGTGGCCAGTGCAGTAAACATTTAGTGGAGGCCAACATCAGTGTAAAACTTCCTGACATTTTTTATCCAGGGGATTGAGAGACCTTTGTCTAAACTAAGGCAATCTAGAATAACTTTTCTGTTAAAACGTGCTTTAATCTTAGACCATCCACTCACCCAAAGCACAAGTGGTGCCACCTTAACTCTGTCTGAAGCATATTACAGATTAAGTTCAGAATGTAAAATAAAGTTAGAGCTGATTGGCAGAAGATTCAAAAGCTGCCTACAAATCCTGTTTTATTCCACCTAAATGGGAAAAACATTATTGTTCCCTATACCCCCTCTCCATATGTACCTGTGGAAATGCACTTCAAGCTTTAAATCTTAATGTATGGGGAAATACGGCCCCTGTCTTCCCTTCAGACGAGTTTGAATAGGGACCCAGCTGCCCAATATAGTTTAAAGTGCTTACTTAACCTGAGGTTGCCAGGAATTGGAGGAATCAAAAGTTCCAATGTGGTAACTAAAATTCTGAACAGCGCTCAAAGATTGATCTTTCAACTTTAAGGACGACAGATTTCCCCTGCCTGGCACACAGGCTAATATATGTGATTTCCCACAGTTTGTTAACATATCTAAACTACCAATAAATGAAACAAAGCACTATACCACAGTACGCAAGGCAATAGACGCCCTAGCCATTAAGACGTTACAATGTCAGGACGAGTAAGATGGCAATTTTTGGTACACCTCTGTTGAAAGAAGACAAGTGGGTACTTAATTCAATAATATAGATGATGAAAAGCAGAAGTGCCACAATGCACCCCTGACGCATCCAATTAGCTAGAGGGAAAATGTTGAAGGTTATTGCAACCTGGCCCCTAAATTATCATGTAATGAATACATAAAATTTATCAGGGGAACTTCCATCTCCAAATCTATCAAAATTGTCCATAGCTTGACCCTATTCACACAATTGAATGCAGAAGATAAATCCATAAAGGCTAGGTACAGCAGGCAGTGCTTGGCGATGGTATATTTGTCTATGATTAAGTGGAGGTTCAGGCACTGCTCTACTGTGCCTAGTCCTGGGTGAAAGCATTACGGACAAAGGGACAAGATGGTGTTATCACTGGCCCAAATCTGCAGACACTCAAAAACTACCCTTCCTGGGATCTTCACGGTACTATCAATAGGAAAAGATTACTTACATGCAAATATCCCACATTGGATAAAGCGATCGATATTGCCAAAACCATTGAAACTTCAATAGAAGATGTAAAACAACTTGAAACAGCTTTATCTAACACTACTGTTTCTGGTGTTGTTTCTAGTATACCTGCTGCTAAACTCCCTTTTGTCCCATGTAGCAATTTCAGAAGACCTAATATATCTAGAGGTGGCAGATTTTCTGCGCAAAGCAGACAATATGATTCTAAGATGTTTTGTTACAGATGCGGTTCATCATTTTATGTATCTTCTTTTAAGAATTGTCCTGCCATTAATCGGCAATGTGGTCAATGTGGCAAAATGGGACACTTTGCCAAAATTTGCATGAGAGGTAGAAGAGGATATGTAAGAGGAAATGTAAGATGTGTTGTTAATGATAATGACAATCTCAACATTGAAGGTGATTTTCCACATGAGGATGTCATAAACCAAAGAGTATGTTGTTGTTATCAAAAATTGTGATGAAAAAGGAAATCGTCAACATATTTCTGATCCTGAAATTGATGTGATTATTGAAAATGATCACGTTCAATTGAACGTAGACACAGGTGCATGCATCACTATTGTGTCACAGGACAAGTACACTAAATGTTGGTCAGCTAAAAGTTTATTGCCTCCAGATGTTCTTACAGTAGCCTTTGAAGGAAGTAGGATTGAATTACTTGGATATTTCTGGGCTAGCATTAATGTTCAAGGGGTAATCATTAAAGGGAAAGTGTATGTAGCCAGATGAGGAATTAATGTTCTTGGTCTTCTTTATCAAGCGGAAATTGGCTTGACTATTAAACCTGGATCAGTTAATCCTGTCTTCATTGACAAACAACCTAAACAGGATTTTCTAGTAACCTCTGTGACTGACTCTTTGTCTATTACTCATCTTAGTAATGATTGGGAACATAGGTTTAGTAAAATATTTGAAGATCGCCTTGGAAAGATCACCATTTTCTAGCATTCCATCAAGGTTAAAGATAATGTCATTCCCATCAAACACAAGTTATGTAACGTTCCTTTAAGTATCAGAAGTGATCTTTCAAAACATTTGCAAACACTATGCAATCAGGGAATAATTGAAAAGGTTGAATCCACTCTCTGGCTTTTCCCCATTGTTCTAGCCAGAAAAAGGTCAGGTGATCTCAGAATGTGTGTTGTCTTGCGCAGACTTAATGAAGCCATTTGGGTTGATGGGTTTCCTTTACCACGAATCGAAGATCTTATCGCCAAAGTGGGGTCATCAGCGTGGTTCACTAAGCTTGATCTTAAAGCCGCCTATCACCAAGTTGAATTACACCCTCATTCCAGACATCTTACTGCCTTTGTCACCCCGGATGGTGTTTTTCAGTTTTGTTGTCTCCCTTTTGGGCTAGCATCGGCGGCAGCAGTCTTCCAAAGATTCATGTCAGAAATGTTTGAACACAATCCTAATGTAGTTGTCTTTGAAGATGACATCCTTATATTTACAAAAACTGAAAGTGAGTAAATGTATTTTCAAGGCTAAAGAGATAGAGTACCTGGGACTTATAATTTTGAAAAGGGTATTAAACCTAGACCAGGATTAGTCAAAAGCATTTTTGAAGCACCTGCTCCCCAAAATAAAGAGCAGATTTTGCGAAAACCACTGAATGCTTTAGGTCTTTGCTAAAGAAAGGGGCTATGTTTAATTGGTCAGACGAATGTAAGAAAGGTTTTCAGATAATCAAAGAACACATACTTTCAGCTCCAGCCTTACAAGCGTTTGTTGAAGGAAGACAGACCATTGTCACAGTCGATGCTTGTGAGTATGGACTTGGTGCAGTTCTTTGGTGCATTATTCTGAAGGGAAGGAGTACACAGTAGGGTTTGCTTCTCGAACTCTTCGTCCCGTTGAACGGAAGTACTCCGTTATAGAAAAGGAACTTCTAGCTTGTAGCTGAAGTATAGACAAATTCAAACCGTACTTATGGGGCAGGTCATTTATTCTTAAAACCGACCATCGACCATTAGTTGATATTTTAAAAGTAAAAAATGTTAAGCGTACAATTGCTTGTTTAGAAAGATTGTCAACAAAATTACTTGAATACACTTTTTGTGTGGAATATATTCCAGGGGGGAGAAACAGCAGGGCAGATTGTCCCTTTAGACTTCCTATTCCTGACAATGATGAACAAGATTGGGAGACTGAAGTGGAGGAATGTTTTGTGGCGAATATACATCAAGAGTCTCTTTCTTTTATGGAAGATGATTGGATTAGGGAACTGAACAATGATGTTGTACTTAAAGAAGTTTCTCTACATATAAAAAAAGGATGGCCGAAAGAGAAATGCCTTTCTCCTGATCTCCAAATGTTTTGGAAGAATAGTGATGAACTTTCAATGGAAAGTGGAATAATTGTAAGAGGTGACAAATTAGTTCCTCCATCGGGCTACAGAGAAAGAATCGTTTTAGCTTCTTATTCAGGCCATCTTGGTGCCACTATTACCAAAAGAAAGATGAGGTCTGATTTTTGGTGGCCTAAAATGGATTCTCAAGTGGATGAACTTGTCAAATAATGCCCACGTTGCAATGCCAGTGACAAGGTGCTAGTTTTAGAGGGTGTTGTCGAATCGCAGGTATCCACTCCTGGCAGGTCCTGGGAAAAGTTGGGTATGGATTTTTTGGGTCCTTTTCATGTTCTCCCCAACAACTCAAAATACTTTCTGGTCCTCATTGATCATTTGTCAAGATGGGTAGAAGTTGAACCTATCAGTGTACCAAATTCAAAGAGTGTTATTGATTGTTTGAACAGAATTTTTCTTAGAGAAGGGTATCCTGAAGAAACTTTAACGGATAATGGAGTTCAATTTGTTTTGCACAAAATACATTCTTTTCTGAAAAATATGTGGTGTCAAGCACACTAGGACACCGCTTTATCACCCACAGAGCAATGGTAAAATGGAGAGGTTTAACAGAGTTGTTGTAGAGTGTGTTCAAGCAGCTTTCAAATCCAGAAATTGTGTTTTTCAAGCGATTAAAGATCTTGTTTGGTCGTATCGCACATCTCCTCACGTTGCGACCAATTACTCTCCATTTGAGCTTATGAGGGGGAGAAAAGCTTGTTCACAAGTTTACCCCTTTTGGATGGTGAAAAGTTTTCATCAAGGTGGTGACATGAGAAACATGTCGGAATCTGCAAACAAAAAATCTTCTGAAGCTAGTTTTAAAAATCGTAGACCTGTAAAAAAAAGATTTTCACTATATTCAAGTAGGAGACTGGGTTAAAGTAAAAAACCCTATTTCAGTAAAAAAAGGTCTTTCAAAATTTTTAGATTCTCAACTAGTAGTAGATATTCGAAGAAATGCTGTGAAATTGTCTAATGGAAACTGGTGGTGCACTTCTCAAGTTGCTAAAGATCCTTGTATTTTTCCAAGAAATGTGAATTTCAACAATGTTTCAGAGGGGAATGGGGTCAGGAAGAGCACCAGAGTGTCTATCAGACCAAGTCAATTGCGAGATTATGTTTAACCCTTTATTTCTTTATATTCAATTTTCTCCATTTTCTGTTCTACATTTTTGTTATGCTGTTTACTTTTATTCTCATTAAAAGGGGGGAGGTGTGGTGACATGTTGTATTAAATCATTGGAACTATGTTGTGTCACTGAGAATGTTACTCTGTGAGCATTCCCTGCAAGGCAGTTATTG
This sequence comes from Lissotriton vulgaris, assembly GCF_964263255.1. Classification (NCBI taxonomy): domain Eukaryota; kingdom Metazoa; phylum Chordata; class Amphibia; order Caudata; family Salamandridae; genus Lissotriton; species Lissotriton vulgaris. Next base: position 880,823,092 of record NC_141697.1, on the reverse strand, counting down.
TCTGTACTGAAACCTGCCAGCTGGGACGGCTCTCTTCGCATTGGAATAAACGCTTTTTTTGGGAAACCCACACTCGTTTCTGCAACACTTCTTTACAGAGACCGAGTGTAGAGCTGGGATCTTTCAGAAAACAAACCAATGAAAGCCCCTCTCTTGAATGCCTGTAAATTATTGGTACATACTGTGTGGGTGTTTGTCCCTACCAAAGGGGAACCCCCTTCCATTGTCAATACATTGGGATCCCCGATTGGGTCTCTATGATGGAACTGTTAGAACACCACTGCAGGAAGAGCCTGGGAGCGAATATGTAATCAATAACAGACTCCTCCCCAGAAGAGGGTTTACTTGGCCCTTCGCCCTGAAAGAAATTGATTACATCTACAAGATGGTATGAGATTACAAATTTCCTCGGCTTTCTCCCTATAATGTCCAGTGGTACGGCTTCCCCTTCTGAACCTGTGAAATCCAGCTCTCCAGACATATCCCTGAGTTTGCCATTCAAATACCCAGATAACAGAAATCATGGTTGGAGTGCGTAACCGGACCAATAAGGTTTCAGATTACTAAAAAAAAAAAAAAAATCCTCAAACAAAAACCTGTAAGAATCAGTGAAGTCAATGTTGTAAAAATGTACCAAATAAAAATAAAAAGAACCCTGACTATCCTTGATGAGCAGAACCTGGTATGCAGGAATATCTGAGTCAATAATTGATACTTCTACCCTAAAATTTAATTTTACCAATATTGAGAGGCTACTACTGTCTCTCCCTTGAGAAGAGGGTATAGCAGGGCAAGAGTAACAGGAAAATCCCCTGCATGAAATCGACGTAATAACCCAGGTTTCCTGCAAGACAGCAAAACCAAATGTATCAATAAAGTCCAGCCAATCTGGGTTTAGGATCTTATATTTGAATCCTGCTACGTTCTAACTCACAAGTGAGGAAGAATAACCAGACCTTGCTGGCCCTACATCGAACCCCTTCTCAGAGATTAAAGTCCCCTAGATACATCAGTATGCAGGCTGTTAGAAGGAGGTTATGGCAGTCAATCGACTTCTGATAAGATATCAAACTGATTCCCTACAGAAACATTAAAGCAAACATTTAGAGGAACAGAGGAGGTAACAGAGGAACTGAGCGGTATAGAAACTGGTCTCGCTTCAAGGTATCCTCAAGCCCTCCGCAACACAGTGCCAGAGACTGAGACTTCTGGGAAGGTGCACGTAAAAAGTAAAGCATACAGAAAAACCCAAGAGGGACAGGGACTAAGGAGCTCACAGGGATGGATCTGCTTGGGTTCCTGCTCAGTAATGCCCAAGCCACGGATGGGGATTTATAATTAATGATAACACAGTCCCCTTGAGAAGTAATAGGACCCGCACCAATCCAGCCAATCCTTTGGGTGAACATGATTTCATCAGAAAGAGCAAAGGGAATGTAGCTGTTACAAACTAACTCATTCAGTACCTTGTTGAACAGCTCCCCATATGACTTCTCACAATGTTTCTGTAAAGGGGCTATACCAGTCAAAAACCACAACATAGGTATACACAGCTGGGGAAGATTTATAATAGTCCAATTAGCAAACACATCAGGATTACCTACTTTAACCACCAAAACCCCAGCCATAGGGATAGTCACTTGTGTTTGAGTGGCCAGAGGTGTTAAATGAGCTGGGTGAACAGCACCTCTAAACGTTGGGGTGCCCCTGCTGCCTTTGAAAACTGTTAATTTGAGGGATTTTGTTGCTCGATTGGAGCAATAAGCTAGGGTTAGCTACCTTAGAAGGAATTGTGTATGGCCCTAGATTGCTGTGCCAGAAAAGACATAAGCTGGATTTCAATAACTAGGGCTAAAGAGGGCTCAGTCTGTACCAGAACCTTGAGTTTAGTGATGCAATTTTTTGTTGTTGTTGCAGATTTACATAGCGCGAACTCGACCCAAAGGTATTGGAGCACTTTACATGAGCACCTGTTACGTTACACAAGGACACATTCATTTTTTTTGGTAGGCACAGGGAGATTAAGTGATTTGCCCAGAATCACAGGATGTGGACGCGACCCCGAAGATCGAACCTTGATTTCCAAGCTCCAAAGTCGGCAATCTAGCCGTCAGACCACATCCTCTCCAATCATCAATATACGCTCTTCCTGGCCATAATCAAATAAAGGTGGAAACATGCCTATCTCTTAAGACTCCAAAAGCTGGAGAACAGGGTTCCCCCAAGCCAGCATTGTTGCATTATCTGCCTGAAAGTCTTCCTCAATGTCTGTCTGGGTGGCTGCATCTGATACTCCACAATGCTGCCCAGTCTAAAAAAATGTTTTACCCTTAGCAGGTACCTTAAGTCTACCAGTGTGGGACGTAGCAGCCGTTCCCATCTGAAAAAATGGAGCAGGAAGCAGGGGGAGTAGACAAAAGATCCAGGGATGCTTTCTCCACGGATGCTGGATTGTTGCAAAAACTCATGGACAATCTCCTCTCAGTGAGGGCTATTTCAGTGCGTATAAGTCCCACTGCCCTCTCCAGTATCTATTGAGGTGCGCTTCATGTGGGCGGTACGGGGGCAGGCAAAGCACCAGATGCTCTGCTTTTCACCATGGTGGTTGACAATGTGAATTGCAATGAATCTTCCCCTTAGAAATAAAGTGCACAGATGCAAATTGAGCTGCAAGGTTTCGGCAACCCAGGTCGCGGAAAGCAGGCACACTTGTCCAGCCCTTCTTCACAAGCTAACTGTTAAATGTAAAGGCATGCAAACCCCCTCAATGATGGCAGCGCAAAAGCAAACTGAGGTGCGGGCCAATTGAGAACTACCTGTGATGAGGCAAAATATTTATCACAGTTCCAGCCGCAAATAGTCAAGGGGCCCCACATTCGCGCCCCCATACTGGAATTTGGAGACAAAGTGGAGCAGACCTCCAATAGGGAAGGATGGCCTTGGGCTGAGATGTAGTGCGTACCTGACAGGCACAAGACTGGTCTACTACCTGTGACTAGGGATTTGCCCAGGCATGGCCCATGCAGCAGGATTGCCTGGAGACATTTGCAGCACGATTAGGGGGGAAGACCCTCCTTATGGCCATTTGTTCGCAGTTGTCCCCAGGTGTGATGAGGTATGGGGCATCTTGTTGAGGTACTGTTCATGAGGAATATAATTCGTTTTTTGATGCAGAAAACATCCTGAGCAGCGGAATTGCTGGGAGCACTTTGTAGCATGATTAAGAGGGTAGCTGTGCCCCATTCCTTAGGCCTGTTCATTTGCTGGCACCAACAGGCATAATGAGATTTGGGGCATTGGGTCCCCCCATTGAGGTGCAGTTCGTGGGTCTAGAACCCCCCTTTTTGAAGCAGAGAAAACGTCCTGCACAATAGGATTGCCTGGAATGCATTGTAGCGCAATCAGAGGGTAGGCTGCCCCCTTCCTTATGGCCGCTCGTTCGCTGGTACCTCCAGGCATGATTAGCTATGGGGCATGGAGTCCCCTCACTGAGGGCCTGTTCATGGGGTCTAGAACCCCCTTCTTTGATGCAGGGATCGTCCCGCACACCGGAATTGTTGGAAGCACCTTGAAGCGTGATTTGGATGGTAGCCCTTCCTCTTTCCTTACGGCCATTTGCCCCCGGGCAACTTCAGTCACGATGAGCTATGAGACATGGAGTCCTCTCGTTGAGGTGCTGTTCCTGAGGCTTAGAAACACCTTCTTTGATGCAGAAAACGTCCCACTCAGTGGGATTGAGAGAGGCGTTTTGTAGCATGATTAAGAGGGTAGACCCACCCCCTTCCTTATGGCCGTTCGTTCACTGGCACCTCCAGGCACGATGAGCTTTGGGGCATGGAGCCCCTCATTGAGGTGCTGTTTGTGCTGCTTAAAGCCCCCTTCTTTGATGCAAAAAACGTCGCACCAGGCAGACTCCCCTCCAGTCAGGGCTGAACTGGGAACCAATACCAGCCCTGGCAAACTGCTCGGCTGGCACCCCCTGGGGTGAGGGGGGTGCAGCCGAGCAGTTTGCAAGGGCCGAAATTGTATTACAGTGGGCCAATATTTCTGATCCCCGGTAACAAAAACAGCTGCCAGGGGCCCAAAACGGCCTCAATCGTAGCGGCCCACCGGGGAAATGCCCGGTGCCTGCTACGGTCAGTCCGGCCCTTCCTCCAGTTACCAGTATATTCATTTTAATCAAAAGGTTATAGCTGCCAAACCCTCACATGAAAGAATGGAATTCGACATTTGCTAATCAAATCGAATAATTGGCTGGAGGTCATCGGCATGACAGAGCATTTTGAAACTATACCAACAGATAAACTTTTCCAATGGGTGCAAGCATAAGTACAGATTAATGAGTATGGGGAGGGGGAGGATTCCTGAGGAAACAGGAGCAACAAAGAGGAAGTTCAAGTAGCAAGTCCTTGGGATCAAAGAGAGAAGGGGAGAGAACACTTCTTGGCTTGAAAGCATCTATTTGCCCACATGAATTATGTTAGACACAGTACATGAGTGTTGTCACTTTACTTTACTCACAAGCAGTGGCGGCTCCGCTGTTAAGGTGGAGGAGCATCGCCCCAACACAAGGAAGCAGCAAAAGCAAGGAAAAATGAAATGATAATAAAATAATGTTATTATCATTTTATTTTGTCTACCTGCTGTGGCATCGTGCGTGAGGGGGCGGGGCAGGGCGGGGTGGGGCTTCAGAGCAGGGGAGGAGTGATAGAACCCTCCTGTGTGCAATGACTGTTTGGTTGGCCCTGTTGGGCCACCCAAAACTGTCATGCGCACTCCCCTGTTCACCATACAGGCTGCATTACAGCATGCATGGAGAACATGCCCACCCTATCCAGCACCAGGCTCAGCTCCGTGTCACAGTGCTCAGACCTGCCTGCTTCTTGTTCCGACCTGGAGTCTGACACAGGAGAGCAGGAGAGAAGACATGGGACCCGGCGACAAGGTAAGTGTTGTTTTTTTTTAACATACAGCCCAGGCCGGCCCCGTGTGCCCACCCACCCGCATGCCGTGCCGACCACCCCTGCTCACAAGTTGTAGAATGTTTACCATGTGTTGTCAAAGCCATTACTTAACAGAAATCGGAAACAAAAATATTGTGTGGCTTTGGAGTTTTTGGTGAAGGATGTCAAAAGCCACACAATATTTTTAGCTTCAACAATATTGTGGCTTTGGAGTTTCATATTAAAGTGTACTGTACTGAATGCTTGCATTGTATTACCTTGTTACATGGTTATTTGTTGAGATTGATAAATCTGAGAGTTGCAAATAAATGAATGTTCAATCCAAAAAAAAAAAAAAAAAAAATATTGTGTGGACAGAATATCATGACAATAAAGCTGTTGTTTTCACTTTAAGACTAAACTTTACAACCTTATTCTGGATCCTTTTTACCTTCAGAATACTTTTTTTGAGCTCTGGCATAGACTTTGTTTTAGTAATACAAACATGACAGATCTGGCACTCGCATACAGTCTACCCAGTACGAGATCAGCATTCTGCAGCATTGGCATGACCCTTCTTATTTGTATGAGCTGGAAAAGTATGCTTTGTATGATGTTTAAGTCTTCCTGAGAGAAGGAGAGCCAAGTATCATAACCAGATATAGGCTGTTAACTTTTAAGACTGGTCTTGCTTCCACAACTAGGCTTTGCGGCTGGCTATAATGATGTTTAAAAATGGAGATGCTACCTGTCACGATTATATGCTTCCAGAAACCAATGATCGTTAAATACCCTCATTCAAATTAAGATGTTGAATAAGGTCTGAGAGACCTTAATAGTTTCTTCTGGAGTTGTGCCAATTCTCTAGACTGATGGTATTCTTTGTGCTGCCTGTAGGGAATTACAAGTTTAGTGGGTGTTGATTAACGGTACTTGCAATTAGTGTAATGTAAACCTTAAGAAAAATTGGCAACGCCCTTTAAAAGAAGGAGGATATATGATTGTTACTTGGTTAAGAGTGGCTGAAATCATGTTACTCTCAACTCATCCCTCACCATGACCCGACAGATCAACGCTGTCTCCTCCACTTGCTTCATCACCCTCTGCATTCTCCGCAAGACATTCAAATAGATCCCCCTGAATCCGGGAAGACCGTCACCCACGCACTCATAACCAGCAGACTGGTCCACGGAAAACCCCTCTAGGCTGGAATAAACAAAACCCTGCTCTGAAAACGCCAGACCATCCAGAGCACCCCGCCAGACTCGTCCTCGGCATCCCACGACAAGACCACATCGCCCAGCACCTACTAGACCTACACTGGCTCCCCGTTCAGAAGAGAGTGACATTCAATCTACTCATTCACACTACAAATCCCTCCACAACACCAGACCCCAGTAACTCAACAAAAGAGTCTATTTTTACGCACCCAAGAGAAGCCTCCACTCCACAGACCTCGCCATTGCCGAAAAATCTTGCATCCACAGAGCCAAAACGGGTGAAAGAGCCTACTCATACATCGCAGCAAAGACCTGGAACGTACTCCCGCTCAGCATCAGATTCCCCCACTCTGCATGCCTTCAGGAAGAGCCTCGAGACCTGGCTCTTTGGTTAAGACGTAACTACACGTCCCCCCCCACCTCCAGAAGACCGTCGCGGGTAAGTAGCTTGAATCACAAATCCCTGATTGATTTATGTGACAGCTGGACCTTTTACCCTAACTTTTTTTCCATATGGTCTGAGAGTACAGTGCAATACACAGTGACATAGGCTATTCACAGGTGAGGCTGGGAAGAAACTTTATCCTGATCGATATTTTGGGAGGTAAGGATACGTTCTGTGATGTCTGTGAACATGGTCTCCTTACATCTGGATAGTCTGGGGACAAATTTACATTGGCTTTTCATGGAAATCTGAAGGTGGCACATAACCAGCCAATCCACTATCTTGCTATGAGGTCAGAGGTTGAAGATTGGGCAGTAACTGGTCATCTCAGAGGAATTCGCCACTTGCTCTTTAGATAAATCGTAAATCATACGTTCTTATATAGAGCCTTTCACCGTAAGGTCTCAATGTGCTTGCTTTGGAACCCGTCCTGGCTTATCCCTGCGAAATAACCCCTACTGGGCATCCCCAAGATGAAGGCCAGGCATCCTATTGCGGTGGGGCCGTAGTGGAGATTAAGCAAGCTATTGCCCAGAGTTTCAGAGTGTGAACCCATGATTCGAGTAGGCACCGAGGCGAGAATTATAGAGTCCGTGGACATTTTTGAGCTCAAGACCCTGCTGCGTCAGGGATTGAACCCTGGTCCCGGGTCTGACCTCTGTGTCCGGGTCTGCCTCCTCTAACCGGCGAGCCACACTTCTCCACTCCACATAAGGGGTAAACGTTTCTTGCTTTAAAGTCTTTGAAAAATGCTAAATGAGAGGAAAGTCTTTAGCAGTTCAGAATGTCCAGTGTAAAAGGCACTAGATGGTTCTTGAGGAAGGATTTGGGGTATGGAGTCGCCTCTAAGTTGGGTGACCTTGTCAGAAGGAGTTGTAAAAAAGAAGGAGGTCTTTCACAACCAAAGTGATACATGGGCTTCTCTTTATTGTTCCAGTTAGACTCCCAAATGTTGTCAGTCCTAAGGTGAGCAGGCAGAATGTTTAGGACGGTGCTTGCCTTGTAATTGGCAGCAAGTGGTCTGTGATATCCCTCACAATTGTAAGTAACTTCGCATTTTTATTTGTTAGTATATTGATGCAGAAAGCCTAGTGGGCTTTTGTAGACCTATGCATCTTTTGGGTGGTAGCTCGTTGTCTCGATTTTGCTAAATGTTCTCCTTTCTGCATCTTTCCACGTTTCCTGTTTGCTTTCCTGGTTCTGCTTTGTCCTCTTCAAGATAACCAGCAACAAAAGATGAACAACCTGTTGCCTACCTATCTACTTTCTAAGGTTTATTTATTCAGATAGGTATGACAATATCTAAGGCAGTAAAAATGTAGTACAGATTTACCAGCAATTCCACTGGATTGGCATTCACTGTTGAAGTGACTAAGCATTTGTGAAAAGAAACCCAGAAGGCAGGTTGTTTGGCCATTTTCAGTGGCCTGATGGGTTTATAGGATGTTGACATGATTGTGGCCTACCATGCAATGGTAGATGTGTAAGTGTGACACATTGCACTTAGGGTGTTCCACAAACATGGCTGTGGTAATGAACATTCATCAGACATGTTCAGACAAAGAACGAAGATCAGGTCCAATGTGTGTTCAACCTTGAATGTGGGAACATAGGGGAATATTATCAACAAATAGCGATATTTATCGCTATCTAGGCTGAGCGGCTATTTTTTTATCGCCGCGCACCACTGGAATTTAGCGCTGAGATAACATGCTATTACCAACGTTTATCTCAAAAGCGATCAAATTCAAGGCGATAGCGGCAAAATCCGTGAATATCGCTGAGAATACAGCGATAGTCATGCATTATCGCTAACAGGGTCTTAGCCATTATATCCACCTCCCATTGGATATAATGGCTAAGAACTGGTCTGAGCAGGTGTTAGTTTTTGGAAATATTCGCGCTTAGCGCGAATATTTCCAATGCTACGACTGTGTTGGTAAAAGCGATAGCGAGGTTAGCAACTGCTTTCAATCGCTAACAGCTTGGGAACGCCCACTTTGCATGTCATTAGCGATAAATATCGCTGACATGCAAAGCGGGCCCCAAACCGTTCGCTATTGCCTACAAGCTGTCGTTAACAGCAGTTAGCGACAACTTGCTAATAGGGCGATAGAATTATCGCCGCTTAGCGGCCGAAAGCGGCCGCTAAAGCGCCGATAATTCCCTATCGCCACCCTTGATAATATGCCCCATAGACTTTTTGGGTTACATCCTAGCATATCCGGGTTAATGATCACCTCAGTGATCTGTTTATTATCTTTTGGGCCCAGCCAAACATTGCAGTAACTCATAATGAGGTTACTTTAAAAATGTCATTTGGCTTCTTAGACCTAGGTTTGTGACCTCATTCAGAATAGTGATGTTAGAAATCCTGGGTTTTGGTAGGTCAAGGCCAAGATAAAGGACAAGTTAGAATATGTGGAGAAACACATGACTGTGAGTTTGAAGATAGACAATTATGGGATAATAATTTCTTAACAGTAGCTGTGGTCTACATGGATTGTTATCATCTCTGCTCCATCCTTCTTCTTTGCTTACAACCTTATGCGTAAGACTGGCACAAATGCTTCTACACCAAGTTTAGAGCACACTCTCCGGGCCCTGCAGATGACACCAAGAACACCAAAAGTGTACTCAAATTACTCTCAATCCAACCAACACCTCCCTTCCATTCACGCAAATTTGAAGTAGTATCTACACATCTAATTACCTTGAAAGAGCTTTGAGGTCTCAGCAAGGGGTAGGATAATGTTATAGAAATGCTACCATACAATGAGCCACTGTGCTAGGAGTTGCTATAGAAAATGTCTCTCCCCACTGTGGATACTGTGGACCAGATTTATTTAAGAGATATATACTAAGCCCCGCAAAGCCACCTTGCATAGCTTTGCATTACTTATGAAATCCAGGGTAATTCATGGCAGCGCAAATTGCTGCTTTGTGTTACTCTGCAGTGGGAAGGCTTTCCATCAGTGGGGTGTGGTTGTTCCCATGCATCCACCTATGGACTTTGGTCCATTCCCATATTTACTAAGGGTCTGTTTATTTCTCCTTATTATTTCATCTTTCTACATTTGCTGCCTTCTGTGCACTCAGAGCACAGTGCAGAGAAAGAACTGCAATGAGCTATATCTTAGTAAGTATGGTGCATTGCTGCTACCTCCATTTGACGCCAAGCAACAAGTTGTTTTGTTGTGTTTCGTTGCATCCAATATTAGTAAATCTTTCCCTTTGTCTTTACCCTGATAAATACAGTCTTCACCCCCCCCCTCCACCCCACTTCTACACGGGGTAGGAAGCGCTATATAAATACAATTACAAGTATTCATGGAGTTGTTTGCATGACTAAAAGAGGAACATATTGTGCTTTTTCTGCAAATTACATCAGCAGGCTTTCCAAAAGTAGCCCTCGACCCACAGGGCATCACCACAGACTGGATGTCACTGGGCACCTGTGTGTGTCCTCGGTTTCAACCATTGGTTCTTGGTTCTTGCTGCATGCTGCATAATGAGTCAAGTCCACACAGCTGTTGAGAATGCCCTTCGCGAACGCCATGCAGCATTTTCTGGAGCCACTGTTCCTGGGGCCTCATTTATGAGAAATGACGCATCGCTGCGTGAAAGCAGCGATGCGTCACTTCTCAGTGCGCACTCCTTGCGACATTCCTGATGCGTCATATTTAATGTATGACGCATCATGTCGCAAGGAGTTACAGATACGTCAGTATTTCTGACGTATCTGTAAGCGCAAAAGTGACGCATTGCTGGAGTGTGTCACAAAAGTGACACAGCTCCAGGAATGCGTCCTTTCACATGGGGCAAGCCCCATGTGAAAGGACCTGCGTCAGTCTTACGCCTGCTGTGAGGCAGGCGCAAGATTTTGACGCAACGGTGTCCTAAAAGTGACGCATTGAAATCTCATAGATTTCACTGCGTCACTTTTACGACTCTTCCTTGCGTCAATACGCCCCCCTTGCATACATTATACCTGGCGCAGGTATAATGTGGCGCCGGGGTTTACAAAGTGACGCATCTACCTAGATGCGTTACTTTGTAAATATGGCACAACAAGGCGCATTTTTTACTCCACTGGTGCGTGACAAAAAGTGACGCACCAGCGGCGTAAAAGTGACGCACAGCCTCATAAATGAGGCCCCTGGTGTGTGTGTTGGCTGTGATAGGCTTGGATCAGTGCCCAAAAAATGCAATCCCTTAACAATGCCTTCTTTCAACTTCTCCTGTTCCATTTTGCATTCTATCCTCTTTATCAGTCGTTCATGGGCCCAGCAAGGCAGCCATGTGTTTTAATGACTATCTGCACACTTTGGCAGGCCTGGCTGGCCCGATGCCAGCCTCCTTTCTGCTTTCATCAAACAGATTTATAGAGGAGCTTATAAAGGAACTCGGGGAGGGATTTGTTTTATTTTCTATTCTGAATAGAGCAGCAATGAAAGGTGCGAGATTGAGAGTCTTAGGAAGAGGAATGCTTTGATTAAAAACAGAACTGTTGTGGCAGAAAAAGCTTTGCTATCGCTTAAAGAGGAGAGATCCGGCAACAGTGCTGCAAGCTTCCTGTAAATTGCAGCACAAACATCTTTAAAACAAAGCTAGATCCTGGGCTGAACTTCAAATACGCTAGATTAATCAGAATAATTTTGGTAATTCTGTGTTACTCTTTGATGTAAATTATTGATATTTAACACGATTACTCCTGATTGCATAATTAAGAGTCATTTGGGGGAAATATCCTACAGCGAGAACACATTTATTGAGCACAACCCCCTTGCACTCACTATTCGTGTACTGCTGGAGTTAGCACTATTTATTAGTGCAAAGTGTATCTTCACGTCAATTGTGGGCTCAAAGGTGCACTTTGTGCTAAGAAAATGTCCCCTAAATGCCGGCTGTAAGTAAGTTGGGAGAAAATTGTACCCCAAGAGCACATTCAGCAAGCTCAAGCGGCTGCTCGCTATTCATGTTTTGTTGCATTTAGCACTAATTCTTAGCACAAAATGCGTTCCCGCAGCCATTTTGGATGTGAGGGGGCATTTTTGTGCTGAGAAAGAGCACTAATTGCAGAACTACTCTTCTCGTAATTATGTTTAATCTTGCGGAATTCTTAGCTAATTTTAGGTGATTACGTTACGCTGAATTATGCGAGCTACACCTAGTAAAGTAAAGTAAAGTAACTGAGCTTATATAGCGCCTGGTTACACTAGCCAATGTGTCCCCACGCTGTACCGCTGGGGAACCCATCCTGGCCTACTCCTGTGAGGCGCCCACTCCTGGGCACCCCAAGGTTAAGCCAGGCATCCTTAGCGATTAGGGCCGGTGTGGAAATTAAGCAAGCTATTGCCCAGAGTTGCAGAGTGGGACCCATGATTAGATTAGGCACCGTAGTGAGAATTATCGGGTCTGCGGACATTGAGCCCAAGACCCTGCCACGACGGGAATTGAACCCTGGTCCCGGGTCAGATCTCTGCATCAGGGTCTGCCGCTCTAACCAGTGAGCCACACTTCTCCACACAACCTACACTTATCCCTACACACAACCTAGGTGTGGGGCATACTTTAGCACAAAGCAAGTAAAGCAATGAAAATCAGCACTGCAGTTTAGGTCACACATAGAGCAGGTACAGCACATGCAACCTCTAACCAGGCTTTACTTATATACAACAAAGAGCAATAGTGTTAGCAGCACTGCCTGTTTCCCCACATAGCAAGCACATCCCAGGCATTGTCCGTGCAACCTTTGCTCACACTCTGAGCAGGTACAGCACAGGCACCAGTTTTGTATACTTTCTCACATGCTCAGAAAACACAGCATGCAAAAGCTTTGGTAAAGCAGGCTTCCCACACACATGCAGCAGGTATAACACATAGAGCAGGAAAGCAAGCTTCTCTCAGTTACATCAGAGATCGAACACAAGCATTAGCAGTGTACATAGTTATCACATGCGGATAGGTGTAGCTCAGCTAGTAGCAGCTAATGAAACCCCATTTCCTCACACAGAGCCAAGTGCTACACAGGCAGCAGCACTTCACTTGGTTTGCTACCATTACGTTAATCCTTGGACAACTGTTCAACCCTCCCTCATTATACAGGCCCCCAAGAAGCCTTTTCTCAGATCTCAGAGACTTCTTTTTCCTGTCATATCAGTGCCAGGGGCTGGTACAGGCTGGCTGCCAAAGGCATTTGTTGTGGCACAGCAGTGAGCCGGCATCAACAAGATGGATACTGCTATGTGCTAGTTTGGAATGGGCCACAAGCAGGGCCGGACTGGGAACCAAAACCGGCCCTGGAAAAGTGCTCGGCCGGCCCCCCGGGGGCATTGGGGGTGCAGCCGAGCTGTTTGCCAAGGCCGATTTTGGCCAATTTTGTTACAGGGGCCGATATTGCAGCTATGCTGCAAAATTGGCCCTCTAACAAAAACGGTCCCTTAGGAACCCAAAACCGGCCCCCAACCTGGCAGCCCACCAGGGAAATGCCCGGTGCCCGCACGGCCTGTCCGGTGGTTCCACTTCCTTTTATTACCCTCTTTGGCCAAGCCCGGCCACTGGATGAGTGTGAAGAGTGAGCAAATCCTCCACACACTGACTGGGTGGCTCATTACAGCACCGAGTTCAGTTAAATCCACTCTCCCATGCTTATATAGACTAGCTCTAGAAGTTCAACCTTACAATGTTTTTCTGCCATTTCTCACTTGTCCCTCCCATTGTATCAGATCCACATGGTTGACCTGCCTACCATCCACATAGTCTCCATTTTCTTCACTGCACCATACAAAGAAAGTGCCAATTTGCCTCCAATGTACACCTATTAAGCATCAGCAAGTCAAAAGAGGCACACATTTACAGTGAGTGGAATCACCAAGCAGAAAGCCTCAGAAAGAAACACATCTTTGTTTATTCAGTGGTAGCAGGGGCATAGAAAGGTTTGGGGTGAGAAGTGGGAGTCACCAGTAGATTTGATGTAGGTCTGGAAGGGTAAGTGATGTATTGAGGCGCTTCACTAGGATTCAAGGACCCAAATGATGAAGCAAGCCACCAAGTGGTAACCCTGGTGGGTGAGGGGACTCTAGAAAATAATTTTTCTTTCTGGAAAGAGGGTTTTTCACACATGTTGAGTGGAATCCCTGTTCTTCCTATAGTTAGGTTTCTAATTCTGGTATTCCGGATATTGTGGAACCAATTATAAGTGCCTCAGAAAGTTTGCTCCTGCACAAATGTCTGTTTGCACTGGAGTCTTAGTTGTGGAGTGTTTATTTCACCCGGTTAATACTGGACACGATAAAATTCACACACCCTACCCCATTATGTTTTAGGTAAAAACTGCTAGAATGTAATGGATGAAAAAGGCATGGAATTACTGGAACATGCAGATTTGGGTTCTAGCAGCACCTAAACCTGCATGGTATTATCCATAAAAGGGAAAAAACTCAGAATATATGCTATTTATTGTACTCAATACGTTTCGAACCTTGGGGAGTAGGATGTTGTCAGGTGCAATAAATACCAATATTTCTTTCTAGGACACTCATAATCAGGCCCACATAGAGTTTAAGGCTTATTGTGAATAACAGTCTTGTTCTGGAGCACAAAGAAGTTGAGTTTTGCATGTAGCTCCTGTAGAAACACATGTGTTATGCTATTGCCCCATGTCTTCAGTTCAGTAATGTTTTAATCCACAGATGCTGGCTAGTGTTATGTTTTAAGGAAATGTTTCCTAGGCTTTGCTCTTTCTCTCTTTTGTATTATTTTTGCACACACAAGTGTATGCAAAGGCATTTGTTTGCAGATGTCCTATTTTTCTGTGAATATTTCCCGGAAATGAGTTGTTTAGCACCAGCAAAGATGGGGTGGTCAAGTATTCTCATGAGGGGTATTTACAGCACATCTCCCAAGTCAACAAAAAGCTGGTGAATTGAGAAACTTCTATTTTTATAGACCACAACTATCATGTCCACATGAGATCACATGCTTGTGCTAGCACTAATTTGGTACTCAAGCTTGTGCCGTAAAATCAATTGGCCCAGATGAAGGCCCATAACGTTGTTACTGCAGACACACATATATCTGGGGCCTGTAAAACAATAAGTACCCCGGGGGTGCAACACGCATTTGTGCCCGATTTGCGTGCCCCCAGGGCACTTTGGTATTGCAGAAGGGGGCGCAGACTCTTGTGCGTCCCCTTCAGTAATACCGATAGCGCTGGCGCACTTAAAGAGCCAGCATTGCCATCAGTGGGCGGTCCTTCATTTACCTAGGGGTGTGTCCAATGCAAATGAGGACATTTCTTTGCCTCTGCACCTGAACCATATTAGAGACGTGGGTGCAGAGGTAAAGATGCTCTTAGAGGGCGCACTCATAGTGAGCCACTTTTTAGGTAGTGCACTGTGAGTCCGCTACCTGAAAACAGCCTTCTGGAGGGGATAAAGGGGGTCCTATGGATCCCCCAGACATCCCCTTGCAGACGGGTGCAGTCATTAACTACACCAGCCTGGAAGAGGATCTCTAATCCCCTTTAAAAGTGCAGGCAGGTTGCTGCCTGCACTGTGAAAAAAACAGAGCTGCTGCAAGCAGCCGCTCCATTTTTCACATGAATGGACAGCCTCGAGGGCAGCGCAAGTTCGAAGTTGCCCTGGGGGCAGCGCATTCACCATAATGGGGTGCATTGTCAATGACAATGCGTAATGCGGCTGCTGGTGGTTAATGACCTCTGAAATTAGAAATAAAGAACACCCTTGTAATCTCCAAATACATTTGTCAATTTAAAATGTAGGTACTGAATTACTAGAAAAGGCAATACAATCAGTTTGCCCTGTTTGAAAAACGAAGGTCTGACAGATTTTATGCTCTACTGCATTTAAATGATGATCTTGAAGGTGCATCAGTTGTCATGGAAAATTTAATGGTCCAGTTATAATGAATTGTGCTTCAAGTGCTGCTATGATAAAATGGAAGCTTGGATCAGTTTCATCACTTTTTCAAGGATGCACTGTATGCACAAAAATGTACTTGGGGGGACAAATGCGTTGATGATAGTTCCACTAGTTAGAGCATATTAGTGCCAGATTTGTTTTTTTTTTGTGGCTGAAAAGGTGATGACTGTTGAATAACTGAGCAACATAATCAATACGAAAACATTTGTTTGGACTAGGTCGTGAATTAGAAAATTGGATTTTTTTTCATTGGGGCAGTACAAGTTTTGTCTAAGTGTGTTTTTGTATTCACCCCCCTTTTTTTTTAGAACTTTACAATTTGATTCCTGTAGATACTGTATATCAGGTCAGCAGAAGGGTATTCAACTTGCATAGCTCCTTTGACACAGTTTTGGCAAAGGGCCTTCACAGCTCACCTACCACTCATCCTGCAGTCAGGGGACTCTGTCCATTGGTTGCCTTAGCCAGTTACAAGGGTCTGCCGCCGCTAAACGTAAGAGTTTTTTCTACATGACGTTTGGTATCTCCGCTCCCTTCGATTTTTGCATGGGAATGGATCAGAGTCTGTGGAGTTCTAGGAAGTTACCCTATGTCTTCCTGCAAGAATATCATGAAAAGTAGAAGCTCTGCAAAGATTCAGGGGCATATTATCAAGAAGGGTGTTAAAATTATCGCCTCTGTAGTGGCAGGAAACTGCCGCTAAAGCGAGGATAATGGGCTTGCTAATATGTCGTAGAGAATTCCCATAGAAGCCCATGCTCACACCAGAACTTGAATTGCAAAGGGCGTATTATCAAGCACATTATCGCTGCTTTAGCAGCAGTTTCCTGCCGCTAAAGCGGCGATAATTATAATGCAGTTCCTTGATAAAATTCCCCTGGGTCCTTTCCTGGCCCTCTTCTAGGCAGGTCGGTGGCAACAGTTTGTGCAGCTCAACTCAAGATGATTTAGCTAAAAAGGGAAAAGGCACATCACAGAGTCTTGCAAATGCCCCTTATAGAGAGGTCCTTTCCATTTTGGTTAGTGAAATGAACACACACACAAAAAAGCTCAGACACTCCACATGACTTGGTATCTCCGAGCTCACAAACGTACACAGCTATAATTATACACCACGCCAGCGCCGGCTTTAGGGCAGCGCGACTGGTGCGACCACACTGGGCACTGCCCCCGGAAGGGGGCGCTGTGTTGAGCAATAACTTACAATTAAAAAACACCTGCACATCCAGTTTTCAGGCAGCATTAACAATGTCAAGATAACACTTGTGATTAATGTTCCTGCTAGAGAGAGATCAGAGTTTTGTCTAGTGGCAGTATTGCCTTGCCATAAAGGAGCACAGAGGGTAATATCCATGCTGAAAAGAACAGGTATTATGCAGATCACAGATCAGTGTTTTATGTGGATAGCTGAGTAGATTACTGCTTTTATCTTAGAGATCCTTTTGTTACCGCAGTTCAGAAGATACAACTTTAATATAGAACAGTGACTGTTAAGAACTGACATCAAAGAGATGCATGCAAGCTGCATAAAATAGTTAGGACGATATGTTTTTTCCCCAGTCTCCCATAAAATATTCATAATGTTTCTGAAATGGGTTTGTTTGAGTAGGTGCACATTCTTACTAGTACAGCTGGCCTTTAACAGTGCTTTAAAACAAATCAAATGTATGTGGGAGAAGGGCTATGGAGAGATAAGGGGCATTGATGGAGGCTGGTAGTGTGGAGATCTGAGGAGGAGGTCATGGGTGTGTGAGTGCCAAAAATGATTATCGCACCAGGCGCCAAAAGTGCTAAACCTAGCCTTGCGCCACATACACAAAACCCTATTGTATATGTCAGACAGAAGACTTCACATCATCACCCGAAACCAGGATAGATGCACCATACAGGCCTTCAGTTTGAGGGCTGCAGTAAACCCAGGGACACCCGAATCGAGATTACAGCTTGTGCAGTAATATTGCACTCACCATATGGTTTTCAAAGTAAGCATTTTGCCAGATAACTCCTGGCTCAATAGAAACAGAAGTAAGACTCACTCAAATGAGTCTCGATATATGCCAGACATATGTTATTCAGTGTAAATTCCTATCGAAGGCCTGCTTCATGCCAGTCAGATTATACTTTATTGCTCCCTCTAGGGCAGAAAGTCTTCAACATGTTGCTACTCGTGATATATCTTGTTGCACCATGGCTGTAGTTGGGTTTTCCTTATCTCCTTCACGGGGCCTTGGTTGAGTCTTCCTTATCTCCTTCATATTCAGTTCATCTCTTGTATCTTGCTGTGAGATGCAATCTTGCACTATTTGATCTTTTGTGTGATGAAGAGTCTTGTAGGTGTGTGCTGGCTGTGATTGGCGCAGTTGACCTACCCACTCTGGCTCCACATGCCCATATTACATAATATAAAGTGTAGTTACAAGGCACTCCGTTCACCTTGTGAAGCATTCTGGCACCAAACACAAGATGTACATTATTAACCACCTCAATGGAATTCAATGTGTTGACCAGATGAAAGGCTGAGACCCAACTGGGTTAGATAGTGTGAGCATGTGGTCAGACACGGATTGCTGGAGTGCAAGGGTTAGTAAATTGAGCAACTAGGTTTGGCACATTCTCTGAGGTACTTAGTCATTTGTTGCTGCCTAGAAATCTCATTCAGATAAGGCTAGAGCGAATATCCAGATTTTATTCTGATGCTCGGCTACTCTAAAATATACTATGCTCTCCCACGATCTGGCTTAAGCATCCCCTGAGATGCCTCTGAGTTACCATGCTCTCCCTACCATCTGCTGCCCAAGACCCAGGAATATCTTTTACCCTGAACTGGGCTAATCTAAACTCATTCTTACCCCTCCATATTTTTTGATCTGTGCTGGTGCTTCTGAGACAATACTACACCGTTGCTGACATGGAAACCGCAGCTGAGATGTGTTGTGTTTGATATTTTCTGAAAAAGACATTTACACATCAAATTGATCACCACGGGGTCTTAAACATCTGTCTTTTTTTGTGTGCACATGTCCTCTCGCCTGTGAATAAACAAGCATTGGCAAAACCAAGGGGCATAAGTACAAGCCCCTATCGACACGGGAACGTCAATGTTTTATTTTACCTGATCTCAATTATGTTACTGTAAATTGCCCATACATTCAAATGGAAAAATGGGGCGCTCTTATTGCGTCAGCTGTCAAGATGTAAGCACTAGATGGGCAATGTTTTTTTATTGCAGCATCGTCAAAATCAATAGAAGCTTTGATTTATAATATATTCCTTCACCTATCTCTCATACACAGATGAGGGGTTACATCATACATACGCATTCTTACTGAAATAGCCGTAGCTGAATCCAGTGAATGTAAAGATTTTTTTTTATTCCTCGAAATATTGTCAGATTTAGCATACGATGTTTTTTTCGTTTCCCTCATATCTTTTTTTCTTAATGTGTACAGGAAAAAAATAATCAAAGACGAATATGACAGTTCAATGTCTTTCCTTTATAACAAAGTGACAAGTGATTGTCAGATGGTAATGCAGATGAGGAGATACTAAGTAAAAGGGTAATGCGTGCCTGTCAATCACAACCTGCTGCGGAATTCTGCATAGGAGATAAGCGTTCCTCAATGTTCACTATAACATTAGACCATGTAGATTGCAGATTTAAAAATGAACTTCTATTCTCTACCGCCAGTCATTTCACACCACCATTGTCTGGGTGGGTATTGTATACCACACAAGCTGCCATTAGAATAAAATCATAAGCTCTTGACAAAAAATGTGTTTCACATTTTCAAATGGTTTCGCGTTTAATAATTCCACATTTGTAAAGGCGCAAACTTATCACCGCTAAGGTAATAAAGGCGCTGGGGCTCGTCAGGGAGTTTAAGTGAGCTATTGCCCAAAGTCACATGACGCTGAGCTGAGATGCCACCAGCGACGGTCAGCCCCGTGCTCCAGGGTCTGCTACTCTGGGCACTGCGCCATACCCCAGACTGGTGGCTAATTTAATGTAGAGTGATGTGTGGTCAGCAGACTGATTGATGCCACATTGTATGTTGGGACGCCGTGCAAGCATTGATGAGCGAGGTCAATGGTAGTACTAAAGTCCTGTATAAATCTTCTTGATCATATGCATGTCCATTTCCTGCAGATGTCAATGTGTTGTTGAAAGCAAGTGCTGAATTGCCAAATTATTCTAGATTTGGGCTGGAGTGTGTATGATATGTAGAGTGACTTTGTGGAACAATGTGGTTGCGGCCCGGAAGTCTGGAGATAAAACATAGAGCATCAGTAAAATAATATGTTATTATTTCTGGTTGTAGCATTAATGCATCAATACATATGCCACAGGAGGCAATGGGGAGTAGTGTGGTTATAAGGCATATTTTACCCTATCTCGAGCTGCAAATCGCAAACTATTGCTTCCTTTTGCTTAGACCTATAGCAGTGCCTCACAGTCTTGAATATGGGACCGGAAATAAAGATATTCTGAAACAAATAAAAAACAAAGGAGAGGACAACAATCTTGACCAGGCCCGTGCACCCAATAAGGTAGAGGAAGAACATCTTCCAGAAACTTACTTTTTTCCCCAGTCCTTCATTCCGTAGGAAATTGAAAATTGACCAAATTAACCTAATGATTGTGTTACTGATGTGTATGCCCGAGTAGCAGATTCTCTCTGGAGCTCAGTTGATAGAACAATGAGTCACTGATTCATGTTTGATTGGAAACAGCTCAGATTCGACCCAGCTTATTTTGAGACCCCATTGCTGACAAATGGCCTGATTTTGATTTCAGTGGATGGGCTACGCCATCGCAACGGTGACGGATATCCCGTCCACTGATATCTTAATGTCATTATTTCCTATGGGATAAAAATTTCGGTGGGCAGAATATCCATCACCATTGGGATCTAAATCAGGCCCAATGTCTTCTGTCACTGACAGCGTAGTGGGAAGGGCAGTAGCTGTGTTTTTAATGAGTAGTACATTGTTGTAAACTCACAGACAATTTATGTTACTAAGAAGACATGTCTGTAAGACTTGTAGATACATTCTAAAGGATATCAAGTAAGAATCCTTCCATGACCACAAGGAAGAGCATGGAAAACGTGGGCATGGCTCCAGGTGGCTGGGTTGATCCTAAAACTGTGAGATAAGATGGGCATGTTAAGGACGCTGGTAGAAATCATGTCATATAAGAGCTAAGTGATGGAAAAGTAGGCAAGGCCTACACCTAAGTAACTGTAGGGTGTCGAAAATAAAGTTCCAGCTCACACAAGCATTTTTGTCATCCAAGATTGCTCTTGATGAGAGCCAGAGAGTAACTCTATTGTAGTATTAGACTGTATGAAATTTTACAGAAGTTGAGAGAGGTGGAGCAATGTATACCAGATTGGTCATTTGAGATCAAGATTAGTAGGAGCCAATACAATCTGTTTACTACACCATTGCTAGTATTTCAATTTCTACCTTAATAAACAAAACTGGGATGTATCAACTGCACAGTGTGCCATTATTATGTTTAAGTATCAAGATAATCAGAGATTGTATGATGGAGGGAGGAATTCTACCACTACTCAGAGTCTTTTTAAAGGAGGTTGGAAGGCATGGAGTTGGTCGCTCCATGTACGCCTGGAAAAATCCTGCTACTATCTTCAACCCGCACTTACGTTGAATGAACAGTATGGATTTACAACATATCATCAAGATCAGTAGATGTGGATATAGAATAATAAATAATACGCTCCCCAATGTGTGCTGTATTGACATTTTGTTGGAAGTTGATATTGTTCAGTTGCTATAGGTGCTGGTCGATATTTCTGACCTCTATATTTTGACATATACCCGCCAAGAGTGTGAGACCACTGAACCAAAAGCAAGAACATAGAATGCCAGCCGCGGCCGGAAGTGGGAGTACCGGCCGGGCGGTGATGTGGGAAGGGGCAGGGTGGGGGATAGTAATGTATGGATTACGGACTTTAACAGGTAAGTAAACATATAAATAAATAAAACGAATTTTGTTGCGCGCACTGCATCACATTTGGTGATGCAGTGCACGCAACAAAATTAGTTTTATTTATTTATATGTTTACTTACCTGTTCAAGTCCGTAATCCATACATGACTACCCCCCACCCTGCCCCTCCCCACGTCACTGCCCTGCCGGTACTCCCACTACTGGCCGTGGCTGTAGAATGCTGCAGGACTTCACTGAGCTACAGTAAGCCAAATGCAATTTGAGAAAATAATATAGGGGCATATTATCAAGACAGAAAACTGCTGCTAAAACGGCGATAATAGGCTTGATAATATGCTCTATGGAATTCCAATTGAAGCCCATGTTAAATGTGTATGACATCTAACATGGGCTTCAATTGGAATTCCATAGAGCATATTATCAAGCCTATTATCGCGCTAAAACGGCGATATTTTATCGCCTGTCTTGATAATATGCCCCATAATTTCTTTCCATCATCTACGTGCTTTTATGTGGTAGAATGTGAATGTGCCCTTTGTGCTCATTTACTAATGTCGTACCGCCTGTTAGCCTTCAGCCTGAAGGATTAAGAATGGTAACTGTCATTCCACTCACATTCCACTTACCTTCCATCATTATGTCTCACATTCCACTGCACATTATTTGAATGGTTGAGTGACCACTGTATGCCAGAATGCGAGAGATCTGTTTTCGAATAATAAACAGATTAATGCTGAAAATTCCATAAAATAATGCTGGAGTTCTATGTTGAAAATGTGAGTTATGTATAACTGCTCCTTTTTGTGACAAGTGCTTGTTGAAATCGGTTAAGATAGTCACATTCAATGTGAAATATATCCCATTATTTGTATCCTAAGGGGCAAGATATTTGGTCGGAGAAGTGAAATTCTCAGTGCGGGTGGTCCAGACCCATTATGCTGCTGCGAAAGTCTGTTTCCCTGGCAACCAGACCTTATCAGTTTATGGCTTTCCATAAAAGTAAATGGAGCAGAAGGTCTGTGGGGCATCCTGATTATACTAATCTGGTACAGTGGCTATAAAATAAACACACATACCTAAGAAGCACTTTCACTCACACGAAATTGAAGCAATGTACTGTCAGATACAAGTACAAACAATTTATGGATTTTTACAGCCACGTCAACTTTGTTTATGGAAAGAAGGAAGTATTCTGACACATCATGACATTTCCTTTTTAAATTCAAATGGAAAAACATACACATTTATAATGCAATTGAATTAATATAGCGCGTTGTATCCCTAATGAGGCGTTAAAGTGCTTTACACGGGGCAGCACATTGCTCCGGAACCCGGGTTTAGTGGGGTTTTTTCAGTTGTTACTGTTGGGTATTGGGACAGGTCATATGCTGTTCGATAAACTATTACATACATTTACTCCGGGGTCTATCTAGTGCAGGGGTCTCCAAACCTGTCCTGGAGGGCCGGATCCATGCCAGATTTTTTGGATATCCCCATTGAGATACATGTAGTTATTTTAAAAATCTGGCATGGATCCGGCCCTCCAGGACCGGTTTGGAGACCCCTGATCTAGTGTATTACATTAACCTGTTTGTTGCTTCGAACGTTCTGCGCCAGTGCTGAACGTTCGAAGAACGGGTGCGGCCGCGTCGGCCAACGGACGTGCGCAGCACTGGCAAGGTAGTGCTCGCGACGACCGTTGGCCGACGGCAGCACTAAAGGGGTTAATAGGAGTTAGGGGTGATCCTCAGTGGGAGCGCGTATGTGATGTCATGCATATGGTTGGCAATATTAATAGATAAACTACAGAAGATTAGGTATTAGGTTTTCTGAAGGTATGATTGTTAACCCCTTCCGTGCTTCGAACGTCCAACGGTCGTCGCGTGCACTACCTCGCTGGTGCTGCGCACGACCGTTGGACGTCCGAATCCCGTTAGCGCGATCGAACGTCCGCACTGGGGTGGAATGTTCGACGCGCTAAAGGGGTTAAAGGAGAAGTTGTGCTTATTAATAAGAGGTGTTGACAATTTTCAGAAATATAATTAGAGAAATTCGAATGAACAAGCATGTGACTTAGAATAGGTTGTTTTCAGTGAGAGGAGGCATGCAGGCGAGGGAAAGTAAGGGGAGGTACGTTTGAAAGGTAAAAGGAGAGGCGACAATCAGGCGTTTTAAGACAATCCGTTTTCATGGAAATATAAAGGAGGCTTTTTAACATCACATGCAATCTGAGTATGTACAACTGTAGAAAGAAAATTATTTGCATATGAAATAGTGCTGTATGAGGTACTTTTGATTAGCATTAAAATCAGGCAGTCTATTCCCTGAAATGTCACCACTAGACCACAACTTTAGCAAAAACAGCTGATCAGCTCAAAGGCAGGAAGCATTAGGTAATTGATGGACAGACATACACAGGAAATATGGAGGGGTATGGGCTGCACTCAAAGTCAGCAGTAACCTGATGATCGTAGCAATGTGAGAGAGTATACAGAATGAATAATGCAAACATCCAGAAGGAGATGCTACTAATGCTATAGTGGATGAATAAAGTTTGACTCTTGAGGAAATATACATTTTTGGTCAAAGTTATGTTCCCTATCGTGTACCCCACCGTCTCCATGTACGAGCTTAAAGTGCATGTAACTTCCCTCCTGTGCCAGCTATGAAGACGCAAATACATTTGCGTCCAACGTTAACATGTCCTCTTTCAGACCCACCCTGAATGGGTTGAATAGTCCGTTCCTAAGTATGCCATGCCAACGTCTTTTTGTGGTGTACTTTACACGTTTTTCAGCTCTGGCAAAGTAGGCCCTGAATTCTGCCATCGAGCCTTTTTCCTGCCTTCTGACTCTGAAAGCCTCAGCCCAGGCTGCCCCTGTACCTGTGAACTCTGCCTTACTCCCAGCGCGGCCCACCGCGTTTAGCTCAGCCTGCTGCCTGCCAAGAATGAATTCAACCTTCGAGTTATCTGTTTCCCTCTCCGAAAATGCATTCCTGCCTACTAGTTTAAGTAAACATCCCCCCAGCTGCAGAGCGAAGGGCCTGGCCTTACTGTCTCTGTGCAAGTAATTCATAGCCTCTGTTACCCTGTTACCATGGAAGGCCCATGCCCCCACGCTTTCTCATGCAGACACTTATGCGCTTATACACGCACTCACAGTCAGTATAGAATAGCTTCTGCCCCAGAGACCTTTCCGTCCAGATAGCTCAGTTCCTAAACATCAGATATCAGATATGATAGAAGCACAAGTTGATCTGACATGCCAGACTTCTGTCTCTTTCCGCCACTGTAAATGTCAAGTCCCCTGCACCCTCCAGTTTCACGTCAATCACACGTCATGCAGCTGCGCGCGCATCCAGGCCTCAGATTTCTGCTGACATTGCAAGATTCTGCTTTTGTTGCCACCCACTTATGACACCGACCTGTGACGTTTCTAGCACACACCTCTATGTTCACGCCTAGTTCACGCCTTCTAATTACGTAACACTACCACGTGTGTGTTTTATCTTGTTTCTCTCAGCTGTTACGCCTACTATATTGGTTTCTATAATGTAACTCAAGTATATAAGCTATGTATTGTCAATAAAATAGGGCTCTATCCCTTCCTGCACCCTCAGTGGTGGCAGGAACCAGATATCCGGTCATGACCATTCCTTTTTAAGGAATAAAACCCCTAAGAACTCTAACACCACGGACTCTGCGTCTTTCTTTCCGATTGAGTTATTATTGATTATTATTGATTAAGTACTTACCTGCATAGAAATTAAGACGGTAAATCAAATATTTACCACACTCTCACTAAGAAAGGTTTCTCCTATCATCCTCTTTCTGTCAGGAAAACCCTTGTTCATGGTTTGATTATTAGCAAATTGGACTATGGCAAATTGGACCTAGTGAGTCCTTAATGTCCAAATGGCAAGTGGTCCTAAACATGGTCAAGTGAATTGTGTGTAATCTTCCTTCAAGCTCCTCAGTGGAACCATTACTGAAAGCCTTGCATTAGCTAAGGTCAATCTTTTAATCTGTTGCCTTGCATATAAATTACTAACATGAAACGGACCTAGTTACCTACTGTCCAGTTAGGGTTCTGCGCTCTAAGGACAAAAGCTCTGCGTGTCGCCCCTCGTGTCCGATTGACTAGATGTGGGGGCAGGTCTTTTTCTTACCTGGCCCCATACTATTGGAATGCTTCGCCTTATATGCCCTCACTACATCAAATTCAGAAAATTGCTTAAAACAATCTTTTAAAAATGAAATCATGGTCAGGTTAGGAATTGAGTGATTTTTTTTTTGCAACAAAATTATTTAAATATAAACGAACCTTGGAGTTTGCGCAACATGGCCCTGCCATGCCCTTTCTTTGACCCCTCCTGAATCTACCCCATCTAATTTACTGACGTCTTTCATTCCCCCTAATGAGAAAGAACGAAAAAGACTTCCTCTGTCATGTAAATCTGGATCAGCACTTGACCCGTGCCCCCCTCAAACAATCAAACAAGTAACAGAGGTTATCGGCTCTGTTTATGCAAAGGTGTTTAATACCTCCTTCCAAACCTTCTCGGTTCCTTTGTTATGGAAACAAGCTAGTGTCATCCCACTACTGAAGAAACCTTCAACGGTTATTAAGAATCTATCCAATTTTAGACCCATATTTCTCATCCTGCCAGCCACCAAAATGCTAGAATACATAGTAAATTAACAATTTTCCGAGATTTTAGAATCTAATCACCTTCTGCCCCACCTCTCAGTCAGGTGTTTGATCTTGACACTGTACCGAAACAGCACTGCTGGAAGTCTATAAGTCACAAAAATGTCCCTAGACCATGGACACAATGCCGCACTTATTCTGTTGGACCTCTCAGCGGCATTCAACACTGTCCTCCGTGACATCCTTTTACAACGCCTATCTGGTTGTGGGCATAAGACACAGAGATGATGGACGGAATGCAGAGCAAATTAAACATTCGCCCCCAGTTAAATCCATTGTCCTTTTACTCACCATGCCAACCCAGTTCGGATTGGACTGTTCCCATGGGACTGATTTGCATATTGCTGGGTCTGAACTGGAATAACATGGGGAGCATGTCATAGGACTATTTTTTATTATTGTAAATTCTGATTGAGGTGTGGATTTCCTAGTCCGCTGTTGTTTCTATCGTGCTGTTCATAATGGAATCACTGAGCACCAACCCAGCAGAAATCTACATTCCAGTTAGGCCTACCACATAGCGATTCGCCATTTTAAAAAACAAGAAGTAGTGGGACCTCAATCTGGAACTGCATCCCTTTTCAGCTCAGAAGCACAGAAACTGAATTCGTCTTCTGCAAGGCTCTAAAAGCCTACCTGTTTAGCTTACAATATCTTATCTCACTCAATCCTCTTTTCATCTCCTTGTTAGTAGTGCCAGGACACTCATTTCTGAGTAGCTGTTTGTGCTATAAAAATACCTCTCTTTCATTCATTCATGCAGATGATATAGGCAGGGTCACTTTTTGCAATTCCATGAGCCTTGTCAGCAAGGGGCTGCTTATTAGTTCTACCTGAGCACGACTATTTAGGAGAGGTGAAGGGTGGGACTGTAGTTTCTGTTGTTCAAGGGGAGGAAGTTCCAAGGTCAGGCCCTTTCACTGTCTCTAATTGCTGCTTTAGAAAGGTTAAACATTCAAATGCAGAGATCTCACACTTTAATGTGCCCATATTGAGAGTACCCCTGCTTTGAGCCAGAAACTACAAAAAACATAAATCAAACCAGTTCTACAGCAGGAGGCAATAAATGCTTTCTCTTTGGTGCCATTTATAGTGCTGTACTATATGTATTATTTTTTGACTTATGTAGAACTCAGAGGAGTCTGACCGAGCCTAGTTGGTGGCAATGCACCCCATCTTTCCTTCATTACTTATTTCATATTTCTCCCTGTGGAAACCTCTGACTAATATGTAAGTTTTTGTATAACATGTGTACACAGTGTACCTAAATGCTGTATAATTACCCCATAACATAAACCATGACAAGTTTCCTATTAAACTCAGAAAAGTAAAACAAACATTCAAGAAATGGAAAACTGTTTAAACCCAAAAGCCATCAGTGCATGGCAATTGGAACGCACAGGTGTGTAAGCACACGTTAAAGCACAGTAATGGGCAAAACTACTCGTCTGCATGAGAGAGCCATCAGAAAATAAAACCATAGCCCATACGCAAGACAAAATGAACAAACAACTCTACAGGGTTAATTGCTTGCAATGCACCTTGAGTACAAACAGAAGAGCTTAGGTTGGTGGCTTTTACGTGAATAATACGATTTTCTGGTGGAAACCACTAACATACAGTGATGATATCCCTTGTATTAAGACAGTTTGTGCAGACGGGGCAGAGCAGGATTGTCTTCTGTACAGTGAAGAATGCTATACCTACCACTGCAGGTTGTACCAAACATTGCCCCTGCCGTGCTGCCAGTGATAGTAATAACACAACTACTAACCATCACACTCATGTGTGACAGTTTGGACTATTCCAGTCCCCCAAAGCTATAAGAATGGCTTAGGCGCAGGTAATAGTCATTTATACTGTAAATTGAATTAATATTTAATTGTTTTTGTGGTCATCTCTAATTTACCTTGACAGCGCCACCTTGTGGCAGACTGTCCCAAGTGCAGCTGTTAACAATTAAGTGCCAGTGCCTAGCACCAGAAACCACTGGCTCAAATTAAGCCCTGCCTACAACTCTTGTATTCTAGTGGAGCACCACTAATAATGGCAAAACCCTAGTAATGCCAAAAGTGGTCTTGGGTTACTGATGTTCGGGTTCAGGGAGGACCTGGGGCCAGATGTACGACCCTTTTTCGTGGCCGCAAACAGGAGATCCTCCCGTTTGAGGACGCAAAAAAGGGTAATAGCAGGTACAAATGCTATTTTGCGAGTCACTGACTCTCAAAATAGCATTTGTGACTCTTGCTATGAGGAAGGAGCATCCCATCCAAATAATAATAGCAGGTACAAATGCTATTTTGCGAGTCACTGACTCTCAAAATAGCATTTGTGACTCTTGCTATGAGGAAGGAGCATCCCATCCAAATAGTGAGTCAACATTCTATGTACTAATGTCTTGCAGCTGCATTTTCGACCGCAAAACACTCGCAGTTAACCACCTACTTCAAGTAGGTGGTAAACCACTCGCAATTGGGAAGGGGCCCCCAGGGGACCCCTTCCCTTTGTAAGTATGTGGGAAAATATTTTTTAAGAGCAGGTAGTTGTCCCATAGACCACTGCCTGCACTGCCTACCCTTAAGAAACTGAAACTGAAAAGTTTAGTTTTTCTTTCTTAAATGCATCCTGTTTTCCTGTAAGGAAAATGGACTGCATTTTAAAACAAGCATTTACAATGCAATGGTCTCGGCTTTGTTAAAGTTAGAGCTATTGGCATTGCAAATGGCATTTTTTCCATTTTTTTGTTTTTTTGAAAATAAAGTACCAAAAGCCTCAAGCAAAATGGGGTTCACAGAGGGCGCCAGGAGGCATACCCAACAGGGAAACTGAGAAGGAAATGAGGAAGCACTTTAAGGTGACTGGCGAGGGCCCAAAATGCACTGATGGCAGTCCTAGGTCACCCGGAGGTCCCATGCAAAGTCTATACAGAAGCTCTTCACCGCTCCCTAAGGCAGCCTCCAGCATGAGAAAGGACTGCAGAGACCTGTACGGGGCAGACAGCCAGCTCTGGGAAGATGTGCATCTGCTGCTGCTTGGTCTAGTCAAACTAACAATTTTACTTACACAAAAATCAAAAGATGCTAAAAAGCAACGTGACCACATCCTGTAAAGGATTTTGAAATACATCAGCACAAAGAAAAGAAAGGTGGTGAAGAAGGAAAGAAAAGAACAAGGCGAGAAAGAATGAAAAGTGGAAAAAGAAAGAGGGCAAGAAAGATGGGATGGAAGGAAATGGAGGCAAGTAAATAGAAAAGAGACGGGAAGTATTCGAAGGAAAAAGGGAATGCGGAGAAGGGGCAACAAAAGAAAAGAACAAAAGGGTGCCGGGAAAGAGAAAAAGAGGGACAGTGCAATATAATAATGAAAATTGAAAGGAGATAAGGGGGGGAGAAAAGAGAGAAATAGAACAAAAGAGGGAAAGGAGAAAAGAGCTAAGAATGTAGGAAAAAGAGAAGGGGTGAAGAGAAAAAGAAGCCTATCGGTTACGAAAAGGACAATCGAATATAAGAAGGCATACAAGCAGTGAAGGGTGAAAACTGGACGAGAGACGGGAGGAGCAAGAGACGTGGGTGTAAGAGACAAGTGACATTTGAGGTGGAAACGGGGGAATACTGAGTAAAGAGGAGCAGAGAAAGATTAGCCATGAAAGAAACCGAAATCTGAGAAATCCTGTGAGGTCTGGGGTGAGGGCCGAGTGAGCAGGGTGGACAGCAGGTCGCAAGGAGCGTATAGGAGAAAGCAAGTGATGGGGCAGAGAAAGGGAAAGTTCAGAGACAAAGCGAGCGTCAGAGCCCCCTCCGCTTCCTCCGGAGGAAAATAGGGGAAACAGAGAAAAGGCAGAGGGAGGGGCTGCAGGGTCCCCTGCTCCGAGCACACACATCCTTGACTGCCCAGGGAGTTGCATTATTGTGAAAACGTTACACGTGAATAAATATACACCTCTTGCATCATGGGATGCGAAAGGCCATACAATGCCTTTGCAAGGGAGGAACTTGGAATGCACAAAAGAAATCTAAAATTACTGCTGGGCAACTACAAGTCTGGGAGCATCAGGAGTACTCAGAGAATCATCTGTGAGAATTTTAAAAGGTCGGAAATGTACTGCAAGCACACATATAGTGAAGTAGTGTGGCTCACTGGTTAGAGGCGGCAGACCCGAGAGCAGAGGACGGCCCGGGACCAGGGTTCGATTCCACGCGCGGCAGGTTTCTGGACCAGGGTCAGCGGACTTGATAATTCTCTCGCCTCGGTGCCCACTCTGATCAGCGATCACACTCGGCAACTCTGGGCATTAGCTTGCCTCATCTTCACTAACGGCCCCTCCAGACCGCCGGGGATGCCTGGTCTCACCCTGGAGATACCCATTAAGGGACCATCTCTCAGGGAAGCCAGGAAGGGTTTCGCAGCGGTCGAAGCGCCTTGGGACCCTACGAGTAAGTAGTGCGCTATATAAATGCCTATACATATACATACATATACAAACTGGCCCATTTCCTTTTTTAAAGATCAGTCCCGATTGTGGGAGACTCGTGCAAACATTTTAGCCAATCAAACAGACATTCTGTTCATAGGTCACAGGGAGAGGGTCAAAGGGAGGGGTTCGGATGGAAGTTTGTCCAGGAGCCTCCGAAGCACCGATGACTCCATGGATAACTTCAGAAGAGGTGACCTCGCGTGCTGACCCTGACCCCGCATGCATCCTCAGTCCTGGAGACTTCAAAGTGGGGCGCCCCTTCCGCCGCGCGGATAAGAACTCTATCTCTTATCAACACGAGATTACAACGCAGCCAGTCCTGGTGCACAGACACACATCTGCAAATGAACTGCCCCATAGGTCCATATTACCAACAAACTGCGATAAACATCACAGAGAGCGCTTAGCGTGAATAGTTTTATTGCCGGCTATCACTGGAATATTTCACCACGCTAACGCTGTATTAGCAACAAATAGCGCTATGGCGTTAAATATTCCAGCGATAGAGTGAAAAACGGCCAGACATTGCTGAATAACCAGCAAACATCCTGGCAATACAGTGAAATGCTTGCTGATACGACCATGTGGCCGTAACCCCATAATCCACCTCCCATTATATGCATGTCTAAGAAAGGATTTTAGCAGGTGTATCTTTCAGGCGATATTCGCGGTTAGCGCAAGTTATTATTTTGCTCTGCAGGACTTGGTGATAGGGGGAATGTGAGTTACCGACTGTTTTCAGTCGCTTTGATGTTGGGAACGCTCACTTTGCATGTCATTAGCGATGTTTATCGCTGTCATGCAAAGCAGTACCGAAACGGGCGCTATTGGCAGTAAGCTATCGCTAACAGCTTTTGGCTACTGCTTGTTGATTGGGAGATAGGAATAACGCCGCTTTAGCGGCAGAAAGTGCCGCAAAAGTGGCTCAATTGCCCTTGCTAATATGCCCCTAAGTTCTTTAGACACAGTCCTTAAGACAGGAGCTAGGCAAATTCTGGTCCACTGCTGCCACATCAGGGTCCAACAATCCTTTAGAAAAGAAACCCAGAGGTGAAAGCAAATCAAGCTTTTTAAGCGGCAGGTAGTGACAACATATTGACGTTTCGGTCTCATTAATTACTAAGTGAGACCAGTGTCAGGAATATGCTTAGATGATGTACCACCCCGTAGAGTCTGTATAAACAACGGTATAGCTTTTGAATACATTCCCCAAATACGATATTTAAACATTTATATGTGGACAACGAAACAACGAGAACACGTGTCTGCACGTGAAAAAGAGAAGTTCAGCTATCAGGAAGTGCAGTGTGTCTAAAACCTTCGTGGGAGCATTTGCAAAACGAACATAAAACCACAACAAAGCCTAAGAAACAGAACCAAATCCATACAGGAAAGATACCAAAATGTCCATCATAACAATGTTTGAACCGTTTGTACCACCTGCTATTACATATCTCTGGTATCATGTTTGGGTTCATTGCAATGGTCTACCAGTGGGGTGTGCATCACTTTTCGTCGAATATGAGACTGATGTTGTAAGATTGTGTGTCATCTTTGCAATATATGGTATTTCAAAAGGGCACTGGATACAGGATACAACATTCTTGGTGTGGTCATTTGAAAAATGGACAATGTAATAGTTTGCACCATTTAAAACAAAGCTTTCCAGTGCCTCCGTGGTGTTGAAGGATGTGCAATTTTCACACCTAAAGTGACCAGTGATGGGTTGCAAACCAATTCTCTTTGTGATAGACTCTTTTGGTGGTTTTGCATATGCTTTGACTGGTCTATCACAAAGGTTTTGGCCTGCTTCAATGCAAAAAGAGGTTTAGCATTGAACAGGTCATCATAATTCAGCAAGTGGCATTTATAAGTATGGTCTTTTTAATCCTTTTGAACTCAGTTCCAAATGTAGCAACATACAATATTAGGTTATTTCTTCAGTGGCGGCTCACCGAGGGAGGGCTGCGCGGTGGTGAGGTGGGGCAGGGCGGGGAGGGGGGGGATGGAGGGATAGGGGACTCGACTAATGGCGGAACAGAGTTAAGTAAGTAAATAAAACAATTTACATTGTACGCGCTGCATGGCCGATTTCGCGATGCAGCGCGCGCAATGTAAATTGTTTTATTTATTTATTTACTTTCTTAACTCTGTTCCGCCGTAAGTAGTAATCCACTACCCCCCACCCCACCTCACCACCCCGCAGCACTCCCTCGGAGAGTCACCACTGACTTTTTTTGTGTCATGACTATGAGTAAAGCTTCTCAGTTGTTCTTTTAGTCCATTTTCATTGACCTCCTCACTAGTCTAAGTCAGGTTCCTCCAATGAGTAGCTCGTAAGCTACTGTAAGCTCTCCAGCTACCTGTAAGTAGGTCGCCTGTGTGCAGCACACGGAAGTAAATTAAAAGGTTGTGATGGGTTGAATTGATACATCTATACCAAATTGAAAAGTTTGCATTTGAGACAGAAATGTATGTATTTTCAGAGTTCACAAGGTCACCTTTGGGGAAAAATGGTTGAGTTTATAAAATATATTGCTGCTGCCCTGCAATAAAAGGTAAAAGCAATTGCTGCGTGGGTGTCTTCATTTGCGGGGCAAAGTCAGATGGAATATTGCGTGGCCAGCCCGGGTCACGAAGACTACCCCACCGCTGCAAGGCGGGTCCGAGTGTTTCAATGCAGACACGTGCAGCGGAGCAGCATACCTTGCGGAAACAGCGACAAGAAGCAATGTGCCTGGGATCATCTCGACAGTGCCCTGACGGAGAAAACTTACGGAAGGGATTTAATAGCGGTGTCCACTATAGACTGAACAATGGCTGAAAACTAGATTAACCAGAATACCTAGTGATGAAACGCCCAGTGGGGCGGGACTAATACCTACCTGAAACTCCTGAAAAGTAATGGCTGCTTGTTTCCCACTTTCATCACACCATGCCATAAATAAGGAAGATTTTTTCTGAAACGTGTAGGCGTTTGGTGTCCATTGTCTGTAGGAGAATCCTGGTCCGTTGCTGCTGTCCTGCATTAAAAGGTGAAAGCAATTGCTGCGTGAGTGTCTTCATTTGTGGGGCAAAGTCAGATGGAATATTGCGTGGCCAGCTTGAGTCACGAAGACTACCCCACCACTGCGAGGCGGGTCCGAGTGTTTCAATGCAGACACGTGCAGTGGAGCAGCATACCTTGCGGGAACAGCGCAAAAGAAGCAATGTGCCTGGTCTCATCTCGGCAGTGTCCGGTTGGAGAATACTTAAGGAAGGGATTTAATAGCGGCGTCCACTATAGACAGAACAGTGGCTGAAAACTACTTTAACCAGAATACTGATTGAGGAAACGCCCATTGGGGCGGGACTAAAACCTACCTAAAACACCTGAAAAGTAATGGCTACTTGTTTCCCACTTTCATCACACCATGCCATGAATAAGGAAGACTTTTTCTGGTGTCCATTGTCTGTAGGAGAATCCTGGTCCGTTGCTGCTGGCCTGCATTAAATAGTGAAAGCAATTGCTGAGTGGGTGTCTTCATTTGCGGGGCAAAGTCAGATGGAATATATATATATATATACATATGTATGTATTTATAAGTTTCGGCAGAGAGCAACTTCCGTATGGGGCACCCGACAATACCAGTGACACTCCGAATCTCTCACTTCAAATTTGTGTTTATATATATATATGTGTGTGTATACGTTTTTTAAATTCTATTTCCTAACTTTAACATCTCTGTAACCTTTGTTTTTTAAGTGAATATATATATATATATATATATATATATATATACATATATAAAAACAAAGGTTACAGGTACGCTATAGTTAGGATCAGATTTCATTGTACAAAACCAATTAAATTCGGCAGTAATTGTTACCTGTGCTTACTATAACATACACTCCTATAAGTCACTGCTTATGACCTCACATATTACATCACTGATGACATAGTCAGTGACATCACTTATGACATCTCAAATGACATCACTGATGACACTATCAAGTGAGTGTAAGTGTCTTTAAAGGTTTATGGGTGTTCAACATATTTAGTAACCTATTAAAAAAGTAAAATTAGTATACCAAGTGCACTACTACTGAGTGATACTACTTCTAACTTATATTATGTGTGTGACTGTGGGACTTTATCCTTGTGTGTATAAGTATGGAAGTGGCAGTATGGGTGTATAATTGGGTAAGTACCTGTGTGGGTGAGTGATATGCTGTGTGAGTGGCTGTAATGGTGAGTGAGGGGATGTATCAGTGGCTGTATGGAGGAGTGAGTGGTGATATGAGTGGCTCTATGTGTGGGTGGGTGGGTGTCTGAATTGCTGTATGAGTTAGTGACTCAGTTTGTAAATGGCTGTATGGGTGACTGAGTGGCTGTTTGGTTATGTGAGTTGGTGTGTGAGTGGCTGTATTGGAGAGTAAGTGTCTGTGGGAATGGCTGTATGGGTGAGTGAGTGGATGTGTGAGTGCTTGTATGGATGGGTGAATGGGTATGCAAATAGATACATAAGTGAGTGTGTGAGTACTTGTATGGTGAGTGAGGGGCTGTTTTGAGAGTCTGTATGGGTGAGTGAGTGGGTATGTGAGTGAATGTGTAGGTAAATAATTGGATGTGTGAGTAGTTGTATGGGTGAGTGTGTGGCTATGTGAGTGCCTGTACAGTGAGTGGGTGTGTGAGTTCTCCTATGGAGGAATGAGTGGGAGTACTAGAATGGGTCTGTGGATGGGTATGTGAGTGGTTGTGTGAATGGGAGTACAATAAGTTGAATGGGAGTGTGTGGGTGTGTAAGGGGATCTTTGGATCCACTTTGACATATATATTTAACACTCATAAATATTTTAAAAACACTCACCGTCACCATATGATGTCACCAGTGATGTCATCTCGGATGTCATCAGTGATGTCACTGACCATGTCATGAGGGATGTGATATGTGAGGGCATAAGCAGTGCATTACCGGGGCATAAGTTATAGTTAGCTCAGGTAACCATGACTGCTGAATTTCACAGGTTTTGTATGAGTGAAATCTTGGCCTAAGTATAACTAGCCTAAAACCTTTGTTCTTTTCTGTGAATATATATATATATATATATATATATATATATATATATATATATATATATATATATATATATATATATATATATATATATATATATATATATATATATATATATATATATATATATATATATATATATATATATGTGTGTGTATATATATATATATATATATATATATATATATATATATATATATATATATATATATGTGTGTGTGTGTGTGTGTGTGTGTGTGACATACATATATAGCTGTTGGAGTTGGAGTAATGCAAATAAACAAAAAGAGAGAGGCCAAATCAGTCTCAGAATTGCCACTAAGTTGGAGCGAGATAGATAAGGATCACACACTCACTTTGGGTGAATAGGAAACCTAGGAAACCTAGGATCTGCCTCAGAACCGGACCGTCCGGTTCTGAGGCAGATCCTAGGTTTCAAGTGGGCTGAGAGCGTTGAGGGCGATGTGCCAGGCACGCTCCAACCCCCCTCCCGAGACCCATGGTGCAAGTAGCGCCAATATTTTAAAGTGCTGATACTCTCCTGATTTTGGAGGATTTTTGGGATTGAGCTATTCGCTCTCCCTTTTCATGCACTTTTTTCACCTTTTATCATTTTCACTTTCACGCCCCCAGGTTAGGGTGGACGATTAGAGAGTCCATACCGCCGGGGTATAGTCCTGATGAATGCCTTGGTAAACTTATACCTCCCATATGGCAGAAACATGTTGACTGACTGATTTATTGTATTTCTCTGAATTTTACCATTCCTAAACCTTGGCAATAAATTCAGACACATAATACCTGTAATACGTGTCTTAGGGATCACCTATTAAAAAAAAAATTTCTTGATACCCTCTTAGACACTTTTAATCTCACCCACCCGCACAACACGCCCCTCTTCACACAACCAGCTCCGCAGTCTTTCTGGCGTCGTAGCACACCAAAGAGGCACTCGGCCTCTTTGGTGGGGCCCGATGATGAAGCATGACACTGACTAGGTCGGTGTGTGAGGGCCTTCCTATTCACCCAAAGTGAGTGTGTGATCCTTATCTATCTCGCTCCAACTTAGTGGCAATTCTGAGACTGATTTGGCCTCTCTCTTTTTGTTTATTTGCATTGAACCGGGGACTGAGAGAAGCCTCCTTGACTCTCCCTACCTCTCCCATTGTTGTTTTGGAGTTGGAGTAATGACATTCCTTGCTATTTGGTGTGCATTAGTTAATTTCTTAAATCTGATTTTTGAAGCATGCTATGGATAAATATAAGCTCAGCGACATTGACTATTTTTACCTATGATGGACATGTTGGCAGGCTTTCTATTGCTTTTTGTCGTTTTGCGATATACTTTACATGCATTGCACTTTCTGGTCACTGAATTTCTCTTTTTTACATAAGTCACTTGTGTTCATGTTGTTTGGTGAACCACACATAATTGTTTAAATCTCATATTTGAGGCATCCATTCAAAAGCTATACCTTCTTTTATACGGACTCCATGAGTTAATTATTATCTAAGCTTTATCCTGAGGATGGTCTCACTTATTAATTAAAAGAGAGACTGAAACATTGATGCGGTGTCACTACCTGTCACTTCAAAAGCTTAGATTGCTTAATTTGGAATTCTTTTCCAAAAGATTATTGCACTCAGACTTGGCAGTAGTGCATCAGTATTCACCTGATCCCTGTTTAAGGAGCTGTGTATTAAGAACTTAATGAGGGTCATCTAACTCTTTTGTAATGCATTTGTTGTTTTGTTGTCTTAATGAGTAAAGCACTTTTTTTATAAGAACGCCTCTGGATTTATTTCCGATAATTTATTACTAACTGAGTTAATATGTAATGATAGCAATTAAATGAATTAGTTATGAATGATTAAATCTGTCTTTATAGACATTGTTTTGCTTTTTGCATGAGCCCATTGTTTGCATGATCTGTTATTACTGCTGGTTACTCAGACTGTTGCGTGCAACAGGGTATGGGTTTAGTTGGATCCATCCACATGAAATTGCATGGTATCCAAAATAACAATGGACTGAGTAATTACCATTGGATGAGATTGGTTCAAGCATTCCATCCATCACTTTTTTGCATACTACACTGCACCCACTGCACTATTAACGCCGTTGCTGTGCCTGGTGAATACAGTGAGTTGGGCAGAGTCAAGACAATATTTTGTAAATATAGTGTTGGGGTAGAGATATCTTCTCGTCAGGCCGGTGACTTTGAAAAACCAGTAGAGCCGGTGCAGATCCTGTCTCGGCACCAGAAATTTGGTGGTGCCTGTAGACCATCACTAGTTATACCTTCTGGCCAGTCTATCTCTAAAAACCTGTCTTTCCAATGCTGTTCATGGGATACAGGTAACAAGGCACCCTTTGTTTGCTCGATTCCCCGTGACATACGTAAGGCTCCATTGCAAACATTAATTGTGAAATAAATCTATTTTACTCAACAAAACCAGCAGCACGATTGACACAACATGGGCCCAACCACTCTGTTGTTTGGCTTAGATGGGAGGCCAAAGATAGAATGGGCGTGGAGTCTCACCTCCCCCACTTGAGGAGGTCTGATTCTGGCCAGTGTGCCGTGGTGCCTCTGCTGTGGAGCAGTATCCTAGGCTTCAAACCCAACCCTTTTCACCATCACATAATCCACCACTCTTTAAATGTAAAAGGCACATAGATTCTCTATACATACAACTAAGACTACTGTGTAACTTCTTGTTACGAGGCATTTCTTTTATAGATAGTTATTGTGAATGATTGTCCTAAACCAATGCTATAAACCACAAAATTCATTACTGTTATAAATGAAAGCCTTAGATCGGAAATGCAAATCTCTCATAACACCGGGATCATATGTTAACTTTATCCAACCTTCATTATGTACACTAACACAACCTTGCCTCTAATTGCAGTATACCCTTAAACTGTGTGATCCTGGATAAAACATTCACGCCCAGTCTCTGCACAATCTGAAGGGAACACTGGTCCCAAGTGCGAGAATTTCGGGACCCTGTTGGAGGTCTGTAGATTCAAGTGACTATCTGTTCTCTATTCCTATCAAATCGCATTTCGCTTCACTTGATGACCTTGTTTCCCACAAATGTTATGTTTTAATCTCTACTATTAACCAGAGCTGGTCTTTAGCATGTGCAATCTGGGTCCATGCTAATGGTATTGACCTGAAGAGGGGCGCAGGAGCTTTCTGCAGCAGTCTCCATCTAACTTGACTCTGGAGAAAAGCGTTTTAGCCACTGTTTCTGTAGGCTGCTGGCGCCAGCACGGATGGCTCCTCCGCTAGGGTGGAGGATTGTTGCCCCACTGCCTTTCAGTAGAGCAAAAAAGGAAAAATAAAATTATAATAACATAATGTTATTATCATTTTATTTTTCCAAGCTGAGGCTCTTTTGTAGAGCAAGGCTAGGCTGGGCAGCGCATAGGGGAGGAGTAGGGGTCACTCCTAAATGCACATGAATGTTTAGCAGGTGCAATGGGGCTGGCCAAACATTAATGCACACTTTGCATTTTCTCCACTCAGGCTGCATTACAGCCTGGGTGGAGAACATACCCAGGCTCCCATTCCCCATCTGAGCGCTGAACCACAGCACTCAGACTAATCTCAACGCTGCATTGCAGTGTTGTGATTGACTTAGGGGAGCCTGGGTACTTCCTGCTTCCTGTTCAAACAGAAGCCAGGAAGAGGACGGAGAGGGCAGAAGAGAGGCTGTGACTGACCAGCCAATAGGCCGGCCGGTATGTGACCTGTTTTTATTTTTTTTAATCCACCCTTCCCTTCTTCCCCCCCTCCCTGGCCCACTACTGCTTCACGGGAAGAGTCACGACTGTGCACCAGTGACCATATTTCTCCTAACACCTTGTAACTCTTCCCCACCTTACCTTCCCATACCCCTCATATTTCTCCAACAAACCAACAATTAAAGACATCAGGTGGGAAGGAGTGACAACTTTGGTTTCGCCCAGAGAGCTGTCTGTGCAAAGGCCACCTCTGCACCTAACACCACTGAAAAAACAAAGCTGGTGGTCATTTAGGGGTTTGCAGATGAGGGACACTTGCCAAAAATCAGCATTAGCTAGTACCGGGCCCCTACCTCCTCTAAAGGCGATCAATTGTTTTTCATTGTTGGTGCTTTTGCTTGCTCCACCGTTGGAAACCTTTAGCCAGCGACACATTCACAACAGAGCTGAAGCTATACTGCATGCCTTATGACACACATTTGTTGTGTTTGCAACTGCCATGTAACCCATATGAAAAATGTATAAATGTACCCTATGCACTGGAAAATTTGTCAGGAACATTAGTTTTTTGTTTTTTAAGAAAACAAACCTCTACTTTGGTTATGTATTTCTGTAAAACCAAAAACAGTACTGGGCAGGCCACCATGACATAATGGCCTTGTGGCATTGGATTTTCTCTAAGAGTACTCCTGCCATTTTGGTGGTGGCACTTGGGACCAAAATGCTCCACCAGAGTAGACACACTAAGATGTTGTGTCATGGTTTGCCGCTGGTTTGTCAAATAGTTCATTGGGGTTTAAATGACATCTTTAGCCATAGATTTCACTCAGAAGAAGGGTCACACTTGATAGGGCCAAATTCAGTGTCATATATTTACTCAGGAATATCTGGTCGATGGTCTTTGTTGCCTGCTAAGAAGTGTGGAAGGAAGAAAAAATGTTATCAATTATACATTTCCCCTCCCATTAATTTCCAATAACTACGAACTACAAATTTCGCTTTTGTAGATTTATTACAAAGCCAAGAACAACAGAATATAAACATACCTCAAAATCAATGTGTAAAGATATGTGAAAACGAATACAGAGCCCAATCTACGAATATAGTTCACATGGCACACTAGGCACAGAACAATAAATTCCAAAATCAGAACACAGCTGAGTATAGACGCTGCGTCCAAATCCTTTTTCATTTGTATTTCCGAATGAAAGAATAATCTGTCCGTACTCTACTTCTAAAGTAGCATCCCTTCTAGTTTCCCAGAAGTATTTCGCCAAAAGGTGTCAGAATGTGTTGACTTCCGAAGAAGGACACTCACGTTAAATGGGTAAAGTAGCATAAAGCTACAGCTCTCATTCTAAGATGCTCCCCGTTCTCAGTCAAAAACAGAAGTCCTACAAATCTGTCCCTGTGACTAATACAAAAAGACAAAGTTACACCCCTAACGGGTCACATGGTACCTTATTCTGTGAACACCTTCTTTGAGTTACTTTCCACAAGATCCAATTCATTTTACAGCTCTGTTCGCCGACCTTGGTTCCCAAGTTCCAACAGGCACGAACGGTGTCCTTCCTTCTCTCTGTCCGAGCGCCTAAAAGACATTCCTTTCCTCCCATGTGTCTTCTTAAATCTAAAATTATGAGGTTAAATTCCTGCGCCTGCAGTAGGGGTGAAAAGAAAACTTTCTACTTACATAAATTTTTAATTAGCTCCTGCCCTAAGAGCAAACGGGTAGAAATGAAACCTTATAATAAACGAAAGTTAGGCCTACATTTCAGGCTAACCTAAGAACGTTATTTAATATGCATTCATTACACAGGCCTTTATATGAATTTTTTAACAGTGAATACATTTAGTTTACCTGCTAATCATTATATACATGCACAGTTACATGATTTCTCTAAATATACACACAATATTAATCAATCCTGTAAATAGCGTCACAATTTCAGTCTACAGATTTTCATATGCTGATATCAACACTTCATTTTGATATGCACCAAGTTCAACCAACATTGAATATAAACGAGTGCAGTTTGTACATGAATATAATGTATCCATTACAAATTTGAGTGCATCAAGAGCTCTATCAGTTCCCCCTCTGATGACAGGTCTCATCAAACACAACACTTTCCACTGCTATGTTTTCCTCGCAGAAAAGACCGACCTAAACAGGAGTTGTAGCCTGTCTTCCCTGCATGAACTTCTCCAGATTCTTAAGGTTCTGATAGTGACTGTCCTGTAGTCTTTCCATCGGCTTTTCCAGTCTTCTAAGGGAATTCTTAGCCTGTCTTGCTCTGTGCCACTTAAACGCTCTAAAGGAACCCAACAATACGATAATACAGATCACAACCATTATAATAGGTTTAGAATATATCCTTTGGGGCCCGATGTAGGTAAATTTATTTTACCACTTCATAAATACCGAATCATACCGATTCGGTATTTAAGAAGTGGTAAAATGGAGGGGGGGGTGATGTAGGTATTTCAGATTCGGTAAATACCGAATCGTTCTGATTCGGTATTTACCGATTCTGTAAATACCGAATCGGTAATGCCCATTGATTCCTATGGGCATTGAAGCCCATAGGAATCAATAGGCATTACCGAATCAGTATTTACCGATTCGGTAAATACCGAATGTTGCAAGGGTGCAGGGGGTGTCACTTTGACACCCTCTAGCACCCCGAATTCAGGCACGTGTGACATGTGGTACACAGACATGCCCTAAGGGCATGTCTGTCTGTCACATGGCACAGGTGTGCATGCACACATGTGCATGCACACCTGGATTCAGTATTTTACCACCCAATTGGATTGGGTGGTAAAATACCGATTCTGTAAGGTCTGTGGGAATCAGAAGAGTCCCACCTACATCGCCAAGTTACCGAATCGGTAAAAATACCGATTCGGTATTTTACCGATTCGGTAATTTTACCGATTCGGTAAAATTACCGAATCAGTAAAATAGGGCCCCTACATCGCAAATGACCATTTACCGGTCGGTAACGGACAAAATTGGCCGTTACCGGTCGGTAAATGGCCACCTACATCGGGCCCATAATTCCTTATCCTAAGTTTCCAAACCAACTTCCAACCCTTCCAAATTCTTGGCCAATTTGATTCCAGATCCCATCTGTTGCCAGATCGTGTATATTGCGATGTATCTCAGTGATGGTACTTATATATTTCTTTAAATCCTTGCTATTATCCGCAATGTAAGCACAGCACTGTTGGGCTCTCAATCATTTACAGACTTCACCTTCCTTTGCCAATAAGACATCTAACGCAGAATGGTTCTGAAGCACCATGGCCCTTATAAAGACCATCTCCCCTCAACAAGCAATAGAGCTTGAGCTGTATTCAGTGACAACTTGTCTACTAGTGTTGACAACTTTCTAATCTTTACATCATTCAGAACCACTCCTACACTTGGTATCATTGCGCCAAATACAATACCAACAATTTCTCCTGCACTTGTGCCACGTTTCTCTCTACGTGATTGTTTCCCTTCCAATGGCCACAAACTTCCACGTGAAATATTTTAGGAAATACCACAGCCAAATAACGTGTTCTGTACCAATTTGGAGGCAGTCAAACATATGCATTTCTTCCACATACAAAATACACATTGGGAACTAGGGTCAAGTTATCCAATAGTGCCTTCTTTATCAATTCCTCATTCAGGAAAATATGTTCACATTCACTCTCTCCTACGAAAATGTTATCATCATATGTCTGTGGTTGTCTAAAACATAGTTTCCCCTCTTGCTGCAAATCTAAAGCTATTGGACCAGACCTTCCCTTCGCCTTATGATCTAGCGCTTCTTGGGTCCATTGAATTACTTCATGCTTAGGGTCAGGCCTAAATAATTTCTGTCTGTGTCTATTTTCTATTTGGTCCATGAATTTCTTTTCTACATCAGACAACATACATGTCAAATTATGTCTATGGGCATATGCTCTGTCTAAAGTTACTGTGGGCACAAAATACTTTGACATCCTGCCTTCCTTTTTATATTAATCATATTTGTTCAAATATTTTAATACGGGGACTTCAGAGAGCACTACATCATAATTATAGAAATAGTACTCAAAATGGGCATTACCATAATACATACTCAACAGCACACTACACATGATGCCATAAGTCAGGGGTAAGTGATGATATCTAATACCATCCTCTACTGATGCTGGCAACTGCGTACACACATAGTAATCCTTCACTTCCATCATGTCCACATACTCATACAACAACCTTGCGT
Organism: Lissotriton vulgaris; assembly: GCF_964263255.1. NCBI lineage: Eukaryota > Metazoa > Chordata > Amphibia > Caudata > Salamandridae > Lissotriton > Lissotriton vulgaris. The sequence continues at coordinate 880,779,298 of NC_141697.1, read as the reverse complement.
ATGAATTCAATGTAAAGTCACCCTTGGAAAGATCTACATGCAATAAACAAATAGTTGTTTTTATCATATCCTCATCTGATTCTGATGCACCTTATTTTTGGTGTAGAAGGTATAAATGTCCCTCTTTCACCTTCTTCCACAACATTGGACTCGACTATGGATGCGATAATCACTACAGTAATGAGTACAATTACCCCCAGTATGTGTGTACCTATCATGCATTTCTGTCTACGGCTCGAATTTCCAGACTCCATATTGAATCAGTTGTTCACTTGATGCAGAATTGAAATGTCATAGTCTCTTCCCTTCTTCTTAAGGTTTTGCACACGAAGTTCTCACTCAATTCCTGTGGATACCTAGAATTCTTCTGTATTCAGTTCGAAAATGATAATCTAAAGTTCATGAATAGCCATCCCCATCACTCTTTCTTCTTCTAAGGATAAATCCCTAAATATATTCTTCTTCTACTCTGGCATAGGTTATCTTCTTTTTAGAGCAATATTAATATATTTTCTTTCCCTTTATTCAGTCCAGTTTTCATCATAGATCCTATTTGTACCTAGAGCATCAACAACGAGTTCCAAGATTACCATACGAAATGCTGCCAATTCTTGAGGCGTGGTCTAGCAACCAAACGTTGGGAATGTAAGTCCATTTATGATCAGGAGTTTCAATTCACTTAGCCTTGGAGGATCAGGTACCATCAGTGTCAAAAGCCAGAGAGCCTCGACTCCTGAGAGCAGCAGTTCAACTTCAATAATCAGTGTGGTCTCTCCGTGTTGCACTCTCCCAGGCCTCAGCCTCCTGAACCTCCCCGGTCCCAGCATCTGTGAATAGATATGTCCACTCAGGAGCTGCATACCTTTGACACAGCACACTTTCTCTTTTTGATCTCCTTAGGCCTTCTTGACTTGGTTCTGTCTCACTTTGCTCAGATTCAGAAGTTTCAGAGATGGGAGTAAGATCCTTTCCCGATGTAAGCGTCAGATTCAGTCTCTCTTTTCTCACTGGCCACCTTTCACTTCCAGCCTCTATATTTCTCCCCCATCTGACCAGTTCCACTTCTGTCTGATCAGTTGGATCCGACTCTGCTTCGATTCCAATGTTTTCGTTGCCCTCGATGTCTGTGCCAGGATCTAATGCAGCGTTATTTCCTCCAGCGCGACCCACTGAACGATCTTCTTCGGTAGAAACCCTCACAGCTTGTCTTGTCCCTTTTTCCAAGTTTATATTCTCAGATGAATGTCTTTGATCGAGAGGAGCTGCTTCCTCTAAAGGTGCCAGAACTCTACGGGTGTGAGAGGCCTGGATCCAGTTCGGCAACCCTCCACACTTCACAGCTGTGCCAGTAACTAGGATCACTTGGTAGGGTCCTCACCAACGTGCATCAAGGCAACTCTTCCTCACGTGTTTCCTGACCAAAACCCAGTCCCCCGGGTGTAATTCATACATGAGTTCTCTCGAGGTGGGTGCAGTCACAGCCTCGACTTGGTGAGACACAGAATCAACCACATCAGCCAATCCCTTGCAATAATCAAGAACCAAATCATCAGTGATGTTTATTAAAGCTGTCGCTGGTACTGCAGGCAAGCGCATCGCCCTCCCCATCAATCAATCAATCAATCAATCAATCAATCAATCAATCAATCAATCAGGGCATTTATATAGCGCACTACTCACCCAGAGGGTCTCTAGGCGCTAGGGGAGGGGGGTCCGCTACTGCTCGAACAGCCAGGTCTTGAGTTGTTTCCTGAAGGCGAGGTGGTCCTGGGTCAGGCGGAGGTGGGTCGGGAGGGAGTTCCATGTCTTGGCGGCGAGGTAGGAGAAGGACCGTCCCCCTGTGGTGGCTCTTCGGATGCGGGGGGCGGTGGCGAGGGCGTGGCCGGTCAATCGAAGCTGGCGTTTGGGAGCGTAGAAGTTGAGGCGGCTGTTGAGGTATCCTGGGCCTTGGTTGTGTAGGGCTTTGTGTGCGTGGGTGAGGAGACGGAAGGTGATTCTCTTGTTGACCGGGAGCCAGTGCAGGTATCTCAGGTGTCCGGAGATGTGGCTGCGACGGGGGATGTCCAGGATGAGTCGTGCTGAGGCGTTCTGGATCCGCTGGAGTCTCTTCTGGAGTTTGGCGGCGGTTCCGGCGTAGAGGGAGTTGCCGTAGTCCAGACGGCTGGTGACGAGGGCCTGGGTGACCGTCTTCCCGGTCTCGGTGGGGATCCACCGGAAGATCTTACGTAGCATGCGCAGGATGTTGAAGCACGAGGAGGAGACGGCGTTGACTTGTCTGGTCATGGAGAGGGAGGAGTCCAGGATGAAGCCCAGGTTGCGTGCGTGGTCCGTTGGTTGGGGTGCGCTGCCTAGGGCGGGGGGCCACCAGGAGTCGTCCCAGGCGAAGGGTGAGGATCCCAGGACGAGGACTTTCGTCTTGTCCGAGTTCAGTTTCAGGCGACTGTTCTTCATCCATTCGGCTACCTCTTTCATCCCTTCGTGAAGGTTGGCTCTGGCGGTGGCGGGGTCGTTGGTGAGGGAGAGGATCAGCTGGGTGTCGTCGGCGTAGGAGATGATGTTGAGGTTGTGCTGGCGTGCGATGTCTGCGAGGGGGCTCATGTAGACGTTGAAGAGGGTTGGACTGAGCGAGGACCCTTGAGGAACGCCGTAGATGACTTCGGTGGCTTCAGATCTGAACGGGGGAGGCAGACTCTCTGTGTCCTTCCGGCGAGGAAGGAGATGATCCATTCCAGTGCCTTCTCCTGGATTCCGACGTTGCTGAGTCGCTGCACTAGTGTACGGTGGCAGACAGTGTTGAAGGCCACGGAGAGGTCTAGGAGGATGAGGGCCGCTGTTTTTCCGTTGTCAAGCAGTGCTCGGATGTCATCGGTTGCTGCGATCAGGGCTGTCTCGGTGCTGTGGTTGGCTCGGAAGCCAGACTGCGAGGGGTCAAGGGATCCATTCATCCCGAGGAAGGCGGCCAGCTGCTTGTTGACGGTCTTCTCGATGACTTTTGCAGGGAACGGGAGCAGCGAGATGGGGCGGTAGTTCTTGAGGTCGGTGGGGTCGGCTGATGGCTTTTTTAGTAGAGCGCTGAGTTCGGCGTGCTTCCAGCTCTCCGGGAAGGTCGCTGTGTCGAAGGAGGTGTTGATGATGTCCCGCAGGTGGGGTGCGATGACAGCGTCGGCCTTGTTGAAGACGTGGTGAGGGCAGGGGTCGGTCGGAGATCCGAGTGGATGGAGTTCATCGTGCGGACGGTATCCTTGGTGCTGATCGGGGTCCAGGCGCGGAGGGTGGTGGTGGGGGGCGGTGGTTCGGTCGTGGCGTGCGTCGGTTGAGTGCTGAAGCTGTTGTGTATGTCCGCGATCTTGTTGTGGAAGTAGGAGGCGAGGGAGTTGCAGAGGTCTTGCGAAGGGGTGATGTCATTGTTTCCGGCGTTGGGGTTGGAGAGCTCTTTGACGATGTTGAAGAGTTCCTTGCTGTTGTGTGCATTGTTGTCCAGTCGTTCCTTGAATGCAGTTTTCTTGGTTGCTTGGAGGAGTTGGTGGTGTTTTCGGGTGGCGAGCTTGAGGGCAGTCATGTTGTCATGTGTTGGGTCTCTGCGCCAGGTTCTCTCGAGGGCTCTGCAGTTCTTCTTGGAGCTCTTGAGTTTGTCGGTGAACCATGGGGCTTTCTTGCTGCCGGGTCTGCTAGGCGGGATCCTCAGGGGGGCGAGGTCGTCTGCGCAGTCGCTGATCCACTTCGTGAGGTTGGTGGCCGCTTGGCTGGGGTTCGTTGCGCTGGTGGGTGGGTTCTTGCTCAGGGAAGTCGCGAGCTGGTCGGCTGTGATCTTGTTCCAGCTTCTGCGTGCAACCTGTTGCTTTTGGTGGTGGATCAGTATCTCATGAGGGGATAATCCTGTGCTCCTATCTGGAGTGCTACGCAAACTCATCAACACAAAGGGCAGCGCATCCCGCCATTTTCAAGACGTCGACAAACAAACCTTCACCTCTCTCATCTTGATAGTCCCATTTATCTGCTCCATTTGGACAGATGCCTCCCGCATATAGCTATAATGCAGTCTCTGATCCATGTGTAAGGCAGCACCTATCAACTTCATGATCTCACTAGGAAAGTGAGTTCCTCTGTCTGATTCCAATGAGGTCATAAATCCGAACTGTTTTATGACCACTCTAAGCAACAATTTTGCCACTGTGAGACTGTCACATCTCCTAGTCGGAACACCTCTACCCATCGTAGAAAAACACACACCACCACCAAAACGTATCTCAATCCATTGCACCTGGGCATCTCTATAAAGTCTAACTGCATCCGATTGAAAGGACCTCCTGGCTTCCTAATGTGACTCAAAGCTACCACAGTTTTCTTTCCTGCATTCATCTGCTGACACGTAACACATCAATGACACACTGCCTCAGCATACACACACAGAACCGTGGATTGAACCATGTCTGATGAAACAACCTCAGCATGGTGCCTCTTCCAAGGTGAACTGCTCCATTTATATGCTATGCCATAGGACTCAATAAGCAGTTAGGTAACACTGTTGTTCTTGTATCTGTTGACAGCCAAATGCCATTGCCTCTTTTCTCACAACCTGCCCTAACCCATGCTGCTTCTTCCTCTTTGGGGACCTCTTCCTGAAGTCTCATTATCTCATCCCAGGTATCGGCCATAGCCAACATCATGCTGAGCTTGGTTTTTTCTGTGCTCTCTCCCACATATTCTCCATTAAAAATACAAACATGTATAGCACAAAAGCGAGCCACTTCGTTGGCATAACAGTTTCCTTTGGTGACAAAATCCTCCCCCTTTCTGTGTGTTGCACATTTCACCATTGCTATTTCTTTAGGTTTCTGCAATGCTTCTAACAGTTGTCTCACATAATCCTGATTTCTGATCAGAGACCCTGATGACGTTAAGAACCCCTTTTGTGACCATAAGTGTCCAAAGTTGTGAACTACTCCAAACCCATACTGACTGACTGTGAAGATAGTCAGTAGGACACAATCAGAGATGAAACATATACGTATTAGGGCAATAATTTCCGCCACTTGTGCAGAGTATACTCCTTGTAAACAAGCAGCTTCCACAATTCCAGAAATAGTACAAACAGCAAAAGCTGCTCTCAAACAACCCCCATTGTCTCTTAAACATGAACTATCATTAAAAAGGACTAGATCAGATTCAGGTAAAGGTTCATTAACAATGTCAGGTCGGGGCTTGTAGAAAGCTCAGTCACATCTAGGCAGTCATGCTTCTCACAATCCTCTCCTTCCACTGATTGGTATGGCATTAACATGGCAGGGTTTAACATAGAACATCTTTTCAAGGTAACATTTTCAGATACCAGTATAACTTGCTCATTCTTGGTGAGCCTATTATTAGTCAAGTACTGAGTTTTGGTTCTTGTCAGCAGGAGTTCCTCTGAGTGTGGGTAAGGGGATGACCCATCACAATACTTTCACATCTCTCCGTGCTGACACCTGCTGCAGCAACTGATCTGAGACATCCAGGCAATGCAGATGCCACTGGATCTAAGGTGGCTGAAAAATAGGCCACTGGTCTACGGGCACCCCCATGTGTCTTAGTTAACACTGCCAATGCACACCCATCTCGTTCATGACTGAAAAGTTAAAAAGCTTTATTATAATCAGGAATTCCAATACCTGGAGCACGACACAAGCTTTCCCTTAGCTCCTGGGAGGCCTTTAAACATTCGTTTCTCATGGTACCAGATCACTTATATCCTTTTGTGTTAATCTCTGACAACAATCTGTCTAACAAACTGTCATCTGTATCACTCTCATCTTCTGTAGTTCCTGTCTATGCGCTAGCTCCTTGTAGCAACAATGGATACAACCTATCTCTCTCTATGGTATCTACCCTCCATTTCTTCAACTGCGCATCCCACCTGGCATCCTGATACAACTTCATTTCTTTTCTCACCCTTCCCTGAGAATTTTCTCTTCACCTAGCCTGTGCTGCCCGCATCTATGCATCCAGTGCCTCAGATTGGGAGCGTCTAGGTGGAGGTTCTAATGAAGACATCACACCTCTCAATTGATACAACGCATACAATCGAAATGTCCCGTATCGTGGGAAAGCCAATTCTCCTTCCTTTTCTGTAATCTTATGCCAATTTTGGAGCCACACTATTGTGTGCAATCCTACATTCGTTGCCATATAATGTGCAGGAGTATCCTCTGGTGGGGCTTCTTCCTCAACTCGAGTCACTATACTTGAATCTCCCCTACATAAATTCCACAATACCTTAAAACATCTTATTTTGAACGCAATTTGATACAAAACACAATTTCCTTTTTTCTAATTTTCACCGAGAACCCTCCAATCCCAGCGCGGAGTTACACCAACTGGCCTATCTCAGCATGTAACACTCTGACATCATCGTTCCCTCTCTGCAGCTGTTTACCCTCCTTCACAATTTCACCTTGTACATTTGCTCTCACATTCACACAGCCAAGTAATTGATACCCAAAAGCTACTAAACCAACTAGCTACCTTTCAGGCAGCCACAGCAACTTACAGTTACATAAGACCAAGTAATCGTCTGTTATCTAAAAGATCAATAGTATACACTCACTCAAGAACATTCACACTCCGTGACCTACGACCTGCGTCAGTCACTCCAATCGCTGGAGTCTGCCCCGGCCAGAGGTTTTCCAGACTCGACTCTATGAAATCCATTCACACAAAGTTTCCTACCCCAAGCGAGCCGTGGATAGTGCTCCATGACACCCACATTAACCTCTTAAGCGCTGCTGACGGCCAACGGTCGTCACGAGCGCTACCTTCCCAGTGCTGCGCACGACCATTGGACGTCCATTCAGCACTAGTTCCAATGGACAGCGCAGCACTGGGGAGGGATATTTGCGAAGCAGCTAAGGTGTTAATGATCAGACAATTACAATTACAAAACTATCCTGGGATCTTGGACTTCTAGTAAGTCCATTTACCAAACCCTCCTGATCCGCACTTGTTCGGACCAGTAAACCAATAACCTCACGCTCACGCGACTATCATTAGAACTCTGCAAAACATCTCACAATCAATTCACAGCAATCTAACACACGCATTACTATTCATACTCACACTACAGCAGTCTCCGCCGCACCATCAACTTCCGCCTACCTCCGTCAACGCCTGCCGTCTTCTTCTCTCGGTCATGGGCTCTCCTTTGGGCTCTGTAGGTCTAATTCTTTTATAGATTTTCTAAAATCTCTCCTCACTTCTAGAGGCAATCATCAGTTTCTTCTACCAATTGATGGGGCCAAATTCTGTGTCCTATATTTACTCAGGATTGTCTGGCCGATGGTCTTTATTGCCTGCTAAGAAGTGTGGAAGTAAGAATACATTTTATCAATTACACATTTTCCCTCCCATTAACCTCCAATAACTACGAACTCTGAAATTAGCTTTTGTAGATTTATTACAAAGCCAAGAACAACAGAATAAAGACACACCTCAAAATCAAAGTCTAAAGATACATGAAAACTAATACAGAGCCCAATCTAGGAATATAGTTCATATGGCACACTAGGCACAGAACAATAAATTCCAAAATCAGAACAGAGCTGAGTATAGACGCTGCGTCCAAATCCTTTTTCATTTGTATTTCCAAATAAAGAATAATCTATCCCTATTCTACTTCTAAAGTGGCATCCCTTCTAGTTTCCTTGAAGAAGTTCCCCTAAAGGTATAAGCACTTGTTGACTTCCAAACAAGCACACTCACGTTAAATGGGTCAAGTAACATAAAGCTACAGAGCTTGTTCTAAAATGCACTCCTTCCTCAGTCAAAATCAGAAGTCCTACAAATCTGTCCCTGTGCCTAATACAAAAATACAAAGTTACACCCCTAACGGGCCAAATGGTACCTTATTCCGGGAACACCTTCTTTGAGTAACGTTCCACAAGATCCAATTAATTTTACAGCTCTGTCTGCTCACCCTGGTTCACAAGTTCCACTAGGCATGAAAGGTGTCCTCCTTTCTCTCTGTCCGAGCGATTCAAAAACATTCCTTTGCTCCCATGTATCTTCTTAGATCTAAAATAACGAGGTCAAATTCCTACACCTGCAGTAGGAGTGAAAAGAAAACTTTCTACACACAGACATTTTAATTAGCGCCTGACCTAAGAGCAAACGAGGAGAAATGAAAACTTGAAATAAATGAAAGTTAGGCCTCCATTTTGGCCAACCTAAGAACGTTCTTTAATATGCATTCGTTATACAGGCCTATAAATGAATTTTATAACAGTGAATACATTTAGTTGACCTATTATCATTATATATGTGCACAATTACATGATTTCCCTAAATACAAACAAAATATTAATCAATCCTGTAAATAGCGTCACGAATTCACTCAACAGATTATCATACGCTGATAAACTTAATTTTGATATGCACAAAGTTCGACCAAACATTGAATATAAACGAGTGCAGTTCGTACATGAATATAATGCACCCATTACAAATTTCCGAGTGTTGAGCGCTCTATCATACTGAAATTGAATGCTTTCAGCGTATTTTTTACCACCCAAAGGAAATTTTTTCAAAATACCATGGTGTTAATTAAACTCAATCATCCATTCTCCCCTGCTCTTTTCACTTCACGAAGACCCCTTTATTTTTGTAATAAAGTCCACAGTTGACATATTTGTAGTTTAGTACAACAGACTGTCCCAGATTATAAAGGTGTCACACAACACAAAGCAGCAACCAAAAATGCAACACTGTGTTGACTGAGAAGAAGAGAGCAGAGAAGTGTCATAGCTACTAAGATATGCATTATCCTCCCTCCCTTGCGCTGGTACACAATCAAGCTTCCTAGTGCCTCACACGCCTTTGCATCATTTTGCAAAGGTGTCTGTATCATGTCTAGCATAGGTTTTGTACTGAAAGGGCAGCAGCGGCCGGCACAGGTAAGCGCAATGGGGCGGGGCAGGACGTGGCAGGGGTAAAGTCAACCGACAATGGAATAGGTATTATTTATTTATTTAATTATACCTATTCCATCGTCTGTCGACTTCTAACGGCCCTCACCCCCGTCCCACCACGTTTACCTGAGCCAGCCTCCGCTGTGAAAGGGTACCCCTCCAGCACAAAATACTATGCTTAGACTAACTTTGAAACTCTTCCCACTTCAGATGCCTGCTACACAGTGCAGCACACATGCAAAGTGAGAAAAGTTAGGAGAAATAAAAGCATTTCTCCTTTTTAATACCTGCTTCAAAATGGCATTATTTCTTGGTACAAGTCCCTTTCTTCTATTATAAGTAGATACGGTGTTGCGTCAAATACCACTATTGAATGCATGGGAATACCTATGTACCACCCATGGAACGCCCCCTGACATTGAGTAATGTTGCTTTGTGTTACTTTGGAGCCATTTTGCAAGTTTTGCACTCGAAAATAAATCCAAAACAAACATTTTAAGTAGGTCTGAGTCACTTTTGTGACGCAACCTGTGAGCAAAATGTTTGTAAAAGTGGGCCTTAGAATTTTGGGTAGATAGTCTTTTCTCTATTATTACTCAAATAGAGGCACCGTGTACGGAGATTAAAGTATACATTACTTCCAATGGTGAGTTGATCATTGGTTGCTCTAGCAAATCAATAATTTTCGTGTACGTACATATTAGATTTTGACACTGAATAATAATGTATATTTTATATCTTCTTTTTTAATGTAATTGTGATAGGACATTTAGAACAGATACTACATACATAACACGTACACATAGCCCTCTTTTTTTACCTTTATTTAGAGATGTGAAGTGGATACTTAAGTTCCTTTCTACTGAGGTTTAAGGATTAATTTAGTTGCAAAATGAGAATATGAATTTCTTCACTTGTATCAAGAAAAGGTGAGATATGTTAGTGATGGAGGTAACATTTTAATCTGATTGCAGCTTTGAAGTATACGTGCCACTGACTTTTAATACTATTTTGTTGGTAACCTGCATTAGAGACTCCTAAAGATGGTAGGCTTTCCAAAGTGCATTGGGTGTAAGTTACTGAACTATGATTGCAACACAAAAATATTGATGTATGTATTGCTGATACTCCTAAAAAATGTAACTATTTTTCATAAGTGAGTCGGCTGAAAAAGAAGTGATTAAGGGCCTTATTTTTGAATGCGGGATGCAACATCTCAAATGTGGCTGACATCCCATTCAATTTATTGAAAGTGCAATATAGATTATGGCACTTTTAATGCGACAGACAGGATATCCAGAATGTTTTGACAGATTATCCTATATACCAAACTGTAAATAAGTCACAAAATATTTCCGAATTGTTTGTAACCTATGTGGTAATATTTCACTACAGAGTGCACTGCTTATACAGATGCTAGAAGTCATTTGAGTACATGTCTTCATTCAGAGACTTGGGCTGAAGTCTCTTTGGATAGGAACGAAATCATAGTGCATTATGCATTGTTAGACGGACCGGGAGGGTCGGCCGAGGTTACGGGGAGAGGTCTCCGGGGAGAGCCGTCTCCAACGACTGTACAGACAAGCAACTTCCCCCCCACAGACGGACACCACACAAGATTGACTTATAACGAGACTTTATATGCAATTCTTAGGTACGATAAGATGATACAAGGAGGTCTGGACTCAGGGGTCCCCTCGGTTCTAGTCTCTGGTTTAGGAAAGGGGTAGCGGGACAGTCTTGTTACCAGAAGGTGGGTATAGCTCTCAATCCTCGAGCTCGGCGTTCTAGATGATCGGGCCGCGGCGGAGCCAGCAGGTCCCGAGATGGACGAAGGAAAACGACGGTCCGCGGCGGAGCCTGCAGGTCCCGGTGAAGATGACGGTTACAACGGTCTGCGGCCACGCCAGCAGATCCCGACGACGATGAAGGATGAAGGTTACGAAGGCTGTGGCAGCGCCAACAGGCAGGACGATGGTGCACAAGACAGAGCTACGGCAGCGCCAGTAGTCCGTCTAGGATGAGTTCCTCTTTACGTCTCTCGACTCCAAGATACAACTGCCCTCCTGCTCCGGAGCTGCCCCAGTTATAGGGCTGGCGTGCTTTGATGTCCGGACCCTCGCACTTGGAGGTCGGGAGGTCCGGGATGAGGGAGTCCAGACACCCAGCAGGGGGGTGGAGCCAGCGCCCGGGGAGGCGATGGGCGAGCGGCACTTGGCGGGGGAGAGCCATCGGCACCTCTTTCTCCCATTGACTTGCCAAGTAGCCCGCTCACCTCCTGGGTGGAGGGTGGTGCCGGAATGTCTGAGGCCGGGCCAGGCCCAGGGTTGAGGTCGATCGGGGGCCAGGCGGCCTCGTGGTGAAGTGTCCAAGATGGCGGCCCAGGCTGGGCGCGTGGGCCGGCAGTGGATCGGCCCCACGAGGTTAACGTGCTCGAGGGCAGGGGCCCTGAGGGGACAGAAGACGTGCAATGGTGGTGTGTGGTACTTGCGTGGCGGTACTCAGGCCTGGTTGGGCCGGGGGAGAGCGGCCCTTCATGTGGCCTGTCCAACATGCGTCCCCCCCAGCTGAAGGCGGGGAGAGTTACCCATCCTCTTGGGGACTCTCCTCGTCGAGGCGGAAAAACCGGGACAGGCCATCCGCGTTGGCGTGATCTGGCCCAGGCCGGTGTTCGACGGTGAAGTCCATACCTTGCAAGGAGATGGACCAGCGTAGCAACTTTGGGTTTTCCCCCCGCATATGCATCAGCCACTGCAGGGGTCGGTGGTCGGTCTGCACCCGAAAGTGGGTGCCAAAAAGGTAGGGCCGGAGCTTCTTGAGGGCCCATACCACAGCGAAGGCTTCCCTCTCTATGGTGCTCCAGCGTTGCTCCCGTGGTAGGAGCCTCCGGCTGATGAAGGCCACCGGTTGATCAAGGCCTTCGGTGTTCATTTGAGACAGGACCGCCCCAATGCCCTGGTCGGAGGCGTCCGTCTGGACGACGAACTCCCGGCTGTAGTCTGGGGCCTGGAGCACAGGAGCGGAACACATGGCGGCCTTCAATTGTTCGAATGCAGTTTGACACTCTGGGGTCCAGTTGACTTTCTTGGGCTGATTCTTTGACGTGAGTTCTGTGAGGGGCCCCACTATGGTACCATAGTCTTTCACGAACCTTCGGTAATAGCCCGTGAGGCCCAGGAAGGCTCGTACCTCGGTTTGGGTGATGGGGGGCTGCCAGTCCTGGATGGCGGCAATTTTCAGCTGTAGAGGGGCCACTAGGCCGCTTCCCACCTGGTGTCCGAGGTAGGTTACAGACCCTTGTCCAATTTGACACTTGCTGGCCTTGATCGTGAGGCCAGCTCGCTGAAGGGCTTGCAGCACTGCTCGGAGGTGGTGGAGGTGCTCGGTCCAATGGTGGCTGTATACAGCGATGTCGTCTAGGTAGGCGGCGCTGAATCCTTCGAGCCCCGCCAGGACCTGATTGACGAGCCGTTGGAATATTGCTGGGGCATTCTTCATGCCGAAGGGCATGACCGTGAAATGGTAATGGCCATCGGGGGTGGAGAAGGCAGAACGTTCTTGTGCTCGGGGTGTGAGGCCGATCTGCCAATAGCCTGCTGTCAGGTCGAAGATGCTGAGGTAGCGGGCAGCTCCCATTCGGTCGACCAGTTCATCTGCCCGGGGGATGGGATGTGCGTCCGTTCTGGTGACCGCATTCAAGCCCCGGTAGTCGACGCAGAACCGGAGTTCTGGTGTGGTGCCGGGGGCAGCTGCTTTGGGGACCAGTACGACAGGGCTGGCCCAGGGGCTGTCGGAGGGCTCGATGACCCCGAGCGTGAGCATCTTGGCTACTTCTGCCTGGATGCAGGCCCGTACCCGATCTGGCACGCGGTAGGCCCGGTGGCGGATAGGAGGGCTGTCCCCGGTGTCCACATCGTGCACACACCAGGAAGTGACACCTGGGGTGAGGGAGAACAGACTGGTGAACTGTGACAGGAGGGCTTGACACTCTTGGCGTTGTTCTCTGGTGAGGGTCTCCGAGAGTCGGACCCCATCCACGGAGCCGTCTTGCTCCTGAGTCCGCAGGAGGTCGGGGAGAGGCTCGGAGTCTTCTTCAACCCCATTGTCTGTGGCCATCAGGAGGCTGAGCTCTGTTCGTACAAAGTGGGGTTTTAGTCTGTTAGCGTGGAGGACCCGGAGAGGGTTCCGGGGGGATTCCATGTCGATGAGATAGGTGGCAGGACCCTTGCGCTCGATTACTTTGAAGGGCCCCGTCCATTTGTCTTGTAGAGCGCATGGCTCCGTGGGGGACATTACCCATACCTGTTGGCCAGGTTCGAATTCAATGGATGAGGCATTCTGGTCATACCATTTTTTCATGTCCTCTTGACTGGCCTCTAGGTTGGCTTTCGCTAGTTCTCTGAACCGCCGGGTCTGGTTGCGGAGGGTGAGGAGGTACCGGAAGACATCTGGAGGGTTCTTTAACGGGGGCATTTCCCAGCCCTCTTTGACTAGGCTGAGCGGTCCCCGCACTGGGTGTCCATATAGCAGTTCAAATGGGCTGAAGCCTAGGGATTTCTGAGGGACCTCTCGGTAGGCGAAGAGGAGGCACGGCAGCAGCACATCCCACTGGCGACGGAGGGGCTCTTCCAACCCCCCGATCATCCCCTTTAGCGTGCGGTTGAACCGCTCAACAAGTCCGTTCCCCTGGGGGTGATAGGGGGTCGTGAATCGGTAGGTGACCCCGCACTGTTGCCAGAGGGATTTCATGTATTTAGAGATAAAGTTCGTGCCTCTGTCGCTGACGACTTCCCGGGGGAAACCCACACGGGAGAAGATCCCCATCAGAGCCCGGCCGACTACCGGGGCTGTCACAGTCCGCAGAGGAACAGCCTCAGGGTAGCGGGTGGCGTGGTCCACTAGCACCAAGATGAATCGATGGCCTTGTTTGGTGCGGGGGTCCAGGGGCCCCACAATGTCTATTCCGACCCGCTCAAATGGAGTAGTGACTACAGGAAAAGGTTGCAAGGGGGCCTTTAGCTTGCGGCCGCTCTTTCCACTGGCTTGACACGTGGGGCAAGATCGGCAATGCTGGTGCACATCGTTCCTCATTTTGGGCCAGAAGAAGTGGGTCACTAGGCGACTGTAAGTTTTATCTTGTCCCAGGTGCCCTGCCAGGGGGACATCGTGGGCCAGGTTCAGCAGAAAGTCTCTAAAGCGGTGGGGCACTACTAGTACTCGGTTGGCCCCCAGCTCGGTGATTCTTTGCTCGCTGTACAGCAGATCATTGTCCCAGTAGACCCAATGAGTTCCGGAGGTATCCCCTGCGCTTTGGGCGAGCGCTTGCTGGCGGAGTCCCTCGAGGGAGGGACAGGTCTTCTGTTCTTGGCGAAATTGTTCTTGCGTGGGCCCCCCCTCTTGGGCCCACTGGTCGAGGTTAGCGAGGTCGGAAGGTTGAGCTGGTTCGAGGGGGATGTCATGGTCGGTGGTTTCGGCTGGGGCGACCGAAGGCGGTGGCGCCGGCCATTCTGGTTCTTCTGGGCGATGGTTGGCACGGGCGGCCATGGACCGGGTGGTGACGCACGCCCAGTCCGGGACGCCTAACATTCCCAGGTGTTCTCTTCGCTCCACGGCTGCCCACGGGGAGCTCTCAAGGTCATTTCCGAGGAGGCAGTCTACGGGGGCATCGTCTCGGACCGTCACCTTCAACATGCCGGAGACCCCTCCCCATTCGAAGGGGACGCAGGCCATCCGACACAGACTTTCCGAGTTATCGGCTGATCGTACAGGGCAGAGAATGTTCGGTAGGTACTGTTCTGGGGTCACCAGGTGACAGCGGACGGCTGTTACACTGGCCCCGGTGTCACGAAGGGCTTCGGCCTGGTGTCCATTGATGCTCACCCATTGGCTGTACTTCTGGGTGTTAGCGGGTAGGGGGACCCGCGGGACCATGTCTTTTCCCCCTAAGCATGCGAGAGTCATGGCGGCTGGCTCCCATTCTTGATGCTCTTGTTCGTATGGTTCCTGTTCCTCGGAGATCTGCTCTTCCCCTAGGGCCGCAGCGGCCACTTGGCGGGGTCTTGGACTCTGGTACTGCGGGCAGCTTGGGTCGTTTGCATAGTGACCGATTCGTTGGCATCGGTGACACGTGACATTGGCTCTGTACCCCGGTCGCGCCGGGGTGCTGCCCCTGTTGGCCGGGGGGGTGGTGCTGGTAGCGGGGGCGACCGGAGCGTTGTCTCTTCCCCGTCCTTGGCCCCCTCCTCCTCCTCTTGGTCGGTGCTGACCATGGTTGTTCCGGTTCTGTTCGTAGGACCCATTCCGGCCCACTCTGGTGATCTCCCACCGGTCAGCTTCGGCTGCGAGCTGCCGCGGATCCGTTAACTTGCTGTCGAGGAGGTGCTGGCGTAGTTCAATGAAGCAATTGTTCGACAGATGCTCCCACACCATCAGATTGAACAGTTGTTCGTAGGTCGTGACGTTACTTCCTCTGATCCAGCCTTCGAAAGCTCGGCTAAAGTACGTTACATAGTCCACCCAAGTTGTACCCGGGATGCGGGTGCAGTCTCGGAACCTCTGACGGTACATCTCGGGTGTGAGGCCATAGCGGGTGAGGAGTGCCGCTTTCATATGGTCGTAGGAGGTCATCTGGTGGTCCGGGAGCTGTAGCAGTGTATCGCGGCCCTCATTGAGGAATCTCCCCCATAGACCGGCTCCCCAATCGCTCCTATCGATCCGGTGTGCAGTCATAGCGATTTCATAGGCCTTGAACCATTGCTGGATGTCGTCTTCTCGGAAATATTCTCGGACAACATCCTTGGGGATGTGTACCTTTTTCTCTGTGGTCCCTGCGGTGTGGGGTCGCTCGGGCACCCCTAACTCTTTATTCTGCTTGCGCAGGTTGATCTCGGCTAGGTTTCGTTCGTGTTCGTACGCCAGTTTCTTTTCCTCGAGCTCCCTTTGTCTCTGTTTCTCCTCTCTCTCTTCTCGGAGACGCAGGTGCTCTAAGTTGATTTTTTGTTCGGCCAATTTGAGTTCCACGTCCATCTTGAGTCGGGCCATTTCTAGCTCGTGTAGTCGGTTTCTTTCTCTTTCCTGGATCTCGTCTTGCGAGAGACCCGTTCTTTGCCCTTCAGGGGCCGTGGTGGTTTTTTCCGCGGTGCTTTGATCAGGGGTTCCGGCAGCCCCGGTCTCTGCCCAAGATTCTAGGGCATGCTTAAAATCGTCTTTGGTGCTTAGCCCGGTGGTAGCGATACCCAGTTCGATGCAGAACTGTTTTAGTTCACGGTGGCTGTACTCCTCTAGTTTCTCCATTTGGAACTTCTCGGTTGATCCGCTTTCTTTAGTTGTCATTGTGATTTCGTTGTGGGGTGAGCTACTCTCTGTACGTTATGCGGTGATTCGGATCGCGCCGCTGGCCACCAATGTTAGACGGACCGGGAGGGTCGGCCGAGGTTACGGGGAGAGGTCTCCGGGGAGAGCCGTCTCCAACGACTGTACAGACAAGCAACTTCCCCCCCACAGACGGACACCACACAAGATTGACTTATAACGAGACTTTATATGCAATTCTTAGGTACGATAAGATGATACAAGGAGGTCTGGACTCAGGGGTCCCCTCGGTTCTAGTCTCTGGTTTAGGAAAGGGGTAGCGGGACAGTCTTGTTACCAGAAGGTGGGTATAGCTCTCAATCCTCGAGCTCGGCGTTCTAGATGATCGGGCCGCGGCGGAGCCAGCAGGTCCCGAGATGGACGAAGGAAAACGACGGTCCGCGGCGGAGCCTGCAGGTCCCGGTGAAGATGACGGTTACAACGGTCTGCGGCCACGCCAGCAGATCCCGACGACGATGAAGGATGAAGGTTACGAAGGCTGTGGCAGCGCCAACAGGCAGGACGATGGTGCACAAGACAGAGCTACGGCAGCGCCAGTAGTCCGTCTAGGATGAGTTCCTCTTTACGTCTCTCGACTCCAAGATACAACTGCCCTCCTGCTCCGGAGCTGCCCCAGTTATAGGGCTGGCGTGCTTTGATGTCCGGACCCTCGCACTTGGAGGTCGGGAGGTCCGGGATGAGGGAGTCCAGACACCCAGCAGGGGGGTGGAGCCAGCGCCCGGGGAGGCGATGGGCGAGCGGCACTTGGCGGGGGAGAGCCATCGGCACCTCTTTCTCCCATTGACTTGCCAAGTAGCCCGCTCACCTCCTGGGTGGAGGGTGGTGCCGGAATGTCTGAGGCCGGGCCAGGCCCAGGGTTGAGGTCGATCGGGGGCCAGGCGGCCTCGTGGTGAAGTGTCCAAGATGGCGGCCCAGGCTGGGCGCGTGGGCCGGCAGTGGATCGGCCCCACGAGGTTAACGTGCTCGAGGGCAGGGGCCCTGAGGGGACAGAAGACGTGCAATGGTGGTGTATGGTACTTGCGTGGCGGTACTCAGGCCTGGTAGGGCCGGGGGAGAGCGGCCCTTCATGTGGCCTGTCCAACATGCATCTTTGAAGGTTTTTTTTTAATGCCTGGTCTGGCCAAGAGACAGCTTTAGCTGTCTTACCAGCCTTGTATACTGAAAATATTCATGAAGAAAAAAAATTCCTTCATCCATAAATACATACATGCATAGAGGGGCTTTTGGGCAGTACTTTTCATCCATTGTTCTGTTCAACTGTCATCAATTATTTTGCTTTTTTTTCTTCTTTTCGTGGCATAGCCTTACAATAACATGTTTACCTGCACACACATTTGTCAGGGCCTGAACTACTGGCTTGGCAAAGCTTTTTTTCTGAGAACTGGCTATCGTTTGTCACTGTAGCAGGTAAATGTGCTCTTATGTAAAGGGTGCCACATACAGGATGTCTGGTGACATCCATAAGGTGTGTCATTCTTTCAGCGGTGGGAGCCTTTGACCGTCCTGCTGTTACAGTTGCTACACCATTCTCCACTCTGTCTACTGTGAAGGCAGAACTTGCCCACACAAGAGGGCATTTCTAGCTCTGTGCATGTGGTGAAGACCTGATTATGATTCACTGACCCTCCGATTGCCTTCTGCTGAGGAATACACCATTTACCAGGGCTGCACCCAATCAATATGCAAAGGGATAAAAGGTGGGTGATGTATACAAACAGACATTCATGTACTAAGAGTCAGAAATATTTTATATTCATGCTCTTTCTCAAATTGTGCTCTCCACACCACTGGAGTAAAGCTATCCTGGCTGATGATGGCTGATAGCCAGAAACCGATCCTAGGATGCTTGATTCCGGTCCAGCGAAGACAAGTTTGGGCTGGACTGTTCCCCTGAGGCCCAGGGTCAAGGCTGATTTGCATAAGGCCTTGTCAGAACTGGGGGGTGTGGAGTGCAAAAAAACAGATGGCTTTAGGCCCAGATCTCTGTACTGGGGTGAATGTATGACATTGTTCAGCATTCTGTCCGTCAACTGTTGTTTTTGCATTTGTTACCCTGAGTGGGACGGGTATGCTCAGACCCGTGCTCTCCACACCACTGAGTCAAGATATCCTGGCTGATGACGGCTGATAGCCAGAAACCGGTCCTAGGATGCTTGATTCGGGTCCAGGGAAGACATGGCTTGGCAGTTCAGGCTGGACTGTTCCCGTGAGGCACAGGGTCAAGGCTGATTTGCATATGGCCATGTCGGAACTGGGGTGGTGTGTAGTGCAAAAAATATGGATTTAGGCCCGGGTCTCTGTACTTGGGTGAATATATGACATTGCTCTGCATTCTATCCATCAACTGTTGTTTTTGCATTTGTCACCCCGAGTGGGACGGGTATGCTCAGACGTGAGTCCTGTGCTTTCCACATCACTGGAGTCAAGCTATCATGGCTGTTGACGGCTGTTAGCCAGAAACCAGTCCTAGAGGCTTGATTCCGGTCCAGGGAAGATATTGCTTGGCAGTTCGGGCGGGACTGTGTACCGAGGCACAGGGTCAAGGCTGATTTGCATATGACCATGTCTGAACTGGGGTGGTGTGGAGTGCAGAAAAGCAATGGATTTAGGCCCAGATCTCTGTACTGGGGTGAATGTATGACATTGTTCTGCATTTTGTCCATCAACTGTTGTTTTTGCATTTGTCACCCCGAGTGGGACGCGTATGCTCAGACGTGAGTCCCGTGCTCTCCACACCACTGGAGTCAAGCTATCCTGGCTGATGACGGCTGATAGCCTGAAACCAGTCCTTGGATGCTTGATTCCGGTCCAGTGAAGACATGGCTTGGCAGTTCGGGCTGGACTGTTCCCGTGAGGCACAGGGTCAAGGCTGATTTGCATATGGCCATGTCTGAACTGGGGTGGTGTGGAGTGCAAAAAACGATGGATTTAGGCCCAGATCTTTGTACTGGGGTGAATGTATGACATTGTTCTGCATTCTGTCGTTCAACTGTTGTTTTTGCATTTGTTACCCTGAGTGGGATGGGTATGCTCAGACGTGAGACCCGTGCTCTTCACACCACTGAGTCAAGCTATCCTGGCTGTTGACGGCTGTTAGCCAGAAACCAGTCCTAGGAGGCTTGATTCCGGTCCAGGGAAGACATTGCTTGGCAGTTCGGGCTGGACTGTTCCCATGAGGCACAGGGTCAAGGCTGATTTGTATATGGCCATGTCGGAACTGGGGTGGTGTGTAGTGCAAAAAATATGGATTTAGGCCCAGATCTCTGTACTTGGGTGAATATATGACATTGCTCTGCAGTCTATCCATCAACTGTTGTTTTTGCATTTGTCACCCCGAGTGGGACGGGTATGCTCGGACGTG
The DNA here is from genome assembly GCF_964263255.1 of Lissotriton vulgaris. Taxonomy (NCBI): domain Eukaryota; kingdom Metazoa; phylum Chordata; class Amphibia; order Caudata; family Salamandridae; genus Lissotriton; species Lissotriton vulgaris. Next base: position 880,759,627 of record NC_141697.1, on the reverse strand, counting down.
AGTCCTGTGCTTTCCACATCACTGGAGTCAAGCTATCCTGGCTGTTGACGGCTGTTAGCCAGAAACCGGTCCTAGGAGGCTTGATTCCGGTCCAGGGAAGACATTGCTTGGCAGTTCGGGCGGGACTGTGTACCGAGGCACAGGGTCAAGGCTGATTTGCATATGACCATGTCTGAACTGGGGTGGTGTGGAGTGCAGAAAAGCAATGGATTTAGGCCCAGATCTCTGTACCGGGGTGAATGTATGACATTGTTCTGCATTTTGTCCATCAACTGTTGTTTTTGCATTTGTCACCCCGAGTGGAACGCGTATGCTCAGACGTGAGTCCCGTGCTCTCCACACCACTGGAGTCAAGCTATCCTGGCTGATGACGGCTGATAGCCTGAAACCGGTCCTTGGATGCTTGATTCCGGTCCAGGGAAGACATGGCTTGGCAGTTCGGGCTGGACTGTTCCCGTGAGGCACAGGGTCAAGGCTGATTTGCATATGGCCATGTCTCAACTGGGGTGGTGTGGAGTGCAAAAACGATGGATTTAGGCCCAGATCTTTGTACTGGGGTGAATGTATGACATTGTTCTGCATTCTGTCGTTCAACTGTTGTTTTTGCATTTGTTACCCTGAGTGGGACGGGTATGCTCAGACGTGAGACCTGTGCTCCCCACACCTCTGAGTCAAGCTATCCTGGCTGATGACGGCTGATAGCCAGAAAACGGTCCTAGGATGCTTGATTCGGGTCCAGGGAAGACATGGCTTAGCAGTTCGGGCTGGACTGTTCCCATGAGGCACAGGGTCAAGGCTGATTTGCATATGGCCATGTCTGAACTGGGGTGGTGTGGAGTGCAAAAAAACGATGGATTTAGGCCCCGATCTCTGTACTGGGGTGAATGTTTGACATTGTTCTGTATTCTGTCCATCAACTGTTGTTTTTGCATTTGTCATCCGAGTGGGACAGGTATGCTCAGACGTGAGTCCAGTGCTCTCCACACCACTAGAGTCAAGCTATCCTGGCTGATGATGGCTGATAGCCAGAAACGGTCCTAGGATGCTTGATTCTGGTCCAGGGAAGACGTGGCTTGGCAGTTCGGGCTGGACTGTTCCCATGACGCACAGGGTCAAGGCTGATTTGCATATGGGCATGTCTGAACTGGGGTGGAGTACAAAAGACAATGGATTTAGGTCCAGAACTCTGTACTGGGGTGAATGTATGATGTTGTTCGGCATTCTGTCCATCAACTGGTGTTTTTGCATTTGTCACCCCGAGTGGGGCGGAAATGCTCAGAGGTGAGTCCCGTGCTCTCCACACCACTGGAGTCAAGCTACCCTGGCTGATGACAGCTGATAGCCAGAAACCGGTCCTAGGATGCTTGATTCGGGCCAGGGAAGACATGGCTTGGCAGTTCGGGCTGGACTGTTCCCATGAGGCACAGGTTCAAGGCTAATTTGCATATGGCCATGTCTGAACCGGGGTGGTGTAGAGTGCAAAAAAACGATGGATTTAGGCCCAGATCTCTGTACTGGGGTGAATGTATGACATTGTTCTGCATTCTGTCCATCAAATGTTTTTTTGCACTTCCTCGAATTGAAGCACATTATAGGGCTCTCTTCATGCTCTTCCTCAAATTGAATCATAATATATGTCTCTCTTCATGCTCTTCCTCAAATTGAATCATATTATATGGGTCTCTTCATGCTCTTCCTCAAATTGAATCATATTACATGGCTCTCTTCATGCTCTCCTCAAATTGAATCATATTATATGGCTCCCTTCATGCTCTTCCTCAAATTGCATCATATCATAATCAATCAATCAATCAATCAATCAGAGCATTTGCATAGCGCGCTACTCACCCAGAGGGTCTCAAGGCGCATGGGGGAGGGGGGTCCGCTAGTGCTCGAACAGCCAGGTCTTGAGTTGCTTCCTGAAGGAGAGGTGGTCTTGGGTCAGGCGGAGGTGGATGGGGAGGGAGTTCCACGTCTTGGCAGCCAGGTAGGAGAAGGATCTTCCTCCCATGGTGGCTCTTCGGATGCGGGGAACAGCGGTGAGGGCGTGGCTGGTAGAGCGTAGCTGGCGGGTGGGAGTGTAGAAGGTCAGGCGGTCGTTGAGGTATCTGGGGCCTTGGTTGTGGAGAGCTTTGTGTGCGTGGGTGAGGAGTCGGAACATGATTCTCTTGTTGACGGGGAGCCAGCACAGGTCTCTCAGGTGTCCGGAGATGTGGCTGTGTTGGGGGATGTCCAGGTTGAGTCATGCTGAGGCATTCTGAATGCGCTGGAGCCTTTTCTGAAGTTTGGTTATGGTTCCGGCGAAGAGGGTGTTTCCGTAGTCCAGACGGCTGGTGACTAGTGCCTGGATGACCGTCTTCCTAGTTTCTGTGGGGAGCCACCAGAAGATCTTGTGTAGCATGCGTAGGATGTTGAAGCATGACGAGGAGACGGCGTTGACTTGTCTGGTCATCGAGAGGGAGGAGTCTAGGATGAAGCCAAGGTTGCGTGCTTGGTCCGTCGGTTTGGGTGCGCTGCCCAGGGCAGGGGGCCACCAGGAGTCGTCCCAGGCGGAGGGTGATGATCCCAGGATGAGGACTTCCATCTTATCTGAGTGCAGTTTCAGGCGGCTGTTCGTCATCCACTTGGCTACGTCTTTCATCCCTTCGTGTAGGTTGGTTCTGGCGGTGGCGGGTCGTTGGTGAGGGAGAGGATCAGCTGAGTGTCGTCGGCGTAGGAGATGATGTTGAGGTTGTGTTGGCGTGCGATGGCCGCGAGGGGGCTCATGTAGACGTTGAAGAGGGTGGGGCTGAGCGATGATCCTTGTGGTACGCCGCAGATGACTTTGGTGGCCTCGGATCTGAATGGGGGGAGGCGGACTCTCTGTGTTCTTCCGGCGAGGCAGGAGATGATCCACTCCAGTGCCTTCTCCTGGATTCCGATGTCGATGAGGAGCTGCACTAGGGTGCGGTGGCAGACAGTGTCGAATGCTGCGGAGAGGTCCAGGAGGATGAGTGCCGCTGTTTCCCCGTTGTCAAGCAGGGCTCGGATGTCGTCAGTGGCTGCGATGAGGGCGGTCTCGGTGCTGTGGTTGGCTCTGAAACCGGACTGTGAGTGGTCGAGGGATGCATTTGTCTCGAGGAAGGCGGCCAGCTGTCTGTTGACGGTCTTCTCGATGACTTTGGCAGGGAAAGGAAGGAGCGAGATGGGACAGTAGTTTTTGAGGTCGGTGGGGTCCGCTGATGGTTTCTTCAGTAGGGCACTGAGTTTGGCGTGCTTCCAGCTCTCTGGGAAGGTGGCGGTGTCGAAGGAGGTGTTGATGATGTCTCGGAGGTGGGGTGCGATGATGGAGTCGGCCTTGTTGAAGACGTGGTGAGGGCAGGGGTCAGTTGGTGATCCGGAGTGGATGGTGTTCATCGTGCGGATGGTGTCTTCGGTGCTGACCGGGGTCCAGGCGCGGATGGTGGTGGTGGGGGGCGTTGGTGTGGTCGTAGGGTGCGTTGGCTGTGTTCTGAAACTGTTGTGTATGTCTGCGATCTTGCTGTGGAAGAGCGAGTTGCAGAGTTCTTGCGATGGGGTGATGTCGTTGTTTCCGGTGCTAGGGTTCGAGAACTCTTTGACGATGTTGAAGAGTTCCTTGCTGTGTGGGCGTTGTTGTCTAGTCGTTCCTTGAATACGGTTTTCTTGGTGGTGTGGATCAGCTGGTGGTGTTTACGAGTGGCGAGCTTGAGGGTGGTCATGTTGTCTGGTGTCGGGTCTCTGCGCCAGGTTTTCTCGAGGGCTCAGAAGTTCTTCCTAGAGCTCTTGAGTTCGTCAGTGAACCAGGGTGCTCTCTTGTTGCCGGGTCTGACGGTGGGGGTCTTCAGTGGAGCGAGGTCGCCTGCGCAGTTGCTGATCCACCTTGTGAGGTTTTTGGCGGCTTGGTTGGGGTTCGCTGAGCTGGCGGGAGGGTGCTGGCTCAGGGATGTGGCGAGCTGTTCGGCTGTGATCTTGTTTCACTTCTGCGGGGAACCTGTTGCGGGTGGTGATGGGTCGTGGTCCTTCTGAAGCTGAAGTGGACGCAGCTGTGGTCTGTCCAGTGGAGTCCGGTGGCGTGGCTGAAGGAGATGTCTGTGCTGGAGGAGAAGACGGGGTCAAGCGTGTGGCCGGCGTAGTGGGTGGGGGTGGTCACCAGTTGCTTGAGTCCGAGGTTGTCCAGCAGGGTGGTGGTGTTGTGGTCGTTGTTGTTCTCCAGGTGGAAGTTGAGGTCCCTTAGGAGGATGTAGTCAGCGGAGGGGAGGGCGTGCAGGCTGATGAAGTCGGCGATGTCTTCGCTGAATTGTGTGCGCGGTCCCAGGGGTCTGTAGATGAGGGTACCTCTGAGGGTGGTCTTGGGGTCGGTGTGTATCTGGAAGTGCAGGTGTTCGGCGGCTGTGAGGGTGTCGTCGGAGTTGGTCGTGACGCGGATGGTGTTCTTGTGGACGATGGCGATGCCTCCTCCTGTCTGGTTGACGCGGTCCCTCCGGGTGATCTTGTATCCGTCCGGGATGGCGATGGCGGGCGCTGAGGAGGCGTTCATCCATGTTTCCGTGAGGAAGGCGACGTCTGGGGATGTGGAGTCGAGGAGGTTCCAGAGTTCGATGGCGTGTCTGTGGACGGAGCGGGTGTTGAGCAGGATGCACTTCAGGTGGTTGCTGCTGGTGCTCGTCTTGGCGGGTTCGATGCAGGTCCGGATGCAGGAGAACTTGCAGGATTGGCAGGTGAAGGGTCCGGTGGTGCGTCCTGGGGTGGCTCGGTGGCAGCTGGGGGTCCGGTCGGTGTTGAGTGCGTTGAGGGTGGCGGCGCCGTAGGTCCGGTGGGTGGGCTAGCATCTTCGGAGGCATGGGGTTCTGGCGCTGGGCGCGGTCCAGGCGCGGACGGGTGCAGACGGGCTTGCCTTTGGCACGCCTTCGGCGCACAATTGGCGTGCCCGCTGCGCGTACGCATGCACTCTGCCATATATGGAGAGTGGGGGGGGGCGGGGCGAGGGAGAGGCAGCTGGGAGGCGGGAGCGGGCTGGCGAGTGGGGGGGACCGGCGAGGTGATGCGGAGGGATAATGGGTGGGGCCGCGGGGGAGCAGCGGCAGGGAGCGGGGTGGGGCAGGGGAACAAGCTGGCAAAATACGGAACAAAAGCTAAGACAAGAGACACGGAGCAAAATTCACAATAGGCACAGCAGAAGGGCAACAACAGGTGGAGGGGCAGGGAAACACTCCGGGGAGCACAGGCGGCAGGGGAGCGACGATAAAAAATGAAACACGAGCAGAAACACAAATAGATACAGGCAAACCTTAGCATGCACGAGAGAACGGGCAGGGACAGGGGGCCACTCCACACAGGGGCAGAGACTCGGCTTGGCAACGGCAGCGGGAGGAGCGACCGGGTCTGACCAGGTCAGGTCAGGTCACAGCTCCTCGCCCCGAGCGCCCAGCTTAAGTACTACTTAGTGGGAGGGAGGGGCAGCTGGGAGGCAGGAGCGGGGTGGTGAGTGGGGGGGGAGCGGTGAGGTCATGGGAGGGAGCGTGAGTGGGGCCGCGGGGGAGCAGCGGCAGGGAGCGGGGTGGGGCAGGGGAACAAGCTGGCAAAATACGACACAAAAGCTAAGACCAGAGACACAGGTCTCTTCATGCTCTTCCTCAAATTGAATCATAGTATGTGGGTCTCTTCATGCTCTTCCTCAAATTGAGTGACAATGGAGTAAATGGGAGTCCCATTCGCAAATGGAGGTGTGCACAAAGTTAACAAGACCTCTGTGGTCTATCGCTGATCCTTTCACCATTTAAATCATAAAGACTCTTGATTACTTCCAATTTTGATTATCATTATTTGTTTATTTTCTTCAGTTTCAAAAAATCCGTTTGAATTAATTCATTCATTTACAACAGTTCGCTGCTCAAACATTTAACTCCTACCCAATGCATTTCGGGTCAAGGATGACCCTTCTTCGGAGGTCTGTGAGGAAAACAAAGAATTGCATGAGTGTTCCTGCTACTCTCAATATTATCACATTGATCAGTTCATTATCTTAGTAACAACTACATGTCTGTATTGTAACTCCGTAACAAAAATACAAGAAAAATTGTCCATGTAAATCTTCACAACCAAAGCAAGAATTGCACCCAATACCACGATTTAGTGTTTACACGTACTTTGTCCATTATCCCAAATAAACGATATATAGGCAATGGCCCCATGTCGTCTTACGTTATTATCAAGCTAAACAGTTTCAACAAAAACACAAGACAAAATAATTCTATTCTTCGTGCTAAATAGCTCTGCTGCGAGCGTTCCGTTCTTACTCACGGTTAAACCTCAAGCTTTGCGCGCCGTCTTCGTTCAGCCAATCGCTATGCGTTAAACATTTCCCATTGTATTTTAACGCGTTATCATGCTCGTGATTGGTTCTACTCCCGGTCACATGATCGCAACGCGATCTCTGGCTAGTTGTTACTTTTATATTACAACAATGCATCGTAATCATCAAAAAAATGATCATAAGATGCTGTTAAGTATAGTGGCAACATCTAAACGATTATTTTAGTGTACCCCCTTATTTTCGTGGTCAGCGCAAGCAATTAATGGCACAGACTTATTATGTCGATCCTGCTGAAATAAGCTGTCTAACCTTTTTAACAAATAACTAAAGGTTATCCTGTTCATAAGTAAAAATGTATAACTGAATAGAAAGACAACATAAACATTAAACATTACGACATGACAATATGTGTCGGCCATCTTGGAATGGGATCATGGTTCATGCAATATGCTATCTACAGGAATTTAGTAAAGCCTTTCTAAAATGTTCATAAAAAACAGGATAGTTCAATCCTGTCGTTTAATCCATGAGGCTGTAAGCTTCCCAGTCTATGAATCCAGAAGTATTCGGATCTTAATCTCTGTTTGTGTGTGTCCTGATCTGTTCTTGGTTTTATCACCTCCAGTATGGTGAAACGTAGCTGTGCTATGTTATGGCCTGATTCTGCCCAATGAGTTGCCAATGTTGATTTAATATTCTTCAAGCGAATATTACTTTTATGTTCCGTGATCCTTATTTTGATTTTGCGTTCAGTTTGTCCGATATATAGTTTCCCACATGGGCATTTGATCCCATACACTACTCCTTTGGTGTCACAAGTGCTTGAATGTCTTAATGAAATCGTCTTTCCAGACATTGGATGTGTGAATGTCCTTCCCACCATTACATTGTTGCAATGCATACAATTTTCGCATTTCTGCATGCCTTTATGTATTCCTTCCAAATTCTCAGGTGTTTTCTTTTTTATTAGTTCCTTCATATTCTTGGATCGATGGTATGCAAATGTAATGTTTTTGGAAAACAATGTTTGCAGATCTGGCTCTTCCGTGATCAGACTCCAGTGTTGTCGCATGATATTAGCAATTTTCATTGATTGCATAGAATGTTTCAATACACATACTGTTGGTTTGTTATCTGACTTAACTTTGGATTGCAGTAGTGTTTCTCTATCCATATCTGTTACTTTGTTCTTGGAATCCTCCAACAAAGACTCTGGGTATCCTCTTTTCAAGTATTTTTGGATCTGTTTTCCGAACGTGGCTGCTAAATTAGTAGGGTCCGATGTGATCCTCTTTTGTCGGATGAATTGAGATAGTGGCAAATGCTTCTTAAGCGAATGAGGATGAAAGCTGGTATAGTGTAAACAACTATTTCTGTCTGTTTCTTTTGTAAATACACTTGTGTTGAACTTTCCTTGTTCAATATTTATCAGCACATCCAGAAATGGTAATTCATTTTGATCCATTTGGTAAGTGAATTTCAATCTCTCATGTTGTGAGTTCAAGACCTGAATATTCTCCATAAGTTTCTCTTTAGTGCCACGCCAGATTATGAAGATATCATCGATATATCTTTTGAATGTGATCAGACTTTGTGTCCAGTCTGGGTTGTTCAAAATGTGGTCATGCTCAAACTTTGCCATGAAGGTGTTCGCGTAGGACGGTGCCCCAGCAAACCCCATGGATGTTCCGCTACATTGTCCATAAAATTCCCCTTCCCATTGTAGATAACTGTGTAGCAATGCAAATTGTAGTATCTCAAGTAAGAACACTCTTTCTGAACCATCAATCTAATTTTCTAGTAGGCACCATTCCATTGCTTCAATTCCCTCATTATGAGGGATAGATGTGTACAATGCTGTCACATCGATTGTACATAGCCACACTTCCTGGTTGGATGGAATGTCAAGTGTCCTCAATAGATTCAGGAAAGAAGTAGTGTCCTTAATATAAGTGCTCCATTTCTGTACAATGGGTTGTAAAAACCAGTCCAGGTATTGACCCAGCGGTTCTGATAGTGAGCCACATGCTGATACTATTGGTCTGAAGGGTGGTTTGTTGGCATTCTTATGAATTTTAGGCAACATATAAAACTGTGGCCTTCTGGGATATTTACTGTTCAAGAATTGATATGTCTTTGTCGATATCCATTTCATCTCTAGGGCTCGATCAAGAATGATTTTGAGAGTATTGGAGAATGTGTTGGTTGGATCTTCTTCCATTTTCTGATATTGTGTTAGTGTCTCCGAGGTGAGCCCGTACACTCTCTTTGTAAAATTCAGTGTTCATTACAACAATTGCTCCCCCTTTATCAGCTTTTTGTATTGTAATTTCTGTCATTTCTGTTAAGGATTTCAAAGTTTGCCATTCCTTCCTAGAAAAATTACTTTTAGATCCACTACGGTAATTAATCTTTTTCATCTCACTCGTGATCACTCTTTCATAGGCATCTATAGTTTTGTGTGATGTTGGTGCACAAAATGTGCTTTTAATCTTGAATTCCTTGAGGTCACTTGTTGATCCTTCTATTGGTTGTACATTGCTGAAGAAGTTTTTTAGCCTTAGTACACGAAGAAATTTGAAAACAGATATTTCGGTTTCTTGAGCATTTGATCTATAAATTGGGACAAAAGTTAAACCTTTGTTTAACACATTCGTTTGTGCCTTGGTTAGTTGTTTATCAGATATGTTTATGACGAGGTTGGTTTCTTTTTCTTCGATCTCAATTCTCGTTCTGCTTCTGATTCCTTTGCTTTTTCTTTTTCCTGATCACGGAAGAGCCAGATCTGCAAACATTGTTTTCCAAAAACATTACATTTGCATACCATCGATCCAAGAATATGAAGGAACTAATGAAAAAGAAAACACCTGAGAATTTGGAAGGAATACATAAAGGCATGCAGAAATGCGAAAATTGTATGCATTGCAACAATGTAATGGTGGGAAGGACATTCACACATCCAATGTCTGGAAAGACGATTTCATTAAGACATTCAAGCACTTGTGACACCAAAGGAGTAGTGTATGGGATCAAATGCCCATGTGGGAAACTATATATCGGACAAACTGAACGCAAAATCAAAATAAGGATCACGGAACATAAAAGTAATATTCGCTTGAAGAATATTAAATCAACATTGGCAACTCATTGGGCAGAATCAGGCCATAACATAGCACAGCTACGTTTCACCATACTGGAGGTGATAAAACCAAGAACAGATCAGGACACACACAAACAGAGATTAAGATCCGAATACTTCTGGATTCATAGACTGGGAAGCTTACATCCTCATGGATTAAACGACAGGATTGAACTATCCTGTTTTTTATGAACATTTTAGAAAGGCTTTACTAAATTCCTGTAGATAGCATATTGCATGAACCATGATCCCATTCCAAGATGGCCGACACATATTGTCATTTCGTAATGTTTAATGTTTATGTTGTCTTTCTATTCAGTTATACATTTTTACTTATGAACAGGATAACCTTTAGTTATTTGTTAAAAAGGTTAGACAGCTTATTTCAGCAGGATCGACATAATAAGTCTGTGCCATTAATTGCTTGCGCTGACCACGTAAATAAGGGGGTACACTAAAATAATCGTTTAGATGTTGCCACTATACTTAACAGCATCTTATGATCATTTTTTTGATGATTACGATGCATTGTTGTAATATAAAAGTAACAACTAGCCAGAGATCGCGTTGCGATCATGTGACCGGGAGTAGAACCAATCACGAGCATGATAACGTGTTAAAATACAATGGGAAATGTTTAACGCATAGCGATTGGCTGAACGAAGACGGCGCGCAAAGCTTGAGGTTTAACCGTGAGTAAGAACGGAACGCTCGCAGCAGAGCTATTTAGCACGAAGAATAGAATTATTTTGTTTTGTGTTTTTGTTGAAACTGTTTAGCTTGATAATAACGTAAGACGACATGGGGCCATTGCCTATATATCGTTTATTTGGGATAATGGACAAAGTACGTGTAAACACTAAATCGTGGTATTGGGTGCAATTCTTGCTTTGGTTGTGAAGATTTACATGGACAATTTTTCTTGTATTTTTGTTACGGAGTTACAATACAGACATGTAGTTGTTACTAAGATAATGAACTGATCAATGTGATAATATTGAGAGTAGCAGGAACACTCATGCAATTCTTTGTTTTCCTCACAGACCCCCGAAGAAGGGTCATCCTTGACCCGAAATGCATTGGGTAGGAGTTAAATGTTTGAGCAGCGAACTGTTGTAAATGAATGAATTAATTCAAACGGATTTTTTGAAACTGAAGAAAATAAACAAATAATGATAATCAAAATTGGAAGTAATCAAGAGTCTTTATGATTTAAATGATGAAAGGATCAGCGATAGACCACAGAGGTCTTGTTAACTTTGTGCACACCTCCATTTGCGAATGGGACTCCCATTTACTCCATTGTCACACATTGAAGAAACAGTGCCCTTAGACAAAGCACTAAGGAGGGAGTAGCACATAAATGAATGGTGAAATATTGGCGAACAGATTAAACAGAGTGCCAGACGTAACACAATTAAGACTTCCTCAAATTGAATCATATTATATGGCTCTCTTCATGCTCTCCTCACATTGAATCATATTATATGGCTCTCTGCATCATATTATATGGGTCTCTTCATGCTCCTCCTCAAATTGAATTACATTCAATTATCCACGTATTCAATTCTGAGGTTTTCCGTAGCGGCCAAATAGGTCCTTTCAATTTGTCGAGTGAAACTGAATTGAATACGTGGATAATTGAATAAATCCTGCCTAAAAGTAAGAGGTTTTAAACATATGCAGCTCAACTCGAGGAAAAGGAAAATGTACTATTAAAGAGAATAAGACTCTACCTGAGAAACTGAATTGAAAATCCAAGGCGGAAAGAAAGTAAACCTTGGGAGTTTCCATAAAAAAAACCTGCCACTAGTGAGAAGGCTGCCCAACAAATATATGGAGAAACTACTTGCAGCTAGACCTATATAATGGCCAGAATACCCATAGTAAGGTTTTAAAGGTGCTAAAGTCAATAATCGGTGAAGCAACCTGTGGTCCTACATATATGAAATAATAGGAAGATACGTATAAGGCCCAATAGAGATTATTGTGTTTTTAACTGTCCTGAGGAAGGCTGGACTAATAGCTGATTCCATCGAAACGCGTCAACAAAAAAACCTCTATGGTTTTAAAACTTGTGGTTGTATAAATGTTTTTTTATGTAAAATTGTTTATTGGCACTAGGCACAGTATTAAATATGAAATGTTTATGCCAAGAAATTGGAATATGATGAGTTGTTGCTAAAATCAAAAAATCACTCCTTGAGTGGCAAACTCATAACAGAAATGTTTAAATTATTTGTTTTAATAAAAGTAAATGGAATGTACATTTGGATTTAGTGATTTACTTTGAGTTTCATGCCTTTGTGGTTCTACTTATATGTGCGGGTGAGAGAAAATTACATTAGTTGTGGTTAAAAAAGTGAGTGGATAGCTCTGATGCGAGAAGTACAATTGATTATATTGATCTGATAAATAAACACAGAAACACCTAGAGAACACTTTCATTTTGGTTGCTGGGGTACATACAGGATTGGTCTTTAACATAGGATGAAGTGGAGTGTTTTTTAATCTATGCATTTCTTCTCAGGGAGATGGTCCCATTACTGATTAGACCTTTTATCTTGGGCAGCCCTCACCTTGTGGTCCCCTAACTGCACCAAGGATGTGGTTTGTGAAATTGCAAAATTTCTTAATTAGTGGATTCACTTTTTCACAGCTACGTTATGTGGATCCGAGTTTAATCAGAGGCAAGGGTGCTTTAGTGTCTCTTCTTTTGGATTGCTCCTTACCATAACGTTTTTATGAAGCCTCAGACTTTATTTTCCCCCTGTTTAGAGATGACGTCTGTAGTTTTAGAATCCTGAAAAGAGTTGCTCTGGAGTTCCAAATGAAGAATAAAGGGCAAATGTTCTCAAGAAACAAACTAGTTTATAGATTTACAGATAGGATTCGTTTCCTAGTGTAGGTCAAGGGAAATCTAGAATTAAAGTGTTGGGTGATTTACTTGCCTGTTATTTAGGTCAAACCTTGGGGCAGTGCGCATGCGCTGCTCGCTCTGCGAGGCATGCTGTATTAGGGCATGCACTGAAAGCCCCGCCCACTCTTCTCCCATATTTGTCATTGGCTTGTGTCATTGTCCTTCGAAAATGTTGGCTTCTGATTCGTAGATAGCCTTGTTAGTCCTGCCTTGGTACTGCCTTGTCTGCATTTGTTACCGCCTATAACGAATGGGCTCCGTTATTTAGTGAGTAAGCACTATTTTCTTTAATGGTCTTTCCTTATTCCAGCGCTGTCCTTTTTCACTTTAGCAGCCACTCTGCTTTATTTAATTAATTCGCAGAGCGGTCCAGATTCGTACAGTGTAGCACATGCATACAAGCATTTGCAATGCAACAGGTCTCCATTTACCCATGTTTGAACTATGGCCTTGTAAATGACAATGCCTTTTATTTATGTTTTGATTTTTGAAACATAAATAAAACACATTGTCATTTACAATGGCAATAGCTTAAACTTGCGTAAATACAAGACCTATTGCATTGCAAATGCTTGTTTGTTTTACTTCCTTTCTGTTCGCTCGGGTGGATAGGGCACCTCGGGTTAATCCTTTCCTCCACAGATGAAGAACTTTGTTTGCTACCATTACAGAATTCCTGCTTCAACTTTGAACACACCAAATTATCCTGGCTCCTGACATCTCTACTGTTTGAGGCGGACATTCCCATTTGGTTCCCGGATGGTGTGCTGGTAATCTGGGGCTAGTCACGGACTCTCTGCTTTCATCCCCTCAGAAGCCATTCTACTGTTACTCACAAGACATAGTATTCTGTTATACACCAGCATGTTTAGAATAACGGTGCCTGGTTTTATAGGATTATGATTATCAGTCCATTCAAGGTCCAGGGTCCTTGCCGCACATCTGCACCCAGCTGTGCTACCGAGTTCAGTGAGCCAAGACACTTACCGATTATTCCTTTTCGTTCTACCTCTCTTCCTCTTTTTCCACCTGTTAAGTCACTTCAGATTCTGGAATCCATTACAGATCTTTTTTTCAACTGAAAATAGCAGGAGTGGTTATTGCATTGCAGTCCCTGGCCTGCATTCCAGTGAAATTTTGATAACACTCAATTAGCTGGAAGCAGTCAACCACAGCTATGCATAGAACTTGGATCCGGCAACATGCCGCTTGGCCCGGATATTTGTTTTAAATATTTTTGTATTCACAGATACTAATTTGGTACCCAGAGCCAGGGCAAGCTTCACTATCAGGTACCTCAATTGCAGCAAAAGTTTCTCAGACCTATGCAGCAACTTTCTTGGTTTCTCAGTTTCAAATCCCTGCCCATGAAACCCTGGTAAGATATGCATAGATAAGTGAAACTTACCCTGGGTTAGCAGTACAAGGACAATTAGCAAAAGCACCCCAAAGAATAGCTGCTTGAGTTCTGTTATTCTCAAACGTTTGTTGTAAAGTTTTACACTGAAGGGCACATTTTGTGATAAATGTTTACTGTGGAAAGCGTGTGATTTAGCAAAGTGGTGTAATGACAAATTTGGGAATTTCACGTAACAAGCATAACACAAAGTTCCCAGAATTACGTGAATTACGCTGATGTAATTTACATTTTGTCTACACCTACTCTTGCCTGGTTTAGTGTTGTGACAAACCTGAACCTACTGAAAACATAAATATATATCTGGGATCCCCACACTCAGAACACCAACATGAAGGCATGTGGATTGATTTTTACCATGAATGTGTTCCAGTGGGTTGGAGGGGGGGGGGGTAAATGGAAAGTATGATGTGCTCAGACTGGTATATTGTATGTCAATATTATTGCCTATAGTGCTTCTTTCTAAGAGATTAATCTGTAATGTAGAATGTACATCACAGTGATATCTTCCATCGCTGTTAGATTATTTAAATTAAATTAAATTAAATCAATTCTTGGTATAGTGCATAGTTACCCTTAGGCATCCCAGTACTGGTTGCGGCGGCATCACACATTCCAGTTCTACTGCAGCTTCTGGAAGAGCCATGTTTTTAGTTGTTTCCTGGAAGAGAGGTCATGTGGTGTGGATCTAAGTTGCAGGGGAAGTGTGTTCCACAGAATGGCTGCGTTGTACGAAAACATACGTCCCCCCATTCTTACCCTTCTAATATTTGGAACCTTGGCTAGGAACAGATTGGCAGATCTCAGATTGTGCCGAGGGCGGTGGAAGGAAACAAGGGTGTAAAGAATTTTTGGACCTGTGTCCCATAGGGTCTTGTGTGCAATGCAAAGTGATTTGAACCTAACACGCTCGGAAATGGGGAGCCAGTGCAGTGTTCTCAGTGCTGGCTTGACTGATTGTTTTCTAGGGGATGTTGTATAGTAGTCTGGCTGCGCAGTTCTGTAACACTTGAAGTTTTCTTATTACGGCGTTAGGGGTGCCCAGGTAAAGTGCATTGCAGTAGTCCAACCAGGGGAGTATAAGGGCTTGTACCATCGTTCTGCGTGTGGTATCTGGAAGAAGTGGTAGAATTTTCCTAAGTTGCCTTAGAATGCCAAAGCAGCTGCCACTTGTACCGCTAGATGGTCTACTTTTAGTGACTTATCCAGCCAGATTCCAAGGCTCTTTATTTTTTCCTTGGGTTCGAGGATTGGTCCGAGACATGCTGGCCATTTTAAGTCTGTGGGGCCACTGGCTGTATTACCGAGGATTACAAATTCAATCTTGTCCCTGTTAATCTTCAGGTAAGACTGGTCCATCCAGATAGCCATCTTAGTCAGACATTCTTCCAAGTCAAAGTGCTGCCATCAGGGTGGTTGAGGGATGAGGTTTGAGATGGAGGAAAATAGAGCCTGAAGACTGCTCAAGGAGAGTATAGTGTAAAAGGTCGAAAGTCCTTAAGAATAATTCACTCACAGTTAGTAAATAAAAGCAAATATATAAAAATAAAATGGTTGAAAGCCCCATGTGAACCGCTATAAATGTCAGAATATAATGCTAATGTAACAGTGCTAACAATGGCTTTTAAAATTGGTGTTGTGCTGACACACAAGTACCAATATTCAGAAACGCAAAGCAATAACTAGATAAAACCCGTCAAGTTGCCAATGCTGCTGCTGACAAGAATTCTAGTTGAAACGAACTAAGGTGTGATAAGTGTATAAAGTATGTCTTCATGTGAGAGAGTATTGGGTTTTTTCTGGAGTACAGAGTCCACAACAAACTGGGGGGCAATGGACCTCTGAATCACACATTGTTAATAGTAAAATGGCTGACATTAATGTCTAAAAGGTGCAGCAGGTATACATTAGAATACAGTACTGAACTGTGCACATAAACCATTTTTTCCCACAAGAAGAAAATGTGCCAAAATTATCCACCAAGATAGCATTGACGCTTGAATCTTGAACCTCAGCATACCTACAAAACTCGGAAACCAGAACAAGAAAAAGCGTCTAGTGACAAAAAAAAGAAGTTATTAAACTGGGAGAGGACACACAAAAACAAAGATTCAGAATGGTACTGAAGACGTAGGGTCCCATTTAGAGTTTGGCAGACAATGACAGGTTGAGTACGCGACAGGATACCCAGAACACCAAACCATCGACCAACCCACTCAATTATGAGTCGGACAAACCACCAGTTTTCTGCTGGCTGTGTCCCCTCTGGCTCTGCCTTCGGAAAACTTACCTCATCAGCTCAATGGAGAAGGGGCAGTCAGAGTACCTGTAGATCACTAGTGACAGTGATGAATTCCAGAGCCAGAGTGGTTTGACAGCTGGGCTATTTTAACGGGTTAACACACTTATTTATAGCTTGCAATGTTGCATTGTAGGCTGCATTTCATTCACATGTATATATTCATGTAATGAGAAAAATGAAATATCTATCACATAGAATCAGAAATTTTAAATTGTAGTGTGGTGTATAAATTGTCTTATAAATATAAACATGTAATTTAGAAATGTTTTTCCTTTCTATTCTAGATACACAATATACTCTATTACCATTGTATCCCTCTGGGAATCTTCAACACTGATTTTACCAATCTCTTTGTCATTTCACACCTACCAGTAGTCGTCAGTCAGTCAGTCAATCAAAATCTTTATTCGATTTTCATTATTCGAGGAAAACCATAAAAGTACAAACTTAACATATATACACTTACAATCTTTAAAAAGAAAGTACTTGATTTGACTAAAGGATAAAACAATGATTAATCAATTAAGATTTGGACGGTGATTTACACAAAATTTTAAAAACTGGCAATTAATTTAGCATGTAATTCATTTTCTAACATCTGTACCAGTAATAAGCTTTGCATATGCCTTTTTTGTTTACATTTCTACCTGATGTCTGGGTCACTATGATGTTGAACTCATGTTGAAATTGAATTGTCAATTAAGAGAGAGAGATCCCCCACAGTTTTGAGTGAGAACAGAAGCACTCCTCTTTTCCACACCTCAAGAGTTTTTGACTCTTAGTAGCAGTGGTAAATCGGAGTAAATAGCTGAATGCAATCAGCATGTTTTCTTCGGACCGTGTGCAGTAGAACAGCATTTTGATTTACAAGACAGTAAGGCCCACATGCATCATTGTTTCATTTTGCACTTCCTAATTTGCGATTTTTAGGGAATCGCAAATTAGGAAATGCAAAATGGGATGCATGTACATTTTCTCAAAATATTTGACAATCGGTAAAAATCGAAATTTTTACCGATTCTCAAATATTATGCGATTAGCAAAGTGCGAATTCGCAATTCCCATTCATTCCTATGGGCTAAAATGCCCATAGGAATGAATGGGAATTGCGAATTCGCACTTAGAATATCGCAAATCCTGATTGCATTTCAAGGGTGGAGAGGGGGGTTCAAATGACCCCCCCTGCACCCATGAAATGTTGTTTTCGCATCATGTTGCACACACACATGTCCTGAGGACATGTGTGTCCGTAACATGAATGTGTAAAAAATGCTTTTGCAGCGTTTTTAACACTTTTTGCAAATTTACCGAGTGGTTCAACCACTCAGTAAATTTGACACCCTAATTGCGAATTCGCAATTATAAAAGTAATCATGCATTGCTTTTAAGAAATCGCTAATTTGCGATTTCTTAAAAGCAATCGCATTTTTAGAAATCGCAAAAATGTTGCGATTTCTAAAAATGCTTGATGCATTCCAATAAGCATTTTTGGAATCGCAAACGGACGATTTTAAGGAATCGCACCGTTTGCGACTCCAAAAATGCTTGATGCATGTGGGCCTAAATGAGGGTTATTGTAAAGTTGAGAGAGATTCTACAACCTGTCACCAATTAAAGATATTAGTGATAGATTGTAAAATAAATAAAAATACCAGTTCAAAGTTGGGGTGGGCGAAGTTGCACACCTGCCAACTCACACGATAGCACACAAAATGAGCTGGAAACCGCTTCATAGAAAGGGTTTTCAGCTCATATATGGAGGTCCTGCACAGCCAATGTCCATTCTGGGGTGTGAAACCTCCCCAGGACATCAACCGCAGGCTTCATAGTTTTTTTCTGTTTTTTGTTTTTTACGTGTAGAGTTTGGATATGTAGAGGGGCCCCAGGCTGTGCTGGGCACTTCGGCCTGCCCCCTCTATGTCCCCTCCACTTCCTCACACACAGTGACATTTCTTTTCGAAATTGGAAGGTCTGAAGTTGCATAGTATTTTTCCATTTTCACCATTTATTTGTGGGTATACTTGATCTTGCATATGTTTTCATAACACCTGTCAACTGTACAGTTTCTGTGAATCACACTCTGAATTTTGATTGCGTACCATACACATTTGGCTTCACAGTGCCCGCAGCAATTTTCTGCTTGAACCAACTTTCCTGCGAGAGAAGGCTAGTCAGATGGCTTAAGGTAAAGAAGAAGAGAAATGACACAAGTTATGGTTCTCCAATAATATAAATCTACAAGAGAATATGCGTTTGTAACAATTATTAGGCACAGGACCAATCAAAGGGCAGATGCTATATGCTTAACCTATTTCAGCAACAGCACAGCGAATTACAGAATTGGTAATGTAATATTATTTCATTAAGAGCTATGCGGAATTTCTTCTCTATTGCTTATGTAAACCAATGAATTTTGTTTTAAATAAATCAAGGGGCATATTAACAAGGGCTTTATAAAACTATCGTCCTATTTACAAGAGGGTGCTAACTAGCCCTGGGCGTAGTGGGCGTAGTGGGGCTTCGCGGAGCTACGTGAAGTGGGCGAGAAACTACGCCCACCACCGCACTCCACGTAGCCCCACTACGCACCACAGGCCTCCCTCCCGCCCTCCCTAAATACGTTAAATTAAAAGTATAAAATAATTAAAAAGGCACTTACCTTGCCCGCCGCTGCCCGCCGCGTCCCCGGGGCTCGCTATCTTCTTTGCTGCCGTCTTGTTTACTAATGCGCATGCGCGGGCGGCCGCGCATGCGCATTTTCTCGTGAGAAATGCGCATGCGCGGCCGCCCGCGCATGCGCATTAGTAAACAAGACGGCAGCAAAGAAGATAGCGAGCCCCGGGGACGCGGCGGGCTGCGGCGGGCAAGGTAAGTGCCTTTTAATTCATTTAAACTTTTAATTTAAAGTATTTAGGGAGGGCGGGAGGGAGGCGGGTGGCGGCCAGCTACGCTCCGTCTGCGGAGCGTGCGTAGTGCCGCCTGGCTACGCCCGCTACGCAAAATGCGGAGTAGACGGCACTACGCACACTCCGTGCACGGAGCGTAGCTGGCCGCCCACCCCTAGTGCTAACATGCATAATCGCATGTTGGTACCCTTTTCCCTGATGCCTCCCTTTGCATCTATAATGAGATGCAAAGTGGGCATTACTGGGCGTACCCCGGAAGGAGTACCTTGTAAAATATCGCTGATGTTCACATTGCGATATTTACAAGGCAGCCCACAGGATTTTAGCACACGTTAGATTTCTCCAAAAACTAACGTCTGCTGAAATCCAGACTTACCTATGCTTTACATAGGGTGTGGATTATGCTGATATGACCACAGGGTCGTATCAGCAAGGTTATCGCCGTTTTGCAGGGAACATCGCTGAAAAACCAGCGATGTTCCCTGCAAAACGGCAATAACCTCGCTATGTCTGGAATTTGTATCGCCCTGGAGAAACGCGTTGTTAATAACAGGCTACCAGGGCGATATATTCCAGAGATGGGCCTGCTATAAGAAATGTATCGCTAAGCACGGCCAGCGATAACTTTCGCTGGCCGTTGATAATATGCCCCGAAATACCTTGCCTAATCTAAGGTTATTCTCTGATAGTCGCATTACTTATCCCAAAAATTAATTTAAACCTCCACCTTGCAACCAAAAGTTAGGAAGACTATCCTTTAGCAACGCACTGATAATTGTATAATTCTAAAATCCGTTGTGAACCACACAAGGATTATTTTACTTCAAATTTCAGGATTTTTGTTGCTCATGGACTTTTTACAATACTGTGTTGTATTTGTGTTTATAGAAGATGACCATTATACAACTACTTGTGGTACACAAATGTATGTGTATATGTGTGTGTGTGTGTGCGTGGATATGTTAAATTACAGAGGCAGTGATAATGCTATGCAGCTATCTTTGACTTGAGGCTACATGTCAAAAGAATTTTTTGATTGCTGTAACTTTAGTTTTGCTTGGCGAATCTGTCTAAAATATTCAGATCTTAGACTTATTCAGGTGAGGTTCTGTTTTTTTTTTATTTAGAACAGATGACTCAAGGGTGAAACATTAGGTAGGGTGTCCCAAAGGCAGCATTTCCCATTTTAAGCCCTAAGGGATATTGCTCTTCCTACACTGAAAACTGTTGAATATAATTACATCAAACTTGCTGGCAAGGCAGAACTTTTCTTTGGTGTTAATGCAATTAGTAGTTTTCTCAATATTTGTATTACAAAAATATACCGTACAGGCTTTGAATGCGTTATCTTTTGTATATTTGGATGGTTAGATTACACATTATTTGCAGATTCAGATCCAGAGAAGTTCAAAGGATTAAAAAATGTAAAAAGTAATTGAATTTGACAGAATGAGCGAACATTTTCTCTCTTTCACCATTACATTGCTAGCGGCTCTCCAAGGGATCTATGGATACCAGAAAATTGATGGGTTGACCATTAAATTGTTTTTTATTTCTTCTACCAATAACTGCTGAAGATAATGTGCGGATATTTGCAAATTCTGCATCAACCAAAAAACATTTGAGGGGATATAAGAGGGCTACAGGAACATCTCCCACCCAAGGGAAAATGAAGAAAAATCAGGAAAAGTCTAATCCCGCTCTCATTATTAAAACAAAAAATATGCATTGTGAAACCAGGGGCCCATTAGACGAAGTATCAGTCATGTGAATCCGTATTGGCCCTGCATATCTCAGATCACCATGATGGCCGCCATCTTGACCCTGCAGATCACATGTGAGAGATGTAGATTTAAAAAAAAGATGGACAGGCCTCAGAGCTCAGGGCATTGCTAAAGGCCATAAATAATTGTATTGGTGCCATGGGCCTGGATGCCACACATTGCTCATACCGCTCACAATGCACATCATAAGGCTGTGTGCCGTAGATTATGGGTGCATAAAGACTGGGTGAAGGGCATGGCCACAAGCAGCACCCTGTGCCAGCCACAGCCAGTGCAGGTAAGATTGGTGGGGCCGGGTGGGGGGATCTATTATTTATTTAATTTCCCCTCGTGGTCATCTGTCGAATCCCCCCTCCAACCTGGCCTCACCGCTCTTAACTGTGCAAGGGTCGCAGCCGTCCTGTGCCCAGAATTCAAAATGCCTGGAAAGTTCATATGCCCCCGCTCTGATTCTGTGCAGACAGATATGGAGTCCTTTGCCAAGATCCCATAATGCACGGTTACATGCCATGTGCAGTGGGATTTAACTTTGAATAAGGGCAAAAGTATAATATTATAAAACACCATAATCAACATTAAAAAAAAGAAATGATAAAAACGTTGCTAAATGAAAACTTACCAACTCAGAAGTGACACGACTTTTTCTTATTTGAAAAAAAAACTTACAAAAACCCCTAAATAAATTCAGTTGAAGGGACAATTTGTTTATGTCATATAATCTAAATAAACACTGAAAATCGAAAGATGAGCAACGCTACCATAACTCCTCCGCCCAATGCACAGCTCAGACCTGATATAAGACTTGGGGTATTGTAGACATTTCCACCAAAGATACTTGTAGTAAGAAATTATTGTGTTTGAATTCATAACTGTTTGTCGCACTGGAAATTAAGGTTGCCTGGCTACAGCAACTCTGCTTTTGCCTGATAATGTCATCTGACTGCTTCCTACACAATCTAATTGAACGTCAGCTATTCATAATTGCTTAACTTGTAATTTCCCCATTAACTCCATTATACATAAATAGAATACTTGGAACGCAGATTGCTTTGATTGTATTGGTCGGTGCCAGCATAGTATTGCAGAAATAGTTCAATGCAAAGGTTGGTCACTAAGGCGAACTGTAGTCTCAGCTTTATTATGACTCAGACGTGCATGCAATAAAGAATTCAGGCAGCTTTGTCCAGAAGGAAAATGCAGCCAACGTCAAACCATTTTATATTGTATAGTTATAAGTTATCATCACTCATTAACCCCATCCCTGCGGGGGGGTTTTCACCTCCTGTGCGGGGGGAAGGGGGCCGCGTGCGGCGCCGCCGTGCTGGTGGCGAGCTAAGCTCGTCATGAGGGACAGCGGAGCTGCACTCATGACGAGCTGAGCTCGTCACGGCCCCACCCGTTTTTCGAACGTTCAGCACAGCGGGGAAATTATCCCCGCGTGCGAACGTTCCAACAGCCGTGACGAGCTCAGCTCGTCATGAGTGCAGCTCAACCGTGCCTCATGACGAGCTGAGCTCGACATTAGCACGTAGCAGGTTAAAGCGCTTAATTAATGCTTTTACTGCACTTGGTTTACACTGATTACATTCTGATACTTGTGCAGTAACAGAATATACACAAGTGGTGGTGCATTGGGAGGTGTCAAAATTTACACATTATAGGATTTTGATTAAGGATGACTCAGTCAGTCAGTCACAAAAACTTTATTCGGCCAATTACGGCCATAAAAGTACAGATGATATAAACATTCCAAAAAAAAAGAAAGCAGCATTACATGATTCAAGTCACATTCGGGGATAATATAGTTATTTTCAAAGAAGACACAACATAGAGTACATGACAGTGACAAGATGCATAAAACATGGGTCACATACTAGAGACCAAAAAGTTTAAAAAAGTTAAAAATGAGATCCGATCCTAATCATACAATTATGATACAAGTGGGGTAGTTATACCATATACCATGTTATAAGTGAGAGAGCGAAATTTGAGAAAAATGTATAAGTGCACCATATTTACTAGCCAGATGCACGAATTTAGTTAAAGCATTTAAAAGTGTTGAAAATATATAAATGCATATACTCATGAATGTTTAATCAATATAGAAGGTATATTTAGAGAATGAAACTAATTGTAGTAATGTTTAGAAATGCTAGAATGTTATTGGATTCCATGTTATGTGACTGCTGCAGATGAAAATGTGATGCTGCTAAACGTAGAGAAATGCAGGCCTCATGGCAATGTATGAAGAATGAAAACGTGCCTTTTGCAGCTCACATTCGATGGCTTATTACCTTACTATTACTTTAGAATATTATTGATCATACGTTAGAAATCATGTTGTAGAAGTGTTTTCGTATAATCAGAGTGTATTAAATAGAATTGTTTTAGTTTTAAGAAATAAAGGTTCACAGAGTGCAGGCCTCTTGCAAAGTAATTTAGTAGGCCTGGAAAGATAAAGTTGCTTCTTTGATCTGCACGTGTTAGCTAGAATTGAGTCTCGTTAAGCATAAATTGTCATCTATGTCGAAGTTTTATGACCTAAAACAGATAACTGGAGGTTGGAATTTGGGGCCCTATTCATGGGTGTCTGTTTGCAGGTGTGAGGAAGTTCCAATCAAGAGAGTGATGAATAGAGCTCTGTCCGGGGAGACAGGCACAGGCCTGGAGGAGGCTCCAGGAATTTAATGGGGGGTACCGGCGAGCGGAGAAGAAGCCTGGGAAGCAAGGTCAACGCTACCAAGAGACCCAGAGGAGTATCAGTATGGAAGAAACCAGAACCGAAACCACGTGAGATGTGTACGTGAGGGGCGTCTCTGAGGGGCGTTTCGACAATGCTTGTGATTTTGTATTAGGGACAGCACCCTGGGGTGGAGTTAGAGCAGATGGCCTGAGGACCCTTAGAGAGAGGGCACGACTTCAATGCACAGGATTACATCAGAGACTAAGGGAAAGTGAGTGAACTTCTTTGGAAGTCACCACTGCTGACACCTTTTTAGCTCAAGGGTTTTGTTAAGTAGGGATGTCACTTAGTCTAGTGCAGGGACAGTCTAACCTGAATTTTCTTCTGTTGTAAATGACGCTTAAATTACAACTTGTGTCTATTCTTGTAAACCTGCTGATCTTTGAGCTGGTATTAGTGATATTTTTCTGTCGCTTAAGATCATTTAGAGAATTTATGTTTGTTTTAGTGCCAGTATACCTGATGAACCTTTATTGAGATGCTTGTATCTCCAGTTAACTTTGGCTTTATAATAAAACTTTAAAACTGATTCTTGGTAAGTGGTTCTTCAGCGTCGTGCCAATTATTGGGTGGATTAGCCTGGTAGTAGATTGTTTTTCTTTTCCTCTATGACAGGCAACAAAGATTCAGTCGACCTAAGTGGGGATTTAGATCTAGAGTAATCAGATTGGAGATCAAAATTCTCCCCTTCCAATCAGTATTTATTATTCGACCAATAACATGATCTTACACAGCATGAAGTGAAAAAAAAAGAAATCTTAGATACACAATCTATACTAATATAATAAAGAGAGAGCCCAAACCTTTGAGGCGGGTAATCTCAGGAACCACAGCACCAATCACAACACCCAATACAGCATTGTAAAGGGCAGTTGCAGCAGAAGGACATAGGCTATGCAGACGCCCGCCATATAAATTTGAAAGGTAAAAGAACAGTGCCAGCAAAGTAGTACCTTGTGGGCGTGTCTGCGTTGTGCTGTGGGCGTGTGCTGGGGGCGTGACAAACGCCCTTCATGCCATGTCTCATATTGTGTGCTAATCCCACCCTGCTCCCTTTAAATACCCCTGCACCCCATAATCATAACCCACCCTTACTCCTTAAAATACCCCAACACCCTTAAACACTAACCCATCTTAACCCTATAAATATACCCTGTACCCCAAAACCCAAACCTATCCCTAAACCCTAAAAATACCCCTGTACCCCAAAACCCAAACCTAGTCCTGAACCCTATAAAAACCCTGTACCTCAAAACCCAAACCTACCCCTAAACCCTAAAAATACCCCTGTACCTCAAAACCAAAACCTAGCCCTGAACTCTAAAAATACCACTGTACCCCAAAACCAAAGCCTACCCCTGAACCCTAAAACACCCCTGTACTCCAAAACCCAAACCTAGCCTGAACCCTAAAATACCCCTGTACTCCAAAACCCACACCTAACCCTGAACCCTAAAAATAACCCTGCACCCCAAAACCCAAACCTAGCCCTGAACCCTAAAAATACCCCTGTACCCCAAAACCCAAACCTAGCCCTGAACCCTTAAAATACCCCTGTGCCCAAAAACTCAAACCTACCCCTGAACCCTAAAAATACCCCTATACCCCAAAACCCAAACCTAGCCCTGAACCCTGAAAAAATACCCCTGTACCCCAAAACCCATACCTATCCCTAAACCCTAAAACTACCCCTGTACCCCATAACCCAAAACTATATCTGAACCCTTAAAATACCCAAACACCCCAAAACATATACCTCAGTACCCCAAAACATATACCCCTATACCCATACTTACCTTATCCAAACATTAAAAAAAAAATGCTTTTACCATTCATGCATTTACAACGAATTTCGTTGTAAATGTATGTGTGGTAAAAGCGTATAAAATGTAATGCCATGCGTTATAATGGCATTGCGGAGTCATGGTACTTTCGTAATGAAAGTATGCAGAGTGATGGTATGAGGAAAGAAAGTTGCAGAATAATGGGTGTTTACCCTCCCCCGGAAAGTACATTGGTGGCATCTCCAGCAACATACTCATATTTTTTCACCACCCATTTGAAAAATGCACAGGTCTCTCTCATTGATGGCCAGCACCGACATACTCTTTTAGACACAACTCCCGCCACAAGTTCTAGAATTGCGTACTTTAGAGCTGTGGAGCTACGTTCAAATCTCAGCGTCAGCTCAACATCCTGTGATTCCAGGCAAATCGCTTTGTCTCCCCGTGCCTACCACAAATGAATGTGTTCTTCTGTAATGTAAATTGTGCTCATGCCATGTTGTCAAGTTCGCGCTATATAATATTGCAAGGAAAAATAAAGTAGGGAAACTCGAGTTCACACACTACTGAACGCGCACTCTTAAGTGCATCAGCAGTGCACGATGAATCGGAGCCTTTCACAGGCCTGTCACAGATAAATGCTATCAAAACGAAATCCTGCAAAACAATATACTACTGGCCGGAAGCAATTTATACCCGGACAACGTCGGGACGGGCTGCTAGTATTACATAAAAGCATTAGGAACAAATTATTAAAACCTAGTTAAAACAATAGTTTAAAACAAAGCTGAGCTCAACTGCCAAGTCTGCATTTTAGACAAGTTACAATTTTACAAATCTATACAAACAGATATCAATTTAAGGACAAGTTTATTAAAAACAGTCTATGCCCGACATTTCACTCCTGCCCCTCAACTTTCAATCTCTGCCAACAAGCATAAAGCAGGTATCTTGTTATTGTAAAAACAAGCCACTTTGTTGTATCTGACCTGAATATGCGTAAGGCTTCAGAAGGAGGTGAGAAGGAAAGCAGTCGGCAATCTAGAATAATCCATGATTTCCTTAGTCTTGCACATGTTAGACAGAAGAAAATAAAATGTTTTGCGGTCTCTGGGGTAGAATGACAGGACCGGCACAAGGGAGATCCATATTTGTTTCTTACCCCCAGTGAAAGCCGGACAAAAGTTCCAATTAAGGATGGCTCACCCACGCAGATGTTTTGTGGTTGATCCATGCCAAGTAAGGCAAAATGAGCCCCAGTTGCTGAGATCTGTTCCTCCTCCCATTGTGAGGATCTGGCCGCTTTTTTTGTTGAAAAGGTGGAGGCCATTTACCGCTCCTTTCCCGGTTCTACCGGGTCATTGGAGAAACAGGAATCTGCTTCGAAAACAACCATGTCTTTGACTTATCTCCCAGAGCTTTCGATGGAGGAATTTAACAAACTTGTAGTGAAAGTTAAATCAGGTTCTCCAATGGATCCTTTACGACCTGCCCAATTCAGAGAATCTGCTCCTTTCTGCCTCCCTCCTTTACGTGACCTTATCAATTTATCGTTGTCCTCAGGCTCTGTCCCAGGTACCTGGAAACAGGCCCAGGTGATTCCCATCTTAAAAAAACCTGCCCTGGACCCACTGAAATTGGAGAATTATCGTCCCATCTCCCTTCTCCCGTGGGTAGCTAAACTGACCGAGGCCCATGTGAATACCATCCTATCCAATCATCTCCACTCTGCCAATATATTAAATCCTTCGCAGAACGGGTTTCGGCCCGGCCACAGTACTGAGAGTGCGTTACACTCTATGGTTGAACACCTACGAACATTGGTAGATTCTGGTCATACTGCGGCACTGGTGCTTCTTGATCTCAGTGCCGCGTTCGTCACGGTCTCCCACGCTATTTTATTACAGCGTTTGGTTGAGGCAGGTGTGGACAACGTGGCACTTGAATGGTTTCGATCTTTTCTATCTGGTCGTACTTTCAAGGTTGCCACTCCACCTTTTGAATCTAAACCTTATCCTATTGTCCAGGGAGTTCCGCAAGGATCGGCTCTTAGCCCCACATTATTCAACCTCTATGTGCAGCCGCTGGCTGCTGTCACCAAGCGTTGGAACCTGAATATGGTATCCTACGCTGATGACACTCAGCTGCCGGTTGCAATAAGTGGGGTCTCCGACCTTGAGGCAGCTAATTTCCGTGAGGGATTCATCTCAGTGGCCCGTTGGATGACAGACAACTACCTTCAATTGGACGCCAAAAAAACCGAGGTGCTCATCGTTGGAAAGCAGAGTCATCTCTAGGGTGACAATTGGTGGCCATCAGGGCTTGGTCCCATCCCCATCCCTGCTACTGAGGTTAAAAATCTAGGGGTCTGGCTTGATTCTAAACTTAGTTTTGTCACCCATACTAAAAAAGTTGCCGCTACGTGTTTCTGGACTCTTCGCAAGCTCAGATCCATTTTTAAATTCTTTGATGCTCCTACCAGACAGCTTATAGTACAAGCTACGATTATGTCTAGGTTGGATTACGCTAGTTCTCTTTTGCTTGGAGCTAATCAGGCTGAACTTTCTAGACTTCAACGCGTTCAGAACGCTGCCGCCAGGGCTCTGGTAGGCTTACCGAGATTCTGTTCGGCCAAAAAAACTATTCATAAGCTCCATTGGATCCCTGTTGCTCAGATAATTAAGTTTAAGTCTCTTTGCCTCTCGTTTAAAATCCTGAAACACTCTTCTCCTCAGAATCTGGAGCATCTCATCTCTCCATATGCCCCCACGCGGTCTCTGAGGTCCTCAGGATTACACCTGGCTACAGTTCCGCGCTTCAAGAGGTCTAGGATCAGCGGCCGCTCCTTTAGAGTGCTTGCTGCTAGGCTATGGAACTCTCTTCCCGTCCATATCCATGCGATTGACGGACTCTTGGCTTTCAGGAAGGCTGTTAAAACTTTCCTCTTTCCTTTGGATTCTTAGGGTTGTTGTGTTTATGTCCCTGATATTGCTTTTGTCCGGTTTTCTGTCCTGTTAGCACCAGGACGCCCCTTTGCTGGGGCATCTGTGCGCTCTACAAATACAGATAACATAACATAACGTATGGTTAACAGATGTCTATATTGTATTTTCACTTAAAAGTCTTGCCCTAGTTCATCAGAGTGGCACACATCATATAATGCATGTAAGAGTGTACGGAAACTTGGTTTTGGCTCCAAGTTCGCCTCCCTAAAATATTTATATATGTGTGGCAAGGATAGGATCATGGATCCATTTCAAAATCTGACTTCGCTTATGGTCAGAAAATGTCTTGCTCTGAGGGCAGTCCATGTCCACCCTGGCTTCCACTTCTTTCTGGGTCACTCTTAGAGTCTCAACCAATACAATAAGGAGGTGGAATACTTGGTGGAACATAGGGGGTGCTACAGCCGTTGCTACATAAGTCTGTTCCTGCCCTTGGTATTGACTCTTTGTCTCTGTTCATGCCAAGCAACATAGACCAGGATCCTGTCTCTTACCTGTCTTGGTGTTGTTGCTCAAGCCTCCATGGCCACTGGGGGCCTGAGCATTGCATTTTGCAGCTCTCTGGCTCTTGAACTGTGGGAAGGCTTCAGACTGCATCAATTGCCAGTCCTAAACCTCTCCACAGGCACACACTTCCACAGCACTCTTCCAACACTGTGCCAGGCCAGGATAGGAGACTCAGCACTCTTCCAACACTGTGCTAGGCCAGGATAGGAGCCACATCACTCTTCCAACACTGCGATAGGCCAGGACAGAAGGTGTGGAAGATGTTGTTGCGTTTGCACCTAGGCGAGCACTGTAGTCACCACCACTGGCTGAGGATTTGAAGGTAAGTGAGTGGGAGGGGGTTAATGTGTTGTGTTTATTTATGTAAATGTATGTGTTTACGTATGAGTGAGCATGGTTGTCTTTGTGGTGTGTCTGTATCTGGATGTTTGTTTGTATGTTTGAGTGATAGTCAAGGTCGGTTCGTTTTTTCCTCTCTGTTTGGAACTCTTATGGCCGTGCATGCATGTCTGTCGGATGGTGTGTGTTTGGCCTATTCCTGGAATCTGGGATGGCATATGGAGTACATTTCGGGCCGGTGTTCGGACGATTTTGTTACAGGGCCGCTTTATGGCCCTGTAACAAAAACGGCCCCCTGGGCCCAAAACCGGCCCCCACCCTTGCGGCGCACCAAGGGATTGCCCTGTGCCGCAACGGCCAGTCCGGGCCTGCGCTGAAGGCAGCCTCTTCAGTTTAAAAGATAATTGTGAGAGGCCCTGAGTGAAATCGTTTAAACTCATGGGGCCTCTCGCATGGGAAACAGAATTCCTTACCGAAATTTCCCATTTCGATTTCAGTCTGATGTCTGTAAGGCATCCGTAATTTGGGAACCCCAAATTACGAACGCCTTGTGGACATCATACTAAAATGACGGACGGTCCGTTACATTTACGGACGGTTGGTCACCCTAAGACCATGGGAAATGTAAACTTTCTAAATTTAGGTGAAATCTAAAATCTGCAGAAGCAGGCAAAGATTCCACATTTTGTCTGACTTCAAACAAGGCAAAGTTTGACATCTCCGATGGGGATTCCCTGAAGCGGTATGACCCAATATGAATGGGGCTTGTACACCATGCTGAAGGCATTAAGGCAATGATTCTTCCCTGCTACCACGTAGGGCTGCACTTTGCAATGAGTTACAATAGCTAAATAGTAAAGTACCATTCACTTCACATCCTCCGGAAGCCCTTTCCTAAGGGTGTAGGTCGTGAATACCGAAGGCATAATATTGACGTGACAAAATATCATAACAAGAATATTGAGGAACAACATTTCTAAAGTTTGTATTGATTTTCTGTAAGCAATTCCTTATACCTTATAGGTACATAGATGTGGAGTCAAGAGTAGTAAATTCTTACTTCTCTCTGTGCACTTATCACTTCGATATTTTATCCCTCAATATTCTTGTCACAATATTCTGTCCCGTTGACATTCTGCCTGCCATATTCCACAGCACAATCTTTTCCAAGAGTCGTAACTTCCAGCTGGCAGGAGGACTTGACTAAGAGTAATAATGCGCAGCTGGAGAGAGGCAGTGGTCAGCTAGTGGACTGTGCAACAGTGCATTCCCCACTGTAGCATAGAGCAATATCTCTTTGATTTTTTTTGGCTATTTCACTCTTCATAAAATTGGTAAACTTTAAAAAGAAATTAATTAAATCTGCAAAGATTGATGATTTGCAACTTCGGACATCTATAGTTGATATCTACAACTCAAATAGGGGAAGTGCAAACTAACATTTTCCTAACTATTTGCACCCTTCAAACCCATTGAAAACCCATACATGCCTAATATAATAAGGAGACCTAAGTGGATCAACATATGGTGCCACTTTCCCTATTAACATATTTCCATGTGAGGAAGCTAGAAGAGATATGATAAATTTTCACAAACTATGCAATGCCTTTTTATCAGCCGCTCAGGGCAAAGGAGGTGTTTCTCCTACTAAAGATTCCTTAGATTGCAAAGGGGCAAGAAGTATGTAGCTTTTGTAGTTTCATTGTGGACCAGAGTTTGTTTTATATCAAGTATACGATGGATTGTGAGTCATATCTCAAATTTCTTCAGGCGCTAGGACGCCTCAGGGTAACTACCGCGCTATATAAATTGTCTTT
Source organism: Lissotriton vulgaris (assembly GCF_964263255.1). NCBI lineage: Eukaryota > Metazoa > Chordata > Amphibia > Caudata > Salamandridae > Lissotriton > Lissotriton vulgaris. The sequence continues at coordinate 880,728,651 of NC_141697.1, read as the reverse complement.
TTATTCTATTCTATTCTATTCTATTCTATTCTATTCTTCACAATTCACTAGTATGTACACATTTAACATGATTTACTATGCATAGGAGGACACTCTGGCCAAGACTGGCTCTAAGTCCATGATTTACATTTGTCTGTATTGTATGCGTTTGGTAGTTTATTGGATGAGGAAGTGCGAGAGGTGGATGCGCATGTTTATAGTTTGCAGTGTACTGGTAGCTCTGATTAGCTCTGCAGGTCCCTTTGCTTTGTTTGTATTTTTTTTTGCCTTCTCAATCTGATTTCCTATGTTGGGAGTGGCAAGGAGGTCATCCTGTCTGAGAGGAGAATCAGAGATCTGATCGGCTTTACTGCACCACAGTCTTCCTTTCTATGGATAAGAACTTTTACATAATGAGCAATTTCCTTAAAAATATAAAAATCCCTTTACATTTACTTCAATGTCTTTAGCGAGACAATATTAGTTAGGGACTAGCACCAACATATAGCATGAATGAGTGAAAATAGATAGAGACCTGTGCCTGAGAATGTCACGCAGCGCCGCAAGTCACCTTGCTGCGCTGGACTGCATGACAGGGAAAGGCCAGGAATGCACAGTAATGAAGGCAATATGGGGCATTCCTGCCTTTTCCACTGCGCTGGAGCCCTTTTGGCAGCATAGCGCCAACACAGGCTGCCTCCTTTGCATGCAGGATTGCTTTTGTGCAGGAAGGGACACCTTCCTGCACAACAGCAATCGAGAGCGGCATATTCCTCTAGCTATGTGTTCTGCAGAATGGAGCACAAGTAGAACGAGCAAGTAACAAGGAGAAATAAAGATATTTCTTTTAGTTATGCCTCACTTGAGAAGGCTTATCTATTTAGCACATTCCTATATCTGCCAGTTCAGGTAAATCTGTGAATGCATCAAAAACCATGGGAGTTGCTTGGGAACACCCACGCAATGCCCATGGAGTGCTATCCCAGGGCAGAGTAAGGCAACAGAGCAATTTGTGCTGCGTTGCCTTCCTTCAGATTGGAAGTTATTCAGTGCCACGCAAAGTGGCCTTGTGATGGATTCATAAATCACATGTAAGGTTTACATCACTCGTTCTTACATTGCGTGGTGTAAGAACGATGCAAAACGGCTCACAAATAAGACCCATCATTTTCAATGAGCACACAATAAGGCGAAAATGATAAATGTGTTTTATTGACCTTAAAATATTGACCTTTGAATGTTCTTAAAAATATTTTTTTTAAAACACTGCCACAGGGCCTTTTGGCAACTACCTTGGCTGTGGATGAATGGGTGCATCAGGATGTAGGCCAAGCGGGTTGAAAGGTGAGTACCTTTTTTCAGAAATGTTGGTTAGGAAAGAGCACACAGAAGGACAGCATGAAGTAGGATGGGGCGATGTGTGTTAATACATCCAGATGTCAGCTGCTCCACTTTTCTATTCCCTACTGGGCAGCTCCTGGAGGCTGACAGACAGCAGGCCTCGCCATCACTTGCTCAAATCAGTGCAGCCTGGGGTGCCTGTCTGTCAGGATTAGCCTCTTGGCCCAGTTCCCTTTCCTAGCACAGTGATAGAAGTGTGCCAGCCTCTCCCACAGGACCATAGGGTGGCAGTTTAGGGCACGCAGCTTGGCACATGCTCTATTTGGAATTGGGATGCAGAGCTGAAGCACATACTGTGTGGGTTTTAAGTTTAAGCATTTCCTTTTAGCTACTGGTTTTTAAGGCAACGTTTATGCAGTTTTTTTTAATAACGTAGGTTAGTTTGTGATCCAATAATCTAAGGGGCATATTATCAAAGGGGTTTATCTCCGCTTTTTTGGCTTTAAAAGCCAAGAAAGCGGAGATAAAATTATCTCCCTATTACCTAGCTGTCGCTAACACCAGTTAGCAACAGCTAGTAGGAGATAGCGACCATCTTGGGCCCCGCTTTGCATGTCAGTGATATTTATCACTAATGACATGCAAAGTGGGCGTGCCAAGATGTTAGAGACTAAAAACAGTCGCTAACATCACTATCTCCTATTACCAACTTTTGGAGATATTCGCGCTAAGCGCGAACATCTCCAAAACCTAACACCTGCCCTGAGCAGTTCTTAGCCATGTTATCCAATGGGAGGTGGATAACATGGCTAAGAGCATTAGCTCGGTAATGCATGAATATCGCTGACTTTTCAGCGATATTCATGCATTGCGGCGATTTTTATCGCATTTGCGATAAACCTTGGTAATACCAAGGTTTATTTGCGGTAAAAATCGCCGCAGCTGTAAATTTTTGTCTCTAACCAAGCAATAGCGATAATTATCGCTATTGCTTGGTAATATGCCCCTAAATTCGTAACTCATTTTTTCAGGAAATGCTTGTGTGTTTGGTTGTAGGTTATTTTTAACATGAGGTGCCTAATAAACATTATCTTTACTATATTCTGAAAATAGAGCAAAATCTATGTGGAAGCTGTTATTATTGATTTTGTGTTAAATTGTCCTCAACAGCGTTATCCTCACTTTCAGTTTTGCGAGTCGGGTACCATCAGATCCTAGAAGTCAGGATCTGATAAGAGCACACATACCTACATTTATTCCGTTAATTTCACCGGTGAAGGATTGTAAAACTACTCCTGCGGGCAATGGGCTTCGTTCACAAATGTTTTTGCATACTGAGGTGCCACATTGGCGCATGAAAGCTTCACTTTATGATAATAAAATACGAACTCTGTACCTGATTCACAGAACCAGGACTGGTGCATTTGTTTTGTCACAATGTTATGTTTTCTTTTTATTTTACAGGTAGTTTTAAAGTGCGCGTTCACCCAAGGCTTCACGGCGATGAAGCTACAAAAAAAGGAGATTTAGAGGTAGGCCCTATGTGGTAGGAAAGAGCAGGGCCTTCAACACTTCCGGAACAAGATGGGGATCTCCAATATCTCTCAATCAAACAAGATTCAAATGTTTGGCCCCCAGGGCAGAGAGAGAAAAGGGGTCCACCTTGGTGCACATGAGCAATTCACAGGATAGGCCACTGAAAGGGTTTTTACAAACATAGACAATTTGGTGGTTTGGTCAATCCCATTACAATCGAACATTTGCTCCAAATGCAGCTGTAATCCAACGTGAGTAACATTTGTACTTTTTCAGATACCTTTGTGAACTAGGCTGGTTCTTTTTTCTCCCTCGGCTGTTGGGATCTGTGGCTAATTAATCCTTTAAGGGGTTGGTTCGCCACAGTGGTAGTTCAAGAATATAGCCTTATAGCCCGCCGTAGAGGGCTATACCAGCTATTAAAGGCCCTCTCCAGCGTTAAAGGCCCCGAGCCGAAGGCGAGGGCCTTTAACAAGGGAGAGGGACTTTAATAGCGGTATAGCCCATCTACGAAGGGCTATAAGGTTATTAGAACATTCTGTCACTAGAGGACAGAATGTTCTAACGAAAAAACACAAAGCAATATGGGAGCGTGAGGGAATTGGAATCCCCTCAGGCTCCCTGAAGCCTTTGTTCACAGCCAGAGCTGTGAACAAAGAAACATTGGCATGTTGGAGCTCCAGGCTTATACCAGCCATTATAAGCCCAGAGCACTCCATTGTTTTCAATGGAGCTCCCAACATTCCAATGTTCTAATTACTGTTAGCACTAAAACCTCTTTATACTTCCAATGTTTTGAGAGCCAGTCTATCAAGAGGTATTCATCTGCGTGTGTGCAGGTGATTTTATGGCAAGACCCGGAGGCTAACATTATGTAGCATCCTTTAATGCACTACTACAGCAGCACCTTCAAAGAACATAGAGCTTAGAATTCCAACATAATAAAACCACAGAGCTTCCAGCCCTCTGCCTTCTTTTTTGCTGTTTCTCCTGTAGTTAAGTACAACGTGTGGAGAGCCGTGACGGCCAGTGCAGGTAAGAGCGGTGATCGCAGGGGTGGGGGGAGATCCGACAGGCGGCAATAAGGGAAAAGAAAATAAGAGAAAAGAAAACCACTTACCTTGCACTCACCTTATCGCCGAGTGGGCCATGCGGCGAGCACAAGGTAAGTGGTTTTCTTTTTATTTTGTTGTCCTTCATCGTCATCTGTTGACTCTAATCCGCCCCCCCCCCCACCCCTGCGCCCCACTGCCCTTACCTGCACCAGCCTTCACTGGTGGAAAGAGGAAAAGATTTGTTAATTTTGTAGAGTATGCCGGATCATTTTAAAATGAAAGGTATGTTGTTAAAATGTAGAAAAGTAATAATACTTTGGGCCCGATTACAATGTCAGGTAAAAAGCCTCCTCCGGACAGTCGGAATCTCCTCGACCATGGTGGAACCCTTCCAGCTACTCAGTTGGTTTACAATCCTCCTGACCAATTACGATGTTCACAGTCGGACTGTAAACCATGCAGTCATTCCAGATTGGTTCCCACTGGCTCTCGGAGAATTCATGTTGGTCGGAACTTCATCGTACACCTGTATGGACAGTATTTCGGACCTCACGCTTACAATGCCGATTTCCAACAGCCTTTTCGAGTAGGCCTGTCTGACATGGAAAGGCTTGTCGGAAACTGACTTTGGGGGCCCCCTTCATTATAAGGCTTCCAATTGGGGCCGATGGAGTACCTAAGGGAACTCCCTGTAAAACCCTGCATTGTGTGGCAAGCACCGTGAGGTGCTCACGACAGGGTGGAGGGTTTTACACACACACCCCATTTCCTCATAGGAGCCTGTGTTGTCGGGTGGAACACAAGCTCCCATAGGAAACAATGGGACTACGATCGAACTCTGTTTGGTCATATTGTAATCAGGCAGGAGGAACCGCTGACCGTGACTCAGTTGCACCCGATTCCGAGATGGCGTTGGGTAGAAAGTTTCCGCACAACTTCATAATCGGCCCCTTTGTGTTTAATTTGAGGTGTTTTCATGTTAATACAAATTTTGGCTGAATGTGTGAGTTTGGGTATGTTTTTGACTTTGTTTAAGCCCTTTTTGGGTTTTCACGTTTATAGGTGAAGGAATAATGCTAGACATATAGAAGGAAATGTTATGCTTTTATCGCAGGGGCTGGGGGTGGGGGCCTTGGTTCAGCGTCTTGAGCTTGTGTGCCTCTGCACGCACCGGTGCTCTAGCAGGCTTCGCATAGTAGGTAGTGGGAGTGTGTGCAGCTCTTCTGGTGCATCATGGGCTGGGCCGACTGCACGTGGCAGGTATGGTGTTTCCCAGCATGCGTTGGCTTTTTGTTGACTGCTTTGGGAGTCCCAAGGCTTCATTTCAAGGATTGTTTTCAGCACAGTCCGCGTAGATTGCGTCAGCTGGTGGTGCTTTCTGTATAGCAGTCTGTGCATTCTTAAGGAGGCAGTTTGGGTGCCAGGTACCCTGTGTGTACCGTACTTCAATCCATTTTGAAGTAGAAAGGGAGGAAGGACTAGCCTTCCCTGCTGGTTATTTTCATAGCTTTACGGAACTTAGGTGTAATTTGGCAGCCTACTTTTAGGATTTGGGAGGATTCTTTTGAACAAACAATATATTGTCTTATCATAGTGGGGCAGTTACTTTTGACAGTTACAGCTGTTGCCCTGACACTTGTCAGCCTGCTGAGGTACTGTCTGCTGGAGTGGCGATTATAGATTAGTGTGAGAGCTGTGGTTCAGTTTAGCTCAGTTGATGAAAAGGAACATATGAAATGGTCAGCTTTGGGTTGATAAAGGGGATTTGGTTCAAGTGTAAGTTATTGACACTTATTGTTGTCTTCAATTCAGTATCAATTATATTGATACTTTAAAATGGTGTTAGTATTGGAAGAAAAATGAATTAAGGAGAGGTCACAGTTGGATGAGGTTCAGTTGGATGAGAAACTGATAATGGCTATTGAAAAAATGTCTGTGGATTTAGGAACAAGAATGGAGAAGACAAGTTGACAAGTACTAAGGCTGGTTCTGAAGAGTAAAAGTGTTGGTCAGCTGAAGACACTTCTCAGTCTCAGAAGAGAGAGAAGGTGGCAAGGAAGAGAAAGCATCCCAAATTGGATACTGATGGACCCTTATAAGTCCTTAGCATATTGTACTAAGATACTCAGGGCCTAGGTACACAAGGTGTCCCGATGGGCTGAGGCATGTTTTATGACACCCATGGGAGATCACTCAAAGTGTAACCACAGGCCTGCCATTGCACCCTGTGTAAGCTTGTGCTAGTTCCTCTTATGACAGATATAGGATTCCCTATATATAAGGTCACTGCATTAAAAATGTAAAAGTCACCCCTAAAGCAGGCCTTTCAATCCTGCAGGCATGATGCTCGGTTCTAAGTGTTAGGGTTTTTTCTCAAGGGTTGTAAGTGCATTAGCCATTACAATACATAAAGTGGCCAGGCATCATTACGCGATGACCATCTCTAAACTGGCTGTAACAAACCCTATCATGTTTGGTATCAAACATGTTGGAATCCTACTCCTGTAAACAGTTTGGGAGGTATGATTCCATGCACTGTAAAGCTCCTCTGGGAGGCCCTCAGTGCTCCTGGTATTAGTCTTCTAGACCTGGACAGCACAACACGGCTGCTGCTGACCAGAGACAGGATTCTGCCTTCCTGCTGCTGAGCCAAGCTTCAGCAGGGGAAGGCAGAATAATAGGCATCCTGTCACAGAGAGGTGTGACCATCTCCCAGACAGGGTTTAATGCGGTGGGGCTGGGTGAGAGTGCTTGTCAGCGCCACTCAGTCTGCTTGAGGGGCACATTTGGTGCCCTCCTTGCATAGTCCAGTTCAAACCAGCTCGGGGAACCGTTGGCTCCTGCTCTGGCGTAAAACTGGGAAAAGGACATGGGAGTATCCTCCCTACTGTCTAACCCCTCCCCTGGGAGGGAAACCTAAATTGTTCCAACCCTGTTATTAGGGTACTTAAGGGCTTACCTGTAGGTGGGTCCCTAAATTTGTCATGGGCAAAGATTCATATCAAGACACCACTTCTTTTTGGACCCCCTGGGCACTCTGGACTTCACTGGACTTGACTCTGGGTATCAAGACTGCAACTGGGAAAACTGCTGCTTCTGGTCTCATCACCCTGCTCGTCTGCTCCAATGTCCGTGCCTGTGCTCCATACAGGAAACTTCCAAGGCCGGTGGACATCCAAGACACCTGAAGGAATCTTCCTTGAAGTGAAGCAGTCAGGCACCTCAGTGAAGCTGACTGGTCTGCTGATCCTGAGCTCCCATGGAGTCCAAAAGGCTCAGCAACACAGGTTGTAGTTCTTTACATCCCTTAAGGCCTGCCCTGTTCTCTCATCAAGTTTAAGGCTAGTATCCCTTGTCGGAGCCGCAGGAATTGAACCCCTGTGCACGGCGTCGACTTGCAGTTCCAAATGCTTGTTGGCTTCCTTCCACCAAGATCTTCGGTTTCCAAGTAGCCCCACACTCAAGCATCTCCTGTGACCAAGATCTTTGTCCTCATCACATCACTTGCTTCGTGGGCCTGCATCTTTGGTGAGCTGCTTGAGGTCCTTTTGCAACTCCAGTACCTCCAGCCTGTGGGACCTCTTGGTGGTTCACTTTGAATTCAGTAGGCTCCCTTGATTGCTTGGGGCCTGCCCTGAGTCCCCTGCTTGTGGCGAGTCACCTGGACCTTGTTGGTCCTGACACTGTACCTTCTTTGCTTTCCACATTGGTTGCAATTGCCAAGGCTTGTTGGTGCTCCAGGCGCACACCGACCCCTCAACTCTCTACATCTGATGTGGGACAGCTTGTGAATGGTTCCTGGTCTTCCATAGCACCACCTGATCCGCACAGCTGCAGCTCCAAGGTCACCCTCAGCTCTTCTGCAACACCCGACATAGGCGGGCATACGTCTTCCGTGCATCCTGGTCACTCCTGAATGGCATTGGCTCGGCCCCCTCTGCTTGCAAGTACTTCTCATCTAGAATCCACCTTTGGGTTCCACCGGACACTTCACCATCTCCAGTTGCGGCATCTTCCTGAAGTCCTCCATTGAGTTCGACAACGGTTTCCAACGCCACTTCACACCTATGCACCCGGCTTCCCTGGTGTAGGTATCCTGGGTCCTAGGTTTATCCACGGATGGGGTGGCTCTCCAACTTTCTGTCTTCCACTGGATTTCTTCATGGTCCACTGGGAAGGGTCCTTCTTCTTAAAAATTGCAACTGTTTGGGTTGTGTATATTCATTTAAAAATGGAAGGAATGCACATATCGAGGGACATTCTACAATCAGGAGATTGGTTAAGTCACTTAGATTTGAAAGGAAAATGCCTACTTTTTCCAGTTTGGGAACTACATGAATGAATGAATGAATGAATGGCGTTTTTATACCGCGCAAAACTTAGCCCCAAGGGGCATCAAGGCGCAATACGAACAGACATAGAAAGTCCAAACTCCAGATAGGTAGACCAAAGGCCATTTGGGAGAGCAAGAATCTAATATGCTTGAGAGAAAAGCCAGGTTTTGAGAAGTTTTTTGAAAATTGTCAAGGAGGATTGACTGGTAAGCTCAAGGGGAAGTATGTTATGCTTAGGTGGGGCTTGAAGACTTGAAATTTCTGCGTCTTCCATTTCGTCTTTCTCTGGCCCAGTGGTGTTTTACAAAAAGTTTGCGGTCAGTGGTGTCCTTTCTGAGAGAGAGAGGTGTCAGGTTGCTCATTTATCTCGACGACATATTGATCATGGATCAGAGCAAATCAAGAGTCTTGGATTATAGTAGGAAACCTTGGGTTTTGTGGTCAACGGGAAGAAATTGTGTTTGGTTCAAAAACAGGAGACTCCGTTTTTGTGAATTTTAGTGAACACTGTAGAAAGGGTTTTATAACTTCCAAATGAGGAGTTCAAGAAAATAAGGAAGGAATTATGAAGAGGTTTAAAGCAGGGTCAGATTTCTCTGAGGACGATAGCTTATGAGGTTATTCTTTTGTGTTCTACAATACAGGCTATTTGTCCTGGACTTTTGAACTATCAGCTTCACAGAGATTAAAGGCAATGCATCTAAGAAGTGGTTTGAAATATTCAGAGGAGGTTGTTCTTTCGGAAGAGGCAAGAGAGGAGCTCAGATGGTGGTTGATGAATATGAAAGATTGGAGTGGGAGAGCAATATTTGGAGAGAATAATTGAGTCAAATGAGACTTCTGATGGTTGGGGTGCACAGTGTTTTGCAGTATCAGCAGGAGGTCGTTGGATAGAGGAGGAGAAATAAAATGCATATCAATTGCCTGGAGTTGCTGGCAGGATTGTCTGTGAAAAGGTATTTTACGTAGAACGAGGTGAAGTGTTTGGTGCTTTTATGGATGGAAAATGTGTTGGGAGTTCGGTATGTCAACAAACTAGGGGTCCAAAGTCGAAGGATATGGCAGACGTAGCGAAGGTGTTTTGGGATTATTGTCTGAAGAGGAGAGTGTGAGTGCACGCAGAGCACATACCTGGGTTGAGCAATCTAGTGACAGATTGGTTTTGACAGAACTTCAAGGATTCCAGTTGATGGAGCAAGGTTTCATACGTAAAGTGACTTGCTTGTATTCAGCCCTCTCGAAAATAATATTAATGTACTATCTAACATGTTTTGTCATATTAATATTGCATTACACGACATTTAGGTATCTTGGGGAAGCTCAACAATGTGCTTTAATTAACTATAATCCGCTTGCATTAAAATGACTGCTGCAACGTGGGATTTTCTACTGCGCATGCGTCTTTCACACTCACGTGACATGCTTGGAGGGAAAACATTTGCTTCTGCGCACTAGAACTAAGATGGCTGTTCTGTGTCCTAACGTGCAAGAAGCTTGCATCACTGCTTTGCTATGCTGTTTGTTATGCCTAACTTTTAATGCAGTAGTTTAAATAAAATAATGGGAATAGAGTAGAAAGAAGTAGTATACAATGCATTCATTTTATTCGATGTCTCTAAAACTGTTTCTTTTCTATTCTTGCATGTATCGTATTTGGGCCTAAATGTACCTCTGAACTCCATCTTGGAGAAACTGCGCCTGTGCGAAAGAAACCCCAAGCCGCTAAAGCTGTGGCATTGAAACAGTTCCAAATCTGACATGGACTAAGAAACTATGAAAAGCGGCCTTCTCACCCTGCCAAAGGAAGATGAATTGAATAAAATGTTAAATGTCTTATTGTTATATTCACTACCATGCAGAATAAAAAGTACATGGGAAGATAAAGTAATGGGAGGGAACATTTAAATACATGATTGACAAGTTACCTCATATCAATATGGTGTGAGGATTTCTCCTCGTCCTTTGTCCAATAAAATTGTGGGATTCACACATTTGCAACATTTGGGGGTGGTTCACTGGCCTGGAAAATAGTATAACTAGAGTAGGCTTAGCTATTTAGATTGTCCGACTTGTCCGAATAGCTGACCTGTCACTGACCCAACGCACTCAATAGGTGATCGAGAGCAGAGTTGCTGGCGGAGCACTCTGTCAGAAGATTCAATAGCCCAATTGGGGTTCTGGGAAGGAGTTCGATGACCCAATCGGGGTTCGGATGTTAGCTGCAGAGAGGGGTGTGATGCTGGCATTGCACTTTAGCTGTGGTTGCTGGTCCTGGCCGGTGGTGGTACTGTCCTGATCCAATTTGGTCCGTAACCTGTCCTGATTCTGATCTGCACCTGTTCTTTCCTGCTGGCACCTGCATTTTGGGATTCTTGTCCTTTGTCATCAGCCCATGACCAGGGTTGTTCTTCACACCATTCTAGGTAACTACAAAGTGTAGGTTTGTCATTGTACTGTTTTCCCTTCTCTACCCATTCTCTGTCTAGTGCATGATGATATTTCATTCCAAATTATTGCATATGTTTGTTTCAATCTTCATTATTTAAATAAGAAATTATTGATTTCATGGTTTTCAAACTTTTAAAATTTACTTAGATAAAAGAACTTAAACTTTTTTCGAGTTTGTGGTTATTTATGAAATGCTAAATGTTGTTATACTACCTATTTTCTTGCTAACTCCCTTGATCTTTTAGGACTATAGGTATCGGTGGCTTGGATTGGTAAGACAAATGGTTTAGATCCCGAATGGTAACATTTTTAAATTGATTGAGTGTAAGTTTACCTGTTTAAATATATGCTTTGTTTTATGGGTCCAGGTGAGTATGTTGAGCAGGTGAGCTTGCGCTCTATCAGTTAATTTGGTAGCAGAGGATGGTTAGGGTTTAGTTAAGATAGGTAGTTAGTTGTAGTTAGTTGGTTAAATCAAAATGCATTGTGTATTTTAAAATTATTTTCAATTTTATGTATTAATCAAAACTGTTCGTACCTGTTTTATGTTTTGTCTGGAAACCCCGGGGCAGATTAAACTGGTGGTAAATGGAAGCCACTCTGTAGTGAGGTCACTTGTCCGAGGAAGTAAGTGCATGGTTAGGTAAAACCGGAAACTGTTTTAGGGACTTTTTTGTATAAATGTGTGAATAATTGATAGCAAAGAGTTTGCTAGTCAAACTTTGGTGTGATATCACCTAGAAAGGGTCACACTGAAGGAGTAACATGTTCTTCTGAGCTTGAATGACAGCAAAGGGGTTCACTGGTAAAACTTTGGCCTTACATTACCTAGACAAGGGTAAGCCAGAGGGGGTAACAGGTTCTCTGATGCTTGCATGAAAGGTAGACGGAAGGGATCTACTTGTAGTGTATGAAGAGTAAACGGAAGGGAGTAACTCGCAGTGAAAGCAAATCATCTTTTTCTTTGAATTAGTTACTCAGGCACAGTGGCGATATTTTTACGTTGTTAAATAATGAAAATGAACATTTAAATATTGAATAAAAGGAAGTTTTCGTATTACCTTGCAAAAGAGGGAGTCAGTTGATGAGCTGCTCTGACGTCACCCAGAGCCGTGCTGGTATTGGTTGAGATAGTGGGTGAGTAGCTGAGGTAATATTGTAAAGGAGGGGTGAGTACAGGAGCTTGAGAATTTGTCTCACGAAAAAAAGTTGCGCAATTATTTGAATTCTAATTGTTGATTGGTCATTGAAAATATGAAACACATTGGTTTTGGAAGTTGTTCGTAAACAACTGAGTGTCATCACGAAGTAAAGCGGCATAAAATATATGTGGCATTTAGATATAGGATTCATAGGAAATAGACCAGATAGAAAATATCTAGGTTTTGCTAAGGAACAGATGATTAGAGGAAGACCTTATATCATGTACGGAGATAAAAGAAAAATATCATTTGTCAAGAACATTAAACATTTCGTTAAAAAGGATAAAGCAATAAAAACCAGAGAAGGAATTATTCCACCATTGAATACGCCTGCATCATACAAGATGGTTGAAAGGGGCTACAACACTTGCATATGGTTAGAAAACTGGATTAGAATATAAAAAAGATGATGGAATGTTGGCATTTCCAGAAAATGGTACCTATAATGGTAGAGTTTTGTACAATTTAAGAGCACGCATGAATGAATTAGACCCTAGACCTAGAGTAACCCAATATGAAGCACTAGAGGAATGGGAAACAGAGGCTTTTGAGCAAGATAGATCTAGAAGTGATACAAATTTGAATACATTCTATCCAAAATTTCCTAAAGAGAGGAGAGATAAACAGATGAAACAATGGAGACAGTCCATGTTAGTAGAAGGGTTATATCCTGTCCGAGCTTTAGAAGAACAAACCGGGAGTAAAAGTACTGAGAAAACTAAAAATGTTATGACAAATACTGACCCAGAAGATGATTTCTTGGACGATTGACTAATGAAAAATTTGCCACCTTATAATGAAGAGCAAAATCAAGTTAATCCTAGTGCTCCGTTCTTAAAGCCACCTTTATTTCCACAAGTGATACATGAGGCATCATTAGAAAAAGTGTTACAGGAAAAGGAATGAGGACAATAACTAAACAAAGAAATTAGTTAATTCAGAGAATTACACAATTAAATATAAGCCCTGAAGCCTTAACGATTCCAGTAATTGTAGGTCCTGTTGTTCCTTTATATGGAGATAAACAAACCAGTCCTAGACCTCCTGTTTTAACTACACATGTAGTCGTGTAGTCAAGAAAAGAAACACGAATTGTGGATGATCAAGCAAGTGAATGTGAGTCAGAAATTTCTTTGATGGATTTACCTATAAGAGAACCAGTAAGTAGCTCAGCTAGGAAAACTACACATGTAAATTCCAGAGAGGTACAAATGGAAACTTCCTCAGGTACAAGAAGTGCTACAGTAGTTACCCCAGAAGAAATTGAAAGATGGTCTCGTGAAATAGAAAAATCAAAATCACATCCAAAGACATTGGTTATTTTTAAATTAAGAGTTGAATTGGAGGAACTGCTTGCTGGGAATGTGGGGTTAGACCGATTGAATGCAATAAATGAAGATGAATTGTTGTGTATATGTCGAAGTATCATTCAAAATACAAAAACATTTCATGAAAAGTTAACGAGTTTGGCAATTTAAATGGGAATTGACATTGGTAAATCGAAAGTGTTACAGAAACCATATCAAATTTTCTGACAAAGATCTAGAAAATAAAATGTGTCGGGACATAAATTACAGATCAAAGAGTTATTATCACTGTTGCAAAAATGGGGTGATTTAGATAGATGGAAAGCTAGATGGATAAAGAAAATGAAAAAGCTCAAGGAAAAAAGCACTGCATCAGAATATATGTTGAAAGAAACAGAAAAAGTAGAAAGGTTGTGTCCAATGAGAGAAGTGCCAGGTGGAAGTTATGTACATGTCCCATGGTCCCGACAGGATATTTTGTCATTTACAAATGATTTCCCAAAACTCAGAGAGAAACCTGTAGAATGGTATAGGCAGGTCGAAAGATTTGTAAAAGTCTCAAACGTGTTGTTAAAAGATCTAGATGGGTTATTTGATATCGTTGTTCCTGTTAATTTATGGACAGAATGCAAAATTGCAGTAGACTGGCCAGGTGATGAGTATCCTAGAGACTCAAAAACAGGAGCACCATCAGAGGAAGTTATGAAGAAATATAATCAGGTAATATTGTACTTGAAAGGAAATGTACCTCTAAAGGAGGTACTGGACTAGAATAGACAGAACTACACAGAATAAGGCTGAATCGGTGCATGCATATTATGAACGCCTTTTATAAGTTTTTAAACAGTATAGTGGATTAGAAAGCATTGATACTAAAGACATGACGCATTTTATCTATCCGTTTGTGTCTGGGCTAAAACCAGAAATTTCACAATGGATTAAAGATCATAAGATCTGCTGGCAGGCCAAACCTATTGATGAAATACTCAAATATGCAAAATATTGTGAAGATGAATTGGACAATAGGCTAAAGAATTTAGAGGAAAAAGTAATGTGGGCACAACTAAAATTAGCAGAACAACAAGAACTTCAAATGAAAAATATTCAGACCCAAGGAGATGGAAATGGTAGTAAACCTAGGGGAAAATGTAACCGAGATGAAGTTAAAAAGAAATTTCCTTGTCATGGGTGCAGAAAGTTGGGGCATTGGAAGAACAACTGTAAGGCTGCATTAAATAATAATGTACAAAATAATAATTTGAATTCACAGACACAGAATGAGGTATCGAAAAAGCAGCAACAACAGGTAATACAAACCAGTTACCATTGGCTCCTATGCCAAACCCTGGGAATCAGCAAACATGCAGTGTGGATACCACAAATTGGGAAGGAAGTGGTAAAAGGGACACAGTGACACCCCAATTTCAGTTGAGCGACTCATACTTTGATGAAGACAGTTTCTGACGGTGCCTGAGGGGGGAGGAGGAGAAGTGAGTACTTGGCGCATCCTTGCAGGTACATCAGTCAGGTCCATACATTGAGGGAAAGGTTGAAGGAAATCATGTTACCTTTCTGTTGGATACTGGCGCTACCCGTTCTACTGTGAGAACAGAAGACGTTCCGAACCTACCCCTCTCGGGAGAAGCGATCCAAGTAGTGGGCATTTCTAATAAACAAATTCGTACCCCAGTTACAGAACCAATGGAAGTCAAAATAGGCAATTTCAAAGAAATGCACAAATTTGTATGTAACACTAGTCCAGTAAACCTGTTAGGTAGGGATTTGTTGTGCAAAATGAATTGCACTATCTTTTATACACCAAACATTGTTGAAATTCAAACCCCAGATGAAGATGGAATTTATAAAATTATGTTAGCAAAACAAGGAACTGAAAATAAAAAGTTTACCTTAGAAGATTTGCCAAAAGAATTACAACATACGGTAGATACAAAAATGTGGGATTTCATGGGAAAAGATATAGGATTAATGGTGGATGTTGATCCAGTAAAAGTGACAGTTAGAGAAGGTGCAGTTTACCCAAATATTAGACAGTACAAAATGAGCCCAGAAATAAAAGCAGGAGTTGCACTAGAAATAAAACGTCTAGTTGAAGCAGGAATTTTGCCACAAATAATGAGCAGGCCATGTAATTCACCCATAATTGGCATTAGGAAACCGGGCGGAAAGTACAGGGTCGTACAAGACCTTCGCAAAATTAATAAAATTGTTGTCCCATGTTGTCCAGTTGTGCCAAACCCTGCTGTGATTCTGTATCAAATACGGTGGGCAGCAGGTTGGTTTATTATAATAGATCTATGCCATGCTTTTTTTCTCCATACCATTAAATCCAGATAGCAAGTATCTTGTCTCGTTCAAATTCGACGACCATATCTACGTTTGGAATCGCGTCCCTCAGGGGTACACGGAAAGTCCATCGATTTTTAATCAGATTTTGAAAAAGTGCCTTGAATCTCTGATATTGCCTGGGCAATCAGTCCTGGTGCAATATATAAATGACCTGTTGGTGGCATCTAAGAATCGAAATGACTGTGTTACTGATACTATTGCTTTACTGAATCATTTAGGTAAAGGGGGACATAAAGTATCACCTGACAAACTGCAATATTGTACCACATCAGTGAAATATCTGGGGCACCAGATAGAGAGAGGTGTCAGAAGGGTTACTTCTGAAAGAATTAGAATACTTCAAAACATGATTCTACCTCAAACGCAGAAAGAAATCAGAATGTTTCTGGGAGTTGTAGGTTACTGTAGGCAATGGATTGTGGGATTTGCAGTCCTAGCAAAACCATTGATACAAATGACAAAGAAAAAAGCAAAAGATCCAGTAGAATGGGATGATGAAAGCATGTCATCTTTCCTACAATTACGAGATTGTCTGTGTTCAGCTCCAGCATTAGGGATGCCTGACTATTCAAAAGATTTTGCATTGTTTCGTGATACACGAGACAATTGTGCTTTTTCAGTTCTGACTCAGACCCATGGTCTGATGAGACGTCCTGTTGCATATTTTTCTTCTACACTGGATCCAGTGGCAGCAGCATTGCCAGGATGTCTAAAAGCAGTATTAGCAACTTGCATGAGTCTTGAGCACAGTGAGTCCATTATTATGGGACATCCAGTAACAGTATATGTCCCACATGCAGTTGTGATTTTGTTGACCAGAACTAAAACTCAGTACCTTACACCCAGTCGACTGACTAAGTATGAAAGAATTCTTGTAGGTGCAGAAAATGCGACAATTGCTAGGTGTAATGTTCTGAATCCAGGAACATTATTACCTGATTCGCACTTTGCAGAAGTTAAAGATGAGATTGAACATAATTGCATTGATCTTACATAATACTGTACTAAATATCACCCAGATATAAGAGAAGAGCCACTAATAAATTCAGAACATGAGCTATTTGTAGATGGTTCATGCATGCGACATGAGGAAGGAGGTTTGAGTGCTGCTTATGCTGTTTGTACTCTATGGGGTCCAGTTGAAGCATCATATTTACCTTGAGTCAAATCTGCACAGGTAGCTGAACTAATTGCATTGACAAAGGCCTGTAAAATTGGAAAACATTTAAAAGTGACTATTTATACTGATAGCCAATATGGCTATGGAGTTGTGCATGATTTTGGCCAACTCTGGATGTAAAGAGAGTTTCTGACTTCATCAGGTACTCCGATTAAAAATGGAAATTTTGTGAAAGACTTGCTAAAAGCAATCCAATTACCAGAAACAGTAGCTGTGGTCAAGTTTGCTGGTCACCAATCTGGCAATGACAGAGTGACAGCAGGCAGTCCATATGCTGACCAGTTAGCTCAATATTGTGCCAAGAATAAAATGGCAATTAACAAGAAAAATGAAACAAAAGGAAACAGCTACCAACTTATGTTGCTTCAAAGAGTGAAAACATGGGAGGAAGTGAGAGATTTACAAAATGATGCAGAACAAAATGAAAAAGAAGGATGGGTAAAAATAGATTGTCAGAGAAGGGCTGGAGATGGTGTCATTGTTTACCTTGATGGAAGGCCGGTGTTACCAGACTGTATGCTTGCTCCTATTGCTAGAATGTACCATGGTGATTCTCATCTAGGACGGGATGCCATGACTAGATTATTCAGACAAACTTGGTTTAATGCAAAGTTCAGGAATGTTGCAGAGAGTCTTTGCCATAGGTTCTTAATTTGCCAACAAATGAATCCTGGGAAGAAAACTGTAATATTGCCAGGAAAGATTGGGAAATCAGAAGGTCCTTTTATTCGTCTTCAGAATGATTTTATTCAGTTACCCCCTTGCAGAGGAATGAAGTATGTTCTTGTCATTGTCTGCCTATTTTCAAAATGGGTGGAAGCTTACCATACTCGCAGGAATGATAGCACCACAGAAGCAAAACTACTACTTAGAGAGCTCATACCACGTTTTGGTTTTCCAGTAAAAATTAAATCAGACCAAGGAAGACATTTTAATAATGAAATAGTTGGTCTAATCTGTGAAGCATTTAAAATTGAGCAAAGGCTGCACTGTGCATACCGCCCAGAGGCTTCTGGAGTGGTAGAACAACTGAATGGCACAATCAAGTCAAGATTTATGAATCAACTCGATTAGAATGGCCAGATGCTTTACCTCTTGTTCTGATGGGACTCAGAAGTATTCCAGACAGAAAGAAGAGCTTGAGTCCTCATGAAATACTCATGGGAAGAGCAATGAGGCAGGTATGGGTGCCAGTACAAAAGCTGATAAATATATCTGATGACTTAGTACTAGAGTACTGCAAAGAACTGGCTGACCAAGTGTGTTCTATCTCTCACCAGATTGGAGAAGACGCTGTCACCAGACAATCAAATCCAGCACTTGATCTGATTCCAGGTGACTGGGTTGTGATAAAGGAACATACACGAAAATCTTGCCTAGCTCCAAGGTGGGGAAGGCCAAAACGGTACACAGACAAAATATTGAGTTTTAAATATCGATATACAATAATATCGAAGTTTAAATATCGATGGGACAAAATATCGAAGGTAAGTAATATCAACAGTCTTAATATCGATATTAGTATGATATCAGTAATATCGAAGTTTTAAATATCGATGTCAATAATATCAAAATAAATAACTTCGATGTTACTAATATCAATTTTTAAATAAATTTAGTGTATATTATATTGTATTTATTATGTTTTATTATTTATTTTTAATGTAATTTAATTAAATATTGTCTTTTACTACTGTAGCGGGTTGTGGGTTTATAGGGGAATAGGGTGGTAAGTAATTTAATTATGTTAAATTAATTATTAATTAGTATGAATTATTAATTAATTAATTGAGAAATAATTTTAAATTAATTTTAATTAATTGATTAATTGATAAATATGTTCTGTAGCGGGTTATGGGTTTATAGGGGAATAGGGTGGGAAGTAATTTAATAATAATTAATTAATTAATATATGTTTGTACATATTTTAATTAATAATTAATTGGTAATTAATTTATATTAATTAGTTAATTAATTAATATAATTTTGTACATATTTTTAAGTACTAATTAAATGGTAATTATTTAATATTAATTAGTTAATTACATTAATTATAGTAATTTTTTTATATATAATTTTTTTATTCTTAATTAATTAATTGGGAAAAATAATATTAATTAATAAATTAAATTAATTACAGCTAATGTGCTAATATATTTACTTTATTGTATTGTTAATTAATAATTAATTGGTAATTAAATAATATTAATTAATTTTGGGTAAAGGAGTATTTTTGTATGTATGTATTTGTATTGGCATTTATATAGCGCACTACTTACCCGTAGGGTCCCAAGGCGCTTCGACCGCTGCGAAACCCTTCCTGGCTTCCCTGAGAGATGGTCCCTTAATGGGTATCTCCAGGGTGAGACCAGGCATCCCCGGCGGTCTGGTGGGGCCGTTAGTGAAGATGAGGCAAGCTAATGCCCAGAGTTGCCGAGTGTGATCGCTGATCAGAGTGGGCACCGAGGCGAGAGAATTATCGAGTCCGCTGACCCTGGTCCAGAAACCTGCCGCGCCAGGAATCGAACCCTGGTCCCGGGCCGTCGTCTGCTCTCGGGTCTGCCGCCTCTAACCAGTGAGCCACACTACTTCGGGTTCAGGGTCAGTTTTCAGTTTTTGGGTAAAGGGGTATTTTTAGGGTTCAGGGTCAGTTTTCAGTTCTTGGGTATAGGGGTATTTTTAGGGTTCTGGGTCAGTTTTCAGTTTTTTGGGTAAATGGGTATTTTTAGGGTTCAGGGTCAGTTTTCAGTTTTTGGGTAAAGGGGTATGTTTAGGGTTCAGGGTCAGTTTTCAGTTCTTGGGTAAAGGGGTATTTTTAGGGTTCAGGGTCAGTTTTCAGTTTTTGTGTAAAGGGGTATTTTTAGGGATAAGGGTCAGTTTTCAGTTCATGGGTAAAGGGGTATTTTTAGGGTTCAGGGTCAGTTTTCAGTTTTTGGGTAAAGGGGTATTTTTAGGGTTCAGGGTCAGTTTTCAGTTTTTGGGTAAAAGGGTATTTTTAGGGTTCAGGGTCAGTTTTCAGTTTTTGGGTAAAGGGGTATTTTTAGGGATAAGGGTCAGTTTTCAGTTCATGGGTAAAGGGGTATTTTTAGGGTTCAGGGTCAGTTTTCAGTTTTTGGGTAAAGGGGTATTTTTAGGGTTCAGGGTCAGTTTTCAGTTTTTGGGTAAAGGGGTATTTTTAGGGTTCAGGGTCAGTTTTGGGTTTTTGGGGTACAGGGATATTTTTAGGGTTCAGGGTCAGTTTTGGGTTTTTGGGGTACAGGTGTACAGGGTAAAAACAAAAAAATAATACATTAAATCAATTAAATAACATTAAAAAAAATAAAATTACATTAAATTATTAAGTGTTTTATTTATTTTAAATGTATATGTATTAGTTTTAATTTTGTTTTAATATTTTTATTTAATATTTGTAAAATTATATGTATTTGAAAATTATTTTTACATTATTATTAATACATTTAAAAAAACAATATTTTTAATTCCGATATTTTTGTACTACGATATTTTTTTTCTCGATATTTTTGTACTTACCTTTATGAAGATAGGATTCCGATATTTTTGATGTCGATATTTTTGTTCCGATATTTTTGTAGTTCGATATTCTGTCTGTCGATATTATGTCAGACATTTGGCCAAAACAAGTGATATTGGTCACCACAACAGCAGTAAAATGTAAAGGAATTCCGAACTGGATCCATGCAAGTCATACTAAAAGAGTAGCTGAAACTGAAGCTGAAGGTTGTTCAACTGAGGAGTCCCAAGAAAGTGATTCCGAAGTTGTTGATGATGAACAACCGAGCACTAGTCAGGATAACTGGATTCCAGTGATTGACATTCCTGCAGATGTGAGAACCAGAAGTCAGACTTATTTAGATAGACAGAGTGATAGTGAGGGTGAGTCAGGAATAGAAGAGCGTACTCAGATTACAGAAATCAAAGCTAATAGTAATTCTGAGGAGGAACAGATAAGGAGAGTTCAATATACTCAGACAGTCCAGATACCTGTCAGAGTTCCAGAGTCTGAGGAGGGACAGATTGGTAATTGGGCGAAAGCTCAGGAAGAAGAAAAACAAAAATTTGAGATATCTGAGCAGGATCAGATAGATATAGAAAAACATGTTCAGGAAAAAGAAAGTGAACCAAATCAAAGTCAAACAGAACACTCCTGAACAAGGCCAGATTAGCATCCAGGCAGAAGAAACAGAAGCAAGACGTGGACCAAGTCAGATACAGACGGATACAGATGACGAAGATGTACAAATTGTGCCACCACTAAATGAGAATAAAAGAGCAATTGAAGAAAAACAAGGCACAGTACCAGCTAAAAGACTCAGAAAAGGAGATAAGTGGCCTGGTTTTGACAAGAGATTGAAATTTCGCCTTAAACCAGTAAATGAAGAACCAGAGCAAGTAAATGAAATATCAAGTCAAATTGGGCTTTCCACAGAACAACCAAGAAGGAGAAGTCCACGATTGAAAAGACTGAATATAGGTTCAGAGGCCCTGAATGGACCTACATCATCCTTGAAGATTTTGAAAATGTAGAACTGAGTGATGAAAGTGATGATGAATTAATGATGATCCAAAAGACGAAGTAAGACCAACTTGAAAAAATCACAGGTCAAAATTCTGTGAAAAGTTTCAAAGAGAGGCTAGGTTTCCTTAATGAAAAATGGATGATCATACTGTTAATGGTAAACCGAAAAGAAACTGCTTGAAAACATGCTGTAGAATATACACATGTAGTATAGTAATAATACTCATAGTATGGTTAGGACTGACAGTAGCTATGCCTTATCTAATGGATAAAAGTGAGAAGAATAACACTAGTATTCATGAGAAAATAGATGTACCTGAAAAGTTAAATATACATGGAAGAATAGATAGTTTTAGACAGCAAAGAATAGAATTAGAAGCATCTGATGAGGAATAATTGCATTACAATAAAGTTAGAAATAGAACACACTTGAACGTATTTGCAAATCTATTAGTATATTATGTAGAGGCAATGGAAATAAGTGATTGCTATGTTTGTATGAAGCTACCATTGTCTGTAGCAGAAGGTGTCACTTATCACCATTTGCCTCTGACTTATGGTATTTCATGTAGTATTTTAGCTAGTTTATTTTACAAGAAAGGACCCTTACAGTATTATTATTCTAACTCAGACGTGATTTTCTCTGAACTTCCTATTCATAGTAATCTGAATCCGGTACATACTAAGGGTGACATGACTCTTTATATGGGTGAATATTTTCTAATAATAGGTACAATAGATATAGCTGAAGCACACAAGAATAATTTAACAAGCATTTTACATGAAGAAGAAAAAATATTTTTGAATTTCATTGAGAAAAGGAGAGAGGATTTCCAGAGAAAAGCTACAGGACAGAAACGTAAAATTCCTAAATGGGCAGAAAATAAAGAATACACCTTGAATGACAAAACTCATGCTGCTATGTTGCTGGACTTTGAAAAGAGAGGGAAACACTGTCTCCACAGAGAGAGAACAAGTTAATATAGCAATATATTCATTGGTTCTAGTGAATGTGAACACAATTATAAAGTAATTGGGGGTTGGTGTTTCAAAGATGGAACTGAGCCAGTATTTCCTGGAATGTATTACATCTGTGGGAACAAAGCATATTATAAATTGCCTGATCATTGGTATGGGAGTTGCTATTTTGGAATAGTATTCCCAAAAGTATATCATGTAAACACAATCACTGGAAACAATGAAGAAACTAATGGACTAATACGTAGTAAAAGCTAGTTTTGCAGAAATTGTGGAAGTAGTTTTGAATATTCAAAGAATTAGCAAATTGTCACAGTTGTGGATCGTTTATAGACTGACTGCTGGAGGACTTTTAATGATCAATACTGAACTAGTTGCGGTAAGGTCAATGGTTTTACAAAATCGACTTGCTCTTGATACATTGTTGGCAAAAGAGGGCGGAGTCTGCAGAATGTTGAAAGCGCAACATTGTTGCACTTACCTACCTGACAAAAGTGTAGAAATTAAGGGGTATATAAGGAATATTACACATTTAGAAAGAGAACTCAAATCACTGGAGGTTGATAGTGGATAGAAGAGACTAACAGATGATCTCTCCTCTATAGGTAGTTGGTTTTCTAACGTGGGGAAAAGTTTTGTAGGTAGAATACTGATGCCAATGGTGGGAATAGTCCTAATGGTTTTAGGGATAATAACTTGTTGCAAATGTCGCAAGCACAAAGAGACATATACAGTGAATAAGAGAGGAAAGAAAAGAAATATTAACGAAATTGAGTTAGAAGAGCATAATGGACATTTGTACAAAAGAGTGAAAGACCTTCATATGTAAAATGGGAAACATTTTAACAGAAAGTTTGAAGAAAATGAGTTGGGTGAAATTGGGTGTTGGGTGAAATTTGAAAAGTTGGCATCTGTTTAATTAGTGATGATATAAAATATCATCAAAGAGGGGATTGATGGAGCAAGGTTTCATACGTAAAGTGACTTGCTTGTATTCAGCCATCTCAAAAAAAAAAAAATTACTAACTAACATGTTTTGTCATATTAATATTGCATTACACAACCTTTCGGTATCTAGGGGAAGCTCGACAATGTGCTTTTACTAACTATAATCCGCTTGCATTAAAATGGCTGCTGCTACGTGGGATTTTTCTACTGGGCATGCGTCTGTCACACTCATGTGACATGCTTGGTGGGAAAACTTTTGCTTCTGCGCACTAGAACTAAAATGGCTGTTCTGTGTCTTAACGTGCAAGAAGCTTGCATCACTGCCTTGCTAAGCTGTTTGTTTTGCCTAACTTTTAATGCAATAGTTTAAATAAAATAATGGGAATAAAGTAGAAAGAAGTGGTATACAGTGCATTCATTTTATTCTGTGTCTCTAAAACTGTTTCTTTTCAGTTCAGTAACTTTATGTCGGTCGCAACGGACCATAAGAGTGCAGAATAAAATAGATACATTGCAAGAATTAAAAAAAAAATACCAGTACATATACAAATTTGGCTCATCAGTAAAACACATATTTAAAAAGTTAAAACTAGATTAAACATTGAATTCGTTATCGAAATAGTACATTGGGTTTATAAAACAGAGAAAATTCCTAATGACCCATTACTTCATTGATAAATTTCCTGCGTCTATACCACATTCCGTGCAAAAAGCGCGAGACAGCAAAAATGACGGGAGGGTGCGTATCGTATCTAAGGACTCTGTATGCATGATCATACTGACGGAAGCCTAGGTTCCTACAAATTGGTATCACCCAACGCTTGCGTGCAGCCTGATACGCTGGGCAGAAGAAAAGGACATGGGTTTCGTTTTCCAGATGGTAGTTGCAAGCTGGGCAGTCCATGCTCTTATTGCTAGCCCATTTGAAAGTAAACACCTTAAGTGGGAGGGTACCCAACCTAAATTGCATATAGAGTTTTCTTGCAAGTGAAGGGAAGATCAGATCTAGGAATTATTCCTTTTTATAGTCCACTTTAACTTGCAAAAACTCGGTAGTCAGTCTACCCACTTCTGAACTCGCAAGTATGGATGCTAGATGGTGGCACATGAAGTGGCGAACCAAGTCAGCCTTATTTATCGCTGGGCATGATAGATCAGGGGTATCCCAGAGCTCTGGTAAACCAATCCTGATACTAGTTTCCTTGATGTGGGTTAACCACAGAATCTTCTTACTTTTCAATGCCTCCCAGGTTTCCTTAAATTTATTTTTGTAACAAGCAAGTTCTGGCATGGACCATAATCTTCTCCAATACATTAAGGGGCGCAATGCAGTTATCTCCTCATTGGGGAGTAGCCCAAGGTCCATGTGAAGGGGTACAAGTGGGGTGCTCACTGGGAGACCCAATAGATTCCTCAGAAATGCATGTTCCACCTTCGCAAGATTGGTGGCTTTTTGATGGCCCCAAACTTCTGCCCCATACAATGCAGCCGATCTGGCCTGTACATTGTAAATTTCGATAACAGGAGCAGCAGGCTTAAACACAGACTCTCTATGCAATTTCTGAATCCCCCCCACTACTTTAGTTAACTTAAGTGCAGCCCTCGATATCTGAGTATCCCATCCCAGATGTTCTCCCAAGGTGATCCCCAGGTACTCGAAGGTCTTAACTCGCTCTAGAGGAATTCCACCCAGGAGCGGATTCGGGCGTGTCTGCCTGGGGGGATTAAAAATCATATACCTGGTTTTATCTAAGTTTATCTCCAGGCCCCTAATTGCACAAAAGTCAGCAAAACCGTCCAGGGTTCGTTGGATGCCCGTTGATGTCTTGGATAACAGCAAAGTGTTGTTTGCGAACATCAGAGCGGGCACCCGACCCGTAGCTATCCTCGGCGCGTCAATGTCCTTTATTCCGAGAAGATGATTAATAAGCCCATTAATATAAAGGGAGAACAGGGTGGGGGCCAGGACACACCCCTGACACACCCCCTAGTTCACCGGAAAGCGTGCAGACAATTCACTATGCTTCCCGCACCTGACCTGCGCATAGGTACCAGCATGGAGCCTAGTCAGCACATTCAAAAGGTATAATGGAAGACCGAGATCCAGTAGTACACCCCAAAGTTTACCCCTGGGAACCAGGTCGAATGCTGACCACAGGTCGACGAAGATCATGTAGAGGCTGCCACCCTCCACAGTCACCGTTTGCCAGTATAAGACCTTGAGTCTAAATATCTGGTCCAGGGTCGATGTAGACGTCCTGAAACCGGCCTGGTATGGGGTTAGAATCTCGTTTTCTTCCATCCAGCACTGAATTCTATCTAAAATAATACGTCCCATCAATTTTTGGTTGATGTCAATCAGGCTAGTTGGTCTATAATTAGACAGTTTGAGAGGACAGCCTTTTTGGGTACCAATTTAAGAATAGCAGCTACTACCTCCAGGTCAGTGAACTCCCAGCCCCCCTCCAGTCGATACTCATGCAGGAGGCCTGGGAGTGGGGATGCGGAGTCTTCCTTACTCGAGTGTGCATACAACGCTCCGAAATGTGCTTCCCAGGCTGCAGCTTATATATTTGGTTCGGTGGCCGTTTTACCCGCCCTACTCCCACAGCTCACAATTGTACAAAAGAGTTTAGAGTCTTTGGACTTGAGTACCATTCTTAGATGTTCCCAATTGTCAGCCTCCCATTCTTTCTTTTCTTTAAGAATAACCCGCGTATAGTTGAGCCGGCTTTGCTTTATCCTGGTCCTGTCCTTTGCTTTTACCGCAGATGTCAAATCCTTCTTTGCTTTCCTACAATTGGCATTGTACCATGTATGAGCAAAGGCTGGTTTTGCCTTTTTACTTCCTTCTTGGAAGAACAAATTGGAAAGTTTGAGAATTAACTGTTTATGTATTTCCAGCGGGCTGTCCTCTGATCCAGGGTGCGGAGTAATTACCCCCAACTCACCCATTTCTCTTAGGCGAGGCACAGCCCTCTGATAGATATTGGCAATTTTTCCTGGGGAACCTTGTATATGGGGCTATTTAACTCTCCGCCTATTGTTAGTTAGCACGAGCGGAGGGTTCAATATGTTTGGCTCAGCGACCGGATTAATCAGGCCCAAGCTACCTGGTTTCAGCGTCACAACAAGGGGGTTGTGATCACTATCTTTCCTAGAATGGATCTGGAAATCCTGGACCATGTCCCACATCCGGGTTTCCACCAAGATACAATCGAGGATAGAATTATGTTCTTCTCTATTGAAAGTCATTCTGCCTGGTTTATCCGATTTTGTCCTCCCATTGCAGGTCCTAAGCGAGGACAGAAGCGTAAGAGAGTTTATTTTGAGCACCAAGGGTGTCCAGGCTCTAACTACCGATATCTCAGGATCTGGAATAGACCAATACTGATCCTCATCATCTGAATTGTCTAAGCTTACATCAGAAAGGGGCTCAAACTGGCAATCAAAGTCACTTCCCACGATTAGGGTGACTGCTGGGTAAAGAGTTAAAACAAACTGCTTAAGTTGATCAATGGCTACAGACTCCTTCCCACTCTGGGTAGGCCGTGAATAAATATTTATTAAAGCAGTTTGTCTATTTTCTGGAAGTACTAAAAGGACACACTGCATATCGGGGGAACCAGTTGGAATCTGTACTGCTGTAGCGCCCAGGTGTATGCCCACCCAGATGCTTAGTCCCCTCGATGGTCTACCCCTGCCCTTCATAGTTGCCATAATGCTAAAAGTAGCGAACCCACTCCTCTGAATTTCTTCTAGTGCTCACGTCTCCTGGAATAAACAAATATCGCATTTCTCTACAAAGGATCCCCAATCTGGACACAACAATTTATTCTTAATTCCGGCCAGAATCCAGGAAAGAGTTTAAATAGTATCACTGGACTCGTTCACCAAAGTTTCGTTGAGTGCTACATTGGAACTATCGTCCCGCACAAGCGGGGCATCAATAGACTTCCCATTCCCTCCAGGGTTAAGCCCCCTCGCATATGCCACCAAATCGTCATTTCCTCCTGCGTCCGACAAGGGTGCAGCACTACTAGTATCCTCTTGGATTATTGATAAAGGGCCACTAGGCACTATACCAGCCAAATTTGACCCACTACCCCCCTAGTCGTGCACATAACGGTCTCCCTAGCTAGCCCTCCGCCCTGATGACTAGGGGAATTGGTAAAAGAGACATTTGACACTTGGCTTTCTCTAGCTATGGGTAGGCCCTGCACATTGGTGTGGGGGAATTGGGACTGGCAGCACTTTGGCTGTCAGTCTATTAGGTCAAGGACACTATACCTATTACTCAGGGGAAGAAAATTGCCACTGTGGGGGTAGAGATTTGCTCCCTTCCAAGCAACTTGCTCAACTTGGGCCCCAAAGTCCCGGTTTCCAAAAAACCCCCGCGGCTGTCCTCCTCTAAGATTGATACTAGAGGCTGGATAAAAATACGTTAGGGGAAGGGAAAGGATTTGCGTTCCTGAACCTACTTGGACCCAGTTGCAAATGTAATCCACCACCCGGCTGTCCTTAAAATTGACTACAACACAATCTCCCCTTATATTTTTTACCCGAGGCCCCACCCAGTCTACACGGCGAGCGAACAAAATTTCGCTGGATACATGTGGGGGAAGCGGCCTATCATGATTCAGCCAATAAATGCATTTATTCTTGAGGTCACCATAATCCTCTCTCTTCCCCTGATTCAAGACTGGGACCCCTGAGAGAACTATCACATAGGGGACAGACTCAGGAGGGAAATCTAGTCCTTTTTGCGCAATAGCTGTGACCTCGCTAATTCTACTACTGTGTGGTCGAATTTGTGAGTTTTCTGTTCCTCTACCCCCCTCATTTGCATTAGTTCTCATCATAGCTGAGTGGTTATTCACAGCGCAGTCCCTAGATTGGAAAATATGTTCGCTGGGCAGCGCGTTAGGGGTGGGCAAATTTACTAAAATATTTGATTCCAGCAGTACAGGGTGGTGTGCAACTACATTCTCAGTATGACGAGAAACTTCATTCTCAAGCCTTAGTGGTCTCGCAAGAACAGCATTGTCAGCAATTACTCGAGTACCACCCTCCTTCCCCTGAGCAGCTGCAAACAGTTGTTGAAAATGCTTAAGTTTATTTCTATGTCTTTGAGTCTACTGTGAAATGGAAGGCATGTCTTAATAAAAATACTTTCCATTTTGTCCCAAAAGTCTTCTCCTAGTTCGGTCGGCCAGACAGTATCAGGGATTGATGAAATGGTAGGCACCTGATCGGTTTGCTGGTGCTCAACGGGGCTGTTAATAATTGTTGACGGTTGTCCTTCTCCCCCATTATCACATTTCTGGACTTTAGCTTTCCTATTGTTTATAGGGGCTCCTCTGTGTTTTCTTTTGGGCTCTGGTGCAGACTCTTTAACTCCCATTTTAGGGTTGTTAGAAGAACGAGTTTGGAGTCTCAACATAGGCTGGGCTTGTGCATCAAGATTTTGGGCAGGGCACATTGAACAATGGGTGCAGTATCCACGTTAGCTACAGCATCTGGGGAGACAATTAGTAGTAGACCTTGGTGGCGGCCCTCGCCATTGTCACCCAGAGCGACAGAATCAATAGTTCCTTGACGAATTGGCATTAGAGACTGGGCCAAGCAGCCCAGCGACGACCTTTTGTCGAGGCCGGGATCCACGGATAGCCTCCTCTCCGTTATTTCATGTGCGAGCATGGAGAATGCCCTAATGATGAATTGATCGATCCAGGGTTCCTATGATTGATCCGCCGGGGATAGACTTTCTACCCTTCCCCATCTTTGTGGACCACATTGCAAAATATGGTTAAGACAAATACTCCTCTAGAACTAAGATGGCTGTTCTGTGTCCTAACGTGCAAGAAGCTTGCATCACTGCTTTGCTATGCTGTTTGTTATGCCTAACTTTTAATGCAATAGTTTAAATAAAATAATGGGAATAGAGTAGAAAGAAGTGGTATACAGTGCATTCATTTTATTCGGTGTCTCTACAACAGTTTCTTTTCTATTCTTGCATGTATCGTATTTGGGCCTAAATGTACCTCTGAACTCCATCTTGGAGAAACTGCGCCTGTGCGAAAGAAACCCCAAGCCGCTAAAGCTGTGGCATTGAAACAGTGCCAAATCTGACACGGACTAAGAAACTATGAAAAGCGACCTTCTCACCCTGCCAAAGGAAGATGAATTGAATAAAATGTTAAATGTCTTATTGTTACATTTACTACCGGGTGGAATAAAAAGTACATGGGAAGATAAAGTAATGGGAGGGAACATATAAATACATGATTGACAAGTTACCTCAAATCAATATGGTGTGATGATTTCTCCTCGTCCTTTGTCCAATAAAATTGTGGGATTCACACATTTGCAACAATGGTGGGTGGTACACTGACCTTGAAAATATTATAACTAGAGTAGGCTTATCTAGTTAGACTGTCCGACTTGTCCGAAAAGCTGCCCTGTCACTGACCCAACGCACTCAATAGGTGAACGAGAGCAGAGTTGCTGGTGGAGCACTCTGTCAGAAGATTCGATAACCCAATCGGGGTTCTGAGAAGGAGTTTGATGACCCAATCGGGGTTCGGCTGTTAGCTGCAGAGAGGGGTGTGATGCTTAGCTGTGGGTGCCGGTCCTAGCCTGTCCTGATCCTATTTGGTCCGTAACCTGTCCTGATTCCGATTTGCACCTGTTCTTTCCTGCTGGCACCTGCACTTTGGGATTCTTGTCCTTTGTCATAGGCCTGTGACCAGGGTTGGTCTCCACACCATTCTAGGTAACTATAAAGTGTGGGTTTGTCATTGTACTGTTTTCCCTTCTCTACCCATCCTCTGTCTACTGCATAACGATATTTCATTCCAAAATATTGCATATGTTTGTTTCAATCTTCATTATTTAAATAAGAAATTATTGATTTCATGGTTTTCAATCGTTTAAAGTTTACTTAGATAAAAGAACTTAAACTTTTCTCGAGTTTGTGGTTATTTATCAAATGCTAAATGTTATTATACTACATATTTTCTTGCTAACTCCCTTGATCTTTTAGGACTATAGGTATTGGTGGCTTGGATTGGTAAGACAAATAGTTTAGAATGGTACAATTTTAAAATTGATTGAGTGTAAGTTTACCTGTTTAAATATATGCTTAGTTTTATGGGCCTCCAGTGGTTGGATGTTGAACAGGCAGTATTATTGGAAGTGGAAAGGATTTGGTGAGCTTTTGGTGTGGATTTTTTGCCAACATGCTGAATATGCAAGTAAGCAAGTTTTTTAGTTGGGTCAGGATCTGGAGTCGGCAGGGTTATATATCTCCCGGCAGATTTGGTAGGGTCTCAGTCCATATGCGTTTTCACCTTTTTAGATGATTGCTCGGTTGACAATTATAGTTTGGAGGTGGAAAGAGACAGCGTGGTGATAAATCCACTTTGGAGGGCTCAGCTTTAGTGCCCAGTTCTGTTGGAAATGTCCATGGATTTTTCCATTTTGTTGCCTTGTTTTCCAGGACTTCTCTGAGCCCAGAAGGAGAGGTGCATGACCTAGTGATCACAGAACAATTGAGGTTGGTGTCATTGAGAATTTCAGGACATTTTGGTATGTACCAGGCCTTTCACAACAGGCTTTTGGAACTCATTAAGGAATCCATGGCTCCGGGAACTATGATGATGTATAGATTGGCTTGGCAGAAAAGGGGTTGCTGGTGCTTTGAGATGGATTTTGATCCCGATTCAGTGTCCACAGTGGAGGTGGTGAATTATTTCTCAGAAAGGTTTGCAGATGAGGTGTCCTACAGAATAGTAAATGTGTATAAATTGCTGATTGTCGCAGGTGATGAGTTTGTAACTGGAATAACAAGGAGACAGGAACTGGTATCACGTAGACTTACGTGAAACATTAGAATAGCGAAGCCCCCTGTATCGAGGTATAATTTAATATGGGATGTTACTAAGGTATTAGGCTACTTGCTTGGTTGGGAGTTAAATGACTCGTTGTCTCCAAGAGATTTTTCTTTTAAATTGACAATTTTGTTGTGTTTGGTGTCTTTTAGAAGAGTGTCAGATGTACAAGTGCTCCATATAACCAGCAGGATTTATTCTCCCAAGCACATGTGCTTCTACTTAACAAAGAGAACAAAAACAAATCCATTTTCAATATTTTACAAACATTTTTAAGATAAGGAGAAGTTGTGTGTAGGTAAGTGCATGAAGGTGTATGAGAATAGAACTGCAGAGGTGAGACCGCTTAGTGTGAATCAGCAGCTTATTTCTTTTAAGAAGCCTTTTAAGGCGGAGTCTTCTACTACGCTCACAAGATGGATGAAAGAAGTTCTGTGTAAAGCAGGTGTGGATGTAAGCATGTTTAGAGCTCACTAAGTGAGAGGAGTGGCTGGATCTACGGCTTTCATGATGGGAGGTTCTATGCAAGACATTTTGCGTTGTGCAAATTGGTCTAATGATGACACTTCTGGAAGACTTTATTTTAAACTAGTTGAGAATATAGCAAGTTGTCTGTTGGAACAGGTTTGAACTTGCAAAATGGTAACCTCCAGGTCGTGCCATAAAATGTAGATATTCCACAGCCTGGTGCGAAGAAAATCTGGATTTTATTAAAGACACAGAGGCTTATGTCAACCCTCCCATTTACCCAACTCGGGTTGATTGTTGTTTTTGTTTAGCTCTGGTCGAGGGCAAGCTAAATGGCTGTCAAGGTCTAATGTCACAGAGACGTCGAGGTTCAAACTTCAAAAGACTGTTCTTTGGAATATGTTTGAAAATGGAGATTTCAGAACAGAGGCTGTTTAAAAGACTGTTTTAGAATTTTATGAAGTCAGTTGCAGTTGCTAAAAAAGAAGGCTGAGGGTTGTGGGTTCTGGTGTTATTATTTTGGAATTCAAAGTTCTATGTTCTTTAAAGGAGCTGCTAGAGTAGTGGCATTAAAGGATGTTGCATAATAATAGCCTCTGTGTCTTTGATGAAATCCAAATTTTCTTCCCACCAGGCTGTGGAAAATTTACATTATCACTGGTAATCTGCCTATCGTTGTTTTCACAAATGCATGTTGAAAACATTTTGGATGAGCAGTGGTGCAGCTTTGTGAATGAGTAGTAGAGCAGATCCTGTAATTATATATTATAAGGAAGTTGTTTTAGCTCAGATTTAACATATATGTGACCCGTTGATGCTTTAGCTGGACATGGCTGTGAAGACTGTGGTGAAACATTTAACCCCTTGGCCGCTGCCCTAATTCCGCCGCAGCGCTGGGGGGTAAGCGCGGCACCACCATGCTCGTGACGGAACCACGCCATCATGAGTCATGGGCGAGCTGTGCTCATGACGGCGTGGTTCAGTCACGGCCCAGCCCACTCACTAATTCGCCTGCACCGGCGGGGAATCAGTGCCGCGTGGGCGGAGCGGCCGCAGCATGACGGAACCACTCCATCATGAGCACACACCACCCGTGGCTCATGACGGCGTGGTTCCATTATGCGCATGGAAGGGGTTAAAGATTGGTGGTGACCTGCTAACTTTTTGAGATGTTGCAGTATGCACTGAGAATAAACAGTCGTTTTTGTGGACCTTCTTAAATCTAGGAACCAGTAGTTGCTCAAGTTAAATAATTTCACTTGTCAGTTTCATAGAATTCTCCTCTGAATGTACAGAGGCTCATTGGTGGCTGCTATAGACACTAACAAGAGTCTTAAGCTTAATTCTCCCATGCACCAACATCTGGTGAAGCAATTTGTTGGCAGCAGCGAAACGGAACAGCAGTGGTGTGGGATTGTGAATGACCAATGGACTGGAATTGTGGATGACGTGTAATGTAGTGGAGGAAGAGTCATTGTAAATCTTTATTGGTGGGCAGCGGTGCAGGCTGGTGAGTAAGCCAGGGATGTGTTTCAGAGTAAGTAATGTGGCAGGCATAAGAATAATTAGTTTAAATGTAGTTGGTTTATAGCCAAGCTGCAGTCTATGTTTCAAGTTATCATTATGGGCAGTGCTGGGGGTTTGAGAGTAAACAGTGCTACAGATGTATGGATATGGAATGGAGCAAATGTCAAGATGAGGAATGTTTCAGTTTTGGGTAAAAGCAAGGATGACTTTTCACGCAGTGGTTCAGATTTGGAGAAAAATAGTGGTACAATTTTACAAAGGGGCAGCATTGCCTAATTTGAGCTGGTGGTTTACGGTGCTCAACACCCGCACTTAATTGCCAACACCGCACAAATGACAGTCTGCCACATGGTGGCACTGCTCATCTAATTTGGAGATGAGCAGAACAACAGTTGTTTATGAATAAAATATACATTAAAATTACTAGTACCTGCCTCCCCAGCCACTCCTTTAGTTTTGGGGACCTGGAGTAATCTGAACTGTCACACATACAGGCAAAAGAGCTGCTTTGGTACCGTCATTGACAGTGATCAAGTGCAATGGGTGGTTCAAGCTTCAGTGGCCTTCTGGCCAGGGTACTTGCACTTATTATTTTGCAAATTAAGCACCAACGGACAGTAGACTGCAGGGAGCTCGGCTGACAAAAAACAGCGGAGTAATGCATCTCACATTGGATACTGCTAGCGCCCTATTGACGGCCAGATAACGTTTTCAGTATATAAGAGAAAGGAAATGGATAGAAAGAAGCTGTTGTAAAGAAACAATGCGTTCTTTCATACCTCTCACAGGATTTAGGGAGCTTCCCCCTTCAAGACAAAGGAAGATGCCATTTGCCAATTGCCACTTTTAGAAGATGAGAAGCTGCTTCCCTCCCTGTCTAGGACTCCAATACCATACTCTAATACAAGCATCAGGGAAGCACTGTGTTGTGTTGCCATCTGCTTGAAGGTCTCTCCACTTAGAAGGATAGCTGGCTCTTATTGCTGGCTACCAGCACAGTTTACCAGCTGCCTGTTCATGTTCAAGATGTAATGGTCTCCCAGGGGACGCTGGCCAATGAATGCAATTATTTCTTCAAAACCACACTCTGGCAAAGCCAATCAGGGGATTTACCTGAGACACATGGGAGATGTCACCTGTGAAGATTAATTGTATTGATTTTTGCATTTGTAAAATGCCACATGCTCAGAGAGAGGCTTTAAGATGCTGGAGGCAATGTTGTTAAACACATAAAGTCAAATTGCAAAGAGCCTCGTCAAGGGGCAGACAGCAGCAGGAACAAAGAATGCCACTAGGAAGGAAGGAAAGAACAGAGCAATCAACGACGACCAAACTTTATTCTAAATTGCTTATAAACGCTGATTGAAGACTACATGATATGGGCCAGGGCAAGGAAAAGAGGAAGGCAGTTCAGATAGTCATGTTTGCTGCTGAAAATGCACAGCTTCCTCTCATGGCTCTTTTAAAGAAGCATTGGCAAAGCAATTAGTTCACTCGTTTATGATCTATTGGCTTTACCAATGGCTGTTAGCCATGCTACAAAGCATTCCTGATGATGTGCAGCATGTCTAAAATAAAACAAAGCGTTTACACAGGCACCAGTGTCATTTTGTAGGCGGATGCACCATGCATGCAATCACCTACAAAGTGACATGACTACTTTTTTGTTTTAGTTATCAATCCAAGTTTGATTGGTAACTAAAATAAAACAAAATGGACAAAAGTATTTTTTTTTTAATTTTTTAAGCAAGGGGTTGCATCAATGGGGGGGTCGGACGCAACACAGGCAGGGCAGGGGTCACTAAAGTCACAGATCTGGGTTGAATGCATCATTGTTCTTTCGCCCTACTTCGCCACCCCAGTTCAGACCCAGCTATATATGCAAATCAGTCTTGACCCTGGACCGGAAACAAGCGTCCTGGGCCCGGTTTCGGGGTATCACCCCTCATCAGCTAGGCTAGCTTGAATGCAGTGGCAAAGCGAGCAAGGGACCCACGTCTGGGCATGTCCTACCAACTGAGGGTGAACAAAGCACACACAAGCAGACGATGGACGGAGCGCTGAAACTTTGTAGACACTCACCCCCACTCACTAAAACAACACTGGTGGGGCAGGTGAACAGAGAAGCAACACAGAGAAGGGGGTACACAGAAAAAGCAAGGGGAGGGTGGGAGATGCAGAAGCAACAAAGGGAGGGTGGAGCCAACACGGAAAAGTGCAACATTAGAAGCATATGGGGAAAGGCAGCAGCACAAGTGGCAGAGAAGTGCACAAGAGTGGATGCTCGAAAACACATGTACTACATATCAGTGATTAAAGGTTAAAAGTAGTTCCATGACATCGAGCACAGACATCAGGCAAACACACACATGACCAAGAGGCAATGCTCCATGGGAGGGACAAACAAAGAGTAACAAGGTGGGCCACAAATTAAAAGTGAGAGCGACAAGGAAAGCCAGCCAGTGGTAAGCAGAGGGCGGCTCCAAGCCCCTCTATGTTAATTGTAAATCAGAACATGCCTCGCACCAGACGGAACATGTGCTGTGTTGCATGCTTGGCCTAAGAAAGCCTCAGACCAAGAACAGGAAGCAAATGTAATGACCTTTAATCATGCCAGGTATAAAACGGTCTACTCATGTCCGTGGCTTGCAAGGATCCTCACGCCAGATGGAAATTGGCAGTTGTTTCATCACAAGCTGATTAGCAAATCACAGCTATAATTTGAGTTTAGTGGACCCCTCAAACCCCTGGGCCCCGGTGCTACAGAACTTGTTCTACCAATTATAGCTATTCCTCTACTGGGAGTGCAGTTAACAACAAACTAAACAGAGCACACTCTTGTAGAAAGGTTTACAAAGCGTTCATAAAAAGCATTAACTAAAGAGTCCCAAAAATCGCAATTCTCTCTTCTACAAAAATAACTCCATCTGACCCTTTAAAAACATAGTTCAATTTTTGCCTTTCCTCTCTAGTGTTTAAAGAAGTTGAGTTTGTTTCAATTTTGTAGGGAAGCATGGTATTTTATGTTACCAGTATTTGTTTAGCACATTTCTGCCAATAGTGTGACCTTGTGGCTAATAGCATTTTGTTGGCAGTAACAAAAAATGGAAGAACTTGTGATTGCGGAAAATAACTAAGACCCATAAGCAAGAACTGTGAGTGCACATTAATCCCATGTGTAGAGTTTGGATCCTTTTTAAAGCTCTCCCTGCAGAGAACAATTAATGACAGCACAAAAAGTAACTTACATTCACAAATCGACCTATATTGATTTTCCTGAATCTAGTACCTGCAATGTGCCAGAAACTGATCACGCACTAGGAAAGTGGACTATACAGGGCAAACAATTTTGCAGTTTTCTTTTTGAGTTCAAGAACACAAACTCAGTTTTAACACTCCTTAGATCTAAGTAGATTTTTGTTATCTAATGGGCAATAGCAGAAATAATATGATTTATTGAGGCAGAGTGTCTACTGATTTTCAGAAAAAAAGTTCGTCCTGTTTGCTTAAGTGGCAAAGTCCATGAAAGAGATTGTTTGAGGAGCTAGTGTACTTATTAAAGAGCAAGGGAGGATTGGCAAAACTCTGCATCATTTTACAAGCAAATTTTGATAATTCAAACAATAAGGTGACTAAATTTAAGATATGCCTTCGTGTTCTCAAGAATTCTTTCAGTGAGTGAGTGAGTGAATGAGTGAGTAAGTGAAGGAATGAGTGAGGGAATGATGGAGGGAAAAAGAGAGTAAGTGAGTGAACTGGACATTTATTGGGCATTCTGTCACCTCAAGCCCTCCTGTCTACACAAGGAAACTGAGCAGAGCTAGTTAAACAACCATAGCCAACCAAATGTTTCTGAAGGCACTTGAATTGCTGCAAGATCATGGGTAAAGACGTTCAACATTTGAGAGATAACGATGGAAAACACCATTAATGTAAATATATGGAACTACAATGACCTTTATCAGTTTAGAGAGAAAAGTGGGGTCAATGGTATCCACCATATCCATGATTTCCGGGGTTGCTTCCACCTAATGGGAGATGAAAGTATCTCCTTTCTAGTGTGAAGGGAACCTGATTTGGATCCTGTATCTGGGCAAGGAAACATTGGTTGTCAATCATCCACAAGATTCATGGGTCACCATAAAAGCTTGCATCTGCAATTAAGCTCCTTTTCTCACAGTTTTCATAAAATGGCGATATTTCAAAAGAGGCATCCAGACGGCCAGTGACAAAGGGTCAAGCATGGTTTTCTTTAACCATGATTACCCAAAGAGCATTTTTTTTCCAAAATTGATGGTACAAACTATACCTTGAAAAATGCATTGATCAACATTGTAATGAGGCTGACTGAAATTGGAGCAGTGTCCTTCACAGGGAAGAGAAAGCAGGGATTGTATGAACCATGAGCGATGATTGCACATTTTATTCAGCGCCTCTCGAATAATGCGATCATGCGGCGGTGGCGTTCACTACAACATTTTGAATTTACCGTGCTTGCCATATTATCCATCATCCCTTGAATAAATATGCAACTTAGAACAAAAAATATTTTTTTCTCACTCAACCGGATCAAAAGTTACTAAAGAAGCACAGCACTTGTGGTAGGTCAACTTTTCCAACACTTTGCTATTGTTAACTGGTCACCGTTAGGTGCTGAGCAGTGTGTTCAGGTGATTAACATGCATTAATGAGGTCAAACTTTTGTCTAGTCAGTATTCATTTTCACAAATGACTGCTGAAGGGCCTTTCTTTCCATCGTGAGAAAATCTTCACACATTAAAATGTATAAATAATGATTTCTTCTTTATCATAAAAATGTTTTGCTTCATTATTCATACAAATTTGTACTGCACCAAAGGCACTCTTTTCGGAGCAACAGTTATATCAAAAAGACACTCCTACGACAGATCAATTCAAAATATTGTACTTCACTATTTTCAGGCTTATAACTTAAATATTACAGTGCCTGCTAGCGAGACTCTTACATTATACAAATGTAATGTACAAGACTGCTCAGTAGAATTATATTTTAATGGAAAGATGAGCTTTAAAAAGGCACGAGTGAATACCAGTCTGAAACATTACAAGGAGAGTAGACGTGTCAGCTTGTTTTCTTGCGTATGCATATGAATGTGAATGAATAAATGCATTTATAGAGCACGCAGCTACTCAACAAGAGTGTCCCGGCGCTTCAAAAAAGGTCTTCTCGACAACCCCACAGACATCCCCAGGTGCTAACGCGACAAGATGCTGCTAAGCGATGATCCTTCATTGACGGAATAGCCAGGTTTTAAAAGGAGTTTCCTAAATGTGACACTGATCTCAGTGACATAGGGATTGTATTCCAGGCCTCTGCTCCTAGAAACCTGAAAGAGATGCTGCCCGACTGGGACAATGATGCACATCTAAGAAAACTTTAATGCTGCACGCAAGAGAAAAGTAGCCCATATATGCACACGCTTTGTAGTACACACAATTACTGTCAGAAGGAACAGCGTTAATAAGAACATTTGTGTTAATAGGGCATAATAAAATAATACTGTCACCGAATGTGGTCCATAATGCTGTACTTTTTTTTGCTACATGATTAAGTCAACGATGCTGCATTATTTGGTTCTCCGCTGCCGCATAATTCGAGTCGCCGCAACTATATTGCAGTTAGACCGTCTTTTGGTGAGAATGACTAAACAGAAACAGAGAAGGTACTTACAGGCACATGCATCATTCTATGAATTTGCGATTCCTTATTTGCGATTTTTAAGGAATCGCAAATAAGGAATCGCAAAACGCGATGCATCATAAAAATAGCGAAAAATTAAAGAATCGCTAAAAATCGAAGAATTATTTGCGATTTCTGGCTTTTGCGATTTTGCAATTTGCGATTTCGCAATTCGCACATTGATGCATCTTGATGACATC
Source organism: Lissotriton vulgaris (assembly GCF_964263255.1). Lineage (NCBI taxonomy): Eukaryota > Metazoa > Chordata > Amphibia > Caudata > Salamandridae > Lissotriton > Lissotriton vulgaris. The sequence goes on along the minus strand of NC_141697.1, from coordinate 880,689,633 downwards.
AGAACCAGGAAGTGAGCACTCTAAGCCTCATTTTCAGTGCAGAGGCTCAGGTAGAGGAGTGAGCTGGCTCTACGAGCTACGAGCAGAACAGGAGTGGGAGAGAGAGATTGCAAACACCTGGCAACCATCTGAAAATGGAAGCTGCACAAACAGCAGAGGACAGCCAAACAGGCAAAAAAAAAAAAATTACATTTTCAGAGAAAGAAATTGAAACACTCATTGAGGGAGCAGTCCACAGCCATGATAAGCTGTTTGGCAAAGCTTCATTGAAAGTACCAGAGCAGGAGAAACGGAAAATATGGATCCGGATCCAGAACAGAGTAAATGTAATTGGGGTGACACACCGCACCAATGAAGAGCTAAAAAAGCGATGGTACGATCTGCGCAGTCGGGCTAAGGTGTGCATTGCAGACCGGCTGAAGGAGGCAAATAAAACAGGAGGGGGAACACCAACAGACACTGGAAACACTCCCCTGACGGACTTGGTGGAATCCACAATCCAGCCTGAGGCTGTTGTTGGTGTGACTCAGCTGGACACCTCAGGAACTGCACACACATCTGAAGGTAAGAGAAATGTATGTTGCCATTGTCCCATTTACTTAAGTCACAACATGAGCTCTGTACAGCATAAGTACACACTGTAAAGCATTAACTACATTTGTTATCAAAAAGGGAAGTGCATTATGGGAGATGTAGGCTGGGCAAGCAGTGACAATGACTACCACACACATATGCAAAAAAAAATACAAATAGTGTAGCTGATGTTTAAATTAATGACAAATGTATTAAATGTCAACCGTGACATGACCTCACAAGCATGAATTAATGCTGTTTTGCACTGTTTAACCTCACAGATTCAGAACATGTTGAGGCTGGGGATAGTGAGGTCCAGGAACTGCAGCACTCGAGTGAATCTGAACACGAGGACACACCAGCTCTGCCAACTAAACAGTCATGTGTACCAAATTCCCGTAGGCGTCAGATGATGAGGCCAATGCAATACCTGAGGGCAGCCTTCGACAAAGTACCACCATCACAACTCCACCAGCACAGATCCGTAGAGGCAATCCCAGAGTGCGACGGAGAAGACGTAGAGCCACTGACAGGCGCCTGGGTGTTCGTGGGATAAAGCGCTAGGCTCCCATGTACAATGATTTTCAAAGATGGTGACGTAACCATTGTTACAATGTGACCTTATTACTGACTTTCAAGACACCGCCCAAATTGCAGCACCTATCACAATTCCTCGAGCGGCTGGTCCCAGGGAGGTGGTAACACAAGGGCCTCGAGGGCCCACAGGGAGACTAAGCCCACTAAAACAAGCAACTCACTGCACCTCCCACCGGAGGCTTGCCCATATTCAGTCATCTTGGCAAATGTCCCCAAAACCCAGGAAGGACGGGAAGAACATTGGACTACACTAAAAAATAAAGCCCTTCATTTTCTTTCTGTAAAAACCGCCCTGGGTGACCACTTGTACAATAATTGTAAGATGGTGAGAAGGGTACCGTGGGTGGGCAAGACTCAAAAAAGTATGGAAGGTGATTGTGTTGTGGTGAGATTTAGTTCCCCTAGATTGGTCAATGATATTCTAAGGCAGGCGGGATCAGTATTCATTCATAGCGATTGTGTAAATGTTCTCCCGCTGGGTTTCTTCTATCCTCCTCGGAACCTTGGTGCCATACGTGCAGGTCAGGCCAGTTGGGATACAGTCCCCCATTTTGATTTAATTGCGACAAGTAATAGATTTGGGGTGCTGAGTTCGCTGGATGCCAACGACTGACATATGGATAGATATATCAATACATGGGGAAAGGTATGTCCAGGTGTTGTAAATATAGCGGGTTCAATATTGGAATCTGGGCAGCAAAGCCTGCTGGTACAGCAAATTTCACCTAGTAGGGCTAGGGGGCTAGAGGCAAAAGAGAACACGGTCATAGCTACTGAACCTATTATGGGAGGAAATGGGTTGGAACCCGGTCAGGTGGAGTCTGTGGAACGAATTGGGCCCAGTGGGGGAACAGAGCATGCTTATGATGTAATGAGAGTCATTTCCTGGAATATAGCAGGTCTGGCAGCCAAATTCAATAACAAAGAGTGGCGCAACTACATTAGCAACTTTCAGATAATTAGCCTCCAGGAGACATGGGCCCTTGATAATAGCAACTTCCACATCCAGGGGTATAAATGTATTTTCATTCCGGCGCAAAAATCAAGATCGGGGAGAGCCATGGGAGGACTATCTATATATGTAAATTTAAACCTTCCGGGCAGCTGGTCCACTACGAACTGGAACTCACACGCTATTCAAGCAGTACGTTTTAAGGGGAAGGGGCTAAGACTAACTGTTTTTAATATTTACAACAACGGGGTAGGGGGAGACCATACCTCATTTGTAGGAGAACTGGAGGACAGATTGGGTCAGGAAATCACGGCTAGTAAAACGGCACAGGTACCTGCTCTACTGGTCATGGGAGACTTTAACTGTCACCTATGCTCGGCATTGGTTCCAATAGATGCAGAATGGTCTCATTGCCCTGTGGAGAAAGGGCCGCATTTCTCCCATACGCCGGAGGGTTTAGCATTTAGCAAACTCCTTCTCAACCATGACCTAGAGCACTATTAATATGATGAGTGTGCAGAGGGATGGCAGCCTACCACCAACATTTAAGGGTAGAGGATGCTCCTCTTTTATTGACTACATATTAGTTTCTAGACTTTTAATAAATAAAATCATCAGCGTACGGATAGAATGGAGCACTTTTAGTGACCACAATCCCCTTGTAATGGGGTTGCTGTATCTGGCGGGTCCAAGAACCAGACACCAAGGCACAAATATCAAGAAGGTAACAGACCAGGGTAAGAGATTAAGGTGGTCTAAAATAGACGGGGAAACCTTCTATAAATCCTTGATGGACCTAGGAAAACCTGCCATGGATGACTGTTTAGATATGGGTGTACAAGGTCCTCAGTTGCTTGAAGCATTTGGCCAGATCACTGACCTTATAGATGGTCTATTAAAAACTAGCGTGCCCATAAGGAACCATTGTAACCCTCGATGGTTTGATCGAGATTGCTCAAAGGCTTTGAGGGAGCTCAAAAGCAGCCTCAAAAACAAACCAAGGGATATCCTACAAATTGCTATGTGTAGGAATAAATATAAGAGGGAGACTAAGAGGAGGAAATTAGCTCTACAGGGAGAAGCGTGGGCAGACTTAAGAGAAGCGGGGGAAAACAGGGACATGTCCAGGTTCTGGAGAATTATTAATCAACCAACTTTCCAGGAAAACAATGCCCCGGAGATAGGATCAAACATCCTACCAGAACAGTGGGTTTCACACTATAAGGGGCTGTACAATCACGAGCCAGGAACAACCGAAGAGTATGCAGGGAGCTCACACCAGGGCACACCAGTAGTGTTTTCCATTAAAGAGATCCATGCTGGAATAGAGGGCTTGACGAAAAACAAAGCCCCTGGCCCGGACGGGATCCCCCCTGATTTGTTTCTGAGCTGTGTAGAACTGTGGGCTCCCATAATGACGAGGGTCATAAATACTGCCATTACCTGTGGTTTGCCGCCGTCCTGGTCAAAGGCCATAATCGTCCCTATTTTTAAGAAGGGCAATAGGGACGATCCCCAGTGCTATCGCCTGATTTCCTTGATTGATGTGTCTGCCAAACTCCTGGGTAGGGCGATCCTCAACCGACTGTCCGAGTGGACCGAGGAAAATAGCATCTTTGCGGACACTCAGTATGGATTCAGGACGGGGCGGTCCACCAGTGACCAATGTCTGAACCTCTATATGCTGACTGCCAAATACACCATGTCCAGCAGTGAAGCCATCTATATGGGGTTCATAGACTTGGCAGCGGCATTCGATCATGTGAACAGGGAGAAACTCTGGGTCATGATGTCTCTTATGGGGATTGAGGTTGGCCTAATTAATATTTTAAGGGAACTCCACAGTGACACCTCTGCAAAAGTCCGATTTAATAGGGAGGGTGGGCTGACCGATTCATTTCCTTGTAAGAGTGGGGTACGGCAAGGTTGTATTCTTGCCCCATTTTTATTTTCACTCTATATAAATAACCTGGAGCACTTTTTGTTAAATCTAAAGACAGATTGTCCAAGGGTGGGGTTGCGTCACATCCCCGGTCTACTCTACGCTGATGACGCGGTCCTGCTCGCACGCACGCCAAGGAGCTTACAGATTTTGATCGATGGATTTGTTAAGTTTATGGGCTCCTTAGATCTTTTTGTCAATTTAGGCAAATCATATGTGTTGTTGGCTGGTAACAAACCATGCACCAAATTTACGTATATGATAGGAAACCACAAAATAGATACATTTTCCTATCTAGGTCTAATTTTTGATGGGTCTTTACAATTTAACTCCCTGGTTGAGGAGCGCTGTTGCAAAATGATTGCTACTAATGGTGCTATTGCAAGTTATGGAAGGAGGGTAGGTAGATGGTGTCCCGAACAGGTGATGAACCTGTATAGCTCCATATGCTGCTCCAAAGTGACCTATGGGGCAGAGGTATGGGGCTTTGCCAACACTGTGAAAATTCAGCGGGAAGAAAATAAATACTTAAGAACCATCTTGAGAGTACCCCCAAGCACCGCTGGCTTCATTGCACACAGGGAACTAGGGAGGCCTTACTTAGAAGATCTGGTAAAACTTAGACCAATAGTGGCCTGGTTAAAAATTTGGGTTAACCCCGAGGCGTTTGTGAGCAGGGAAATTTTAAATGATTGCTTAGAAAGAGATAAGTGTATGAGAATCCCATGGCTCAACTATGTAAAGAGTACCTTAGAGGCTCTTGGCTACAGGAACCTCTTTACTGACCCGGTAGCAATTGTATCCCAGCACAAAGCGATAGTAAAAAAAGCTTTTTTAGCCCAAAAAGCATCACAGAGAGCTGAGGTTGAAGGGTCCAAAAAGACTGTGAGGGCTCATAACCTGGTTAAGAGCACCGAGGGAATGGAGCCATACTTGTATCTCATGCACAATGCTCAGGACAGATTTCTGATGTGCCGTTTTAGATTAAATCTACTACCGTATTTATTGGCATCACCAGCAGGGTTTTTAACTACAACTGAGCAGAAGGGAACCTGCGGCTGCGACAACAGGTCTCCGCAGGATTCCCCTCACTTTGTAATCTTGTGTCCTTTTTATTCAATGCCCAGGCGTAGATTTTTAGTGAATATTTTAAAACAAGCCAATTTGAAACATGCCCGAGAGGCCTTAACCTATTTACAGAAAGCTTCTGATCCTTTAACACTGTGTTGTATAATGAATTTTATTAAAGTGGCGGTCCGACTAAGGGCAACCAGAGGAGAGGAATGATTCCCAAAACTGTTATTATATTTTTAATGTGTCATTTCCCCTTCTCCCTTTTTGTCACATGTTTAAGCATCTATTATAATTAGGATTCTGATAACGATTTAATGAATTTTTTAATCATTGTATATATATGTGCTTTTATGGTGATTTTTAATCATCGAATAAAGAATCTTTGAATTGAATTGACTTTCAAGTATTCGTTCCTTTGCATCTATACATGTTCATTACCAAGACTCTTGTGCCACTAGTCACATTGAGAGTGTGCTTGAACACCCTGGTCATTATTTCCTTACTGTTTTTGTGTCATCATTACTCACCTTAGAAGTAATTTTGTGTGATCTCCAATCTTCTCCTGCGCCCTTCTACAGCGCCTGATCCTTGTAGGGCACGGTGGTGTTGCACTTGCTGGTTCCCATCCTCCGAGTCGCTGTCAGACAGCTCCATTTCCAAACCTCCCGTTGTCGCAATGTTGTGCAGCATGGCACATGCTGCAACTATCTTGCAGCATTGTTCAGGGTTGTATTTCAGTGCTCCGCAGGTCTTATGAAGTCATCTGAATCGGCTCTTCAGCAGCCCAAATGTGCGCTCTATGACGTTCCTGGTTGATATATGTGCTGCATTGTACCTTTGTTGGGCGGCAGTTGTAGGATTGAGGTAAGGTGTCATAAGGTAATTCTGCAAGGCGTATGCGCTGTCACCTACATGTGAGGAAGCAAAGGGTGTTAGTGGTTGTTTGACATTGACATACGTACAATGAATGTGTTGGTCCATTGCACATATTTACCTAGCAGATGTCCCTCTCCAAATTCTCCCCTTGCAAGACGGGTGTGAATGCCACTTTGCCTGAATATATATGAATCCTGTGCGCTGCCTGGGAATTGCGCCACACTGTCGGTTATGATGTTTTTGGCATTACACACAACCTTAATATTGAGGGAATTATAACATTTCCTATTCCTATACAAATATTTCTGTGCTGCAGGGGGACATATTGCCACATGGGTGCAATCAATACAACCCAAAACTTGTGGGAAGCCTGCAATCTGGTAAAACTCCTGCTTAGTCTTGGCAATGTCATGGGCTGTTGTAGGGAAATTGATATGTGAGCCTATCCGGACCATCATGGCATCAAGGTATGCTTTAAATATTCTTGACATTGCGCTTTGCGACACACCTCCTGCTACTGCGATTACACCCTGAAAACTGCCTGACACCAGTAGATGTAGGCAACATAAAACCTGTACATGCATTAGGATGGCATTGGTCCTACGAGTCTGTTGTTGCAAGATGGGGTCCAATTCATTGATGAGATCATGGATCATTTCAGCATTAAGACTATACTTATCTTATATCTTGTCCTCATGCTATCCTAGCAAAGTTATGCGGACTCTGAAGATGCTCTCATTGATTCGCCTCCATCTCTGTCGCGCAGCCTGCAGCCTCATCCTCCTCGCCATCAGGTACAGCCCTGCCATTGTGAGTCCTGGTAGCTCATTGTGGGTGTGTTTAAATCAGTTTCAGTTGATTTGCAGCTGTGTGAAATTTACACTCATGATTACCACCTGGTTGTGTTCCTTCTTATTTTGCGATTGCAATTTTGCAATTTTCAAAGAAATCGCTATTCGGTATTTTTTGTGCATTTCATTTGCGATTCTTTATTTGCGATTCTCTATTTGAGAGTTGCAAATAAAGAATCGCAAATGTTTTCTCAGAATTATTTTGCGATTCTTTAATTTTGCGAAAAAATACAGTTTTTCGCAAAATAAAGGTGATGCATTGCTACACTGTAATTTGCAAATGCCATTTTTTTGCGATTCGCAAATTTAGCGATTCCTTAAATGCTTGATGCATGTGCCTGTTAATGCTTGGAGACGCTTGGTATAACGTGCAGTTCTTTTATTTATGTGGGTTGAGATGTGCTGGCACGCTGCTCTGTACCAGAGAAATTTCATGGCGGAGAAACAGGGATATAATTTGGAGAGATGGGTTTTATTAGCAGGCGGCTTGCAGTTATGCAGATATGCACTTTCTAAATTGCTCCTTTGGTAAATTGGCGTTTAGTAGTTCAGGGCACTGTGCCTGTTCGTCCTTTCTGAGATGTGCCGTAACGATGCTTTTAAAGCTCCCCACGTCATTATTTATTCATGAACAAAGAATGTGAGCTGGAAATCTGCCAGCTTCAGAGTGTAGCGCCAGAGAGGCTTCTCCCACTATGAGATCTGATCATCATTGGCCTGACAGCTTAAAATGGCGTCGCAGGACTCCCGGGCTAATGGCAAGTATCAGGGCATGCTGCGAGACGTGGCAGCAGCAGCTGTCCTTGTAAGGCTCACACAGCAAGAAAGGAGCTGTTGACCTGGTGGTGTTAACAGGACGAGGAAGGTCATGTCCTTGACATTCTGAATCTGTGAGACAAGGCTGCAGAAAGCAGCTTCATTTTAATGTTACACGCAGTGGCAAGGGCAGCCTGGGCCTTAGTGTAAACAAGGAAAACGGACATCCATATGCGGGTTTCATATAAACAAACCGCTGCATTAGGAGTGCAGTGTGTCCCTCGGGCCTCTGAGCCCTGGTCAGTGACGGATTAAACCCTGTATAGGCCCCTAGGCAGTCGAAATGTGTTGCCCCCTTCACCACAGATTATCTCCTAATACATTTTTAATATTACCACTCAACAATTTTGATAAACCAGTTTTATTACACAAAACGAAACATTAACAATTATTAATGTTATTAAACAAAAAATTCAATGTTTTAAATGTTAATAAACCAACAAAACTTTAAATATTCAATGGGTACATTACATTAACACTGCATTTTGTCTATAGAGTCTTTAATGTAAACTATTCGTTTCTTTGAGTTGATTCATTTTTTTCTATCTTTGGAAACAATTCAAGAAAGCTTGATTGTAATTTTCTTTCAAGATCAAATCAATATTATTTTGATTCATTGTCCTGGGGCCCCGAAAAGAAGTGGGGCTCATAGGCCAGTGCTCACTTTGCCTAGTTGGTAATTCGGAACTTGCCCTGGAGCCACCACACCTGCTGCACCCCTGGACTCAAAGGTAGAGTTCGAGTAGTTGCTGTACTTGGAATTCTGCAAAAACAACAGGTGATGGACCGAATGTGGATCAATGTCACACACTCACCCCAGTCCAAAGATCTGGGCACAAATCCATCGTTTTTTTGCACTCCACACCACCCTGGGTTAGACAATGGCGATATGCAAATCAGCTCTGACCCTGTGCCCCATGGGAACAGTCCAGTCCGAACGACAAAAGCCATGTCCTTCCCAGAACGGAATCAAGCATCCGAGGACCGGACCGGTTTCGAGGTAACACCTCTCATCAGCCCGGCTAGCTTGACTCCAGTGGTGTGGAGTGCCTGGGACCCACGTCTGGGCATCCCCAGCGCACTTAGGGCGGAATATGCAAAAACAACAGGTGATGGACCGAATATGGATCAATGTCACACACTCACCCCAGTCCAAAGATCTGGGCACAAATCCATCGTTTTTTTGCACTCCACACCACCCTTGGTTAGACAATGGTGATATGCAAATCAGCTCTGACCCTGTGCCCCATGGGAACAGTCCAGTCCGAACTACAAAAGCCATGTCCTTCCCAGAACAGAATCAAGCATCCGAGGACCGGACCGGTTTCGAGGTAACACCTCTCATCAGCCCGGCTAGCTTGACTCCAGTGGTGTGGAGTGCCTGGGACCAACGTCTGGGCATCCCCAGCGCATTTAGGGCGGAATATGCAAAAACAACAGGTGATGGACCGAATGTGGATCAATGTCACACACTCACCCCAGTCCAAAGATCTGGGGAAAAATCCATCGTTTTTTTGCACTCCACACCACCCTGGGTTAGACAATGGCGATATGCAAATCAGCTCTGACCCTGTGCCCCATGGAAACAGTCCAGTCCGAACTACAAAAGCCATGTCCTTCCCAGAACGGAATCAAGCATCTGAGGACCGGACCGGTTTCGAGGTAACACCTCTCATCAGCCCGGCTAGCTTGACTCCAGTGGTGTGGAGTGCCTGGGACCCACGTCTGGGCATCCCCAGCGCACTTAGGGCTAAAACGATGGATTTGGGCCCAGATCTTTGGACTGGGTTGAGTGTGTGACATTGATCCACATTCGGTCCATCACCTGTTGTGTTTGCATATTCCGCCCTAAGTGCGCTGGGGATGCCCAGACGTGGGTCCCAGGCACTCCACACCACTGGAGTCAAGCTAGCCGGGCTGATGAGAGGTGTTACCTTGAAACCGGTCCGGTCCTCGGATGCTTGATTCCGTTCTGGGAAGGACATGGCTTTTGTAGTTCGGACTGGACTGTTCCCATGGGGCACAGGGTCAGAGCTGATTTGCATATCGCCATTGTCTAACCCAGGGTGGTGTGGAGTGCAAAAAAACGATGGATTTGGGCCCAGATCTTTGGACTGGGTTGAGTGTGTGACATTGATCCACATTCGGTCCATCACCTGTTGTGTTTGCATATTCCGCCCTAAGTGCGCTGGGGATGCCCAGACGTGGGTCCCAGGCACTCCACACCACTGGAGTCAAGCTAGCCGGGCTGATGAGAGGTGTTACCTCGAAACCGGTCCGGTCCTCGGATGCTTGATTCCGTTCTGGGAAGGACATGGCTTTTGTAGTTCGGACTGGACTGTTCCCATGGGGCACAGGGTCAGAGCTGATTTGCATATCGCCATTGTCTAACCCAGGGTGGTGTGGAGTGCAAAAAAACGATGGATTTGTGCCCAGATCTTTGGACTGGGTTGAGTGTGTGACATTGATCCACATTCGGTCCATCACCTGTTGTGTTTGCATATTCCGCCCTAAGTGCGCTGGGGATGACCAGACGTGGGTCCCAGGCACTCCACACCACTGGAGTCAAGCTAGCCGGGCTGATGAGAGGTGTTACCTCGACACCGGTCCGGTCCTCGGATGCTTGATTCCGTTCTGGGAAGGACATGGCTTTTGTAGTTCGGACTGGACTGTTCCCATGGGGCACAGGGTCAGAGCTGATTTGCATATCGCCATTGTCTAACCCAGGGTGGTGTGGAGTGCAAAAAAGGATGGATTTGGGCTCACCTGTGTTTCGTTATCACTGTAGCTGAAGGATTGCTGGACTGCGAGCTCGGCGGAGTAGCTCTTCCTCTTCCTTTTGCCTTCTAAACTTCACTCCTCGCGGAACCCGCTTCGCGGGTCCCGCATCGCCTCAGGGTCTACTGGACTGCGGTGTCAGAAGTGCGCTGTTTTAAACTGAGGAAAGACTGACTCGAACTGCAGAGGTTCAGCTTCTGGGGCGGTGGTGAGTGCAGGGCTGCGAGCGAGGGCAGGCGCAGGACTTCAAGTCCCAGGAACGCCTGACCCTCGGCATTATCTTCAGCTGACCCGCTCTCCCTGCTGGCTCCTCCCCCGCCTCAGCGCAGCTATAAACCTCCCTCTAGGCACCGCAACGCGGGAGCGCGCGGGAGCACGCCGGGAGAAGCCCGGGACAAGGGCGGGACCGTCTGAGGCCGTCAGAGGCTGAAGTAGGCTGGGCTGGGCCCCCCTCCCTTTGATCTCCGGTATTAACCAGTTTGACATTGTCACCTCAGGCTTGTATTGTATTAGGGTTCTGAATATTATTTTATATTTGTTATTATCTTTTATTTTTCTCCGTAATCCAGTCTCATGACGGCTAAAAAACTGCGTTCTGGACGCGTTCTAGTAGGGAGATCTGGGTCTAAAACGAAATCTAACCCTTTACGTAATAAAATTACTTCCTCCATGCAATTGAAGGGCCAGTGTCAGCTTTTCAATTTATGGGACAAAGGGAAAGATAAGTCAATTGATCTGCAGCCCCCGAGCGAAATTCCAGATGTTAATGGTTCGGAGCCTGCTAATATGGTTATCGATGTTTCCTCTTGCCTGAGTTTGGTTCCTAGTCAATCCTTGCCTATTCCGGCTAGCCCCGAAGTAGTAAGGGGTTCGCCTTTGTCTTCAAACAAATCGCAATTGAAACAGAATTCTCTCCTTGAGTCTTCGGGTTGTAAGGTTTTAAAATCCGACAGTATCGGCCCCCCCCAAGCATTTCTTATGGAAGTTCCTAAAGTTATAGTGAACACTAACCCTTTGTCAGTTTTGTCAGTTAAATCGCCTGTATTAGGAAGTGATTTTACATTACCTGACATTGATTTAACAGCTCATAGGGATCGGGTGAGATCCCTACAGGGGAACTCTAGGGGTATGCCTAATTTAGATGAAGTAATAACCATTTCAAGTACCGGCCCTCTAAGTAGTACACCCTCTAATAAATTGGATTTTTCCCTTGCTCAATTAAACTTTTCCTCCTGTTCTGGCCCCATTTTGAACAATTTAGCTGAGGGTTCTCCAAATATTAATGGGAAGTTAATCTCCAATTCACTGTCCTCTTTGGAATCTATATTATCTTCGATTCTGAGTTTACTTGAAAAATTTGTTGGAGGTTCTGAGTGTATTTTTGACACGGTAACTCAAATTTTACAAGTTCTCTTGCTAAGTAAGAATGATCTAGTGTCAGATCGCCCTCCAACATCGGCTACTCTGTTGGTGCCTCCAAAAATGAGTTCTCTTACTGCTCAAGCAGTGCTGGATTTAGCTCAATCTCCTCTTTTGACGGAAGGCCAAAAAGCAATGAATCCAGTAGCGCTTCCAGCTGACCCTAAGTTTTCCAAAGTGGTCTTGGCTGGTGCTAATTGCATAGCTTCCATTAGTGATAAGATAGAGGTAGTATCAACGTCCCCACTCATCCATAAAATTGAGACTCCCTCTCTCTTCCCTATATTTTCCTTGCCGTCAAACAAAGAGGAGGAGATCCCTAAAGCAAATCCTGGACTGATTGAAAAATCGATTCCCCCTAAACATAAAAAGATCAGAATAAAGAAGAGAAAACCCATTCGAAGATTCTCTAAAAAAGGACAGAGAAAACTTCTATTTGATAAGAGTGCGGAACCAATACTAGAAGATCTCCCTCAGGCTGAGCAGTCTTCTACCCCTCAAGAAGAAGATATGATTGTTTCCCCTAAAGGGGAACTCCCGTCTATAGGTTTAGGTCCCATAAGTTTCACTAACCCTTTCCTCCCTAAGGTCACCTTACCCTCCGTCAACCCTTTCCTTTCATATTGCAATCCTACAGCAGGGCCTTTCCAAGTTGTTTCCAAGGTTACTTCTCCTTCTGTTAATCCTTCCCTCTCTTCTCTCAATCCTTCAGCAAGACCCTTCCAGGATCCTACCTCAATTGTAGTCATTCCTCCTAAAGAAAAAATAAATGTAGATACTTTGTTTCTTGATTTTTCTCCCTTATTTGAACCCGATTTAATTCTAAATAGATCTGCCCTACTTATCTGCTTCAAAGAGATTGAAAGTTTAAAATTAATTCAAACGTCTGATTTGGACGTAGTATTCCTTCTTAACTCCTTGGTAGGGAGATCTACAAGATCCACAAGGGTGAAATTCCAATCTAAAGTTGTGTCAAACCTTATTCTACAGTGGGCTGAGGAATTACAAGTCAGAGGGATAGATGTTATGCCATACTTTGGGGAAAAACGATCTCAAAGTATTCTTTCCAATTTATCATCTCCCTCCAATACGGGTGTGTTGTTGTCGGATTGGTCTAGTTTTAGATCGGAGGACATAAAAATATGTGTGTCTAGGAATGAAAGGCAAGTTTCATATAAAAATCCTCCTCTTAAACAAACGGTGAAGGATGATCAGTCTAAATGGAGTTGGTTACCTGGAGTTCTAGCGAGTAAATCTGCTCTCTGCCCCAAACCACAGTCAAATTTTTAACAGAGAGCTGAAGCTCATCTCATGGAACACTGCAGGTTTTAAAGATTATAAGGAGAAATTATGCTTCTTGCATTCCCAAAAGGCAGATATAATCTGTTTACAAGAAACATGGGTGGAAGGTAGATTAGCTTTAGAAAAAGATTACTTTGTTTTGGAAAATAGCGCAAGCCCCTCCAGAAGAGGCCATGCAAAGGGAGGAATAGCATGCTTGTTATCAAATAGATTACAATGGAATTTTTCACATTATCTCGATCCAGGGAAACTGTTCCAAGCAATAACCTTAAAAGATGTATTTGAGGATTGCCCTAATAGATTGCTGGTTGTGATAAATATCTACATTCCCCCAAATTGTTGCTTTAATGATGGTCTAAAAACTTTGTTCACTTTTTTAACTAAAACGATGGACACTTCCCCGTCTCCTCATGTATTAATGTTTGGGGATTTGAATTGTAATATATCCAATTGTGGGTTGGATTTGTTTAGAAATATTCAAAGGGAAGAGTCCCTGAATATACCATCGGCCCAGTTACCTGCCAATATTAAAACTAACAAAAGAGGCAAACTTGTTCTAGAAGGTTTACATAAAGTTGACTGTTTAATAGTAAATGGGAGGCTTCCGTCCGACACCCCAGCAGCCTTCACGCATAAATCAAATAAGGGAAAATCTATTATTGACTTTGTTATGGTAGATTATGCTTTTTTTTCCCAATTGAAAGATATGAAAGTCATTGAGTCTAATCTTAGTGACCATAATGCGTTGATGCTTTCAGTCTCCGTCAGTCTCCCGAAAGTAGATTCCTGGAGTTTGGATACAGATTTGGTGAATTTTGACTCCAAATCAGGGAAATGTTTTTGGAATTCTCGTTCCTTCGAAAGTTTGGTGCCCCTTTTGTATCTAACTGTCGAGAATTTACCTCTCTGGGAAGGGAGAGAGCTGTTGGGATTTGCTAATTTTTTAGAATCTGTAACTTCCATAGCGAAAAAGAAATCATGTGTGAAACAATCTTTTCCAGTCCCTCATCCCCTACGGGCTATAAATATAGAAATAAATAAAGTTATAAGGGGGCAATTTTTATTTTTTACCCAAGAAGCCAAGCACAAGTTGTCAATTTTAAAAAGAAGGAGAGTTAGGCTTAAGGCCCGTTTAAAACGCACCAAGGAAGATGTTCTTTGGGTACAACTGAGGGAAGCTTCTTATAACGGCCAAGCCAAGACTTTCTGGTCTTTAATCGGCAAGGGTTGTGGTACCAGAGCCAGTCCCACTCCTATTGCCATTGAGGAACAGGCGTGGGTTCAATACATCGAGAATTTGTACAGTAACAATAATTCACAAGTATACAAAGTGGAATTTAATAATGTCTCACGTGTATTTGATTGTCCAACGGAAAAGGAAATTGAATTTGCTATTAAGAATATGCGTTCCTCTGGTGCGATGGGTCCAGATAAAGTCCCAATTTCGGTATTAAAACAACAGAGTGAACTTTGGAGCAAAATTCTCTTTCCGGTGTTTAAATTTTGCTTTTCCAGTGGAACAGTCCCCCCCTCCTGGAAAGGAAGTATCATTGTTCCTTTATATAAAAAAGGGGCAAGAGATCTTCCACAAAATTCGCTTTACTTGATGCCATTGGTAAGGTTTTCGCAAAATGTATTCTTATTTTAATGAACCAATGGGTAACAGAATCTAAAATCCTCCCCATTGAACAAACAGGTTTCAGACAAAATCACGGAACCCTAGATAACTTGACGGCACTGCAAGTTATCACGGAAAAATATGTGAAAGTCCGTGGTGGGCAGGTATACGGCGCTTTTATTGACTTCTCCACCGCATTTGATAAAGTGGATAGAATATTGCTGTGGAGAAAGTTATTTGATTTAGGTATGCCCCCCTTTCTTATTAGGTTAATTCGCGCCCTCTATTCAGATACCTGGTGTAGAGTTCTACTGGGAGGTGAACGTGGTTTATCTAAAATAATTTCTACTTCTAATGGGTTGAAGCAAGGTTGCCTTCTGGCTCCCTTGCTATTTTCCCTCTATACAGTTGATTTACCCGTTGCCCTCTCAGCCTGCGCTGGTATTGCCCCGTCTTTGGGTGGAGTTCCAATTGCATGCCTTATGTATGCAGATGACATCTTGATTTTGGATCTCACCCCGAAGGGCTTGAACAATCGATTGCAAGCGCTTTCTGAATACGCTGAAAACCATTACCTATTGATAAACACGGCAAAAAGTAAAGTGATGTGCTTCTCTGGTAGAAAGAAACCCAAATTTCCTAACTATCCTTGGGTTGTAGGGGGTCAAAAATTGGAAATTGTGAAATCCTACTCCTTCCTTGGCAAAATTGTCACAAATAACCTAAGTGACAAAGCACATATAGACAATAACTCTCGGAAGGCTATTTCACAGGGAAAGAGCCTAGTTTCCTTGTATAAAGCCACAGGTAGAAGGCATTTCTCTATTCTTTTAGATGTATTTAGAGCGAAAGTTCCTGCCTCCCTGTTATACGGAATAGAGTTAATTGGTCTAAAAAAGTGGAGTTTTTTAAACTCAGCGGAAGGGAAAATTTTGCGTAGTTTAATGTCTGTTGGTACAGCTAATTCGACTGCTTCTCTGAGACAGGAACTTGGTATACGCAGTAGCTGGGTTCAAGGTTTGGCCAGTATTATACGTTGGGTAGTAGGCTTATCTAAAAGTGAGTCTAATACCTTAAGACATCTTATAAAAAATGAATTATTGGGAACCTTTAATGACTTTTCCTTGATTGTAAAAAATTTCAGATTTGCCGTGGCACAATTGAAATTGGATGAAGAGATTTTATTTTCTTTATCCTCTTATCAATTAAAAACCATCTTGAAGTCTGCCACATGGGAACTGGGGTTTAGTCAGGATAGAGATTCCCGACTGTTGAAAAAAGGTTGTACTCCTGTTATTGAGTCTTGTATTTTGCGGAAAGCTCAACCTTATATGTACTGGAACATCTCTCATGGCGTTAGACGCTTAGTGTACTTAATAAGACAAAATTTGCTTCCGTTGAAAGTTCTCTGTGCCAGTTGGTATGGCCATTCGGCACTCTGTGATCTTTGTCAATTGTATGACCAGGACTTAGATCATGTTATTTTTGTGTGTCCTGCCCTGATGCCTTTCAGGCGTAGATGGTTAAGACCAATTTGCCTACAACTCAACATTTTATCAGCTTCTTCATTTAAGGCGGCCATGATTAACCCACCTAATGAAATGTTTTGTTTTAAACTGTACAATTTTTTTAAATGTTTCTTGGACCTGTATTAAGATGTTTTCTTTCATTGTTGTTAATTGATATCTTATGTGCTTCTTGTTTTGTATGTATATCTTTGCTTTTATGTGGACCTCATAAAGAGTTCCTTTATCATAATAAAATAAACTTAAAAACTTGAAACTTGAGAGTGAATCTTTTGGCTAGATAAGAAGGGCACGGTCCATTGAGGGCTTTATAGACGATGACCAAAGTTTTAAAGCGCACTCTTTGTGCCACAGGAAGCCAGTGAAGCTCCTTCAACTGTTTGCGAACGCTGAGTCTCCTGGGGATATTAAAAATGAGTCTCACCGTAGCATTCTGGACTACCTGTAACTTTCGGATCATATAGTCAGGAGCCCCTATATAAAGGGCGTTTGAGTAGTCCAGACGGGAGAGTACCAGAGCTCTGGCTACCGTTTCTTTGGCCATATGTGGAAGGAGGGGAAAGAATTTGCGAAGAGTGGTCAGGGTTCCAAAGCACGTCCCCGCCAAACGCGAGATCTGGTCGCTGAAACCTAAGTCGGCTCCGAACCAGATACCCAGGTTCTTAGCAATCCCACTTTCTCCCGTTGGGCATGTTGATTCACTGGGCCAGATAGACTCCTTAAAGTCAATGGGGAATTGGCCGTAGAGCAGAATTTCTGTTTTATCCTCGTTGCATTTGAGGCAAGATTTAGCTAGCCAAGCAAATACAGAGGATAGGCATTGGCGTACTCCAGAGGTGCACAAGTTATCTTTATTCCAGGTGAAGAGAAGCTGGGTGTCATCGGCGTAGGCCATTATCTTAGCACCTCAGCTCTCTGCCAGCCGGATCAGAGGAGTTAGATAAATATTAAATAAAAGGGGACTTAAAGTCGACCCCTGGGGTACTCCAGTTTCTACCCTTCTATTAGAGGAGTGATATGGGGGTAACCAAATCTGTTGGGTACGGTCAGATAGGAAAGACCTGATCCAATCTAAAGCCGTGCCCGAGATGCCAATGTCCTCCAGCCTAGATAAAAGCTGGAGGTGGGGCACCGTGTCGAACGCGGCAGAGAGGTCCAAAAGAATAAGGGCCGCTCTGCCGCCTCCGTCAAGGCATTCCCTAATGGCCTCAGCCATATGCACCAATGCAGTTTCGGTACTGAAAGAGGTGCGGAACCCTGATTGGGCCAGATGAAGAGCTTCAGAGGATTCCACGAATCTCTCAAGTTGCCAAAATGCCGCTTTCTCGCAGACTTTGGCAAGGGCTGGTAGGAGTACTATGGGCCTGTAGTTGGAGGTGATCGATGGATCTGCGGAGGGTTTTTTTATCAGAGGGAGAAGTTTGGCTTGTTTCCACTTGGTGGGCACAGTTCCTGAAGTTAGGGATTCATTAACCAGGGCGGTGACCATGGGGGTAATTACTTCAGCAATTCCATTCAGGACCCTTGCCGGGCAAGGATCTATAGGTGACCCTGACTTCAGAGTTTTTAATATGGCCATAACATCTACACTTTCAACCTGAGTGAATCTGGTCATTTCTGCTTTAACCCTTGATATTAGGGGAAGTGAAGGGGGAAGAGGTTGGCCGTTAAAGGCTAGATCCGATTGCGGGGCAAGTGGCTGGTCAGGGTTATTCAGACTGTCTTGGATTTTTTGAATTTTCTCGATGAAAAAAGTAGATAGTTGTTCACACCAGTCAGTGGAAGGCGGAATTGCCGTCTTCTCTGCTACCGGGGCAGTAAAGCTTTTAACTATGGAGAAAATTTCTCGACTGTTGTTCTTGGCTTTTTGAATTCTAGATGCGTAGAATTCCCCTTTAGCTGTTTTAATCGCTGCATAGTAACTTTTTTGGGCTGCACGCAGTTCCGTTTTAGCGGTGGGACAATAGTTCTTTCTCAAAACTCGCTCTAGCGCCTTACATCCTGTTTTTAAAGTTTTTAATTGTTCAGTATACCAGGGGGAAGTGGGGGTTATCCTATGATTGTTTTTACTTTTGCTTTTTGGTAGTGACTTAATGGAGGAGTCTATCCAGGATGAGAAGTTGTCTACCGCTTCATCCAAGTTTTGTGCTTTCGTTGGGGTGGAGTGGGTGAGGGCCTCCACTAGATCCGGAATATTAATTCTTCTAGGGCGTTCCTCAGTCTTAAGTGTGGGTAACACACAGGTTTTGTTAATGAACCAGGAGAAGTGAACCGGAAAGTGGTCTGACCATGAAATAGGGTATGGTGGATCGGTAGAAAGGTTAAAGTTGGAATATACCAGATCTAAACAATGCCCCCCTTCATGAGTGACAGATTGCACCTGATGAGCCATCTGAGCCAAACTACAGATGTCTTTCAGCTCTTTAACTCCGGGAGTAGAGCTCGTGTCCATATGTAGATTAAAATCTCCCAACATTAGGAAGTGAGGGAATCTGAGTGCACGTTGGATGACGATCTCCTCCAGGGATTTGATAAAATTGCCTAGAGGACCCGGAGGGCGATAGATCAATAGTCCCCCCAGAGTGAATTGCGGGGATAATGTTAGGGAGAATTCCATAGCTTCTCCATCCTCAATCCTTCCTGTGCATTCTATCCTCAGAGTCAATTTCTCCTTATAGATCACGGCTAAGCCTCCTCCCCTGCCTTTATTGCGGTCCTGTCTGGTGATCTTAAACCCTCTGGGGACAGCCAGCTCAACTACTGGGGAGCAGCTCTCATTCAGCCAAGTCTCCGTGATGAATAGGATGTCAAGGTTTTTATCAATGATGAATTTGTATACTTCCTCTGAGTGTTTTGATAGGGAACGTGCATTGATAAGGGCAGCCTGAATAGGTGGGTCATCCGCTGTGGTAAGCTGGGGGAAGGAGGGGTTAAGGGGACTAAATTTGAAGAAGCAGTTAGGACAGATTCGTGAGAGGGAGTCTGAGACATTCCAGTGGGCGCCATTACATAAGAGGTTGTGGTTTAAAGCTCTCAGTTCGTCTGAGTTGTAGGTGATAGGGGGAGTAGACCCATGCAGTGTAGAATCAGCAGGGTTCCTGGCCCTGGGCACTGCCGGGGCGCGGGTGGGCGCAGACGGGCTTGCCTTAGGCGTGCCTTCGGCGCGCAAACGGCGCTCCCGCTGCGCTTCCTGCCTAGGCACATGATAAGGAGATGTAAGGGGGGCGTGGCCTCACGGGGGCATGGCCTCAAGGGGGCATGGTTAGCGAGCACGCCGGAGATGGCGGCCGCTCAACAAACAATTACCGCATCAGCGTTCTGTCGGCTGAGTGGTATGTGGGCAGTGGGATTTCCTCCCAAAAAGAGGTCAGGTAGGCTTTAAAATTAATAATACAAATCACAATGCAATAAACACACAATTTTTAAAATCAATTGTAGCGTACCGCCAGATCCCGGCTTCCGCCTCAGGACTGGGAATCAAGTTTCTGAGGTCGCTCGTGTCTCAGCGCCTTTTTAACCGGGCGGGGGGCGTGGCCTCAAGGGGGCGTGGTTAGCGAGCACGCCGGCGATGGCGGCCGCTCAACAAACAATTACCGCTGCAGCGTTTAGTTGGCTGAGTGGTATGTGGGCAGTGGGATTTCCTCCCAAAAAGAGGTCAGGCAGGCTTTAAAATTAATAATACAAATCACAATGCAATAAACACACAATTTTTAAAATCAATTGTAGCGTACCGCCAGATCCCGGCTTCCGCCTCAGGACTGGGAATCAAGTTTCTGAGGTCGCTCGTGTCTCAGCGCCTTTTTAACCGGGCGGGGGCGTGGCCTCATGGGGCGTGGCCTCAAGGGGCGAGGTTAGCGAGCATGCCGGCGATGGTGGCCGCTCAACAAACAATTACCGCTGCAGCGTTCAGTCGGCTGAGTGGTATGTGGGCAGTGGGATTTCCTCCCAAAAAGAGGTCAGGTAGGCTTTAAAATTAATAATACAAATCACAATGCAATAAACACACAATTTTTAAAATCAATTGTAGCGTACCGCCAGATCCCGGCTTCCGCCTCAGTACTGTTGGGGTGGCAATGCTTTACTGAGTATACAACTTCGGTATCCCAATATCTATATGTGGTCATCGGGAGGTCTGTCTAGAGAGTTCTCTTGGGCAGTGTATGTTATTAGTAGGTCTGGAAAGGAAGATTGTGTATTGTTTGTATCTTTTTTGTAAAGCAAAACTTAACAAAACATGTGTATTTGTAAAACGCATGTTCACCCATAGGCATCTTAGTGCTGAATAACAGATGTATATTGCTACTTATCTCAGTGGTACTCATTTTATCGACCTAAAATTGAATAAAGGCTGAGTCGACCTGCCAGGTTTTGAACCTGTGACCATGTGGACAAACACAAACCTCTGCAGTGGATGCATTGGTCCACTGAGCCACTAGACCCAACATTAACATGGTGCTATCCATTTAATATGTACATTGCAGAAAGACTGATATCCACATAATGTGGATGTTCTGATGAAGGTTAAGGTGAGCTGTGTCCTTCCAATGCTGACATAGCATAGCAAGATACAAGGAGGCAATACAGGGCAACTATGGAACCCTGCATCCATTTAATAACCAACTCCACATCAGCTAAGACTGTTGAGAAAGGCATGGACAGCCGCTCTCCTTATAAGCAGTTTTGTGTGAGGTGTATGCACAGACACATGTCTTATGTTCACTATACCATTGGACTCAAGCTGCACCTAGTGGCGAGAACCAACAGGGCAAAACCGCTCTGGGGTTGCTTGTGTTCCTGTTCAGAGGGGACTTGCCCTAGCAGTCTGGGTGGTACTGCATCTTTTTATATAATTTGCATGTCTCTGGTTCCTGATTGAGGTGGCATGAATGGTAAAAGACCGATCGCCCGGAATGCAGTCCCATGTAATTACCAATGGATAAGAATATTTCAAGTATTCCTAGTTCTCTTTTTTTCGAAGTTTTATATAGCGGGAACTGAAATCAGGTATCAGAGCACTTTACATGAGCACCAGTTGCGTTACATGAGGACACATCATTTTTGTTAGGCACAGGGAGATTAAGTGATTTGCCCAAAAGCACAGGATGTTTAGCGTCATTGCCGAAACTCAACCCCGGTTCCCTAGATTTGAGGTTGACTGCCTCGCTGTTAGGCTACATCCTCCCCTTTTTAAAATCAAATACAAGTGATGTCTGATAAGGCTTAAAGTGGTGCGGTCACAATGCTGACACTTTTGGGTGGAATCTTGACAGTTGCTGCTTTTATAAGCTTACTTTTGGAATGGTTCATTTTCTTGCCCAAGAACAAAGCATTGTGTCCATTCCTACCTCCTGCTCCTCAGTTTACACCCAGCTATTCCTCATATATCTAATCTCTATCTTTCAAGACCAATATGCATGCTGTCTCAACTTAGATTTGCAAATGCAATACCACTCTTCATGTTCGTGTTGAGGTTTACAATACCCAGCATTACCACTGTTTCATGGGAGTATTGGATCAACAATCCCACCTCCCTGGTTGTTATTAATTAAAACATATCTCTTCCGCTGGTTCCAACTCCACCAGTATGAGACACAAGATCTAATTATGCTTATGTCCTTCTTCACACATGAAGATGACAGCATTATTTCCAACACTGGTTTGCCTCATCCTAGCACTCCTCAAATTCAAATACCAATACTGTTCTCCATGTCTATTCTGAAAGTTTTTGCTCACAAGTCTGCCTCAGATACCCAAGACTGAATAATTACTTATTAAAACTGTCCTGTCTCCTCACCTCAGCAAAGCCTAAATAGTAATTTTAGGCCTCCAGAAGGAGTACCAACAACCACTAACATCATCTTCTCTCTCACTAACAGGGAAGGCTCTCAAAATTTGAAACATGCCATCACCACCCCCTTTAAGAAAATATATGCTTTGATATAAATTGACCCACTAGTTGCATTTCTGCCCCTAGCCTTTCCTGCATAGTTAAAGTGATAAAGGCAGCTGTGTCAAAACAATTTTCTGCAAACCTTAAGAGGGCAAAACATGATTGAATAATTTCAAATCTGGCTTACGTCCACATCATGAAATCAAAAACTACCCTATATGGGAAATGGTATAAACCTCTCAACACCACAGCTAATGGCTATACATGTGCCCTTAAATTACTGGATGAGTTGAAAGCCTTAAACACTACAGATCACACAATTCAAATTGATTGAATTTCTATCAATGCTGCTTCCAACTAAACAAATATGTATCACCAGCCTAAACAAGCATCCTGAGACCGGTTTTGGGGTATCACACCTCACCAATCAGGCTTGCTTGAATCCAGTGGCACAGCGAGCAAGGGACCTATGTATGGGCACACCCCCTGTTTCCTGTCCAGAGAGGACCTGGCTTGGCAGTTCGGGCTGGACTATTGGCGACTTATAGGCACTTTACCAATAATGATGTTAGACTTGTCACACTTACGGGGTACTCCCCACACTCTATTGTTGGGTTTCTGTTTGCATCATGGTTTCTACGTGTGTCTGGGTGACGTACACATCAACCTTGAGGAGAGCATGTGCTCTCCAGTCACTGTCACTCTCTGCCTTGTTCATAGGCCTTTATTTATATCATTCCCAGCCCTGAAGAGTCGGGGGACCACTTTACCCTGACGAAACATGTGTCGGCTGGCTGCGTTGTACAACAGAATACTGTACTATTTGCTTTTGAATCACACTTGTATAGCTTGTTTAATATTGTATGTGTGCACAGGATATAGATATACTTTTATACCCCTGTTTCCTGTCCAGAGAGGACCTGGCTTGGCAGTTCGGGCTGGACTGTACCTATGAGGAGGAGGGGCAACACTGATTTGCATATGGCTGGGTCCAAACTGAGGTGGCGTGGTGAGCAAATGAACAAATAATTAAACCCAGATTTTTGTGACTGGGTATGAATGTTGGCATTGTTAAGCATTCCGTCCATCATTTGTTCATTTTGCTTTTGTCGTCCTAAGTGGGAAGAGTATGCCCACACATGGGTTCTGTGCTCACTGTGCCACTGGAATCAAGCTAGCCTGACTGATGAGGGATGATACCCCGAAAACAGTCCAAGGATGTTTGTTTATGGTCCAGGGAAGACCTTGCTTGGCAGTTCGGACTGGACTGTTCCCATGAGGAGCAGGGTCAAGACTGATTTGCATTTGCTGGGGCCAAACTGGGGTGGCATGGTGAGCAAAATAACGATGGATTACACTTCCTTTAAATATATATCTCACCCCTGGGATAGGCCCTGAACATCCCAAAGGACAGGGTGCAGTGTATTTAAAAAGTTGAGAATGTACTTTTAACTTTTACATGTCCTGACAGTGGAAAATTCTTAAAGTAGTTTTTCACTACTGCAAGACATACCTTTCTCATATAACATTACATTGGGTTCCCTTATTACATGTAATAATTGATCATTTTAAATTGAGAGCAAGGAGCAATACCAAGTTTGGTGTCTAGAGAATTGTAATTTGAAACCCTCTTTAATGTTAAGTTGAACTTTAAATGACAATTCTGAAAATGCCACTGTTGGAAAGTTGTGAAAAGAAGGGGTTACATCCGTCTCGGGGACCTGGTGGGACGTGATACAATTTATGAAAAAAATGAGAATCTGGCCACCAATTTTCAAGGCTGCTATTTATTTTTAGCAGACTATGGAGAAATGCATTTAGTCACTGCACCTGACTTCACTACTTTGTATTGTTTTAGGCATTTTATACAACCATTTCAATATTCAATGGAGCATTCAAAAGATACATTCTTCAATTTTCTGATAAAATTAAAACATTTATATAAACAATAACGTCTAGATCAAACAAGAGGTGTGAAAATTATGTACAACAATATTCCAAACAATTACACCAGTCTGTGTTAATTAAACGTAAGCTCTCTCAAAACAAAGGACCTTGTACTTTGCATCTATTTGAAGACAAGCTGTCTATGGGGAAAGGGAGATAAGAATCTCTACAGGGATATGTTTGTACTGGCAAACCCTCTCTAGAGTCTTGGACCCTTGGAAGTGGGCATAAAGGTGCTCTTGCAGCCCAGCTGTGGTCTCCGAGGCAGAACTAACACATGACAAGGCATCTCCTCACAGCTCTGCTTCGGGACTGCTGTGCTGCTCTACTGCAAGTAGGGCTGCTATTCTGCTGCGATGCTACTCTGCTACCCAACTGCCTGAGTGAAAAGAAAGGGTCCTGCACCATGACCACAGGACCAACAGAGTGACTCTAAAGGCTAGTTGGCTGGCCTCCTGTTCAAAACATTAGGGACAGAAAAGGCTCCAACCACCTTGAACCCAACACCTGGATCCTGTCTGCTGTGAGTCGTATCCCCAAGTGGTACAACCCCAGTCTTGGACCCTTGGAAGTGGGCCTGAAGGTGATCTTGCAGCCCAGCTGTGGTCTCCAAGGCAGAACTAACACAGCACAACGTATCTCCTGCAGCTCTGCATAGGAACCGATACAGTGCGAAATATCCCTGACGCAGGACCTCACATCGCAGACCAAAACTCATCAGAAACAACACTGCACAATGCATTCCCTACATAGACTTCTCATGGCAAGCCTCTGTCAATGGCACACTCGGTGACAAAACAGGACCTCGCTTCGCAAGCCTCATCGTTGGCTCCATAAGAACTGCCACTGTGTGATACATCCTCGATGCTCGACTTCGCAACAGTGCCTGCAGTCAAAGGAACTGCCACTGTGTGACTGTTAGAAATGGGATCCCTGGCTGGCCAGGGCTTTCGCCAAAGTCAGTCAGAGACCACCACTCCCAAGTCAGGGCAAGGGAGTTTCACGCCAAGATAACCCCTACTCACCCTCTAGGTAACGTGGCGCGAGCAGCAAGGCTAAACTTGGAGGCGATATGAGTTAAGTATTTGCGCACGCACCCCAGCAACAACACCCAAGGCCCACCACAAAGGAAACTCCACACAAGGTTATATATAAAAAATAGCCTTTGTATTACACCAAAACACATTAGATAAACACACACTTTACACTGTGCCAACAGGCACGGGCAGAATTTACAAGGGATATGTACAAGACAGGGCCACCTGGACCACTGTCAGGAATCAGCACTTTTAGAACTTAGAATACAATACTTGTAGGCCTAGAACTTAAACATAGAGCCTAACGGACAGTACCTCCCGACCTGGTTGCAGGGATAATGCGAGTGACCTCCTTAGTAAACTTGAGCTGGCGGCCCAGCGAAGCGGCACGACTCAGGGGAGAGTGGTGCGGCTCGAGGTTTGAGCGGGCCACCGGCAAGGTACAAGCGTTTCTCTGGGGCGACCAATGTGTGCGGCTCAGAAGAGGAGGGGAAGACAGGATGCGGGCGGCCCAGCGAAGCGGCGCGGCTCAGGGTAGAGCGGTACTGCTCGAGGCTTGGACGGGCTGCCGTGCACGAGCTGCCGAGGGGAATGAGCGAGGCACATTTCAGCGAGGCCCCAGGGGCCCAAGAGAGATCAGACAAGTCCCAGCAATTTGT
This sequence comes from Lissotriton vulgaris, assembly GCF_964263255.1. Classification (NCBI taxonomy): domain Eukaryota; kingdom Metazoa; phylum Chordata; class Amphibia; order Caudata; family Salamandridae; genus Lissotriton; species Lissotriton vulgaris. The sequence continues at coordinate 880,663,776 of NC_141697.1, read as the reverse complement.
CAGGGAAGGACAAATAGAGTCCACTGGTCCTGGGACTCTGGTCAGGGGGCGAGCTCAGTATCAAGCCCTTGGAATATCACTTAGCACATAACAGAAAATCACTGTAGCACAAAACAAGTAACTACTGGTAATCAGGTAAGTACTCCCTACGCAATCCTAACCACCTTAGGAACAGGTCACGCAGGGAACCAGGACCTCACTAGCACCACCTGTACTAGCAAGAACAACCAACTAAATATCACCATACATTTAGGGGTATAGACCTGGGGACAAAACACATGATGCAATGCATAACATTCATTCAGAGGTGTAAGGAAGGAAAACACATGATGTATCAACCACACATTCAGAGGTGTAGGAACATGGCACATGACGCATTTAAAACACATTCAGAGGTGCAGAGGAGGAAAACACATGATGCCTAAAACATTCAGAGGTGTAGCAATAACAATTGCGCAGTAATCACATTGGCACATAAATCATAAATGCGCCAGAACTCACATTAGTCACCACCTGTGACTATCCCTGTGTCCCAATGTCAGGGTCCTAAACGTGGCAGTTGCCCACAAAGTGCTGGGCAACTGGTGCAACAATGTTTGAGCCTTCCAGGGCTCTCAGTAAATCAAAAATGCCCCCTTGAGCCTTTCAGGGCTCTAGACAAATGACTGGCCCCATTTGAGCCTCGCTGGGCTCCTGAACAAAGAAATGCCCTCCAGAGCCTCTGTGGCTCTGCCAACAACTGGGGCGCCTTCTTGAGCCTCTCGGGGCTCTGCAACAATTGCGGGTCGTGGGGTCCCTCTCAGGGGACCCGGCGTAACAGGGAGGCACTAGAGCCCTCGCGGCTCTATGAACAAAGGTGCTGCCTGGATGTTGGAGCCTCGACCGGCTCAAAGAAGGAATGCCCCCGGGGCCCCACTCACCGGCTTCCTCCTGGCGGGCGGGGCTCTCCTCCTCCCACGGGAGCCTCGCTCCCTGCAGCACTTCTCCGGCGGTCGCTCTGGGGCTGCGGGCGGGGCTCCTCTCGCTCTCCGGGGCTCTCCTGCCCTAGGGAACCTCGCGCCCAGCCTCACTCTTCTTGCTGCACGTCGGAGGGAGGCGGGGTGAGCTCCCGTCCTCCTTCCTGCTTTCCTCAGGCTCCGGGGTGGGACTTCCGGCCGGCCGCGCTTTGATTGGCCGGCCGGCCAAGCATTTCCGGGTCGTCGCGGGCAGTGCGGCGGCCTGTCCAGGCACGTTAGGTGGGGTGCCAATTATCCGAGGAGTGGGCTCCCTCGTGATAAATCTAAAAATGTCGGCAAGGTCCCTGGCAGGGTGGGCACCTGCCAGGGGACAAAATACTCAAAAATAAGCGAGGTGGCACTCGCTTGGGGCGGACAATGCCGGGTGGGCACCGGCCTCTGCAGACAAAGCGCTAGCAGCGCTAGCCACAAGGATAAAGCGCCCCCAGGCGCTGGGCAGTAAATAAAAGCGCTCCCAGGCGCTTAGAATACCAATAAAGCGCTCCCAAGCGCTATGAGGCAAGACACAGCGCTAGAGCAAAGAAAAAGCGCTTCCAGGCGCTTTGGGAAGGAATCCAGGGCCCCCAGGCACAAGAGGAGCCAACAGTCCAGCACAAGTCCTTCAGGAGTCCAGGGGCTGGGCAGGGCCCAGGGAGGCAAGCCTTCCCCGGGCCCCAGCAGCAGCATGCCCCTGGTCGGATTCAAGTTGAGAACAAGAACATTTTCATGGGGTCACAGCCCCTCTTTTATACACCTTTCTCTTTTCTCTGTAGGTGCAGGGTGGGGGCAGAACCAGTCGCAGCTGGTCTGTGAGCACTGTTGATGGCTCAACCACCCCTTTCATTCATCAGGCAGGCTAGGGTCATCAGTCGCACCACAGGGGGCGGAGCCAGCATTGTGTGGGGGAAACCCAGCCTCATTCAGGACACAGGCGCAGCCCCTCCCTCACATCAGCATGCTAATCTCTCCATTCACCACCGGGGCAGACCCACACAGACTTCTGGAGCCTGGCATCCCAGCCAGCTCCAGCCAATCACACGCCAGCACCTTCACAGCACATACACAGCCATGTCTAGAAGTGGCGCTTCCGCACAAGACACATACACGCCGCACATACCATTGCGCAGCATTCACTCTCACGAGTTTGCACATACCAAACTTGACCATGCACGCCTCACGCATCAGGAACTACCAGGGACACAGACATTCCCCATGCATTCCTATGGGAGAGCAGGCCAATCTCACACACGCACTCAGGGAGAGCACGCACTTTACACTGCGCCACAGTGTCAAAGTGCGCAAAGACCAGAAATCACTAGACAAAAAGTTCAGGGGTGAACCTGCCATAAGGGCCAAGTCCAACACAACCCCCTTCCAGCCAAAACGCAGGGGAGAACAATCACCACCGTGATGGACTTCCCTGCTTGGGGCGATAGAACACGGACGCGGGCCCGCACTGCAGGGACACCCTCCGGTTCTACGCCACGTTGATCCATAAGACAAGCACATACTTAAAACAAAAACAGGCCCAACTAGGCTACCCCACTGATACTCCTTAGTTGTCCACGGCTAGGACCAGGCCCTAGGCCACCCAGATACCACTACCAATCCACAGAGTGGGGGGTGGTAACCCCTGGCCTACAATAGCCATTCTCCACTCCCTTTCTCAGTGTAGTTCCAAACTACCACTGATCTTTCAACCTAGGGTCCACACCCTCAGGCTGACCAGAGGTCACGGGCAAGAATGCCCCACCCTACCTCTACTTCTGAAGCACCCTCCAGAACAAAACTCTCCCACCAGTTCGGGACCTTTACTCCCTCAGCAGCAGTGACCATGGTCAGACCAGCACAAGATCGGTGTAGTGAGGCGTTGCACTTTGTGGGTTGCCAGAAGCGGCGCTGGCGGCGGCTCACGGACCGCGTCGAGACGTGGGCGGGGAGCGGCATAGGCTGCGCGGCCGAAGGCAGACGCGGCTCAGTGCGGTGCCTACAGGACACCAGGCTGGTCATGACAGAGTCACAGCTCCCATAACTGGTCTACCACCTGGGATTCGAATTCACTTCTCCTTCAGCAGCAAGGCAACCACTGCAGGTCAATCCCCCATACAGCTTACCCGGTTCCTTCTCTTCAGGCAGGAGTTCCTTCTTGTAACTTCAGGACACTATGTACAGTTGCCCTTACATCCAGATCCGGACACACCGGCTACTGGCTCCCCAACCGAGGGATGTGCCCCTTTGGTCAGATGCCTGGCGCACCAGGACTTCCTTGAGGGTGACACATAACTAATGTGTCGTGTACAAGTCTGCCTGACACTCAGGACAGAAGTGGCATCACCCTGGTCACTCCTTGGCGACACAACCCTTCTGGTTGGCCCCTGACCCACTGGTTACTCCACTGGGGAACCTATCCCCCTTGCACCCCTCCATCTGGACTTCTGCACCCTCCCAACTGGAGCGGTACTGCCAGATAACAGAACTACTAGAGCCCTGCTTACAGGCGCTCCACGTTCTCTCCACACTGGGAGATTTCCCTAGAAGGACGCTCCATACGGACATGCTAGGCTCCCTCACCTGGTGTTCTTAAGAAAAAAAACACCCAGACTACGAAGACCAGGCTTGTGCTCCTCTGAGCCACTTCCACCACACTGGGCTGGAAGACCAGAACCTTTCCTTAGGGTCACTCCCCAACAATTAACACAATGGCACAGGGGCAGGGGAAACTCCCATGAGCTTCAGGCCCACCCATGAAATCATGTTCACTGATGTTCTACATTCTTCAAACACTCTGGGAGATCTTCCTCAAATGACCTATTGGTACAGCCTAGGCCCCCGACCTGACGTTCCCTTCAGAAACAGTCCAGGCCCTGACACTGGGTTTCGGGCACCTGGAGACATGCAGTCCCACCCACTCCTTCTCCTCTTGAGACAGGACGTGAGCCCCTACACCGAGACCTAGCTGGGCTACACTTAACCTCTTCCACCACACTGGGCTGGAAGACACCTCAGCCACTCCTTTTGGAATCACTCCATCCCCTATGCCTCTCTCCTCCCAGAACATTACCAACTCCAAACATCTGTCTCTAAATAGACCACAGAAATCAAAAGCAGGCTCCACTGTCTGCAGACGTTCTTGGGAAAAGTTTAACACACGGAACTTAGGTATCTGAGCAAAACAAGAGTACACAAGCATTCAGCAAGCTCCCGATCCAGAGAACTCACACACACGTCCAGTGCCACACACCATTCATCCACACACACCCCTCCCCAGACTGGTAAGGCAGTTTCTACCACCCCTGATTTCTCAACCTGACCACACGTGACACAGGTACCATAACTCCAGGGCAGGTACGGGGGACACATGCACTGAACACACTTATGCTGCCACCACTGGATCCCACCCTCACGGTGAATCCAGAAAACACACTGCACTTAGGGGGATGATCTACCCTCCCGAGCTAGGGACACCTAACTCAAAGTGCACAAGAAACACATTTCCACAGAAATGACATTTTTAGCAAACTCCATACAATAATCCCCAAAATTTGATTTATCTAAAATGCAGAGTTTTGTAGTGTGGCCTGTCGCCACTGTGGTACAGCGCAAACACAAATCCTTATCCTCTCGCTGCTGCCAATGTTAGAAATGGGATCCCTGGCTGGCCAGGGCTTTCGCCAAAGTCAGTCAGAGACCACCACTCCCAAGTCAGGGCAAGGGAGTTACACGCCAAGATAACCCCTACTCACCCTCTAGGTAACGTGGCGCGAGCAGCAAGGCTAAACTTGGAGGCGATATGAGTTAAGTATTTGCGCACGCACCCCAGCAATAACACCCAAGGCCCACCACAAAGGAAACTCCACACAAGGTTATATATAAAAAATAGCCTTTGTATTATACCAAAACACATTAGATAAACACACACTTTACACTGTGCCAACAGGCACGGGCAGAATTTACAAGGGATATGTACAAGACAGGGCCACCTGGACCACTGTCAGGAATCAGCACTTTTAGAACATTGAAAACAATACTTGTAGGCCTAGAACTTAAACATAGAGCCTAACGGACAGTACCTCCCGACCTGGTTGCAGGGATAATGCGAGTGACCTCCTTAGTAAACTTGAGCGGGCGGCCCAGCGAAGCGGCACGACTCAGGGGAGAGTGGTGCGGCTCGAGGCTTGAGCGGGCCACCGGCAAGGTACAAGCGTTTCTCTGGGGCGACCAATGTGTGCGGCTCAGAAGAGGAGGGGAAGACAGGATGCGGGCGGCCCAGCGAAGCGGCGCGGCTCAGGGTAGAGCGGTGCTGCTCGAGGCTTGGACGGGCTGCCGTGCACGAGCTGCCGAGGGGAATGAGCGAGGCACATTTCAGCGAGGCCCCAGGGGCCCAAGAGAGATCAGACAAGTCCCAGCAATTTGTCAGGGAAGGCACAAATAGAGTCCACTGGTCCTGGGACTCTGGTCAGGGGGCGAGCTCAGTATCAAGCCCTTGGAATATCACTTAGCACATAACAGAAAATCACTGTAGCACAAAACAAGTAACTACTGGTAATCAGGTAAGTACTCCCTACGCAATCCTAACCACCTTAGGAACAGGTCACGCAGGGAACCAGGACCTCACTAGCACCACCTGTACTAGCAAGAACAACCAACTAAATATCACCATACATTTAGGGGTATAGACCTGGGGACAAAACACATGATGCAATGCATAACATTCATTCAGAGGTGTAAGGAAGGAAAACACATGATGTATTAACCACACATTCAGAGGTGTAAGAACATGGCACATGACGCATTTAAAACACATTCAGAGGTGCAGAGGAGGAAAACACATGATGCCTAAAACATTCAGAGGTGTAGCAATAACAATTGCGCAGTAATCACATTGGCACATAAATCATAAATGCGCCAGAACTCACATTAGTCACCACCTGTGACTATCCCTGTGTCCCAATGTCAGGGTCCTAAACGTGGCAGTTGCCCACAAAGTGCTGGGCAACTGGTGCAACAATGTTTGAGCCTTCCAGGGCTCTCAGTAAATCAAAAATGCCCCCTTGAGCCTTTCAGGGCTCTAGACAAATGACTGGCCCCATTTGAGCCTCTCTGGGCTCCTGAACAAAGAAATGCCCTCCAGAGCCTCTGTGGCTCTGCCAACAACTGGGGCGCCTTCTTGAGCCTCTCGGGGCTCTGAAACAAATGCGGGTCGTGGGGTCCCTCTCAGGGGACCCGGCGTAACAGGGAGGCACTAGAGCCCTAATGGCTCTATGAACAAAGGTGCTGCCTGGATGTTGGAGCCTCGACCGGCTCAAAGAAGGAATGCCCCCGGGGCCCCACTCACCGGCTTCCTCCTGGCGGGCGGGGCTCTCCTCCTCCCACGGGAGCCTCGCTCCCTGCAGCACTACTCCGGCGGTCGCTCTGGGGCCACGGGCGGGGCTCCTCTCGCTCTCCGGGGCTCTCCTGCCCTAGGGAACCTCGCGCCCAGCCTCACTCTTCTTGCTGCACGTCGGAGGGAGGCGGGGTGAGCTCCCGTCCTCCTTCCTGCTTTCCTCGGGCTCCGGGGGCGGGACTTCCGGCTGGCCGCGCTGTGATTGGCCGGCCGGCCAAGCACTTCCGGGTCGTCGCGGGCAGCGCGGCGGCCCGTCCAGGCACGTTAGGTGGGGTGCCAATTATCCGAGGAGTGGGCTCCCTCGTGATAAATCTAAAAATGTCGGCAAGGTCCCTGGCAGGGTGGGCACCTGCCAGGGGACAAAATACTCAAAAATAAGCGAGGTGGCACTCGCTTGGGGCAGACAATGCCGGGTGGGCACCGGCCTCTGCAGACAAAGCGCTAGCAGCGCTAGCCACAAGGATAAAGCGCCCCCAGGCGCTGGGCAGTAAATAAAAGCGCTCCCAGGCGCTTAGAATACCAATAAAGCGCTCCCAAGCGCTATGAGGCAAGACACAGCGCTAGAGCAAAGAAAAAGCGCTTCCAGGCGCTTTGGGAAGGAATCCAGGGCCCCCAGGCACAAGAGGAGCCAACAGTCCAGCACAAGTCCTTCAGGAGTCCAGGGGCTGGGCAGGGCCCAGGGAGGCAAGCCTTCCCCGGGCCCCAGCAGCAGCATGCCCCTGGTCGGATTCAAGTTGAGAACAAGAACATTTTCATGGGGTCACAGCCCCTCTTTTATACACCTTTCTCTTTTCTCTGTAGGTGCAGGGTGGGGGCAGAACCAGTCGCAGCTGGTCTGTGAGCACTGTTGATGGCTCAACCACCCCTTTCATTCATCAGGCAGGCTAGGGTCATCAGTCGCACCACAGGGGGCGGAGCCAGCATTGTGTGGGGGAAACCCAGCCTCATTCAGGACACAGGCGCAGCCCCTCCCTCACATCAGCATGCTAATCTCTCCATTCACCACCGGGGCAGACCCACACAGACTCCTGGAGCCTGGCATCCCAGCCAGCTCCAGCCAATCACACGCCAGCACCTTCACAGCACATACACAGCCATGTCTAGAAGTGGCGCTTCCGCACAAGACACATACACGCCGCACATACCATTGCGCAGCATTCACTCTCACGAGTTTGCACATACCAAACTTGACCATGCACGCCTCACGCATCAGGAACTACCAGGGACACAGACATTCCCCATGCATTCCTATGGGAGAGCAGGCCAATCTCACACACGCACTCAGGGAGAGCACGCACTTTACACTGCGCCACAGTGTCAAAGTGCGCAAAGACCAGAAATCACTAGGCAAAAAGTTCAGGGGTGAACCTGCCACAAGGGCCAAGTCCAACACAACCCCCTTCCAGCCAAAACGCAGGGGAGAACAATCACCACCGTGATGGACTTCCCTGCTTGGGGCGATAGAACACGGACGCGGGCCCGCACTGCAGGGACACCCTCCGGTTCTACGCCACGTTGATCCATAAGACAAGCACATACTTAAAACAAAAACAGGCCCAACTAGGCTACCCCACTGATACTCCTTAGTTGTCCACGGCTAGGACCAGGCCCTAGGCCACCCAGATACCACTACCAATCCACAGAGTGGGGGGTGGTAACCCCTGGCCTACAATAGCCATTCTCCACTCCCTTTCTCAGTGTAGTTCCAAACTACCACTGATCTTTCAACCTAGGGTCCACACCCTCAGGCTGACCAGAGGTCACGGGCAAGAATGCCCCACCCTACCTCTACTTCTGAAGCAGCCTCCAGAACAAAACTCTCCCACCAGTTCGGGACCTTTACTCCCTCAGCAGCAGTGACCATGGTCAGACCAGCACAAGATCGGTGAAGTGAGGCGTTGCACTTTGTGGGTTGCCAGATGCAGCGCAGGCGGCGGCTCACGGACCGCGTCGAGACGTGGGCGGCGAGCGGCATAGGCTGCTCGGCCGAAGGCAGACGCGGCTCAGTGCGGTGCCTACAGGACACCAGGCTGGTCATGACAGAGTCACAGCTCCCATAACTGGTCTACCACCTGGGATTCGAATTCACTTCTCCTTCAGCAGCAAGGCAACCACTGCAGGTCAATCCCCCATACAGCTTACCCGGTTCCTTCTCTTCAGGCAGGAGTTCCTTCTTGTAACTTCAGGACACTATGTACAGTTGCCCTTACGTCCAGATCCGGACACACCGGCTACTGGCTCCCCAACCGAGGGATGTACCCCTTTGGTCAGATGCCTGGCGCACCAGGACTTCCTTGAGGGTGACACATAACTAATGTGTCGTGTACAAGTCTGCCTGACACTCAGGACAGAAGTGGCATCACCCTGGTCACTCCTTGGCGACACAACCCTTCTGGTTGGCCCCTGACCCACTGGTTACTCCACTGGGGAACCTATCCCCCTTGCACCCCTCCATCTGGACTTCTGCACCCTCCCAACTGGAGCGGTACTGCCAGATAACAGAACTACTAGAGCCCTGCTTACAGGCGCTCCACGTTCTCTCCACACTGGGAGATTTCCCTAGAAGGACGCTCCATACGGACATGCTAGGCTCCCTCACCTGGTGTTCTTAAGAAAAAAAACACCCAGACTACGAAGACCAGGCTTGTGCTCCTCTGAGCCACTTCCACCACACTGGGCTGGAAGACCAGAACCTTTCCTTAGGGTCACTCCCCAACAATTAACACAATGGCACAGGGGCAGGGGAAACTCCCATGAGCTTCAGGCCCACCCATGAAATCATGTTCACTGATGTTCTACATTCTTCAAACACTCTGGGAGATCTTCCTCAAATGACCTATTGGTACAGCCTAGGCCCCCGACCTGACGTTCCCTTCAGAAACAGTCCAGGCCCTGACACTGGGTTTCGGGCACCTGGAGACATGCAGTCCCACCCACTCCTTCTCCTCTTGAGAAAGGACGTGAGCCCCTACACCGAGACCTAGCAGGGCTACACTTAACCTCTTCCACCACACTGGGCTGGAAGACACCTCAGCCACTCCTTTTGGAATCACTCCATCCCCTATGCCTCTCTCCTCCCAGAACATTACCAACTCCAAACATCTGTCTCTAAATAGACCACAGAAATCAAAAGCAGGCTCCACTGTCTGCAGACGTTCTTGGGAAAAGTTTAACACACGGAACTTAGGTATCTGAGCAAAACAAGAGTACACAAGCATTCAGCAAGCTCCCCATCCAGAGAACTCACACACACGTCCAGTGCCACACACCATTCATCCACACACACCCCTCCCCAGACTGGTAAGGCAGTTTCTACCACCCCTGATTTCTCAACCTGACCACACGTGACACAGGTACCATAACTCCAGGGCAGGGACGGGGGACACATGCACTGAACACACTTATGAAGCCACCACTGGATCCCACCCTCACGGTGAATCCAGAAAACACACTGCACTTAGGGGGATGATCTACCCTCCCGAGCTAGGGACACCTAACTCAAAGTGCACAAGAAACACATTTCCACAGAAATGACATTTTTAGCAAACTCCATACAATAATCCCCAAAATTTGATTTATCTAAAATGCAGAGTTTTGTAGTGTGGCCTGTCGCCACTGTGGTACAGCGCAAACACAAATCCTTATCCTCTCGCTGCTGCCAATGTTAGAAATGGGATCCCTGGCTGGCCAGGGCTTTCGCCAAAGTCAGTCAGAGACCACCACTCCCAAGTCAGGGCAAGGGAGTTACACGCCAAGATAACCCCTACTCACCCTCTAGGTAACGTGGCGCGAGCAGCAAGGCTAAACTTGGAGGCGATATGAGTTAAGTATTTGCGCACGCACCCCAGCAACAACACCCAAGGCCCACCACAAAGGAAACTCCACACAAGGTTATATATAAAAAATAGCCTTTGTATTATACCAAAACACATTAGATAAACACACACTTTACACTGTGCCAACAGGCACGGGCAGAATTTACAAGGGATATGTACAAGACAGGGCCACCTGGACCACTGTCAGGAATCAGCACTTTTAGAACTTTGAAAACAATACTTGTAGGCCTAGAACTTAAACATAGAGCCTAACGGACAGTACCTCCCGACCTGGTTGCAGGGATAATGCGAGTGACCTCCTTAGTAAACTTGAGCGGGCGGCCCAGCGAAGCGGCACGACTCAGGGGAGAGTGGTGCGGCTCGAGGCTTGAGCGGGCCACCGGCAAGGTACAAGCGTTTCTCTGGGGCGACCAATGTGTGCGGCTCAGAAGAGGAGGGGAAGACAGGATGCGGGCGGCCCAGCGAAGCGGCGCGGCTCAGGGTAGAGCGGTGCTGCTCGAGGCTTGGACGGGCTGCCGTGCACGAGCTGCCGAGGGGAATGAGCGAGGCACATTTCAGCGAGGCCCCAGGGGCCCAAGAGAGATCAGACAAGTCCCAGCAATTTGTCAGGGAAGGCACAAATAGAGTCCACTGGTCCTGGGACTCTGGTCAGGGGGCGAGCTCAGTATCAAGCCCTTGGAATATCACTTAGCACATAACAGAAAATCACTGTAGCACAAAACAAGTAACTACTGGTAATCAGGTAAGTACTCCCTACGCAATCCTAACCACCTTAGGAACAGGTCACGCAGGGAACCAGGACCTCACTAGCACCACCTGTACTAGCAAGAACAACCAACTAAATATCACCATACATTTAGGGGTATAGACCTGGGGACAAAACACATGATGCAATGCATAACATTCATTCAGAGGTGTAAGGAAGGAAAACACATGATGTATCAACCACACATTCAGAGGTGTAAGAACATGGCACATGACGCATTTAAAACACATTCAGAGGTGCAGAGGAGGAAAACACATGATGCCTAAAACATTCAGAGGTGTAGCAATAACAATTGCGCAGTAATCACATTGGCACATAAATCATAAATGCGCCAGAACTCACATTAGTCACCACCTGTGACTATCCCTGTGTCCCAATGTCAGGGTCCTAAACGTGGCAGTTGCCCACAAAGTGCTGGGCAACTGGTGCAACAATGTTTGAGCCTTCCAGGGCTCTCAGTAAATCAAAAATGCCCCCTTGAGCCTTTCAGGGCTCTAGACAAATGACTGGCCCCATTTGAGCCTCTCTGGGCTCCTGAACAAAGAAATGCCCTCCAGAGCCTCTGTGGCTCTGCCAACAACTGGGGCGCCTTCTTGAGCCTCTCGGGGCTCTGAAACAAATGCGGGTCGTGGGGTCCCTCTCAGGGGACCCGGCGTAACAGGGAGGCACTAGAGCCCTAATGGCTCTATGAACAAAGGTGCTGCCTGGATGTTGGAGCCTCGACCGGCTCAAAGAAGGAATGCCCCCGGGGCCCCACTCACCGGCTTCCTCCTGGCGGGCGGGGCTCTCCTCCTCCCACGGGAGCCTCGCTCCCTGCAGCACTACTCCGGCGGTCGCTCTGGGGCCACGGGCGGGGCTCCTCTCGCTCTCCGGGGCTCTCCTGCCCTAGGGAACCTCGCGCCCAGCCTCACTCTTCTTGCTGCACGTCGGAGGGAGGCGGGGTGAGCTCCCGTCCTCCTTCCTGCTTTCCTCGGGCTCCGGGGGCGGGACTTCCGGCCGGCTGCGCTGTGATTGGCCGGCCGGCCAAGCACTTCCGGGTCGTCGCGGGCAGCGCGGCGGCCCGTCCAGGCACGTTAGGTGGGGTGCCAATTATCCGAGGAGTGGGCTCCCTCGTGATAAATCTAAAAATGTCGGCAAGGTCCCTGGCAGGGTGGGCACCTGCCAGGGGACAAAATACTCAAAAATAAGCGAGGTGGCACTCGCTTGGGGCGGACAATGCCGGGTGGGCACCGGCCTCTGCAGACAAAGCGCTAGCAGCGCTAGCCACAAGGATAAAGCGCCCCCAGGCGCTGGGCAGTAAATAAAAGCGCTCCCAGGCGCTTAGAATACCAATAAAGCGCTCCCAAGCGCTATGAGGCAAGACACAGCGCTAGAGCAAAGAAAAAGCGCTTCCAGGCGCTTTGGGAAGGAATCCAGGGCCCCCAGGCACAAGAGGAGCCAACAGTCCAGCACAAGTCCTTCAGGAGTCCAGGGGCTGGGCAGGGCCCAGGGAGGCAAGCCTTCCCCGGGCCCCAGCAGCAGCATGCCCCTGGTCGGATTCAAGTTGAGAACAAGAACATTTTCATGGGGTCACAGCCCCTCTTTTATACACCTTTCTCTTTTGTCTGTAGGTGCAGGGTGGGGGCAGAACCAGTCGCAGCTGGTCTGTGAGCACTGTTGATGGCTCAACCACCCCTTTCATTCATCAGGCAGGCTATGGTCATCAGTCGCACCACAGGGGGCGGAGCCAGCATTGTGTGGGGGAAACCCAGCCTCATTCAGGACACAGGCGCAGCCCCTCCCTCACATCAGCATGCTAATCTCTCCATTCACCACCGGGGCAGACCCACACAGACTCCTGGAGCCTGGCATCCCAGCCAGCTCCAGCCAATCACACGCCAGCACCTTCACAGCACATACACAGCCATGTCTAGAAGTGGCGCTTCCGCACAAGACACATACACGCCGCACATACCATTGCGCAGCATTCACTCTCACGAGTTCGCACATACCAAACTTGACCATGCACGCCTCACGCATCAGGAACTACCAGGGACACAGACATTCCCCATGCATTCCTATGGGAGAGCAGGCCAATCTCACACACGCACTCAGGGAGAGCACGCACTTTACACTGCGCCACAGTGTCAAAGTGCGCAAAGACCAGAAATCACTAGGCAAAAAGTTCAGGGGTGAACCTGCCATAAGGGCCAAGTCCAACAGTGACGCATCTTCAACCCGAGATCTTGCAACGCTCCTCAAACAGGATTTATGGTACTTTGTTCATCTGGCCTAAGTGGGTCCCTGTATCCAGCCGGCGTACCATCGCGGTTAGCCTGAGTTTGTGACTTTGTCCCAGTCTGGCACGAGCAGATAACCACAGATGGAGCTTTGTGCTCTTATGCACCATCCTCACTTAAATCTTTAAAATACATATCTCCGGGTCTACCGATGGGATTTTTGTTGTTTTGGTCTTAAATTATTCAATCAAATTTCAGTTTATTTTTCGAAATTGTTGTGAGATTTTACTTGTGTTGTGTTTTCACTTTATTACTGTTTGAACTGCTGCATAACTACTTTACACATTGCTTATAAGTTAAACCTAACTTTTTTTCTGCCAAGCTACACAGGTTCATTTTGTGTTGCTTGTGACTTCACCCTGACAGAAACTGTGATTGCTCCTCGAACAGAGTTTCACCCCCCCCCCTCAACCAGAAACCCAATTTCCGAAATTGTACCTATAAAAAAGATAAAAACATTGATACACCCCAAGCCTTAAACCCACAAAGTTTGTTTGGCCCTCCATTGTTGCATGCACTGCGGTGATCGGATCCACAGCCTGCACAGTACTGTTTGCTACTAACCTAGCTGTTTACATTGCCATGCCAGCAGTGATGTGGTAGACCACAAAACTGGCTGACCACACCACAAAATCAGCCTAAACACATCCTCAACACCACCCCCGACTTAGACCTGTCAGATTGGTCCAGCTAGCACTGTCAGATTGCCCTATAGGCAAAACCCTGTCTGTGGTCTATACATTCTCAATTGCAAGAGATTAAACCTGGAGGGCTGATAAAGTTAATTCTGCAATGCCGACTATAAGATCTCTCATTACAGCTCATGAATTCATTCTACAAGACTCTATTATAAATGTTTCTACTGTTGTATCATTCAGCACACACTTTACCCAAAGTACCTTTTTGATGTTGTTAGGTTGTTCTTGTATTGCACTGAAATTTTGCATGGAGGATGACATGAAACAAATCTTTCAGAACCATGTTGATCTCATAAAATAGAAATCATGTGAGCTCTTTTATCTCCAAAGCAGTCCCACATCATAGTGAGGGCCGACTTCTGACATCCACTTTAGCACCACGAAGTCACCGTCTTTGGAAGGTGTGTGAGCACAGGGGACTCTCATTGGGGACACTCTCTAAAGAAAATAAGAAACGAGCATGAGAACAGTCTCGAGACTCAACCTCCACCATTTTCAACATATATTTTTACTTTGTATTTATGTATGCTTGAGCACTACAGTCTAGCTGCTGCATAAGTAAGCATATAATAGTATGTAAATGTTATTTGTTATTTTTGCATTTTACATTTGTTTGCACTTTGAGGCACCCTCTGTTGTCACCCTTGGGAAACGTGAAGGAGTTTTCACATTTTGCAAAAGAAAATGCTTCACTGGTCTCATTCTGACTGCCCCAGCCATAGGCTGGAAACTACCTATTCCCCATAGTTACCAACATGATGGTTCAGGGCAATTGCAAGTGGGAGTCTGAGGGACCCCTGAGGGTCCTTTGAGAAATTAATTGCTGTCTAATCGATTGGTTGTTTGGGTCCCGATTCCACAGGGTATTGTTCATGTGATCCTGTGTTTCACACAGAGACTCTATCTGCTTCTGTAGTGTTCCCACAGGACTCCACTCCAGTAGGGGCCGCACCTAACGCTCCCTGACCCATTGGAATTAAGAGGGGAGGGCACTCATAACGAAACCGTCTTCATTATTTGTGTTTGATATGCGATGCCTCTTAGCTTCAGTGCTCAGAATTAAACATATGTTGTACTTTTCTGGAGTGTGCTCTCTTAACCCTAATGCATAAAGTCTGAGAGCAAAGGAACTGAGTTAAGGTGCACAATGCAAAGCGGGCGTCTCATGTTTTACAGCCAAGGTCCAGGAATGCTGTGCTTTTTTTATTGTTGGCAAGGACCTGTGTTAAAAGAGAGATATGGTTTTCTTTAAAAATAATTGTTGCTCTAACTTCAGTCACAATCTCGAATCAAGCATGTGTCTGTGGGGTGGGTGGGGGCATCAATACGAGCATGTGAATGTGTTGGGTACAAGTAAAAGATAAGCCAATCTTTTACTATGCTTAATTGCTGATGAATTGTATTGTATTGTAATTGCATTTATATAGCGCTTACAACCCCTGACGAGGCGTCAAAGCGCTTTTTCGGCGAGTAGCACGCTACTCCGGGACCCATAGCGGATTAGTGTTGAATTACTATAGTGAAACATGCAAGTACATTTTAAGTGGTGGATAGGTTAGTCAGTTATTTGGATTTGGAATGATAGCAGAAGGATAGAGGAGGACAAAGGTTTATATTTATATAGCGCTTGTTGATGCACGCTATTCAGGAAGCCTATAAAGGATTAGTGGTGAATTAATATGGTGAAATATGAAGTAATTTCAGTGGTGGATATTAGTCAGTTACTTGGAGTGATAAGGATAGCAGAGGGATAAAAGGGGGGGGTTAATGATTTAAAATGCTTACCTGAAGCTGCTGGCCGCATCGCTCCTCGGTGTTCTGCTGCTTCCTTGTCCCAGCAGGCACTGGGGCAGCATCACAGACTCCCTGTGCAATCCCCACACTGCTCTCATGCTAGGAGAGGAGCGCAGAGATTGGCCTTAGTGGGCTGGTTTGACACTCCGCTCAGGACAGGGAGTCTGTGCTATTTCTCCAACCTGGCTGCTCAGTACAGCATGTCCGTTTTTAAGAATCTATAATAACCCGATCTGACCCAAGAATAAAGGGAAACCAGTGGTCAGATTAGGTTTTTTTTATCTTTAAGTCCCCCTTCCTTCATCTATCCAAAGAGCTACCTAACACTGTGGTTGAGCCCACCTCGACTTTTAGGGGTCGGGGTGACCCAATGATGAAGCATGACACCACTAGGGTGTGTGAGGGTAACTAATAAGAACTCGTTTTTTTCCCTTAGACAACACGGACATGATTAGCATGACTCTAATTCCCTAAGTGGTTGCGTGCACAATCCTTACCACTACAGATGTTTATTTATCCTTACAGTACACACTATCTGACAATTTGTCTTAATAGAGTGTGATTGGAGTATCTTTTGTGAAATATATTTCTTAGGCAGGACATACTCCGGTCTTCTTCCTCTCGAAACCCCCCTGACCACTGGTGAAATTACTAGCGGTCTTTTGTGTTAAAGGGCATTTTGTTTAGCCTAAATACTGGGCCCTCTAATATCAACGCTGTGCGAATGATCTAATGCTTATTCATACTATTGAACTACGACATTGACTAAATTGGCTTAGCCCTGTTAAAATATGAATTAAAGGTATTGCCTTTGCCCACCAGGACGACCAATGTTTTCTGTTCCAAGTTTATGAGGTGAGTATCTGCCGACTTAATAACAGTGCCTTGTTTTTTTTCAATGGACACATTTTAAAACACATTATTGGGTCATTGATACCACTCATAGTACAGAAGAAGTAAGAAAGGATTTGTTAGAAGAAAACATAGCTCTCCTCCAGAGTATATGGCGCAAATCCTTTAACAAGGAAATTGGACAGCCAAAAGTTAGAACAAATGGAAGGATTAAAAGTGGTTAATTGAAATCAAAATGCACCACCCTCATTTACTCTCACCTTTCCAAGAATAAACTGTGGCACTTGAACGGTTCTCATTGGGTTTTTCAAGCCCTCTTCTTACTTTGCCCATTCATTGATCATGAGTAGGTTGTCAGATGCGTGCTATCTTCATGCCTCGTGCCACCAACCTCACAGTTCCACGCCCCTTTTAGAGGTGGGAGATTCACCTTCTTTTGCCTGGGAAAGTATCATGGTCTTTGTTGGGTTTCTTCCTTTTAATGATCAAAGTGATCAAAATTGCAGTTTAGTGAAGCAATATCACTAGTGGCATAACATAGGCGCCCACAGTGCGGGGGGGGGCGGCCACAGGAGGCCCCCTCAGCACAGTACCTGGCCTAAGAACTCCTGATTGAGTCCAGAGGGGGGCCCTTCCTTGTATCTTGCAGGGAGCCCCCTCAAGTTTCTTTACGCCACTGGATAGTTTAGAACTAAGGCTGACTTTGACTGAAAGAGATATGTACCAGAAGCTTCCGGCACATCAGACATTGGTTTCCTTAAATTTCTATTCCCCCACATTTTTCTAGGGACTGAAAAATCCTGCCCGATGGCAATTATATGGCCCTTTGGCAGGGTTGAAGATTCATCATGTAGCTCTTTTGTGATTTAAAATTTCATTGGGAACAACAATTGGGTCAATTAAGGCTTTGTGGGTCAGAGATTGATGAGAATGGAAGGGAGGGGAAATCAGGATCTCACTGAGGTCCTACTTAAATGTGAGTCTAGATACTTTTAGGATGATCTATGATCCAATATTTGAACGTGGAGAACAGCTACTAAAGTTTTTAACGATTTGCAATGGCATCCCTTTGGCGATGCTAACATTTTTACTATTGTTACCGTTATCTCTAGCCTCCCAGCACGCTAAACTAGTTGACAGGATTTTGATCCTCACAGAAGTTGTCTTGCAAAGTAGTTGCTTTGTTTTTGCACAATTTTCCTGCAAAGCTACTCCTTGCGACCCAAACTTAGCCAATGATTGACAAATTAGTCGCAGTTCAAAACCTCCTTTTAAAAAAAGTTGCAGAAAAGACCATCATCATTAACATTGGGCATAACGGAAATCTAGATCACATCAGCATAATACGTATATTTTTGGAAATTTCGCACTCGGCTCGTTACACAAAATTCACAAAATGATCCCAATACGCTACTTCAGATAATTACATGCATTCATAATATTTACAACAAAACACACCACCCACTGTAAAAATGTACTGTAAAATGCACCATTTGCTGAAACAATTTGCCATGAGCACACGCAAACAACAGGGCACGTGTTGCTGTTGTTCACTGTGCTTTTATTAAATGTGTCCTTGTGCTAAAAACGGATGTGAGGATGCATTTTACTGTAAAATATCACACAAAATGATGAATTTGCATTTTTCATAATTGCGTGTAATTTTACATAATGTTGCCAAAATTCCTCATAATTACGTGAACAAAAATGGCACAAATTTCGCACACACCTAACTAAAATGCATAAAGCAGGACTTCTTTTGTGACTCATTGTGAATGGCCGTAAATGCCTGGATGGAGGCCTGTGAGGGAACAGCAGATCCCCTTCCAGGTATATATATATATATATATATATATATATATATATATATATACATACATACATCCATCAATAGTTGCCTCAACAACGGATGGGGCCCACACAGGAAAAAAAAATGTGCTGGAAGATTTAATGAAAGCTTGCTGTTGGGATAAAACAAAGAGCACAGCTTCTTCTTGACATCCAGCCTGACGCTTTCCACCCCTGTGAGAAGGTGGCTTGGAATATGCTGTCCACTAATTAAAGCGGGCACCCTGTGCAAATCCACACGACCCTTATGATTTATGAGGTCAAAGATAACCTATAGAAAGCTATCCTAGTGGTAGCTGTGGAGGGCAGCCTTCAGGCTTACTCTTGAAAGAATGTAAAGCAGCTTGTTTTACCAGGATATCACCTCCCGAATGACTAAATGAATGAAATCCACACTGTAGTTATATAAAAATATGTATTTATTAATATAACACTCTCTACTATCCTCTACATGAGGATAGAACACAAAGCACACAATACAAGATCAATAGACAGTTGTAAGTAGCACAATACACAGTGGGCTCCAGGGGCAGACCTAACCATATACTAAAATAGTGGCATAACAATCACGACTTGACTAGACACTGTGCCTAGTGCACGTAAAATCACTGGGGCCCCAAGGAACCACCCATGGTGATGAAACAGGGGACCCATGGAGGATGGCTGCAGTGAGGAAACACTACCGCGTGCTCCGTACAACTCTATGGGAAAGTCAGAGTTGGAAAGTTAAAGTTTAAGGACCCTTCTGGGAGGACTTTGAGCAAACCCTTTTGAACTTAAGAGGTTGGAGAGCCACTCCACCCGTGGATACTGTAGTACCCAAGTTACCTATCCCAGGGGAGACAGGTGCATGGGTCTGATTTGGTGTGGGAAACCTCCGTTGTTCTCTATGGAAGCTGGTGAAGAAGTACTGCTGCCTTGAAGTTGAAAAGGGTCCGGTGGAATCCAAGCTTGGATTCTGGATGGAAGGAACCTGAAAGCAAAAGGTACAGAGTCTGGGTCACTCCAGAGTGACCAGGGGCTCGGTAGACGAATGCCCACCGATGTCAGGTGCTTCAGGTGTGAAAAAGGGATGCTTGACTCTGCAGCAACAAGGACCAGGAGACAATGAGGATGACCAGGAGCTGGAGGTGAGCTGCCCCACAATGGATGTCTAGTGTTGAGGGGTCAATGTCTAACTGGAGCACCAACAAGCCTTGGCAACAGCACCCATGCAGGAAGGACAAATAGGTTACGGTGTAGACCAGCAAGGTCCAGGAGACTTACCAAGAAATGGAGTGCCAGGGCACATCTGGGGCAACCAGGAAAGCCCAAGAATAATCAAGATGACCCTTAGGAGGACTCACAGGCTGAATGACCAGGAGTCAACAGGGGACCTCGAGCAAGATTGCAAAGCACCAGCCCAGGGAGCACTTGGTGTGAGGAGGCCAGAGTTCCTTGGTGCAAATACTGTTCAAGGTCAGGACTAAATGGAGTCCAATGCACAAGCTTGGGAATCCCCAACAAGCATATGCACTTGCAAATTGATGTGGTACACAGGGGTTCAAGTTACGCAGCCCCCAAGAGGCATACTGGCCTCAAACGCAGTGAGATGGCAGATCAACCTCAGGGACCTTCAGAAACCCAACTCTTGTGTTGCTGAAATCTTCGGAGTCCACTGGAGCTCAGGAGCAGCAGACTGGTCAGTTGAGCTTTAGGTGCCTGCGAAGCAGGGGAGTGATTCCTTCTCTCCAAGGGAGATTCTTCTGTTGTCTTCAGTGCACCACAGGTCCTGCACAGAGCCTGTTTGGAGCAAAGGTACAAACTAAGCTTCCGTTGGAAAGGAGGGGCAAAGTCGAGCCCAGTCGAGGTCCAGCAAAGTCCAAGTTGCCCAGACGGTTGAAGGTCAGTGGTTTCTTCTTGTAGAAACTTTTCCACATGAAATCTAAAGTCTTACAGCCAGGTAAGTTATTTTGTACCCACAGGAGAGGGTTGGACAGATCCAGCGGACCCTCCTAGGGGAGGGGCAGGACAGAGGGGTAGCAACACCCATGTTCTTTGTCCAGTTTTGCGCCAGAGCAGGAGCCAATAGGTCCCAGAACTGGTTTGAGCTGGACTATGCACAGGGACACCAAATGTGCCCATAGTGCAGACTTTCAGGAACTCTCAGAGTGCACCCCCCCAGCCCCAATACACTAAACCCTGTCTGGGAGGCGGTCACACCTCCCTGTGACAGGCTGCCTATTGTGCTGCCTTCCCCTGCTCAAGCTTGCCTCAGCAGCAGGAGGGCAGAAATGAGTTTGTGGCTGGCAGCATCCATGTTGTGCTGTCCAGGCCGAGAAGGCTGGCACTGGGTAGACAGGTGACCCCATGAAGCTTACTTTTGAAAGGTGGAATCATACCTCCCACACCAGTTACTGGAGTGGAGGTATGAGTCCAAGATGTTTGACACCAAACACGATATGTTTCTATGCAGCCATTTTGGAGATAGCATTTACTGCGAGGTTATAATGCACCTCTACCTATATGTCCGGCTGAGTCACAGACACCTCGAGAGAATGGTCTCCGAAGGCTGCAGAGGGGCTCTGCTCATGCAGGGGCACCCTCTCACATAAAACCCAACACCCTGCCTTCAGGATTGTTACGGCCTGCTATAGGGGTGACTTATACGTTTTAAGTGTATAGTGACCATTAGATATAGTGAACCTATATCTAAAGTATGTGCTGCAAGCACCATCTTATACAGGCTGCAGTAGCAGACCTAGAGTTCCAGTTTGCATGCCCTCTCATGGGTGGCATAATACATGCTTTAGCCCATGGGAGGCCTCTGGGGTGCCTATGCCCTGGGTACATGGTGTACCATATACTAAGGACTTATAAGGGTACCCCAGCATCCAATCTCTAGTGTACCAAAGTACATGTATGTCAATTTAAGGGAGAAAGCTGATAGACTGGGGCCCTAATTAGCAGGATCCCAGTCAGACTAGTCAAAAACAGTGAGACATCAAGCAAAAAGTGGGGGTAACCATGGGAAGAAGATCTTACTTTCCTACAATCCCCATTATGATTCACAGATTGGAGGAGGTTTTCCACAGACAATTTCTACTTTGCAAATCAGAACCACCCTCTTTAACAGGTCAATAACCTATCAATGATGGCAACAGAAATAGGGGTTGCAAAGCACTGATAAAGTGCATTGCAAAACTGATGGAGAAGGGAGAAGCCCCTTTCACACCCCCTCATTCTTCCAAGTCACACAGTGAAATTTTCAAGTCAGAAAGATATTTCCGACTCAAAGGGGCACATGCATCAAAGTTGCATTTTGCGATTACCAAATAGCGATTTTTAAGAAATCTCTACTTGGTAATCCCAAAATGCAATGCATCAAAACAGGCTGCAAATAGAGAATTCACTAATTGCTATTCCTAAAGAATTGCAAACACAATTAGGGAATCGCTATTTGTTATTGCGACTCCATTCTTTCCTATGGGCCTCAAGGCCCATAAGTGGGAATGGTTTTGCATTGCCTAAATTGAGATTACCTAATTGGTAATCGCAAATTAGGTAATGCAAAGGGAAGGGAGTCCCCTGAGGGGCCCCTAACAAAAAAAGGTTCACACAGCCACGGCCGGTAGTAGGTGTAACTGCAGGGCGGTGACGTAGGGAGGGGGAGGGGCAGGGTGGAGGGTTGTAATGTATGGATTACGGACTTTAACAGGTAAGTAAACATATAAATAAATAAAACGAATTTCGTTGCGCGCACTGCATCGCATTTGGTGATGCAGTGCACACAACGAAATTTGTTTTATTTATTTATATGTTTACTTACCTGTTAAAGTCCGTAATCCATACATTACAACCCCCCACCCTGCCCCTCCCCCTCCCTACGTCACCGCCCTGCAGTTACACCTACTTCCGGCCGTGGCTGGGTTCACATGTAAGGCACACATATGCAGGGCATGTGTGCGCCATATGGCACTTTGAAAAATGCAGTTTTGTGCATTTTTCAAAGTATCCACATATTACCATCAACTTGAAGTTGATGCTAATTAGCGTTTCCTAAATGCACAGTTCACATTTAGGAAAGGCTTCTTGCATATGCATTAGGAAACACAAATTGTGATTCTCTGTTTGCATTCGCAATTTAGGTAATCACCAGAAATTGTGATTACCTAAATTGTGAATCCCAAAAACCTTCATGTATTGCAAAAGGCAATTTTGCAATTGCAAACAGCTGATTTTTGCGAATCGCTCTGTTTGAGATTGCAAAATACCTTGATGCATGTTCCCCAAAATCTTTGTAATTTTCTGTTTTGTAGTCGCAAAATCTGTAATTTTTGAAGATCCCGAACTTTACAACTGTATACCACAAAAATCACACTTTGTGACTGCAAAACAATTTAGTATATTTGACTCTCATTTGATTAATCTGCTTTAGGACCCTTTATATTCTTTTTTTTTTTTTTTTTTTACACAATCTCTGAATTTCTTAAAGCTGAAATTGCTGCCTGCATGTTGTGCATATATTTGACAGATTATTTCAGATGTATTATCCTGTGACTAATACTCCCCAGTCACTGGTCAAAGAAATATTCAAAGAGTAGCTCACAAGCGCCTCTGGGAGAAATCGAGAGCGGTGGAAGACTTAATTAAGAGATCATATGTATTTATGGCGGTATTGTTCTAATGACCGAGCAGAATTGTAGTCTGGCTTAATCTGACCTTTACTGTATTCAGCCTTGGAAATGTCCACGCGTCTCTCAACTGGATCTCGATCTAAATGTCTTTATCTCTGCGTTTTTTTGTTATAGCCTGTACAAGTCCAGAGGAGAGAATTTAATTGGCATCTGGTGTATTCGCCAACTGGGGTTAATTTCTGTTGCTGGCATTTTTATGCATTTCATTTCGGAGAAAATTTCCACTTCCATTACACAGAGTGGTCTTGATATTAGTAAGACTTCACTGATCCTTCTCAGGGCAATAACCCAGAGCACATTGTATTTTATCTTCATTTTGCAAGGGTATTGGCTGCTGGTGTGTACAGTCAAGAGTGACAACCTTGGAAAAACATGATTGCGCAAGCGATGAGCAGTGGCAGCAAAAAAATCAAATGTTCCTTCCATCACTTTGTTGTTTGTTCCAGTTGACACCCTCAGTGTGACGGGATGCACAGACTTCAGTTATGTGGTAAGTGTGGCCAGGGCCAGACTGGCCGTAGCTGGCACCAGGCGTTTTCCTCGGTGGGCCGGAGGGATGGGGGCCGGTTTGGTACCCGCGGGTGATTTTGTTACTGGGGGCCAGCTTTGCAACAGCGCTGCAGTATCGACCCCCTGTAACAAAAGCGCGAGCGGTGATTCTTACTAGTGATGGAGCAAGGATTCGCATATGAAGCGACTTGCTCGTACTCATGAACCTCGAATAACATATAACGAAGTAACCAACCTGTTTGTTCTACTAATTTCGCACATCTTACACTTACATGGGGTATCCGAGAGAAGCTCGCTTATGTGTTTTCTAATCCTAAAACGCTTGCATCTAATATGGCTGCTGCTATGCGGGAATTTCTACTGCTCATGCGTCTGTCATACCCACGTGACATGACGCACTCGCAGCTTTGGAGGGAACCCTGTCGCATCTGCGCACTAGGGATACAATGGCTGTTCTGTGTTCTCACATGCGAGAGGCTTGCATTGTTGCTTTTGCTAAGCTGTTCGTTCTGCTTAATCCTAATGCTATAGTTTATTATAAAGTAATGGGTAGAGTGTAGAAATTCATGGTAGACAGTATAATCATTGATTCTGTACTCTAAAACTGTTTCTCTTTTTATTTCATATTACACTCTGTTGTGTAATGCTGAACTCCATCTTGGTTTAAACTGAGGCTGCGCGAGAATCACCAGTCCCCGGAGCAGTGACCTTAGGACTATTGCCAAGGAGCTGACTGAGTAGAACATGCTCCTGGGAAACTGCCCTAATGAACTCTAGACATATACATTGTATTCGTAAAGAGAACTTCCATTGTTTGGAGGATTGAAAATGCCATGAGAACATGAAATTTAAGGGACGTAGACGGAATTTGAATAAAGAGATGGAGAAAGTCTAAAATTTAGGTGGTGTGATGACCTGTCCTCCTCATTTGTCGAATCAAAATTGGGGGTCCTTACACTTGCAACATTGGGGGGTGGTACACTGACCTGAAAAACAGTATAATTAGGGTAGGTTTAGCTACAAAAATTGTCCGACTTGTCTGATTAGCTGACCTGTCACTGACCCAAATCACTCAATAGGTGACTAAGAGCAGAGAGCTGCGGAGCACTCTGTCGGGAGGTTCGATAACCCAATCAGGGTTTTTGGGAAGTGAAAGTGCTGGCGAAGCACTTTGTTGGTGAAAGTTGTAACCCAATCGGGGTTTTGGCAGATTCCTTGCAGAGAGGGAGTAGCATAGGCGTTGCAACCGAAACTGCGGGTGCTGGTCTTAACCTTTGGTGATCCAGTCCTGATCCAAATTCTGGGGCTATCCTGTCCTGATTGTCCATGAGCTGCACCTGCTTGCCTACTGGCACTGAAGTTTTTGGGGTTTCTCCTGTCCTTTCCAACTGACCCGTGGCCAGGGTTGGTCTTCACACTATTCTAGGTAAATATAAATCTGTGTGGGTAATTGTCTTTCTACATTGCGTCCTTTTCCTTACCCTCCCTGAAATTTGCAAAGCTTAGATTGCATATGTTCCTTTTTTTCCCATCCCATGGTAAATGAGATTTCCATGTATTACTGTCTATTAGCATGTTCCAATTTTCGACCCACTTTTAGTCAATGCTATATGTTTTCCATCTTAGTATATGTTCCTTTTTCTTACCCTCCCTTTAAGGAGATAACCTGAATCTATAGTGTGTTCCAATTTTACCTTCCCTATAGTTATTGTGCTAAAACTGATTCTCGAATAGCATAATTGTGTTCTCTTTTTCAAACTACCAATGAATTACGAAAGTTCTTGTGTTTAGTATGTTCCCTTTCTTTTCCCTCCTTTAATCAAGTTGCGAAAAGTCTGTTTTCTAAAATTAGCATGTTCCTTGTTTCCACCTTCCCTTTATTTCAAGTTTGCTAAATGGTTGGCATAATCTATCTTATACATAGCTATACGCTGTTTCTCATCTTGGTTATTGATAGTTTGATTGTATTTAACCTATGGCTTATGACTTTTGATGATGATGATTAGATAAAGAGTTTAAAACTACCCTGTGTCTGTGGTTATTATATAAATACAAATGTTACAATATTTGAGTGCCTTTCCTTTAATTTGAACTCCCTGATTCATCGTGTTTAGGTATCTAGTGACAAGGATAGGTAAGTTACTGGTATAGATATTAGTATAAACACAAACTGATCATAGAGCGTATGTTACCTGTCTGAGGTAACAAAATTGATATCTTTCTTTTGGAATTATGGGCCCAGGCGAGTATTGGTAAGACCCTAGTCGGGTGACCTGCGCGCTCTATTAGTTCATTTCCTGGTAGCAGAAGTATGGTTAGGGATTAGTTAAAGTTAGGTAGTCAATTAGTTAGTAAGTTAAAGTTCATATTTCATTGATCGATCAAATGTGGTATTATTGAAATGTTTATTTGATGCTGCTATATTGAATTTTATGTATTAACCAGAATCATTTGTACCTCTTATATGTTTTGTCTGTAATCCCCGGGGCAGAATAGCGGGTGGTAGATAGAAGCCACATCGCGGCGAGGTCACTTACCTGTAGGAAGTTAGTGCATGGTTGGGCAGAACCGGAAGCACTATTTAGGGTTTTCTGTATGAATGTATGAATAAGTGATAGCAAAGAGTTTGTTGGCAAAACTTCTATTGTGATATAACCTAGTAAGGGTCACACAGAAGGAGTAGCAGGTTCGTCTAAGCTTGGTTGATAGCAAAGGGGTTGGCCGGTGAACTTTGCCCTCAGTATATATCCCGGAGTGGATGAGTCTAAAGGAGTAGCAGGTTCTCTAATGCTTATGTGAAGGGTAGGCAGAAGGGTTCTACTCGTGGTGTGTGAAAAGTAAACGGAAGGGATTTACTTGCAGTGAAAAATTTCTTTCCTATCTAGTCACTCGGGTACAGTGGCGAATGTGTTTCAGTTGTTAAATAATACAATTTGCACTTTAAAGATTCAAAGAATTTAGTTTTCAAAATACCTTGTGAAGGAGGGAGTCAGTTGCGGAGCTGCGCTGACGTCTCTCAGTGCCGCGCTGGTATTGGTCAAGACAGCGGGCGAGTAGCTGAGATAGCTTTGTAAAGGAGGGGTGAGCGCAGGAGCGTGGGAACTCATCTCATGGAAAAGCCGCGCACCCATTGGTTGAAAATATTGCAATCACCGTGTTGATTGGTTGCCGAGAAATAAAAGATGCGCTAACATTGGAAGTATTTAGTAAACAGAAATAAATATGTTTGCACAATTTTGAAGCTACGAGATATATGTGGTATCCAAGTCATCCAGACATTCAACCTGATCTGAAATACTTAGGGTTTGCTATGGATCAGATGTTAAGAGGCAGACCTAATAAATGTACGGAAGTAAGAGGAAAATGTCATTTGTAGACAATGGTAAAAATTACTTTAAGAAAGACAAGCCTATTAAGACTAGAGAAGGAGTCATTATTCCACCTCCGAATACTCCTCCATCATTCAAGATGTTTGACAGGGGATACCATTCATTGTATGGTTAGAGAACTGGGTGAAGTACACAAAAGATGATGGGCTTCTGGCATTTCCCTTAGAAGGCACCTTTAATGGAAGAATTTTGTTTCATTTAAGGACTCGAATGAACGACTTACATCCCAGACCTAGATTAACGCAATATGAGGCATTAGAAGAATGAGAGATTGAGGCTTTTGAGCGAGACAGACCTAGGATTGACAAAGGACTGAGTACATTTTACCCAAAGGTTCCACGAGATTCAAAAGAAAAACAAATGAAACAATGGAGGCAGAATATGTTAGTGGAAGGGCTTTATCACGTACTAACTGTAGAGGAGCCTATGGGAGGGAAAAGGACTGAGAAAACTAAACATTTGATGACTAGTGGTGATTCAGATGATGATTACATGGAGGATTTATTAATGAAAAATCCACCACCCTATAATGAAGAGACGAGAATAGTAAATCCGAATAACCCGTTTTTCAAGCCACCTTATCGTGAGGAGTCAAGCACATCGAACCCAGCTGCCCCGTTCTTAAAGCCGCCTTTAATTCCGCATGTGATACATGAGACCTCCATCGAAAGGGTATTACAAGAAAGAGAAAGAGAAGATTTAAATAAACAGAGAAGTGGGTTAATTCAGAAAATTTCCAAATTAAATGCAAGCCCTGATGCTTTGACAATTCCAGTAACTATTGACCCAGTTGTTCCTTTGTATGGAGATAAACAAGCTAGTCCAAAAGCTCCAGTTATAACTGCATCAGTAGTACAGTCAAGATAAGAGCCACTGATAGTGGATGATCAGGCAAGTGAATGTGAATCAGTGATATCCTTAATGGGTTTACCGATAAGGGAACCTGAAGGTGGTTCAATGAGGAAAACCACTCCTTTAACCTCAAGGGAAGTACAGATAGAGACTTCCTCAGGTACGAGAAGTGCCACTGTAGTAACTCCTGAAGAGATAGACAGATGGACACGAGAAAGAGAGAGACCAAAGACACAGCCTAAGCCATTAGACATATATAAATTAAGGATTTAAATAGAAGAAATGATGGCTGGGAATGTGGGATTGGAAAGATTAAAAACCCTTAGTGAGGATGAATTACTGTTTGTCTGTAAAAGCATCACTAGAAATACAAAGGTGTTTCACAAAAAATTAATGGACACAGCAGCTAGCATGGGAATCCACATTGGTAAATCTAAAGTATTACAGAAACCCTACCGAGTAGAATTCTCTGACAAAGATTTGGAAAACATGAATGTGTTATGAAAAAAGGTGCAGATAAGAGAAGTGATGAATTTAATGCAAAAATGGGGAGAATTAGAGAAGTGGAAAGCAAGATGGGCAAAGAAAAAGAAAGAAATGCGATCAAGACAAATGACTTCAGAATATGTCTTAAAAGAAGCAGAAAAGGTAGAAAAATTATGTCCCGTGCGAGTGGTACCAGGTTGAGGCTATGTATATATTCCATGGTCCCGACAGGATATTTTGTCATTTACAAAGGATTTCCTGAAACTTCGAGAAAAGCCTGTAGAATGGTACAGACAGGTCGAGAGATTTGTAAAAGTGGCGAAGTGTCTTTTGAAATACTTAGATGGCTTATTTGACATTGTAGTCCCTGTAGATTTGTGGACAGAATGCAAAGTAGCTATTGATTGGCCTAGTGATGAGTACCCAAGAGACCCAAAGAGAGGAGCACCTTCTGAGAATGTAATGAAGAAATATAATCAGGTACTTTACCTGAAAGGAAAAGTGCCTTCAAAAGATACAGATTGGATGAAAATAGATAGAACCACTCAGAGTAAAGACGAATCAGTGCATTCATATTATGAACGTCTACTACAGACCTTTAAACAATACAGTGGATTAGACAATATTGACATGAAGGACATGACACATTTTATTTATCGATTTGTGCTAGGATTAAGACCAGAAATTTCACAATGGATTATAGACAATAAAATTTGTTGGCAAGCTAAGCCCATAGATGAGGTCCTGAAATATGCAAAATATTGTGAAGATGAGCTAGAAAACAAACTGAAAGAATTGAAAGAAAAGGTTATGTGGGCACAAGTAAAATTAGCAGAACACCAAGAACAACAGTTAAATCAGATGACTACTAATCAGAATAAGGGCGATGGAAGTGGGGGAAGGCCCAGGGGAAAATTCAATAGAGACGACGAGAAAAAGAAGTTCCCCTGTCACGGATGTGGCAAGTTGGGGCACTGGATGGACGAGTGTAAGGCTGTGCAGAATGGTAATGTGCAAAATAATGATTTAAGTCCACAGACGCAGCCTGAGGTGCCGCGGAAGACCCAGCAACAGGTAATACAGAACCAGATACCCCCGGCGCCCATGCCAAATTATAGGAGCAAAGCGCAACAGAATGTAGAGACTCAGAATTGGGAAGGAAGGGAAAAAAGAGATGCATCAACCTCACAATTTCTTTTGAATGACACATTCTTTTGTGAAGAACCTTACTGACGGTGCCTGAGGGGGGAGGAGGAGGAGTGCGTGCTTGGCGCCTCCTTGCCGGTAGACCAGTCAGGGCCATACATTGAAGGAAAGGTTGAAGGAAAAGATGTCACCTTTCTGTTGGACACTGGTGCTACTCATTCGACTGTGAGAACAGCAGACGTTCCAAACCAACCCCTCTCGGGAGAAGCGATCCAAGTAGTGGGCGTTTCTAATAAACAGATTAGTACCCTAGTCACAGAACCAATGGAAGCAAAAATAGGGAATTTTAAAGAAATGCATAGATTCATAGTCTGTGACTCAAGTCCTGTGAATTTGCTAGGATGAGATTTGTTGTGCAAAATAAATTGCACCATCTTTTGCACTCCAAATGGCGTTGAAATTCAGACCCAGACAAAGCTGGAATTTACAAACTAATGTTAGCAAAACCAGAGACTGACATTGCCAGGATGACAACAAAAGACTTACCAGAATAACTGCAACAGACGGTAAAACCAGAAGTATGGGACTTTACAGGGAAGGATGTAGGATTAATGGCAAATGTTGATCCAATAAAAGTAACCATAAAAGAAGACGCAGTTTACCCAAACACAAGACCGTACAAAATGAATGTAGAAATAAAGACAGGAGTTGCAATAGAAATAAAGCGGTTGCTGGAAGCAGGCATTTTGCAAGAAGTAATGAGCAGTCCATGTAACTCCCCCATAATTGGTATAAAAAAAAACAGCGGTAAGTACAGAGTAGTACAGGACCTGAGAAAGGTTAATAAGATTGTTGTCCCTTGCTGTCCAGTCGTGCCAAATCCTGCAGTGATTCTGTATCAAATACTGTGGGAAGCTGGATGGTTTAATGACATAGACCTATGCCATGCATTTTTCTCGATCCCATTGCACCCAGATAGCAAATTTCTTTTCTCATTTGAATTCCACAGTCATGTCTATGTTTGGAATTGTGTCCCTCAGGGGTACACAGAGAGCCCCTCAATCTTTAATCAGATTTTGAAAAAGTGTCTGGAGTCGTTAGTGCTACCTGGACGGTCAGTCTTGGTTCAGTATATAGACGACCTTTTGGTGGCCTCAAAATCAAGGAAAGACTGCGTTGTCGATACCATTGCACCACTGAATCATCTGGGTGAAGGAGGACATAAAGTGTCCCCAGAAAAATTGCAATTTTGAGCTTCCTCTGTGAAATATCTGGGACATCAGATAGAGAGAGGAGTCAGGAGAGTTACCACAGAAAGAATCAGGATAATTAAAAACATGAATTTGCCAAAGACTCAAAAAGAGGTCAGAATGTTTCTTGGAGTCTTAGGATACTGCAGGCAATGGATTGTGGGATTCGCAGTCCTTGCAAAGCCTCTGATACAAATGACAAAGAAAAGAGCCAAAGACCCAGTAGAGTGGGATGAGGAAAGCATGACTGCCTTTGTAAATTTGAGAAACTGCCTGTGCACAGCTCCAGCATTGGGGATGCCTGACTATTCGAAAGATTTTGTACTTTTCTGTGACACACAAGATAATTGTGCACTTTCAGTCTTGACTCAGATTCATGGATTAGTGCGACGACCTGTGGCATATTTTTCGTCCACATTAGACCCAGTGGCCGCCGCACTACCCGGATGTCTGAAAGCAGTGGCTGCAACTTGCATGAGTCTTGAGCAGAGTAAATCCATCATTATGGGACATCCTGTAACCGTATATGTTCCACATGCAGTTGTAATCTTGCTAACCAGGACTAAGACTCAGTACCTCACACCTAGTCGGCTGACTAAGTACGAGAGAATTCTTGTAGGTGCAGGAAATGTAACCATTGCTAAGTGCAACATTTTGAACCCAGCAACCCTACTGCCAAATTCATACAGTGCAGAACTTAAGGAGGAAGTTGAGCATGACTGCATTGATCTGACGGAATACAGTACAAAGCCCAGGCCTGACATGAGAGAGGAGCCCTTGATTGAGTCAGACTATGAGCTGTTTGTTGACGGCTCATGCATGAGACATGAGGAACGAGGTTTAAGTGCTGCCTATGCAGTGTGTACCTTGGGAGGCCCAAAAGAAGCATCCTATTTATCTGGAGTGAGGTAATAAAAATGTTCAGGTAACCAAAGTGTCCCCCTACTCGCACCCTATCCATGCACCCATGTTTCTTGTATGTTGTGTAACTTCTTTTCTGTTCATGCTAGAGAGACGCGAATACATTTGCGTCCAACGTTAACATGTCAGCTATCCAGTCATGCATAAATATCCCGTTAATTAGGTTTCTAGACCTACGGTGCCAACGTCTTTACATGGTGCACTTTCACGTTTTCATCCACGTTTTCTGGCCCAGTCGAGTTAGGCCCTTAAACAAGGCCCGAGTCTCATCTCTCCTGTCACTGAAAGCTGTATTCATCCCTGACCCTTGCCTTACTTCCTGCCTCAGACGAGCGGTGCCCGGCTCGGCCTGGTTCGCTTGCCAAGATGATGTTTTACCTACAAGTTATCTGTCCAGCCTCCTCGAAAACACATTCCAGTCTAGTGAAATAGGTAAACATATTCCCGGCTGCAGAGCAAAGGGCCCTGCCTTCCTGTCTCCATGCAAGTAATTTACTGCTTCCGTTACCATGGTAGGCCCATGGCCCCCGCACTCTACATGAAGATCCCTTTGCACACACTTGCATTCAGTGTTGAACGGCCTCGCCCGAGAGACCTTTTACTCCAGACACTACATCCTCAAAACATACGATATCAGATATGCTATAGGTACAGGTCGTTTTGACACCCCAGACATTAGTCTCCTCTACTCGTGCAAAAGTCAAAGTTCCCAGTTCTCCCCGGTTACACGTCATGCTCAGCTGCGCGCGCATATAGGTTAGAAGTTTCTGCCGACTCTGCAAACTTTCACTATGCATCCACCCACTTGTGACGTTTTATGTGACGATTCTCTGACATGTCAAGTGCACGCCCATGTGTACGCCTTCTTACACGCCTTCTTACACGCCTCCTGTTACGCACATGTGTTCTTATCACCTCTCTTTTCACCTGTTACGCCTACTGTATTCATTTCCATGTATACTGTTTTACTATATATAATGTGTACTGTTAATAAAAGTTGAATGTCCCTTCCTGAACCTGAGTGGTGATGGAACCCAATGTCCCATGCTTCGAAGCATTATATTAAAGCCCGTATGACTCAGATACCACGGACTCTGCCTCTCATTTGAATGAGCTGTCTTGTATTGATAATTATATGGAAAAATGATTGGGTAAAATTAATTTACCACAACATTTGGCACCCGAATAGGGAACCCCCCTTCCCCACTCGCCGGTGATGACCCGCAGGCCTTGACCCCTTCTGCGGCAGTGGCGGAACAAGTGCACTTCCGCGGGTTTTCCTGCTATTCTCCCTCGGGCCTACGGAGGAGACGGTGACTGCGGCCCAGCATCCAGACGAGGCGGTGAGGAATGCGGAGGATCCCGACCAGAGCCCCTAGTCGAGAGAGCAAAGTCCGAGGTGTCCAGAGGCCCACCTGTTCCGAAGCGCATGCGTAGGAGAATCGTCACCTGATGCAGTCCAGTCCAGTCCAGTTTCCGAGGCCTTCAGTTTCTGCTTCCCGGTGAGTACCGTTGTTGGGAACGCATCTAGACGGGTTCATTAATTTGTTCGCGGTCAAGACAGGTCTGGGTACACAGACCTGGTCCGTACGTGTTCACTTAGGTGGATACGGTCCGACGTGTCTCTTTATGGGACCGGTCTGTACTGTTTTAGCAGTGCATCTAGTAATCCAGTGATTCAGTATTCTAGTGTTGCAACTCGAGTTTCAGTCTCGCTTTTATGTGTTCTCTATGTATCAGGTAACATGTTTTTTTTCTTAAATGTGTTTTGATGTCGTGGTATGAATGATTGTTTTGCTATTCATTACTGTGTTTTACTGTGTCCACGTTTAAAGTAATCCGACCATGCCGCTGTTCTCAAAGTTACGTCAGATAGGAACCAGGAAAGGGATATTAGAAGAAGCAGTTCCAGTCCCGCCTAGGGACACTCCTGGACATTTTATGTATAATAAACATGGCTTAGATGCCATACTGTACCTAGATTTATGGGCAGACTACACTAAGGGTCTGGAAGAAAAGTATAGATGGCCTGTCTCAGGGACATTGGATGCTGATTGCATCATGAGAGTAGAAGAAGCATTGTGGAAAAAGAAAGCCAGACAATCCCAGAAAGATGCCATAGAATTATGGCGTAAAGAAGCGCATAGACGAAATGAAAAGGAAATCAGGAAAGCAGAGAGAAGCAGAGAAGATTCCGAAAAAGCTAGAGAGAAAGAGTTACTAGAAGAAGGAGAACGAGTCAGAATAGAACAACAAACCAGACAGAGAAATGCACTTATTACAGGACTGTATCCAGTTCTTGCCGAGGGCCTGCCTAAGGCGACCCCGGAAGTACCCCGTAACTTGCCACCACCATTGGTTCCGACTAAACTCCGTCACAAACAGACCGCAGCAGACGTTTTCCTTTCTTCCTATTTAGATGACGTAGCTCCTGCATATACCAATGTTCACGTACCCCCAGTTAATAATGTACAGCAGCCTGCTCCGACTGTTCAACCCACTGTTCAAGCCACGACCCCTCCACGTTCCCAAGTCACGCTTCCTGCGCCTGTTGTTACTTCCCCTACAGCTACTGCTACTGTTACTGTCCCACCTACTATTGGTCCTCTTAATCCTTTCGCGACAGATGTGACCCAGAGTCCGCCCCCAGTACCTATGCCACCTCTTCCCGCAGCTTCAGTCCAGTCGGTTCACGCCCAAGCTTCCGCCTCAGGAGGCGCAGTAGGAGGTCATCTTCGCACCCCGCCACAATTAAAGCGAATGACAATCAGAGAATTAGCAACGCAACGTACGCCGAAAGCGATGACATATGAAAGCCTTAGACAGTATATTACAGATTGTAGATATGACCCAGTACCTGGCAAAGAAGGAGACATGATGTTAGCCTCGTTACGTCTACGACGTGTTACAGATTATTTGGTTTTATTACCAGAAATGACAAACCATTTAGACAATATCTATCATTTTATTAGAACGGGGGAGAGACCAGAATGTATTCGTGAGGCCATGGCATATCAGAAAGCTGAGACACAAGGTTTAATATTACGATTCTCGATAAATTGTTTGATCAGGGAACGAGATCGGCCAGGTGTTGTCAAAGAAGAGATGGATGTACTGATAAAATGGGGTCAAAATATTGCAGATTGTAAACATGATAAACAGAATTGCATAGATGCCATGTACAGAAAGATTCGTAAAGAAATAGTAACAATGCATGAAAGACAGAAGGCTGAAAGGGAAGCCGAGTCAGACAAGAATCAATCCTCAGAGGAGGAAGAAACAGATAATCAATTAGAAAATCAAGAGACAATAGCGGACGTAGGTAGAGTGAAACTCCCTAAACAGTATTCTTTTGACAGATCCATTCGTCTAGAAAAGAAGAAACGGTTCCTTTCTCCAATACCAGAACAATGTTCTCTTGAACATGTATTCCAAGACACTGATAAAATACTGAAAGAAAGAATAGGTTATCAGGAACTTAATACCATGCGTGATCAGGAACTAGCTCGGTCAGCAGTCCAATGGGCTGGGAATGACAGTATATATAAAGATGATTAAGTAGCGCAAACATTTTTGAGTCTTACTCCAACTGAACAACGTTTAGCTGGTATGTACATGATCCAACATATCATTATGTTATATGAGAGTCAGCATTCTGATCCAGGTCCCCTATACAATATATTAGATGAATTACTCCTGAATAGACGGAGAGGCCTAGGTACCGATTTGATTAATGCAATTCTTGAACAACGTCATAAATACAGAACATTTTTGACTCCACATTTTGTTCCCGTTCCACCCCCAGTAAGACATCCTTTTCACGTAG
Source organism: Lissotriton vulgaris (assembly GCF_964263255.1). Lineage (NCBI taxonomy): Eukaryota > Metazoa > Chordata > Amphibia > Caudata > Salamandridae > Lissotriton > Lissotriton vulgaris. Next base: position 880,628,269 of record NC_141697.1, on the reverse strand, counting down.
ACAGACAGAACCCCTTACGAGAAGTGCACCCCGTCCAGGCTGCAGGGGGTACGCTTCAGCGCGTGTTCGTATACACTCCTTTGACCAAAATGGAATTATTGGAAATGAAGAAAATAGTACCTTGTCACGATAAAGACCCTGCAGGATTCCACCGTGAATTAAAAGACATGTTACTCATGGGAGATTACACGTATTCCGACATCCTTAAAATGTTAAAAGTATTGTTGCCAGCAGGGATTTACGAAAAATTGAAAGAAAAGGAATGGGAGGTGGGAGATAAAAAGATTAATTGGGCTGAATTAGAGGACGAAGAAAATACACGTACCCCAGGTTTAGGTCTTGGGGAAAAGGCTAAAGCATTACCAGGATTATTAGTACAGGTTTTGCCGAGGTTATTGACAATTAAGCCTGCAAACAGAAACAAGATGAAGATACTAGTGATTTTTATTCTAGATTCGAGAAATGTTTTATTATAAATAGTGGTCTGAAAACAAGTAGCGAATCATACCCACATCTTTTTGTAACCAAATTAGTCGAGAATTCCTTACCACAGGTTAAGAATAGAGTATTGAAAGTCGAGAGCACATGGCAAGCAAATACACCTTCCCAAATGTTGCAGATGTTACAGTACCACCAGAACCGAATTAGAGAGGAACATGAACATGAACAGAGACGTATGAAAGACACGAAAATGAAAGTACTAGTAGCCCAGACTGTTCCAGCAGACGATCAAAGAAAGGGTACAGCACCTCCAGGTCAGTCTGCAGCTCCCGTTAAAGGGAATTGCAATTACTGCAAACAGCCAGGTCACTATATTAATGAATGTTTGGTTTTGAAACACAATATTGCTTCAGGCAAAACGAAAGAAAGACCACGTCCTCCTAGACAGGAACACGTCCCACAGCATATCCCACAGAATACACAACAGCCACCGCAGCAAGCTCAACAGACAGTAGCTGTACCCCAACCCCAACCTCAACCACAGCCTAATGCTGCCACTCAACATGTCACGCAACAAATGTACCAGTATGCACAGTCAGATTACCCCGATTACCAGCAGTACACATGAAACAGCCTAGAGAGGGAGGTTGGCTTGCCTCTTATTGAGGTTCCTGTAGATCAAGATGGTCCCTATGTACATAGTCAGGTATTAGGGAAGGACAGAACATTTTTGATTGACACAGGGGCAAGTAGAACGACCATCAGTCATGACGAAGTTCCAGGGGCACCCCTCTCAGGCTCACAGAATGTCTCCCTGGGTTTTTCAAGAAAGCCTATTGTTAATGAAGTATCAAAGCCAGTTTCTCTTGAAGTTGGTCCATTATCACGCACTACTGACCTGTTACTTACGAAAGCATGTCCTGAAAATCTGCTTGGCATTAAAACGTTGAAAGCTTTAGGAGCTGTGATATGTTGTTCTCCGGAAGGAGTGAGATTGTTCTTACGTGACTTTAAGGGTCACTATGTGTTACGTGATTTTGATCCAAGATTGAAAAATGTACCAGCACATTTATGGGCAAAAGGTCCAACTGATGTAGGATGTATGCACATCACACCTTATCGTGTCACTCTCAAGCAAGGTGTTGTACTGCCCCGAGTCCGACAATACAAATTGCCCCCAGAGGCTGTAGTGGCCTTATTGAAAATTATTGATGAATTGATTGCCCAAGGAGTAGTTATAGAAACTGACTCCAATGTATGTAATTCCCCAATCATTCCGATTCTTAAACGAACCGACCCAAATGCACCTCCAGTCTACAGACTGGTGATCGCTCTTCGCGAGCTAAATAAATGCATCGTTCCCCAGTACCCAGTAGTGCCAGACATATCTTCTTTGTTGACTGCCATTGATTCCGAAGCTGCGTTCTTTACTGTAATTGATCTTAAGAACGCCTTCTTTAGTGTCCCCATTCATCCGGACAGTCAATTTTTGTTTCGTTTCTCATTAAATGGCCGAAGTTTTAAATTTGCACGTGCACCTCAAGGGTTCACGGAAAGTCCCAGTATTTACAGTCAAGCCCTGAAAAGACAACTAGACAGTATTCACATGCCTGCTGACACTGCTCTGCTCCAATATGTAGATGACTTGTTGATAACTGCACGGACCTAACGTGATTGCGAGCACGCGTCACTGATTGTCCTATGTTTCTTGGCCGAAAAGGGGCATAAAGTGTCCCCTTCGAAGCTACAATTCTGTGCCCAGCAAGTGGTATACCTTGGGCACTTGCTGTCCAAATGGGGGAGACAACTGACACCAGAACGTATCCAGTTAATTGCACATCTGCCACAACCCAAAACACAAAAGGAGGTACGGGCCTTCATTGGCCTCACCTCGTACTGTAGACAATGGATTCACAGTATGCATTCGGAGTCGTTCACGACTTCGGTGTTCTTTGGGAAGAAAGAGGTTTTTTAACTTCTCACGGTACCAAGATCCAACATGGTCCCCTTATTCAAGCTCTGTTAGAAGCAATACACTTACCTGCATCCATTGCTATCATGAAGTGCAAAGCACATACAAAAGTTACTGATACTATTTCCCAGGGTAACGACCTGGCAGATCAAACAGCTAAACTTACAGCTCAGACTCAGACAAACCTGACAAAGACCGTAGTACCAACACAGACGCATTGTATGACAGTGAAGGATCCCATTCTAGAAGTACTCGACATACAGACACATGCCACACCAGACGAAATCAAGAAATGGGCTGAACAAGGAGGGATCCACACAGATCAGGGATGGATGACGAAGGGAAGAGCCACATGGTTCCTCCCCGACTCTATGGTTCAAGTAATCATTAACACAGCACATAGTCCAGCACACTTAGGAGAAAAAGCCATGTTAGACAGCATTCAAAACCTCTGGTTCAATAAACATTTACGAGCAGCAGCAAAACAGAAAGTGCGTACTTGCATGATCTGTTGTCAGTTCAATCCAGGCAGAGGTGTTCCCGTGGAACAAGGTGGTTTCCACCCTCCCGGTCATCCTTTTGAAGTCCTCCAGATGGATTATATCTAGATGGACAGATGCCGAGGATTTAAATATGTCCTCGTAGTTGTATGTGCCCTTTCCAGATGGACAGAAGCATATCCAGTCCCAGATTACACTGCCGCGACCACTGCCAAGCAGTTGGTTCGTGAATTTTTCCCGCGATACGGCTTGCCCCGTGTCGTGTATTCAGATAATGGACAACCATTCTCGTCCGAGCTCATGAAACAGGTTTCACTCCTGTTAGGTTACCAGTGGAAGTTCCACTGCGTATGACATCCCGAAGCAGCTGGTTTGGTCGAAAGACACAATCAGACCCTGAAAACCCGATTAGCCAAAATATGTGCAGAAAAAGGTGTAGATTGGATAGTAGCTCTGCCAGTTGCACTCTTTTACATGCGAATGGTAGCCCATTCTAGGACAGGATTGTCTCCGTATGAAGTCATTTTTGGTCGTCCCCCAAATATGTGGGGTACGCCTATGCCAAAGAAAATCACAGATGTTGACAGTGTTATGCTGACAGATTACTTGGCCTCCTTGATGTCTGCACTACAATCTTGTCGTTCACAGGTCGCGGCTGCCTTCCCAGACAACACCCAAGTGAAACCGCATGACGTTGTCCCCGGCGAGCATGTCCTCGTGCGGAACTTCGACAGGAAAAGTCCGCTGGAGCCGAGGTGGAAACAGCCTAAGTTGGTTTTGATGACGACGAGGACCGCGGTCAAGCTGGAAGGAAGAAAAGGCTGGTTGCATTCCAGCCACATAAAGAAGATTCATGGACTGTGTCCAGATACTGTGATTAAGGACTGCCCCCTCCCGGACATTGACTCTAAACTTCCCCTGATAGAGAAAACTCCCCAAGAGTAGTACCGTCTAAAGCTAAGGTCTAGTAAGTCAGACAGCGTTTAATTGTTTAAGTCCCCCTCGGGTGAAGCGGTTAGACAGCTTTCTGACATGAATAAGATAGACCCCAGTAGTCAGAGAGATAGGCGTATCAAAAAGAGAAAACAATACTGTAAAAACTTGCACAGTCGTTGTTTGATATCGTTAATTCTCATGTTTCTTCTGAGCATTTTGATAATCTGTGCAAGCTTCTGGTTACATGATTTCTTTCCTTTAAATTCACATGTACACGCTTCCTCTAATGATTCCGCAGAGCACACTTTCAGCGACCTGCCTCCACACGAACTTTCCTATCGTTTAGCCATGCGCAACAATACATTCATCCGTATGTTACATCATTCTCACCAGACCAGCAATGCCACCAATTGCTGGGTATGTGGCCGACTCCCTCCATATCAGAAGTACAAGGGAGCTCTGCCCCTCTTTCCTTATCCGTTCACACATAATGGTTCATGTGGTGCATGGTTTACTTTAATGTCTTCCCTAAATAGTAAGTCCAAGGTTTCCCAAGGTAATTGGATATGGGGGAACCTGAATACAGTCATGAATAAAATATGTTTCCCAGACCAAGAAGGTCTTCCCCAAAGGACGGGGACCGATCTAGAAAATGAAGTGTATGGATTAGGTAATTTTACACTTAACCTCATGATCCTGAATGTGCAGTCTGAGACTAATTCGGACTTGCCGTCTATTTCAGTTTTGCCAGTGAAAGGTGAATTATGCGTCAGAAAGAATGGTTCAGTACATCTAGGACACAGTGATTGTAATACTGTGGTCGATTTCCATGATAAAGGAAAGTCTACTTTCAAAGCTTCCCGCCATTCCTATTTCATATGTGGACAGACAGCCTATGTACGTCTGCCATTGGATTGGGATGGGACGTGTTATATTGCGTTCCTATTGCCACCTGTTTTTCTAGCTCCACCTAATTATCACAGAAATCCACGTCTTGTACATATCAGACATAGAAGGGAGATCAAGACCCCAATTGTCGACCAGACTGAGACAACGTTGGAACAATACACAGATTTCAATAAAGGATTCTTTTTCTTTATAGGCCCTATCCAAAACAGTAAATTGATACGCAGATTAACAAGAACTCTTGAAGCGGTAGTGAACGAAACTACTTCTGCTTTAGGTAATCTGACCGAGGAACAATCTGCTATGAGACTTGTTGTTCTTCAAAATCGCCTTGTCCTTGACGTCATCCTGGCAGATAGGGGCGGAGCTTGTAGAGTCATCGGATCCAGTTGTTGCGTGTTTATTCCTAATAACGTGCCATCCGTGTATAAGGCTATTACTAGTCTTCATGAAATAGCTCACCTGATTCACCAGAATCCAGGCTCCTGGACTTGGTCCGGTTGGCTCTGGAGTGTGATATCCGCTTGGGGATGGAAATTGCTATCATTCCTAGGTATAATATTGGTCATAGTCTTCAGTTGGTGTCTCTGTCTGCAATGTGGGCCAGCGATTTGCGGCTTGTGCGCCACAGCCTGTATTCCAGGTCCAAGTTCCCGTTCCCGAATGATAAAAGATGAACAAATGATGTTATATGAACAGATAGACGGTCTCATGAATATAGATATATCCTAAAGGGTGAAGTAGGGGCCAAGGAGGGAATGAGGTAATAGAAATTTTCAGGTAACCAAAGTGTCCCCCTACTCGCACCCTATCCATGCACCCATGTTTCTTGTATGTCGTGTAACTTCTTTTCTGTTCATGCTAGAGAGACGCATAAATACATTTGCGTCCAACGTTAACATGTCAGCTATCCAGCCATGCATAAATATCCCGTTAATTAGGTTTCTAGACCTACGGTGCCAACGTCTTTACATGGTGCACTTTCACGTTTTCGTCCACGTTTTCTGGCCCAGTCGAGTTAGGTCCTTAAACGAGGCCCCGAGTCTCATCTCTCCTGTCTCTGAAAGCTGTATGCATCCCTGACCCTTGCCTTACTTCCTGCCTCAGACGAGCGGTGCCCGGCTCGGCCTGGTTCGCTTGCCAAGATGATGTTTTACCTACAAGTTATCTGTCCAGCCTCCTCGAAAACACATTCCAGTCTAGTGAAATAGGTAAACATATTCCCGGCTGCAGAGCAAAGGGCCCTGCCTGCCTGTCTCCATGCAAGTAATTTACTGCTTCCGTTACCATGGTAGGCCCATGGCCCCCGCACTCTACATGAAGATCCCTTTGCACACACTCGAATTCAGTGTTGAACGGCCTCTGCCCGAGAGACCTTTTACTCCAGACACTACATCCTCAAAACATACGATATCAGATATGCTATAGGTACAGGTCGTTTTGACACCCCAGACATTAGTCTCCTCTACTCGTGCAAAAGTCAAAGTTCCCAGTTCTCCCCGGTTACACGTCATGCTCAGCTGCGCGCGCATATAGGTTAGAAGTTTCTGCCGACTCTGCAAACTTTCACTATGCATCCACCCACTTGTGACGTTTTATGTGACGATTCTCTGACATGTCAAGTGCACGCCCATGTGTACGCCTTCTTACACGCCTTCTTACACGCCTCCTGTTACGCACATGTGTTCTTATCACCTCTCGTTTCACCTGTTACGCCTACTGTATTCATTTCCATGTATACTGTTTTACTATATACAATGTGTACTGTTAATAAAAGTTGAATGTCCCTTCCTGAACCTGAGTGGTGATGGAACCCGATATCCCATGCTTCGAAGCATTATATTAAAGCCCGTATGACTCAGATACCACGGACTCTGCCTCTCATTTGAATGAGCTGTCTTGTATTGATAATTATATGGAAAAATGATTGGGTAAAATTAATTTACCACAGGAGTCAAGTCTGCACAAATTGCCGAATTGGTTGCCCTGGCAAGGCCTGTAAATTTGGGAAAAATTGGAAAGTGACCATATTCACTGACAGCCAGTATGGTTACGGGGTGGTGCACGACTATGGCCAATTATGGATGCAAAGGGAGTTTCTGACTTCTTCAGGTACCCCCATCAGAAATGGTCAATATGTGAGAGATTTACTGGAAGCAATCCAGTTGCCAAAAGAAGTGGCTGTGGTCAAGTGTGCTGCTCACAAATCTGGCAATGACAAAGTGACAGCTGGTAATCGAAATGCTGACCAGTTAGCCCAACATTGTACAAAATCCAAAATCGCTGTAAACAAAAAGGTTGAGGTGGGCGGAAACAGCTGCCAATTTATGTTAGTGAATGGTGTGGATACATGGGAAGAAGTGAGAGAATTGCAGAATGCAGCAGAATCAAAAGAAAAGGAGGAGTGGAGGAAATTAGGGTCTAAGAGAAGGGCTGAAGATGGTGTCATTGTTTACCTTGACAAAACAGTAGTGTTACCCAACTGTCTGCTTGCTCCTATGGCTACGTTGATTCATGGAGATTCACATTTGGGAAGAGATGCTATGATACGTCTGTTCAGACGAACATGGTTTATTGCGAAATTCAGGAACATAGCAGAGGCACTCTGCCAGAGGTGTCTGATTTGTCAGCAAATGAACCCAGGGAAGAGGACAGTGGTATTGCCAGGAAAGATTGGAAAGGGAGAAGGTCCTTTTATTCGATTGAAGATTGAATGCATTCAGTTACCCCCTTGTTGAGGACTAAAATATGTACTTGTCATTGTCTGCCTGTTTTCAAAATGGGTGGAAGCTTACCCCACACGTAAGAATGATAGCATTACCATGGCTACCATGGGTAAGCAAGACCACTGACTCATTGTCAGTGAAATTGCTCTCCCACCCTCGCAGCTCCAGCATTAAGTGAGGTGCCCCTGCCCCTGCACTCTTCAGTGTTGGTGATCGAGGCCCTCCTCCACCCGCAGGTTTCCCTGCGCCTCATCCCTGGTGGTCCAGTGGACCTCTGTCTCCTTTCTTTCTTTCTGCTCCTTCACTCGTTTTTCTCCCCTTTCTATCTTTCACCTTTCTGCACCTCTGCTCTTTTGCGCCTTATTTCTGCCCATTCTCCCTTTCTCTCCCTCTGCTCCTTCACTCGTTTTCACTCGTTTTTCCCCCCCTTTCTATCTTTCACCTTTCTGCACCTCTGCTCTTTTGTGCCTTATTTCTGCCCATTTTCCCTTTCTCTCCCTCTGCTCCTTCACTCGTTTTCACTCGTTTTTTTACCCTTTCTATCTTTCACCTTTCTGCTCTTTTCTGCATCTCTGCTCTTTTGTGCCTTATTTCTGCTGATTTGCCCTTTTTTCTTTATCCCTTCTTTCCTCCCTTTACCTTTCCCCGCTGCTGCTGCCCCCGCGGCCCCTCCCCCCCAGCACGACCGGCCCAATCCACCTCCCCTCCCCGCCTCCCAGCTGTCCAGCCCTCCCCGACCCCTACTTAATGGCGGCCACTGCGATGCCGCTGCAAGGCCGCGGGCTGCGGGCGCGCCGCTGGTGCACCGATGGCGCGTCAAAGGCAAGCACGTCTGCGCCCGTCTGCAACCAGCACCAGGAGCCCTGGACCTCCGCCCCGCCAACGCTACGACCCAGCAGCACTCAACGCACTCAACCCAGGCTGCAACAACAACTGCAAGCTAGCATCACCAGCCGACACCCATGGACCCTTCAGCTGTCACCGCTGCCGGCACACCTGCAGCACCGCCAAGAACACGGATCCAGCACAACCCGCCCACAAGAACCCAACCGAACTGAAGACCCTGCAATGCATCCTCCTCAACGTCCGATCCCTCCACAAACACGCAACAGAAATCTGGGACCTCCTCCACAGCACCACCCCAGACGTAGCATTCTTCACCGAAACCTGGACCAACACCACCTCGGGACCGGACATCGCCATCCCCCAAGGATACAAGATCTCCAGGAAGGACCGCCCCATCCACCCAGGAGGAGGAATCGCCATCGTCCACAAATCCAGCCTCCGCCTGAGCACACTCCCTGACGAGTCCACAGAACTGATGGAACACCTTCACTTCAAGATACTGGCCAGCCCCACCGCCGCCCTCCGAGGAACCCTCATCTACCGACCCCCTGGACCCCACAGACCCTTCGCCAACTCCATCACGGACATTATCTCCCCGCAGGCCATCGCATCCACCAACTACACCCTGCTGGGAGACCTCAACTTCCACCTCGACAATCAACTGGACCCCAACACCACATCCCTCCTGGACAACCTCCACAACATTGGACTCCGCCAGATCGTGACTGAGCCCACGCACTCAGCAGGACACACCCTCGACCCCCTCTTCACTACAGGAAACTCCATCACCTTCAGCCACACCACCAAACTCCCATGGACCGACCATCGTTGCGTCCACTTCACCTTCAGAACACCCGCCATCCACAGACACCAGCACCTGCTTCCACAAAGAAACTGGACCAAAATCACCGATGACCAGCTCACCTCCTCACTCAACAACTCCACCCCAACCATCGCGGAAAACGACGACCCCAACACCGCAGCCCGAACCCTGCAAAGATGGATCTCGGACAGCACCAACACCATAGCCCCCCTCAAGAAAAACAATACCCGTGCCAAGAAAGCCAGATGGTTTAACACCGAACTTCGAGAGTCCAGGCGCACATGCCGCCGCCTTGAAAAGGCCTGGAGAAACACCAAATCCACAGAAGCCCACAACAACTTCAGAGCCGCCACCAACGCCCACCATCAACTCATCAGAGAAACGAGGAAAAAAGCGATTGAAGACAGAATCTCCACCCACGCACACAACAGCAAGGAACTCTTCAGCATCATCAAGGAGTTCGCCCAACCCACCAGCGAGTCTACCGACATCCCTCCCTCACAAGACCTCTGCGACAAACTCTGCATCTTTTTCCACCACAAAATCAAGAGCATCTACGACAACTTCGACGAAGACAACCAACACACTGAACCCTCACCAACCACCCCGACACCCGGAAACCAGCGATTGATGACTGGACAGCCCTCACCACCAAAGACACACTGAAGACAATGAAGTCAATCCACTCAGGGGCCCCCACGGATCCCTGCCCCCACCACATCTTCAACAGAGCCGCCAACACCATCGACCCATGCTCCGCCAAACCATCAACCGCTCCCTGGCGACCGCCTCGTTCCCCGACGACTGGAAATACGCCGAGGTCAACCCCCTCCTAAAGAAACCCTCAGCGGACCCCACCGACCTCAAAAACTACAGACCCATCTCCCTGCTCCCGTTCCCAGCGAAAGTCATCGAGAAAGCCATCAACAGCCAACTCGCCACACTCATTGAAGAACACAACATCCTCGACTCCTCCCAATCCGGCTTCAGAAAAAACCACAGTACGGAAACCGCCCTCCTCGCCGCAACAGACGACATCCGCACCTTACTGGACAAAGGAGAAACAGTAGCCCTCATCCTCCTCGACCTATCAGCGGCGTTCGACACAGTCTCCCACCGCACCCTAATACGCAGACTCTACGATGCAGGAATCCAGGACAAGGCCCTCGACTGGATCTGCTCCTTCCTCTCCGGCAGGACGCAGCGGGTCAGACTCCCCCCCTTTCCTCTCGGACCCCACACCGATCACCTGCGGAGTCCCCCAGGGCTCCTCCCTCAGCCCGACGCTCTTCAACGTCTACATGGCTCCACTTGCCCCCATCGTCAGAACCTACAGACTCAACATTGTGTCATATGCAGACGACACCCAGCACATCCTCTCCCTATCCAACGAGCCCAACACCGCCAGACGCAACTTTCGAGAAGGCATGGAAGCCGTCGCCAAATGGATGAAAAACAGCTGCCTTCAACTAAACACCAACAAAACAGAAGTACTCATCATGGGCCCAAAGCCCGACGCCTGGAGCGACACCTGGTGGCCCACCACCCTTGGAAACCCGCCAACCCCCACAGACCACGCACGCAACCTGGGAATCATCCTGGACTCCGAGCTCAAAATGGACCGCCAGATCAACTCTGTATCATCTTCCTGCTTCCACACCCTCCGCCTCCTTCATAAGACCTTCAAATGGATCCCCCTCGAACATCGAAAGACAGTCACTCACGCCCTGGTCACCAGCAGACTCGACTACGGCAACGCACTCTAAGCCGGAATAAACAAAAACCTCATCCGCAAGCTACAGAACATCCAGAACGCCGCCGCAAGACTGGTCCTCAACCTGCCAAAACACTGCCACATCTCCCAGCACCTGCGCACACTCCACTGGCTCCCCGTCGAGGCGAGAATCACCTTTAAGATGCTCACCCACGCACACAAGGCCCTCCATGGCACCGGACCAGCATACCTGAACAGCCGACTCAAATTCCACGCACCCCAAAGGACCCTACGATCAGCCCAGCTTTCCTACGCCGTGGTCCCCCGCACCAGAAAGACCAGATCGGGAGGCCGCTCCTTCTCCTTCCTCGCGGCCAAAGCATGGAACGCCCTTCCGCTCCACCTCAGACAGACAACATCGCTCCCCATCTTCGCAAGAAACCTCAAAACCTGGCTCTTCGACAGACCCCCTCCTGATGGAATGGAACCTGCACCTCCCCACCCCCCCCCCCCTCCACCCCTAGCGCCTTGAGACCCTTACGGGTGAGTAGTCGCGCTTTAACAAACTCCTGATTGATTGATTGATACTTAGAGAGCTTATCCCACCGTTCAGATTTCCAGTGACAATTGAATCTGACAGATGAAAACATTTTAACAGTGAAATAATGGGTCTAATTTGTGAAGCATTCAAAATTAAGCAAAAACTGCACTGTGCATATCACCTACAAGCATCTGGAGTGGTAGAACAATTGAATGGCACTATAAAATCAAGATTGGGAAAGATGTATGAGTCAACTCGATTGGAGTAGCCAGATGCTCTGCCCCTTGTTCTGATGGGACTTAGAAGTATTCCAGACCGGAACACAGGCTTTAGTCCCCATGAAATACTGATGGGAAGAGCAATGCGGCAAGCATGGGTGCCAGGACACAGACTGCTAAACATATCTGATGATTTAGTACTGGAATACTGCAAAGAACTGGATGACCAAGTGCCTTCTATCTCGCGCCAGGTTGGGGAAGACGATGTTGCCAGACCAGGAACTCCAGCTCATGACTTGATCCCAGGGGATTGGGTTGTCCTTAAGAAACATACTAGAACATCTTGCCTCACACCCAGGTGGAGTAAACCACGTCAAGTAATTCTGATTACCACCACAGCAGTAAAGTGTGCAGGAGTTCCGCACTGGATCCATGTCAGTCACACGAAGAAGGTGACGGAAGCTGATGAAACTGAGGCTGAAGGTTGCGCAGCTGAAGGGTCTCAAGATATCGATCCTGAAGTAGCTGAAGAAGAACAACCGAGCACCAGCCAAGATGATTGGATCCCAGTAATTGACATACCTGCAGAATATGTTTGAACCAGAAGTCAAACTTATTTAGACAGACAGAGTGATAGCGAGGATGAGACAGTTGTAGAGCAAGATACTCAGGTCATTGAAATCCATGTCAAAAGTGATTCTGAGGAGGATCAGATAGGGAAAGATCGAGTAATCGATACTCCACCCAGAACTCCTGAATCTGAAAAGGGACAGATAGAGATTAGGGCGGAAACTCAAGCGGAAGAAGATCAAGAGTTCGAAGAGCTTGAGCAGGACCAGGTAGGAATAGACAATTGTGTTCAGGATGAAGAAAGTGAAACAGATAAAAGACAGATCCAACAGATTCCTGAACAAGTCCAGTTTAGCAACCAGGCAGAAGAAACCGAAGTAAGACCTGGAACTAGTCAGATAGAGAGGGAGGAAGAAGACACTGAAATCAATGTGCCACAACTGAGCGAGAATAAAAGAGCATTCGAAGAGGGCCAGAACACAGTGCCAGTGAAACGACTCAGAAAAAGAGACAAATGGCCTAGATACGTCAAAAGACTGAGACTGCGTTTAAAGAAAATTAATGAAGAGTCTGAACAAGTGGATGAGGTCACAAGTCAAACCGATCCACCTGTGATACAACTCAAAAGAAGGAGTCCACGACTAAAAAGACTGAACAACAAGTACGAGGGCCCTGAGTGGACCTACATAGTAATGGAAGAATTTGAAAACCTAGAGATAAGTGACGAGACTGATGAAGAATTGATTGCTGATCAAACTACTGAAGAAGTAAGACCCACCTAAGAGTTGCACAGGGTAAAAACTGTGTAAAAGCTTCAAAGAGGGGTTGAGACTCCTTTAGACCAAATGGCGGATGCAACTGTTAACGGAAGACCGAAAAGAAATTGTTTAAGAACATGCTGCAAAGTGTGTTTATGTAGTGTAGCATTAGTACTTATACTTTGGATAGGACTAACCATAAGTATTCCTTACATGATGAGTAACGATACTAATTTGTACCCTACTAAGCCAGTGACAATGGACACAGAAGAGCTGCAAATGAAAGATACACCACAAAGAGTAGATACACAACAGAAAGCACATAGCCTTAGACAAACTAAAATAGACTTAGATGCACCAGATGAGGAAGGACTGCACTATAATAGAATTAAAACCAGAACACATTTAAATGTATTTGCAAACCTTTTAGTACACTATGTAGAAGCAATGGAGATAGAAGACTGTTATGTCTGCATGAAGATGCCCACTTCGGTAGCTGAGGGTGTGACGTATCACCACCTGCTGCTAACATATGGAATTTCCTGTAGTATTCTAAGTAGCTGTTTTTACAAGAAAGGACCCTTACAATATTATTATTCTAACTCAGATGTGATATTTTCCGAACTTCCTGTACGTAGAAACCTAAACCTAGTTCATACTACTAGAGATGTAGCTCGTTATATGAGTGAATATTTTTTAACCGTAGGGAAAATAGATACAGGGGATGCACATAGAAATAACTTAACATGTCTATTACACGAAAAAGAAAAGATATTTCTAAACATGGTTGAGAAAAGAAGGGAGAGTTTCCAAAGAAAAGCAAATGACAAGAATCAGAAAACCCCTAAATGGGCTGACAGTATAGGGAGCACCTTAAATGGTGGAGCCAATGCTGCTATGTTACTGGATTTCGAAAAGAAGGGGAAACTCTGTCTTCACAGGGAAATGACTAGTTATTATAACAATATATTCATTGGTTCCAGTAAATGTGAGCACAATTATAAGGTAGTCGGGGTTGGGGTTTCAAAGATGGGACAGAACCTGTGTTTCCCGGAATTTATTATATATGTGGGAACAAGGCTTATTTCAAATTACCAGATCACTGATATGGAAGCTGTTATTTTGGTATTGTCTTCTCAAAGATATACCATGTGGATAAAATCACTGGAAGCAATGAAGGAACTAACAGATTAGTACGTAGCAAAAGAGAAAGTGTTGGAGAAATAGTAGGTGATATATTTAGTGCAGTGATACCTACAGTGGTAGTGGCTCTGAATACACACATAATCTGCAAATTGTCAACAGTGGTAGATCATTAATCAACTGACACTGCTGGAGGTTTCCTGATGGTCAATACCGAATTGGTTGCGATCAGATCTATGGTTTTGCTCTTGACACCTAATTGGCAAAAGAGGGTGGAGTCTGTAGAATGTTGAAAGCGCAACATTGTTGCACTTACATTCCAGACAAAAGTGTTGAAATTAAGAAGTATGTGAAAAACATCACTAATTTGGAAAGAGAGCTTAAACCACTGGAGGTTGATAGTCCCTGGAAGAGACTGACTGATGGTCTCTCCTCTGTAGGTAGTTTGGGCTTCTAATCTAGGTAAAAGGCTTGTGAGTAAAATACTGATGCCAATGGTGGGGATAGTCTAGTCAAGTCAAAATTTAACTTTATTTGGTTTATCACAACCTTAAAGTATACATATAAAAATAACCATCAATATAAAAACAAGATAAAATTCATGTTCTTTAAAATTTACGAATTCCTAAAAGAAGATCACCCGGAGTTTAATCTTTTTCGATTTTCGAGAGTAGGGTCTCTACTAGAGTCATGAATTTTACCCCACGGCATATTAGGATGTTCGATGATGCACCCATCCAACTAGTGACCGCCTGCCTGCAGGTGCGACTTCTTAAAGCGTTAAAAACTGATTTCAGCAAAGATTTTCTTTCATCTTTTACTGTCTCGCACGTGCACATTAGATGGTACAAACTTTCTGTGTGGTACCCACAAGGGCGGCATGTCTTCTCTTGGAGTTTACTTTTCCAAGTTGGAATTAGGTCTTTTGAGCAATGATCGCCCAGTCTGTATGCCATGAATTTCATTTTTAGCGATGGCCTGAAGTGAGCTTCAAGGTAAAATTGTGGTTTTAATGTTTTGTATGAATTGATTACTGACCAGGCATGACGGCGTTCGGCCAAAATCCTTTTGTCTTCCACCAAGGATAGTGACTTTGCATTTAGTTTACAGATTTTATAGAAAGATGTTCATTCCACGTGGCTGTTCCATACTTCCTCGATGTTTATTGTCTCCAGGGCAGTTCGCAAAAAGGAACCCCAAGAGTTTGGTTCTTTTTCATCATATTGTTTCTTGATTTCCAGCCAACATAGGTTATTTAGTGATCCTATTTCTGATGCTCTTAGTTTCCAGCACCATTTTGCAAAGATAGCTTTCCTCTGGTATACTTGGTTTTTTAGGCCAAATTCCAGGCGTATTTGCGCTGGGGATGATCCTTTAAAAAGATTAAACACAGATTTGTATACTCTTGTCGGTAATTTATTTAGGATGTCAATTTCTTTCCCGTGCCATATTTCCAACCCATAAGACAGGGTAGGTAACAGTTGAGCTGCCATTACTTTTAAAATATGCCCATATGAGGGGCATTGCAGTTTCTTTTGGAGCAGTTTGTTGGCAAAGGTGAGCGATTGTGCTTTGGCTGTGATATCCCGTTTTTGGTCCACCATGGACATGTTTCTCCACAGTTTAATACCCAAATATTTATACGTGGTTGTCTCCTCAATTTGAGTATTCTTTGCATACCATTTAAATGTTCCTCAGCTTGGGCCCGCCAATCTCACGACCTTTGTTTTTTTATAGTTAAGTTCCAATCCTACTAGGTCGAAGTACTCTGTTAATTTGTTTATGACCCTTTGCAGGCCTATCAGTGTATGGCTTAAAATCACGATGTCATCTGCATATTGCAGAAACTGAATTGATTTGTTTGCCATTTTGGGTGGATGTCCGTTTACCTGTTGCAGGTAGCTGTTTAAGTCCGCTAGATATATGTTAAATAGGCTTGGAGAGAGCACACAGCCCTGTTTTAGGCCATTTCTTATGTTTTTTTGTTGTGATATCGTTCTCCCATCTCCAAGTTTTACTTTGGCCCATGTGTCGCTATATAAGGCAATTATTATATCTGTTAGTTTCTGTGGGAGGCCCCAAGATTTTAGCTTTTTCCACAGCTGGTCTCTTGGTACTCTATCGAACGCGGATTTTAAATCGATGTACCATGCCAATAATCCTGCCTTCCTTTTCTCTGCTCTTTCTATTAACAGGGCCAGAACGGAAAGATTTGTGGTGCATGCCATGCCTTCTCTAAAATCTGTTAGGAACTTCAGGACTATTTTGTTTTTATTTATCCATTCCTGTAGCTGACGTAATATACAAGATGAAAAAGGTTTTACCTCTACTCGATGAGGGCTATCAGCCTGTAGTTCCCGGGTTCCATTGTGCTCCCATTTTTATAAATAGGGTGGAAGATGTTGCCATACCAGGACCGTGGTATCTTTTTGTCAAAGAACAGTTGATTGAAAAGTGGGGTGAGATAGTTTGCCCAGAAGTCAGGCTCTTGTTTAAAAAGGGCATTCGGTAGTCCGCTGGGGCCTGCTGCGCCTTCTGCTTTTAAGTTTTTTTATCAACAAGGTTGTTTGTTTCACTGTTGTCAATGGGGATGAATCCCTAAGTGCCCCGCTTGGTGTATCTTTTGCCCATTTGGCTTTTTCGTATTTTACTACACTTCCCAGATCTTTTCCCTTAGTTGCTTCCTTCCTTAAATCTGTGCGCGGGAGTTGCAATGTATGGGTATTGTACAGGGTGTCTATATATTGTAGCCAAGAGGTTTCACTTATTCCTATGTTTTGCTGTGCACCAGATCCTTTTGATAATTTATTAATTAAGCCCCAGAATTCACTGCTATTTGGTAGTTTACTTGTCCTTAGCAGGTCTACCTATATTTTCCCAGTGTGTAGCCTTTTTGCCTTTCCGCAGTCTTCTTTATATTCTTTTCTCAGTTTCTGTATCTCGCCATCGTCTATATCCTTTCCCTGTCTGGTCATTTCAGCCTTTTGTCTTAGTTTCTTAGCAATTTCCCTTTTTTTGTCTCTTAGCTTTGTAGTATACCATGGCAGTTTGTAGGCGTCATATGCATGTTTCACTACTGGCTTTGCCGGGAATTTTTCTAGCAAAAGTGTGTGTAAATTCTCCCAATTTTTTGCAAGCGAGTGGAGTTCCAGGGCCGCTGTATTTTTTACGTGCGTATACACCGTTTCCATTATCGCATTTGTTATGGCGCCTCTCCATTTGAGTTTCCTTAGGTTGTACTCTTCTGGGATTGTAGCTAGCGACGCAATACTTGCTTTTTGTTGGATGTTTAAGCTCAGTATACTTTCCTGCGGAAAATGATCGCTTTCTGGTCGCGCTATGATGCCGAAATGGAATACGAGCTGTATAAGCTCTTTGCTGATTAATGTGTAGTCTATTGTAGATTTTTTATTTACGCACAAGTAGGTGGTTTTTGCAGGTTGGTCGCCCTTTGTGTTTCCATTTAGCATCATTAATCCCAGAGATTTCAGATCGTTCCTTATTGTTTGAATTTTGCTATTGTTTCCCTTGGGTTTTGTCAGGTTACTGTTGAAATCACCTGTGATCAGCATCCCGTGGCATTGATGAGTTATTTGTAATATTTTTATTAAATGTATTAGTTCTAACAGTTTTTTTTATTTTTGTAGACTTCTCAGGGTGAATGTAAACATTTAAGATCAGTAACTTCCACCCGACTTCTTTTGTGGCATGTTTATTTTCTAGCTTTATGATTTGTATCCAATTTACCCCTGAATCCATTATTTCTGACTTCCAATTGAAATCATTTGTTATATATGTGGACAGACTCCCTCTTGGGTGGCCATATTTAGCAATTTTTTCAGCCATCACATCATGTTCTTCGTATCCAACGATTTGTCTGGGGGTGACATTCCATGTTTCTTGCAGGATAATTATGTCGAATGTACCCAGGAAAGCAATTGTCTCTTGATCTTGTTCCATGTCCTTAAAACCGTGGACATTCCAAGAGCAAATTCTTATTTTTCTATCCTTTTTCTTAAGTTCCCCGATGTTTCGTACATACTTTTTACGGTCTGAAATACTTCCATCAGGATCGATGAGAGTTCAATACTTGTGGGATCCAAGACCAATCTTGGTCTTCCTCCGGTCCGTACTTTTGTTGTCCTGTTTTGTTACTATTAGAGACGGGTTCCCTCCTTATTTGTCGGGTGATTGTCTCTTTTCTTGCTCCTCTTAAAATTGAAGATGTTTTTCCTTTTTTGTTTGTTGCTAGGGGGGCTACGCTGTTTAATAGTGGGTATGGATATTTTATTGGCGTGGGATATACCAGAGTTATGCCCCATTCGGAGAAGTCTACTCTTGTGGAAAAGATAAGGTCCGTTATCTCCTTTGATGCCCATGTAGTGCTACTCATTTCACAGTCTGTGACCTTATTCATTGGAAAAAACTCTATTGTTATGAGGTCGTTTGATGTTATTTCCCTTAATTTCGGGATCTCTCTAAATAGTCTCAGTATGTTCCCCCGGTTCAGCGTGTCCATTTTTCCTTTTGTCGAGTATTCGGGCCTGAATAGTAATTTACGGCCTGTCTCTATGGAAACCGTTTGGGGTTTCTGATTTTGACCGAGATCTCTCCTTTCCTCCGTTTGGTCTCGGTGGATGTCTTGCCCTAGGTGTTGAACTGTGGATACTTCTAATGGAGAGGACCTTAATAATGTCGCCGCTTCTTTGTGATACCATGTTTCTGGTTCAAATGATCTGAGAGTCGAGAACGGCCTATCAAAATCCCTTTGTGGTGCTCCGTGGGGGCATTAGATATCCCTCCTTTGTTTCGTACCGTGACTGTTAATTGGGTATTCATGCTCAATGATTGATCTGTTTGGGCTTTGTGACTAATTTCTTTTTTGAGTTGATTTGATTGCTTTTCATCAAATTCCCAAGCTGTCAATTTTAAATGTCCTTGCGCCTTAAATTCTAGTGGACTTTCTTGTATTTGCACTTTTTCCTGTGGCATTTGCTGTTTGTTTCCTGAGCCTCCTTCTATTTTAGCTGGATCGTCCGCTGTTCTTTTTGTTTTGTTTATTGATTTTAATTCTGTAATTGCTTCATTTTTTAGATTCCGTTGGATGTTTGACGTTATTGTTTTATTCTTTGGGTTTTTCGACTGCTCTGTATTTTCTTCAGTGTTTACCTCTTGGTTTTTTGCTTATATTATGTCGGATTCTTCTCTCTGATCAATTAAACCCTTATTCCTCCTTTTCTGTGCAAATATTGGGTAATTTTGACTTTCATATTTGATTTTGATAGCATTC
Organism: Lissotriton vulgaris; assembly: GCF_964263255.1. Classification (NCBI taxonomy): domain Eukaryota; kingdom Metazoa; phylum Chordata; class Amphibia; order Caudata; family Salamandridae; genus Lissotriton; species Lissotriton vulgaris. The sequence goes on along the minus strand of NC_141697.1, from coordinate 880,608,885 downwards.
TTCCTTGCTTTCCGTGCTCTTTTACGTTGTCTTTTGGTTTGAGTTTCAATTGTGACCGATGATGTATGTAACTTACTTTCGCCTTGACCTCTTTCGATTGTTTCCCTTTCTTCTACTAAATTTATGACTGTTTCTTTCTCGATGGGTAAGCTTTTACCTTTTTGCTTTTCGATTTTTAAGACTTCGCCCTTTGTTTCCTGGTAGGAGATTTCTCCCAGTGTCCTTGTTGTACGTGTCACGCGTAAGATTTCTGACAAGATTGCTGGTAAAGTGGCCAGTTTATCTATTATCTTCCCACAATCGCAGTTTGGAACCATTGTTTTATCCTTTGTTTGAAATTCCTTTTTTGTTTCTTTTGCGATGTGTTCTGAAATTGAATCCAATTTGGTATTTATTCCCGCTATATGTGTTGCGATTAGATTCATTAAATCCACCTGAACATCCAGCTTGTCAGATTGCAAATTTAGGACATCGATTGCTTGCTGTAAACTTTTTAATAAAGATTCACTCCAGGGCATAACCTGTGTGTTTATTGTCTGCATCGGGGCCCCTGACGTAGATTCAAAACCACTGGCGGAGGAAATAGTTATGTGCGCGTGTTTTTTTGCATTTCCTTGTGGAAGGCCACTTTTATCGGTTTTATGTTCCTTCCATCGCGTTGGGCTAGATATAGATTATTTGGGGGTTGAGGTCATTTCCAGTTTTTCTCCCTTTTCTATTATTTCCGCCCGCTCTATATCTTTGTCTTCCACTTGCTTTTTTACCCCTAAGTCCTTTGCATTGTGAGTGTTTACTTCTAGCATCTTCAGAAGTTCAACTTCCTCAAAGATTGAGAAAGATCTTGTCTAGTCTATCTTTTGTGTATTCCCTTGGGATTTAGTTTGACATCCAATTTGGCTTTGGTCATTTTTTAAAGTTAGACTTTTTCCATTTTCTTCATTGTTTGTCTTGTCCGGTGTGGACATAAGTTGGCAAATGGGTGCATAGATTTGTGGTGTTGTTTTTAACAGACAGTTTTTGATTGTTGATTTTCCTCAGGACAGTGTACCCGTGCTGCCTTCCAGATCATTTCTTTGTTTGTGTTTCGACTGTTTTTCTCCGTGACCTGTTCCTTCCTCTTTACTCGGTGTAGTTAAGTTTGTTGGTTTTAATGGGCTTTGTAAGCTTTTTTCTTCCTCTGTTGTCGCATAGATTGCCGCCATTTGGTCTTTTAGAAATGAAATCTGTGCCTTAAGTTTTTCTCCCCAAACTTAAAAGGTTCTGGCGTGGGGACTGGGATCAAGCTCTTTTGCTCCTTACCGGCGATCTCCTTTGTTTTGTTTTTGCTTACTTGCTTGATTTGGTCTTTTGCAGCCGCTCTTTTCTTCTGTTTGTGTAACGGTACTTGTCGTATTTTTCCTAACCTTATGGTCATCGAAACTTAGGCGTGTTATGAATTTGGCTGGCTCTGACATTTAGGTAGGCTGGCAATCTGGCTTTTAAATACCGAATTTCTTCAGTGTATCTCTGTTTGACTACTTTTTCTGATGCCTCCTGATAATAGAGTGATTTTAAACCATGCAGTTCACTTACTCTGACCCACTGGCGTTAAATCAGATTCACACTGCCCCTGTTCTTACTTCCACGTCACTCCTTCTTCCAAATCTACAAATGGCTCCTGTGGCTCCTCAAATACGTTCTTTTCCCTTGTCACTTTTCCCTATGCCTTGTTTCCTTTGTTTTTCTCGAGGTGACTTTTTTTCCCCTCTCCGCCGCGCCAACAATCACAGCGGACCGAAACACCACGGCGTACCTCCAAGCCTGTCTGCTCTTCAGGGTACCCGCCCGTTCGCCTATCACAGGCTCGCTGATAGTATGGCAAAGGGTCAGTGATAATGTGGCCGACCGGAGATGTTGCGGTGATCTGTTTGAGCAGCAGCCGTCAGAGAAGGCAGCCGTTTGGGTTTGGAAAACAGGGATAACGTGGGAAGCGGTGAAGCCAGATCCGGATGTGCGCCTCCATGAAAAAAGGAGGCGATCTTCCCCACTGGGTTTTTTCCTTGTGCTTGATGTTATTAATTGGCTGGTACTTGACTAATGGCTATACTGGCGGGCTTGGGGGATAGTCATTCCAAAAATTCGAGCCTCTGGCTCCTACCTCCTACACCTTGACAGCGTGTTCTCACTCTGTGGTGGCACTTTCTCAATAGTGCTTTCTCTACGGTATTTTTGGAGTCTCAGCGTCTCTGCTCCTTAAAGCCCAATAGTGTACTGCAGCTTTCCTTTTTGACCCCACTTCTGTCCCACTGGAGTGGCAGGCTCCTGCAGCAGGGTCAGAGGGACACACGGGGCTCTGGGCTCACGGGCTTTGGTCTCCAACCCCCGCAGTGGCTGCAAAACCTCTCTGCTAGCACACACTAGTGATCAATATCTCATCATGAATGTGCTCCCTGACAGCTCCAGCTCCAGCCCCACACCCCACGCCAATCACAAGATCTACCTCTGCTTCAGGCGTGCTTCAGTCGTGAACACGGGGGGTTGGAACCACCTGGGCCTCCTTCACCGGTCAGCTTGGCTTACTGCTGCTCTCCACACGGTTGTCCTCTGCTCTCACTCCTGCTCTTAAAACTCGGGTCACAGCTCCGGTAGCCCTGCTGTTTTGGTCCACTGGTGAGGACAGAGACCACCACACGACGGCTCGACTACTCCTCGAGCAGCTGTCAGGAACGGCTCAGGAGCGCCACCTGCTGGAATAGTGGAGGTGTTTGCGATGCTCGCGGAAATGCGGAAATGCGGCAAAGCGGGTACCCGGTAAATCTCCGCCACTGAGGTTACGGCGGTTTTGTGGCTGGAGACACCGGTGCCGGCACCAGGACTCGCCCGCCATCTCCAGAGACCACAAACTTCACAAACCGGCAGCTCCGACAACTCCGCAGTCTCTGTCTGCCTGTCCGCAGCTCGCTCGTTCACTCGTGTTTTCTAATCCTAATACGCTTGCATCTAATATGGCTGCTGCTACGCGGGAATTTCTACTGCGCATGCGTCTGTCATACCCACGTGACATGACGCACTCGCAGCTTTGGAGGGAACGCTGTCGCATCTGCGCACTAGGGATAAAATGTCTGTTCTGTGTTCTCACATGCGAGAGGCTTGCATTGCTTCTTTTGCTAAGCTGTTCATTCTACTTAATCCTAATGCTATAGTTTATTATAAAGTAATGGGTAGAGTGTAGAAATTCATGGTAGACAGTATAATCATTTATTCTGTACTCTAAAACTGTTTCTCTTTTTATTTCATATTACACTCAGAAACTTGGCCTGTTGTGTAATGCTGAACTCCATCTTGGTTTAAACTGAGGCTGCGCGAGAATCACCAGTCCCCGGAGCAGTGACCTTAGGACTGTTGCCAAGGAGATGACTGAGTAGAAGATGCTCCTGGGAAGCTGCCCTAATGAACTTTAGACAAATACATTGTATTCGTAAATAGAACATCCATTGTTTGGAGGATTGAAGATGCCATGAGAACCTGAAATTTAAGGGACGTAGACGGAATTTGAATGAAGAGATGGAGAAAGTCTAAAATGTAGGTGGTGTGATGACCTGTCCTCCTCCTTTGTCCAATCAAAATTTGGGATCCTTACACCTGCAACATGGGGGGGGTGGTACACTGACCTGAAAAACAGTATAATTAGCGTAGGTTTCGCTAGAAAAATTGTCCGACTTGTCTGATTAGCTGACCTGTCACTGACCCAACACCCTCAATAGGTGACTAAGAGCAGAGAGCTGCGAAGCACTCTGTCGGGAGGTTCGAGAACCCAATCGGGGTTTTTGGGAAGTGAAAGTCCTGGCGAAGCACTTTGTTGGTGAAAGTTGTAACCCAATCGGGGTTTTGGCAGATTCCTTGCAGAGAGGGAGTAGCGCAGGCGTTGCAACAGAAACTGCGGGTGCTGGTCTTAAACTTTGGTGATCCTGTCCCGATCCAAATTCTGGGGTTATCCTGTCCTGATTGTCCATGAGCTGCACCTGCTTGCCTACTGGCACTGAAGTCTTTGGGGTTTCTCCTGTCCTTTCCAACTGACCCGTGGCCAGGGTTGGTCTTCACACTATTCTAGGTAAATATAAATCTGTGTGGGTAATTGTCTTTCTAAATTGCGTCCTTTTCCTTACCCTCCCTGAAATTTGCAAAGCTTAGATTGCATATGTTCCTTTTCTTTCCCATCCCTTGGTAAATGAGATTTCCATGTATTACTGTCTATTGGCATGTTCCAATCTTCGACCCACTTTTAGTCAATGGTAAATGTTTTCCATCTTAGTATATGTTCCTTTTCTTACCCTCCCTTTAAAGAGATAAGCTGAATCTATAGTGTGTTCCAATTTTACCTTCCCTATAGTTATTGTGCTAAAACTGATTCTCAAATTGCATAATCGTGTTCTCTTTTTCAAACTGCAAATGAATTACGAAAGTTTTTGGGTTTAGTATGTTCCCTTTCTTTTCCCTCCTTTAATCAAGTTGCGAAAAGTCTGTTTTCTGTAATTAGCATGTTCCTTGTTTCCACCTTCCCTTTATTTCAAGTTTGCTAAATGGTTGGCATAATCTATCTTATACATAGCTATACGCTGTTTCTCATCTTGGTTATTGATAGTTTGATTGTATTTAACCTATGGCTTATGACTTTTGATGATGATGATTAGATAAAGAGTTTAAAACTACCCTGTGTCTGTGGTTATTATATAAATACAAATGTTACAATATTTGAGTGCCTTTCCTTTAATTTTAACTCCCTGATTCATCGTGTTTAGGTATCTAGTAACAAGGATAGGTAAGTTCCTGGTATAGGAATTAGTATAAACACAAACTGATCATAGAGCGTATGTCAGCTGTCTGAGTTAACAAAATTGATATCTTTCTTTTGGAATTATGGGCCCAGGCGAGTATTGGTAAGACCCTAGCCGGGTGACCTGCGCGCTCTATCACTAGCACCTCCACCACCCCACTCCTGCGGCTTGTCCAAGCAGCAATCTGCCAGGGCTGGTTACTATTTCCAGTCCGGCCCTGACTGTGGCACTGTATTCAAACTGTATCTCACTGATGAGCCTAAAATCAGCAACCCACCCTGGAGTTGCTTGTGTTCCGGTCTGGAGAGGACCTGACTTGGTATTTTAGGCTAGACTGGTTCCATTAGAGCAGCCCCAAGAATGGTTTGCATATGGTTGGTCTCTGTCTATACTGGGCAAAATGTTTACTGCAGTTTCCATTGCCCATGTTGTATCTCCCTGTGTACAGCATGATCAGCGGTGGCTCCTCCGCTAAGGTGGAGGATCGTCACCCCACTGCTCTCTGAGCAGTTAAAAAAGGAACAATAAAATGATAAGAACGCAATGTTATTATAATTTTAATGTTACGTACTGGCTTAGGTGTTGGGCAGGGCTGACCAGAGCAGGGAGGAAGTGGTGAGCACACAGTAAGTCCGCATGACAGTTTGGACGACCGTCTTGAGCCGGCCAAACAGTCATGCACACATAGCATGTTCTCCACAGGCTGTATTGCACAGCCTGGGTGGAGAACATGCTCAGGCTCCCAGTCCCTGTCTGAGTGCCAAACCAATGCACTTGGACCAATCACGAGGCAACAGTCATGCTGGTGACAGCAGTGTAGTGATTGGCTAAGAGAGTCTAGGAGCCTGTGTGCTTCCTGCTTTGTGGATGGAGGACAGGCGAGGGAAAAGAGACAGCAGCAGTTCCCAGGTAAGTTGTTTTTCTTGTTATTCTACTCCCCCTGCCATCCTCGATCGTTAGCAGCCACCATTGTGCATGGTCAAGTGTATTAGGGTGCCTGTATGTTTGGTTTTTTGAAGGTTTTCTCCAAACTACGAAAGCACAGTTTTTTATATATATCAATGGGTTCACAAATACTGATTTTTGCAGTGAGTAACATTTGCATAGCTAGGCGCATGATGGCGAGACAGGCAGATGCTCTATGACTCTGCTTAGCAAATCTTATCTGATGAAGGACCCTTTTAAGGTCTTGCCTGTCGATGCGCATGCGCATCAAGCTTGCGAGACTATGGGGGCTTAAACAGTCTTTAACCAACTTGCAAGGAATCGTGGCGATTCCTTGCAGTGCCTGTGAAAATCAAGGTCAATGCGCATGTGCATTGAGCTTACAAGCGCGTGCACATGCCCCCAGCCGCCTGCCTTGCACTCCTCCCACACCCCCGCTCCGCCCCCTCCCCTGCCTGCCGTGTCGCATTTCTTCAGTTCCCTCAGCCGTCTGCCATGCCCCTGCTGCTTTCACACCCTCTCCCCGCTCCGCCCCTCCCCTGCCCGCCATGTGTCGCATTTCTCCTCCCCCTCCCCTTCTCTGCCTTCCCTCCGTCTTGTTGCTTAAGCAGCTGCTCACCCACGAGCAATAACCACTAAACAAAGACGTTCCAGCCCATGAATATGGATCCATCCTGGGTTTGCATTCTTTTGCTGCATAACTCGTGTCGCATTTCTCCTCCCCCCTCCCCTTCTCTGCCTTCCCTCCGTCTTTTTTTTTTTTTTACCCGCTCCGCCCCCTCCCCTGCCCGCCGTGTCGCATTTCTCCTCCCCCCCCCCCTTCTCAGACTGTCCGGCACCCGCACTTCGTTCGTTTTACAAATTAAGCATGGGGTGTTGCGATGCCAAAGCCTGCACAGTAGGTTATTGTTTTATTAAATTAGTTCGACTAGACCCATGTACGTCCCTCACGGCTTCGACCCAAATCCCTCTTTCTAGCCTCTATATCCCCCTCCTACCGCCTGTTTCCCGATGGGCGGCCTAGTTTCAGAGATAGTTACACTCATCTGTGAAATGAAATGTCCGCCCATCTCTTTCCCATTAGTCACTGAAGGGCCTCGCAGCGCCTAACGCTCATCCATTACCGGTAACTAGCTAAGGCAATACTCGTAGTGCCTTGAAATATTTACTGTCCTCTCGCCCTCCCACCCGTTCAGAAACGTCAGTTTTGTCACCCACACCCATTCCACTTTGTCTAGGTCGTCTCTTCCTTTTTCGCCCTGTCAGGCCGGCTGGGACACAGTTCGCAACTCGGCCGTGTACTAACCCTTCAGCCTGGTATTCAAATCCATCTACAGTCTCACCTCGAACTGCCCCTTCTCCTAAGTCATACCCATTCCAAGCTCAGAATCCTCCACTGCCTGACCATCCTGGCACAACCACACCTCTAACGTTGGGGGATTTATCCTCCTAGCACCCATCAACTTGCACTCTACTCTCTGTGTTCGGCCGAGGGTAACACCTCAAGTCCCTCCACTTATATTTGTGAGCAGTTTAAGTGATCTTTAATAAAAAAAAATGTGCTTTTTTTTTCGAAACCTCTTCATTGATTTGATGGTGAAAGGGCATGGAATTTAAAGCACAGCATATGTTACTCCGTCTTGTGTTTTTTTTTTACCCGCTCCACCCCCTCCCCTGCCCGCCGTGCCGCATTTCTCCTCCCCCCCCCTTCTCAGACTGTCCGGCACCCGCACTTCGTTCGTTTTACAAATTAAGCACGGGGTGTTGCGATGCCAAAGCCTGCACAGTAGGTTATTGTTTTATTAAATTAGTTCGACTAGACCCATGTACGTCCCTCACGGCTTCGACCCAAATCCCTCTTTCTAGCCTCTATATCCCCCTCCTACCGCCTGTTTCCCGATGGGCGGCCTAGTTTCAGAGATAGTTACACTCATCTGTGAAATGAAATGTCCGCCCATCTCTTTCCCATTAGTCACTGAAGTGCCTCGCAGCGCCTAACGCTCATCCATTACCGGTAACTAACTAAGGCAATACTCGTAGTGCCTTGAAATATTTACTGTCCTCTCGACTTCCCACCCGTTCAGAAACGTCAGTTTGGTCACCCACACCCATTCCACTTTGTCTAGGTCGTCTCTTCCTTTTTCGCCCTGTCAGGCCGGCTGGCACACAGTTTGCAACTCGGCCGTGTACTAACCCTTCAGCCTGGTATTCAAATCCATCTACAGTCTCACCTCGAACTGCCCCTTCTCCTAAGTCATACCCATTCCAAGCTCAGAATACTCCACTGCCTGACCATCCTGGCACAACCACACCTCTATCGTTGGGTTTTTTATCCTCCTAGCACCCATCAACTTGCACTCTACTCTCTGTGTTCGGCCGAGGGTAACACCTCAAGTCCCTCCACTTATATTTGTGAGCAGTTTAAGTGATCCTTAATAAAAAAAAAATGTGTTTTTTTTTCGAAACCTCTTTATTGATTTGATGGTGAAAGGGCATGGAATTTAAAGCACAGCATATGTTACACATCAGATCGTCTGTATGCGTAGGCTACAATGTACAGAGGACATAATTCCAACAGTAATCCCTTAAGGACAATTGGCTCAGCATAAAGCAACTTCGATAAAGAAACATCAGATAATAAACACAGAAGTGCTCCAAGTTGATGGGGGTGCACGTTGGGTCTCTCCTATATAGAGAACAATCAAGGAAGAGGCCCCACATTAATTCACCACCACCACATCCACCACAGCATCCACCACAGCATCCACCACCACATCCACCACCACATCCACCACACCCACCACCACCACATCCACCACCACATCCACCGCATCCACCACCACCACATCCACCACCACATCCACCACATCCACCACATCCACCACCACATCCAACACATCTACCACCACTTCCACCACCACCGCATCCACCACCACATCCACCACCAACACATCCACCACCACCACATCCACCACCACCACATCCACCACCACCGCATCCACCACCACCACATCCACCACCACATCCACCACCACATCCACATCCACCATGACATCCACCACCACATCCACCACAACCACATCCACCACATGCACCACCACCGCATACACCACCACATCCACATCCACCACCACATCCCCCACATCCACCACCACATCCAACACATCCACCACCACTTCCTCCACCACTGCATGCACCACCACATCCACCACCACCACATCCACCACCACCACCACATCCACCACCACCACCGCATCCACCCCCACCACCACATCCACCACCACATCCACCACCACATCCACCACCTCATCCACCACCTCATCCACCACCTCATCCCCCACCGCATCCACCACCGCATCCACCACACCCACCATCACTTCCACCACCACATCCACCACTACATCCACCACCACTTTCACCACATCCACCACCACCACATCCACCACCACCTCCTCCACCACCACCACATCCACCACCACCTCCTCCACCACCACATCCACCCCCACCTCCTCCACCACCACATCCACCACCACCACATCCACCCCCACATCCACCACCATCACCAACACCGCATCCACCCCCACCACCACATCCACCACCACATCCACCACCACATCCACCACCTCACCCACCACCTCATCCACCACCTCATCCCCCACCGCATCCACCACCGCATCCACCACACCCACCATCACTTCCACCACCACATCCACCACTACATCCACCACCACTTTCACCACATCCACCACCACCACATCCACAACATCCACCACCACCTCCTCCACCACCACCACAGCCACCACCACCTCCTCCACCACCACATCCACCCCCACCTCCTCCACCACCACATCCACCACCACCACATCCACCCCCACATCCACCACCATCACCAACACCACATCCACCACCACCATATCCCCCAGATCCACCACCACCACATCTATATGTGTGTGTGTGTGTGTGTGTGTGGCTCTGTGTGTGTGTAGGTGCAAATGCAATGTTCTTGGATTTTCGTCACAATAAAATACACTGAACATAATCTTCACAAAATTTATTTACAAACGTTTAAGCTATTGCCATTATAAATTACAATAAATGTTATTTAAGTATTAATAATTTACAAAATTAAACAAAATTAAAAGCCATTGTTATTTGTAATATCAATACATCTAAGTCACGTAAATACAACACACATTGCATTACAAATGCTATAGGTGTCACATTTGCGATTACAACTATTGACATTGTAACTGACAAAGCTATTAATTTTGCTATTTTCAAAACCAACACATAAATAAAAAGTGTCATTTACAATACCAATCGCTCAGACTTTCCTAATGCGAGACCTATTGCATTTTGAGACAAACAGTCCTACCAGTGACCTTACTTCAAACAGGTGAGTTCTCTTAGCCCAGAGGTAGGAAGGTACAAGTAAAACATATTTTTAGTACACTCACACACAATTCTAATAACGGTCTGATGGTTTAATACAAAAACAACATGCTCATTGACGTAAGGGACAGAACCACATCTCAACTAAGGAGGGCATAATTAAGAGACTGCAGTGCACAACCAGATGGCGGAAGCACTCTCAGCGCTTCCAAGTGATAAATGGGTAACCCGGTGATGAAGCATAACACACTAGATTGGTGAGTGTTCATCATCCTATGTGAAGACAGGGATGTATGATTGTTCAGTGAAAATATTTTCACTGAACAAAAGCCATAATGAATGGCGTTTTGAATATCTGTTTTATTGTATGATGTATGGTAAAGTGAATTATCACAAAAAAAGTGAATAGAGATTACTTTTGCCTTTGCTTGTCAAACAATCTCAATTTTTTTCATAAAGTTTTAAAACACAGGTGCTAAGTGTCCGCATGTCTTATGTAACACCTCTGGTCAATTCCGACTTTTTAACCAATCTAACTTGCCTGCTGGGTTTGGGAACCCATACTAGGGGTTAAAAATAAAGCTACAAATCCCAAACGGCAACATGCTGTTGACTGAAAAGCCAGAATGACCAATGTCATCACATTTCCGAGAGGCGCCGAGGATCGCTGTGAAAAGCAACATTAAAATTCAGTTTGTGATGGTGGTCTATCTTTTTAACAGTGTTAAACAGCCGAGAGACAACGAGGTGGTGGACATGGCCTTTCGCGTGCAGATAGCCATTCCTACCGAACTGTCTTTAAGGATGTCACTGAGTATTGAAGGAGGCAGGAAGATGCAGGGACAGTCTCTGCACTTCAAAGGTTTCTGTCGCCCTGCGCACTCCAGCCACAGGAGCCCAGTTCACTTCCAGGAGGAGGCCTGGGGGGGTTGCATCGCCTTCTCCTAAGCAACAAAGAACCTAAGCAGGATCACTTAAATCATCCATTTTGTCAGCCATCCAAGATGAATTCCTAAATGCAGTGAAACAAGCTCACACATGCAGGCCCAACATACACCCTGCTCTCTGCAAGCAGCTCCACATTCACTCCGACATGAATGAGCACTAGAGGTCGCTGAGGGTAATTGTGTAAATCTTTTATCAGGGGAAAGCAAAGTGCGTCTCTCCCATGAAGAGGACAGGGAAAACGTACTTGTGCTTTTCACTATTATTACGGGTGGGGCTACTTCCGGGTTCAGCTTTTCACGAGGACAGCAGTCCTTTCTCCAAAGGAGGGGTGCACTCTCGGTGAGGGGCCTCAGTGAACATGCGTTATTACTGTTTCCACTGAGGAAAAAGTAACAAAACAAGCATTGGCAGCGCGCGAGGTGGTGGAGGAAAAGAGGCAGGAGCTGTGTGCGAGCGCGGCAAATGCGCCTAGCGCGATCGCAAAAACAAACAACCTAAAACCACGAGTGGTGACGTGCGTGGTGTGCATGCGCATCACCGCAAGTGCTACCTTGCTGGCGATCAGCTTGCTATAACACGCATGAGGGCCAGCTCTTGTGCACGTTCTAGCAAGCTGATCACGGGCAAAGTAGCATTTCTCAGAACCTACTAAATGTCTCGGCCAAGGTCAGCGCATGTGCTGGATCAGGCTGAGACCTAACAAGGCTAGCACACAGCTCAGTAGCGACCCATGTCTGGGGAAGAGGCCAAATGTCCCTGGTAAAGTTTGTTCTTTCTTAGATCAGTCCTCTCTGCCTGACAACAGAGCATGGTGACACACTTGTGCAGGAATTGCGCAGGGATGAGTGAGAAGATGTTCTGTTGATTGGGATGTATGGTGTTAAGAATAATGTATGAAAACCTGACAGAAATGGGGGATTTGGGGGGCAGCCGAGCCACGTGGTCTGCCCCCCGGGCAGGTTTGGGAGGGGGAAGTGGGTATCATGAGGGCGGCCATTTTGCCGCCGATTGGGCTGCCTAGTATAGCCCAAAGGCAGCCCAAATTAGACCAACAAGCCCAAAAGGGCTATATATGGGGGCCACACTTCCGCCCAGCCACCATTTTAGGTATTGTAACCTGGTGGCTGGGAGTGTATTTGGCAGTTTGTCGTTTCGTGGCGGTTTGTTTGAAGTTTTGGTCATGTCAGGCGCGGAGGATGTTCGTGTTTTAGAAGCCATCCGCCTGCTGAGTGAAGCAGGGCGGATGGACCTTTTGGTGGGGCCGCGGGTGGCGAGGCCGGTGAGGCAGGCGTCCTTCGGCGTGGCGGCGGCCGTTCTGGCCTGCTCGCCGCCGAGGAAGGCACCGAAAATGCAGGTGAGTCTTCGGGGCTGCGCCGATGTCAGGAGCGCGGCCCCGGAAGACGGAGAGTTTCGGGCGGTTGGTGAGCGGGCGAGGCGCGTTGCCAGGGGCGCCTCGCCGCGCTTATGTGGAGCGGTTGGGGACGGGCGGGAAGGCGGGGCGGCGGGAGGAAGGCACGAGAAGGAGGCTGAGCGGCCGCGCGTGGAGTCGCGCGGCCACCCGGGCTTTGCAGAGCTTGGCGGGGGGGCCGGGGGAGGATGCGGGGCCTCAGGGGAGACCGAGAGGCAGGGCGAGCGAGAGCGAGGGAGGGGGTGCGGGGGGACGGGAGACTGGAGCGTGGTCTGGGCGAGGGGGGAGAGGGGGAGGGACGGGACGGGGAGGAAGTGAGGAGGAGGGACAGGCCATGAGGAGGCATTATGAGAGCCTCTCGCCGGCCCGGCAGGGGGGAGGGGCAGAAGTGCTGGGAAGAAGGGTGTGAAAGGGGGGGTGCGGGGAGGGGCGGGAGGAGCAGGCAAGGGGCGGGGGAGGGGGGGACGGTTGAGGGGGGGATGGGGGAAGAACAGGGGCATGGAGGGGGAGGGACACCACTTCTGTTTGACTCGGAGGGCAGTGAGTGGGAGTGGGAGGGTCTAGATGGGTTTGCGTCGTGGGAGGAAGGGCTCAGGGAGGCTCGAATGGCGGCGGCGGAGGAGGCGGGTCAAGGGGGGAAGAGGCGGTCCGACTGGGTGGGTAGAGGTGGGCCCTGGGATGGGTGGCGGCGGGGAGCTGGAGGGGGTGGGGTGAGTCGGGGAAGGGGGGAGATGGCGGTCGACAGGGGAGCAGGGGTAGGGGGGCTCAGCTGGAGCGAGGATGAGGAGGAGGGTGGGGCGGGGATGGCTGGGGGGATTGGTACCGGGCGGGCGGGGCGGCGCAGTGGCAGGGACCCAGCACACCAGCAATACCTTTTTTATTGCAGGGAGATAGCCGGCGCGGGGGAGCGGACTTGGTAAGGCTTGGGGCGGCCCAACGACACCAAGGAGAAGGGAGGGCGGAGCTTCCGGTGGCGAGCCTGGAGACCACGAGGGATCACGGCGCGCTGGCTCAAGAAGGCCCCTGGCGGGCTCGCCGGTCCCAGCACCCACAGGGCCCAAGCGGCTTGGGGAACAGCAGAGATCATGGAGCACCGGCAAAGAGGACTATTTTAGATTGAATGGGGGCAGAGGCGAAAGGAGGGCCTCTGGCAGGTTTCAGTCGGCGAAGTTTAGGTGGGGAGGTGTGGAGTTGACAGAAGGAGAGGACAGTGTGGAGGAAGGGGAAGTGAGAGATGGGCCGGGCGGACGGGGTCCGGTAATGTTGTTAGTTCTTTTTTACAGGTGTCACGGGGCCTGGGTGCCGCGGCGGCCCGGACACAGTCGGGAGGAAGATCGGCGTCGGACAGGAGAGTCGAAGAACGGCGAGGGGATGCTTTGATTACAGGTAAAAGCAGGGAGGCGCCGTGGATGGTGTCGGTAGGGGTGGGGGCAGGTGGGGAGGTGGGGGTGGAGGATCGGCTATGCAAGGGGAGGTATGTGGTGGACCGGGGTGTGGGGACGGATGTGGCTGCGCCTGGTGGAAAGGGCGGGGGCCCAGCGGGGTTGCCGGCTGAGGGGAAAGTGGCGACGCCAGAGGCGGAGGGAGATGCGGGCAGCGCAGCAGCGGGCAGCGCAGCAGCGGAGGAAGAGGGTGCGAAGAAGCCTGAGAGTAAAGAATTGAAGTTTAAACGGCTCCCTTATATGGGAGTCACTAAAGAAAGGATATGGAAGGGAGAATATGTGGAATTGTTGAAATTGTTGCACCGGGAGGTTCGGTCGAAGGAAGGGTCGAAGGAGGAGGAGTATGAGCTGCAGAAGCGCCCGAGGGTGCCGCTCACAATTGAGAACTGGACGGCGGCGTTTTTGATTTTCACAAGTGTATATTGCGAGAAATTTCCGGAGAGGTCGGTGTCCCTTTTTAAGTACATGGACGTCATTCGGAAGGCGCAGATTACAGGGGGGGTTTGCGTGGGCACAGTACGACGAGGAGTTCAGGGCAAGGATGGCGTGGGACCCGGAGGAAAAGTGGGGCGAGCTGGATTGCGATTTGTGGCAGCACATGATGGGCCTGGCGGGGTCGGGCAAGACTATATTTACCGCCAGCGGGCTCCCGATAATATATCAGCCCTTTCAAGGGCGACCCACCCGGGGAGGGGTGGGGGCGGGAGCCAAGAGCCAGCCCGGGACCGCGGGGCCTTGCTGGGACTATATAAAGGTGCGTGTGCCAGAGAGCATTGCTGTTTTCGGCACGAGTGCTCTGGGTGCGGAAGATATGGGCACCCTGTGTTGCGCTGCTGGGGACCACCCGGACAGCAGCATGGTGGCACACACGCGGCGGCGGGAGCAGCGCGACCCGGGAGCGGGCAGCCGTCGGGAAGCGGCCGGGGTGGCAAAGGGCCTGGGCCAAAGGGCTCGTGCGCCGGTTAGATTGGATAGGTTGACGGCGGCCCTACGCACTTACCCGTACGCGGGGGCCGCGGAACGTCTGCGGATCGGGTTTCAAGACGGGTTTAGGCTGGGATACAAGGGTCCTCGGGTGCAGCGATGGGCGGACAATTTGCGTTCAGCACGGGAGCACCCGGAGGTGGTATAGAGTAAGCTGGATAAGGAGGTACAGGAGGGGCGCATGGCGGTGCCTTTTGAGGATTGGCAATGGAAGACCTGATAGTGTCCCCTATAGGTGTGGTGCCCAAAAAGGAGGCTGGGCAGTTCCGGCTTATACAGCATCTGTCATGGCTGGACGGTGGGTCGGTCAATGACTTTATCAATGAAAGCGAGGCCACAGTGGTGTAATCCTCGGTGGAGGCGGCAATGGCATTGGTGGTGAAGGAAGGAAGAGGCGCGGTGATGGCCAAGTGCGACATCAAGTCGGCTTTCCGGTTACTGCCTGTTCACCCAGACGACTGGGGCCTACTGGGGATCCAGTTTCACGGCCGCTGGTATGTGGACAAGGCGCTGCCGATGGGCTGCTCGATGTCCTGCGTGCTTTTTGAATGTTTTAGCACATTCCTGCAGTGGTTTTTTACGGAACGCACGGGTCACCAAGGAGTCACGCACTACCTGGATGACTTTTTCTTGGTCGGGGCCCCAGACTCCACGAACTGCCAGGTGGCTCTGGAAAGCTTTCAGGAGATCATGGTGGACCTGGGGGTGCCGCTGGCACCGGAGAAGACAGTGGGGCCAGGCACGGTGCTGTCATTCTTGGGTATTGAGATCGACTCAAGCTTGATGGAAGCACGGCTACCGGTGGACAAAAAGCAACAGATGCTGGGGCTGCTGGAGGTGATGGTGGCCAGGAATAAGGTGACAGTGTTGGAAGTGCAAGTGCTTTTGGGGCACCTCAACTTCGCGTGCAGGGTGGTACGGGTCGGTAGGACGTTTTGCAGACGACTAGGCCGGGCTTTGGTGGGGCGGAGGCCTCCACATCATCACGTGCGCGTGTCGGCGGGGGTGCGGGAGGATTTGCGGATGTGGCGGTTTTTCCTGCACCAGTTCAACGGAGTGCCCTTACAGCGGGACATGGACTTGGCGTGCGATGTGCAGATCTTCTCGGACGCGGCGGGCAGTGAAGGCTTTGGGCTCTACTGGAACGGGAAGTGGTGCGCAGAGAGATGGCCCCCAGAGTGGTCAGGGGGCGGGAGGAGCATTGCTTTCTTGGAGCTCTTTCCTTTGGTAGTAGCAATCTGGCTGTGGGGAGAGGTGCTGGCACATCGTCGGGTGACTTTCAATGTGGACAATATGGCGGTGGTGCACGTCGTAAATCGCCAGTCCGCCAGAGATGAACAAGAGTTGAAACTGTTGAGAGTGCTTGTGCTGGGCTGTTTGCGCCATGACATTGCTTTTCGCGCGGTGCATGTCCCAGGAATTGACAATGACATTGCGGACGCTCTGTCTCGTTCGCAGTGGGGGAGATTCCGTGGGTTAGCCAAGGAAGCGGAACGGGACCCGACTCCACTGCCGGCGCAGATGTGGGACATAGGCAAAACCGGATGTTGCAGCTGGTTCTAGGATCCTTGGCAGAGTCAACCAGAACAGCGTATGTGGCAGCCTGGGGGGAGTTTGTGGCGACCGGGCCGCGTTGGCGGCCGCCGGGCAGGGACAGGCATGAGGAGGTGGTACAATACTTACTGGAATTGATTGGCAGGGGATTGTCGAGAGTGACGATAGCGGGTAAGCTGACGGGGATCAGTTTCATGGGTAAGCTACTGTGGGGATACGCCCCGACCGCAGGTGAATTGGGGTCTAGGATGTTGGAGGGTTGGGCGCGGGAGTGCGGGCGGGGGGGGGCGGTGCGGCGGCCGGTGTCAGTGGAATTGTTGGGCAGAGTGATGGCGATGCTGCCGCGAGTGTGCAGGGATGGCAGGGAAGCATGCCTGTTCGGGACGCTGATGGTGTGGATGTTTGCGGGGGCTTTCCGGGTGTCTGAGCTGTTGGGTTCTAAGGCTGAACGGGGCTTGGAATGGGCGGAGGTGCAAGTGACTCAGTCGGAGGTGCGTCTGTGGCTGCGTAAGTCCAAGACGGATCAGAGGAGTGTGGGGTCTTGGGTGACCATGGAAAGGGGGAGGAGGGAAGTGAGTGCCTGGTGCTGTGGGGTAGGAGATGGAAGACCGCATGTGCAGCGAATGGTCTGGTGTTTCAGCACGCGAATGGGAAGGGGGCGACGGGGCGCCAGCTTTTGGGAGTATTGCGGAAGGCCTTGGTCAGATTGGGTGTGGATGGGCAACAGTTTGGCACGCATTCCTTTCGGATAGGGGCGGCGTCCGAGGCACACCGTCGGGGGCAGGGAAGGGGGGCCATCATGCGCTTGGGTAGGTGGACATCGGATTGTTATCGCCGCTATGTGCGCAGCGCAGAACCAGCAGGAGCGCGCATGGTGGAATTGGGGGGACAGTGTTGATTGACATTTGTTTCTAATTTCAGGTTCGGTGGCGGGCCCCTCGTCCCGGGATATGTTGATCTGGATTGTAGGACACTCGTTTGTGAAGAGGGCGAAACTACAGGCACAGGATAGCTATTTCGGGGATGGTTTGGGTTTCAATCCGGATTTGTTCAGGGTGGTCTGGTCAGGGAGGGGGGGCATGAGGTGGACAGAGCTGGTCACAACCTTGAATGGTTTAGTGTGCGGGGGCGTTGCCCTGACGTGTTGGTCCTCCACTTGGGGGAAAACGACCTGGTGCAGGAGACAGGTTTGGTGCTGATGAGAGCGATGCGGCGGGATCTGGCAGAGCTGCGCAGGTGTTGGGCAGGGTGTGCGGTGGTCTGGACCGAGTTGGTGTCACGCAGAGTGTGGCGGGGAGCAGTGAAGCCGCAGGCAGTGGATAAAGCGAGGCGGGAGTTGAACGTGGAAATGGTGCAGTTCTGTCGGCATTTGGGTTTTACGCGCATATGGCACACGGACATCAAGTACAATGCGCCGGAGATGTTCAGAGGAGACGGAGTGCATTTGTCCCGCATTGGAATGGACCTGTATCTGTTGGAGCTTCGGGAGGTGTTGGCGAAGTTGTTGGGGGTTCGCCGGGAGTAAAGGTGTCTGAGATGTACGCAGAGGTGACCGGGGGGGGGGGAGGGGGGTGTGGGGGGGCAGGGAAAGGGGGGAGGAGGTGTAATCACCTACCCCACTTTCCCTGGGTGGCGGAGTTTGGGTTGATGTTGGCCAATTTTGGCTGGTGTTCGGGTCTTTATCATTATGTTTGGGGATTTGGGGAACGGGAGCGGGGAAAGGGTAAACAGTTTTGGAGTTACATTAGAGGGGCTTAGTTACAGTTGCAATAAGGCAGATAGGTCTGTAGGTATTGACAGGTTTTGGAGTTAGGATGTAGGGGAGAAAAGTGGATACATGAGAATGTTATGGAATTGTATATTTGTATATGCAGGGTGGGGGGATTGTATCATGTGGGGATCGTAGGGGTGGAGGGAGACAAAACCTAAGGGGTCAGGTAACTCGATGTTTAGAGAGGTGTTCGTTTTGTGAGGCGGTTGCCAGTTTTATTATATGTGATGTGCACCTATTTCAAATAAAGCGGCCTTTTACACACACAAAATGGTAGTCAGTCTTGATTGCCCCCTTCATCCCTCCCAAACTGCCATGTGTGGGCTCTGTGCTCAGCGACGTAACACAGACCCCTGCAGGCTTTGTGGCAGGGGGCCCCAGTCTCACATCCCTGAAGAGGGGCCCCAGTTTACTGTGTGCATGTGATGTGCCTTTAGTTCAGCTGCGGGGAGCAGTGTTCCATCCGAGGGTTCCTGTGTCATAGCAAGAGGGGCAGGGGGGTCGGTTTGACCAGGGCGGCATAAGTTTTGGAGGCGGCGACCTCCTCCCCCCCTTACCTGGCGTCTCAGGGGCGACAATCGCACCCCCCCCCCCATATTGCTGCCGCCGAATCTCGCCAGCACCTCCCCCGCTCTTCAATGTATCCGCAGGGGGCAAATGCAGGGACCACCACAGGCGGCTATAGGGCTAGCTACGCCACTTGAGGGCTCCGTTGTGATAGAGTGATAGAGGCCTAAAGAGACACAAAGTAGTTTCTTACTTTCGCTTTCAGGCAGATCCTAGGTGTGTGTTTTGCGGTTGGATGGGACCCCTTTGGGGCGGGGCATATAATATGCCAGGATGGCTGATGGGTCTGAAATAGAAGGTTAGTGTTCTTTAGTCGGAGTAGGGGCGTAATGCAAGCCTCTGGAGCCCCTGCAGCAGAGTGCCCCCTCCTAGCCTTAAGGAGCCACTCACCCTGAAGGGGAACTCCTTTCAACCCAAGGCCAATGAATAGCTGTGAGGTATGGGCGCGTCAGGGGATCCTTTTCATGTTCTGCAGACGGGCCACATCAATATTTGCTTCTGGTGTTGGTGCTATAGGATGTCAGCATTGTGCATAAGCAGCTAATAACAACACTGCATTATGTAGGTATACACAGAACATGAACACATTATTGTAAATATATGCTAATAAAAGAACACAAGCATAACATAATAATACCATACATGGCACTATGCATAGAAATGGTCAAACATTAGATGCTGTGGGTCAGAGGCCACAGGTGAGAGGTAACAAAATGGCGGTGTGCACACTACAATCAATACTTAATCACTGTTCCTAAGGGTTACAATGTGAGGAATCATCAATTGGTAGGCTAGAATACTTGCTGTCTGCAGAGTGAAACGCCCATAGACTAATATTGTTTCATATAATATCCTCAATGCCTGAAAAAGCATTTAATTAATTTGCTGAGAATCCTTCCATGAAACCCTAATAAGGGTCATAACTACATATGGGGCAGATTTATGATAACTGGCGCATCCCCAGGGAGGCGCCAGTTATTTTGCGCCGCTGCTCCGCCACCCATGGTGCGCCGCATTTACAATGCGCCGCACCATGGGGCAAAAACGGCACAGATGCGTGACGCATCTGTGCCGTAAAGGTGGCGCATTGCTGGAGTTGCGTCGCAAGCGCGACGCAGCTTCAGCAAGGCTCGGGGTGCCCATCTTTACAATGCTGCGTCAAGACCTACGCCTGCTTCAAGCAGGCGCAGGGTTTTGACGCAGCATTGGCCTGAAAGTGACTGAGTGCTATCTTATATATTTCACTCAGCCACTTTTGCGAGGCGCACCTGCCCCAGAACGCCCACCCTGCGCCGGAACGCCCACAAGTGGCGCAGGGCTTTACAATGTGACGCATCTGCCTAGATGCGTCACGTTGTAAATGGGTCGTAGGGATGCGCCACGTTTACGCCGCAGTTGCGTGACGCAAACGTGGCGCATTCCCAACATAAATCTGCCCCATAATGTTTTGGGTCAAATGTGCACATTTTGTTCAGTTCAACCTTTTTTTATCATTGTATATAGGTGCATTTGACTGGTCATTTACGTTTTAGACTTTGAATTAACTGTTATACTGTGCTTGATACCAACCCTCAAACCACCTCTGGTAAACCTTATTTCATTTATTCATCCATATAGACATTAAACTCTGATTGCTCAATGCACTACCCCAGGTAAGGGAAGGATTCCTTTGTTTAACCGATGGCTGCCAAACATGCACACGCCAAGGTAACAGGGAGTGAACAGAGGGTCATCTTTGGGAGTGAAGTCTTAACAGTGTTTAATTTGGAAAATAATAAGTGCCAGGGCCCTCATCAGGAGATTACTGCAGCTTGCACCACCCATTGCTCCTACCCTACCAGAGCTGCCAATAGCAGTACCAACACAACTACTAACCATCACATACATAGCAGTGTGACAATTAAGACTATTCTAACGCCCCATAACTATAAGAATGGATTGCACCACAGGTTTTAGACATTTTTAATGCATATTGAATTAATAAACAAACGTTGTGGTGATTTTTAAATCAGGGCAGTCTGCCACATGGCAGCGCTGTTTGTCGAAGTGCCGCTTTTGACAATTAAATGCTGGTGCTGAGACCCAGAAGCAGCCAGTTCAATTTAATCACAGGAAGTCTACTCTGGATTGGCTATGGTCTGGTAAGGGGTCTGGAGCAAATAAAGTAATGTACATTTTGCAGGAAACGTCCAAGAGAGATGGAGTCCTTCTCAGAAGGTGGAGCATTGGCCTGGAAGTTTTAAAGGACACACTTTCATCTTCAGTGTATGTTTAATAAATGTGCAATCGCGTTCTTGTAATGCCTGCATTGTTTACATTGTATTGTATTGCATCATTAATTTAGCACTTACTACCCCTATGTGGGGTGCTGAAGCACTTGCCTACATGGGTAGCACGCTACAGTATGTCAGATGTGTCGTTTGAAGTGTGTTGTCCTTATTTTGACCCTGTGTGGGAAGTGTTTTCATGTCATGCGCCATGACAATTTTCCCAACATGGTGCGTTCTCTGTCAAACATTCCCAGCGCAGAGAACAGCAGGGCAGTGGAAATTAAGTAGAATTGGACTAGTGCCAGTCTGACCAGGTTCCGGATGCGCCTGGTTTTTCCAGGGTTGCTTTTTTAGTTTTTTGGTTTTTTTGAGGTTTTATATAGCGCAAACCTGACCCGGAGGTATTGGAGTGCTGTATATTAGCACCAGTTACAGATTACACAAGGACACAAAATCTTTTTTGGTAGTCACCTGGGGGCATATCATCAATGGCCTGAAAATATAATTATCGCCGCCTTGGGGTCCGTTTTTGGGCGAAAAGCGGCGATAATTATATTGCATTATTTGCAACGACACGGTAACGCGTGTTTCCTTGATTCAGCTCCCGTTTTGTTCATGCCTTGCTTTGCATCTCTAATGAGATGCAAAGGAGGCTTGCCTAACAAAACACCATGGGAAAATATCGCTACCCCAGCTTCGTGATATCATCAACGAGGGGTAGCAATATTTTAAATCCCGTTAACTATGCCTTAACGCAGGAATTTAACATCTGTTAAATTCCTGACTAAGGCATAGCTTACACGGGAGGTGGATTATGTTGATACAACCACAGGGTGGTATCACTAAGGCTATCTCGGTTTGGGTGCAACATCGCTGGTTTTCCAGGGATGTTGGCCCATTTCTCTGGAATATTATCACCCTGGAGTAACGCGTTGTTAATAACGAGTTACCAGGGCAATAAATTCCTGCGATGGACGGCGATAAATAAACAAGCGCTAAGTGCGCTTTGCATTTATTTATCGCCGTCCTAGTAAATATGCCCCCTGGAGTTAAGGTGATTTGCCCAGAATCACAGGATGTTGAGCTGAGACTCGAACCTGGGGGCATATTACCAACGAGTAGCGATATTTATCGCTAACGAGGCTTTGCAACGATTTTTTTATCGCTAAGCATCGCCGGAAAATATCGCTGAGATAACTTGCTATTAGCAATGTTTATCTCAGAAGTGATAAAAATCCTCACGCTAACTGCCAAATGAGAGATTATCGCTGGAAAACCAACGATAATCTCTCGAAGTTTGGCATAGGATATCATGGCTAAGTCAGGAAAATACCAGGTGTAAAAAAAGCAGCGCTAACCGCGGTTAGCGCTGCTTTTATTATCACTAACAGAGTTAGCGATATCCTTGATAATAGGAGAAATGTCGCTTAACAACATTTCTCCTATTATTTTTCTCTGGAACGCCTCATTTGCATCTCATTAGAGATGCAAGGTGAAGCGTAGAGAAAAAGGGTGCTAACATGCAAATTTGCGTGTTAGCACCGTGTTGCTGATAGGGAGATAATTTTATCTCCGCTTTCTTGGCTTTTAAAGCCAAAAAAGCAGAGATAAATCCCTTGATAATATGCCCCCCTGTTCCCCAGTTCCGAAGTAGGCAGCTCTGGCCGTTAAGGTGGAGGGGCGCAAGCACTGGGGGCACCAGTAGCCAGTGTAGTGTGGGGACAGACAAGGCCATTAGAAAAAAGAAACAAACCTCTAAAAACTCGGAAATTGTCATCTGAGAATATCTTCCACGCGGACAGGCTCTGTTCGGGCTCTTCCTTTCCAGCCTGAGGCGATGCCGGAGGCCCCAGCCGTTACCAGGAAATGCAAACGCCTCGATAAACACCAATCTGCCTGTAGGGTACTGAGGCTGGTACTTGCTGGCACCCTTCCAGGGTGCTTTTACCCTGTCACTGTGAGGCTAATGCCGGTGCACTGTGTGGCAGGAGCTTGGTGGGCAGTCTGGGGGCTCTGGCTCGGGCAGTAATGTGAAGATTGCATTTCAGACTTCACACTTATGAATGTATGGAGTTTTAATATGATTATAATTTTTCAGTTGTGACGCCTTTGAGTCTGTTCTAACAACCACATATGTATTGTATTGTAATTAAATAGCGCTTACTACCCCTGATGAGGCGTCGAAGCACTTTTCAGCGAGTAGCATTCTACACCAGAACCCAAAGAGGATTTGAGGTGCATTAGTAAAGGGGGAATTTGAGCGGTAAATTTGTTATTTGGATAGAAAAAGGAGAGGGGAGGGATAGAAAAAGGAGGCTGTACTTTGTGGCAAGTACAGCAAATACCTCGAAAACTAACTACTGCGGGGGAATGCTGGAGCTGGTGCAAAGATTTTGTCATGGTACTCGTGCAAATTTAACCATGAATGTGCTGAAGGTGGAGGTAAATGTAGCGTTACAGGGTTCAAGCAGCCAAGGCCCCCCGGGTTATGATGGGTGACCAGGGGTAAGGACCTACAGGCTTTACTGGACCGAGTGCTCCTACGCAATTAGACTGGGAAGTTTATTGCTATGGCTGGTGATATATCCTGACAGTGAGCCAGCTTTGGGTTCGGAGTGGGTATTTTGGGATGGCTTTGGGATTGGTTATCAAGGGTCCAGGGGCAAGGAGGGGTGGGCTGACAATTTATGGTCAGCCACAGCGGCACACGGAGTAGCATCTGCCAGACAGCAGAGCGAGTGTAGAGGGGAGCTCTGTGGACCCCCTTTGCCACAACTGGCTGACATCAGCGTATTTAATTTGGGGTGGTTCCCAGGCAGAAGGAAGGGGAAATCTTTTTTTATCAGCCTTTCATTCCATCTGGAGGAGAATTCTTGGGATTTCCCAGCGGTCAGCATGAGGTTCTCTGGTGAGGGAAGTGTGAAATGCGATGGGGGTACCTGCTGCCAAGTTTAGCATCTATGCAATCAAAATGGAGCTGTCCGGACATGCTGGTCCTGCAACAGAGGGGGAAAAGTGATACAGTGGGATATCGAGGATCACCCTACTGCAACACAGGTAACAGGTCTGAGTACTTATTCAGCAAAAGTTAGAAAGGAAATGTTTGATATGGACAGAGTTGTGCCACTTAGACAAAGGAGGGGTGCGTTTAAGCACGTGGCCATCAATAAAACAGCAACTCACCAGGGCAACAAGGGTTATTTGTTTGACATGGTGTCAAGGTTTTGGCACATGGAGGCTTTCAGTTGGAAGAACCGGGTCTCTTTTGATCTGATGGGTACATCTTTTAGTGATGGGGTATGCAAATTCACTTGGCAGAATTGAAGGATTCGTATGTGGAACTGTGAGATGCAAGGTTCTGGTGCAGATTGAGGGTTTGTGGTGTAGCTGTATTGCAGAGGGTTCATGGGTGGGGCAGGAATGCACCCTCTGGAGTTTTTCTGAGTGGCAGTAGTTGGGGGGGGGGTTGGAGAGTCAGATGCGGGTATGTCCACCCCTTGTGTTGGGGGGGGGGGATAGGCGAACGATGATGGTGTGCGGGATGCCCAGGACAGGGCGAGGGGGGCTCATTGATGGATTCTTGGACAAAAAAAGTGAGAATGAGACTGGGTATGGAAGGAGTTCATGGAGTAAAAGGGGAAAGGAAGAGTGAAGCAAGATGGGTTGGGGTAAAAGATTAGGGTGAAGTGAGCATGTTAGTGGAAATAAGGGGGATTATATTTAAGATGTTTCGAAGTATTCAAATTTTTAAAAGTTAATTCAAGTGTAATCCTGTCCTAATTTTTTATTTTTACTTTATTTTAAAAGTTGTATATACCGCTAGCTTAACCCGTGGGTGTCAGAGAGCTTTACATATACACAGGAGATATAGGTTGCATTTCAAAGCAAGATCGAGGAAGCAAAAAAAGATATAGACAAACATAATAATAATTAGGCAAACAGTGCGGCGGAGGGAGACAAAAAAAGTAGGTGGTTGGCACAGTCTAGTAGCCACCAATCCTTGGTGGTCAAGTGAGGGTGGAGTCAACTAGTAAATGCACCTTTACACTTTAATGGAAGATTGTGTGTGATTATCTTACTAAGGAAGCTGGAGGCATACCTAAGAACACGGTCGCACTCTTTTGCTGTATGCCGGGGATATAGACACAGCAATATTTGGGTTGGTTAAGAGTGTGAAAGAATATAAAATACATATTTTACAGAATGGGTTAATGGCAACCTGAGATTTCGTTGTTACATTGTTGGTGTAGACATTTATTTTTTACTTGCGCCTTAGACAGCCGATTTCTAGCAGGTTTTCAGATTTTTACAGGTATTCGATATGGCACCATTTTCTTTCTGGTTTGGCACCATTTTCTTTCTGGTTTTTCTAGTGCAGGTATAAAAACCGAATGATTTGGGTAAGATAATAGATATCACTTCCAACACATCTACACATTCATTAAAGAGGATGTTTTTGACACCAGCATTATTGATCTGGTTTATCAAATACAGATTTTGGAGCAGCTACTTTATGTAGCAGTGGTATAACTAAAAATCTATTTAAATTACATTTTCGCAACACATCACAACAAAAGAATGGATATAAGAACATAACACACGGCATGCTTAACTCAGGGACAAGACGGTGGTAGTCAGATAATATAAA
This sequence comes from Lissotriton vulgaris, assembly GCF_964263255.1. NCBI lineage: Eukaryota > Metazoa > Chordata > Amphibia > Caudata > Salamandridae > Lissotriton > Lissotriton vulgaris. Next base: position 880,583,142 of record NC_141697.1, on the reverse strand, counting down.
AGGGGTACAGTTAATGGCAATAAAAGCATCAAAATGCCCACAAGCAAGAGGTATGTGTACATTTTTGTTTAACTGGTAATTTGTTTGTTCACTTTTGCAATGGCCAACCCTGTGGTGAAAGTAAAGGGCAATGGAGCCCAGAAGCCCTCATGCAGAAACCACAGCTGAACAAACCACAAAATAATACTCCAACAGTCCACCCATCCCCTAAAGGACTGAGACATGCAACATCCTGTCCAAACAACACCACACACAGGCCCCAGATAGGAACCAACTAAAGGCCAAAAGGGCAACTAGATCCATAACATAAGAATACATATGTGGATGAAGCTGAAAGCAGGAGGTGGAGAACCAACACTCAAGGAAAACAGCACTGCAATAGAACGTGTCTCGCAAGCTCCCCACTGCCCAGTCCCCCGATTCCTTCAGGTAGGAACAAAGAAAGCAAACATTAATAAATAGCCAGGGAACCAACCCTTCTCATAAAAATAGTGCAAAACACCCAAGATAAGCTCAGTGAAGCGCTTCAAACCAATTAATCCACAGACCCCGCAGTCACCCCAGACAGGATGCCCTCAGAACCAGGAGTAGTGGAGTCCTCAGAATCCAAAGTGGAGGAAAGGGACTCTGGAGACGTCGGTCGCCAGGAGATCCCTCCAGATCCCAGAGTTGCAGCAATCTCTACCGCCCTCGACTGTTCCAGTGTCACCTGCGTCTTGGAAGGGAGTGTCACCCACCGCGACCTATATCGTTGGCGGTTGGAGCGTAAAGAATGGTTAGGTTTAGGTTTGGGACGTGGTCCCCTTGTTTAAGTAAATTCATTAATACGTTGGTGGTAACCACAATCCAGCCTTTTAAGGCGGATGGATTCCCCTAAAACCTTTGGGTTTAGCGGTGAGCAATATAATAGAATAATTAATAGCAAGAATGGTAGCAGAATCACAGTAGTGGCAGGCAAAGGTGAAAAATGGGGGGCCTTGCTTAGTCTGAAGAAAAAATTGGTAATGACGGAAGCACAAGCAGAGTTCCTTATCAATAATGTCAAGTCGGGAGTTAAACCAATTGGCTTGCAGGTAAGAAATGAACCTGGCCTTTTTATAAAAAACAAGAAATTTCTTGAAGTATGGACTCAAATTTCCAATTGTTGCAGCCGCGACTGTATGCTCCTAAGTTTAGAAACCGCCCAGGAAATCATCGTAATAAAAAGGGAGGCGATAGAGAAGCTAGAACAAGAACTAAATGAGAAAACAGCCTTGGAGGAGGTGAAGGCTAAACTAGAAGAGATTAACAAAGACGTAGATGGTGACAGAGATTACTTGACTAACAAAAAAACTAATAAACTTAAAAAGGATGTGAATAGGTTTAGTCAAGAACTCGCCTATCCCTTTCTCAGGGACAACTATTATGAACAGAAGAACGAACAAGGGTGGGATTGAAATACCTATGGGAGGCCCAGATAGACACGTGGTGGCAGGAAACAAATAACACTTTCAGAAACATCAGGCTCAAGCAGCGAGGAAGAGTTCACACACAGAAAGGAAAACACTAGAGGACCCACAGAACAACAGGGGGCTTTTTAAGATCAGAGGAAAAGGAGAGGCAGGTACAATGGGAATCAGATGGGGGGTCAACAAGCACAGAACCAACCCCCACAGAAATATATGCAAACAAGACGGCAGTAGAGAAGATACCAATAATTAACTTATCAAACAGATCCCTGAGTCAAGATGAGATTGAGGTTCTGGGGAGGGGATTTAGTTTAATTCCCACAGCCAAAACAAATAGATTCCAACTTCAAAGGGACATTAGATCTTGGTTAGAAAAATTAGATTGAGGAGATTTTTTGAAAACAAACCCATGAGGGAATCTAACAACATCACAGGCCTCAAACCTAAGTCCACGTTTAGCCATCCTTAGCTCAAGTAGGGCATAATATTGAGACTTTTGAGCGTGTTGTTGAAATGGAAATCCAAAGTATTTTTAAGAAAGAGTTCACCCATGAACAGAATTTGGGCAAGGCCCAAAGAATAGCGATTAGCACTCTTAAAGAGGATTATTCTATCACGATTAAACCCGCAAACAAAGGGGGTAGGATCGGGATTTTAGACACCTTGGACTATGACAATAGGATGCTGTCTTTATTAAATGTCCTGATGCATTATGAAAAGGTACAGGAAAAAGAACTTAGGGGCATATTATCAAGGGGGTTTATCTCTAGTTTTTTGGCTTTAAAAGCCAAGAAAGCAGAGATAAAATGATCTCCCTATTACCTAGCTGTCGCTAACACCAGTTAGCGACAGCTAGTAGGAGATAGCGATCATCTTGGGCCCCGCTTTGCATGTCAGTGATATTGATCACTAATGACATGCAAAGTGGGCATGCCAAGATGTTAGCGACTGGAAACAGTCGCTAACATCGCTATCTCCTATTACCAACTTTTGGAGATATTCGCGCTAAGCGCGAATATCTCCAAAAGCTAACACCTGCCCCTGAGCAGTTCTTAGCCATGTTATCCAATGGTAGGTGGATAACATGGCTAAGAGCATTAGCTCGGTAATGCATGAATATCGCTGACTTTTCAGCGATATTCATGCATTTCAGCCGATTTTTATCGCTTAGGAGATATACCTTGATAATAGCAAGGTTCCTAAGCAATAAAAATCGCCGCAGCTTGGCGATAAAAAAATCACCGCTAAACCAACATAGCGATAATTATCGCTAGTTGTTGGTAATATGCCCCTTAACCTCCTTGCTAGAAAATGTAGTGATCTTTTAGAAACAGCTAAAGAACATGATTGGATTAGTGAAGAAGAACATAGGTTCTTGTCCAATAGCAATCCTAAGACTCCAGCTATATATTGCCTACCCAAGGTGCATAAGGATCATTTGAATCCTCCTATTCACCCCATTGTGAGCTGTTTGGGCTCCATATTAGAGCCTTTCAGCCAATACATTTATTTTTTCCTTAAACCCTTGGTTAGCCAGCTTAAATCCTATGTTAAGGATACAACCCACATCATTAGCTTGGTGGAAAATAAGCCTTTTTGTGAGGATACTCAATGTCTAGTAACTCTAGACATTGAGTCTCTATACACAAATATACCACAGGGATCCACAGTGCAGGTAATAGAGGACATCTTAGAGAATTTGACAATGGAAGGCGTGAGCAAAGAATTTATCATTGCTTGTACTGATTTAGTGCTTAGGAACAACATTTTCCTAATATAGAACCAATCATTTCACCAGATGAAGGGCACCAGCATGGGCGCAACTTGTGCCCCGAGTCTGGCGTATTTATATGTTTGAGAATTTGAGAAACAGCACATTTATAATGAGCTCGCACCATTTTATGAGAATATTAGTGAATGGCATCGATTTATCGATGACGTTCTCTCCATATGGACTGGCTCTACAGAATTATTAGAGGAATTTCTAGCCTGGCTTAATTTAGGAGATGAGAACCTTAAATTCACAGCACACTATAGTAAGGTGAGTGTTGATTATTTAGACATAACAATTGGGGTGAGGGGTGGAAAGCTGGAGGTGGAATTGTTCAACAAACCGATCAATAAAAACACTCTGCTCCACTATTCTAGCTTCCATCCTAAGTCCCAAAAGAACAACATTCCCTTTAGCCAGTTCCTCCAGTTAAGTAGGAACTGTACTGAGCTACATGATTTTTACAAGCACTCAGAGGTACTCAAAATTAAGTTAAGAGATAGGGGCTACCCGAAAAAAATTGGTATCACACTCCTTTAAAAGAGCACGCTTTTACAATAGAGAAGCTATGATTGAGGGGCCAAAGAAAAAAGAACCAATGACCAAAATGGTGTTTGTTAGCCAGTTCTATGAAGCCGGTAATAAGATCAAAAATGTGATAAATAAGCACTGGCATATACTAAACAATGAAGAGAGAGTGCAACTTGAGAGACCCATTTTTGCCTACAAACGGAATACAAACTTACACAACCAGCTAGTTCACACAGATAGGGAGGAACCAACCACAAAGCAGAAAACCATTGAAAATACCAAAGCCATAGGTAATACTAGATGTGGCAATTGTTCCTTACGGAGCAATCCATGGTAGCGAAGGAGCTGAAACTTAACGGTAGCACTTTGGTTGCGCATACGCTGAACAATTGCCATTGTAGAAACATTATATATTTTTTAAAGTGCCCATGTGGATTAGCCTATGTGGGGGAGACGTACCGTGAGTTGAGGATACGTCTCCTTGAACATAGATCAGCTATTAAAACCAGGAAAGTGAATGCCCCACTAGTGGCCCATTTTTTGGAAAAGGGTCACAAAGAAAAAGACTTTTGGTGGTTCATTTTAGAAAAAGTGACTGAACAGAAGAGGGGCAACATGGAGGAAAAAAGAAAGGCTAGGGAGCAATGGTACATTTCCATTCTCAACACCATGAGAGAAGGTTTGAACACGCAAGTGGAATGGGACAAACTACTCAAATGAATCAGGTTGCAGATTTCCTTGAGTGATAGAACTGTAAATATTATGATTAGATATATTAGTTTTATTAAAGCTAGGGAGCACATTTTGATGCAACTAAGCATGAATAATAGACCATCTGATTGTATTGGTCATTTCTGTCAGTTAGAATTATATGCAGTTTTTATTTCACCTAACGGAGATACAAAAGATGTGTAATTAGCCCCTTTGTCATAGTAAGAAGCACGAAGCGCCATGCAGAATAGGCACAACTAGTGCAACAACCATGCCTAGTACGGTGTTTGCTGGGGCTAATATACTTATTTCGATATTACAACTAGAAAGTAGTGTTTTTTCAAGTATAGGGTTGCTGCATTGCTTAATAAGACATACCGCACCATATAGGGTGCAGTCAATGGGCATTTTATTAAATTTAGACAGGTTAGGAGTTATATGATGGTTTTAAAATAACCACTTTAAGATGGTGGCATTTATTATTTAGCATATTCCGCTCTCTAGCGCGACTATGGAAACCATTGTAATGCGCATGGGTACATTTAAAAACCGAGCTGATGTCCGGTGGGCCATTTACCATTGCGGTTGTTAGAAGTAAGGAGCAAGCCAGGAGACGCTAGAGTCCCGTAAAGTGAGTTGTGGTCTAGCGAGGGAATTAGATGGCATTAGGCCGACTTTTTTGAAACCTTAAATCCCGTTTAAACGTAATTTGTGGGCATATCAGGATTTTTTTATAGGGTTGGGTGATATGGGCTCAACATTAGCATTCTAAGATGGCGGCTATGATTATATAATACAGTCCATTTATTTGCGCGATTGACGAAGTTACTGTATAGCGCATGGGTGTATTTAAAAACTAAGCGGGTGCCGGCGGGTTTCTTATAACTGAAGTTGCTAGAAGTAAGGAGAAAGAAAGAAGATGTTATAGCCCCTGATAGTAAGTAGTGGGTTGGTGTGGGATCTCGAGGGTCCGAGACCGACTTGACCAAACCAGTAATCGCGTCTAAGTGTAATCTGCGATTAAGGACTTTATGGTCTTATTATAAAAAAAAACCTGTGTCTGGTGCAGGCGGTATGGGGTTATGCAATTAGAGGCAGTAACTGCAGCCTTTGTGTTTGGTGGTGGTATAAACAAAAGATCTTCACGATACTGGTTTATGCGTGCCAGCTCTCGTTAGCGGCAGGAGTTTGAAATGGGGTACTTTAAATTGCCTGATGATTGCTTTGACTTTGCTTCTGACATATACAACCACAACAGCAGAAGGAACAGAATCACTAGTTTAAATTAAAATATCGATAGAAGTGTCTACATTTTTGTGTATAGGCATAACAATAGAAGTCAAACAGTAGCAGATAAGGGGTTTTAATTCGTTATGATCTTTTCTTTTTAAATATAGGTGAATACTGGACTACCCGATCTTTGCTAACCATCGCTGACGGTGTAACAACCATAGCTCCTGTGGTTTTCAGCAAGCTTAATTTATAAAACAGGTAACTCATAATACCAGGACTGGTGTATTATTGAAAAGTAAATGAGTCCCTATTTTAAAATCAAAACTGCATATTCATGTTCTTTACCTTTAGTGCTACTAAGGAGGAGAAGGTCCCCATAAAGCTTTGCTTCAAGGTTTGAGAAACCAATAATATGATTCCCATCAAAATGGAACTATTGAAAACGAGTAGTAGTTGAGAGCTCTGTTTAACAAAGTGTGAAAAGTTCAATCTGTGCTCCCTTAATGTTATAAAGAAAGAAGGGCTGGTTATCTAAAAACATTTTTTTAAATATAGAGGTTAGATATATAGGTTCATTTGCCCTACTAGAGAGATTCATTTATTTCCTCCTACATCTTTAAATACATACACGTATTTCATTCTAGGGTGATCGGTTCTGACCCCTTTGTTGAGTGCCCGACTGCCAGTGTACTCCACACAGACATCTGGCTTATCTACATGGAGAGATTGTTTCCTCCCTCTTCTCACCAAGGAAAGGGTGGGTACTAGCGTTTGATTCACAGATTGTGAAGGGCTTATGATTGAGTGGTTGCATTGAATACGAGTGAGTAGAGTGTATCCAGAAATTGAATAGCACCTTGAGTGGAACAGAGAATGAAGTGTGGAAACTCATGTTTTTATGGGTTTTAAATATAGAAATATTTTATTTTATTATCACTGTTGATGAAATGCAATGGCAATTGTGAATACATTGGCACATTATGCTAATGAATGATTATTTGAAGGGACTGGTGTGCAAAAATATTTTTTTGTTTTTCTACATGGCCATTTTTAGATTAATCTTGGAGAGATTTGAATAAACTATCTGTTAGCCTGAAGAAGGTGGGACATTATCAGATACCACCGAAACGCGTCCCTTCTGTGTCTAAGAATAATTCAAAAAACAACTCCTGGCCTGAATAAAGATGGTCCAGCTAGAACATTTGTAACAATATCTTGTGTAGAAATAATACTGATGTGTATATTGTATGTGATGCAAGAGTATTTATATGGTGTTGTTTTCTAAGTGTAAGACAAGCTTTTAACATAAACAACAATGACTTTGTAAATAAAAACAATACAGCGAATAATAAAAGATTCATGATTTTTCTATATTATGTTCTTGGGTTCTAATTGGTGCTATTAGAGTGACTTTAGATTGGAAGGAGTGTGTGTGTGATGTATGTATAAAAACAGAGCCCAAAGGGATCCTTGTTTTTAGGTCTGAACATCTCCAGTCTCATCGTGCTGTTGTCGTAGAGTTCAATCCAGCCCCATGCAGCAGATGGGTCTGTGAAGAAATGTACTTTATCCTCAGACTGGACCCGCTGGTGAGCGGGGAAGACCAAGGAATACAGAAGTCCCATGCCACACAGCTTCTTCTTTACCTCTATGGCAGATGCCCTCTGCGTTTGAAGCGGGAGAGAAAAATCAGGGTACAGAGACACTGTGGCATTGTCAACGACAATGGACTGTTTTCAGTGCTGTAGGAGATGATCCGGGTATGTGAAATGCAGGAGGTGGGCCACCACAGGACGCAGTGGGGCTCCAGGGTGAGGCTTTGACGCCAGCACCCTGTATGCACTTTCCAAGGCATAGAAGGCAGAGAGACCCTCGAGGGCCACAATCTCCTGGATCCAAATCTCAAGGAAATCCAACAGTGAACCCCCCTCAGCATGCTCAGAATCACTTTCAAAGGGTTATGGGGCAAGCAGAAGCTATTGGCCCCAACAGCGGGGGCTGAAGCCTTTTACTCCTGATATCCAGGCGCCCAACCTACTATGGATTCTGAGCAACATGGCCACGTACCACTTCTGCACTTGACTCCCACTAGTAATGGGGTCAAACATTCTAAGGCTTCCTCCACTCTTGGGGGTGGTGGGCGGTAATGGATACAGGGGAGTGAACACAGGCTCACAACTTAAAATGTGTGCAGCAGCAGCAATAAATCATTTTTCAGCCAAATGCTAACTTTTATGAAATAAGCAAAATATTTTATTTCACCCACTACTAACATAAAGGAAAAGTACAACATTCACAAACAACTACAAAGTTTCCCTGAGTTCAGGGATCTAGTGTTTCTAAAGGTGGTCCCTTGCGTTCTAGTCCATCTTCGCTCCTAGTGACAGTGGTTATTCTTCATTCTCTATAACCAACATCCAGGGCAAACCTCTGCAGTAGTCTGAGTATCAACAATCCAACCTGACTCTATTTTAAAGTCAACAGTATTTCAGCACCTCATTTCTAAACTCATTGAACATGGGTAATGACCCGATCAGTGCAGCAGCCGATTCCTCACACCTTGAAATTGGAGTTCACTTGACAGTGCTTCCCACTGGATCTCGCTCCCTCCAACTCTCTCCTCTTCCTAACAAGGCACACTGGTCTTGGCAAGCAGGCAAGCGCGGGTTCTCCAGGGTAAGTGGTCTTGGATTCCTTGGGTGATGTCCCTTCACCCACCTTGGAGACTAGCAGGCCTGAGCAACCCAGGTCTGGTAACAGGCAGAAGTCTTGCAGAGCTTTTCCTCTTCACACATTGTGTCTGGCTGCTTAGCAGATAACAGTTTTGACTGCAGATGATAATTTATGGAGTCATCAGCTCCACCTCTTTCAGTCTGTTTCCAGACACCAAATGTGATTTAGAGTCTGGGTCTTTGAGGTTTACGTTGGGAGTCTGCTTCTTTTGAAGTGCCCACTCCTCTTTCTCCTTCTTACTCCTGAGAGCAGTGAACACAGAAGAAGTGACTCCAACTCTGATAGCTCCACAACACAGTCCAGGGGAATGACTAGAGTTCACACCTGGATGTCAATCTGTATGAAAATGTTAGCCCAGGGCCTTAGCTCTACTCTTTATGATTGTCTTAGCAGCCCCATTTCTTTCCTGAGATGTGCCCAGGCCCCCTCCTTGTGATCTATCACTGAATCAAGAGCATCCTTTGAAGTGTGCAGGGGAAGCCTGGCTTTCCCCTTTCTAGTGTTTGTCCCACACAGCTTATAGTAATGTAGCAATATACAAATATGTCTCATGGAATTCAGATACCTCCTCATGTTTCACCATGGAGGCCTGGGTCTCCCAAAATGATACCCAGGGCCCTCCATGTACCATTCACTGGCACACATACACCCACTCCATCCTTTCCGCACTGTACCACTCATAGGCACACATACATCCACCACATGCATTGAACATGCGCGCACTGCACCCTTCATATATTGTACCACTCACAGGTACAAATACACCCAGCACATACATTTAACCTTCACACACTGCACAGCACTACGGGCCAGATGTAGGTGGCCATTTACAGACCGGTAACCGCCGATTTCGGCCGTTACCGACCGGTAAATAGTCATTCCATATGCAGGTGGCCTATTTTACCGATTCGGTAAATTTACAGAATCGGTAAATTTACCGAATCGGTAAAATACCAAATCGGTATTTTTACCGATTCGGTGATCTTGGAATGTAGGTGGGACTCTTCTGAGTCCCACAGGCCTTACCGAATCGGTATTTTACCACCCAATCCAATTGGGTGGTAAAATACCGATTCCAGGTGTGCATGCACACCTATGGCATGTGACAGACGGACATGCCCTTAGGGCATGTCTGTGTGCCACATGTATTTATCAAACAGGGGGAGAGTGATCAGTAGATCAACGGACACTAATTATCACTTGAGGAAGTGAAAGGTCCAGTCACAGCATGTGCCCGTATCTCGTACAAGTAGTTCAACAAAGAGGGGGGTGCTGCACTGTTCCTCAAAAGAGGGAAAGGTTAGGAAAAGCTGACGTGACCGAAGGTGTGAGTAGTACACCTTTGGGCATCCATTTTGTTGGATGTATTTGCCTCACACACCCAAAAGGGTGTCATGCTTCATCATTGGCGGTTGCTCCTCGTTGGGGGGGCGGTGCAATCCCCAACGGGCTCACCTCGAGGAGGGGCTCTTTAGCGGAGATCTTTTTTATCCAACTGCCCTATGGTGAAGTGCGGGTGTGTGGGTAGAGTAGCAGGTAGGCTCGGTGTAGTGATTAAAATGCAGCAGGGGGTGCCGGAAACAACTTTATTCTGGAGGTCCCCCTACTACAATTAAAACCAGTGAAAAAAGGGGGCTCGCTAGGTGTCACCACGTTAGGTAGAGTGATCCTAGAGAAGCCTTAGAAAACAATTGGTCAACATGTTTCTCGCACTTAGGTTAGTCACCTGCGATTCATCAGGACCTTGTAGAGGTGAAAAGAAAAAAGAACTCAACAACATGCCAGTGTCATGTATGTGGTGTAGGTGTATTTTACCTTAGTGGAAAGTCCTATGCCTAATGGTCAAGGTCTAAGAGCCACATGAGTGCTCGGCGGGTCAGTTCAACGGGGTTAAGCCTTCAGGTGTGGCTTAGTCAGCCCGTGACCGCGTGGATGCACCTACCCATCTCCGCCGAGTTCTTTTTTCTTTTCACCTCTACAAGGTCCTGATGAATCGCAGGTGACTAACCTAAGTGTGGAATCAATGGGCATTACCGAATCAGTATTTACCGATTCAGTAAATACCGATTCTGTAAGAATCAGTAATTCAATTACCGATTCTTTCTACATCTCCCCCCTTCAATTTTACTGATTCATAAATACCGAATCGGTAAAATTCGGTATTTATGAATCGGTAAAATTAACTTACCTACATCTGGCCCTAGATCTTCAAACTATTGTACCACTCATAGATGCACACATCCAGCACATACATTCACCATGCACTTACTGCTCAGTACTGCATTATCCCTGTATTGTACCATTCCCAGGCACACATACACCCAGTACTGTACTTCTATGTCTTATAACGAAAACATAAACAGCAGGGGGGCTTTTTTTGTTCTGTCTTTCCTCCATTGATAAATTGATACACAAAGGAGTTGTAAGAAAGAACATACAACACCAGTTTCACATGGATATCCACACATTAATATTCACTATTTTATCATTCACACAAGTCACCGAAGTCACTTTGTTAATAAATTGAAAGATAAAGTTTCCTTACTACCATTGCATACAGGAACAAGTACTTCTTTACATATTCCCTTAGCCCTGAAGAAGTTGCGGGGTAATCCCCTGTAACAGCGACAAAACAAGTGTTGGCTTAGAAGGCTTAAGTCTTGAATTAAGGATATCTGAAAATACAACGACAACAATCATTGTGATATTTTACCAAAATGTATGTATTTACTTTTAAACCTGTGCAGAGGATTTATATATATATATAATAGCTATCTGCCACAGGTCCACATGTTTGTTTTTATACAGATTTAGCTTCCTTTGTCCTATCCTTCCTCATTCACTCTGTCCAAAAGAGCAGATTTAGTCAGCCTACAAACTCCATCCGGTTAGGACCTCTAACCCTATGCCCTTGTACATGATCAAGAAACTGTGGGACATACTTACAAGCCAATAACACCACCGGAGTATCACTTTTTCTGATGTTCTGGTGGGAAACCGCCATTTCTTTTTTTTTTTTTTTGTTTTTTTTATATCCTCATATTGCGAAAATTCTATGTGTATGGAAAATTTGGTTTCTACCTCTGAAACTTTTTTGTACCGTCACTGCCCAATTCTCTCTTGTCATGGGAGTTTTCCCTTTCCATGTTTAATCAGAGGAGACCCCTTGCCATTACATATTCACAAGTCTGTAATCGAAGGGAGAGGGAGCTAGCCACCTTGGCTACTCTATGAGTATCATACTCATATTCCAGACTGTGCTTTCGCTTTAATCATAGGACAGTGTGTTCTAGCCTTCTTTATGGGTTTAGGTGTTTCTCCATAATTTCCCAATAATTAAACCTCTTACTGCAATTACCCCGTCTGTCTAATTTATTTATCTTTATAGCGGAGTTCATCCACTCCCCATGTGTTGGGGGTGATGGCCCAATCCACTTGATGCATATTTCTCTCCTTGCTATCACCATTAACACAAAAAGTAGCTTTGCTTCCATTACTGTTAATTTTACTTGTTCCGTTGAGTTACCAATCCCAAAAAGAATAAGAGTTTTACTTACTTTTAGATGTTTTCGTAATATCAAACTTAACGTCTTACCAATCATACCGGTCGATATCTCTGCTCAATGCAGATTATAAAATTTTTACTAAAATTATGTCAACAAGACTAGGAAAGCTCATACCCCAGCTTATACACTCAGATCAAAAAGGTTTCACAAAAGGAAGACAATTACATGAACTGACACATGAACTCATAAGCACAATAGATATAGCCACATCAAAAAATATTCCTCTCACAATACTAACTGTCGATGCTGCTAAGGCATTTGATAGAGT